>NC_060139.1:164618494-165868494 GCF_021461385.2 Schistocerca piceifrons
AGTGAAACCAAAGGTAGTGAAAAGTGAACCCAATGTATCTGTGGATGCAAGTCACAAGGGAGAGGATATGGAATTAACAAGTTTGTTAAATAGTATGATGGCGCAAATTCGAGAAGGGAATGCTAGTTTGAAAGCAGAAATGGCTAGTCATATATCCCAACTGGATGAAAACCTATCTGGTAAAATAAAAGCCAATTTAGATATTTTGAATACGCAAAGCCAACGTATCACAGAGGTAAACAAATCAGTAAATAGCATTAGGGCTGAAATAACAAATGTTCAGAGAAATGTCACAGAAATAGAGAAAAGATTTGATACCGAAATTCAGAAAATAGAGAAATCAGTGGAACCTTTGGTTAGTAAAAAATTAGAACCGATAATTGAAAGTAAATTACAGGTGATAGTACCAGTTGTAAAGAAAGAGATTGTTAAAGAAACGGCAGCTGATATTGAAACACTGCGCAATACCATGTTGAGTTTTGATGCATGTGTGCAGGAGCAGGAAAATACACTGCGTAATGAGATAAAATTGTTAAGTCAGCAAGTTCAGAATCAGACGTTTCTTAACTGTAGTGGTATCCCATTGGTAATGCAAAAATCGGAAATACTGAGTAGGGAGGAAAAATACGATCCTCAAAAGAAACAAGGTGGATGGCATCCAATGGATTTTATAAAAAATTGTGAACGTGTCTTACCAACAGACATGTCGGATAAAGAAAAAATTAATTTAGTAATAGACGCTTTAGCAGGTCATGCTAAACGTTGGGGATTGAATTTGGATATCGACAATTTGAAGTTTACAGACTTCAAAGAAAAGTTCCTTGAGGAATTCTGGGGCACACAACAGAGGGATAGGTTGTGGAGAGAATTCGTTGTCGCCAGAATGCCAGAACATGGGCGTGGGCTCATGAAAGAATACTGTGAAGGATGGTTCAAGCGTTTGGAGTATCTTAAAGATCGTAGATCAGAATCGGAGATAGTGTGGGAGTTGTGGAAAAAGCTACCTGACGATTCAAAGCGTTATGTAGGAGGCACTCATCGAACATTCGATGAATTTTTAGAAAAAATCGAGAATGAAGATAGGTGGCGTGAAACTAGAGAGTTTCGAGGTTTCAGAAATCAGAATGGAATAGTAAAAGGTGGTAGGAATGAACCGCAAATTAACATGATGAGAGGAAGAGGTCGAGGAGGTAACTCTCAGCGAGGGAGAGGACACTATCAGGGAAACGGGATGCATTATCAAAATCAGGAAAACTAAATACCGCGCAGGTCAAGGGCCTAACGCGCGCGGAAAGAAAGAAATGGCCCAAATATAGGGAAGATCGGAGTAGTCAGTACTATAGTAGGATAGTGCGTCGTTCGCCTGAAGAGCAGTTACATAAACGAAACTTTGCCAAGTATAATGCAGGGATACAAACAGAGGAGAGAGAGCAGGGAGGAATTATTAAGGGAAATGAAGTAGGAAAAGAATATCGGTCGGATGTGAAGGCTCACGTGAATGAAATAAGTACAATTCGAGGTCAGAGTGACGAATTGATGATGGAAGAGTCAGAGAAGGCGTTGTTTGTCGGTAGGGATGGCAACTGTGCAGAGAGGCAGGGGCAAGGTAGGAGTGATGTGACTTATGGTAAAAGGTTCGTACGAATAGTCGACGAATCGCATCGAGAAGTAATTAAAGAGGGAAGGGTGGATAAGAAAAAGGGGCATAGTGCAGAGACACATGCCAATTCAGAAATTACCTCGTATGCAGAATATGTACATCAGCTCAAAAGCCAGCCAGCACAATTAGAGAGATCTTCCACTCAAGTGATTAGTTTGGACCCGAATATGACGGTGTTAGAGAGCCATACCGATTATGATGTGTACCTAGTGACAGCGAGAGTACATGACTGTGATGAAGATTCTTTTAGAGAAATTAGAGAAAGTGTATCTAACCAAGAGAAAGAGTGTTGTGATCCCTGTAGTACTGAAGCAAATGAGTTGAGTGAGACTGGAATTCCATTAGTAGGGGAAAATAATGAAAGTAAGAGTGGCGAATGCACTATCCAACAAAGTGAAAGTAGACAAATGGATTATAATTTGCGAGAATTATTTGAATCCGAAGAAGGTAATATTTCTAAGGAGGAGGAATTATCGTCAGAATCATCAGAAAGCATCCAGGGAGAAAAAGAAGTAGAGGAAGTTTCCGATTCCGCAACCGAGAGTTCAGGCATGACAGATTCGAATGAGAACGAGATGGCATTAAAGAGCCTAGACGAAGGACTATTGGAAAAAGTGGTGAAAGAATTTAGGATGAAAAGGAGAAAGAAACCTCCAGATGGAATGGTCAGTATAAAAACCGGAAAAATAATATGGCAAGACTTGGCGGTGGAAAAGGATTTATTATGGGAAGATAAAGAAAGTATGAAAGAGGACAATAGGATGCAAACAATCCTACCCATTAATATATGTGGATACGATTTATATGTATTGTTGGATACGGGTGCTCAAATAAGTGCTATTTCGCACGCATTTTTTGAGATGATCAAAGAGCAACAAGGAGTAATCATGATGCCAGTAACAGGTGTTAAAGTGATAGGGGCGACAGGGAAATGTAGTAAACCTGTTAAACATCAAGTGATGATGGAATTTAAGATAAAAAACAAGCAATTTTCGAATGCATTTTTAGTAGTTCCAGAGCTCAGTGCCGAGATCATTTTAGGCATTGACTGGTTAATAAAACAGAAAGTAATTATAGATTGTGACAAAGGGATAATAGTTTGTAAAGTTGATAGTGCGGTATTAGAAATACCATTTGAATCATCTAGAGTAATGGAAGAGAACCAGCTGTGATGGGTAGAATTTAGAGATGATCATGATTCAGGAATAGGTCAAAAATCCGATTGGTGTCTGGTGAGGCAGATAGTAGAAGATGGAAATAAGGAGACACTCCTTCGAAATGTAGTGGATAAAACGGAAGGACTATCTGATGCCCAAAGGGAGGATCTATGGCAAATTCTGAAAGAAAATCAGGAAGTATTTTCGGACAAACCGGGACGAGTGATAAATTATGAGTACTGCATGGAGGTAGAGGAGCATGAACCTTTCTTTAAACCACCATATAATGTACCCGTGTCTAAGAAAGAAGCAGTTCAAAAAGAAATAGATAAAATGGTTTCATGTGGGGTCATTGAACGGAGTTCTAGCCCATATAATAACTCACTGGTGATAGTAGGTAAGAAGGATGGAAGTGTACGAATAGTGATAGATGCACGTACTCTGAATAAAGTAGTGAAGAGGGAGTTGAATCGTCCAGAGAACATAGATAATTTATTGCAGAAGTTTAATGGTGTAAAGTACATGACTAGTTTAGACCTAACTGCAGGATACTGGCAAATCCCATTAAGTGAGGAGTCTAGGAAGTACACGGCATTTTTATTCAATGGCAAATGCTACCATTTCACAGTGGTACCATTTGGCCTAAATACTTCCGTTTCAGTGTTCATTCGGGCTTTAGACAAAATTTTAGGGAGTGAACTTAGTTCGCTAATCACGGTTTATGTCGATGATCTGTTAGTTGCTACAAGGACATGGGAAGAGCACATGGAGTTATGCGACAGGGTGTTCAAAGCTATAATTAAAGGAGGAATGACACTGAACTTGAAAAAATGCGAGTTTGTGAAGAAAGAAATAAAGTTTTTAGGTCACATAGTAACACCAGAGGGAATTGGAAAGGATCCCGATAAAGTCAAAGCAATAAGAAATTGTCTGGCTCCCAAGAATAAAAAACAACTAAAGTCGTTTATAGGACTTTGTTCCTTTTATCGTAAGTATGTGGATGATCAGGTGTTCAATAGCCCACATCTGAACAACCTACTTAAGAAGAACAGTGTGTATATGTGGACTGAGGAATGTGAAACAGCATTCAACCGGCTAAAAGACAATTTGGCTAAAAACATAAAGTTATGGCACCCTGACCTGTGTGAACCATTCCACATGGCAACAGATAGTTCAGATTATGGATTGGGAGTATCCATATTTCAGGAGGTAATGATAGATGGGGAAAAAACTCATAGACAAATAGCATTTGCGAGTAGAACCATGTCTAAGTACGAAAGAAACTATACGGTTTCAGAGAAGGAGGCTTTAGCTATAGTATGGGGTTTTAGGAAATTTCAACTTTTCTTATGGGGACATAAGACTGTGGTCCATACAGACCACAAAGCTTTAATATTTTTGAAGGACTGCAGATTGTTACATAACAGGTTGACCAGATGGGCGCTGTTTTTACAACAATTTGATATAGAGATCAAGTATGTTAAAGGGAAAGAACAAGCAGTACCGGATGCTTTGTCGAGATTACCGGAAGGATGTGAGACACTAGAAAGTGTAAAGAATAGGGAAGATGTTTTTGAGGTGAATTACTTCAAAAAAGCGGAAGGGAGAGAAAAAATTAGGGAAATATGTCGGAATATGCGAAGATATCAAAATGATGATGATGCACTCAAGTCGGTAAAGGTCAAGTTTGACCATCCGGACGCAACTAACATAAGGGCTTCATATAAAATACATAAAGGTGTACTGTATCTTCAAAAATTAAATAATCCAGGGAAGTGGAGAGTATGTTGGCCGGAACAACACACTGAAGTGCTGATAGATTATGTTCACTTGGCATATGGCCATTGTGGTGCACGGAAGTGTACCGATAAGTTAGATGAATGCATTACCTTTAACAACATGGCACGAAGGGTAGCACAGAGGATAAGATCTTGTGATCTATGCCAAAAGGCGAAAGTAACAAATGCGATTAATCAAGGGCCCATGCAATCAATAAAACCTGATGAAGTATTAGAAATAGTAGCAGTAGATATCTTTGGATCATTACCAAAAACCATGGGGGGTTTTGTGTACATATTTGTAGCAGTTGAACTTTTCTCAAAGTATATAAAGCTATATCCCTTGAGAAAAGCTACTGCCAGAGCTGTGTATGATAAAATGGTGTGTGATTATTTTGTGAAAGTAGGGAAGCCAAAGAGAATACTATCAGATAATGGTGTTCAGTTTTGCTCAAAAATGTGGAAGGATGGGATAACTGAGAAACAGGTAGAAGTGGTCCATATCTCAGCTTATCACCCATCAAGCAATCCGGCAGAAAGATATATGCGTGAGATAGGTCGGTTATTTAGGACGTACTGCCATAGTAACCACAAGAAGTGGGGCATGTATGTGAGTGAATTCGAAGAAATCATGAATTCATTAACAAACGAGAGCACTGGATTTACTCCAGAAGAAATCCTGAAAAAGACGAGAAGTAAAAGTCTAGTAGAAGACCTACTAGAATTTCCAGATAGAGTTGAATTAGATTATGATAGTAAAAAGAACTTAGTAAAAGACAAGATGAGAAAACAAGCAGATGCGATAATTCGTCATCATGACGAAAAAGTAAGGAATCCTAAATTCAAAATAGGTGATCTCGTTCTTGTAAAAACACATGAAAAGTCAAGTGAAATTAATAACGAGATCAGCAAATTTAAATATGTATATAATGGACCATTTAAAATAGTGTCCATACCCAATGTGAACGCTTATTATTTAGAGTACCCATTAACAGGCAAACGCCTGGGAGTAAGAAACATAGTGGATCTCAAAAGGTATGAGCCACGAATTCTACCAGATTGAAAATAAATATATAAATAAATATTAAAGTAAACCAATATGTAAATAGTTTTGTTTCTTTTGTTCTATGTGAAAGGTAAATGTTCACTAAAATATGTTGCAGTATTCTAATGAAACTTCTAGTTTAAGTAGAGACTAAACAGACTGGGAAAGACTGAGCTTCTAAGAAAGCCTTAATAGATGTGTAAATAAGTGTTGTAGAAGAGGTAGAAAAGTGAGGAGGTAAAGTGAAAAGGACGGGCTATAAAGTAATAGGCGCATAATGTGTGTTTTACTTGCCTGAGATAAAAGAAGTGTATTTAAAATTTTTGTAAAAAAGATGTTTAAAGTGTACTGTGTTTAGATGTAAGAAAATTGTAAAGAATATATGTAAATCATTATTGAATGTTTAGCAGGAAAGATAGAAAGAATTGGTGTTTAATTTTAAATAAGTAATATAAGTACTGAGGTGTATCAGTAAGAAAGGGAAAACCCTTGGTAAAAAGCTTAACGAACATTTCAGATTCATTATAGGAGAGACTTCTTATTGAATTATCACTGTTAGATACTTCAATAAGAAGTGGGGCATGTGTAACGGAACTGAAATGATGGTGGGCTGACAGTAATTTGGAGCCCGCGCATCGGAAACGGGCGCGCTGGTGTGAGACTGCCAGGGAGTGCACCCTGATGCCATCTATTGGCGAAACTGGGAATTAGCGCTGTCTCAGACAATGCGCTAAGCTATCGGAGTCAAATGTATTCTTTTTCTTGGTAATTATAAGCTATTACTGTATGATTTAATGTTATAAAGCGCTAGTAGTAAATTATTATGACTGGTATGAACTCCAGGCTAATAAATATAAATATTCTTAAATACTAAATGATTTCGGTGAAAAGGTGGTAGGCGAACGCCCCCACTCTTGGTGGTACGAGCATAGCTAGAGGTAGCTGGAGACACAGGGACTGAACAATGGGATGGCCTGGAGAGTGTTGACGTGACAGGACGTGCGTAACTGTGCTCACGCAAAAGTGATTGTGCAACCGCGAAGAGGCGAATATCGTCGCCGTTTGTGGAGTAGAACGCGACGAATGGTTGTCGAAGCCGTCTCTATGCCACTGGGGCTGATTGTAAGAGTTCCTGCGCCCAGATTTTATGGCGGACGTGCAGTAGTTTATACGAGTGCTACAGCTCGTAGTTCCAGCCGCCATTAAGGGCATGAGGCGTGAAGAGCTGCGGTAGCCACATGCATCCCACCACCAGCACCGACACGTCTACCCAAGGCAAGACTGCTTGAAACTGTTAAGTCGAACTTTGTATACATGTAAAAGGAGAATACTAGTTTTCTTTTGTGCAAGTGCAGAGGACAGAATATAGTAATGAGTATAATTACGACGCATGTTGTTCATTGTAAAGTGTAGTAACCTGAAACATAGTGTAGTGAAATCAGACTGAGGCCACCATCGCCTCTTTCATTTACAATTCTTTGGTTGTAGGATACTTTAGCGTTTAAGAATGTAGAAAAGAGCAATGGTCACACCAGAATGAGTCGCCTATTTATAGTTACTTAAATTTTTCTGAGTAACCTTTCAAGTAAAGTCACTTAACTAATTCTATAGCAATTGTCCAAAGAGTACTATCCAAAATCATTAAATAACTTGAAGGATAGAATTTTGTTAACCTAAGTTGCATAAATTGTCTTGGTGGTAATTACCAAGCCAACTCACAGAAATTGAGAGAGTATTTGCTTTGTAGAATCACCTAGAATGATCAGAAAGAGTAATATTCAGAATTAAGTTTAAATTCAACTCAAGCCGTTTCACTTTGAAACGAGCCAAAAAATTGATTTATTCTTTTGCTCCTTCAGAGCTGGCGACCGTAGTTATAAGTATTTTCAGGAGGATTCGACGGTAAGTCTGCTGCTCTCGTCGTGCTGATAGGATTATCTACTGCTGCTAGCAGTGGTGATTGGATACATAAGCTCACTACCAAGTTAAGTGGGTCAGGTAGGCAGTGTTACCGTGTGAACTGTAGGGCACTGTAGGCCGTGGATCGAACCCGTTCAATCATCACAGCTCTTTGAGAAATAGTCCGGTTAGGAGTGTACTAATCCAATAGGTAAATACTGGCGAGTAACGGTCAAAAATGTATACGCAAGTGAATTTAGCAAGGTCCATGTAGCACCTAGTTAATGTGGTGCAATGGTGAGGGTAGGAGTGGAGTAAAAGTGAGCTGAGCTTGTGGCAGCTGTGCTGTCTTCAAAGATTAATAACGCCAGAATTCGCTACTAACTCTTACCATTAGGGCTGAGCTATTTACGGTTAAAATACGTAGCAGTAAGCGCAAAGGCGTGACAGCTACAAGTCCGTATTGGCTTTACACATACGGAAGTAGGAAGCGGGTCATTCTGTCAGTGGAGGGGTTAAAACAACGGAGTCACTTGAGAACATACCCCATTTACTGATGGAAAGATTCGGCGGTTCGGTCGCAAGGTGGATTTCCTATGTGTGAATAATTCTGTATTATTGCAACGGTAGCGAAAAAAACTATGTCACAACAGTAATCCATCTCTCCTCTCCCTCCTCTCTCCCTCTCTCTTTCGTCATAAACTTATATCTGACATATAATTGTTTGGTGATGACAACAACGGGAGACAGGCTTTGCACATTGTGAGCAATGCGTTTTGAATTTGTATTGCACACAATATGCAGAGCTCCTCTCTCATTGTTGAGGTCTTTCCTCAGTTTTGTTTTCGATCAATCTGCGCTTCGTGATGAAATAAACCTGAACATGTGCCTAATATGAATACATGTCTCTTTTACTTTCCAAGTACTGAAGTTACTAAATTAACGAATGAATAATGTCACCTGAAATAATAACACTGTAAGTCAAAATATTTTCTTTTATTATCCCATTTGCACGTAACACGTTTCCATAACAACGCTTAAGCTCATCCAGGATAAATATAGTAATACTGTCAAATGTAATACTAATAGAACCCAACATCTTAACACTCACTCATCCATGACCCCTCCCCAGAATATTGAAACGAAAAGTCAAAACAGCTGTCACCAAAGTTATCAGCCACTCGCTAACAGCTAGTACACCCGCCACCCTCTTTTCTCTTCGACAATTATTGATACTCATACACAGCACTGTATCAACCACAACGCTCATAATTATTAATCATGCGCGCCTTTCCGCGTTGAATCCATACACCCGTTCTTTGAACCTTTCCCACTGCATGCAAAACGTTGCACGATAGTGGAATGATCACAGTTTATTCAGTTTGCCGGTGCTGGAGTACACTGACTTCGATCATTGTGAATTAATGTGTTTAAACGAAATTCATCGAACTCCGGATGTCTCCCTAAACGTGGAGAGTCACTAATGTCAAAACGATCCTCCTTGAAACGAGAAAATCAACTTCTTGCCGTGTTCTCTTCAACGGCGTTATCCATATACACGGTGCAGATGTTTCTGGCTGGCTTCGCTGCTGTCACCCCTTTATTGAACTCAGGCAGAAGAATATGAAAAAACGGTAAGATTTCTCCACTTGGCACTCCATTTTTTAGCATCCACAGCTGCAAAATGACAATATGTAAACTCAAAGAACAAAAGTGAACTGCACACGACCGCTCCGACAGGAGCTCAACAACGACTCTTTCTTCACACACCAAGACGGCGCGTGACCATTAGCGCTGGGGCATTGTCACTATATAACGCTTCCTCAGATAAAAGGTGCTCTCGGATTCAAAAGTTGCAGAAACCAGCGATAAGTAAGGAGTACAGCATCGACACGTTATGACTTCAAAGATAGCAGTCCTCGGCGGAGGTGGCGCTCCAGCCTTACTTTGTTTTGAAGCTGGCGCCGCCATGTTAGTTTGTCCAAAACATTAGCAGATGATTGCTTGTTGTTCTTAATTTATGTCGCGTGCACGCAACAGTTGTTTTAGACAGTGTGTGTTACATTGCTTTTGTGAGTAATACAGCGTCAGGAAGACTGTTTCAGGAGATTTTCTGGTCTTAACTTTGAGTGACGACTGTCAGCCGAGATGACGCTGCGGTCCGTACCACTGGGCCTTCTGAGGCCTATTCGGACTTAGTTCTGGTCTTAAGTGCCTATCTGACCCAGTAATACGACGCTTTTCGCCTCTTTAATGTAACTTTCTTTCTGTTATACGTTTAAAACAATCGAGAAACATAACATTTAGGTTAATACGGACTGACAATACTGATGTGCGGTCAGTTTACCTTTCACGACAAAGATGATATATTTTCCGTCTTTGGTCGGTTTCCAGACTTGCCTTCACATAGCGATCACAAGAAAGATATTTTAGTTGGGCTGCTAGGAATTGTTAAAGACACAAATAAAAGACTACAGTAAAATTAGCTGTTGTTGTTTAGTCCAAAGTCTGGTGTGATGCAGCTCTCCATGCTACTCTATCCTGTGCAAGCCCCTTCGCCTCCGAGAAACTACTGCAACCTACATCCCTCTTAATCTGCTTAATGCATTCTTCTCTTGATCTAGCCGCCCTGGGTGGCCGAGCGGTTCTAGGCGCTTCAGTCTGGAACCGCGCGACCGCTACGGTCGCAGGTTCGAATCGTGCCTCGGGCATGGATGTGTGTGATGTCCTTAGGTTAGTTAGGTTTAAGTAGTTCTAAGTTCTAGGGGACTGATGACCTCAGAAGTTAAGTACCATTGCGCTCAGAGCCATTTGAACCATTTTTCTCTTGATCTACCTCAAAGATTTGTAGCCCCTACGCTTCCCTCCAGTACTAAAATGGTGATCCCTTGATGCCTCGTTATGTGTCCTACCAACGGATCCCTTCTTTTAGTCAGGTTGTACCACAAATTTCTCTTCTCCCGAGTTCGGTTCAGTACCTCCTCATTAGTTATGTGATCCACCCATCCAATCTTCAGCGCTCTTCTGTAGCACCACATTTCAAAAGCTTCTATTCTCTTCCTGTCCAAACTATTTATTGTCCATGTTTCACTTCTGTACAGGGTTACACTCCATACAAATTCTTTCAGAAAGGACTTCCTGATACTTAAATCTATACTCGATATTAACCAATTTCTCTTCTTCAGAAACGCTTTTCTTGCCATTGCCACATACTTTATGTCCTCTCTACTTCGACGGTCATCAGTTATTTTGCTTTCCCAACTAGCTAAACTCATTTTCTACTTTAAGTGATTCATTTCCTAATCAAAGAGTAATCCCCTCAGCATCACCTGATTTAATTCGACTGCATTCCATTCTCCTCCTTCTGCTTCTGTATCCTTTCAATATACTGTCCATTCCATTCAACTGCTCTTCCAAGTCCTTTGCTGTTCATGACAGAATTACAATGTCATCGGCAAACTTCAAAGTTTTTAATTTTCCTCCTTGGATTTTAATTCCTACTCCGAATTTTTCTTTTGTTTCCTTTAGCACTTGCTCAATATACAGATTGAATAACATCGGGGATAGGCTACAACCCTGTCTCACTCCCTTCCCAACCACTGCTTCCCGTTCATGCCCCTCGACTCTTATATTTGCCATCTGGTTTCTGTACAAATTGTAAATAGCTTTTCGGTCCCTGTATTTTACCCCTGCCACCTTCAGAAATTGAAAGAGAGTATTCCAGTCAACATTGTTAAAAGCTTTCTAGAAACGTAGGTTTGCCTTTCCTTAATCTAGCTTCTAAGTTAAGTCGTAGGGTCAGTATTGCCACACGTGTTCCAATATTTCTACGGAATCCAAACTGATCCTCCCCAAGGTCGGCTTCTACCATATTTTCTATTCTTCTGTAAAGAATTCGTGTTAGTACTTTGCAGCCGTGACTTATTAAACTGATAGTTTGTAATTATCATACCTGTCAGCAGCTGCTTTCTTTGGTATTGATATTATCATGTAATTCATGAAATCTGAGAGTTTTTCGCCTGTCTCAAACATGTTGCTCACCAGATGGAAGAGTTTTGTTACAGCTAGCTATCCCAAGGCTATCAGTAGTTCTGTCGGAATGTTGTCTATTCCCAGGGCCTTGTTTCGACTTAGGTCTTTCAGTGCTTTGTGAAACTCTTCACGCAGTATAATATCTCGCTTCTCATCTTCATCCAAGTCCTCTTAGATTTCCATAATATTGCCCTCAAGTACATCTCCCTTGTATAGACCTTCAACATACGCCTTCGACCTTTCTGCTTTCCCTTCTTTGCTTAGGATTGATTTTCCATCTGAGCTCTTGATATTCATACAGGAGTTCTCTTTACTCCAAAGGTCTCCTTAATTTTCCTGTAGGCGCTATCTACCTTATACCTAGTGATCTATAATTCTTAATCCTTACAGTTTTTCTTCTAGCCATTGCTGCTTAGCAATTTCTCTCTTCTTGTTCATCTCAATTTTTAGACGTTTGTATTTTCTTTCGCCTGCTTCATTTATTATAATTTTGTATTTTCTCCCTTCCTCGATTAATTTAATATCTCCTTTGTTTCCCGTTGATTTCCACTAGCCGTCGTCTTTTTACCTAATGGTTCCACTGCTGCCTTCACTATTTCATATCTCAAAGCCACCCATTCTTCTTCTGTTGTATCCCTTTCACATGTTCTTGTCAATCGTTCCCTAATTCTCCTTCTGAAACCTACAACCTCTGGTTCTTTCAGTTTATCCAGGACCCATCTCTTAAATTCTTGCCTTTTTGCAGTTTCTTCAATTTCAATGGAAAGTTCATAACCAATAAATTGTGGTCAGAGTGCACACCTGCCCCTAGAAATGTCTTACAATTTAAAATCTGGTCCCTAAATCTCTGTCTAACCATTATATAATCACTCTGAGACCTTCCGGAGTCTCCAGGTCTCTTCCACGTATACAACATTATCTCATGATTCTTAAACCAATTGTTAGCTATGGAGAAATTATACTCTGTGCAAAATTCTGCTAGACGGCTTTTTAATTTCTTTCCCCCAGTCTATGTTGCCCTACTATTTTTCCTGGTCTTCCTATTCCCACTATCTAATTCCATTCCCCCAAGACTATTAAATCTTCTGCTCTCTTAAACATTTGAATAATTTCTTTTATCTTATCACACATTTCTTCAATCTGCCCCTCATTTGCGGAGCTAGTTGGTATATAAACTTGTACTACTGTAGTGGATGTGGGCTTCGTGTCTATCTTGGCTACAATAATGGGTTCACTATGCTGTTTATAGTAGCTTATCCTCATTTCAATTATTTTACTCATTATTAAACCTACATCTGATTACCCTAAATTGATTTTGTATTTATGACACCATATTCAACTGACCAGAAGTCCTGTTCCTCTTGCCACCGAACTTCACTAATTCCCACTATATCTAACTTTAACCTATCGATTTCCCTCTCTAAATTTTCTATTTTACCTACCGGTTAAGGGGTCTGACATTCCGCACTCCGCTCCTTAGAACGCCAGTTTTGTTTCTCCTGATGACGGCGTCCTCTTGAGTAGTCCCCACCCTGAGTTGCGAATGGGGGACTATTTTACTTTCGGAATATTTTACCCAAGAGGATGCCATCATCATTTAACCATGCAATAGAACTGCATACCCTCGGGAAGAATTAGGGCTGTAGCTTCTCCTTGCTTTCAGCCGTTCGCAGTACCAGCACAGCAAGGCCGCTTTCGTTGATCTTACAAGGCCAGAGGGGTCAATCATCCAGACTGTTGTCCCTGCAACTACTGAAAAGGCTGCTGACCCTTTTCAGTAACCACACGTTTGTCTGGCCTCTCAACGGGTACCCCTCCGTTGTGATTGTACCTACCGTACGGCTTTCTGTATCGCTGAGGCAGGCAAGCCTTTGCCCCAATGGGAAGGTCGATGGTTCATTGGCGGGACAAGCAACTAGCGCAGCTAAAATTCATGTATACAAAAATTATAGCTTGAACGAGTCCCACTTGTGAACGATCAGTATGATCATACTAACGTGGCGGACGGTGATTTTCAGTTCGTGACGTCATGACAACTCGCCTCACCTCCAAGTTCCAAACAACATAAAGTTCTTTGCAAACACTGGGTCTCTCTCCCTCACTACCTTTTTATTCATTTTCTGTCATTTTCATCCAAGAGTCTTGGTTGCAAATTGTTTTTATCTGTTTATTGGCAATGAGAAGTTTCACCCTTGTGGGGCATCTTCAGATTAACCTAGAGTTGTAAAATAACATTCTGAGGCATTGTGAGGGCGATGTTTCCTCACAGTTTTGCCTTAATGCCGTATGCCGGCATTAAAAGACGGTTGTTGGCTCGCGACACTGCTTCTTACGTACGTTCACATTATTAGTTGTAGAGACGGCTACAAGGCCTGTAAATTTGCCTCATACTACCCCCATCCCTCGTTTTTAATGTACATATGCCACACAATGTTACTGTACACCTCTAAGTTAATCTAGGGCGTTTTTCGTTGTGACGGGATCTTCTCATGAAATTTCAATCACCACTTTCCTTCTCCGATTCGAAAACATTCTGTTGCCACCCACTTACGTAGGAAGAAATGATCATCACGATAAAGTAAGAGAATCAGGGCTCGCATAGAAAAATTTAGGTGCTCGTTTTTCCCGCGTGCCGTTCGAGAGTGGAATCGTAGAGAGACAGCTTGAAGTTGGTCTTTGAAAGCTCTACCAGGCACTTTATTGTGAATAGGAGAGAAATCACGTAAAGTGTAGATGTAGATTTACACTCAGGATAGCATTGTCATCAGCGAATTGTATCATTGATATCCTTTCACCTTGAATTTTAATTCCACGCCTGAAACTTTCTTTTATTTCTATCATCGCTTCTTCGATGTCGAAATTGAACAGCAGGGGCGAAAGACTACATCCCCGTCTTACACCTTTTATAATCCGAAGATTTCATTCTTGACTGCTCATTCTTATTATTCCGTCTTGGCTCTTGTGCATATTGTATATTACCCGTCTCTTCCTTTAGCATACCCCTATTTCCACCATTTTACATTGTCGAACGTTTTCTCCAGGACGACAAATCGTATGAACGGGTCTTGATATTTTTTGTCTTGCTTCCAATATCAACTGCAATGTCAGAATTGCCACTCTCCTGCATTTACCTTTTCTAAAGCCGAACCTATTGTCATATGGGACATTCACAATTTTCTTTTCCATTCTTATGTATTTTATTCTTGTCAGCCCTTTGGATGCATGGGCTGTAAAGCTGACAATTCTCGCACTTGTCAGCTCCTGCAGTCTTCGGAATTGTGTGGATGATATTTTTCCGAAAGTCAGATGCTTTGGCGCAAGACTCATACATTCTACACACCAACTTAAACAGTCGGTTTTTTTTCCACTCCCCCCCCCCCAATGATTTTAGAAATTCTAGTGGAATGTTATCTATCCCCTCTGCCTTGTTTCATCTGAAGTCCTCCTAGGCTCTGTGAAATTCTAACTCTAGTACTGGATCCCCTATCTCTTCTAAATCGACTCCTGTTTCTTCTACGACATCAGACAAATCTTTTCCCTCACAGAGGCCTTCCATGTACGATTTCCACCCATTCCGCTCTCTCATCTGCATTTAACAATGAAATTTTCGTTGCACTCTTAATGTTGCCATGCTTTCTCTTACTTTCACCGAAAGTTATTCTGAGTTTCCTATATGCTGAGTCAGTCCTCCCGATAATCATTTTTTTTTTCGATTTCTTCTAATTTCGTCTTCGCTTCACTGCACTTCCTCTTTATTTCATTCCTCAGCGACTTGTATTTCTGTATTACCTAATTTCCCTGACTTTTTTTGTACTTCCTCCTTTCATCGATCAACTGAAGTATTTCTTTAGTTCCCAAGGACTTCTTCGCAGTTATCTTCCTTGTAAGTATGTTTTTCCTTCCAACTTACGTTGCAACCCTCTTTAGAGATGTCAACTCATCTTCTACTTCACATAAAAGCACCATACCACGTCACCAGTAAAGATATTGTATAGGTAGGATACGTAACGCAGCAGATGATGTTGATGCAAAAATGCATAGACGTCAACCATTAATTTTTGCTGCTTCGAGTTACAGGATGCAGTACCAAAGCAACCGACTTTTGTTATGGTGTACTATTATGGTCTGAGCCTCTTTCTGCCCACTTTCTGCCGTTTTACTATGCCTCTTCACAACATGTTCGGGCTGCTATGTAAGATAGGTTCGAGTTTAATATTACGAGGTTCTCATCTTCGAATCTTAAGAAAAAATTTTAAGAAGAACAATATGACTTCTGTCGTTCTGGCAATGGCAAGCAAAGAACGTTGGGCTCCACTGTTGTTCGTAGTCAAAATTAAAAAAGATGACCTGGTATCGATTGGACCATGGAACAGGCAGTTACTGTGGAAAATGAAAATTCAGTATCCTGTTAACATACAAAATTATTATGTACGAATATAAACTGCATTTCTGTGTTTTATATCTGTAACGTAAAGTTCCAGTTTTTCGCCATAAACGGGTCAGTTGGGCACGACCGATCGCCGCGTCACCCTCTGCCAGTGGTGCCACTGGATACGGAATTGAGGGGCATGTGGTCAGCACCCAGCTCTTCCCGTCATTGTTGTGTTTCGTGACTGTGGGACCGCTACTAGTCGTTCGAGTGAACATTTACTTTTGTTGCTGTGTCATGTTTACTTGAAGATATATATAACTACGGACTGCAAACCTTTTATTTGCCCTGCTGAGGCAGCTGAATTTTGGACAAACACAACTTGTCAACCAATCCGCCATTTGGCTGGGAAAGACGCTATGCCTCTACCATTTTGGTAATTGCCAGTGCTCTTTTCCTTCTATCGTTCATCGTAGTTTCCGCGACTGTGGAAACACACGATGCAGTGAGGTAAACTGTTATAAAAATTCTACCACATTAACGACATTTTCCTCAGTCATGTCAAACGCAGTCTGTATTTGGCAAACTACGTTAAAAGAAAACCACACACTGTCAAAGAATTTGACAAAACTAGTGAAGTTGGAAAAAGTGATTGTTTAAAGGGGCTTTATGCTATGTAACAGACAGTAAAGCTATGAACTTGAGCATAACGGAAAGGTGAGTGATCTCACGAATTCCATCCCCTATCGTACACATTTAGCGTAGCAGTCATAGATTGTGGGACGAACGAAAAAGAAGATATTCTGTACGTTTGAGACGCGGTGTTATATAAGAATATCGAAAATTAAGTGGACTAATAAGGATTTTCTCCACAGAAACGACGAAGAAGGGCAAACGTGGAAAAACCAACTAGAAAAAACAACGTGGTGTTAAATTATAAGAGAATAACTTACATGTTGATGGAGGGAGCGGTAGAAGGAGATTTTGGTATAACGTCCAAGTAATGGAGCAGGTTGGCTATAAATAGAAATCTGAGATTATTAAAAAAAGAAAAACATTGGAACATTGAACCATGAATTTACTTTCAAAATCTTTTCTTAAAGAATTTAATTTATTTACTAGCGGTTCATCAGGAACATTAACACATTTAATCACACTATACTAACTCGAATTCTTTACAGACGAATGGAAAAACTAGCAGAAGCCAACCTTGGGGAAGATCAGTTTGGATTCCGTAGAAATACTGGAACACGTGAAGCAATACTGACCTTACGACTTATCTTAGAAGACGGATTAAGGAAAGGCAAACCTACGTTTCTAGCATTTGTAGACTTAGAGACAGCTTTTGACAATGTTGACTGGAACTCTCTTTCAAATTCTAAAGGTGGCAGGGGTAAAATACAGGGAGCGAAAGGCTATTTACACCTTGTACAGAAACCAGATGGCAGTTATAAGAGTCGAGGGGCATGAAAGGGAAGCAGTGGTTGGGAAGGGAGTGAGACAGGGTTGTAGCCTCTCCCCGATGTTATTCAATCTGTATATTGAGCGAGCAGTAAAGGAAACAAAAGGAAAATTCGGAGTAGGTATTAAAATCCATGGAGAAGAAATAAAAACTTTGAGGTTCGCCGATGACATTGTAATTCTGTCAGAGACAGCAAAGGACTTGGAAGTGCAGTTGAATGGACTGGACAGTGTCATGAAAGGAGGACATAAGATGAACATCAACAAAAGCAAAACGAGAATAATGGAATGTAGTCGAATTAAGTCGGGTGATGCTGAGGGAATTAGATTAGGAAATGAGACACTTAAAGTAGTAAAGGAGTTTTGCTATTTGGGAAGCAAAATAACTGATGATGGTCGAAGTAGAGAGGATATAAAATGTAGACTGGCAATGGCAGGAAAAGCGTTTCTGAAGAAGATAGATTTGTTAACATCGAGTACAGATTTGTCAGGAAGTCGTTTCTGAAAGTATTTGTATGGCGTGTAGCCATGTATGGAAGTGAAACATGGACGATAAATAGTTTGGACAAGAAGAGAATAGAAGCTTTCGAAATGTGGTGTTACAGAAGAATGCTGAAGATTTGATGGGTAGATCACATAACTAATGAGGAGGTATTGAATAGAATTGGGGAGAAGAGGAATTTGTGGCACAACTTGACAAGAAGAAGGGACCGGTTGGTAGGACATGTTCTGAGGCATCAAGGGATCACAAATTTAGCATTGGAGGGCAGTGTGGAGGGTAAAAATCACAGAGGGAGACCAAGGGATGAATCACTAAGCAGATTCAGAAGGACGTAGGTTGGAGTAAGTGCTGGGAGATGAAGGAGCTTGCGCAGGATAGAGTAGCATGGAGAGCTGCATCAAGACGACAATAAAAATGTGAGCGTGGAAGTAGTTGCCAGTGGGTAACTGATGAAAACAAATTTCTTTCAACAAATGGAAATTTTATTCCTAAAAACCCTTTACAAAGGGTAAAAGAAAACAAATTTAAAAATTATAATCAGAAAGCAGTCTCTAAATATCAAGTTACAATTTATTCTGAGGCAGAAAGAAACAATTTTTTGACTGTATGAGCTTTCGGACTAAGAACCTTGCCGCTCGCTTTTGACTCGGCCGTAGTGACGACCGCTCACAACAACCTCTGAAACACTACACTGGTGCAAATCTGCAACACACCAGATTAATTTAAACTAAAAATTTTAACAACTCACACAAACACATAAACTATGCACCCCGTAGGAGGGATGGAAATGGTACAAAACACTCACATAAAAAAACAATTACTTGCCACCGAAAGTGCAACTTGTCTTTAAAAGAAAACTCTTACGGTGGAAGGGTGGCAACTTTATATACTAAAATGACCATTTAAATAAAAACCCATGAAATTCAGTCTTATATAAAATGTACAACAAGCTCTCCATTACACATATACCGCCTCTCAAGATGATAGGCAGGATAAAAACATACACTCCTGGAAATTGAAATAAGAACACCGTGAATTCATTGTCCCAGGAAGGGGAAACTTTATTGACACATTCCTGGGGTCAGATACATCACATGATCACACTGACAGAACCACAGGCACATAGACACAGGCAACAGAGCATGCACAATGTCGGCACTAGTACAGTGTATATCCACCTTTCGCAGCAATGCAGGCTGCTATTCTCCCATGGAGACGATCGTAGAGATGCTGGATGTAGTCCTGTGGAACGGCTTGCCATGCCATTTCCACCTGGCGCCTCAGTTGGACCAGCGTTCGTGCTGGACGTGCAGACCGCGTGAGACGACGCTTCATCCAGTCCCAAACATGCTCAATGGGGGACAGATCCGGAGATCTTGCTGGCCAGGGTAGTTGACTTACACCTTGGGTGGCACGGGATACATGCGGACGTGCATTGTCCTGTTGGAACAGCAAGTTCCCTTGCCGGTCTAGGAATGGTAGAACGATGGGTTCGATGACGGTTTGGATGTACCGTGCACTATTCAGTGTCCCCTCGACGATCACCAGTGGTGTACGGCCAGTGTAGGAGATCGCTCCCCACACCATGATGCCGGGTGTTGGCCCTGTGTGCCTCGGTCGTATGCAGTCCTGAATGTGGCGCTCACCTGCACGGCGCCAAACACGCATACGACCATCATTGGCACCAAGGCAGAAGCGACTCTCATCGCTGAAGACGACACATCTCCATTCGTCCCTCCATTCACGCCTGTCGCGACACCACTGGAGGCGGGCTGCACGACGTTGGGGCGTGAGCGGAAGACGGCCTAACGGTGTGCGGGACCGTAGCCCAGCTTCATGGAGACGGTTGCGAATGGTCCTCGCCGATACCCCAGGAGCAACAGTGTCCCTAATTTGCTGGGAAGTGGCGGTGCGGTCCCCTACGGCACTGCGTAGGATCCTACGGTCTTGGCGTGCATCCGTGCGTCGCTGCGGTCCGGTCCCAGGTCGACGGGCACGTGCACCTTCCGCCGACCACTGGCGACAACATCGATGTACTGTGGAGACCTCACGCCCCACGTGTTGAGCAATTCGGCGGTACGTCCACCCGGCCTCCCGCATGCCCACTATACGCCCTCGCTCAAAGTCCGTCAACTGCACATACGGTTCACGTCCACGCTGTCGCGGCATGCTACCAGTGTTAAAGACTGCGATGGAGCTCCGTATGCCACGGCAAACTGGCTGACACTGACGGCGGCGGTGCACAAATGGTGCGCAGCTAGCGCCATTCGACGGCCAACACCGCGGATCCTGGTGTGTCCGCTGTGCCGTGCATGTGATCATTGCTTGTACAGCCCTCTCGCAGTGTCCGGAGCAAGTATAGTGGGTCTGACACACCGGTGTCAATGTGTTCTTTTTTCCATTTCCAGGAGTGTATTTAAGGAATTCGGCCTTTACACCTTAAGTAATAAATTCGTTAACACCGAATACGACAAACAGGACAGGGGCAACTATTAACGTATGGCAGTCCGACAGACAGACAAACGCTAACTGCCTAACAAATGCGGACGAGAGACAGACGAGCAAGCTGGGGACGAGTCACTGGCCAAGAAAAGAAGTAGAGTTTAACAAGTAAATGAAACAACATATCACGAATCACTTAACTTCTAATAAACTGCGATTTCTGGCGAATACCTGCGCAGCACCCCCAAAACGCTCTCCCAAACCGTCCGCTGCCAGCCGCTTCAACGGACGCAGGAAGGCGCGCCGATCTCCCGTCTCACGGCGTCGCAGCTCACACCGGCCAGACCGATGTCGTAGGTTGACTCCTGTTGTTCTCGTGTCGGCCGCGAAGCCACTACCCCTCGCTATACGGCGCGGCTCACTGAACTGACGTGGCGACCTCACATGTGCCGACGCTCGAGACGGACATCTTGTGTCCCAGTGCGGGACCGACCAACCGATCGATCCAACCTCCAATTACCATTGCCTGAACAAACTCGAGCAGACTGGCGGCCTAACACATACTAGCACTCCGGACGACAGACACACACTGACTGCCCCACTGTCCCGGCTGACCAACTGACCAGACTCATCCTTAGCGAGCTCATCGCGCCGCTTGAATGCACGTGAACAGGCTACCTTATCCCTTTCACAGCAGAGGGAGACACCAAAGCTGCGATTTCCACAGTGGCGCCACCGCCTGAAACGGAGGGCGACTGCTTTACACTACGCGCTGCGGCACGCTCTCCAAAACAGCAAATTTTACCACGGCTCAAACATGTCCACTGATCTTGTCGACGTTCATAGACCCCAGCAGTACTACCGCAGTGTCTATACTTTATTACTTCTTTACTGCTTTACTGACATTCCCTCACTCCAAAGTCCTCAGTAAGCCCCACGATAATATCAGACTGGTCGCCGTGGCTTGATATCTGTTGTGGAAACGTGCCTGCCAAGAGCAACAAAGAGCGCAGGCACAGCCGCCTCAGAAAGGCCTGTACCGTAGGGGACAGCCCGTTAAAACAGAAAAAAAGCTCTGTAATGGGCAACGATCCTCCCGCCTGCGGTGCCAGACCGGAAGGCGTCGAGCCGGGTGCAGGAAATGGAAGCGGCCCCGGCAGACGAACGGACGAGACGGCGGCGCCGGGCCTGCCACCTAGCGCCCCGCCCGATAATTAAAACGCAGCCCCCTCCCGACATGCCTCGCGGTCGCTCTCCCTTTATCCGGCAAGACGGCCCGCTAAAACCTGGCAGGCGCGCGCCGGAACTTCATTGTGGGCTTTAATAACTAAATACGCGCACGCGACCCGGCTGCCGCTGCCCGCAGACCGCCAGTCTGCCGAAACAAAAAAGGAGTCTGGCCGGCCGAGGCGAATATTTACGGCGCGGTTACCGGACCCCCCGCGAGGCCCCGTTATCGTCGTTTTATGCAAATTCGAACGGACTCCCCGCTTGTTCGAGCCAGCTTAATGATCGTTTTAAATAGGAATTTGGATTCCGTTCATTGTAAACAGTGTTGTTAACAGTGTCGATTTTTTTTTTTCATTCTCGCTCGGTACCGAAAAAAGCGCCAATTTACATAGGCTGAACAAGGTCGTTGCGATCTGGTACAGAATCGTCGTAAGACTGTCGGTACATGTATTTCCATTTTTATGTCTGATGTACTTCGACGAATTCTGCATAGAAATTAAATTCCTGGCCAGTGTACACTGGCGAAACTGGCTGAAATGGGCGAGGGGATCCTGGTATCACCCATGATTAAACATGAGTTACAATCGTGTGACGTAACTTACTAAGCATGTCACGTTGCTGTAGCTGAGAAAGGATAAAACAACTTTCACCCATTATCTTATCCTTTGTTTCATAAGGAGAAATGTGTAGATGTATAACTGACAAAGTATTTTTCTGGAGACGGGATTTCCGCACTTACACTTTTTTTCTCTTATTTATTTATTCGCTGCTAGTTTCAGGTTCGCAGGACAATTCTTATGCGCTTCTCAGTTTCGGCAGAAAGCAACAAATTTGAGAAAATTACAAGAGAAGTACAGATACTATACTGAGAGAAATGTTGAAATTCTTGAACCAAGATGGAATAAGAGAAATATTGAGATCATGTAATAAAATATATGACAGTGGTGAATGGCCTGAGGACTTTCTGACAACAGTAATGGTTCCATTACCGAAAAAACAAGGAACCAAGAAATCCAGTGAGCACAGGACAATCAGCCCCATTTCACATGCAGCCAAAGTGATGTTACGAATAATTAATAAAATACTTGAAAAAGTAATGGAGGAGAATCTTGGCGAGGAGCAGTTTGGCCTTAGACGGAATACGGGCGCCAAGATTGTACGTTTCTAACGCAAAACTAGCAAAATGAATACTCTCGCAATTCCAGGTTTGTCAGGTGGTACTACACTCCTGGAAATTGAAATAAGAACACCGTGAATTCATTGTCCCAGGAAGGGGAAACTTTATTGACACATTCCTGGGGTCAGATACATCACATGATCACACTGACAGAACCACAGGCACATAGACACAGGCAACAGAGCATGCACAATGTCGGCACTAGTACAGTGTATATCCACCTTTCGCAGCAATGCAGGCTGCTATTCTCCCATGGAGACGATCGTAGAGATGCTGGATGTAGTCCTGTGGAACGGCTTGCCATGCCGTTTCCACCTGGCGCCCCAGTTGGAGCAGCGTTCGTGCTGGTCGTGCAGACCGCGTGAGACGACGCTTCATCCAGTCCCAAACATGCTCAATGGGGGACAGATCCGGAGATCTTGCTGGCCAGGGTAGTTGACTTACACCTTCTAGAGCACGTTGGGTGGCACGGGATACATGCGGACGTGCATTGTCCTGTTGGAACAGCAAGTTCCCTTGCCGGTCTAGGAATGGTAGAACGATGGGTTCGATGACGGTTTGGATGTACCGTGCACTATTCAGTGTCCCCTCGACGATCACCAGTGGTGTACGGCCAGTGTAGGAGATCGCTCCCCACACCATGATGCCGGGTGTTGGCCCTGTGTGCCTCGGTCGTATGCAGTCCTGATTGTGGCGCTCACCTGCACGGCGCCAAGCACGCATACGACCATCATTGGCACCAAGGCAGAAGCGACTCTCATCGCTGAAGACGACACGTCTGCATTCGTCCCTCCATTCACGCCTGTCGCGACACCACTGGAGGCGGGCTGCACGATGTTGGGGCGTGAGCGGAAGACGGCCTAACGGTGTGCGGGACCGTAGCCCAGCTTCATGGAGACGGTTGCGAATGGTCCTCGCCGATACCCCAGGAGCAACAGTGTCCCTAATTTGCTGGGAAGTGGCGGTGCGGTCCCCTACGGCACTGCGTAGGATCCTACGGTCTTGGCGTGCATCCGTGCGTCGCTGCGGTCCGGTCCCAGGTCGACGGGCACGTGCACCTTCCGCCGACCACTGGCGACAACATCGATGTACTGTAGAGACCTCACACCCCACGTGTTGAGCAATTCGGCGGTACGTCCACCCGGCCTCCCACATGCCCACTATATGCCCTCGCTCAATGTCCGTCAACTGCACATACGGTTCACGTCCACGCTGTCGCGGCATGCTACCAGTGTTAAAGACTGCGATGGAGCTCCGTATGCCACGGCAAACTGGCTGACACTGACGGCGGCGGTGCACAAATGCTGCGCAGCTAGCGCCATTCGACGGCCAACACCGCGGTTCCTGGTGTGTCCGCTGTGCCGTGCGTGTGAGCATTGCTTGTACAGCCCTCTCGCAGTGTCCGGAGCAAGTATGGTGGGTCTGACACACCGGTGTCAATGTGTTCTTTTTTCCATTTCCAGGAGTGTATATAATACACGACAACTGACAACAACTTATGTCTTTACTCTGTTCCACACACCGGTGTGCGTCAACAGGAAGTTTATGGGCAGTAAATAGTCTAATGCTGTTGTCTCCGTTCCTTTGCGATTTGTATGGAAGTGGCTGTTATCTAATTCGATATTTATAACATCTACTCTGGAGTTTTTCAGCATATCTTAGCAAGGCGTTAGGTGTCATCTTTCGAGCTGCAACGGAACGAACGTTCGCGGGATAGCCACATGGCATGACGTATGCATGGGCGGCCGCAAAAGTACACAAGGGAAGGTTCCAGTTGGAAGTAATAAGCAGTCAATCAGATGATGGATATGCTGATATGTACCGGTATATTGAGGAACCAAAATCTAGAAAAAGATTTGGGTTGCGGTCATTTTGAGAGATGTTAATAATTTTATCCAAAGAGTTGCAACGGTTAAAGGAGCTTTTAATTGGTCATCCGTCTTCCTCGAGGAGCTGTAGAGATACAGTGATAACTTCGTTTTCAACTGAGCATGGGTAGGAAACCTCTCTCCGCAAAAATACATGGACAGCTCTTACGTCTCAATAAATGGGCTTGACCGCTGTTCTCCCATATAGCTTGCATGTCGGAGATTTACTAGTGTTTTTCGCCTGTAAATGACAAAGTCCTACCCATTCAGCTTCGAGATGGATCAGCACTGAAGCCTCGTCATCGTCGTGAACCCAACTTACGGCAGGCACTTACCGCCTTGCGGTTAGTAACATTTTAACAGTTCACCACCATGAACAGAACACTGCAATGTCACTCACGTTCGCACGCCATTTCGTTCGCCCAGCCAGTGCAAGAATCTTGTCAACGCAAGAACCAACCTGGTAAGATTCATCGGATTCCCCCGTCTCTCCCTTTTTTCATCTTGCTCTGTACTTTTGGTTCATTACTCTCCTTCAGACTTGATAGAACTGGCGTGTGCTTAGTTGCTGTTGTAGTTCATGTGCTCTGTGTCGTTTATCATTGTGTAAGGTCAGTGAAGCTTGTCATCTGCTAAATATTTTGATTTTCTTAATTTTAATCTCAGAATGTATCAATATTTTTGATACTCCTTCCTTAGGACCAGACACATTGGAGACCTCCTGGAAGAACAAACGTAGTCGACGCCCTATACAGCCGAATACTAGATAACAAATGAATTTAAAATATGATGGCCCGTTAATACATACCGCGTCCGCAAACGTGACGCAAGCACAGTTAATTCTCGCCGCCTAGGATTGGAGGAGCCCAGGAGAACCGTGAAGTTGAGGTAGCCACAGAAGGCCTACCAATTCACCGACCAATTAAACTGGCTTACGGGCGCTTAGTCTAGGAACTACCTGGGCCAACTAGCATTTACACACTTTCTACTTGAATTACTGGAATTGAACCACTGTCGGAAAATGAAACAGTAGTCACCCAGTTCAGACCAGAATAACTGTTGGTATTTATACAGTGAGATGACGAAAGTCACGGGATACGGACTAATGAAGCAGCCAGATGTGGCGTGGACTCAGTAACTCGTTGTAAGTCCCCTGCAGAAATACTGAGCCATGCTGCTCTTGTAATCCTCCACAGTTACGAAAGAATTGCCGGTGCAATATTTTGTGCTCGAACTGACCTTTCGGTTACGTCTGGTAAATTCTCGATGGGATCCATGTCATGAAATCAAGGTGGCCAAATCTTTCGCTCGAACTGTCCAGAATACTCTTCAGACTAATCGCGAACAAATGTGGTCCCATGAATTCTCATCCATAAAAAATCAATGGTTGTTTCGGAGTATGAAGTCCATGAATGATTGCAGATGTTCTTCACCTAGCTGAACATAACCATTTCGAATCAATGATCGGTTCAGTTGGACCAAAGAAGCCAGTCTATCCCATTTAAATGAAGCCCACAAGATAATGGAGCCACCCCCAGCTTGTACAGTGTATTGTTAACAACATCGGTCTATGGCTTCGTGGGGTCTGCACCACACTCGACCCATACCATCAGCTCTCGCCAACTGAAATCGGGGCTCATCTCACCAGGCCACGGTTTTCCAGTCGTCTAGGGTGCAACACGTATTGTCACGAGCCCAGAAGAGGCGCTTCAGCCGATGTCGTGCTGTCAGCAAACGCACTCGCGTGGGTCGTCTGCTACCATTCCCCAATAACGAAAAATTTTGCAGCACTATCCTAACGGATTCGTTAGTGGTACGTTCTGCATCGATTTCTGCGGTTCTTCCACGCAGTGTTTCTTGTCTACTAGCAGTGACAGTTCTACGCAAATGTTGCTACTCTCGGTGTTAAGATAAGGCCGTCGGCCACTGCGCTCTCTGTGGTGAGAGGCAATGCCTGAAATTGGGCATTCTCGTTAGACTCTTAACACTCTGGATCTCGGATTGTGGAAATCCCTAACGATTTCCGAAATGGACTGTCCCATGCATCTAGCTCCAGTTACCAATCCGCGTTCAGAGTCTGTTAAATCTCCTCGTGCGACCATAATCCCGTCGTAAACCTTTTCAAGTTAATCACCTGAGTACAAACGACTTCTGCCAATGCACTGCCGTTTTATACTGTCTCAACGCAATAGTAGTTCCACCTGTATGTGTATACATAGCTTTTCCATGACTTTTAAGGCACTTTGCAAGGCTGTTAAGAAGTTCTTATGATACTCTAAGGAACACAACTAATAATATACTTATGGACATAGAGAAGCATTTAAGTCATCAGCAGCATGAATTATTTCTCACTGGCAACTTTTCTTTTAAACAGAATTAAAATGAAATGATACGCATAAACTAATTAGTAGTCCACTGCAAGCATTTGAACGTCATGCTAAGACGGAACTAACGTGATCTTAAAAAGTTACTATTTGACGCCAGTTGCAAGTTAGCGGAGACGAACAAAGTCATAACTCCACTTGCCATCGAAGAATCTAGAAGATGCTAATGATTTCTTGCCGGGTATTCGTTAATTACTCCCTCAGACTCATTATCAGATTCTAATTTAATCTCTGATCATTAACGATTAGTGCTGATTATTCCGGACAGGATGAGTTAATTAGCAGCCCCGGCTCGCAAAGATAAATGACCTGTCTCTTGCCGTCCTGGTAGCCTCTATCCGGACAACGCTGAAGATTACTCTAGGCTGCCAGTTTGGGAGCAAGATATTTGCTTTAATGAAGGTAATCCTGATATCGCATTACGGCGTCCGCTAGTGAAATATTACAGTCGAAAATCGTAAAAATCCATCATTGTCCTGTGTAATGCCCGAAGACGGAGTTGCACGAACAAACTCCACTAAGGCTGCTGATAAATTACTAGCGTTTCGGAGCTAGTAACTAATTATGCGCTGTCTACTCGCTTCTAATATCCTTCTTTTTAACCAGTCCTGCTTCCTAACTGCTTCAGTACCATACATGATGGTGTTCCCGGGTGCAAACCGGTAACGACGTGTGCCACCCAAATATTCTGTAAATATTTTGTTGTTGTCGTCTTCAGCAGGAAGACTGGTTTGATGTGGCTCTCCACGCTACCCTATCCCATGCAAGCCTTTTCATCGCCAACTGACTACAATCCTGCTTCCATCCGTTTGAACCACCTTGCTGTATTCATCCCTTGGTCTCTCTACAATTTTCGCTCCTCACATAAAAATTAAATATAAACTTATTATTATTTATATAATTTTCCGTCCATACTTTGAGAAACATACACATATTGAGAACTGATGTATCACTCTAATATTTACTAAATTAAGTTGTTTAGTATTAAGTTGGCCTAGAAATCCGAAAGCCGGTTCATAACGAACTATTAAGTAAATATTATTGTTGAACATCAAGGCAGTCTATCAAGTCTTTAATGAAGTTATTAATTTACAAAGAATAATTGAAGATCACAGAACTCCCTTATAATGATGATAAATTAGTAAGATTGATGTGTGAAAGGTAAATACGTGCGATGAGATCAAATAGTCTATAAAAATGTCATTTTTCGGGTTCCATAACTGAGTCGGTAAAAACGCAACCCTTGTAGGATCCTATTGTTGTGTGATTGTCTGTTTCTCCGTTCGACTGTTAACATATCTTTTTCATAGGAATTGATGAAGATATAAAGTAGAAATTTATATTACCTACGAAGATAGTTGGTCCCTTGACGATGTGAAAAATTTAAGCTTCTTCGTCAACGTAATCAAAAGATGCGGCCATTTATGTTCCACATTTCTATACTCGCAAACGGACTCGTCAAAACCCTTAGGGCACCTCTCGTTGACGTAAAATCATGATATTTGAGAGGAAGCAAGATTTCACAGTACAAGTACAGGATAAAACGTAATTATATGACATAACAATATATTTTTGTTTTGCCATTTCATATCCATCTGTCTGTCCGTACGTCTGGTAATACCCCTTTTTCTCTCGCCCGTTACCTCACAAGGTATCAAGTAGAAATTTATGTTACGTACTACGGTCCCTAGGTGCTGTAAGAAATTTACGTTTCTAAATCAACGCAATGAAAAGATACGGCCATATATGTCACATATTTTGATATTCACTAGCTCGCTCAGTAAAATCCTTCGGTGCACTACCTCAGTACGTTTTGGGCCTGGTGGTCTCACAGAAAGGAAAGGGTGAAGCGCGTCCCTGGAAACCGAGAGGTTTGGGGGATCGAATCCAATGAATTTTTCAGTCTTAGTTTTAATCTCTCAATGAAGAGTCGCCAGAAACAAAACGTGTTTCGAATTCCACATTAAACTGTTGGCCCCATATCCCCAGTTGGATAACTGGGGTAGGATAGGCACAACGCATGTCGCCGAAGTTGCGTTCAATAGAGACTTGCACCAGGCAGTTGAGCCACACGAAATCATCATTGTTATCTATATAAATAATTACGTTTGTATACAAGCCTTAGACCGCGAGTACTGCTGGCAACTGTCCGGTTTTTTTCTTCTATTCTTGCGGCGATTCGAATATTATGCTTCTCAAGATGGAAGTACTTTTTCCTTTACCCTGCCTGTGATTTCCAAAAGATCGTCCATTCCGTTGCTGAGTGAAGATTAATTGTGGCTGATGGAGAGACTGCTTAGAATTCACCTGTATATTGGAATGGTGTGCCATTTCCACCATATTGGCTGGTGGTAGCATCCTAAGTTTGACATGACGTTACTGGAAATGCTCGGTTGGTTGGTTTCTTTGAGGAAGGAGACCGGACAGCGAGGTCATGGGTCCCGTCGGTATAGGGAAGGATGGGGAAGGAAGTTGGCCGTACCATTTCAAAGGAACCATCCCTGTACTGGTGCTAGAAAATCTTCTCTGCAAAAATCAACATGGGTTCCGTAAACATGGATCTTGCGAAACACGGTTGTCCCTGCAAACGACCTTGTTCTCGGGGCATTCGCAGACAATTTACTCCCTCCTCTCTTCTGCTGGGAATGTAGACGCACATAGTTGTGGCACGTTACCTTGGCTGTAGCACAGGTCGTAATTTTAAACTTTGCAAAAGCTGTCAGCGTACACAAAAGATTCGCCCTATCACTCACTGGAGAATTTGCACTGTATTTATTTGGGCAACTAACAATATTATTACCTTTATTTACAAACGGAACCATGTACGTAGTAAATAGAATGTTGTCAACTCTGGTGTTCTGTTTACTTTTAATGCACAAGTGTACTGTTCGGGTCAGTATGAAAGACATAATAAAATGCTCCAAGAGACTTCTGTTTGTGGTACAGTTGTAAGCTGTAAGTCTTCGACGTTGTTGTTATATTACAATATGTTGTTAATAATAATAGTGGTGATGACAATAATAACATTAATAATAATAATACACAGAACTTCACTAAAGAAAATTTATTATTTTAATATTCACGCAGGGTAAATCAGAAACAAGAGATGGATCCATTAAAGACTCATTCTGAATATCCATCCGTCCGACCGTTCGTTCATATCAGTTTCACTCCTTCTTATTCGTTGCAGTTTGGACACAAGCCGGTGACATGTGTTTTGCATACATGTTTAATAGAATTTTCACATAATACGTTCGTTTTATTGTCGTGCACGTTTAGTAACACTTCTTATTGTTATTGATTTGTGCACACCTGCCACTGTTTCGGGGTCTTGGATGCTCGTAACCATTCTCAGAGAATTTTCTGTTCTTGGAAAATGCTTCTTTGATGCAGTCTACTCTGCCGGTAAGGACTTTCCAAGTTCCTCCAAAAAACATGTTCTCCTTCTAGTGAATTTTCTATATATATATATATATATATATATATATATATATATATATATATATATATATATACCCATTTGGTGACAGAGGGTACCTGCAACTCATTTTGTTGAATTGTAATCTAAAATCACTTTCGTCTTCTTATCAGCCCTGTCACTAATTTCCCCATCCTGGTGGAGAGTTCTTGTTTCTCTTAAAAATACACTCCTGGAAATTGAAATAAGAACACCATGAATTCATTGTCCCAGGAAGGGGAAACTTTATTGACACATTCCTGGGGTCAGATACATCACATGATCACACTGACAGAACCACAAGCACATAGACACAGGCAACAGAGCATGCACAATGTCGGCACTAGTACAGTGTATATCCACCTTTCGCAGCAATGCAGGCTGCTATTCTCCCATGGAGACGATCGTAGAGATGCTGGATGTAGTCCTGTGGAACGGCTTGCCATGCCATTTCCACCTGGCGCCTCAGTTGGACCAGTGTTCGTGCTGGACGTGCAGACCGCGTGAGACGACGCTTCATCCAGTCCCAAACATGCTCAATGGGGGACAGATCCGGAGATCTTGCTGGCCAGGGTAGTTGACTTACACCTTCTAGAGCACGTTGGGTGGCACGGGATACATGCGGACGTGCATTGTCCTGTTGGAACAGCAAGTTCCCTTGCCGGTCTAGGAATGGTAGAACGATGGGTTCGATGACGGTTTGGATGTACCGTGCACTATTCAGTGTCCCCTCGGCGATCACCAGTGGTGTACGGCAAGTGTAGGAGATCGCTCCCCACACCATGATGCCGGGTGTTGGCCCTGCGTGCCTCGGTCGTATGTAGTCCTGATTGTGGCGCTCACCTGCACGGCGCCAGACACGCATACGACCATCATTGGCACCAAGGCAGAAGCGACTCTCATCGCTGAAGACGACACGTCTCCATTCGTCCCTCCATTCACGCCTGTCGCGACACCACTGGAGGCGGGCTGCACGATGTTTGGGCGTGAGCGGAAGACGGCCTAACGGTGTGCGGGACCGTAGCCCAGCTTCATGGAGACGGTTGCGAATGGTCCTCGCCGATACCCCAGGAGCAACAGTGTCCCTAATTTGCTGGGAAGTGGCGGTGCGTAGGATCCTACGGTCTTGGCGTGCATCCGTGCGTCGCTGCGGTCCGGTCCCAGGTCGACGGGCACGTGCACCTTCCGCCGACCACTGGCGACAACATCGATGTACTGTGGAGACCTCACGCCCCACGTGTTGAGCAATTCGGCGGTACGTCCACCCGGCCTCCCGCATGCCCACTATACGCCCTCGCTCAAAGTCCGTCAACTGCACATACGGTTCACGTCCACGCTGTCGCGGCATGCTACCAGTGTTAAAGACTGCGATGGAGCTCCGTATGCCACGGCAAACTGGCTGACACTGACGGCGGCGGTGCACAAATGCTGCGCAGCTAGCGCCATTCGACGGCCAACACCGCGGTTCCTGGTGTGTCCGCTGTGCCGTGCGTGTGATCATTGCTTGTACAGCCCTCTCGCAGTGTCCGGAGCAAGTATGGTGGGTCTGACACACCGGTGTCAATGTGTACTTTTTTCCATTTCCAGGAGTGTATAACTGCCCACTGCAGTGTCATATGTGAAGTAAAATGAAGGACTATGAACGTCCTTGTTGGTGTTCCTGTCGTTGTCAATTTCCTTCAGGAAGTGCTGTCGCAAATTGTATGGCGTAAAATGTTATTACATGTTACATTCTGACCTCGCAAATCAGAGATGGTATCAGCAACTTCTCTCATTCCCAGACTTTTTTTCTGATGCCGACACGCTCTCCTTTCCTGCATAAATATATGCTTTCAGTACATTTGCATATCTGCTACCACATATTTTGAACCCATATTTTGCTGGTTTCCTTGGGATGTACTCAAATGGTTCAAAAAATGGTTCAAAGGGCTCTGAGTACTATGGGACTTAACATCTGAGGTCATCAGTCCCCTAGAACTTAGAACTACTTAAACCTAACTAACCTAAGGTCATCACAGACATCCATGCCCGAGGCAGGATTCGAACCTGCGACCGTAGCGGTCGCGCGGTTCCAGACTGAAGCGCCTAGAACCGTTCGGCGGCCGGCTGGAATGTACTGCTTGAATGGACAGCGGCCTCTGAATGCTACAAACTGCTAGTCGACGGTCACATTTTCTCGTAGATTATACAGTTTAGGAAGGGCTTTTAAACACTTCACCCAGATACTAGGAACTGATGAAAGTCTATCAGTATGTCGTCTTTTCTATCTTTTTATCTAATCGCAAGATACGTGACATTTTACAGAATGTTTCAAGGGTATGGTTGTTCAAAATATGTTCCACCCAGATTTCCCATATGATCGATATACACCTGCGAGGAATAATAGTCTTAAGAATACGTGAAAAGCAGAATCATCAACGCTTGTCTGTTGTTGATCATAAACTCGTTGCCAATCAGTATTTGACATCTCTATTATTTGATTCACTCACAAAATACTACTTCAAATTAATTTTTTATTCTGCTTCTTGTGCATCTGGTAACTCCCAAAGCGCTCTTGATGACATTAGAAGCTGGTAGACGGACGTGTTGTGCTGGTGGCTGCAACTGCCATTCTGTGCTCAAGTTTTTAGAAATAGAAGTATGTACACAACTTTGAACAGGTTGTGGACTAGAATGAGATTTTCACGCTACAGCGGAGTGTGCGATGATATGAAACTTCGTGGCAGATTAAAACTGTGTGCCGGACCGAGACCTCGACTCGCGGGAAAGTGCTCTACCAACTGAGCCACCCAAGCACGACTAACAACCCGTCCTCTCAGCTGCCAGTTCCTCGTCTCCTACCTGCCAAACTTCACAGAAGCTTTTCTGCGAATGTTACAGAACTAGCACTCCTGCAACTTTGAGAGAGAAATTATGAATAATGAAATTCATTACTACTATAAAATGTAATAGACAACCAGAAAGTATTTGGCATTAGAGAAATCATATTTATGTCAGGCCAATATCACCCTAACGTTACAAACGTGACTATTAACGTTTATGACCAAACGACTTAAAATATTTTAAAACATTTTTATACACGTACTGCCCTTGACTTTTCAGACAGTGTAACCTACTTTCGTAAAATCATACTGATATTTAAATAATAAGAAAAATTTATAACCACATCAGGCCATATAGACCCGAAAAAAACAGCAGAGTTAACAATTAAGGGCACTGACTTATAATTCTGAAGTAACTGATAGATGTAGGGCAAGATCGTAAAGTTCACTTCCTACGACAAGAAAATTGCCGTAATCATAGCACTGTCCACCTTCAGTATCGTTTTGATACTGTGAATACTACCATACTTTGAACAGTCAGAGTAACAGGTGCACAGAAAGAGAAGTTGTGTCTTACTTTACTAAGTCTTCTGGCAAAAAATTTATGTCTAGGTTCTTACGGTCGCAAAACTCTGAAGTAGTTAATATGTTTGTATTCAAAATTATAATGGTGAAGCAAGCCAAAGTGATTCTAATGCCATATTATGGTAGCCATATTTAGTGTATTTTAGATAATTAATAATTGAAATTATTAATTGAATTATGAATTTTCAGTAGGGAATATGCTTCAGCAAACGTAAAAATAAAAGCAACCAATTCATAGGCACTTAAAATTCCTGTTTAAAAAATGTATTGTTAACATTGTATTCTGGGAATACTACTGCAATTTATAAATCGTAATTTTTATTCAAGTTATCATTTTAAATAAAATGACAAAGGATTAAGGATAGACCATGATGTAATTAACAAATGAAAGTCCAAACACTTTTGCTAACAAACTGTAATGTTCATATTAATTGTTGTTCCACTTTGACATAACCTGACTAGTATCCTTTACATCATGTTACTGAGCAAACTTGAAGTCTTGCCTTGTCGTTGTTTGTGCCGACGGAGGTGCGACTGTGGTCGCATCGTCATAACTGTGGTGGACGATTATCTCACACATGTTCCACACTAGCGTCAGGCCTACAAGTGTGCGTCCACGATTCACATACTGACAGAACTTACAATCACGGAAGACAACACAGCGCCATTCACCTCTCCATTTAATTCGTTCACGACACCACAGTAGCCACTTTGCGTGTCGTCGTCTCAGAGCTAACCTACCCAGAGGCAAACGTGATCTTAATCCTCCTGTCGGCAGACAATTTCCAGTCGTCGCTGATACAGAAGGTACAAAATGTGCCGGGCTTTCTTCTCTGGATGAGAACTTAATGCACGCCAAGAAACATGATGCGCCTCTAAGCCATTGTTCCAGTGTCAGCTATGTCTTACGAAACTTTAGAGTGTTCTAAATCGGGAAATTCTTGCATCCGCAAACTGATGATTGCAGAGGACTTAACGGTGCTTAAGTAAGAAGCCACACCATTTTAATGAACATTCGACGCACTTTTAGCATCACAATAATTTTACATTCGCTGCAATCAACAGGCCTCTAAGCCTTACAAAGCCTAGCCACTGTTTTTGTTTTTCTATGGCCACGCACAGCACCATCGAGCGCGCTAAGCCAATCGTCCAATCCGATTCCTAGGTCTTCGCGCTTTAATTTTTCTCTTAAAAAACATCAATTAAATCTTTGGAGTAGAGCAGTCATTGTAATTTGTGAAATTAGATGTTGCATCCTTCCATAAATTTTAAACAATGGGGATATAAATAGTAATAGATTTTAGAAGTTTACAAAGTTATCTCCGTTTCCTACCTTTATGTATTGTTTCGAGACTAATCGATCTATATTGTATTGAAAGTGATTTTTTTCCACTTAATTGTTTGGTTGTACGATATAGTAGTTTCGTTACAACCTCTAAATTCAGAACATTTACAGCCAGCAGAGTCAAAACAGAGAACACACAGATAGGTCTCCAGAGCGTCATTTTCTCGATGACAGCGGTGAATGAATCACTGACATTAGAACACCTCATGACGCATGTATTATACTCCGGTGCAACTGAACACTGTTCTTGAGGGTGCTGCATTTATTTTTCCACTAGTGTAGATCCCACGTCGATGAACTCCGTCCGAACAGGCCTCGAAAGACCCAATGGTACAGACCTATCGTCGTGTTATCCTCAGTCGACAAATGTTAGTGTATGTGCATATGGCCAGCAAACCGCTCTCCTAGTCGTCGTAAACTTTCGTGACAAGAGCGTGTGCTTCTCAATCAAGTTTCCCTCAGGAGGGTTGAGTGAACGACGTTGCCAACATAGCCGGGCAGACTCGGGCAGTCACCCATCCAAGTGCTAGCCAACTCGACAGCGCTTCACTTCAATGATCTGACGAGTACTGGTGCTACCATTGCGGCAAGGCTGTGGTCCGCTTGGCTGTGCACTAAGAAAAAAATAAAACCACTGGTCTGTTATTTGTGGAATTGTGGCGCTATATATAACATTAAATACAGGAGTTCGGCTGAAGCTATAAATATTAGTTCTGATCGCTGTAAGCACATCACACGCCCACTGGCATCAGAAGCCACAAAGCACCGAATAACACGCATTTATACGAATGCATAGAAAACTTGAATTAATAATTGCGGTGGCTGTGTGTGTTTGTGCGATACGGCGGTGCCGTGCTATCAATTTGCCGACAGTAAACGGTTGTCCGCGCTCACAACAAAGCATAACTGCCGGGGGGCGGCAATTTGTGGCTGCCGCAGGCGCTGGCTCGGCAGCCCCGCACAGCTGTGGTCGATTAGCCGTATTTTTGGTGGCGCTGGTGGGGTATTTTCGTTATAAGCGCTCTCGCTAGCTGTCTTACGTACCAGGTGACAAGTGACGGTAACGGGATATGAGGACGATGTGACAGTTTTTTGTCCAGTAACGACGTCAATAGCGGACAAGTTCAAATATATCCGTGCTGTAACCGTAAGAGGAACGGCTATTAAAATAACACTGCAACATATTGCTGTAGCTTACGTACCACCCCAACAAGTTCACCTGAGCAGGCTATTAGCCACCATCTACAAAGAGCACACTGTCCATTTCGTAGCGTTGCAGATGGTGTTGAATTGGCACCAGGCGGTCACGTGACTCTCCACCTCTGACGTGAGTCATGGAAGTGGAGTGGTGTTTAAGCGACATTATGTTTTATGTTCACAAGTTAACAGACTTCTAAAATGCCGAGAAGACGTTACGCTCGCCGTCGTTAATATGTACTGTGGCTTAAGGGCCATTGATTCTGAGCTTTCTGTCGTGAAAAATAAACAACAGATTATAGTATATCAAAATGTTGGATGTCAGATTGACACACACACACACACATACACACACACACACACAGAGGGAGAGACAACACGCACACACCTGAATTTTGCATAATGTTCAGGAGAATCCGAAGTATCAGAATTTTTGCAAAATGTTCTAAAATATCTGAACTATTTCAATTATATGCCACACTCAAAAGTGACTGAACAATCATAATTTTGCGCCATGTTTAAAATACTACAGTATATCCATGTCAAAAATAATTAAGAATCACATAAGTTGTGTAAATAGGCACTATCTACAAAACTATCTGAACGATTTGAATTGTGCGGCATGTTCAAAAGTGTGCAAACGGCCATTACTCTCTATAAAAAATACGAAAAAATGTTTACGTCAAATACCATACCTGCCGTCTCATATGTGCACACACAACATCAGAAAATGTGGAATGGGCGTAACTTACGGCACTACTAACGTCAAAAATAGATAACCACCTAAATTTCTCTCTTATCAGGAAACATTCTCTCTCTCTCTCTCTTTCTCTTTCTCTCTCACCCCCCCCCCTCTCTCTCTCTCTCTCTCTCTCTCTCTCTCTCTCTCTGCAAAACACATAATGCTAAGAATAAGATGCCAAGAGACAGCTGTCACTTCATTTTTACGCCTAAATGAGGCTATGTACAAAAACTGGACAGGTGCGAGTAGCACTAGCATTAAGGGTTCCGTACGAACTTATTTATGAATATAGCCAGTTTATCGATCCGGGAATCGAATATCATGACGATTTTTGCCTGTTATCGACGTTCATAAGGGCAAGATATGGGTCCCACGGATTCCAAGACGTTCGAGAATGTTGTAATTTCAAGTTTGAAGTCGGATAACAAATGACAAAAGACATATAAAAGACGTCATATTTACGTCAGTAACTGTAACATTTTCTTTGTTTCACGATTGTAATTTCGGCCTTAGGTTATATCAACGACATATAAATGTGTCAGGTCGCTTTATGTTGACATGGCCTAATAGTTATAACATCTTCACTTGATAATGGCCTAATGCCGAAATTGCAGTCGTGAAATAAAGAAAGTGTTACAGTCACTGGCGTAAATATGATGTCTTTTATAAAGTTCTACATGACTGTGGATCCCAGGTATAAAAAGTTAATGACAAAAGACATATTTTTTCGTATCATGTAATTATAAAGTATCAATAACCATATTCTTTCGCTTTGCTTTTTATCTGAAACGTTTCTTATTGCCAAATTTCGCACTTCTAGACCTACGAGAAGTACCCTATAGGTTTTGATGCGTGAGTTTGTAACATAAGCTGTGACGCAAATGGCCATATCTTTTGATTGCATTGACATACAAGTTTAAATTTTGTACAACGCCTACGGTCTGTAGACGTCAAGATAAGAGACAAATTATAGCGTGATACGTCAACCCATTCCTGAGAAAAGAATTCTTAACGGACAGTCGGACAGACACAGACAGTCTAACAAACAACAACAAAATTTTAGTGTGATATTGTTGCAGATTGAAAATTTTGGGATTTTGTCTTTTCCTTGTATTCTGAAGCCATGTTTCTTGCAAAGTTTCATCATTCTAAGTCAAAGGCAAGTAGCCTCTAGGTTTTGATGAGTAAGTCTGCGAGTATCAGAATATGTGACATAAATGGCAGTGTCTTTTGACTGTACTGACTTAGAAGCTTCGCCTTTTTACATCGCCAAGGGCCAGTAGACCTTAATGTGTGATACAAATCTCAACTTAATACGCTTGCCCGTTCATGAGAAAAAATGTTATGGACGGTCGGACGGATAGACAGACAGAAAGACAAATGGACGGACGGACTATAACGTGTATCTACAATGATTCCGTTTCTACAGACTGAGGAACGGAACTCAGAAAACGAACTTTCGAGGAAGCTGCAATATTTGCTGATCACAGCTATGGTTCCAAGGTTCTAAAGTGTCTGGAACATTTATCAAAATACGTTCCAGTCCGAGCTAAATTCTTCTGCCCACTACATCACGTATCTGCCTTCTTTAAATCTTTTTCGATAACAGAAACGCGACTTTGGAATAGCTTCTGCCATGTATTCGAGGACTAATTCACATCTCGAATTTAAACGATGGCTACTGACGTATTTGAAACAACAACATTCTTGACCAAATATTTCTCCTCTTCATGATTGGAAAGCCGAATTCTCATATTCATTCTTGATTTTACTTTCTTCACTCTAGGCCAAAGAAATGATTTCTTTCAACAAGCATTGATTTCATTTGCTGGATTTGATTTCGAGAAAAACTGAAGCGTTTGCCGAAAATGTGCAGAAGGTGTAAATAGTATAACTCCCAATATTTCCCGGTTTCCTCGGAGATATAGAACATTGTCAAAAATTATGAAAAATTCTAGAACATTTTGGAACATTCTACAACATTCTCCAAAATTTTTGAACATTAAAGAAGGAACATTCTGGCCAGTCTCAGCCACTTCGACACTCGATTTCGAGCTGCTTCACAGTCTTTTCGTAAGTCCATTGGTGCGATGTCCTGTTTAGACACCCATGTCTTTGAACCCAACTCCTGCAGTATCAAATCAAACCTTTTTCACAGGGCTGTGAAATTCCCCTCCGAAGTTTTGGCGACATGCACAGACAAACCACACACATCATATGGGGTATCCTAGATACTTTGCGACAAACTTCCAGGGGTTGTAGACGGTGTCTTGAAGAACAAATCGAGGATAGCAACCTGTGCCCGGGAATGCCATCCTACTACGCGACAGAACATCGAAATTATAGGCTCCAGCACCTTGCACTAGTCCACCCCTTAGGTATCAGACGTGACTATCTACGCTGATGGAACATAGGTGAAATGTCTGGCAATGCTGGTCATTATTCAATAATCGCGACTGATTGCCAAAATCGACAGAGGAGAAAATGGAGCTTGCTGCTGCTAAGAAAGGCCCTGTCTCTATGAATTTGATTCTCTGGTTCCACTGTCGATGACAGTTTAGGACCAAGGATTCGATCTCTAGCTTATTTTTCTCCTTTATGTACAAAACATCGTAGATTTCAAAGGAGTCCACGAGAAAAATAAGATGGTAAACCTGTGTCTGAAACTGTCATCGACCTAAAGCAACAGAGCATCACATTCGGAGGAGACATGGCCTATCTTCGCAACATTTAGCTCTACCTTTCCACTGATGATCGTGACGATCACTCGCAATCACTGAATAACAAACAACATTGAGAGACGTTCCGCCTGCAGCCGTAAGTGTAGAAAGTCACATTTGCTGCTGAAGGGGTGGCCTAGTGGCAGGCGCTGGGGCATATAACTTCGATGTTCTGTTGTGTCGTTGGATGATGCGTCGGGACACGTGTTCACATCCACAATATGTTCCTCAAGACGCCCTCTACAACCCATCAAAGTCTGATGCAACATTTCTGGGACACCCTGTACATTCTGGTTATTATTATTATTATTATTATTAGTAGTAGTAGTAGTAGTAGTAGTTGGAGTAGTAGTAGTATTAGTAGTAGCAGCAGCAGTAGTAATAGCAGTAGTAGTAGTAGTAGCAGTAGTAATAGCAGTAATAATGCAATTATTAATGCTATAATACCCACTAGTTTCTAGCAACAATTTTTCTAGATGGGATTAGTTATATGTATATCACTCTTCTTCTTTTATTACCACCATTATTAGTACCATATATAGTGTGATAATTTCCATTAATTAAGGAAATTATGATGTAAACAATTATATAAGCATAAATTCCCAGTTTTTTGTAAGAGACGGCCGGAAGACCCTTGTCTCATCAGGTTAAATAAATGAATAACAGAATGGTATGTGACTCGCATGGCTATACACGATCATCTCACAGTAGGTGTGCAACATACTTACAATTACGTCATCGTCTGGTAAGGCCTTGTTACCACATTGGCAGGGGTATAAACTGTCACCAGGCTTCTCAGGTGAACAAATATTGATATTCACCGTCCAGACTAAACCATAACTCATTCATGAACTGTCGAGCAACGCTGTGCCTGCGTGATGGGGACGCATCGGCCTGATTCGTCAGCATACAGACAAACATCTCTAAGTTGACCTTGCAGAGTGTGCTCAGAGAACTAACAAAAAGCCTCTAGATATTTCTTGACATTGGTTGGTTGGGCTTCTTGAAGTACTTACGTCTGTCCTGGTGAATCCCACATCAAGGTGAGTAAAATCACGGCCTCTTAATGTTTCATTGTACACGAAGGACGATTGTTGGTAAGCCTCCACACTCCCTAATTTTACCTTGACGTCTTTTCGTAAGGTGTAAAAGGGGACACTACATTGCTAGATTCTAGGAACGTATACCCTTCAAGCAGTTAATCACATCTCGAAGCACTTCCCCTCCCAGGTAGCGTCTGCCAGCATCTCAGCGACTCTTCCCACTTACTAAAAGAACCTGTGACGAAACGTGCTGATCTTTTTCAATCGTCTCTATTTTTTTATCAATTCTGACTAGTGTGGGCCCTACATTGACAAGTATTATTCAAATATTGGTCGAATGAGGGTTTTGTGAGCTGCCGTGTTCTTGGGTAGAGAATAAATCTAGTGGACTCTTCCAATGAATCCCACCCTGGCATCTCCATTGTTCATATTACTTTTATCGAATGACCCACTTTAAATCGCTACGCACACCTATTCACAGATAATTAGTAAATCTGAGTGCGTCCAGTGATTGTTCGGCAGATTTGTAATCATGCAATGACGGGTCTTTCCGGCACTTTGTAGGCAATAAGTTTGTTCGAGGGTTTGGTGTAAATTCTTGCAAGATGTGTTGATACTCTGCAGGTCTCCTTGCGTGTCGCTACAGTTTTCTAGCATTTCGATGTCCCAAGTATACAACTGCATCATCCATAAACTGCGCCATGGAGCTTCCGACGTTTTCGACTTAGCACACTTAGCTCATAAAACTCGGTAACGTTAAATACTATTCACAAAGAATAGTGTATTGCCTTAATTATGGGCCGGCCGCTGTGGCCGAGCGGTTCTAGAGGCTTCAGTCTGGAACCGCGCTGCTGCTACTGTCGCAGGTTCGAATCCTGCCTCGGGTATGGATGTGTGTGATGTCCTTAGGTTAGTTAGGTTTAAGTAGTTTCTAAGTCTAGGGGACTGATGACCTCAGATGTTAAGTCCCATAGTGCTTAGAACCATTTGAACCTTAATTATGTTTATGTGAGTGTCTGTGCTCAACCAGACCTGTGTGAGTGTACATCTATCCAGTGAACATTAAGAGACAAGTGCCAACTGAAACGCTGGCGAGTGAATGCGGGGCAAAGTGAGTGAGAAACCAGTGTTAAAGATCACACAGTGGACTTCTTTTTCCCGCCACCTGGGAAGGGTAGAAAATATGGCATGCTGACCCCAGTCGAGATATGGTACAGTTTCTAACAGAACACGGACGCTATGCACGTTCATGAAGTCCGCCTCGGACAGGGAAAAGGATCCCCTGAGCATATATGTGAACACTGTGCAGCACACATGCAAACCTTATAAACAATTTTCACACAGTGAATCTACGAACTCGTTAGAAACGCTGACGAATGACAAGACCTGAACAGCGCCACTGACGCACCAAATACACTACACAACGAATACATAGACACAGAACTGTATGGACGAATCAGACATTTACCCGAAATGAACATTTCACATGTGAAGTATCAGACACAGAACAGAACGCAACAAATTCTGATTATGGCAATTTATGATTAACGAACGACTCAGTGGAAGTGAATTTGGCACACAACATCATATCAGTAGCTAAGAGATTGATAGCTAATGCTCCCGATCAGGAGACATCAAAAAGTAACATCGGTAAATTACAGCTAGCTGTAACCATGCTCGATTGTGTCCCAAATAAGCACGTTCGACTTGTGATTTGTAGAGTGTACAAGTAGTACGAATAGAGTATTACATCGCATGTAAATCAAATGTACTAGCCCTACACTTGGAACGATATAAGGAGTTTGTTTAAATGAGAATATAAATTACAATATGATGTAGATATGTGATTACAAGCCGAAGCGATGAATAAAAATTTGTACCAAGAGCGAGATTCGAACCTGGGGTCTTCCGCTCACTATGTAGATGTTCTAATCACTACGCCATCCTGGCAGACTGACTTTGCGAAGCTGTTTCAGTGTCTGTATACGTCTTAAATGTTCCAGGCTTCAGAAAGTCTCTGCCTGAGTTTCATGCAGGACCCCTCATTTCTTTCGATGTTGAAGTTCTATTCCAGTTCAGCTGTAGAGCCTGTGCAATCCTGTTCGAGTTTGGGGCGGGTAGTAAGTAGTTAGAGGCGTGAGTAGAAACTGAGGGAGGCGTGCTAGGGCAGTCCATGTAGTTCTGCAGTGCTATTGTGCCAGGGTGGTGTAGTGATTAATGCGTCTGCCTAGTAAGCAGGAGACCTAAGTTCTAAACCTGGTCCACTTACAAATTTTCGTTTGTCGCTTCAGTCTGCATATATACGTCTTACACATTTGAGATTTGAAAAGGTCTCTGGAACCATTAGTGGCGTTATTAGCATTACTGGTGGCTCCACGTTAATTTAGAGATGCCTCTCAACAGTCAGTATAGGTTTAAAAATCAGTATGCCATACAGAGGCCAGTGATTCGAAGTGTACCACCGAGACCTTCGCATTTTGAATGGCACTGATGGTGGCTCAAATGGTGCAAATGGCTCTGAGCACCATGGGACTCAACTTCTGAGGTCATCAGTCCCCTAGAACTTAGAACTACTTAAATCTAACTAACCTAGGGACATCACATACATCCATGCCCGAGGCAGGATTCGAACCTGCAACCGCAGCGGTCTCGCGGTTCCAGACTGTAGCGCCTAGAACCGCTCGGCCACTCTGGCCGGCCACTGATGGTGGGATCCTAAACATACTATCCTGTCTTGTCTCTTAAAAATGAACAGTCAGAACCGTAAGAACTTCTTTTTCGGTGAGGTTACCGTTTCGGTCTGTTTTAGACTATCTGCAGAAGTCGCACCATGATGGAACACTGTGGCTGTGAACGGATCAGGCGCTACGATTCCACAAGCGCTAACTGCTGATGTGAGGTCTGAAGATGGTCTAAAACAGACCGAAACTGATAACCTCATAAAAAAAGAAGTTCTTTTGTTTGTGACTGTTCACGTTCATTTTTAAGTAATAAAAAAAAAAAAGAAAACGCGCTGAGCTCCAAGAGAAATGTTCTCAAAAATTACTTATCTTGTTTACTTTTTCTCCCTTGCCACTAAAATAATCTTAATTTCTTCCAATTTCTCAGAATGATGATTTTTTTTGTTTTTATTTCCTTGTTAAGATTTTAAGTATGTACCAGGTGGTTATAATTAAAGTGCAGCTACTCATCGAGATCCAATGTGAGTGTAGGTATCGTATGGAAGCAAAACTTGATAGATATTCTAACACGTTAATGCAGAACCTCTTTAGGCTGAGAAAAAAATAGTTCAAATGTTGGCCATTGGGTGCAAACCTGGTTCTATGAATGCAAGAAAGAGGTATAGGAATATCTCTCTGTGTAATGGATTAGAAACGGTACATGCTCAGAAAAGGTCACTCGGTTACAATAAACGTATCATTTGCACAAGCTGTGAAAAGTATGCCACGCAAAAAAGGTCCACTTAATTAGCTACGTGATGGACCATCAGTTAGGATACTGGTAACTGTAAACAGCTATCCACCGCAAAGATTGATTGTCCGAGTTTCAGCTGTCGTCAGCGCTGCAACGCAGTCCTACTTGCGGGGAGTGAGCCAGTGCAGGGGAGTGTCCAATAAAAAAAACCACGTGAGGGAGAGGAGCCAGAGGGCTCGCCACTTTGGTGCGGCGCGACCGCCACCATATTGGCGCGGACAGTGGTCCCATCGGGCGCGAGGAGCGCCGCGCGCCTCTGCAGCGCCGCCGTGCCGTTGGCCTGCGACCAGGCAATCCCTCGTTCAATTTCTGCGATGGGCGTCCCTGGCAACCCGCGCTCTCCATCAAAGACGACCCCGGCGCGCCGCCCCTTTAATCTCTACCGCCCTCCCCCGCCCAGAAGCACCGCACAGCCCGATTCCCAGCGATCCGCGGCGTTCCCACTCGCCTTTCTCCTCCGCCTTTTCCTTCTGAATCAGGTAATCCATCCTCTGCGCCGTCCGCCATTCATCTCTCATTGTTCGTGTCACACTCTTAGCCCTTTCCTCTTTTTTCATTTCCCTAGAGGAGGGATTCCCCTTTATGACGTAATCCACGCGTCGTGCTTAATTTCCAGGAGTGGCAGTTTCCGCGTCCCTTTGCTCGCCTTTCGAAGCTGAAGGGAATGTAAGGCACCTTAGCGTGGAACGTATTCCCCTGTTGCACTTTTTTGGTAGCAGTGATAATAATCACACGGAATTATAATATTTATAAAACATGTGGTAGGGATATGTTTTATAATACATATCCATAGCTAATATTATGATAGCTGTCTACATAGCAGCAGTTTCGGAACGTTTGCTCTTCAAAATATACACGAAGTTACAGATATCACGCATCTACGGACGGAGGTCAAGCACATGTTATGCCACTGTGGCAGTATTATATTCCCGCAGACAACCTTGTTGGTGGGGCAACCACAGCTATGAGTATTCATCTTAGGTATAAATAGCCGCTTAAGCTGTATTTTGTCCTTTATTACTGTACCACTACCGGTTTCCTTGGAGTTAAAACTACATCTTCAGGTGACAGATGATTAAAATATTAGAGCGGGAAATCTCGGAATCTTTCTTCCCCTACATTCGTTGTCCGCCAAATACAAAACACTGCTAAAAGACGGTATCACACGGATTACAAACTGCCCAATTCCTAATTAGTGGATGGGTCCAAAACAAGTCGCATCACAGTGATCGCTTCTCCAATCTACTCTCATGCTCATAAATCAAGGATAATTGCAGAATGTGGTGCCACACAACGTGGCACTACACAAAACTGGCGCTAATAGCATAGGCACATAGGGAAGACACACGACACAGATCTGTAAGTCCACAGTATTGGTGATAAGTTGAGAAAACCGTCCCGGAACACATGTGCTCTCTACTTGTTTGTCCAATATAAACTGAATTGCTTTCTTGACACATGAGCTGGTAGATCCCAAGCGTGTTGTGTTTGTCTGTGTAAAGACTAACACTAACGTAGACACAACACATCTGGGATCTGCTAATTCATGTGTCCAGACTGCAACTCATTTAATATTATAATGCATAAATTCTTTGTACACTATTCAACGTATAGTAAATAATACCCACTGAAGTTAAAGAAACTTCTCCGAAATATGCATCGTCAGTAAAGCAAGAAAAATTGTGTTTGCTGGATGCACAACCATATTCCTTTATTAGTTATTCTCATCAGGAAACAAACACGATCAAGAAAGAGCTTCTCCCATAAAGCCTTGATGATGAAACTGTCCCTTCGAAATAGTGTATTAAAGATGCAGTAAATACAGAACGCGGATTTTGTCAATAAGGTTCCAAATTTTTTAATGTTATGGTGATTCATAAAGTTCACTCTTTTCTCGAGCGGCAGCTGACAAGCCGGAGAGTGCTTGAACAGGGCGGATTAATTTGTCGCTATGAATGGCCATTACAGCCTGTCGTTGATGTGCAGAATTGCACGCTACGCGAAAATTTACCTTGTATGGTGACGTGTAGATCAAGGAGAACCCGGAGTCTGTGCGCGAAACGGTTAGGGAAAGTATCAGGGAAGCCTCTCAGTCATGGAGTGTAATTGTGGCATTACTGCTGAGCAGAAAACCTCGAGGTTGCTTAAGAAAAAAAACTAGGAGCCCAGTAACTCCGGTGTATACAAGGAAGTATGAAACAGTACGATGTTGCAGAATAGTTTCTGTACCGCAACAAGTCAGTCATTTGGCGCTTAGACATGAATCAACCGAGCTGTCTGTGTAGGACATGACCTGAATCCAATGTGAGACAGTCAGACGGGACGATTTGAGAACTGGTCGCCTTGATGGAGTGCGGCTGACATCAACTTGCGAATGCACCAGTCTCAAGGTTACAGTAACTGCAAACTCTTTTTGTCCTCGCTCTACAACAATGTGTGCAGAGCCAAGGATACCATCTGGCAAGGGGAGGCCAAGACTTTCGGATCACTGAGTTACTTCAAACTTTGTACAGTTTTAGTCGTCCGTTATGACAACATAACTAGTGGTGAGGCGTTCTACTTAGACGATTTCCAGAATATCGCAAGAGAAGCTTTAAGGGTCACTGATTTACTGTACCAATACGTTGCTATCCTGTGCACAAGCTGGAAGCGGTCATATGGTTAGCATTTATGGTCTGTAATCGGTAGCTCGCTGGATCGGGTCCAGTTCTTTCTTTATTTATTTATTTTTTTTTTACTGTATGTTTTTCAACACTAGTCATATTACTTCATACATTACGCATTGGAAAGATAATATGATGAAAATACAAGAGTATTTCACTGCATGAACTTTTATTCAATATCCTATATTACTTGGATGTTTTCTCATTTTATTATGCCTACAGATACAAATAAACGTCCAAACGCATAAATCTTTCCTGAAAACGTATGCATGTCGTGATTCCCGAAATCCCTTACACCTGCAGTAGTGTAAGGTACAGAGAACTGATTTGCATGTGGACGCTTCTATCTGAAGACACAGATTTCCCGGACGAGTAAGAAGCTCGGATGTCCCTAGTCGAACACAGATAAATAAGAGCGTAAGTAACTGTATTCAATAATACAATGAGTTACAAAATGCCAGAGTATGAGGGTAATTTATCACTAATCGTCCGATTGCTTTCGACGTTACAAGCTGCAGAATGTTATTTTTCATGCAGACACAGAGAAAATAAATTACAACGTCATCTACTACATCGAATGAATGCAGTTTTCCCGCATGCACAAAGAATCTTCAGAGTATCTAAGAAACAGCAAAGCATGATGACATTTTGAAAAATTTTTCTTCCTTCCGATAATTTGTACGCAAACCACGCGTAAAGCTACATTTTCGTAAGCATAGGTGCCGAAAATCGGCGATGTACGTTTGAATGATCTTAATAGTATGTTCAAGACAAGCAGTTTCTCATTCGTGGTCAATCACATGTGAACAAGTGTAAAGGCGCCTGAGAAAATTTTAAACTTTCCTACAGAATAAAAGTCGCAAATATTCGTTAAAATAACAAAAATAATTAAACAGATGAATAACATTGGAAATTCAGCAAATGTTCGTGGAAATACACGCGCCTTTTCATCATGTTACCTTCCAGATGTAATATGTATGAAATAATACGACTGGTGTTGAAAAAAAAATAATTAAAAAAGTGAAATCAGCGGCATTCAATCCAGCGATCCATAGACTACTGAGCTTGAACGTTAACCACAAGACCGCTCGTACTCAGGGTGGCAACAGCCTGTACGAATACGTCATTGAGGCGAAAAACTTCTCATGCGATTATTTCGAAATCGCCTAGGCAGTACCGCTTAATACTTGCTCATTATTTTGTCCTAGTGCGCTATTAAAAGTGTACGAAGTTTGAGGTAAATCTGTGATCCGAACTTTGTGGTCTCTCCTCGCAGTGATACTGAGATGCTACATGCCGCCACTGATTACGCGAAACATTAAAAACAGACAAGAGGGTGCACATGCGTTCTGTTGAGACGTTAGCAGCGGCTGATTTGACAGTGAAGAGGTTGTGAAGGCTTGGCTGGACCGCAGGAGCTTGGCGGTGCCATCAGTAGCTTGCGGCAGCCTTTGAAGCACACTGATTGACGGACGCTCTGAGTTGAGAAATTTAGACCGCCAGTCAGGTAAAAGCCGCCTTTAACACTTTTAACCACGTGGTCGGAAAACTCCCGTCATCAACGTCAGACTTGGAAAGGTATCCGCCCTGGCCGACTTGACATACTAGAACAAATGTCAGATAAGGCTAAATCTAATAAAATGTAATCTCACCTAACGACAGACACGCCAGTAACTTTTCTTTTTTAAGTCATCAGTCTTCTGACTTTAATGATGCGCCCCCCCCCCCCCCCCCCACCCCAAGAATTCTTGTCCTGTGCCAGTCTCTTCCTCTCAGAGTAGCACTTGCTACCTCCGTCCTCAATTATTTACTTACTGGATGTATTCCAATCTCTGTTTTCCTCTACTGTGTTTACGCTCTACAGCTACCTCTAGTACCATGGAAGTTATTCCTTGATGTCTTAACAAATCTGCTATTATTCTGTTCCTTATTCTTATCAGTGTATTCCATATATAGCGTTCATCTCCTATTCTGCGAAAACCTTCTCTTTCCTTACCTTATCAATCCACCTAATTTTCAGTATCTCAGATGCTTCGATTCGCTTCTGTTCCAGGTTTCGCACAATCCAAGTTTCACTATCATAAAACGCTGTGCTCCACACGCATGTTCTCAGAAACTTAATCCTCAAATTAAAACCTATTTGGCACAGGAATCATCTTTTTGCCAGTGCTCGCCTGCTTTTGATGCACTCCTTGTTACGTCCGTCACCGGTTATTTTTCTGTATACATAGCAGAATTGTTTAACTCCATCTACTTCGTGACCATGAATCCTGATATTAAGTTTCTCTCTGTTCTCATTTCTGTTACTTCTTATACTTTCGCCTTTCCTCCATTTCCCCTCAATCAGTGTTCTGTACTCATTATTCATTCTATTCAGCATATCCTATTATTCTTCTTGAATTTTTCTTTTATTTTCATCATTTCTTCTTCGTTGTATAAATTCAATAGTAGGGGTGAAAGACTACTTAACTGTCATACACCCTTATTAATCCGAGCACTTCGTTCTTTGCCTTCCGTACTTGTTGTTCTCTCTTGGCTCTTGTACATGTTGTACATTACCCGTCTCTCCCTGTAACTTACTCCTATTTTCCTCAAGATTTTGAACATCTTGCACCATTTGACGTCGTCGAACGCTTTCTCCAGTCGAGAAATTCAACTAACATGTTATTTCTTCTTTCATCTTGCTTCCGTTATCACCTGCAAAAACACAAGTACCATCAGGGATAGGATGGGAAGTAATAGTTTTCACCTTCATTTCATTTTTCTCCTCGACCCCAAAACTGATTTCAATATTGTAAATGTCAGGTGAATAAGATAGCAAAGTAGTTGAAATAAATCGTGATATTCAGTTATCCTTAATCATTCTTTCAACGCATTTAAGCGCGTCTTCTTCAGAAGGATAGGAAACAAACTTCACATTAGCAAGCAGTCAGTTAGTAAAGAAATCTAGCATCCGCACATGAGATGTGTCAGATACCTTCTGTTCACCCATTTCTAAAAGTTAAGGCTGCTAAAATCAAGGGCACGTCACATAAGTAAAACAAGTAAAGTAAAATTCTGGATCACATTAGAGGTACATGATGACTAAATGTCAAGTCTTTCTCTTGACTCTTTGAAGAAGACGTGTTTAAATTCATTGGAATCCTGGTTAACGTTAATTGCATACCACCATTCATTGCAACTGTTTGGCTGTCTTATTCACCTTCTGTTCTGTAACCGTTGCTGAATTGCAGCCAATGTTCAACATATTATCAATTTTCTTGTTGAATAAACTGGTTTCTACCGGTTATTCGCGTCTGGAGGGAACGGCTTCGGACGGAACGCCTAACACGGCACACCATGGTAACAGAGCGTCCTAAATTACAGAAGGACTTAAAGGACGACAGTCGGAAGATAAAACGTCTAGCACGGCATGTAAGTCATTCAGAACTTAATTCAGCAATGCGGACAACGAATAGTAACCACAAAACAGGCGCACGGCGTTCGTAACAGCTTCTGCTATTGGTCGGCGCACACAACGGAGAGAGCCCCGGACGCGGCGTGGACCGCAGAGGGAGCGCCTAGCACAGCAGAGATGTAAATACCAGACACATTCCACACTGTAATCAGTATGAGACAGCACCTGAAGAGGACTGCGAGTCACGAAGTTGAAATATAGTGAAGGAAAGACTCCAATAACCGCCAGAAAGCCTCACCAGGTTAGCCTGAAGAACATTACATCAGTTTTCTTGTAAACAACAGCGCGTGAGCGCCGAAAACGTGTAGAACGAAGCATATCTGTGAGTCGTTCAAAGAAGTTACTTGCCTGTGCAGCAGCCCGATCCAGACTGGCAATGCGACCAGATGAGGTCGCGCTTATATATGCTCGACGTTATCAAAGCATCGTTTTTCGGCTTTTGGTAAGATCAATATTTTTGTGGGTGTGGAATCAGAGTTCTTTATTTATGATAATATACAAGTTAGGTACATAGTCAAGTGTGAGTGAAAATGAAACTTTGATATAAAGTGTAATTTTTTAGTTATTGATTTTTTAATATTTTATGTGTACATAATGATCTTTAAAAATTATTGTCTCCTTAACGCCTTAAGCGATTGTTACAGACACAGTGTCTGTGAATAGGACGGAATGAGCACTATCAAACGATCGCAGTAGATTTATTAGTAAATATCACCTATTTTAAATAATTGGCCAGAATGTACAATCCGAGCATAAAAATCTCAATTTTCTCATGAATAAGACATGAAACACTGAAGGTGGCAGCATTACTAAGTGGATTTAATTACTGGTAAACGAGTGTAATTAGTTTTAACTGTTTACATGAATTGATAACATATCAACACAAAGTAGCTTTTAGATGGACGAAAGCATTATTTGTGATTAAACTATTTAAATTACGGGCAAACTTAGAATACCACCAAAAAACGGAGGAAAATTACCTGAAAATTTATTTATTATGAATATATATTAAAACGAACTCATCGACTAAATTTATCCAAACATGCTTCACAACTAAACCAATCTGAACTGAGTATTTGAAACGGCAATCTTGGCAACTAAAAATAATATTGCCGACGATATCAACTAAAATATTCAAAACAAAATTCCCGGTGAAGAGAGAATGTACAAATCGATTTACACGATGGTAAACGTTGAAGAAAGTTTTATTCCAACTACCACATAGTCTCATATCAGCTAGTTATATTACATAGAAGCTACAAAAATTTATAGCTTATGGCTGTCCAAACATTCATTAGACTGTCGTGTGAAAATTGGAAATAAAACGGTCAAGACATTTTCGAGACTTCTGGTAGCAACACACACACACACACACACACACACACACACACACACACAATGATGAGCCAAAACTTTGGAGTCGACAGGTACTTGATATATTTCCAAAGGTTTGTGGTACCAGATGCCTACTCACAGGTCACAAAGTACCCTTAATTTGTAGGTTGTTGAATTGTGGGCGCAGAGCTGGCACCTGATAGCGACCCAATTGGATTTCATCGTATTTAGATAAAGCGAATTTGATTGCCAGGACATCAACTTGAGTTCACTTTCATGCTCCTCAAACCATTCCAGCACGATTCTGGCCTTGTGACACGGACAGTTGTCCTGCTGGAAGATGCCACCGCTGTTGGGGTAGACATGAAACGTAAAGGGTTACAGGTGTTCCCTAATAATGTTCAGGTGCCTTCGATTACTACCGCAAGTTCCATGGAACCCAGGTGAATGTCCGTGTCGGGCATCCATTCGTCTGGATGACGGGGTATCTTGGCACGACCGTCGGCCTGGATTAAGAATAAACGGGATTCATGCGACCAGGCGACACGATTCCATTGATTCGCGGTCCAATCTCAATGATCCTGTACCGACTGCAATCATGTTTGACGATGTTGTTGGGTGAACATGGAAATACGTAGGAGTTATCTGCTGCAGAACACCATCCTCAACAAGGTGCGCTGAACGGTGCTCAAAAACACTGCAGTCTGTTTGTCGGATTTGCCACAGATCGAAGTCTATCCTGCTTTAGAGAGCGGGTAAACCTCCGTGGCGAGTTATGGAAGTCCTACGTCCTGTCGCCTACCCGTGGTTTCAGCATTCTTCAACCAATTTCCATACATGATCACGGCAGAAACACGCGAACAACCTAGCAGCTTCGTCGTTTCCGAGATGCTCGCTCCCAAGCATTTAGTCACAACAATCCGGCTTTTGTCAAAGTCACTCAGGTCAACCGATTTCCACATTTGCTAGAATGACCCTCCAATGGTCTGTACTCCGCTCATATACTTCTTTTACCACGTCACGTGCCATCAGCGCCACCAGGCAAAATACAACTTTGCGGTGGGCAATGGTCGCAATGTTTGGATCATCACGGATCCTAATCTTAATTATAGTTTTATGGAAAAACTTGAAGTAAGTCGGTCAGGAACCTTACGAGATTTTTGGTAGCACCGAATCCCATTTCTATAATACAAGTATTATTTTGCAAAAACAGACATAATGTCTTATGGGATAACAGCAATCAGTGATTTTATAATGTTACTTTAAATCCGTCTTGATTGCAATCAAGACGGATTTAAAGTAACATTACAAGTATTATTATACCTATGTGTGCCGTGGGCGGCTCGTGTTCATGCCGTTTGTTGTTTGTCATCTTCTCTTCAGTTACTGCCGCCTCGTTCGCTTATTCCATTTACTGGCGTCACTAAATTCCTGCCTTACCTGCCCGTGAATTGCAGCAGCAGCGCTTATCGATAAGTGCATTATTGTACCATCTCTGGAGCGACAGATAGTATGTTCGGGTCGTCGTGTGTCGGGAGCTGAGTTGCGGACGGACCAGCACTGGAGTAAGTCAGGGAGACGGACCAGCAGTGAAGTCGGGGACTGAGCGCCAGTGAGGTGCGGACAGCCAGTGCTCACCGACCGCTGGCGACACACATGAACTGTCCGACAGAAGGAGACTGGAGCGGGACGACCGTTGGTTGGTCGTTCGGTTTGTTGTCTCATCGGGCGACGTGTATTTGGTCCTTTGACCGTTTCTGGGACTCGTCAGTTGGTCATCTTGCCGGACGTGTGTCGGTTCCTTCTTTTTGTGCAGAGATGTCGTGGCCAATGAGCAAGACTTACCTCTGCATGGTTGGGTAACGGGCCAGTGTTCCCGGGTCCGAACAGACATCGAGTTGAGTCGGGTTGGAGCTGCAGTCGGCTTCGGATAGCCAAGACTCGCCCGACCGTTTCCGGCACACGTAACTTCAGTGGGAACGACCTGCGTTGGTCGTTCGGTCCGTCGTCTCTTCGGACGACGTATATTTGGTCGCCGACTGCTTGTGAAAACTCTCTGTGTGTTGAATTGATACGTCCTTGTTGTTCCACAGTGGTTGCTTTTACGATTGTTCGAGATCTTGTGCAAGTGTGTTTACGTGAAACTGTGTGTAGCTTCTGTATTTTCCACTGAGCAATTGAATCTTGTCTGCGGACTGGAGTAGGCAGTTGGTCGGTTGCCACAGAGGGAATTGATTAGGTAGTTGGTTGGTTCTTCAGCCGTCCCTGGGTCCTGTTGCCACCTGATTATTTAGTGTTACGCTTGGCTGCCTGTCTCATCTAAACTGTTGTTAGAGTTTCCTCCCCAGGCCGACCCTTGGAACACTTCTGAGCACCACTGTTTGTTGTTTGTGATTGTCATTTTATTTGGCTGAATTCTTGAAACGGCCTTCAGCCGTGTTCTGTAAATGTTTATCATAGGGTGGTCTGTAATTATTCTTGAGTAGTTGTTTGGGCCTTCAGCCGACAAGATACTTCAAGTTTTCTTAAGATGTTTTTGTTGTACTGTGTAAAAGCTTATCTTTAAAGCCTCTCTTTTATTATGTAACAAATTTTTTGTTGGGCGTCAGCCGAAGAATTTATTTGAATTTTTCTCAATATGGCCTTTAGCCGAAAACTGTAAATGCTTGGCTTCTAAAGAATTTCCTTAGCTGATCTGAAATATTATTTCGCCCTTTAGCTGAGAATCGTTCGAGACTCGAAAAGGTCTGTGGAACCACATAGTTTCATTTTATTAAGAAGCATCTGTACTTGGGTTTCAGCCAGGATCTTCGGTTTCCTTAGATGCTGAGGGCCATTACATTTGAAGAGCCTCTGGAATGCCGTTAGAGTTTAGCGGTAATACCAAGTGAGGTGAGGCATGAATAGGAATTTTGATTGACGAGGGAGGCTTACTAGGGTAGTCCGTGCACCTGTGTAAAGCCACTCTGCCAGAGTGGCGCAGTGGTCAGCGCATCTGCCGTGTGAGCAGGAGACCCGAGTTCGAATCCTTGGCTTCGTACATGATTCCATTTGTCGCTTCAGGCTGCATATATACTTCACAGATGTTTGAAGCTTGGTGCTATAGTCCGTAGCTATTGCAATTTTACTTAAGTAAGGCCTTCAGCCGTTACTCTAAATCCTGGTGTTTTGAAAGGAATCATTTAAACTTATTCTGGAGTAGTTACTTGGTCCTTAGCCGTGAAGTGATCTTTGTTGGTTTAAAGAGAAAATTGTGCATTGGTACGAGGAATAAAGTTGTGCTTTCTTGTGTAACTAACAGTAATTGACATTGGCCACTTTTCACAACTTGATCCGCTCTGTCCTGCGAAACCGGCTTTGACTATATGCATTAGATATACTGCAAATACCATGTAGCTTACGCCCGTTCGAATATTCTATAGAATGTCATGTAAAATTCTGAAGCTCAAGAATTTTTCGAGATTTTTGGTACCAACATTTCCCCTTTGTGTTACATATATATTTGTAAGTTAGATACATTACAAAAATATATAGCCTGTGTCTGTCCAAATGTTCATTATAGAAACGTGTACAAAATTTCAAGTAAATGCCTCAAGTATTTTTCGTGAGTTTTGCTAACAACTTTCAACAACTACTTGTCTTTGTATAGTGGTATAGATGTAACTTGAGAAAAAAATTACCAGCCCGCAACTAGAAGGACGGAACTGCGATGCACACGTCTCGTCAATCGCGATGTTGCATTCATGAAGCTTCCCAAGAACGTACAATAAGCATAGTTTTGCGGCCGCCTTGTGCGCAGTTCTTACTTAGTTCTGATTTTTACCTATAGTGGTATTTAAAAGTGGAAGTGCACGAAAATATCCCCGACCAGGTAGACCATGTGAGGGAGGACATGATGTTATAGTTCCGTGTAATATTTTCAGAAAGTAATTTCAGCAGCACAAATATGCAGAGCGATGCGGTGAAGGGAATAACGTAAAGTCACGAGAGAAAGTACACAGACCTGTCTGCGACTCCAAAAATTTCTCATTAGCAGCTACTCACGGCTAATAAAATATCGCTGGCCATATCGGTGTCCTGTTCTCAAATATTTCCCGCTGCACTCGGGTTCTGGAGGACGACGGTTTAACTTCCTTTCCAGCCATACTGAATTAGGTTTCCAGTGATTTCCATAGATCACTCCAGGCGAATGCTCAGGGGTTAATATAAAACACATGGACAATTTCCTTCCCCACTGGTTGGTTGGTTGGTTGGTTGGTTTGGGGGAGGGCACCAAACAGTGAGGTCATCGTTCCCATCGGATTAGGGAAGAATGCGGAAGGAAGTCGGTCATGCCCTTTCAAAGTAACCATCCAGGCATTTGCCCGAAGCGTTTTCAGGAAATCATAAAAAAACCTAAATCAGGATGGCCGGACACGGATTTCAACCGTCCTTCTGCCGAATGCGAATCCAGTGTGGTAACCGCTGCTCCACCTCGCTCGATCGTTCCCCATTCTTTATTGATCAAAGCTTGTACCCACTGAGCAGACTGTCGGTGAGCTTAGAACAGTGGATTTACATTCGGGTTAATGAAGCTATTGCGAGGTGCCCAATGACTCGACTTGGAATCCCGTCTCAGTTGAGCGTGCTTTACTTTTACTCCACGTCTTTGGGCTTCAAGTAACGCACATACCCTTTTCCACGAGAATCCAGATAGTGCTTACATATAACATTAAGGTCAGAATTTTAAATATTGCCGGCCTGTGTGGCCAAGAAGTACTAGGCGCTACAATCTGGAACCGCGAGCCCGCTGCGGTCGCAGGTTCGAATCCTGCTTCGGGCATGGATGTGAGTGATGTCCTTAGGTTATTTAGGTTTAAGTAGTTCTAAGTTCTAGGTTGTTTTTTTTAGGAAAAAAGTTTTTTTAGGAAAAAAAGAAAAAAAAGAAAAAAAAGAAAAAAGTTCTTGGGGACTGATGACCTCAGATGTTAAGTCCCATAGTGCTCAGAGCCATTTGATTTTTGTTTTTAAATATTATGCGGAAGACAGACGGAAGTGTTTTCGCAGAATGCATGTCGATGCAAGGGTTTAAATAGCAGCGGTCATTTTCGTGCATGGCTTTTACACACTCAAAAAAAGTTTTGCATCACCTCGGTTCCTAGAGTTCGGGAACCTGTACAGAAAATTGGAATAGAGATCTACATAAACATCATTTCCCGCATTTTTATTGCTCATGAAAACTACGTATTACATGTTGTACCGCCATACAGCGAGATCTTCAGAGGGGGAGGTCCAGATTCCTGTGCACACCGGTACCTCTAATACCCAGTAGCACGTCCTCTTGCATTGATGTATGCCTGTATTCGTCGTAGCATACTATCCACAAGTTCATCAAGGCACTATTGGTCTACACTGTCCCATTCCTGAACGGCGATTCGGCGTAGATCCCTCAGGTGAGTTGGTGGGTCACGTCGCCCATAAACAGCCCTTTTCAACCTATCCCAGGCACGTGTCGATAAGGTTCGTGTCTGGAGAACATGCTGACCACTCTAGTGGAGCCATGTCGCTATCCTGAAGGAAGTCATTCACAAGATGTGCACGATGGGGCCACCAATTACGGCCCATGAAGACGAATGTCTCGCCAATATGTTTCCGATATTTTTGCACTATCAGTCGGAGGATGGCATTCACCTATCGTACAGCCGTTACGGCGCCTTCCTAGACTACCAGCGGCGTACGTTGGCCACCCCAAAAACAGCAGGGACTCTCCACCTTGCTGCACTCTCTGGACAGTGTGCCTAGGGCGTCCAGCCTGACCGCGCTGCCTTCAAACACGTCTCCAACGATTGTCTGGTTGAAGGATATGCGACACTCCTCAGTGAAGACAACGTGATGCCAATCCTGAGCGGTCCATTGAGCATGTTGTTGGGCTCATCTATACCGCGCTGCATGGTGTCGTGGTTACAAAGATGGACCTCGCCACGGACGTCGGGAGTGAAGTTGCGCATCAAGCAGCCTATTCCGCACAGTTTGAGTCGTTCAAAAATGGTTCAAATGGCTCTGAGCACTATGGGACTTAACATATACTGGCATCAGTCCCCTACAACTTAGAATTACTTAAACCTAACTAACCTAAGAACATCACACAACACCCAGTCATCACGAGGCAGAGAAAATCCCTGACCCCGTCGGGAATCGAACCAGGGAACACGGGCGTGGGAAGCGAGAACGGTACCGCACGACCAGGAGCTGCGGACAGTTTGAGTCGTAACACGACGTAGTGTGGCTGCATGAAAAGCATTATTCAACATGGTGGGGTTTCTGTCAGGGTCCCTTCGAGCCATAATTCGTAGGTCGCAGTCATCCACTGCACTAGTAGTCCTTGGGCAGCCTGAGAGAGGCATGTCATCGACAGTTCCTGTCGATGTATCTTCTCCATATCCAAGCAACGCTACTTTGGTTCACGCCGAGACTCCTGGACACTTCCCTTGTTGAGAGCACTTCCTGGCACAAAGTCACATCGCGGACACGATCGAACAGCGGTATTGACTGTCTAGGCATAGTTGAAGTTCAGACAACGATAGTCGTTTACTTCCTTCCTCGTGGAATGACTGGAACTGATAGGCTATCGGACCCACTCCGTCTAATAGGCGCTGCTCATGCATGGTTTTTTTTATGTCTTTGGGCGGGTTTACTGACATCTCTGAACAGTGCTGTGATACAATATCAATATCCAACGTCTATCTTCAGGATTTCCGGGAACGGGGGTGATGCGAAACGTTTTTTGATGTGTGTATATTTCGTGCGTCAGTTGGTACCGAAATCTCGAGGAGACAGGAGTCGCCTTACGAATGAGTCGGAAGATCTGTAAGCATCTGGTTGTGGTCTTGTGATTTTCAGATATGTCGACAGTGAGAACACTGAAATATTTCAAATTGGGGGACTTACAAAATGATTTGGCTGACAGGTTTGGCAGCAATCTGTAGTTGTTTGCTGATGATGCCATGATGTACGGTAATGTGTCGAGGCTTTGTGACTGACGGAGGATACAGGAAGACTTACATAAAATTACTTCAATTATTACTTCAATAATTAATAATTGTGATAAGTTGAGATATATTTTTGAAATAAACTTAGTTCGTTAAAATTTAAAACACTCTGATAACTGAACATCATTTCACCGCAAATTCTGCCTGCTTATGTTGAACTTGTGACTGATGTGACAGATGGTTTGGTTGATCCATGGACAGTAAAGTAGCCAAGACTTAGATAATGCAACCATTCATTAAAAAGACCTTACCAGCAGTGTTTTCTTGATCGCAAAATTTTTTATTCATGTTGATGCACGTGAGATCTCATAGGTCACTGAATGAACAATGATTTGGTACAGTACGAATAAAGGACATCCAGCCAGTTGCAAAAATGGTGGTTTTCAAATAACCCTGACCACGGTTTCGATGGATCTAAATCCGTCTTCTTAGGACAGGCAAGCTCACTTTAGCAATTCGCTCAGTAAAAGCTGTTTACACGTGACATGTATTGGCAACGGTCTGCATGTCCATATGTAAAAATTATGGCTCCCAGAAACAAGGGCTTGTCACATTAGGAAAAACCATCACTTACAATAACAGACCATTTAAGTAGGTACGTGCAGACATGCTGGTTATCTGGAAACCACCATTTTTTTGCAACTGGTTGGCTGTTCTTTATTCCTGCGTTCCGTAACCGTTTCTATAGTGCAGCCAAGTTCAAAATAATGAATTGGTGGAAGGAACTGGATTTAGATTATCCATTCTTCATTCTTTGATTATTTATCCACCAAGGATCAGCAAAAAGAACATTTATATATTATTCTATCCGTACAGTCGCATATATTGTGCTAGTCTGTGATCAACAAGATTTATCTAGGGGAACATATTTACAATATTTATTTTGTCCCTAAAGTCGCAACGTCTTTTCAAGGTAATTATTAATTTCCTCTCATGTGTTCTATATTCGTGAATAATTTAATTCTCAAGTTTGTGAGAATTCTTTTTAATTTTTCCACTTGACTGCCTCACCCTGTACTTTTTTTCGAATTAATTATGTTCGAAAATATCAAAAAGTGAAACTCTGTGTTTTTCTGATATAAACTCATTTTGACAGTATTTCGATATTCAGTCAGTGTAGTAGTGCTATGAGAATCCATATTTTATATGTTTACAGTATGATAGCGCTAACAGCTGTGAGAGATATTATCATAAGTACTGAAACTTTGAGAATATTGTCTAAACTGAAAAACGAATATGGACAGGAAAGACTTTTACAGAGACAGTGAACTTTCTTAATGAGGATCACACGCTAAACTGAAAAATGATCTGTAGATGACTGATACAATTGTAATGTAACATTTCACGTAAAAATAAAAATGTTTTTGTGGCAAGAAATAAACAGCTTTCTCAATACAGAAAAATATTAGAAATTAAAGCACATGAAACAACACCAAGTGATGTGTTGAACCTGGCGTTGGGTGGGTATGTGTTTCTTCCAATCTTCTATTATTTCTTCCTCAATCCCTCTCTCTCTTCCATCTCCTCCTTCCTCCTATCCGTGTCCACTTCATATTCCGCTCTCTCTGTCTGTCTGCTCCTCCTCCCTCCCCGTCTGACCACCTTACTTATCCCTCTGTCCATTTCCGCCTTTTTCCTTCCTCTGTCCTTCTCTCTCTCTCTCTTTCCATCTCCTCCTAACATTTCCTCCTCCTCCTTCTGATCCTTCCCGTCTGACCATCTCCTTCCCCCCCTGTGCAATCTTCTCTTCCCCATTTATCTGCTCCTGTCGTCTCTTCGTACCCCCTCTCTCTGTTCATTTCTTTCTCCCTTCTCTCTGTCAGCTTACAACTCCTCGCTTTCCCAATCTCCATCTCCTCCTCTTTCCTTTATATCATCCTCTACCCTCTTTCTCCCCTACTCGCCCACTAGTTAAAACATCTAGATTAAAATGCATATAATCAAATCCCAATAAATAACTAAAATAACAAAAGCATATCAAATTAAATAAAACCAAATATATGTGAAATTGCCTGTATATGAAGCAAAGTATTGAAGTATTGATAGCTTGCTATATAGCGAATCAAATATTCCGTCAAGGCCTCATAACGTGCAATAAATTGACTAAAATTTAAAGTGCATGAACAGCACATGCTCTCAGTAATCAATCAGTACAAACATCAAAGCACTAGAAACAGGAATCGTGATAAAACGTGGAGATCGCATACAATGTCCAGTCTTTATACACTAAAAAAAGCAATATAAATAAACAGATACAAAAAAACAGATAAAAATAAGCCAACTACAATAAAATAAAGTCCTTGAAAGCCCCATATCAGTCATCCTCCTATCTTCTCAATATACCAGAAGGTCAATGCTAAAACAGAAAGTCGCGCTGGGTAGCCGTGCGTTCGAAGGCGTTTTGCCACGGTTCGCGGCTGCCCCCGTCGGAGGTTCGAGTCCACCCTCGGGCGTGGGTGTGTGTGTTGTCCATAGCGTAAGTTAGTTTAAGTTAGATTAAGTAGTGTGTAAGCCTAGAGACCGATGACCTCAGCAGTTTGGTCCCATAGGAACTTACCACAAATTTCCAAATTTTCCTAAAACAGATAACAATGCGTGTCAGTCACCTGTATTCTAAGAAGCGGTAACAATGAGTATTAATAGATTTGATATTTTACGGATCAGTTGATCTTCCAGCACATTATCCTTATCAGAATGCAGGTGTTTAGCAACTTCCAACTCCTACTGAGCAACCTGTAGTATTCTCAAGTTTTCCAGAATGAGAGAGTAGTGCTTGCTTCACTTAAGATTCTCGGCAAAAGCTCAATGCTGTTTACGCTGGCCATATGTAGTTAATAAACGCTCACTAAAGCTCGTTGAAATGTGTTTCTTATAGGACAACTATCCGAGGAGTTCCACCCAATAATATCCAAACAGCAGACTCTGTACACAATTTATTAAATTGCCAATACTAAACTCTTTTAAATAACAACAAATTCATATAACTTACAGAACTTAACAAGTGATTAAAAGACTGAGCTTTAAAAACAATAACGGCGGCTTGCCACCATAAAATCAAACAACCTTTTACAATAGTGCTTTTAGAGTTTACCCAAGAGACAAAATCCAATAATAAGTAAACTTGGCATTACAATTTAAAATGATTTATATAAAAAAAACTTTGAGAAAGATAATGGCGCTTGACACCATAAAATGAAAGAAGCGCAGCACATAACCAATAAATATAATAACAAAATAATAATTTGATACAACCAAAAGGTGAGGGCAACTCCCAACGTAATCACAGACGAGCAAGCTCTCAACACTTCGGAGCCTTTCCACTAGAAACGGTCCCCGAAATAAACCGCTGAGAGCTCCCCGACATGCCTCCCATAACTGCCCATCACTTATGCGCCTTGGTTATGTTCTGTAACACACGGCAGATAATATCAACACAAGATAAAATTAAAAAATACAGTATAACATCGCGACGGCACTTGATAGCCACGGCGCCGTTAACTCGGGCGCTCTTGATAAGTGCCGGAAGCCAACACACACAAATCTCAATAAACAATTTTCGCTTCTTAAAAGGAAACAATAGAAGTCAAGCGCACATGCATAGTACAATCACAGTCTTAGAAGTGCCTTAACGACAACCAAGGCGACTATTCCACCAAGTTAATAATAACACAGTGAGAAAAATACAGAACACACCACTAAATGCTGTTACACAACCAAATAGAGGAGATCGTGTTGTTCAGGTCCCTGAAGACCAGGTATACCAAGCGGCAGTAATTTACTATGTGTATACTGTACAAAACCGCCCTTCTTAGGAAGACTTTACCTAACACATGGAATGCCAAATATAACATACATGAACGCAACTCCAGGCACGACTCCAGTTGATCAAACAAATTAGTACCAACAAATATCATAAAGAGCCACGCACACACAGCAAAAAGTTCCAACAACGCCGTCCCACATTAGAATGAAGTTCAGAAACCGCTGCTGGAGCTTCCAGGGGAAAATCTGACGAGCCAACCGAGCCCACACCCTAGCCTGGCAGACGACTCCAAAATTCAGCAACTAGTTGTCTTCGGGCCAGCGTATCACAGGATGCCACTGGACCTCCGCATCAGACAGGTAGGCAGAACAAGTACGCCGACTCCAATTAATCACCACCGCATGGGCAGCACAGCCGCGAGTCGCCTCCGCCCCGGACCACTCTGCTCATATTGCGAGGCACAACAACCTTAGCGCTAGTCGCTAGCAGATATGGCAGAACGAACTTCACGTTCCGTGCAATCCCCGGAAACCAACCACCCTCTCGCTTTCCGCCGGCCACCGAAACACACGCCAGCGACGTCATAGCAAATCACCACCGGAGCGCCACCCGCACCAGGACAGCGAACTGTAATCGATTACAGTGCGCGTTCTGAACAAGTTCACAGGATAGCGGCGCGCGGCATATCACTCGTCTTATAGATTCTGCCGGTCTGGGTTATTTAAAGCCACTTCGCAGTCACTGAATTCTAATTTATAAGTACCAGATCTTGCGAACTTATCTCTGTGGAGGCAGAATATAATTGTGCTGAATTTTAGTTCCGGTAGTGAAAACAGAACGCTTGCTTTTTTTTTTTTTTTTTTTTTTTTTTTTTTTTTTTTTTTTTTTTTTTTTTTTTAAGAGAGGTTAGCCAGATCATAGTAACGATTACCCCCGAACGGGATCGTCACAAATTTGCATTCTTGTTCCAGGTTTGTTATACACTTTATCAACTATTTCAGGATTGTAAGCATTGTTCACAGCGATGTGTTTCAAATTCTTAATTATTTTTCTATGGAATATGGACTGAGTGGTATGTCAAAATGTTCCATACGTTACATGGTCATTTATATATCTTCAGTTTGTAGACGGTTCACCGCTTCCTGTTTCTGTAGGAACCTAACTGATTGCGTACGCAAACGTAATGATCGAAATGAGGTACGCCCAATATATATGCAACACACCCAACTTACAGGTAACGAGTTTACAATCTTAACTGACTAAAGCTACCAGGAAAACTACTCTAGTATACGCTTACTTATGGCAGCCTCCAGTAGTTTTTAATCTCTAGTAGTCATCACATAGTTAGGGATCAGTCTGTTTGACAGGCATCATTAAATCTTCAGAAAGGAATTACTGGTGTTTGCGTTAATACCTACATCTTTGAGTCTCTTTCCACTTGTTTAAGAGGTTATAGATCTGTGCTGTATCATTTGCCAACGAAATACTCAGACAAAAGTCACGACCTCTCTCGATCGTTCACCGTAAATCCCTTTCAGTGAGATAGGGGTGCCGTTCGGCGTCGACGGCGGAGTGCCATGAATTTAGTTCCCATCGAGGCGCGCGCGGGGCCGCAGGAAGTGGTACGACGGCGGCAAAGCGATACTTGCAGCGGCCGTAAAAGAGATGTGCCGCCGCCAGCCCTCTCTGGGGGCGGGCTGAGCGTTTTATGCCCGGGGCGGGGAGCGAGATGGCTGTTTGAGGGATTTGCGGCACGTCACGAGAAAGCTCTGGAAATGGCGTCGGCTTTCTCCTACCGTGTCCAGCTGCCATCCGGCGGGCGACCGCATGACCTCGCCATATCGCCTCCGACAGATTCCTTGTCTCACCTTGAACCCAAAGGTGTCTCAAACGGCACCTAAAAACACGTCGCTGAGCAGTCTCAAACGTTGCTGACTCAACATATTGGGAACAGAATACAGAATGATTGCCAATTTATTTTTTCTGCAATCCTCATGAGATCACGTTCGTGTTATAATTTATGTCGACAATGCAACATGGTTTTCTTGTAGTAATACTGGTCTTCTTTCTTCTTCGATGATTTTGGAGTGAGTAAGAATTCATCTAGTTTAAGGTTCTCGAAACAAATGGTAATTTAGATTATAAGTGACCTGTGCGTGTAATTGATCAGAAGGATAGCAGATATTCCAACTGACGAGAAACTTCCTGGCAGATTAAAACTGTGTGCCGGACAGAGACTCGAACTCGGGACCTTTGCCTTTCGCGGTAGGAGGTAGGAGACGAGGTACTGGCGGAATTAAAGCTGTGAGGACGGGGCGTGAGTCGTGCACGGGTAGCTCAGTTGGTAGAGCACTTGCCCGCGAAATGCAAAGGTCCTGAGTTCGAGTCTCGGTCCGGTACACAGTTTTAATCTCCCAGGAAGTTTCATATCAGTGCACACTCCGCTGTAGAGTGAAAATTTCATTCTAGAAACATCCCCCAGGCTGCGGCTAAGCCATGTCTCCACAATATCCTTTTTCCAGGAGTGCTAGTTCGGCTAGGTTCGCAGGAGAGCTTCTGCGAAGTTTGGAAGGTAGGAGACGAGGTACTGGCGGAATTAAAGCTGTGAGGACGGGGCGTGAGTCATGCACGGGTAGCACAATTGGTAGAGTACTTGCCCACGAAAGGCAAAGGTCCTGAGTTCGAGTCTCGGTCCGGCACACAGTTTTAATCTGCCAGGAAGTTTCATATCAGCGCACACTCCGCTGTAGAGTGAAAATTTAATTCTAGATTCCAACTGATATTTGTGTTGATTACGAGTAAAATGACCCATTTTTCTTTATGAATTTTGACTCAAAAAAGTAATACGATAACTCAGTGTGACCTAACAACTGAATAGCGTAACACTCGCAGCAGTTGCTTCATGCAAGGGTTAACAGAGCATAGGGAAACATTACTTCAGTTTAATGACTAAATTCTGTATCAGAGGAATTACATTTGAACTCGTAAAAGTTTAATGTATTCTACACTATAGGCTAAACGTGAGCAGTGAGGACACTTGGCTCTTAAATGTGATTTATGTTCCTACATGAACCTAAAAATACTGAACGTTCGAAGAAGATTGTAACATAACATAGCAATATAGCATCTTCTGTTCAAAAAATCTCAACAGAACTCTGAAACTATAACGATGTTACTGAAGATACTGCAAGTAATTTTAGGCTAACTGAATGACAGCTGCGCATGAAAAATAACTGAACAGAATACTTTATGCGACCATAGCCTCATGGTTATTTTACGAGAACTGTACGGACCATTGCGAAATCGTACCCCAGTACAAAATTTAATTACATTAAATTTCTTACTAAAGTGCCCTGCTCATTTCTTTCTGTAGAAAACATATTTTGCACATTGTGAGCAAGAGAATACGAAAATCTTACTCTTGCTATCTGAAGGTAATGCGGGTTGCATAAATGCCATGGGTGTGGGGAGCTGAATCATCTTGCATGTACGTGGAGAGAGGTCATAAACGGTCTAAAAGGCTCGTAAGGGTGTTACATAGTAATTTGTGCAGAGAAACAATTGTTAAGAAAAAAAATCGTTACATTGCACCGTTTCAGATTTAATTAGCCAATCAGATCGTTGTTTGTGCAAATTCAAACAGCCTGCGAGAGACTCTGTCGCCAAATCTCCTCTTCATTCGGTTTCCTCAAACCGAACAAACGTAGCTTTTCATCACCTAGCTTAAATTTGTCACCTCTGAAAAACGTACACTTAGATGGTAATGAGGATCTGAAAAGCCGCGCGGGATTAGCCGAGCGGTCTGGGGCACTGCAGTTATGGACTGTACGGCTGGTCCCGGCGGAAGTTTGAGTCCTCCCTCGGGCATGGGTTTGTGTGTTTGTCCTTAGGATAATTTAGGTTAAGTAGTGTGTAAGCTCAGGGACTGATAACCTTCGCAGTTAAGTCCCATAAGATTTCACACACATTTGAACATTTTTGATCTGAACTAGTGGTAACTCTCGGACTCACTGACGTCTGTGCGTTACCGCATTTTAGCGCGTGCAACTGCTTGAAACTCCGGCGCAACGACATGATTGGCTAAGATCAGTGCTAATTTAATCGGAAACAGCACAACATATCGAATTTGTTTCTTAGCAGTTATAACAATTAATCCTCAGCACAACCATACCTGGAATATTCTTAAAAGCTTTTCAGACTCTTTATGAGTACCCTGTACATGTTAAATTTTGCACTGAGATGCGTTTTCTACTTATTGAAGATGAAAGAGGAAAAGTTAACGCGTTTTTCCTGAATAACTCCAAAACCGTGGTATCCACTAGAAACTAATCCAGTCCAAAATTTAACTAGATGAATTTCCCTACAAAAAGGCCCCAGTCATTATCTGTGTGGGACTAACAGCATGCGCTTAGTGAGCATGATATTTGAAGGCGTTGCAGGCTGCATAAAACCCAGCAGTTGGCACAGCTGAGTGACTCTGTCACAATAGTTTCCATTTGCTGCTGCACAATCTGTGGGCTTTTCTCAACGGAATTCCGCTTGGCTATCGCACCGTTCTGCTCTGCCTTTTGTGTTGCCAAAGAAGGTCTTTCATATTTTTCTGGGTACAGTATGGATACACTGTGCAACAATATATATACATAAACAAAGAAGCAATTCTGACAGCTCGAATGAATGGGGCATCTATTCGAGAGAGGGACGTCATCATAATGGTGACCGCATAAAGTTTCATAACCAAGCCCATGGCGGAAGCAAGAGTAACTATTCTGATACATTGAAGTTTATTTACCATGGTAGTAACTGCGTGGAGCAGGGAGCGGAAGTACTGGCTTCTAGCAGAGTAAGGTATTAATGCAGTAATTGCTCTCATTTCCCAGAGACCTCCAGAAAGGACATCTGACGCGATCATTTAAAAGACAAATTCCAGATACTTTAATGCAGTTTCAACAAAACACTCTGAGCTAACCACCAATTGAAATCAAATAAAACACATTATTATAGTTCGAACTAAGCAATTACAGGTATCAAACTGATTTTAAACCCAATGGAAGTATAGAGTAACACATTTCAATTACAGCTTTAAATACTTAGTTACCAGCAGACTGGTTTTAAAAGAAATAACTGATTGAAATGCTTGGTTAATAGCAAGGCTGACAGGGAGATTTCAAAGGAAATAACAGTTTGTTATCAGCTCCTCCATAGCAAGGGCACCCAATCAACTTACTAAATAAGCTTGGCTCTGTACATGACGTGTGTATGCCTCACAAGTAACGAATACCACTAGCGCCAATAGACCAGCTGATTGCAACGTACAGATAGGAAACTTACAGAGCTGACACACATGTTAATGTACGTAAAAAGCACAACCACTGAATGGATATTCAAATAACAATTACGTTCCAAGAATAATTACTTATAAAGCTGTCCTTCGTAGTACACTAGAGTTAATAGTTGGCTCGTACTTTACGTTAACAGACTTCCGGGAACTAATCCAAATACAAACTGATTTCACTACAAGAAAATGCGCTCAAACCAATGTTCAACGGGAATACTCCAAATAGACCAAAGTATGGCCAGGAAGAGTACAGGTAAGATGGATCCCCCACGGAACGAAACACACTAGCGCGGATTTACAAATGAAACCTCACCAGATTCAATACAATACTACTGCGCAGATGAGATGGCCCGCAATTCTCCAGTGAGTAACCTCCGTGACCTGCAGCCTTGCCTGGCTGAGAACTCCAGTTCAAGCAAAGCAACACGCTATCGGACGACCCAGCTCAACAACACTTTTCCTCACGGTTCACCATACACCGACAAACAGTCGGTACAAACCGGCCACTGCGAAACGTGGCGCCGCTGCACTCTTCCGCACAAGGCGGCGTACCAAAGAAGAGCTCTAGAGCAACATCCAGGTGAGCAAGACTTCTTTCGCTCTTCACCGTGCGGCGTTAAATCCTCACTTTTCCTCTTCGCGCGCCTCCTGTCGGACCGCGCTTAAGACCATCGCACCGTGGTGCAGCAATACGGTCTTCGGCCGCTTCCATGAGATATCGATAGGAGTTGTCGACAGGCTCATCCCTGATGTAACAAGAGAGGTGACGAGACGAGAAATGTAGGACAAGTAAAGTAATTGTTGTCTCACAGAAGTACATTAGATGAGCCCAGAGGAACTGTAATTGGTGTTTTTACGGTAGATAATACGGTGAAAGGACTTGAAGCTCTCAATGAAGTTGGTTGCGTTGCGCATGTTGTGAATTATGAAATACGGACGCATTTACCTCTGAAGGTTCAATGACACTTGGGGTGGTGCAGCCTTCTCGAATGGGAGAGGAATGAAGAGAGGAAAGAGAAAAACTGTAATGGTCGAGCCGACAAAACTGAATACTTTTCTGAATGTATGCCTGAGAACCAGGGTATGTTTGACGATGTTTGCAATGTTGTAGGAAAATAAAAAAATCGTGTAATTGATCCAGAAAACTCAGCCAAATGTTTGTTGACATTGTGGTAGCGGAAGGAGTCAGAGGCAAGGGTCTGTTACCATGAAAGCAGAACCCCCTGAACTGCTTGTGGCATCATTATGATACAACACACATCTATTAAAATACCAGGTGAAAGGATATCAGTAATAAGTTTCACTGATGGCATTGCTATCCTCATTAAAATGAAGAAGAATTACAGGATCTGCTGAATGGAATGAATAGTCTAATGCATATAGAATGCAGATTGAGAGTACATCGAAGAAAGACGAAAGTAATGAGAAGTAACAGAAATGAGAACAGTGAGAAACTAAACATCAGGATCGGTGATCAAAAAGCAGATGAAGTAAGGAATTCTGCTACCGAGGCAGAAAAATAACCCTTGATGGACGGAGCAAGGAGGACATCAAAAGCAGACCAGCACAGGAAGAAAATAGTATTCCTGGCCAAGAGAAGTCTACTAGCTTCAAACATAGGCCTCATTTTGAGGAAGGAATTTTCGAGAATATACATTTGATGCACACCATTGTGTGGCAGTGAATCATGAATTGCTGGAAAACTGGAAAAGAAGAGTATCGAGCTATCTGACATATGGTGTTACAAAGTTGAAAATTAGGTGGCATGACAGATACGGAATGAGGAGGTTGTCCGCAGTTTGGAAGAGAAAGGAAGATAAGGGGCGCACTGACAAGAAGAAGGGACAGGACGACAGAACATGTGCTAAGACATCAGGGTATAGCTCCTGCGTTACAAGAGGGGGCAGTAAAGGGAAAACAGAGATTGGAATATATCTAGCAAATAATTGAGAACGTTGGTTACAAGTGCTACACTGAGATGAAAAGTGTGTTCCCTTCAAACCAGTCACAACACTGTTGGCTAAAAAAGAAGAAATGTGGGGGTAAAGTGCTGACGAGCACAATGAAGTTGTTTGTAAAGATGTAAGAAAGCATGGACCATGGCATTGCAAGGTGAAGTCAGTGAGTAAGTAACTGCAAAATGAGAGAGATAACTGGAGCTGCTGACCAGTTTGTTCTATGTCGGAGCGCCGTAATACACTCAAGAGTCAAGGAATGGCCTAATATCGTGTAGAGCCCCCGCGAGCTCTCTGAAGTAATGCTGGAGGGAACTGACACCATGAAACCTGCAGGACTGTCCATAAACCCGTAAGAGCACGAGGCGATGGAGATCTCCTCTGAATATCACATTGCAAGGCAAGGCAAGGCAAGGCAAGGACACCCTCAATAACGTTCATGTCTGGGGAGTTTGGTGGCTAGCGGAAGTGTTTGCACTTAGAAGAGTGTTCCTGGAGCCGCTCTGTAGCAATTCTGGATGTAGGGTGTCGCATTGTCCTGCTGGAATTGCCCAACTCCGTCGGAATGTACAACGGACATGAAAGGATGCAGGCGATTAGGCAAGATGCTTGCATACGTGTCACCTGACAGAGCTGTATCTAGACATATTATGTGCCTCATAACACTCCAACTGCAGACGGCTCATACCATTACAGAGCCTCCATCAGTTTGAACAGTCACCTGCTAACATGCAGGTTCCATGGTTTCATGAGATTGTGTCCATACCCGTACACTCTATCCGCTCTATACAATTTGAAATGAGGCTCATCCGACCAGGCAACATGTTTCCAGTGATCAACAGTCCAACGTCGGTGTGGACGGGCCCAGGCGAGGCATAAAGCCTTATGTCGTGCGGTCCTCAAGTGTACACGAATGGGTCTTTTCTCCGAGAGCCTATGTCGATGATGTTTCGTTGAATGGTTCACTCGCTGACACTTGTTACTGGTTGATGGCTCAGCATTGAAATCTGTAGCAATTCAGACGGTTGCACATCTGACACTTCGAAGGATTCTCTTCAGCCGTCGTTGGTCTCGTTTTTGCAGAATCTTTTTCTGGCCGCAGCGATGTTGGAGATTTAATGTTTTACCGGATTCCTGATATTCACGGTACATTGTGAAATGATCGTAGGGGAAAATCCCCACTTCATCGCTACCTCGGATATGCTGCGTCCCATCGCTCGTGATCCGGCTACAACATCACGTTCAAACTCACTTAAATCTTGATAACCTGCCATTGTAGCAGCAGTAACCGATCGAAAAACTGCGTCAGATACTTGTTATCTTATATAGGCTCCGCCGATCGCAGCGCCGTATTCTTCCTGTTTACGTATCTCTGCATTTGAATTCGCATGCCTATACCAGTTTCTTTGACGCTTCAATGTTGTTTTTGGGTAAGCTTAGTTCTAAAAATTTATATTTCAGGGATAAAGTGTAGATGAAGTATTCGGTGTACTGAGAGCCCACCGGATGGACAAAGAAAAAGGCCGACCATTAGAAAATGCTAGTGGAAACGTTTTCTGTAGAGGAAGAGATTTTGTAATTTTACTTTACTGGCTTTTGATATGATGATTTGATGGGGTAGTGTTTATGTTGAAAATGACAGATGCTGACTGGTTTATAAAGAGAAGGAAGAACAGTTCAGAAAACATTAGAGTAATGATTTACCTGGTAAGTGACGAAGAGACCATACGATTCTGAATTACAGAGTGTTGGTGAAGGTATGTGAGAAACAATTGTATTGGTGTATAAGTAATAATTTAGACGAAACGTGTACATATAATAATCTGCGTTATCTGGACTAAGTTTAAGAAAACTTGCTTTTAGTATTAATAGCATAATTGAGGAACCATGTGATTCGAATAAGACGGAATGAGAGAGGAATCAGGAACATTACATATAATTACATTCTGCTCATGTATGTCAAGTGTATTTCAGAGGCGCCTAAGGCAAATCAGAGATAGCACCAAAGACCGTTATTAAACAAACACACAAAAAAAAATGGTTCAAATGGCTCTGAGCACTATGGGACTTAACATCTGAGGTCATCAGTCCCCTAGAACTTAGAACTAGTTAAACCTAACTAACCTAAGGACATCACACACATTCATGCCCGAGGCAGGATTTAAACCTGCGACCGTCGCGTTCGCGCGGTTCCAAACTGTAGCGCCTAGAACCGCTCGGCCACTTCGGCCGGCAAACAAACACAGATAACCAAGGAGTGACTGCTCCAAGGATATCGCCCAGAAGGCACAGATTATCACATCAAAGCCTGCTTGCGATAAAACTGACAATCATCAGAAATTTGAAGCTGGCAAATTTAACGGGTGACTTCCAAGGTAGAAGGACCAAAATGAGTTTCTAGGTGACGTCATGTTTCTCTTCATGCGTGTTTTTCAGTAGTCAGTGGTTCGACTCCTTTGCTGGTAGTGAACTCCTGTGCACAGTTCATGTTGCCTTCCCACTTATAAAATTATCTAAAGGCAGATGAGAACCTTTCTTTGTAAATATTATGTCTGTCACACCACAAATATTTGTCTGCCTTCCTTGTGATTTATAGGGACGCAAGGAAACTCAAATACTTTTGCACTGATTAATTTCCTCATTTATCGGTGAAGAATTGTTTTAATTCATGAGTTCCGCTTCAAAATGAACCCCGATGACAAATGAAGTCATGTCTGGGGACGCCCTGGACAGAAGTGGGATACCAGGAACCAATCTGACTGTTGCCCACCGTAAGGTCCGACAACCAGGAGCGGTTGTCTGGGTGCCATTTCTTTTAATAGCAGGACCAGTTTGGTTGTCGTATGCTGCACTCTTACAGCACAACGGTATGTCGAAGATATTCTAGGCCTCGTTTTGTTGCCCTTCATGACAAACCAACCTGCGCTTCAGTTCAGCAAGTTAATGCCCGCCCGCAAACGGTGAAAGTTTCTACTGCTTGTCTTCGTGCTCGCAAAAACCATATATTTTACAGATAGGTCACCGAATCTCTCCCCAGTTGAGAACGTTTGAAGCATTACAGGTGGAGCCCTCCAATCAGTTCGAGATTTTTAGAATCTGACGCCCCAATTGGACAGAATTCGGCAAGGTATCGCTCAGCAGAACATCTACAAAACTTGTCAGTCCATCCCAAGCAGAGTAACTGATTGCATAAGGGCCAAAGGCGGGCCAAAGTGTTATTGACTTGCTAAATTTATGAAACTCTTCCTCTTGAATGAATTATCCAATTTTTCTGAAATTACAATCATTTGTTTGTCTCTGCATGTACTATACGTTTACGACTTTCCGACCCCTTCGGATAATTTCTTCGTGATGAGTCGTTGTTTCGTCTTAGAGTGTATATGATGCGAGCATAATTCTCTTTCTATACGCTAATTTTGTTTTTCCTTATTTTTACCTGCCACGATGTTAAAAGTTATCAGTTTGGAACTTCTGGTTGTAAGAAATAATAAGTAATTTCCACTGTTACCAAATGGTTTGCTTGTAGGCAACAGGGCTACAAAATGTATTCGATGACGTCACTGTTGTCGCTGTCGTGTACGAGCAGTTACTTGCCCGGTGCTGGCTTGTGTGCACAGGCGTCGATTAAATATGGGCCTGCAAAGCGGCGATAATGCAAATTTGACGCCCTCGCTCATAGAGATTAATACGTCATGGGTGCAGAGTAGGCCAGCGCACGCAAACAGGAGAGATGTGTGTGTGTGTGTGTGTGTGTGTGTGTGTGTGTGTGTGTGATATGAAGAGAGAGTGAGAGAGAGAGGTGGGAGTGGGTGAAATAGAGATGGGAGGCAGATGAAGCACACTGTGTTGTGACCAAGGTGAAGATGATTTATTAATGCGTCTGCGAGGAACAAGCGCGCTGGTTGAGACAACAGCATCAGTTGTCTAGCTGTTGTAATCGTAGTAGAGAACACGTCTTTTGTGTACCGTAATGATTTATCGAAGTTACGAATGAAAATGAAGAAGGAATGGTAACAGTGTGGGATGGCAGGAATGAAGTAACGGCCAATTAAAAAGGATACCGTTCTTGTTCCAAGCACTGATCATAGCTTTTGATTGCAACTGTCTAAACGACGTTGTACAGTCACATTAAAAAACTTGAATAACCACGTTTTGCAGCGCGAACTGCTGCGAGAGGTGCAGGAAGAGAAGCCACGCCGACTCCGTTGTGGGGTGCGGCACTAGGTTCAAAATGGTGCAAATGGCTCTGAGCACTATGGGACTTAACTTCGAAGGTCATCAGTCGCCTAGAACTTAGAACTGCTTAAACCTAACTAACCTAAGGACATCACACACATCCATGCCCGAGGCAGGATTCGAACCTGCGACCGTAGCGGTCGCGCGGTTCCAGACTGTAGCGCCTAGAATAGCTCGGCCACTCCGGCCGGCTACGGCACTAGGTTTCTGGGTTGAGGATTCATGGCACGAGGAGGTCGTCCCACAAATTCTCGACAGGGTTTAAACACGGAGAGCTTGGTGGCCACAGAAGTATGGTAAACTCATCCTGATGCTCTCCGAACCATGCACGTAAACTGTGAGCTGCGTGACACTTTGAATTGTCCTGTTGACAGATACCTTCGTGCCAAGAGAAAACGAACTGCACGTTGGTGTCGACTTGGTTCACAAGGAGAAATGCATACTTGTGTTGATCCACTGTGTCTTCCACAATGACGAGATCACCCAGGGAATGCCTTCCGGCCTGACTCGTGCGTCGATTGTTGCAGGCTGTTTGCTTTCAGACGTTTCACGCTGTACACACTACTTGCCGTCCGTCCGATGGTGCATAAAACGTGAGTCATCTGAAAAGACATCCTATCGCCACTACACTGACGTCCAGTTGCGGCAGTGGCGTGGAAATCCTAGACTTCATCCCCTATGAACACCAGACAGCATTTGAACATGCGCCTGCTGCAGAGATCCGTACGGAGCGACGTTCGCAAGACGTTCGTTGAAGACATAATGCCCCCTGGTTTATTTGGACAGTCAGTTACTCAACAGCTGTGCTTCTGTTCGCCCATACCCACTTCACAGCCATCGTACCCATGTTGTCCATAGGTTTTGGGTAGCTCCATTTTGCCATCCATGATATGCTTCAACCACGGTGGCACTCAAACAGTATCCAAATGCTTCCACCTTTGGCCCGAAAGCAAATGACCGTGTCCTTTCGGACGTCAAATAAAGGGCTCCATTGGCGCATTACGACAATGGCTGCAATGTTTTCCACCCCCCCCCCCCCCCCGCCCTACACGCTTTATATACCGCCCCCAACCAGTACTACCAACTGCCGTCTGTAAGCGGTTATTGCACGTTGACGTCGACCACAGGCTGTCCTCGAATTAACTGACTGGTTCTTGCTCATGTCAATAATTAATGCCAGCCGCAGTGGCCGAGCGGTTCTAGGTGCTTCAGTCCGGAACCGCGCGACTGCTACGGTCGCAGGATCGAATCCTGCCTCGGGCATGGGTGTGTGTGGTGACCTTAGGTTAGCTAGGTTGAAGTAGTTCTAAGTCCCATAGTGCTCAGAGCCATTTGAACCATTCAATAATTAATATTCATTAAACCTCGTTGATTACGTAGTTAGTCTCCTATTTACAATGCCTTCATTTCAATTGTCGGCAGATGCATTGCATACTATTTCCTTTTGTGGTCATATATCGCATATGACATGGTAAGCAAATGAAAATATCTGCCGCACGGGATTACCGTGCGGTCTTGGGCACTGCAGTCATGGACTGTGCGGCTGATACCGGCGGAGGTTCGAGTCCTCCCTTGGGCATGGGTGTGTGTGTTTGTCCTTAGGATAATTTAGGTTAAGTAGTGTGTAAGCTTAGGGACTGATGACCATCAGAGACAGTAAATTTGTAAGACTGGATGTCATTAAATGATATATATAATGACTTATGAACACTATAAAGGTAAATACATTGTTTGTTCGCTATCAAAATCTTTCATTTGCTAAGTATAGCAAACAATAGTTAGTGCCTTCAGTAGCTAGAATCTTTTATTTAGCTGGCAGTATTGGCGCTCGCTGTATTGTAGTAGTGCGAGTAACGAAGATTTTTGTGAGGTAAGTGAGTCATGAAAGGTATAGGTTATTGTTAGTCAGGGCCATTCTTTTGTAGGGATTATTGAACGTCAGATTGTGTTGCGCTAAAAATATTGTTTGTCAGTTTAGTGTTGGTCAGAATAAGTAAAGAGAGAAATGTCTGAGTACGTTCAGTTCTGCTCAGCTGTTTGAAAATCAAATAATGTGAGTGGTTTATCAGCACAGTCATTTATAAATTTTTCTAAGGGGATGTTTCAAATTATCAGGCTTAAATACCACATATGACAGGGTAAGCAAATGAAAATATTTGATGTATCATATACAGGTGATAACCGAGAGATTATCTTTCACTGAGATTGGAAAATAGCTCATTATTCTTCTATTTCTGCATTTCTGTTTCCAATTTCGTTACGATTTTTCTTTTTTAATTTGATAATAGAATAAGTTCTATTATTCTCTTGAATTTCTACTGTAATATGTTCCATCATCCCATTGTTCATCTTTTACACGACCATTTGAGGGCGTACCTTTAAGGATAAATTCAATGATGTTCTCGAAGCATGCAAATAAATAATCGAACAATTGCTTTGCTAGCCTGGTATATCAATTCGTTATCAATTATAACTGGATCCAGCCCTTTGTGACTCTTCTTTTATCATTTCTAACTACGAGTACTTTCTGGTTACTTTTCGCCCACAGGTTGTGTGGTGCGCCACACAACATTTTGAAATAAGACCGAGATCAGGGAAGTTATAAGTAGTAGTCAACTACTTCCTTAACTAATCGTGTAATTTTTTCCATAAGTATTATTTATATCACAACCAATTACTTGCACTGCCAAGTGGAATATTGAGTTCACCAAGAACCGATATGTGCACTAGATTTGTTGATAATCAGTACAAGGATATCACGTTTAAACATCATTAGGGTACAATACTTATTCAGTGACATGTCTTAGACAGCGGTTTTATTCTTAGCTCCACACTGAGCAACTACACGGCGCAACAAAAGTAAAGGATCACGTTTTCGAAGCCTCGTAACTGTCTCCCCTTAAGAAGCACAAGTCTGAAATTTCGCTTATTGCCTGCAAACTTCCTCTGTAATGGTTCTAAACCACGGCCACCTGCGACCTCACCCTCGAGGTCGGTGACGCTTCAAATATCGAAGTGCCGATACATGCGAAAAAAAAAGAACACGGCTCAGAGGTTCACGTGAACTGCTAGGTGGATTAATGATGTCACATTGGCACCGAATTTCACTACAATTCTGACCAACGACCCGGAGGAAACTCCATATTTGAACACTTCTTTTGACGTCTCTGCGATGGAGGTCAGAACGGCGACACCGAGCGTTTAAACCACGCGGTTTTCCTATGTACGGCCGAGAATAACATTTCAGATCCATCGCCGCTCGGAATCGACGCGAAGAGGCCTCAGGAGTGGCAAAAAGGGCGTCAATGAAACCATCCCTTTCCCTGAAGCGTTGATATACACTCATCTGGCGGTCAGAAACGACGGTTCGTAGAGTGATGAGCAGTAGGGAGATGTTCCTGAAATCCATTGACACTCCTTACACTCAATGACATTCCGACCCTTCTCAGTGGATATTATCGGGCTGCATCCCCATTGTACGTGACAGCATACTTTTGGAGCGTGACCGCAGTTTTTGCCCTCGTGTAGGAGTTGTAACCACTAGGGAACTTACCAAACCACTCGATGAAATGTTAACGTGATCCAAAGGAGTAGAGGGTACTTACACTTTCTCAGCCTTCCTGTTTTCCACCCTCCTGTGACGCGAGCTTCTGCCGCTGTGGCCGAGCAGTTCCAGGCGCTTCAGTCCGGAACCGCACTACTGCTACGGTCGCACGTTCGAATCCTGCCTCGGGCATGGCTGTGTGTGGTTTCCTTAGGTTAATTAGGATTAAGTAGTTCTAAGCCTAGAGGACTGATGACCTCAGATGTTAACTCCCATAGTGCTTGAAGCCATTTGAACCATTTATTTTTCTTTGTGACGCGATCACGCAGGAGAGCAGCTTCAAGATGTGTGTGAATAAAACGGTCAAGGCTCCCTTTAGGACCACTAGTTCGGGAGCACCCTCGGAGTCGCCTATACTACTTTCATGGGTACGTTAGAAACGTACCTGTCAGAAATTTCTAAATCAAACCAACTTGGCGACCGTTCTGGCACCTGAGTATTCGGCAACCCCGTCGACACACTGGGGTGAGGTTTGCCTACCTTCAGGCGCTAGAGTAGCCGCCAGGCAGAGTTAGAGTCGAAGTTTCTGGCAGTTCAGTTGCAAAAATTTGGAAATGTGTGGTAAGTTCTTATGGGACCAAACTGCTGAGGTCATCGGTTCCTAAGCTTACACACTGCTTAATCTAACTTAAACTAACATACGCTAAGGACAACACACACACCCATGCCCGATGGAGGACTCGAACCCCTGACGGGGGAAGCCGAGTAAAGTTGCGTTGAGTTCTCTGTGTTGCAGAACTGCGGTCTTAGAGGGATCCTTTGCTATTTTTGAATGGTTTTCAACGGTCTTCAGTGGTTCCAACCTTTACAGGAGAGCAAAAATTGCTGTCTCGCTCACTCCAAACGGTTGCCATTACGTTCAAAGGGGATTCAGTCCCACTATGTCCTGGTTGAAACGTTCTAGGGCATCAGCAGTGCCAACAAATTTCGTGAACCTCTTCCTATTGCTCATCGCGCTGTCCTTTTCGACCGCCAAGTGTGTGGCAATCAATGTCCCAGGGAAATGATTAGTTTCATTGACACAATTTTTGCCACCCCCTGTGGCATTTTCGGGCCGATTCTGAGCAGCGGTGTGTCTGAAATGTTTTCCTCGGCCACGCATAAAATAACCGCGTAATTTCAACGCTGGGTGCCTCGGTTCTGACTTCCATAGCAAGAGTGTCAAACGAAGAGGTGAAACAGGGGCACGGGGGACTGTGACGAACTTCTTATCGTGTAACACATCCACAGTGAAGTTGGGCAAAACTGTGGTCAAATTTGTTGCCAATGTGACATCATTAAGCCATTGAATTATCTCATTTTGAGAAGGCAGAAGGAACGATCTGTTTTACTTGATAAAAATAATGTAAATCTAAGTGCGCATAAAAATGTTGGCATTAGATTGTTTTTACCATTCACTCACTTGAAAGCTTACATGAACACCCAAGCTGTGGCCTTTTTTCTGGCATATGACGACACCTTGCTACTTGAAGCATCACCGAGCCCGATGGTGACGTCGCAGGGCGTCACACATTTGCGCAGTCACAGAGGAAGATAGCAGACACCTTTGAGCGAATGTTCGAACTTACACTTTGCAATTAGAAGCAATTCTGGGGTTTCGAAAAGTGATACTTTAATTCTTTTGCGGTGTGTACTTTTATGTAATGCTGCTTTGCCTCAAGTTGAATAATGTTGTGAAAAATAAGTTGTTAGCCCAGTCTGGAAGGTAGTTGTTTATGGGCATTATTTTATTAAATTATGCACCTTCAGAAACATCTACACCTACATCATACACCGCAAGCCACCTAGTGGTGTGTGACGGAGGGTACTTTTGGTACCACTTTCTGATCCCTCCAATCCTGTTCCACTCGCGACTAGTGCGTGGGAAGAGTGATTGTCGGTAAGCCTCTGTATTGGCTCTAATTTCTCGAGTTTTCTCGTCGTGGTCAATACTCGAGATGTATGTGGGGTGAAGTACTATGTTGTCCGACTCCTCCTGAAAAGTGCTGTCCCGAAATTTCAGTAGTGAATCTCTCCGTGATGCACAACGTCTCTCTTGTAACGTCTGCCAGTGGAGTTTATTTAGCATCACCGTTACGCTCTCTCGCTAGCTAAACGATCTCGTGACGAAACGCGCCGCTCTTCGTTTGATCTTCTCTATCTCCTCTGTCAGTCCTACCTGATACAGATCCCAGATAGATGAACAATACTCAAGAATCGGGAGAACAAGAGCCCTATAAGCCACTTCTTTCGTGGATTAGTTACATTTCCTTAAGAGTCTTCCTATGAACCTGAATTTAGTGTCTGCTTTCCCCACTATCTGTTTAATATGATCATTCTACTTAAGGTCGCTCTGGATAGTTACGCCTCGATATTTTACGGAAGACGCTGTCTCCAACTGTTTGTCATCAATAGTGTAGCTGTATAGTAGTGGATTTCGTTTCCTATGTATGTGCAATATGTTACATTTATTTACGTTCAGAGTCAACTGCCAGAGTCTGCACCATTCATCAATTCTCTGCAGGTCGTTCTGCAAATTCTTACTATCTTCTTGCGTTGCTACTTTGGTATAAACTACTGCATCATCAGGGAAAGCCTTAAAGAACATCCGACGCTTTCTACTAGATCATTTATATATATTGTAAACAGCGACGGTCCTGTCACACTTCCCTGTGGTACTCCGGACATTACCTTCACATCTGTCGATTTAGTTCAGTTAAGAGCGACGTGTTGAGTTCTATCTGCAAGAAAGTGCTGAATCCAGTCTCAGGTCTGCTCCGGTACTCCGTATGCTGGTACATTTTTCATTAAACGGCAGTACGGGACGGTGTGAAATGCCTTACTGAAATCAAGGAACACGGCATCAACCTGAGCGCCGTTGTCCACTGCGCTGTGGATCTCATGGAGAAAGGGAGCGAGCTGAGTTTCTAGGATCTCTGTTTGCGGAATCCATGTTGATTTTTATAGAGGAGACTTTCATTTTCCAAGTACGCCATAATTCTTGAGCACAAAACATGTTCCATAATTCTACAACAGTTGATGTCAACGATATAGGTCTGTAATTGTATGGATCTGTCTTACGGCCTATCTTAAAAACGGGAATGACCTGCATTTTTTCCAGTTGTTAGGTACCTTTCATTGCTCAAACTATCTGCGATAAAATACTACTAGAAGGGGAGCAAGTTCTTTGGCATAATCTTTATAGAATTTTATAGGTCTCTCATCTGGTCCTGAAGCCTTTTCACTACTAAGCGATTGTAGCTGCTTTTCAGTTCCGCGATCGGTCATCTCAATATCTGCCATTTCGACGTTCGCACGACGATTGAAAGGAGAGACAGAGTTACGATCTTCAGCGGTGAAACAACTTCGAAGGACTGAAGTCAATATTTCGGCCTGCTCTCTGTTACCTTCCGTTTCGGTCGGTTATTTCAATATCTGCCATTTCGACGTTCGCACGACGATTGAAAGGAGAGACAGAGTTACGATCTTCAGCGGTGAAACAACTTCGAAAGACTGAAGTCAATATTTCGGCCTGCTCTCTGTTACCTTCCGTTTCGGTGCCGGTGTGGTCGCTGAGAGGATGAATAGATGATTCTGACCCACTTACTGCTTTTATATACGACCAAAATCTCTTAGGGTCGGTTGACAGCGTCTTACTTTCGAAATCATTGAGCGCTTCTCTCATTGCTCTCCTCACGCTCATTTTCGCTTCATGCAGCTTTTGTTTGCAGTTAGGTTTTTGGTTTTTACTGCTCTTGAATTTGAGATGAAGTGCTCTTTGTTTACATAGCGCTTCTCTGACACGGCTATTAAACCATGGTGGATCTTTCTCACGCCTTAAAGCATTACTCGGAACATACTTCTCTAGGGCATATTGAACGATGCATTTGAATTTTTTCCATTTGTTCTCCACATCTTCATCTTCATCACCTGATCCTGGCTGTTGAGATATTCTGAAATTTGTGTCCTGTCACCCTTGCTGATCAAATATATCTTCCTACCTTTCTTAATATTCCTTGTAGGACCCGTCGTCATAATGCTGTCATTGCCTTATGATCACTGATACCGTCCTCTACGTTAACTGATTGGATAAGTTCAGGTCTGTTTGTTGCTAGGAGGTTTAAGACGTTACCATCACGAGTTGGTTCTCTAACTATCTGCTCAAGGTAATTTTCTGACAAGACATCTTGAGCAATGCCACACGAATCCCTGTATCTGACACCATATACAGTGACCACGGTACCACTTAAAAAACAAAACAAAAAAAGAGGGGGCAGGGGTCGAAGTATTAAATGGAAGAGACGTTACCCACGCGGAAAGGAAACAGAAGACTGTGTAAAACAAAAGAAAAATAAATAAAATCCTTGCATTTACGCTTGGCACTCCCATCTGCGGAGGTGCGATAGGTGCCCTCAACTACAGGCACTCGAAGGTAGTTGGCAAATAATGTTCGTCATGCAAGTAGGTGCAGAAGTCGAGGCGGGATTTTCGTCCATCACGGAATAGGTAGCCGACTACCCACCCCTTTACCGAAGTAATGGCGTGATATTTGGCGGAGGGAAAATGTTAATGGCATGATTTTTGGCGGAGGGAAAATGTTTGTCCTCTGGGTGTAGAAACGCTCGCGGTTCGATTGTGTCTGGTGGCACTCGGATACAGTGACCACGTTACCACTTAAAAAACAAAACAAAAAAAGAGGGGGCAGGGGTCGAAGTATTAAATGGAAGAGACGTTACCCACGCGGAAAGGAAACAGAAGACTGTGTAAAACAAAAGAAAAATAAATAAAATCCTTGCATTTACGCTTGGCACTCCCATCTGCGGAGGTGCGATAGGTGCCCTCAACTACAGGCACTCGAAGGTAGTTGGCAAATAATGTTCGTCATGCAAGTAGGTGCAGAAGTCGAGGTGGGATTTTCGTCCATCACGGAATAGGTAGCCGACTACCCACCCCTTTACCGAAGTAATGGCGTGATATTTGGCGGAGGGAAAATGTTAATGGCATGATTTTTGGCGGAGGGAAAATGTTTGTCCTCTGGGTGTAGAAACGCTCGCGGTTCGATTGTGTCTGGTGGCACTCGGATACAGTGACCACGTTACCACTTAAAAAACAAAACAAAAAAGAGGGGGCAGGGGTCGAAGTATTAAATGGAAGAGACGTTACCCACGCGGAAAGGAAACAGAAGACTGTGTAAAACAAAAGAAAAATAAATAAAATCCTTGCATTTACGCTTGGCAGTCCCATCCGCGGAGGTGCGATAGGTGCCCTCAACTACAGGCACTCGAAGGTAGTTGGCAAATAATGTTCGTCATGCAAGTAGGTGCAGAAGTCGAGGTGGGATTTTCGTCCATCACGGAATAGGTAGCCGACTACCCACCCCTTTACCGAAGTAATGGCGTGATATTTGGCGGAGGGAAAATGTTAATGGCATGATTTTTCGCAGAGGGAAAATGTTTGTCCTCTGGGTGTAGAAATGTTCGCAGTTCGATTGTGTCTGGTGGCACTCGGATACAGCAGGCACTCATCTGCTGCGCGAGTCGCCAGACGCCGTGCGAAGAGGCGTGGGCCAGATGGTGGTCATCAGTGTAGAGTTGCTGGCAAAGACGACAAAGAGGGGAATTCGACAAACCAATGTTGTGCAGCCGCTGTTTTGTGGCAAATGTCCTGTTGACTATGTGACACCACATCGCCCTGACATCCGTAGGGAGGAAGGGCCAGTGGATGGTACTCCACACTATTACAGGCCAACGAGTGGAGGGATATTTGATCTCTATGACATTACGGTGAACACGTCTCAATAGTGGGTTGTAAAAATCCTTAATCCTGGGCGGACGCCTATCTGGGAGGCTGGAATGTGTGTAACTGTAGTCAACTATAAAGGCCGAAATGTGAGACAAATAAGGGGCGATATGGCCGACAGACATCGGTGGTAAGGTGGACGTAGGCAGGAGGACATCAAATAAACTGCGCGTTAGGGATGTGCCCGTCCGGTTCATTGCCTTCTCATAGTACTCACATACAAGGCCTCAGCTTGCGTACGGACGTTGACCACCGCGTTGACCATCCCGTGGGGGTAGTGGCTACGGAGGCGGACGCTACTTAGGGCTGTAATTTCTCTTTTGGAGCGCAAATTCTATAGTCGTGCTTCAGTTTTTCAGCTATGGTTGTGATTGTGATTTTGCAGCCAATTCTACTATATCTATTCAGCGTATTGCACATATTTATGAATGTTGAGTACGCCGTATGGTATTTCTGAATGGTATTTGTAGAAAATATGGTAGATTACCAGATTTTCGACGTTTACTCGTGTTTTGACGAAACTGAGTGAGACTGGTGTAGTGCCCAACGGTCTTATTTCATCCGAACGTGCAAATGAACTGGGCCTGGATGAAGTATGAAACGTTTCTCAACTGTTAGAGCGTAGTTCATTAACAAGTTCGCACACAATAGCTACACGTATAAGTGTTCCACACACAAGAATGAATCAACTGATCGTATGGACCATTTATAGCGGATTAAATATATTCGAGAAAGAGATGAAGACAGATGATGGGAACTTTTCGTTAAAATCACCCAATAGTCACATTAGTTTGTTGGTTGCCCTTCATCGCATATGTTACGCAGTATTTGCGAGGTGACAATCCGTTTGTTGCTACTCATCACATTTTTCTTCTTTGCAATCTGGCACTGTGCTGTCTCTTTAATGAAAGACGTCTTTTTAATCGGGCGATCCTTATTTGACGTCGACTTACGCATGATTTACGCCTGTATCAAACTTCTAAAGATGAAAGATTAATCTACTGAGACCGGTAAACTTAAATAAAAATGTTTGTGCAGCTGACGACAGATTTTTACCTTAAATTAATTCTGTTTATTGATGAAGACGTTTTTACTCTTGGCATCAGTGGTTACGACGAAAACCGTCGTGCCTTTGTGGAGAGACAAGTTGTGGAACTCTTCTCTGTAAAATAATCGTGTGGTATCGTAGACAGTCAGTTGATTTGGCCTTTTATTTTACTGAATCGTCTAGATTTTCTTCAAAAAGGGCTTCCAGAATTACTGGGAGAGATTTCTTTGGCTACTCGGATGGTTATGTTCTTCCAACATGACGGTGCATCTAAAAATCCATGCCAACGGTGACATATCATCTCAACATAATATTCCCTGGCAGATGGATCGCCAGAAATTGTCACGTTTCTTGGACACGATGATCCCGTCGGAAGGGAAAAGGAAAAGGCTACAAAATAAAAAAAAAAAAAACTGCACAAAGAAGACAAATTGAGCTGACTATGAACGTTGCTGCCCTGGCTACTGATTTCTCTGGATCTATGCACCAAAATTGCGTGAAAATGTAATCACATGTCAGTTCTAGTATAATATATTTGTCCAATGAATACCCGTTTATCATCTGCATTTCTTCTTGGTGGAGCAATTTGAACGGCCAGTAGTGTACATTACGACAACGACTGCGTCCCCTGGACAGGCTTTATATGCTCTGCACTGCTAGTACTACCAACCCTGTCTGTGAGGGGTTATTGCACATTGAGGTCAAGCATAGGCGGTGGTCACGTGGATGTGACGAGACCGTGTATATTGGTTAAGTGTAATAAAATATTGTAGACGTAGCAATGACAATTGAGCGATATGTGTGTTATATATTGCGGTTTCAACTTTTCCTGGTTGTGAGATGTGATAAAAACCATAACTGCCAGAGTTACAGAGTTCAAATTTTTTTATTTCGGCAAATAGTATCTCGAATCCGATGCTGAAAGTTGTAATGAAATACGGAATTACTGTCGGTTCGTAGTAATTTACTATAGCTCATGTGCTTCCGTAGCCTAGTTCTCTATTTGTTCGTGAGCCGCAACGGTGGAAGAAAAAGTATTATGACGCAATTAAAGGGGAAACTACATCTGTGCGCCTTCGTGATTTACTAATCTACGCTCACAATCAGCTGGGAATGTTCACATCTTAAGAGGATGACTGAAACTATGCCTGGCTAAAATGAGGCATTAGCAGTAGGACTGGTCCTTTCCCGAAAACATCGACCGGCAGTGTAGGAGAGGAGATGCAGTGATGCAGTGCCAGTGGTGAGTGTGGGTAGGAGGTGGACAGGCAATAATTCCGTATTAAAGCGATTCCAGCTGCGCTGCGAATAAATAAAGGCGCAAGGCTCAGCGGGCGGCGAGCGACGCTGGCCGCTAGCCAGAACCAACCCACCCACTTAAAAAGGCAGGCGCGGGAGGAGCGAATGAGAGGGGAAGGAGAGCAGCAGCAAAGGGGACAAAAAAGACGGCCGCGTGCGCTTATTGTGTGCGCAATCGCGCGCGCCGCACCAGCTGGAGAGGATAATACACCCACTCGGGCGCCACCGTTCGAAACTCGGCGTCTGGCATCCGACTGCGGTTACCGAAAAACAAGATACACTACTGCGAGGTCTTGTGAGCTCTTGCTGGGTTGTTATTGTTGTGGTCGTGAATCCGAAGACTTGTTTCATGCATTTTTCGTACATAGTGTATCCTGTGCAAATCTCCTCATCTCAATATAACGCCTGCAACCTATATCCGTTTGAATCAGGTTACTATTGTCAGGCCTTGGTCTCTCTCTACAATTTTTACCTTCCACATTTCCCCTTATTGCTAAACTGATATTTTATTGATCTCGCAGCGTGAGTCTTATCAACCGATCATTTCTTTTACTCAAGTTGTGTCATAAATTTCTTCAGCTCCCTAATCTGATTCAGTATCATTTCATTAATTTTACGATCTACCTATCTACTTTTCAGTAATCTTCTTCGGCGCCTCATTTCAAAGGCTCCCATTCCCTTCATGTCTGCATTCTTATCGTTAATGTTTCTCTTAAGGCTACATTACACACATAAACTTTTAGAAAAGACTCCCTAACATATAAATTTATATTCGACGTTAACATATGTCTTTTGCTAGGGGACCGGTTCATGCTGTGATCAGTCTGCATTTCATATTCTCTTTACTTCTACTATCGCTTGCCGTTTTACTACCCAAATATCAAAAAACCGTTTAAAATGTTTAAAGTCTCATTTGTTACATTAAATCCGTCAGCATCGCCTGCTCGACTACACTTCGTTATCCACGTTTTCCATTTGCTGATATTAACCTCATAACATCTTTTTAACACACGATGAATTACATTCAAATGTTCTCCCAAGTGTTTGGCTCCTCTGACTAATTATAAAGTCATCTGTAAACCTAAATGGTTTGTTCTTGAACTTCCTTTCGCCTTCCGAGTTTCTCCTCCCTTTACGGTCTGTTTAATGTACAGATTACCTAACAAGGAGGATACGCTACAGGCCTTTCTCACTCCCTCTTCAATCACAGTCTCACCCTCATCATTTGGTATTTTTAGAATTGTAGTCTGCTCTCTATAAAAGTTGTAGAAAAATTTCATCTCTGATATCTTCAGAGTTCCAAACTATGTCTCCCAGTTATCATTATCAAAAGCTTTTTCTAATTCTTTAAATTCTTTAAATATGGATTTCATATCTTCAATGCATTTCCTGTGAGAAGTTTCATGTGATCCTGGATTTCATCAGAATAGGGAGACAGCATCAAAACAACTGAAAGACTGAGGAATTAAAGAAGAATCCTGCTTTGTTGGTTCAGCCTTAAACAGACGACAGAAGTTCGCTAATTAGGTTCGTGGGCGCATTCAGATTTTGTGGCCTAGCACACAGCTACTGTTGATGGTCGTTCGTATTTTGACAGTAGTTAAAGTGATACAGTGTTTAAATATCGGGAAAATAGCAGTTGCACCAATAATGACCCATGAAAAATGCGAAACCGAAATTGATCCTCCCCAAGAACGACATCTACTACGCGTTCGATGCATGTATAACTAATTTCAATTGGTATTATGCAACCATGACGTGCTACACTAATAGTTCAGCACTGTGTATAGTTCCTCTACCAGCCTTCTTTGGTTTTGGGATTATTTCGCAATGAATATCTTCCATATATTTACTGGCGTGCATTCATCACAGTATAAAATTTGTTTAGGCAATGAATGTATTCTGTTAAATGTAACAAGCACCTATATGGCAACAAACGTCCCAGTTATTTTTTAATTTCATTTCCATCCTTTAAACCATTTCAACGTAAGATCTTTTCTGACACACAAGACAATTTTAATGATCACAGCCACCATATAGCATTAAGTCAAGCAGTAAAATTATAATGTTTCTAGCTACATGGTACTAACATTAAGTTCAGTATTAATGTAGATTTATAGTGTGAGGTGGCGTTCTTGTAAAACACTAGATCAGTGTTCAGGTTGAGTGGGTTTCAAACACACGTCTGGTCATTCTTATGTCAAGGTCTACCTAAATTTAGTTAAACAGAAGCTGGGATGGTTGCTCTCGAAAGATACAATTTTTCTCGTTCTTTTGTTTCATCTGAGCTTATGTGTCATCTCTAATGACCTCATCTTCGACTAGATGTTCATCTTCTTTCATTCTTCTTTGATATTACTGAGATACAAGGCATACGACCATGTAATCTCTGAGACATTTTAATTGAACAGTATCTGCCAACGATCAAAAGTCCTTTCTCTGACACTGTGGACGAGATTTCAACTTTAATGTAGACTACAGAAAATTATTACTTTTTTCATTAGGAACATAATTGTTGACTATCTTGTTCATGATAATCTTTTTTATGACGGATTTCGGCTGCTAACCGACGTAGCATTCTCATGAATCTGTACTGTAATGACTTTAAGCCCAAGAGGAACCACACTCGTCGCTAAAATTTTATTATTTCACAAAAATGAAAATAGTAGCTAACAGGCATTGTAACACGTCTGTAAAAGTATAGACTGAAGTCAGTTAACGTAATTACTCAATCGTCGAGGTTATGCGGTTAGTGGGACACTGTATCAGATAGGTTGTCACACAAAACTAAACAATTACAACTCATAAATCTATTGAGAGTTTTGGTAATTACTTTGGTAATTACTCTAAAGTAATTACCAAAACTCTCAATAGATTTATGAGTTGTAACTGTTATTAAGAATTACCTACATTATTCTTAATCTTAGACGTCTGGAGTATCAAACGACATTCATAACTGAATTTAGGATTTCTTCGTAGGAAGTACCCAGCACTATCGAAGCGCCTTAGGAAAATGTTTTGGGACCTTTATTGTTCATAATATATATTAACTGGCTAATATGCAATACTAAAAATAACCTCAAAGATTTTGTAGATGATGCAGTTATCTTTAATGGAGTACAATCCAACAAATGCTTCAGAGATGTTCAGTCACACCTTGAAAAGGTTTCAATGCGGTTCAAGGGTTGGCAACTTGATTTAACTGTTCATAAATGTAAAACTGTGCACTTCACAAAACATAGAAATGCGAATCTCAGCTAGCAGTTATTCATACTTCAGGACAGATGCGTCATAAAAGTATTGGTGATTTACTGAGGATAATTAAGTCGACCCCAGACAGCATGTTTGCAAATTGTAAAACTCTGTGGATTTATTTTGATTTTTCGTGCATCCATTGCTTCAGTTGAGAGAAACTTCTTGGGACTAAAACGGATATAGATCAATGTACGTAGTTCCTACACTCAAGAACATGTTACAGACGTAGATCTGTTACCATTGAAAAAAGATTTCTAACTCCAGGTAATTAAGAATTCGTCAAAAAGGAGAGAATAATTCATTTGCATTACATATAAGATAGTTTCACATATGAAAATAAAATAGTAGTCTTTAGTAGCTGTTTACCTTAACGAAAATTTCAGTATACGCCACTGCCTCCAGTGTCTTGTGTTACCCTTATTTCATACCATCATTTCATATTACTTCACCGTGTTTTCAAGATTGTTTTGAGAACGCAGCAGAAGTTTCGATGGGAAGCTGTTACACATACTCCACACAGAACCAATCTCTCCACGTGTAATTTCCATATTTTTCGGGCCCTGAAGACGAAGAGGTGCACACCTGTGTATAACCAAAGTTCATTGAGCAAACGCCAACATTTTCTGTGAAAGCATTAACCATGTTGTCTCACAGAAGGGTAAATGTATTACATTATGGCGATTACTTTTGCAGTAATAAACAGTTTGTTTATTATTTTTCCATTTGTCTCATTTTCATCTGACTGTCCCTTATGTACAGGGTGTAAGGAGCAGAAGTGCAGCTACTTTTATTAATGATTGATGGCAGTGTACTGAACAACAATACAGGAATATTAACTTAGTTTTCCAGATAAATAATTTTAGCTATTATGAGTATTATGTTTTTAGATTGATTAATAGTTACAAGTACATAAGGAATTAGTAAGCCATTAATGTTTATTTTTACCCTCGGAGGCAGGTCCAGTATTGAAGTGTAGGTGCGTGGAAGCAACACGGAAAGTCTATTCTAAGAGGTGTAGTCCACTTCATGCTTCAGTTATGACCATGCAGAATGCATTAGGTAGAAGATTATGTGACAAGTCTGCGGTAAAACTATTTGACACAAAGAAAAAACAACTATCACAGTGTATTGGGTATATATTATGGTACCTATGATTGCACCTACACACCCAAGATCCTGTATGGTTGGATGCAGTGATGTGAAAGCTATAGTGAGATCTGTGCAAATGGATTTCCTTAAATGCAGAATTTGTGTGTACTACCTTCATTAGTGACATTTAAGCCAAGGAAATTATTACCCCTTCACATTAATGTTCAACTGCATATTTTAGTTTGGAACAAAAACCAATAAGCTTTGTAGCAACATTCTTCCTTTTTTTCTTTCTTAGGGCCTTGTCCCGCCTCACGCAGGGTCGGCCGTGTTATTACGGATTTGGCAGTGTTAGTTGCAGAGGGTGGCCAGATGCGCTTCCTGCGGCCACTCCGAACCACCTGGGACAGAATTAGTGTACCCCAGCTGCCTGCGTCTAGTGTAAGCCATGAAATAGTGCGAACGTTTTCAAATCTCTGTGAGTCGTGTAACTGAGGCGGAACGTGGGGACAAGCCCCGTATTCATCTAGCAGGATGTGGGAAACCGCCTAAAAACCACATCGAAGCTGTCCGGCATACCGGCCCTCGACGTTAATCCACCGGGCGGATTCGATTCAGGGCTGGAGCTCCTATCCGAGTCCAGGAAGCAGCGCGTTAGCGCTCTCGGCTACGCTGGTGGGTAAGCATTGTAGCAACATCACTGATTTAATTTACTTTTCGTTTGAATAACAAAAATTAATCATCAGCATATCGGTAATAATACAGGGTGATTGATGAAGATATGCAAATATTTTAGTAGGTTATTCTAAAAGTAAAAATAAAGAAATAAGTTCATATGAACATAGGACCGCAAATGTTTAGTTACGGAGTTACGCCTAACAACAGATTTTGCCTGAAATTTAGCAGCTTCGCTAATGTGAAGCCATCGTAAAATTGTACAACGTTATTTTTTAGCTACTGATCTTGTAAATCTAATAAAACATATTCCAGACGTGTATCTGCAAAAGTTTTCCCAAACATCCAGACAAGCAAAAAAGTAATTTCGTAAAATTTTTAATTTATTAACTACTTGGCTCAATTTGTTTTTTTTTTATAATTCCTGTAAATTGTACAAAGTTTCCAGCAGGAGTTGTAGAGAATTTAATTTTGGAAAAGTGATGGTAATACCGTTAACTGATACTGTATGTAAATGTCAGATAATATGCTTTTATTAATACCATAGCACACCTGAATTCATATTAAACCGGAAAAAGAAAGCTCAGTGTTAAGGAAGATGTACAGTGTACATACAATTTCACAATACATTCACAATAAATGTTCAAAAATGTCTTCACCAATTTCAATGCATTTAGATGCAAGTGTATGAACAGACTTTGTTGCTCGTTTCAGTTTCACAGGGTTGTTCTTAATTTCGTCTATTGTATTCATAATGCAAGCAAGTAATGCCTCACCTGTATTGACTTTGTCTTCATAAACTATGTCTTTCAGCCATTCTCATACATAAAAATCCCTTGGTGTTAAATCGGGCGATCTGGAGTGCCACAGACGTATAGCACCACGACCAATCATTTCCGGGGAAAATGTTCATTTAAATGTGTAATAACGGCGTTCGTGAAATGTGTAGGCGTGGTGTCATGTTGAAAATGCATTTTCAATCACGTAGTAAATGGAACATCTTTGAGCAAGCGGAGCATTTCATCTTGAAGGAGTTGTAAGTACGTCTCGCCAGTTAGACGTCCTGGGAAAATGAATGGTCCAATAAAGTTTATGTCGATCATACCTCACCACACATTTACGCTAAATCGCTGATGCTGTTGCATGTGGGTTTGCTTCAGACGATACGTGCTCGTTATGTAAATTGTTTATATCATCTCAAGTAAACTGTGCCTCATCAGTAAATAAAATGTATTTGTGCAACTGCCGATTATTACTCGTATTTAACCAGTTGCACAACTCAAAGCGAAGGACAGGAACTCCCGGATGTAAGTGATGCACTTTTTGTTTATGGTAAGGATACAGTGTACGCCGTACCTTAAATTATGGAATGCCTAATCGTTGAGAGATACTTCGTGTACTGGTACCCGTTGAACAGCATCCATAATAACATCATCATCGTCTTCACATATCGAGCGAGCGCTCGAAATGATTATGCACGCTTGATACAGAACCTGTCTTCCGTAACATTCGAAATACTCCACTAATGGTTCCTCCGAGTCGGATCACGTACGCGATATTCGTTAACTGCAGCCGTATAATTACCACCACATTTGCCATAAATAAACACCATCTGGGCGTATTCATCTGTCGTAAATTTGAAAGGCATTCCTATTTCATAAGCAATCTACAAATTACAACAGTTACCATGTTGTTTGACTTAAATACCCTGTTGTTATAATGTTCTTTCACTGTAAAATACAGGAAACTAACTCGTTTCAAGGTTAGGAAAATACTGAAACAACTTACTAACGCTTTAAAACATTGACATAAGCGTTTCTACATTCTTAATAGAAAGTAAACAGATTTACTTGTATAATAATCTTTGCTTCTCTGGATGTTCTGGAAAATTACCGGAGATACACTCCATAACTAAACATTTGCGGACCTATTTTTATTTGAACTTTTTTCTTAAGTTTTACTTGTAGAATGACCTATTGTAATATTTGCATATCTGTGTGAATTACGCTGCATATTATTTTCTTAGCTAACTCAGAAATCTCATTGGTTCATGAATATTTGAGCCGTGATACCTGCGAAGGCATTATCCATTGCTCAACCTTCCGTCAATAGAGAATTAATTTAAGTCTACGACTATTAATTGTGTATTGTCGTCCGGAAAGAGGAGTGGCTGAGCACTTTCTGCTGCAGAGATAAAAAACGTTCTGAAGCAGACAGCACAGTAGCAAGTGGCCTTGGCTACACACCCCAAGCGGCTGGCTGTTGCTGCTCAGGAACGGTTTACAGAGGCCCAGCTCGGCTAGCTAGAGCGAGACAGGCTGGTGAATTCCCTACCGAGAGATGATGAACCTTGGACCAATAGCTGGGACGCTCCAACTCAACCATTACACATCAAAGATGCTGAGCTGAGAGAACCTCAAACTTGTACCTCTCACCATGAGGCAGCAACAGGATGCCCAGCTTCCATTCCCATGGAGGTGTTGCCAAAGTGAAGGCAGTGGTCGTTGGCTGGCAACCTAGCTGCGTCAATGACAGCTGCGTCAGAAGTGTGTTGGCAACCGCTGGCCGAGGTGGCCGAGCGGTTCTAGGCGCTACAGTCTGGAACCGCGCGACCGCTACGGTCGCAGTTTCAAATCCTGCCTCGGGCATGGGTGTGTGTGATGTCCTTAGGTTAGTTAGGTTTAAGTAGTTCTAGGTTCTAGGGGACCGATGACCTCAGATGTTAGGTCCCATAGTGCTCAGAGCCATTTGAACCATTTTTTTGTGTTGGCGACCTCATGGCAGAATCAGACACAAGGAGGAGCGGGGTGTCAATCCATAGCCCAATGGTACTGACGACCTCCTCAGCTGCTCAGGCTTGTATATGGAGCCAAAGGGGTACTGTTAACGTGGATGATATTACTGCAGCATACTTCAGCTCTGTCAAAATTACCTGAAGGCTGGTCACTGCCCAGAGAACTGGGTCATTGTTGAGGAAACTGCAGCTATAACGAAATGCTGCACTGGCTGGCCAGAACACACGCCCTTCATGACAGTGTGTGTCTAGCAGTCGAGTTAAAAGTGGCTGCAATTCCACCGGCTGTCTGACGCGTGTTCTGTCTTGCCTGTTACACAATGTAGCGATCATCTGCTACTGTTGCTGATCATCGTCGACCATCTGTTGTCCTTCCGACAGCTGTACCTGTGATTCTAAACATTCCCCATGCATGTGCAGATATGTTTTGAGCAGTACCAAGCTCCTGGGCTATTCTCAACACAATTTGTCCTTGTTCTTGTTTCCCGATGAGTCTTCCCCATATGAAGTCACCCAAATGTTGTCTCCGAGGCATGTTCTAATGAATGAAACCTGCCCAGAACAGCGTAATTCGTCACTGATTGGCTCACGATGTGTTTTTTTGCATCTTGAACTGCCTCGTTTAGTGGGGCCAGCCCCATTTGCCGCTACAGTTACACTGACCTGACGGTAACATCAAGCCATGTGCCGCCCAGCTATCCTTACAGACTTCTGCCAACATACTCCAGCACTGTCATTCATTTCACTGTTATTGCCTTATTTTGCCTTATCGATCTCTTCCTTTGGCTTTGTTGAGCCGTGTATGTGGACATCGCCTGCAAATCGTGAAATATCACTTGAGATAATCAGATAAAGTACCCTATCTCCATTGTGTGCTTCAGTCATTAGCGACATAACACGTTTCCTACAGCCCCACTGAAAAAAGGCAGTCTCGACAGTCCGCAGCACTGGCTGGCAGCGTGCCAGGGCGAAAGCGTGGCAGCATACCCGCAGGAAGACTGCACCCACTGTAAATATGGAGGAAAAGCGCCTCAGATGCCTACTGGTGAAAAATTCGTGCGCTCAGTGTTTTAGGCCAGTGTTTTCATTTAATCAAGAATCTGAAAAAAATGTTTCACATTTCAATGTTAGGTTCATTATCTAAATTGATTCTAAGTTCTAAATTAACAAAACTCATCAAAACAGTTTTGCATCACCCCAGTTCCCAGATCTCCTGAAGACAGACGTTGACTGTGGATATTGTATCACAGACACAATGCGTTAGACTGTCAGAGATATCACTTAACCCACCCAAATATGTAAACAACCATACATCAGCAACGCCTATTAGACGGAGGTGTCCGACAGCAGTTCTTTCTAGTCATTCCACCAGGAAGAAGGTACACGGCACGTCTTGTCTGTAGTTCAACCATGCCTGAGACAGATGTAAAAGGGCTGTTTAAGGACGACGTGAACCACCAACCACTCTGAGGGATCTACGCCGAATCTCCGTTGAGGAGTGAGACAATCTGATCCAACAGTGCATTTATGAAACGTCCACTTAGAAAAATTAATGAATTACTGTGCTGATAAACCTCTTACATTATTTGATTTTCAAACAGCTGAGCAGAACTGAACGTAATCAGACATTTCGCTCTTTACTTATTCTGATCCTCACTAAACTGACACACAATACTTTTAGCGCAACGCAATTTGACCTTAAAAAATCCCTACAAATGAATGGCCCTGACTAACATTAACCTATACGTTTCACAAATCACTTACCTCAGAGAAATCTTCGTCACTCGAACTACTGCTCCGGCCGGAGTGGCCGTGCGGTTCTAGGCGCTACAGTCTGGAGCCGAGCGACTGCTACGGCCGCAGGTTCGAATCCTGCCTCGGGCATGGATGTGTGTGATGTCCTTAGGTTAGTTAGGTTTAATTAGTTCTAAGTTCTAGGCGACTGATGACCTCAGAAGTTAAGTCGCATAGTGCTCAGAGCCATTTGAACTACTGCAATACAGCGAGCGCCACTACTGCCAGCTAAATAAAAGATTCAAACTACTGAAGGCACTAACTACTGATAGGCATAGTTAGCAAATGAAAGATTTTAATAAAGAACAAACAATGTATTTACCTCAATAGTGTTCAAAAGTGATTATATATATATATATATATATATATATATAGTCCATGATATCCAGTATTACAAATTTACTCTTTATGATGGACACTCGTCCAGATCGTCCGCTCTCAAAATTCCGCCATCTCTCTCCCCACATCCACCACTGCTGGCGGCTCATCTCCAACTGCGCAACGCTACGCGCTATTAACAGCCAACAGCCCAACACTACAATAGCGAATATTACAACAATGCCACCCAGCCACAGACTGCACACAGCATAGCCAGTGATTTTCATACAGAGCGCTACATGGCGTTACCAATATAAAAACCTAAACAGCCTACTTACACCTTGATGAATTTGAGTATGCACGACGAATACAGGCTAGCATCAATGCAAGAGGACTTGCTACTGGGTATTAGAGGTACCGGTGTGGACAGCAGTATGGACCACCACCTCTGAAGGTCTCGCTGTATGGTAGTACAACATGCAATGTGTGGTTTTCATGAGCAATAAAAAGGGCGGAAATGATATTTATGTTGATCTCTATTCCAATTTTCTGTACGGAGGTGATGCAGTACTTTTTATGTGTGTATATTCGAACTGGGATTAGGTTCAAGGATTTACAACAAAAAATTTAGGGCTACTGGTCTGTAATACTGCGGAGACTTTCTTTTGCCGTTCTTTAATACAGGAGTCACTTGCAGTTCTGTCCAGTCTCTTTAGACTTTGCAGTGGGCGAGAAATTTACGATAAATGCAAGCTGAGTAAGGAACTAACCTGCCCTAGTGTTCCCATGCAGTCCAACCTAGAGTCACTGTTCCGTCCGGAAGCCTCCTAAATCGGCATACTGCCGATTTAAGCAGCCGGCTACAATGTTTCATATTTATGACGTCATATCTCATGAACCAGGAATCGTACAGTCATAAAATGTTTCTGGTATTTTCAGTGGTGTACGTGGATGCCGTCTGAAAATTCTTTGCTCCGAGTAATAAATTGAAATGTCATACCTGATGCTGTTTTACAGCGTGAACACCGAAAATGTAGTAAGAGTCAAACTTTGTTTCCTTTCTTCATTTCGTAAGGGTTATCAGCGAGAAAACGTTTCCAAAAGGTTTGAAATTATGTTCAGAGTAACCAAGTGCTATCTTTCTCAGATATCGGATGAATATTGTGTGGGTGATTTTTGCGCGCTACGTTAAACTGCCTCAAGGCTTATACACAGTTAAATATTTGACTTTACGGTTTTGGTGCCGTCGGAATAATGAGGCACCAAAGCAACGTTAGCGTCTCGGGTCAGAACCACAGAAAATTATATTGGCTGCATTCCGCATCGACGAGAAACCACGCAAACTGAATCTTCCTTACGGCAGCACAGTCGATTGTCTAGTTACGGGTGAACAGTGGAACGCTCGGCCCAATTCGCAGCCACTAATCAAGACACAGATTCGTCTTAAAGAGGCCGCCAGTGTTATAACTATCTTAGGCAGAGCTTACTATGAACATTATGCCAATTTCTCTTCAAGTGAAGAATCTTCTAAATTTGTCTATGTCAAGTGACGCTTTAATATTCAAAGACAGTGGTAACTACTCAGAATATTCCTGTGGAAATGGGTTGCACAGATTTAAGTGATTCTTCATATCTATATTGTGATAAAACGAACTCATTTTTTCTACTATAGTCTCGTTGTGACAACCAATTTATCTGCCAAGGTCGCTGTGCTAACACAGTTACTAGATTACTAGTCTCCCTAATATGTATTGCCATCTTTAGAGCTATAACTAGAAAATATACCGAAGGTGCAGGTTTACAGTCACATAAAGCATGTAGAATCTCACATATAACAGCTAAATGACAGATATTACATACCCATTAAACCATGCAGTGGTTGGCACATCTCACAATGTTTAAACCACTGTGTCAAATTAGGGACACACTATAGGCTTTAAAATAACTGTCGTAAAATTCTGCTTATGTGAACCGATATAGTCCACAATGAAAATACATTAATGAATATTTCTAAAAAGTAAAATGTAACTAAAGACATACCTTTAGAAGGTCGAGGCATTACAATGACATACCAGTTGTCGTGTGGTAATGTATGTTCAACGTTCGGCTACGAATGGCACGAACAGGATACACATGCCACATCTTGTCTCTTCATGGTGCAATACCATGTTGGCTGCCAGAGAGTAACTGACGACTGGAACTGGAGTATAGGAGAAACTGGTGCTGAGAGGTACCATCAGATGGTGTATTGCACTGCATGTCCTCAATTACAACTAATTTAACTGCGTCAGACTTTTGTTTAACAAGGGAATTAATAGAATGAATGAAGTATAATAGTTGTTCCCAATGTGTAATGTTACAGGCAAAGATTACACTAACTGTATATAAAAGTCGCAGCTTGCTGTAAATTGTCGTAAATTGCTGCCTACGCCATCAGGTAAAAATTATAAGCACGTTGTAAAGTAAAGGTGACATAATATGTTTAAAAATTTCTATCATACAATATGCGTAATAGAATTAGCTTTAGGGACAAGACATGCAGTAGACATTTATAGAATTATGAAACTATTAGCTGGTTTCACTGCAGAAGCAGGCTGACAGTTAAGAATTATGTAATAGGAAACTGTAAAACACGCCTCTACGCAATAAAATTCAGTTCAAGTACAAAATATTTTTAGTAAAAACGTGTTGCAGTATAAAATTACGCATAAAATATACCTTTCGTTTTTTAATTTTCATCTTTATATCAACGTGCCATCGCTGTGTTAGTGGAACTGTAGTTGGTTTATAACCGTTGAACATCATTTCTGAGGTTACATCGTAGGACTATTTATGAGGCAAGTCAACATTATGTTACACTTGCCGGCAGACTACTTTAAGTAACTGTGGAGATACCTTTTTTTCACATCACGAATCTCTCAGCATGAAAAGCAAAATAGTTCATTTTTTTTTACTTTAATATTCGTATTGTATCGTTGAAGTACTTGTGGATTTATGGATTACGTATATACCAGTAACCCGCATTATAAGTATTATGCTATTCTTATTGTCATAAGGTCTACGACACATGCAATGTGAGAATCTCTTTTAGTAGTGCTTAGGCGTGACGTACATCACAGATTACCTTCTTGTAGCAGGCTGACGATTTTGACGGAATGGGAGTGATACTCGCCAGCTTAAGCTTCATACATGAAGCAATCTCAACACCAGCTTCCGTTATTCTCTGAATCCAGTGGTCAGTTACCTTGTCGTAGCCAACATGACATTATGGCACGAAGAGGTAAGATGTGGCGAGTATCAAACTTGTTCGTGCCATTCATGTTCCAAGTTGTACACGCATTTTGATAGCACTCCCGCCTTGTCATTGTAATGCCTCGACTTTGTTACGGCACGTTTGGTTTTAAATTTTACTTGTTAGAGTATTCGGTATTATATTTTGACTGTGAATTTTATCCGACCGTGTGAACAGAATTTTACGTCAGTTGTTTTATTTTACAGCAAACTGTACAGTGCTGATGTAATAGAGTGGTTTAAGCGTTGATATGATGCAACTACCCCTGCCCGATTTTATGGGTACGTAATTTTTGTCATTTTACTGTTGTGTGAAGCTTATTACCTTTTTATGTCAGCTTAAGCTTGTAAACTCGGCATTTTTATAGGTCTGAAGATGGCAATACATATTGCCGAAACAAGCAATCCGGTACCTGCGTTAATATAGTGATCTTGGAAATAAATTGGTTTCCATAAGAAGTTTACAGTACATACTTATATATCGCCTTCTGCACGAAAAGATCATTCCAGGTAAACAAAATAATTTATGTGTTATAGTTCCGTTCAGTCCTCTCCGGGAGCAAACCGAAAAACCAACCGTTGTACCGGTGAGCGTAATTTCGGCCGGCACAACAAATGTAAAGTTATACCTCTTCACGAGTATATTAAGACAGTATTTTAAATTTTTGATATCTGTCAATAATTATATGGAATCCTGAATATCAGATACTGTTATTGCCGAAAGATTTTAAAAAGCTGACCTGTAACCAGCAGCGGGTGGTACCTTCAGCTGTTTAGTAAAATAAATATAATACACTAATGGCCATTGAAATTGCTACACCAAGAAGAAATGCAGATGAAAAACGGGTATTCACTGGACAAATATGTTATGCTAGAACTGACATGTGATTACATTTTCACGCAATTTGGGTGCGTAGATCCTGAGAAATCAGTACCCAGAACAACCACCTCTGGCCGTAATAACGGCCTTGATACGCCTGGGCATTGAGTCAAACAGAGCTTGGATGGCGTGTATAGGTACAGCTGCCCATGTAGCTTCAACACGATACCTCAGTTCATCAAGAGTAGTGACTGGTGTATGGTGACCAGCCAGTTGCTCGGCCACCATTGACCAGAGGTTTTCAATTGGTAAGAGATCTTGGGAAAGTGCTAGTCAGGGGAGCAGTCGAACATTTTCTGTATCCAGAAAGGCCCGTACAGGACCTGCAACATGCGGTCGTGCATTATCCTGCTGAAATGTAGGGTTTCGCAGGGATCGAATGAAGGGTAGAGCCACGGGTCGTAACACATCTGAAATGTAACGTCCACTGTTCAAAGTGCCGTCAATGTGAACAAGAGTGACCGAGACGTGTAACAAATGGCACCCCATACCATCACACCGGGTGATACTCCAGTACGGCGATGACGAATACACGCTTCCAATGTGCGTTCACCACGATGTCGCCAAATACGGATGCGACCATCATGATGCTGTAAGCAGAACCTGGATTCATCCGAAAAAATGAGGTTTTACCATTCGTGCACCCAGGTTCGTCGTTGAGTACACCATCACAGGCGCTCCTGTCTGTGATGCAGCGTCAAGGGTAACCGCAGCCATGGTCTCCGAGCTGATAGTCCATGCTGCTGCAAACGTCGTCGAACTATTCGTGCACATGGTTGTTGTATTGCAAACGTTCCCATTCGTTGACTCAGGGATCGAGACGTGGCTGCACGATCCGTTACAGCCATGCGGATAAGATGCCTGTCATCTCGACTGCTAGTCATACGAGACCGTTGGGATCCAGCACGGCGTTCCGTATTACCCTCCGAAACCCACCGATTCTATATTCTGCTAACAGTCATTGGATCTCGACCAACGCGAGCAGCAATATCGCGATACGATAAACCGCAATCGCGATAGGCTACAATCCGTCCTTTATCAAAGTCGGAAACGTGATGGTACGCATTTTTCCTCCTTACACGAGGCATCACAACAACGTATCACCAGGCAACGCCGGTGAACTGCTGCTTGTGTATGAGAAATCGGTTGGAAACTTTCCTCATGTCAGCACGTTGTAGGTGTCGCCAACGGCGCCAACCTTGTGCGAATGCTCTGAAAAGCTAATCATTCGCATATCACAGCATCTTCTTCCTGTGGCTTAAATTTCGCGTCTGTAGCCCGTCATCTTCGTGCTGTAGCAATTTTAACTGCCAGTAGTGTATTTCCGCTCGCCTTGATAGTTACGTTAACAGTCACTGAAATAGCGTTAGAAACTAATACACTTTTAATAGCTCTACTGGCAAAGCGTTAAAATATGACAGCATCTATGTTGCTAGCACGTTAACCATAGATTTTATTGAGCGAAGTGCCAGATGTTTGTAGTATCAGAAATTCTTTAAGCATTTGCTCCGCCGACCTCGGTGATACATCTTCAAGTCCATTTCATAAAAGAGTAATCTTTTAATCTGTCTGCAGAGCAATCTGGCGTGGCATTAGCTTTTTGTGAGCGCTAATCTGGGCTCGCGTGATAATCCCCTCTCGCGCATAACCAGCCCAGCCAGACCCTCAGAGGACAGCGCGGAGCAGCTGAGCTGGGCGGTGGTCTGGCGAGCGCCTGGACACGCTTGCTGCATTAAGGGATTACCCCCCGAGCAACTAACTGCCTCACCAAAATCTCTTTGTCAAACGCTGCGAAATTGCGCCGGAATCCAAACAGCGAGAACCGGGAAGCGCTTAAGAGCTTGTGCACACCAGACTTGGTGCTGGTTTCTGTTTCCTTTGCAATGAAAGAAACAACGGAACGACAAATGTAACTAACCTAAATATTATTGGCGTGACGCTCAAGACACGATATTCATTGGTGGTTATTAACAAAAGATATAAATTGCCGGATGGACCGATAAGACACCTGAACGGTACCAAATCGGTGTTAGTAAATAAAGTGAGGTAATAAACTAAAAAAACTTAAATTTTATAAGCTTTGGCTGTTCCCGCACTTGCCGGCCGGAATGTCCGAGCGGTTCTAGAAGATACAGTCTGGAACCGCGCGACCGCTACTGTGGCAGGTTCGAATTCTGCCTCGGGCATGGATGTGTGTGATGTCCTTAGGTTAGTTAAGTTTAAGTAGTTCAAAGTTCTAGGGGACTGATGACCTCCAGTCCCATAGTGCCCAGAGCCATTTTTTTTGTTTCCGCACTTATCTACGGTGGTGTGACCTTGACTTATAGAAAATGACAGAAAAAGAAAAATTCGAATATATGTAGTGAGATTCCTAAGAGGCATAATAGAACGTACGAAACAGAATAAATTAGAAAAACCACAAAGTTCGGAAAGGGTTAAAACATTAACCAGCAGACGTCATAACAAAATGACGAAAGAAGAATTTAATAGCCAGAGCGGACACAGCCATTAAATTTGTATCACATTAAAAAAGAACTTGAATAAAGATGAGGTACGAAGAAGAGACTGTCATCATACCTAATCCCTGGAAGAGCAGAAGATGAGATTTCCCGGTACGAGACCGTTATTATTACGAATTTTTGTGAATAATATTGTCTTACTGTAAAACTGTTTTGCTATTTTTGCAACTACACAACTGACGAAGGTGTTAGTCTATATAAAAAATGCAGACTGACAACAGCAATGAAAACTTTTCTGAAAAACGGGAATTTGTTAACATTCTTTATGTGCGAGAAAAAATTTAAAGTATTTCTCTTAAGTGAGTCCTATGGCGACTTAAAATGTGTTTGATAAACAACAGAGACATGAAGAGAAAACAAGTTTTTGAAACGCGGTGTTACAGCAGAATGAAGAATGTTGGAAACATCGAGTAAAAATAATGAAGACCCTATAAAATACTTATTGTAACACAGCTGCAAATAGACGTACTTTCTAACTGGATTTGGTCGCACTTAATTACCGTCTTCAGATTTAAAAACAAAACAATATCCAATAGCAATTTCTGCAGACAACGGAGACTGAAATCATTGAAAATTTGAAATTACTGAAACAGTACCTGATTAATCACCGAGCAGTGAAAAGCAAAAATTCTTTTAGAAGATCATGGTCGTAAGATAGAACATAAAACGAACAGCGCTATAGCGCACTTCCGACTACACTCCATAGCGACTAGCATTTTACTGAACCCACTACGCATCTTACAGACCTATGCGTCATGGATGGTGCGTAAGGGAGAGAGGAAGGTAGCACAGGGAGAGGAGAAGCACTGATACTGTGCCATATTAAAATGAAACATATATGTTGTTTACAAGATATAATATACACACATCAAAAAAGTTATGTATCACCTCGGTTCCGAGAGTTCCTGAACCTATCCAGAAAACTGGAATAGAGATCAATATAAACGTCATTTCCGCCCTTTTTATTGCTCATGGAAACCACACATTGCATGTTATACCACCATACAGCGAGACCTTCAGTGGTGGTGGTCCATAATGCTGTCCACACCAGTACCTCTAATACCCAGTAGCACGTCCTCTAGCATTGATTCTGGCCTGTATTCGTCGTGGCATACTATCCTCAAAATCATCAAGGCAGTGTTGGTCCAGATTGTCCCACTCCTCAACGGCGATTCGGCGTAGATTCCTCAGAGTGGTTGGTGGGTCACGTCGTCCATAAACAGCTCTTTTCAATCTATCCCGGGCATGTTCGATAGGATTCATGTCTGGAGAACATGGTGGCCACTCTAGACAAGCGATACCGTTATCCTGAAGGAAGTCACACGATGTGCACGATGGAGACGCGTCGTCCATAAAGACGAATGCCTCGCCAATATGCTGCCGATATGGTTGCACTATCGGTCGGAGGATAGCATTCACGTGTCGTACAGCCGTTACGGCGCCTTCCATGACCACCAACGGCTTACGTCGGCCCCACGTAATGCCACCCAAAAACAGCAGGGACCTGCACCTTGCTGCACTCACTGGACAGTGTGTCTAAGGCGTTCAGCCTGACCGGGTTGCCTCCAAACACGTCTCCAACGATTGTCTGGTTGAAGGCATATCCGACACTCATCGGCGAAGAGAACGTGATGTCAGTTCTGAGCGAACCATTCGGCTTGTTGCTGGGCATATCTGTTCTGCGCTGCATGGTGTCGTGGTTTCAAAGATGGACTTCGCCAAGGACGTCGCGAGTGAAGTTGCGCATCATACATCCTATTGTACACAGTTTGAGTCGTAACACGACGTCCTGTAGCTGCATGAAAAGTATTATTCAACATGGTGGCGTTGCTGTCGGGGTTCCTCCGAGCCAAAATCCGTTGGTAGTGGTCATCCATTGCGGTAGCAGCCCTTGGGCGGTCTGAGCGAGCTATGTCATCGACAGTTCCTGTCTGTATCTCCTCCATGTCAGAACAACATCGATTTGGTTCACTCCGAGACGCCTGGACACTTCCCTTGTTGAGAGCCCTTCCTGGCACAAAGTAACATTGCGGACGAGATCGAACCGCTGTATGGACCGTCCAGGCATGGTTGAACTACAGACAGTACGAGTCGTGTACCTTCTTCCTGGTGGAATGACTGGAATTGATCGGTTGTCGGACCCTCTCCGTCTAATAGGCGCTGCTCATGCACGGTTGTTTACATCTTTTGGACGGTTTAGTGACGTATCTTAATAGTCAAAGGGACTGTGTCTGTGGTACAATATCCACAGTCAACGTCTATCTTCAGGAGATCTGGGAACCGGGGTGATTCAAAACTTTTTTTGATGTGTGTACTAAATTTTATTGAGACCGAGAAGAATATGTCCACGGATGAGTATGGTTTTAGAATGCATCACTTGTGCGAAACACAGCTTTTTCATTTCTCATTTGATATACTGCGAACTATGGGTGAACGGCAACAAGCAGATTCCGTATTTCTGAACTTCCAGAAAGCATTTGAGACGGTCCTCCACGGTAGACTGTTAGCGAAGATAACAGCGTATGGAATAGGTTCCTAGATATATAAGTGGCTGGAAGACATTATAAGTAACAGAACGCAGTGTGTTGTCCTCGACCGCTATTGTTCATCAGAGTCAGGGGTATGGTCTGGAGTGCCCCAGGGAGTGTGATAGGACGGCTATTATTTTCTATGTATATAAATGATCTGGCAGTCAGGGTCGGGTAGCACTTTGCATTTCTTTGCTGATGATACTGTGGTGTAAGGGAAGGTGACGAAGTTTAGTGACTGTGGAGGATACAGAATGGGTTAGACATAAATTCTAGTTGGTAAGATGAATGGCAGCTAGCTCTTAATGCAGAAAATGGTGAACTAGCGCAGATGAGAAGAAAAAAAAAACCGTCACACTGGGATTTAGCATCAGTAGCGTGCTGCCTGACATAGTCATGTTGTTTAAATATCTTAACGTAATGTTCTAAAGCGATATGAAACGGAACGGCCATATGAAGACTGTTGTAGGAAAGGTAAATGGTTCACTTCCCTTTGTTAGGAGAATTTAAGAAAAGTGTTGTCCATCTGTAAGGGAGACTGCGTGCATGGCGCTAGTGCGACCTGTTCTTGAGTATTGCTCGAGTGTTTGGGATCCCTACCGGGTCGCACTAAAGGAAGACATCGAAGAAATTCAAAAAAGGGGCTGCCAGATTCGTTACGAGTAGGTTCATATAACACGCAAGTGTTATGGAAATGCTTCGGGTGCTCGAATGTGAATAACTGGAGGCAAGGCGACGTTATTTTCGAGGATCACTACTGGGAAAATTTAGGCGGCATTTCAAGCTGACTCAGAACAATTCTACTGCCTCCAACATACATTGCGCTTAAGGACCACGAAGCTAAGGTACGAGAAATTAGAGCTCATATGGATCCATAATCGTTTTTTCCCCTCGCTCTGTTTGCGGGCAGGAAAGGAAAGAACTAGTAGTGGTACAGGGTATCCCCTGGCACACACCGTACGATGGCTTGAGCAGTATATATGTAAATGCAGATGCATACTCGTCGTCAGGGTTCCAGTCATCGATGTTTGACAGACACAATGGAAGGTCCCCGTATTGTGCAGCAAGCACATCCTATCGATTTTCGAACGACTAATTAACTCCTACAACATTCTGTGTCATCCCGGACCACTGGTCGAAGATCATTAGCAGCCAGATTAGGGAATTACCGTCCCATGCGTCGACTCTCGTTAACACAAAACAAACGGCTGCGTTTGGAGTGATGTAGGGAATCATGGACTGCTCATGAATGTCGTCGCATCGTTTCCACCGATGAATAGCGTTTCGGCGCAACCCCGGATGACCATCATCGGCGAATGGTTCCATCCTTCCAGTGTTCTGAATAACTCAGCATTGTTAGTCCTGCCGTCATGGTGTGGTAAGCCATTGGGTATGACTTCTGCTCACGGCTGTTAGTGGCTGAGGGGATTCTGAAGGCGCAATCGAACGTCACAGGCCACCTATGTCCTCATGTGTTACCTCTCATGCAACAGTATCGTGGAATTGTCTGCATGATATTGAGATAGCACCGTCACTAACAAGATCCCCATATCTATTGCCGATAGAACAATAGTAGGATCAGCTCGAATATCACCTCAGTCGCAGTGACAGTATCCGGGATACTTGCCTCAGGAATCGATACAATGGCTTTATGAATTTCTTCCTAACTGAAACAGTGCATGTATCCAAGCCAGGTGGGGTACCAAGTCGCACTAATAAGTGATCCCAGACTGTCAAGTCATTCTGTAAATTTTATTTGACACTATTCACTGAAGTAACACCGTATACAAGGGGCGGGCAGGAATTCTGCACGTGTGCGGTGCACTTGCACGCGTGCAGTTAACAGGTGTTCTGCGTGCACACAGGGGCAAGATGGCCACCCGCTTACCTCCCCTCCCCACCATACCTTCTGTCCACTCCTTCCACTGTAATGCGTTTTGTTTTTCTAGCTTGCTTTATTGAATGATGGAATAAGGTTAGCAGGAGTGCTTGAAATAAATCATGGTTGTAAGAGTGCCTATTAACTACGATACGTTTTATTTAATTATCACAGGTGGAGTTTACAATACGTTTAATATCTGGAACAAAATTTCTGCATACAGACAAACGCAAACAGTTACGTAAATTTTCATCACTTATGTTTGCTCTTAACCAAGGCTTATTAATTCAGCAAATGGTTTTCCAGCTCTCACTACATTAAGCGCAATTTTATAGCTTGCACGTACCGCTGGGCTATTATTGTTGTCGTCCTGAAAAATTGAAAACAGTGCTCCATACAATGTTAAATCAGTTAGATGAGAGACATGACGAGAGAAAGTCGCAGATCTCTCGTGACAACGGCAACTAGGACAGATGCATCTAATATCGTCAGGTCGGTCTTCTTAAGCTCAGTCAATTTCCCCATCCGCTCAGAATCCGACAATAAATTGTACTCGTCCTTGTGAAATTTATTATAATGGCCTTCAATTCTAATCTTCCGCTGACCAGCGAGAATACTGCCACATATTAAACATTTCGAATTTTCATGTCTTTGCACAAAGAAAAAATGATTCTCCCATTACTTTTTAAAAGATAGCAAATCTCCACGTCTCCGTTTCCTTGATTCACTCTGCATTTTCCGGTTCTTGAAATACAACGTTCACTACGTAGTGGTCGCTTCACATCAACGTCCGCGGCTTAGCCTGGTAGTACACTGCCGCAACCTGCCGGCTGTCGCCACTGCCCCATTCGGCGATTGCACGCGAGCAGCACACGTGCAGCGCTGTGCGTTCACGAGCGGCGTGCAACGTTTGCCCGCCCCTGCCGTATACCCTTTCAATCAGCGAAGTTTCATTTCATTTCCATCTGCCCCTCTGGGTGCTTCACTTTTTTATCAAGCAGTTTATTTATTTACGCAGCGATTGCGAGTAATAAGCCATTTCTATGAAACATCTGTAACAATTTGAAAGATACTACCTCACCTTCAGGAAGACACATTGTTTTGATTAAAGTGTAAAAGCCAATTTTTTCTTCTTCTATTTCTTTCTTCAGGTATTTGGAATTTACCCGCTACACACTCTTGACAGTGCTTCTATTGCCTGAGATTAGTTACTGTTTCATCCTACCACCACTTTTTTGGGATACCTATTGATCTTTCTCCTGACAGCCGAGAATTAATTACTGTTTCAGGTATTGCATTTCCATTCATTCTTGTAGCATGATCGCTCCAGTTGCTTCAATTCTCTTCCATCTATACATTTACTTTTGAACTGTCATTTATTAAAGACTGTTGTATTATTTATCATATAAGATAGTCTACAGCCAGCTGCTCTTTCAAAAACCTAATTTCTAAAGTAGAAGCCAAATTATTTTTTTAAAAGTCTTACCAGAGTATTCAGCACATTGTGTGAAACAGATCCCATTTTTCTTCTGAACGTGTTGTTCAAGAACCTGTGCAGCAACAGCAATACTTCGTTAATAAGGTGCACTGTAGTCCTACACACTGTGACTTTCTGCACGTATCAGTTTCCCATGAGCACGTGCATGGCGAACAATACCAGCGGAAAATTTGTATCTATTTCACATACAGCATGTCTACAATCATCAAATTGGTGACAATGCCACACGACATGTTTTTTTATCATTGATTAAATAACAATTGTCATTTGCTTCCATTAATGATATTCACTGATAAATACATGACTCCGCGGATTTGAATAAACAACACAAGTAAGGATCATCGACAGTTGCACGAAAATCTACACGCTAATTTCCGAGTTCGTGTTTGGATCACTGTTTGGTGCAGCATGATCAGAAAAACTTTGATCGGTCCAGTCATTTTAGAAGAACGAATGATGGGACAATAATACATGCATTTTTTTCTTTTCTTTTTTGAACTCACCTTTGTTGAACACCTTGGCGACATTCCTTTGGCCACATGGACGGTGGGTGCGTGTGTGTGAATTCCTAAGGGACCAAACTGCTGAAGTCATCAGTCGCTATACTTACACTCTACTTAAACTAACTTCTGCTAAGAACAACACACACGCACACACACACACACACACACACACACACACACACACACACACACACACACATACACTATGAAACGTCCTCTTAGAAACATTATACATGACTGTGCTTAAACTGACAACAATATTTTTTTGTAGCCCAACGCAATCTGACTTTCAATAATCCCTACAAAAGAATGGCCCTGACTAACATTAACCTATAACTTTCACAAATCACTTACCTCACAAAAATCTTCGTTACTCGAACTACTGCAATACAGCGGGCGCCACTACTGCCAGTTAAATAAAAAATTCAAACTACTGAAGACAGTAACTACTGATAGGCACAGTTAGCAAATGAAAGATTTTAATAGAGAAAAAACAATGTATTTACCTTAATAGTGTTCAAAAGTCATAATATATATAGCAGTTCATGACATCCAATAATACAAATTTACTCTTTCTGATGGACACACGTCCAGATCGTCCGCTCTCAAAATTCTGCCATCTCTCTCCCCACATCCACCACTGCTGGCGGCTCACCTCCAACTGCGCAACGCTACGCACTGTTAACAGCCAACAGCCCAACACTACAATAGTAAACAACAATGCAAACCAGCCACAGACTGCACACAGCACAGACAGTGATTTTCATACAGAGCGCTACGTGGCGTTACCAATATAAAAACCTAAACAGCCTACTTACAACACACACACACCCATACACACACACACACACACACACACACACACACACACACACACACACACACCCATGCCCGAGAGCGGACTCGAATCTCCAGCGGGAGGGGCCGCTTACCACAGTGTACTTTATTCATGACTGAGCTCCTCCACGTATTATCATACATACGAGAAAACATTTCAGTTTCACTTACTTAATTGTTGGATTCATCATGGTGGTTCCACTAACTGGCCACCATGATCGGCAGATATCACGTCATTAGATTTTTGTTTATGGGTGTACGAACGAAGGGTGAATACGTGAGTTGCACAGTTTGGTCGTATCATGAACGCCGCAGCCCTCTTTAGGCAAACTGAAGAAGCACTCAGACCAGCAACTCAACACGTCATTCTGGAAGTGTATATGTTCTTTGAAATTTAAAGAAATTTTCATAGCCATGATATGGGTCAAAACTATTTTTATTGACTGTTCTTGACACGTAAGACTGTCATCTTCAAATCTTTAAAAACTTTTTTACTGTACGTTATGTTCCAGTGCGTATTCAGTGCTAATGCCATATTAACATCGCCGTGGAAGTACATTGCATATCCCTCACAAGGTTTGTTAAAAATGAAATTGAAACAGATACATCGCTAGTAAAAATATACACAGTTACAATGCACCTAGTGGGACATGGCGTGTCTACATATGTTGTTGTTGTTGTTGTTGTGGTCTTCAGTCCTGAGACTGGTTTGATGCAGCTCTCCATGCTACTCTATCCTGTGCAAGCTTCTTCATCTCCCAGTACCTACTGCAACCTACATCCTTCTGAATCTGCTTAGTGTATTCATCTCTTGGTCTCCTCCTATGATTTTTACCCTCCACGCTGCCCTCCAATACTAAATTGGTGATCCCTTGATGCCTCAGAACATGTCCTACCAACCGATCCCTTCTTCTGGTCAAGTTGAGCCACAAACTTCTCTTCTCCCCAATCCTATTCAATACTTCCTCATTAGTTATGTGATCTACCCATCTAATCTTCAGCATTCTTCTGTAGCACCACATTTCAAACGCTTCTATTCTCTTCTTGTCCAAACTATTTACCGTCAATGTTTCACTTCCATACATGGCTACACTCCATACAAATACTTTCAGAAATAACTTCCTGACACTTAAATATATACTCGATGTTAACAAATTTTTCTTATTCAGAAACGCTTTCCTTGCCATTGCCAGTCTACATTTTATATCCTCTCTACTTCGCCCATCATCAATTATTTTGCTCCCCAAATAGCAAAACTCCTTTACTACTTCAAGTGTCTCATTTCCTAATCTAGTACCCTCAGCATCACCCGACTTAACTCGACTACATTCCATTATCCTCGTTTTGCTTTTGTTGATGTTCATCTTATATCCTCCCTTCAAGACACCTTCCATTCCGTTCAACTGCTCTTCCAAGTCCTTTGCTGTCTCTGCCAGAATTACAATGTCATCGGCGAACCTCAAAGTTTTTATTTCTTCTCCATGGATTTTAATACCTACTCCAAATTTTTCTTTTGTTTCCTTTACTGCTTGCTCAATATAGAGATTGAATAACATCGGGGAGAGGCTACAACCCTGTCTTACTCCCTTCCCAACCACTGCTTCCCTTTCATGTCCCTCAACCCTTATAAATGCCATCTGGTTTCTGTACAAGTTGTAAATAGCCTTTCGCTCCCTGTATTTTACCCCTGCCACCTTTAGAATTTGAAAGAGAGTATTCCAGTCAACATTGTCAAAAGCTTTCTCCAAGTCTACAAATGCTAGAAACGTACGTTTGCCTTTCCTTAATCTTTCTTCTAAGATAAGTCGTAAGGTCAGTGTTGCCTCACGTGTTCCAGTATTTCTACGGAATCCAAACTGATCTTCCCCGAGGTCAGCTTCTACTAGTTTTTCCATTCGTCTGTAAAGAATTCGTGTTAGTACTTTGCAGCTGTGGCTTATTAAACTGATTGTTCTGTAATTTTCACATCTGTCAACACCTGCTTTCTTTGGGATTGGAATTATTATATTCTTCTTGAAGTCTGAGGGTATTTCGCCTGTTTCATACATCTCGCTCACCAGATGGTAGAGTTTTGTCAGGACTGGCTCTCCCAAGGCCGTCAGTAGTTCCATTGGAATGTTGTCTACCCCGGGGGCCTTGTTTCGACTCAGGTCCTTCAGTGCTCTGTCAAACTCTTCACGCTGTATCGTATCTCCCATTTCATCTTCACCTACATCCTCTTCCATTTCCATAATATTGTCCTCAAGTGCATCGCCCTTGTATAGGCCCTCTATATACTCCTTCCACCTTTCTGCTTTCCCTTCTTTGCTTAGAACTGGGTTTCCATCTGAGCTCTTGATGTTCATACATGTGGTTCTCTTATCTCCAAAGGTCTCTCTAATTTTCCTGTAGGCAGTATCTATCTTACCCCTAGTGAGATAAGCCTCTACATCCTTACAATTGTCCTCTAGACATCCCTGCTTAGCCATTTTGCACTTCCTGTCGATCTCATTTTTGAGACGTTTGTATTCCTTTTTGCCTGCTTCATTTACTGCATTTTTATATTTTCTCCTTTCATCAATTAAATTCAATATTTCTTCTGTTACCCAAGGATTTCTACTAACCCTCTTCTTTTTACCTACTTGATCCTCTGCTGCCTTCACTACTTCATCCCTCAGAGCTACCCATTCTTCTTCTACTGTATTTCTTTCCCCCATTCCTCTTAATTGCTCCCTTATGCTCTCCCTGAAACTCTGTGCAACCTCTGGTTCTTTCAGTTTATCCAGGTCCCATCTCCTTAAAATCCCACCTTTTTGCAGTTTCTTCAGTTTTAATCTACAGGTCATAACCAATAGATTGTGGTCAGAGTCCACATCTGCCCCTGGAAACTTCTTACAATTTAAAGCCTGGTTCCTAAATCTCTGTCTTACCATTATATAATCTATCTGATATCTTTTAGTATCTCCAGGGTTCTTCCATGTATACAACCTTCTATCATGATTCTTAAACCAAGTGTTAACTATGATTAAGTTGTGCTCTGTGCAAAATTCTATCAGGCGGCTTCCTCTTTCATTTCTTAGCCCCAATCCATATTCACCTACTACGTTTCCTTATCTCCCTTTTCCTACACTCGAATTCCAGTCACCCATGACTATTAAATTTTCGTCTCCCTTCACTATTTGAATAATTTCTTTTATTTCATCATACATTTCTTCAATTTCTTCGTCATCTGCAGAGCTAGTTGGCATATAAACTTGTACTACTGTAGTAGGTGTGGGCTTCGTATCTATCTTGGCCACAATAATGCGTTCACTATGCTGTTTGTAGTAGCTTACCCGCATTCCTATTTTCCTATTCATTATTAAACCTACTCCTGCATTACCCCTATTGGACTTTGTGTTTATAACCCTGTAGTCACCTGACCAGAAGTCTTGTTCCTTCTGCCACCGAACTTCACTAATTCCCATTATATCTAACTTTAACCTATCCATTTCCCTTTTTAAATTTTCTAACCTACCTGCCCGACTAAGGGATGTGACATTCCACGCTCTGATCCGTAGAACGCCAGTTTTCTTTCTCCTGATAACGACATCCTCTTGAGTAGTCCCCGCCCGGAGATCCGAATGGGGGACTATTTTACCTCCGGAATATTTTACCCTGTCTACATATGAAGCACTCCTTTGATGTTCGTCAGTTCTTAAAATACACAGTGGGTAGTAAAAGTGCACATTTCTTCCAGTGTTTACTTTTACATGAAGAGTGAAGCACATGTTAGAATCTTCTCGCTCAAAATACGCAGTGTAACAATGTTAACGTGGCATGAGTAATGAAATCACAATGGACGATAATGTACAACCACAAAAGTTTTTAAACATCTGAAGATGACAGCCTTACCTCTCGAAACCACTCTATAAAAAATACGGGGTTATTCAAAAAGAATACCACAACTTTAGGAATTTAAAACTCTGCAACGACAAAAGGCAGAGCTAAGCACTATCTGGCGGCGAATTAAAGGAGCTATAAAGTTTCATTTAGTTGTACATTTGTTCGCTTGATGCGCTGTTGACTAGGCGTCAGCGTCAGTTGATGCTAAGATGGCGACCGCTCAACAGAAAGCTTTTTGTGTTATTGAGTATGGCAGAAGTGGACCGACGACAGTTGTTCAGCGTGCATTTCGAACGAAGTATGGTGTTAAACCTCCTGATAGGTGGTGTATTAAACGTTGGTATAAACAGTTTACAGAGAATGGGTGTTTGTGCAAAGGGAAAAGTTCTGGACGGCCGAGAGCGAGTGATGAAAATGTAGCACGCATCCAGCAAGCATTTGTTCGCAGCCCAGGAAAATCGACTCGCAGAGCTAGCGGAGAGCTGCAAATTCCACAATCAACTGTATGGAGAGTCCTACGAAAAGGGTTAGTTATGAAACCTTATCGTCTGAAATTGGTTCAAGCACTGTCTGCAGCTGATAAGATTAAAAGAATCGATTTCTGTGATTTTATCCTTGCTCAAATGGAAACAGATGAATCTTTAGTTTCAAAGATTGTGTTTAGTGATGAAGCAACTTTCCACACTAACGGGAAAGTCAACCGTCACAATGTCTGTATATGGGGCACTGAGAATCCGCGGGAAACAACTCAGTATGAACGTGACTCGCCTAAGGTGAACGTTTTCTGTGCCATTTCAGCCAATAAAGTTTTTGGTCCCTTTTTCTTCGAAGGTGCTACTGTAACTGGACTACAGTATCTGGAGATGTTAGAGAATTGGCTGTTCCCTCAGCTCGAACAAGAAGCACAACAATTCATATTTCAGCAGGATGGAGCGCCACCACATTGGCACTTATTTGTCTGTAAATACCTGAACGTCAACTACCTGAGGCAGTGGATCGGCCGCCAGGCAGCCCGTGACAGAGCACTTCATCACTGGCCTTCAAGAAGCCCTGATATTACCCCCTGCGATTTTTTCTTATGGGGGTATGTTAAGCATATGGTGTTTCGGCCACCTCTCCCAGCCACCATCGATGATTTGAAACGAGAAATAACAGCAGCTATCCAAACTGTTACGCCTGATATGCTACAGAGAGTGTGGAACGAGTAGGAGTATCGGGTTGATATTGCTCGTGTGTCTGGAGGGGGCCATATTGAACATCTCTGAACTTGTTTTTGAGTGAAAAAAAAAACCTTTTTAAATACTCTTTGTAATGATGTATAACAGAAGGTTATATTATGTTTCTTTCATTAAATACACATTTTTAAAGTTGTGGTATTCTTTTTGAATCACCCTGTAGTTTTGATCGCGATCTTGGCTATAAAAACTTTATTTCGATTACGTATAGATTGCTCCATCTCATTACTCATTATGAGAAACTTCAATCACATTCTTTGAAGTTGACGGTGGGGTATTTTTAACGTTTGTAGTGAACCAGGCAACAGCTGTGACGTGACTTGTACGACAATGCTTAGGGGGAATACTTAAAAACATGCATATTTCAGCTGATACTCTGTAAAACGCATGTTGTAATATTTACAAATTGTTGTACATGAATGCCTCGGTAAATCTGACAGTGAATTGAAGAATACAGAAAATTAATAACAATATCCATTAAATATGTTCTATCTTGATAACAATTTGGAATAGGGCACATTTCCGTATGAAGCTTTTTGCTAGAAATGATCGTTCCTCTAGCATCCCTGCATATTGACCATTCCTCCTGGAACACTCTGCATATGGGTCAGAAGTTTAGAAAATAAGAGAGAAAATGACCAACTGCTATCAATGGAAATGGAATACTGGAGATGAAGTGATGAGGGCTCAAGGTTGTACCACATTAGAAATGAATATAATCAGAAACATTATGGAAGTTAAAGCTACTGAGATAAAGAGGTCATTATAGTTTGGCCATTTATAACTGATTGTAACGGCCAAAGATGGCATGGAAGTTGATACGTTAAGGAAAATGGAAAATGATGTTAACCACCTAGAGAATAGGTGACAGATTGTAAGGAAGTTACGAATTGAGGACTCTCCAAGAAGTGCATTGAGAAGACAGTAAAATAAGGAGCTTGAAATGGAGACACGGCACACGTATTGCCTTTTATATGAAGTTGAGAAGGGGGTGCATTCTAGAATAACATCTCACCTTAGCAACAATAATATCCTCAGCAAATTACAATTTAAGTTTCAGAAGAGAGACTCTACTGAGAGTACCTTTTACATGTTCACTCACCAAATTATACAAGCACTAAGTAATAAGATAGTGCCAGTTGGTATTTTCTGTGACCTGTCTAAGGCATTTCAATGGATGAGTCACAAATTGGTTTATGGGACTGATGGTATGACCAATCAGTGGATAATGATATAGCTAATCAAAAAGAATGTAGAAATTTGTATTTAGTAAATCACCCAACATAGTCTGGGGTTGTCATCCTGACTGGGGGAGCAATCACGAATGGTTTCCCCAAAACTCAGTCTTAGATCCACTATTGCTCCTCATAAACGTAAATGATCTTACATAGAAGAAGAATTAGTTCTTTTTGCAGGTGACACTGTTATTGAAGTCAATCCATCCATACATCCAGTAACAGAAGAAATGGTAAACAAATTGCTTAAAAGTATGATTCACAGGTTTTCTGCTTATGACCTCATACTCAATTTCAAAAAGGTACGAAAGATTCACATCCGCATATCTAGGAGTAGTAAAGCAATGATAAATGTAAAGGATGGTGAGGCCATAATTGATCGGGTGGAAACATCTAAATTCCTAGACGTCCATACAGTTGAGAATTTAAACTGAAAAAAAAAAACATTTCTGAACTCCTCAATAAACTTAATTCAGCCACATTGAAAACTTTGGAGGGGGAGGGGGGTTACGAATCAGGAAGTTGACATGCTTTGGCATAATTACATTCAGTGACGTCATATGGAATAATGTTCTGGGGTAACTCATCTTTAAGAAAGGAAGCCTTCCTTGCTGTGTGGTGCTCTCCTACGATCATCTTGTAGACATATGTTTAGGGGGTAGGACGTCAAACTGGCCAACCTGGAGCAGGAGAGGCACCACAGGACATTTTAATTTCCACAGTCTATACTTTTACAAATAAATTCATAAAACTTTGTCAGCATGACCAGGAAGGGTTAAGGATTCACGCTCATAGCAGTGGAGTTCAAAAATATAACAAAATATATATTTTTTTACATGTGAAATGTAAGGCTGCATTCGTTGCTATAGGTAGACTTTTTTTCATAAGTAAGGGAGATTCTTCGATGAATTTTGCACAGCATACAAACCATACTTACAGGTGTATGAAACTCTAGAATTTTCCAAATTTATTAAAAACTATGCAAAAAATTAGGATAATTAACCATAAAATTTGAGTTTTTTCTAAACGTGAAGTTTAAAATGTAACATCTCTTTTCATTTTTTTCATTTATTAAATAAATTCTAGAGTTTCATACACCTGTAAGTAGGGTTTGTGTACTGTGCAAAATTCATCGAAGAATCTCTCTTACTTGTGAAGAAAAGTGTACCTATAGCAACAAATGCAGCCAATAGTAAGTGAAAAAAAAATGATGAAATTTCACACGTAAAAAAAATTTATTTTGTTATATTTTCGAACTTACATTGCTATGAGTTTGAATCCTGAATCCTTCCTGGTCGTGTTGAGAAAGTTTTATGAATTTATTTGTAAAAGTATAGACTGTGAAAATTAAAATGTCATGTGGTGCCTCTCCTGCTCGAAGTCGGCCCGTTTGACGTCCTACCCCCCCTTAAGGAGTTCGTCATTCTGACTACTGCTCCACAGTATACTTATTCGCTCATGAAGTTTGTTCTAAGTAATCCACTCCAGTTCAAAAGGATCAAAAATGTACATAATTACGACACTAGAAGGAAAATGACTAAAGTACTCCACATTTAGGTAGTTTTTAGCAATAAAAAGGGTGGACAATACTGCAAGAAAAATGTTTAATCACATACCCACTGATTTAACATGTCCGACGGACACAAAAGCAAAATTTGAAAACAGACTTAAAAAGTTTCTCCTCGATAACTCCTTGTAATCTGTAGACGAAATTCTATTATTATAATGTGTAAAAGGGAGTGGGTAGGAATTAATAACTCATATTTGCAGTTAAAAAAAGTAGTCTTAGAAATGTTTACCACGTAACCATATTTACAAATTAATTTGTGATATGAAGGTAAATTGACTCTTTCCACATCATTGCGATTAATCTCTCAAAATTATCCGTGGAACGTGAAACTTAGTACCTAACCAACTACAACTGTAACAGTTTCGAAATTACGATCTAACATGGAGGAGATAACATGAAGTATTGCCGAGTTGCATTTGGTAGCATCGTCCTGCCTCCTTTCCGCTTCCTCATGGCGCTGCTTGTGCTCAGGACGGGTGAACGAGACGGCCGTTGGCGGCGTCGTTCGGCCAGGTGAGACGCGCGACAATAGAGGTATCTGGTGTCACTGCCGAAGCTATACTGCTGGCGCCGCAGGAGGACAGGGCACTGCGTGTGACGTGGGGCGACACGGACGGCCAATCAGAGGCCGGTCCGCCCGTATCAGGTGACCGCCAGCGCCTGGCGTACCCCTCATTACAGACAGCCCGCCGCACCCATTGTACCACAGCCGACAACAATGACGGCTGCGGCTGCTGCGACAAAAGGCACGGCTGCACCTCAGCCACAGGTAACATTCTCTCCCCAGTCCGGCCTCGTTACCAAAGACGTCTAGTCTCTCCCACTGCCCCCGCGGCGATGAGGAAACCCGTGTCAGCACTGCAAGGCTGTGTTCCCTCCTATTCTACCTTCCTGCTGGACACGGGGGGTGGAGGGGGATAGTTTCTTAGACGCGCTCTGTTGAAACATGCTGTTCGAAACAGTGGTGATTTTACAAATTGAAGCCTCATTGACTTAACTGATCGTGATCGTTTCAAAAAAATAAAAATATGCAGATGTTGTTCAGAAATGGATACCACCCACCAATTTTTCTTGATTTGCTTAAATCCACACATATTTAAAAAATGCATAAATGTGTGTGTGTCCTCGTAAACTACAGGACAGATTCCAACCGAACTTGGTACACATTTCTCTTATTATCGGGTAGTAATCACTGTCAAGGTAAAATCCACCTACCTCTCACAGTTCACTAGATATGACGTCCTAAAGAGTGCAGTGCGTGAAAACCTGCCGCGTCATGCATGACATTTAAATTTATTACTTGTGTGTTACTATCTTGATTAGAAATAAATTTTGCAGACAGTATCCACGCATGCCGCTAAATGCACCTACAAAATGATATCATGATACCATACACAGTTCAGGAAATATGATTTCATAAACAACGCAATGAGTACAAAGCTGCTTCATTGTGCATGATGTTTAAATTTATTACTTTTTTGCTAGTTACTTTATTCGCAACATATTTCGCAGACAGTATACACATATGCTGGTGAATGTATCGACGCAAATAAATCATTGTACGACGCATAATTCAAGAGATACGGCTTCGTAAACACTGAGATGGGTGAAAAAATGCCATATCATACGTGAAGTCTTAATACATTTATTTGCTACCATAGCATTCCAACAGTCGAGTCAACTTAAGGAAATCCCTTATATCTGGTAGTGCTTTTGACAGCTTTCAACTGCGAAGCCCATACGGCTGTGGGCGAAAACAGTAGACATCTATAGAGCAATGAGAGGCGTTACGAAATAACGTTGTTGCCACGCGAAGCAGCTTAAATGCACGTTTGAAGATTATGCGTATTTATTTGCATGATTGCTTCATAATTTGAAAGGTGTTACATTTTTTCGTTATTATACTACAAACACAGTTAATTTTTGTTTCTGTTTCTAATAGAAAATTAGCAAAATGAATATCCAGACAATTCCGGATTTGCAGCTAGTTATTTAATGAAAAAACCTTATTTTCATCTACAATGGAAGTACAAAAACCATATAATAAAAGTATATCAATATTGTTCTGTACAGTTTTCCATATGCTGTAGCAATTTTTGTGCATATACCACAATAAGACTGCCGTTTCATATTCTCGAAGATGGATCTGGCACATTCCCAGACCGTTCGGAAGAGCTTAATTACCTTTTTATCCTTTCGTTAAACTTTTTGCATTGGTATTATGGCCTGAAGATGGAGTCTGCACCTTGAATCACATTATTTTATTAAATAATTTAATAAATTAACACAACTTCGTGACTCATAGCGGTCCCTGAAGAGCCCTTTCATAGTGATTCTATCTACACTGTGTGAGCAAGTTTCCCTGTCAGTTGTTTACACCAAATATGACACTGATGATTACTGTACAAACATCTTTGTCAGCGAGAACTATGGAACAGGATGTAGAATGAACTTATATTTACCAAGGAACTCATAACCGCATTTTGTACCATGAAATGTAACTTTCCAATCAACTGTCCAAGAAAATAAAAGATATTACCAAAACGAACATTTTTAAAAGGCTTTTAAAATGTGTGTGTCAAGCAATACATTGTATAGAATGAAGCATAAATTAGGTAACAACGAGTAGGAGGTTGGTAAAACATATTATGCAGTAAAATAATAACAAAGATAATTATAAAAAAAAAAAACCATTTTACGTAACACATTCATATTACGTTTTTTATTCTTTTTATTTTATTATATTTTCTGTAAAAAGTTACTCCAAAAACTACAGGACGTACATTATTGACAGTAATGACAATTCATTCTCTTTCTGAGTTCAGGATCTCACTTATTGCAGAGGGATGCTAACTCGGTTTTTTCAGGCTAGCAAATGTTGTTGTTGTGGTCTTCAGCCCTGAGACTGGTTTGATGCAGCTCTCCATGCTACTCTATCCTGTGCAAGCTTTTTCATCTCCCAGTACCTACTGCAACCTACATCCTTCTGAATCTGCTTAGTGTATTCATCTCTTGGTCTCCCTCTACGATTTTTACCCTCGACGCTGCCCTCCAATACTAAGTTGGTGATCCCTTGATGCCTCAGAACATGTCCTACCAACCGATCCCTTCTTCTGGTCAAGTTGTGCCACAAACTTCTCTTCTCCCCAATCCTATTCAATACTTCCTCATTAGTTATGTGATCTACCCATCTAATCTTCAGCATTCTTCTGTAGCACCACATTTCGAAAGCTTCTATTCTCTTCTTGTCCAAACTATTTATCGTCCATGTTTCACTTCCATACATGGCTACACTCCATACGAATACTTTCAGAAATGACTTCCTGACACTTAAATCAATACTGGATGTTAACAAATTTCTCTTATTCAGAAACGCTTCCCTTGCCATTGCCAGCCTACATTTTATATCCTCTCTACTTCGACCATCATCAGTTACTTTGCTCCCCAAATAGAAAACTCCTTCACTACTTTAAGTGCCTCATTTCCTAATCTAATTCCCTCAGCATCACCCGACTTAATTAGACTACATTCCATTATCCTTGTTTTGCTTTTGTTGATGTTCATCTTATATCCTCCTTTCAAGACACTGTCCATTCCATTCAACTGCTCTTCCAAGTCCTTTGCTGTCTCTGACAGAATTACAATGTCATCGGCGAACCTCAAAGTTTTTATTTCTTCTCCATGAATTTTAATACCTACTCCGAATTTTTCTTTTGTTTCCTTTACTGCTTGCTCAATATACAGATTGAACAACATCGGGGAGAGGCTACAACCCTGTCTTACTCCCTTCCCAACCACTGCTTCCCTTTCATGTCCCTCGACTCTTATAACTGCCATTTGGTTTCTGTACAAATTGTAAATAGCCTTTCGCTCCCTATATTTTACCCCTGCCACCTTTAGAATTTGAAAGAGAGTATTCCAGTCAACATTGTCAAAAGCTTTCTCTAAGTCTACAAATGCTAGAAACGTAGGTTTGCCTTTCCTTAATCTTTCTTCTAAGATAAGTCGTAAGGTCAGTATTGCCTCACGTGTTCCAGTGTTTCTACGGAATCCAAACTGATCTTCCCCGAGGTTGGCTTCTACTAGTTTTTCCATTCGTCTGTAAAAAATTCGTGTTAGTATTTTGCAGCTGTGACTTATTAAGCTGATAGTTCGGTAATTTTCACATCTGTCAACACCTGCTTTCTTTGGGATTGGAATTATTATATTCTTCTTGAAGTCTGAGGGTATTTCGCCTGTTTCATACATCTTGCTCACCAGATGGTAGAGTTTTGTCAGGACTGGCTCTCCCACGGCCGTCAGTAGTTCCAATGGAATATTGTCTACTCCGGGGGCCTTGTTTCGACTCAGGTCTTTCAGTGCTCTGTCAAACTCTTCACGCAGTATCATATCTCCCATTTCATCTTCATCTACATCCTCTTCCATTTCCATAATATTGTCCTCAAGTACATCGCCCTTGTATAGACCCTCTATATACTCCTTCCACCTTTCTGCTTTCCCTTCTTTGCTTAGAACTGGGTTTCCATCTGAGCTCTTGATATTTGTACAAGTCGTTCTCTTATCTCCAAAGGTCTCTTTAATTTTCCTGTAGGCGGTATCTATCTTACCCCTAGTGAGATAGGCCTCTACATCCTTACATTTGTCCCCTAGCCATCCCTGCTTAGCCATTTTGCACTTCCTGTCGATCTCATTTTTGAGACGTTTGTATTCCTTTTTGCCCGTTTCACTTACTGCATTTTTGTATATTTTCTCCTTTCATCAATTAAATTCAATATTTCTTCTGTTACCCAAGGATTTCTACTAGGCCTCGTCTTTTTACCTACTTGATCCTCTGCTGCCTTCACTACTTCATCCCTCAAAGCTACCCATTCTTCTTCTACTGTATTTATTTCCCCCATTCCTGTCAATTGCTCCCTTATGCTCTCCCTGAATCTCTGTACAACCTCTGGTTCTTTTAGTTTATCCAGGTCCCATCTCCTTACATTCCCACCTTTTTGCAGTTTCTTCAGTTTTAATCTACAGGTCATAACCTATAGATTGTGGTCAGAGTCCACATCTGCCCCTGGAAATGTCTTACAATTTAAAACCTGGTTCCTAAATCTCTGTCTTACCATTATATAACCTATCTGATACCTTTTAGTATCTCCAGGGTTCTTCCATGTATACAACCTTCTTTCATGATTCTTAAACCAAGTGTTAGTTATGATTATGTTGTGCTCTGTGCAAAATTCGACCAGGCGGCTTCCTCTTTCATTTCTGTCCCCCAATCCATATTCACCTACTATGTTTCCTTCTCTCCCTTTTCCTACACTCGAATTCCAGTCACCCATGACTATTAAATTTTCGTCTCCCTTCACAATCTGAATAATTTCTTTTATTTCATCATACATTTCTTCAATTTCTCCATCTGCAGAGCTAGTTGGCATATAAACTTGTACTACTGTAGTAGGCGTGGGCTTCGTATCTATCTTGGCCACAATAATGCGTTCACTATGCTGTTTGTAGTAGCTTACCCGCGTACCTATTTTCCTATTCATTATTAAACCTACTCCTGCATTACCCCTATTTGATTTTGTGTTTATAACCCTGTAGTCACCTGACCAGAAGTCTTGTTCCTCCTGCCACCGAACTTCACTAATTCCCACTATATCTAACTTTAACCTATCCGTTTCCCTTTTTAAATTTTCTAACCTACCTGCCCGACTAAGGGATCTGACATTCCACGCTCCAATCCGTAGAACGCCAGTTTTCTTTCTCCTGATAACGACATCCTCTTGAGTAGTCCCCGCCCGGAGATCCGAATGGGGGACTATTTTACCTCCGGAATATTTTACCCAAGAGGACGTCATCATCATGTAATCATACAGTAAAGCTGCATGCCCTCGGGAAAAATTATGGCTGTAGTTTCCCCTTGCTTTCAGCCGTTCGCAGTACCAGCACAGCAAGGCCGTTCTGGTTATTGTTACAAGGCCAGATCAGTCAATCATCCCGACTGTTGCCCTTGCAACTACTGAAAAGGCTGCTGCCCCTCTTGCCGATAACCGGAGTAATTACGGTACCTTTTATTGATAAACATGTAGTAACTTACGATGAAACTTGGGAGCTGCCTATACGAGTTCTGAAAAATAGGAGGTATTGGGATGAAGGTGTTAATCTTAGTAAAAGTAAGCTAAACACAGAGAAAGAAAGGAAGAAGCATCATGACGCAAAAGCTGTAACCACTAGTTTTGAAATAGGTCAGTTAGTCCTTGTCAAAACCAAAGAAAAATCAAAGAAAATAAATGCAGAAACAAAGAAATTCATGTTCGTATACAAAGGACCTTTCAGGATCATAGGAAAACCACATGCCAATGCATATAGGCGAGAGTACCCTAAGAGTAAAAAGATATTAGGTTTCAGGAACGTGATTGACCTAAAGAAGTTCATAGGTAGTGATTGAATTCTGTAGGGAGGAGGTTGTTCTGTAACCTCCACACAGTGTGGCAGCTGTGCAGTCCCAGCTGTGTGAGATCTTCTTTCCTTTTCGGGTCTCACTCTCTTCATCTTTCGTATCCACAAAAATTTCGACCCCTAATTTCCAATATGAAAATTTTCTGAAACCAATGAATTCTGCAGGGAGGAGGTGGTTCTGTAACCTCTACACAGTGTGGGAGCTGTGTAGTCCCAGTTGTGTGAGATCTTCCTTCCTTTTCAGGTCTCACTCATTCTTCATCTTTCCTATCTACAAAAATTTCGACCCCTTCTTTCTAACATGAAAATTTTAAGAAACTAATGAATTCTGTAGGGAGGAGGTTATTCTGTAACCTCTACACAGTGTGGCAGCTGTGCAGTCCCAGCTGTGTGAGATTTTCTTTCCATTTCAGGTCTCACTCATTCTTCATGTTTTCTATCGACTTCTTCTTTGCAATACAAAAATTTTCCGTCATGGCTATCAAGCCATGAGTTCTGTAACCATTCTATCCACCGATTAGTGAAAAAAAATACCTAATATGACAAACCTAACAGTGACATAAACAACAGAGAAGTATGATGTAATTAAGATACAAAGGTATTTGAGTAACAAATATGTATAGGACCCCGGTAATATTGTAAGTACAAAGTGTTGTTTTATTGGAAATGTTCCACCAACAGTAATTTAAAAAGATATACAAATTCGTGTACAAGCAGGATCTGAAGTGGCAGTGAAACCTAGTGTATGCATTAAAGCTAACTAATAAATAGTAAGAGAGAATGCTTAGTGTTATGAAAATATACATATAAGTTGTAAAAATGAACTCACCTTGTGTAGCGAGGAATGACAGTGTAATAGAATTGAACAGTGTTTGTGGTTGAGACGTGAGGGACACGTCTTTGAAATATTTATAAGGTTGGAGCTGGCCGTTATTTGGTGTAGTGTGTGACAGGACACACCTACATGTATTGAGGTTATGAGCTGGAGGCGTGAATGCGACCATAGGTACCCTTATGTTAGATGAGACAGAGCAGCTCATGGTGTCCTATAGGTTTAAGGAATTTAGCATTACGCTCGTCCATAATTACTTAATGCACTTTAGTGGTAAGTCGAGAGAGACTACCTGTGGTTTCAGCGTCCGGTCGAGTGGAAATGGATTGCCACGTGAGCAAGCTGATCAGCTGCAATACACTATAGATATGAAATAAATGTGCTATCCTATGCTTTAAATTTTAATGGAGTGAGTATTACTTAAGTTCATACACTAGCAAAGTAAATAAGTACATAATGGCAGACGTGAAACATTACGAGTATTTATAGCTCAGCACAAATACACTTCGATGAAGTAAGTTCATAATTGCAGATGTGGATCTGACATAGCAGCAGAGGACCAATAAGTGGATTTAGTAGTCAGCTCAGAACTGTACTATTACCACAAGTTACTCACATGTACAAAGAAGCTGAGAAGACAACTACTAATCAAATATACTAATACCATCAAATCAAAGACGAGTCAGCTAAGTAAATAAAATACAAATGTATCAGGAATGTACCGAGCATTGGTTCAGTGTTCCGGTCCAGAAATAATAAATTGAAATTAAATGGGATTTATGATTGTATGCCTTGAGCATAAGTTTTCTCTAGTACGTGACTAACGGCGTTTTGAGCCATTTGTTTACCGATTTTATGACAGTTAAGTAACCGCGAGAGTAAAATTGAAAAAGTTCTGTTAACTCTGTTGCAGCAACATATTGAAAGATAAAATGTATATATCCCCATTTCATTGTGACCCACCCTTAGATAATAAGTGAACAGAGTCTGAGGCACTCTTTTTGTTTGTTCTACAGGACAAACCAGATAATGGCAGCCTGATAGCTGCGTGAAAGCGTGGAGTGACTTGGACACAACTCACAGTGACCCCTCCCCTTTCCCCATGTAATTTAGAGTGAACGTGAAGGACGCACACCATAGCAACTTCCCCTTCTCTACCCTTGTGAATGGAAGTGTAGAACGCAAGCCAAAGTGGCTACAACCACGTGTGTAAAAATGAAATTGTCATAATTTGTGAAATTCTCTTTCAGGTTTAGAAAAGTCTGCTAAGATATAATCATCTGTTTATGTATTACGAATAACTGTGTTATTTTCTTTGAATTTGTGTATGTAAAAATGTATTTAATGGATTTAAGATTTTCATAATTTTACATATTTTATGTGTTTGTTCGTCTAAGGCAATATGTATGCCAAAGTGTTTCATTGATTTTGCTTAAATTTGGAGGGATAATGTTGCTTAAGAGGCAGTGAACATGCCAGCAATTTAAATAATTGAAGTAGGTAATCAGTTTTTTTTATATTTCTATATGTTTACATTTAAATTTTAATTTTCATAGGGAGTTAAGCTGTACTCTTGCTTCCCTTTTTGTAATTAAATTTTTTTTTCGTTCGTAAACATTCAAAATAAAATTTAAGTAGAGGGTGGTGTAGGGAAGCAGCCTACTCACGCCGTATAAAATTCACACCAGTCTTTCCATTTTTTGCCAGCCTAGCTCTGACGTCATAAATGTTGTGCAATACTTTTAAAGTCAAGTAAATAATCTGAAACGTGTCTAGCATGTCAGGAGTAATACTAAAGTAATATGTGTTGAATATCAGTTCAATAACTTTAACCTTTTTCGAAATTTGGACGTTTTTCTGTAATAATCATTGGCGCAACAGAAAAGAGCTAGAAACTTAAAAATTTATGATAAGATTCCTTTTTCGCAATAATTTAGTAGAAACAGTATTTTGAATCTCACAAATTAAAATTTTAGTTGAAATTCATGATTTTCTGGTTTTTGTCTTAAAAATTAAGGAAGCAAGATAGATTAAGTAGGCGATTAAATAAGGCTAGGATTTTTAAATTTAAGTAGAATGGAGATCCGCTATAATCATAAAGAAGTGAGAAATTTCAATAGAATAACTATAAAACTACAGCGATAGCGTATCTCCAAAGGGCAAGTTCAGAGCTCGTCTACTGCGTGTAGTGTAATTAAATTAATTCTCTCGCCCAAAATATTTGACTTAGCCACGTTAGACTGTTATTATGATTACTTACCTGTGTGCTGAATGCACATTTAAAATGAGAGCTTCATCGGCCATCAGCAAAGGAAGCGATGATTTATTCAATAACTTAATTTGGTGCATTACTAGCCCAACGGCTAGTCGGGAGAGCCGATTTGATCAGGCGTTCCCTTAGCCGTCCGCACCGCGGCTTTATATATAAGAACGCTGCGTGAGGAAGTAATGCCCCAGTTCTCTCCAGACGCTGAATAGCACACCACCTGTGCCGGGAGTCGCGTCGCGTCGCTATCATTGCTATAAACAGCCTCGTATGCCATAATAAGTTACTCGGGATACGTGTAACCATGAAATCGTTTTCGAGTGAAGTGTTAATTCTGGGATAACTTCAATGATCTATCTTTAGTTTGTGTATGTCGTATTTTCACGTGCCGCCGCGGGACAGACATTCTACCATTATTTAGTGTGGCGTTTGATGAACATTATCATCAAATTATGGCGAGCGTTCACTTAAACATTTAATTTGGACAGTTATAGTTGCATCAGTGCATTAGACTCTGAACTGCTCTGGTAGTTGGCTTGTGTGGATTCTTTTTTTTTTCATCTGTGACTTTCAGAATATAGCGAACGTTTTTACAAGATCGTTTTTGATTATGAATCCCAGACAATCTCCTAATTCCTCAGAGCTATAAGTTGTAGCTATAAGTGTATTTCTCAGATGAAGTGGGCACTAGGAATTCTAATTACAGGGTTCACGTTTTGCTAATCACTTTCTGGTTGCCAATTTTGTAGTTAGAGAGCCAGTGTTGAGAACGGCAAAAGACAGCATAAATAACAGGAACATTTATATAACAATTAATTCCACCCGCCGCCCCACACATGTTTAACTGACCGGGAAATACATCTTTTCTACATTACAAACACAAAATATTATTAACAACATACATTCAACCAGCCGCCCCACAAAGTGTTAGCTATGATTAAATTATGCTCTGTGCAAAATTCTACCAGGCGGCTTCCTCTTTCATTTCTTAGCCCCAATCCATATTCACCTACTATGTTTCCTTCTCTCCCTTTTCCTATGCTTGAATTCCAGTCACCCATGACTATTAAATTTTCGTCTCCCTTCACAACCTGAATAATTTCTTTTATATGATCACACATTTCATCAATTTCTTCGTCATCTGCAGAGCTAGTTGGAACATAAACTTGTACTACTGTAGTAGGCGTGGGCTTCGTGTCTATCTTGGCCACAATAATGCGTTCACTATGCTGTTTGTAGTAGCTTACCCATACTCCTATTTTTTATTCATTATTAAACCTACTCCTGCATTACCCCTATTTGATTTTGTATTTATAACCCTGTATTCACCTGACCAAAAGTCTTGTTCTTCCTGCCACCGAACTTCACTAATTCCCACTATATCTAACTTTAACCTATCCATTTCCCTTTTTAAATTTTCTAACCTACCGGCCCGATTAAAGGCGATCCGTAGAACGCCAGTTTTTTTTCTCCTAATAACAACATCCTCCTGAGTAGTCCCCACCCATAGATCCGAATGGGGGACTATTTTACCTCCAGAATATTTTACCCAAGAGGACGCCATCATCATTTAATCATACAGTAAAGCTGCATGCCCTCGGGAAAAATTACGTGTGTAGTTTCCCCTTGCTTTCAGCCGTTCGCGGTACCAGAACAGCAAGGCTATTTTGGTTAGTGTTACAAGGCCAGATCAGTCAATCATCCAGATTGTGGCCCCTGCAACTACTGAAAATGCTGCTGCCCCTCTTCAGGAACCACACGTTTGTCTGGCCTCTCAACAGATACCCCTCCGTTTTGGTTGCACCTACGGTACGGCTATCTGTATCGTTGAGGCACGCAAGCCTCCCCACCAACGCCAGGGTCCGTGGTTCATGGGGGGGGCTAGCAAATAGGAAATTTGAAATACACAGAATGGAAGCCAAACATCATTTCTGTGGTCGATATGTCTGCTGATAGTGGATGTAGTGATTCATTACGAAATAATGTGTGCAAAGTCGCTGGGACTGAGAAATGAATGAACAGTGTAGCACTAGCCTTCTTCATTATTAAATCACTTCTTCACGGAACAATATTGTACCTAGGTATGAACCGAAGGAAGTATCGTTGTTTTAAACAGAATATAACAAACTGTATTACCCTTCCAGATCTGAAGCTCGTAGTGACACATTAACTATAGTATCTGTATTTTCAAAGGGATTTGATTGTATCATTCGCATTACTGGTTGCAACTGCAACTTGTTTAATGCTTGTTGTCATTTTAATTAAAAACCGATCGAGAGAATAATACCAAGAAATATCTCTATTTTTTCGTCTTTCGGATGAAAATCGAAACAGACAGAAAGTCACTAATACTTACAAGAAATACCTGCCACCATAACTTGCACAGAAACTTGTCGAGTATTTATGGACCTTTGAGTAAGAAAGTAGACAATGTCCGATATTGCCATTAATTTGGCATTGATTCCTATTAAAGAAAAGCAGCATACGACCAGGAATGTATACTTCGCCTCAATAGATTAAGGGATTTGACCATTTCCAGGAAATTATATACCTTGGCTCAGTAATATAGTGGGCCATGTCCATCAGCTGTTGAATGTGGTGCATTATCACTGTAGAACAGAAAGCCAATTTCCGGTTTACAGTGATAACTGGGTCGAAATAAAAAAGTAAACCCTCAGAACTGTGTTGCCTGTTTTTACATTCTATGATTTAAGTAACTTCTTTTGTACCAGAATACGAGAGAACATACAAAAATGTTCAAATGTGTGTGAATTCCTAAGGGACCAAACTGCTGAGGTCATCGGTTACTAGACTTACACACTACTGAAACTAACTAAACGCTAAGGACGACACTCATACCCATGCATGAGGGAGGTCTCGAACCTCCGGCGGGAGGGGCCGCAGTTAACATAGAAACTTCAGCATTTCGTTAAAATGACCTGTGTCACGGTTTTCTGGTTGGAAATATAATGGTGACTGTTAATGAATGGGACATAGTGAGGAAGAGAATAATTAAAGATTATAATCACTCTTCCCACATTCCAAAAATGTGGCACTTGCCAACTATGTCATACAGGTAAAATTAAAAACCAGGTAGCAAACGAAGGACGAGGGGATACACCGAAGAATACTCATGGGCTTGTGTGTGTTAAAAAAATGAACTAATCCCTTGATTTGCGAAAGTAACGTCCAGAACTTTTAAGTTACGCAGAAAGGATGAATCTTTATGCCCCAAAAAACAATTTAAAAACGCAGTCTGAACTCCCACTTTTAACTGAATAAATACCGCAAACACACATTTACAAAACCTAACCACGGCGAAAATGTATATTGCGTAACTTCTGTTCAAACATGAAATGATAAATGATGCATTAAGAACTTGAGAAGAGTTTAGTAATGTGTTTGTTTTTGGTCTATAGCTGCCAACAGTGCACTGATGATGTCGCCTAAGGTACGTAATCACTTATTCTAAGCATGAAAGAACTACTGAAGCACCAAGATCACAGAAAGTGTCACCTCAATCTGTAGTACACCTTTCTGCATCTGGAACATACATTCATTGAAAGAGAAAATACGCATTGTCAATTTTTTTGCTGTTGCAGCCTTAACTGAGCGGATCGCCTCTGATGCATCAGAATATTTCCGTGGAAAAGTTGGCAACATGAGTAGTAGCAATATGGCGGCTTGGCGGCGTGCAGCTGCTTCTCGTATACGTAACACAGAAATGATAATACAGAAATTATTTCCAGAATGAGATTTTCACTCTGCAGCGGAGTGTGCTCTGATACGAAACTTCCTGGCAGATTAATACTGTGTGCCGGACCGAGACTCGAACTCGGACCTTTGCCTTTCGAGAGCAAGTGCTGTACTAACTGAGCAACCCAAGCACGACTCACGCCCCGTCGTCACAGCTCTACTTCTGCCAGTATTACAGAAGCTAGAAGCTCTCCTGCGAACCTTGTAGAACTTTTTTTTTTTTTGGTCATCAGTCTACTGACTGGTTTGATGCGTCCCGCCACGAATTCCTTTCCTGTGCTAACCTCTTCATCTCAGAGTAGCACTTGCAACCTACGTCCTCAATTATTTGCTTGACGTATTCCAATCTCTGTCTTCCTCTACAGTTTTTGCCCTCTACAGCTCCCTCTAGTACCATGGAAGTCATTCCCTCATGTCTTAGCAGATGTCCTATCATCCTGTCCCTTCTCCTTATCAGTGTTTTCCACATATTACTTTCCTCTCCGATTATGCGTAGAACCTCCTCATTCCTTATCTTATCAGTCCACCTAATTTTCGTCTATAGCACCACATCTCAAATGCTTCGATTCTCTTCAGTTCCGGTTTCCCAACAGTCCATGTTTCACTACCATACAATGCTGTACTCCAGACGTACATCCTCAGAAATTTCTTCCTCAAATTAAGGCCGGTATTTCATACTAGTAGACTTCTCTTGGCCAGAAATGCCTTTTTTGCCATAGCGAGTCTGCTTTTGATATCCTCCTTGCTCCGTCCGTCATTGGTTATTTTACTGCCTAAGTAGCAGAATTCCTTAACTTCATTGACTTCGTGACCATCAATCCTGATGTCAAGTTTCTCGCTGTTCTCATTTCTACTACTTCTCATTACCCTCGTCTTTCTCCGATTTACTCTCAAACCATACTGTGTACTCATCAGACTGTTCATTCCGTTCAGCAGATCATTTAATTCTTCTTCACTTTCACTCAGGATAGCAATGTCATCAGCGAATCGTATCATTGATATCCTTTCACCTTGTATTTTAATTGCACTCCTGAACTTTTCTTTTATTTCCATCATTGCTTCCTCGATGTACAGATAGAAGAGTAGGGGCGAAAGGCTACAGCCTTGTCTTACACCCTTCTTAAACGAGCACTTCGTTCTTCATCGTCCACTCTTATTATTCCCTCTTGGTTGATGTACATATTGTATATGACCCGTCTCTCCCTATAGCTTACCCCTACTTTTTTCAGAATCTCGAACAGCTTGCACCATTTTATATTGTTGAACGCTTTTTCCAGGTCGACAAATCCTATGAAAGTGAAAGTGTCTTGATTTTTCTTTAGCCTTGCTTCCATTATTAGCCATAACGTCAGAATTGCCTCTCTCGTCCCTTTACTTTTCCTAAAGCCAAACTGATCGTCACCTAGCGCATTCTCAATTTTCTTTTCCATTCTTCTTGTAAGCAGCTTCGATGCATGAGCTGTTAAGCGGATTGTGCGATAATTCTCGCACTTGTCAGCTCTTGCCGTCTTCGGAATTGTGTGGATGATGCTTTTCCGAAAGTCAGATAGTATGTCGCCAGACTCATATATTCTACACACCAACGTGAATATTCGTTTTGTTGCCACTTCCCCCAATGATTTTAGAAATTCTGATGGAATGTTATCTATCCCTTCTGCCTTATTTGCCGTAAGTCCTCCAAAGCTCTTTTAAATTCCGGTTCTAATACTGGATCCCCTATCTCTTCTAAATCGACTCCTGTTTCTTCTTCTATCACATCAGACAAATCTTCACCCTCATAGATGCTTTCAATGTATTCTTTCCACCTATCTGCTCTCTTCTCTGCATTTAACAGTGGAATTCCCGTTGCACTCTTAATGTTACCACCGTTGCTTTTAATGTCACCAAAGGTTGTTTTGACTTTCCTGTATGCTGAGTCTGTCCTTCCGACAATCATATCTTTTTCGATGTCTTCACATTTTTCCTGCAGCCATTTCGTCTTATCTTCCCTGCACTTCCTATTTATTTCATTCCTCAGCGACTTGTATTTCTGTATTCCTGATTTTCCCGGAACATGTTTGTACTTCTTCCTTTCAGCAATCAACTGAAGGATTTCTTCTGTTACCCATGGTTTCTTCGCAGCTACGTTCTTTGTACCTATGTTTTCCTTCCCAACTTCTGTGATGGCCATCTTTAGAGATATCCATTCCTCTTTAACCGTACTGCCTACTGCACTATTGGTTATTGCTGTATCTATAGCGTTAGAGAACTTCAAACGTATCTCGTCATTCCTTAGTACTTCCGTATCCCACTTCTTTGCGTATTGATTCTTCCTGACTAATGTCTTGAACTTCAGCCTACTCTTCATCACTACTATATTGTGATCTGAGTCTATATCTGCTCCTGGGTACGCCTTACAATCCCGTATCTGATTTCGGAATCTCTGTCTGACCATGATGTAATCTAATTGAAATCTTCCCGTATCTCCCGGCCTTTTCCAAGAATACCTCCTCCTCTTGTGATTCTTGAATAGGGTATTCGCTATTAGTAGCTGAAACTTGTTACAGAACTCAATTAGTCTTTCTCCTCTTTCATTCCTTGTCCCAAGCCCATATTCTCCTGTAACCTTTTCTTCTACTCCTTCCCCTACAACTGCATTCCAGTCGCCCATGACTATTAGATTTTCGTCCCCCTTTACATACTGCATTACCCTTTCAATATCCTCATACACTTTCTCTATCTGTTCTTCTTCAGCTTGCGACGTCGGCATGTATACCTGAACTATCGTTGTCGGTGTTGGTCCGCTGTCGATTCTGATTAGAACAACCCGGTCATTGAACTGTTCACAGTAACACACCCTCTGCCCTACCTTCCTATTCATAACTAATCCTACACCTGTTATACCATTTTCTGGTGCTGTTGATGTTACCCGATACTCATTTGACCAGAAATCCTTGTCTTCCTTCCACTTCACTTCACTGACCCCTACTATATCGAGATTGAGCCTTTGCATTTCCCTTTTCAGATTTTCTAGTTTCCCTACCAGGTTATAGCTTCTGACATTCCACGCCCCGACTCGTAGAACTTTATCCTTTCGTTGATTATTCAATCTTTTTCTCATGGTAACCTCCCCCTTGGCAGTCCCCTCCCGGAGATCCGAATGGGGGACTATTCCGCTATCTTTTGCCAATGGAGAGATCGTCATGACACTTCTTCAATTACAGGCCACATGTCCTGTGGATACACGTTACGTGTCTTTAATGCAGTGGTTTCCATTGCCTTCTGCATCCTCATGTCGTTGATCATTGCTGATTCTTCCGCCTTTAGGGGCAATTTCCCACCCCTAGGACAAGAGAGTGCCCTGAACCTCTATCCGCTCCTCCGCCCTCTTTGACAAGGCCGTTGGCAGAATGAGGCTGATTTCTTATGTCGGAAGTCTTCGGCCGCCAGTGCCGATTATTTATAAAAATTTAGGTAGTGGCGGGGATAGAACCCGGGACCGAAGACGTTTTGATTATGAATCAAAGACGCTACCCCTGAAAGAAAGGAGTCGAGTCTCGGTCAGGCACACAGTTTTAATCTGCCAGGAAGTTTCATATCAGCGCACACTCCGCTGGAGAGTGAAAATCTCATTCTTGAAACATCCCCCAGGCTGTGGCTAAGCCATGTCTCCGCAATATCCTTTCTTTCAGGAATGCTAGTTCTGCAAGGTTCGCAGGAGAGCTTCTGCAAAGTATGGTAGGTAGGAGACGAGGTACTGGCAGAAGTAAAACTGTGAAGACGGAGCGTCAGTCGTGCTTGGGTAGCTCAGTTGGTAGAGCAATTGCCCGCGAAAGACAAAGGTCCGAGTTCGAGTCTCGGTCCAGCACACAGTTTTAATCTGCCAGGAAGTTTCAGAAATGATTTGCTTTTAACGTAAATAATTCAGAAAAGGAGTCATTAATATACAGATATATTTTTACCAGTTTAGGTAAAGAAGGTGCTTCTTTCCAGCTCCTGAAACAAATCAGCAGTAGAAGAAAGCTTGTACGCGAAAACCTGCCTAAGAAAGCAGCAAAGCAGATTTTCTTCTTATACAAGAAAACTTCATCACGTAATCTTACAGGTGGTGATCTGCTCAGACCAAATAACTTTTTTCGAGCGATGAAACCGTTAGGCAAACACGAGGTATAGATGATTTATTAAATTCTTTTGCTCTAGGTTAACAGTCGTGTAGAACTTTTTAAAGAACTTAATAGTTGCCATTGACTGAGAAATTATTTGTTTCACAATCGCGATTTCCACCTTTGGGCCATTTTTAAGTGGTAATGCAAAAGATTCTGCTTCAGAACATGTGAAACTTTAAAATCGCCCGAAGAGTATACATGTCATCGTCAAAAACAAGCCTCTGATACTATTGTAACTCTACAGCGAAAAGGGCCATTTTTGGCGATGACGTGTATACATGTCGGAGAATTTTAAAGTCTGATATGTGCCGAAACAAAATCTATTGAAGCATCACTTGCAATGGTTCAAAAGGCCGAAACTATAATAGTGAAATAAACAATTTCTACAGTCAACGGCGTGTTTGATGTCCTTCAAAAAACTAGTAAAGAGAATGTCAAGTCTACTGCACACCCAACAATCGGGAAACTAGTTACCTTACGGAAACTTCATATAAAATAAACAGTAAAGGAGAATTTGTTTCACTGTTTTACGCAAGAACATATAAATATTGCAAAAAGATATCGAAATTTTACGAATTGCTCCCTGTATACGTCCTTGTGACCTCTGGAATGCCTCACAATGCATGGTGTGCAAATATCATGCTAACATCAACTTCCTCACTGGTGCTACTCACCTTTATCCTAAAATTAACTGATTATCTATAACTGGTGCGTTAGAGAGTAAACGTTTTCGTGTTTTTTGTCACGGTGGGCCACTAAATGCATAGTTACATCGTGAATTAGCTGCGTGCTTAACAGCTTTCCTTTCTTCAAAAGCCGGCCGATGTGGCCGTGCGGTTCTAGGCGCTTCAGTCTGGAACCGCGTGACCGCTACGGTCGCAGGTTCGAATCCTGCCTCGGGCATGGATGTGTGTGCTGTCCTTACGTTAGTTAGTTTCAAGTAGTTCTAAATTCTAGGGGACTGATGTCCACAGATGTTCAGTCCTATAGTGCTCAGAGCCATTTGAACCATTTTTTTTCTTCAAAAACAAGTTTATCTGAATATAAGTTTCTCCTCTTCAAACTCAAAAACTAAATCAACATCCATAGCAGCAAAGAAATTTAAATCTCTGTCTACATAAAAGGCAAACCCATCGTTCTCCATCCTCATCTGCACAAGTGCCAACTTCGGATAATGATATTTCTTCAAGTAATTTTGTAACTCCGGTAATTTTGCAGGGCGCTAAAATTTAATTTCTGTATTTTCAGAAGGCTATGGAATATATTACATTTAAAAAATAATAAGCCTTAGACTCAGTTTCACATTAAATCCCTAATTTCAAATGAAAAGCACAAATACGTTTATCTGCTTTGTACGTTAGTACAGCCATAACGCTTACGAAAGATTTTTTCCCAGCCATAATGATGGGAGCAAACAGCGTGAGTGGGGGACTGCATACTCTGCCCGACAGGCCCTGGGGCCCCGCGCTGCTGCTATTAGTGGTCCGCGGACGGAGCCCTGCGGAACGCAGCATCGACCGGCCGGCGGGCCCCGTTTTAATAAGCCATTCAGCGACTCTGATGAGGCGGACCGCCGGCCGCGTATTTGGGCAACCTGTTACCGTCGCTGCCGCCGGCCCCGGCGCCGTCCATCGCCGCCCACGCTCCGGCGGTCTGTTATATTTCGCCCGCGGACACGGGCGCACGCGACGTGCCCGCACTAGCCTCGTATCGGCCACTCTGGCGACGAAAACAGTGCCGCCAAAATTACATGCATCGGCACTGGTGATAACGAGTTATCTCGCGCTGCTTAATTCGCTTCAATTGGATTGTTGGCAGGCGCTGTGGGTTGGGTAATGGTCGCCACTCCCCCCCCCCCCCTTTCCCCTGCTCACGGCAAGCAGCTGTCCGCTCGTACAAGCACGTACGTATTCCCTCCACCAGCGACAGAGATTTTGTACTTTATGCAGACAATCGTGACCAGTATTGTGATTAATTTCGTAAAGGGAATCCCATGCACATACACTTCAGTTGAGTGATGTAGCTGAGTAGCTAGTGCAGCCGAGATAACAAAGCTCATTGAATTCACGCTGTGTGCTGATAAAACTACTCCAGCTTGGGAAGAGGAGGTAATGACAGTAATGAATATACTACTGCCGCCGCATGAGGCGCAATTATCTGAAAACATATCCACGTGTAGTCAAAGGTGTGGCTCACACACCAGCGACATGTATGTAAGTCGTGCAGGGGTTCAACAATTACTGTTTTATATCACTACTTAAACACGTAGCCTGTCGACAGTTCGGCGCTTTCACCTGACTATAGCAACGACAGTGTCCCCCCCCTCCCCCCCCCCCCCCCGAAGTAGTGGGTCACCCTCCATGTTGTTAAGCTGTTACGCTACGGCCTTGGTGTGGTGATTCACTGAAGCATTATTCTGCGCTTTCTGTGTCGTTTGTCACGGAATTGGTAGAGTCAACTAATAACACAGGGTTTCAGTCACATGAAGTCCATCTTCAGACCAGGAGGTAATTTTGAAATCAACAACGTAGGCGATGAATAATTCAGCTATTCAGCTTCATAGCCATAGGGAAGTACCATAGTTACAAAATTAAAAAAAAATATTTAAGTAGCACGCATCACCAATGGGTTTTGACCAGTACTACCATCTGTACGAATATGTGACTCTTTCTTAACAGACTCTATACCTGGTTTAATGAGAACTTCCTCGTCTTTCATCCGTATGAACGCACATGTTAAACGTTCTGGAAATATTTTAGGTGAGCATCTTAGCAGAATCGCCCCGTATACAGGGAGTCCCAGGAGGAATGGTCATTATTCGGTGAGATGACAGGAACGCTCGTTTGAAGCAAAAAAACCTCGGAGAGAGATATATCCTATTCCGAATGGTTTTCGAGATGGTACACATTTAAAGTTCATTTGTTTTTGCGCTGCTGGTGAGCACATACGTGTCTTACCCACCCAACTTCTTTGACGTTTTACTCCAACCAAACTTGCCTCGTTGCTCTGAGCATCTTGACCCGGAATGTCTTTCTGTCATTAAACTAGCTTGTCCAACACACTGCTGCCCATGGTGTGTTGTGCCTGAAGTAGTACGAGGAGTTGAGAACGTATGAGAAACAACGGTTAACTATGTTTCACACGCGTTGGCTAAAACGCCACACTCCTAAGTAAAGGAAGAATATGCATATACGGTGTACAATTACTGTTTTTGCGATGGTAGTGATTTTGCTGCTGTCGAAGAATACCGTCGGCTATTTTCGACACGTCGGATTCCTAATCGTAGAGTGTTACCGGAGTTTTCAGCACATTGCATAAAACATATATTCTTTGTTGTTCTCATTCTTCTTGCTACACGTATCATTGCTCCACAAAGTCGAGTGTGGCGAAACAACACACTTGGAAAACTTTTACCCATTTCACATACATCGTGTCCACAATCATCACACTGGCGAAAATGTTACACAACTCGAATTTTGTCATTGTTACACTGAAAACTGTTGTTTGCTTCCATTAATACTATTCGCTGATGATGCCACGTTTATAAGGAATGGAATCAAGAACACATGTAACAGTCAGCGATGGCATGAAAATCCCATTGCTACAGAGAATACAAGTTTCCGTCTCTTTTTTCGACGAACGTTTGGTGCGTCATAATCTGCGACATGTTGCTAGCTCCAATCATCTTAAGACAACGAAAGACGGGACACAATTACTGGCACTTTTTCGAAGATTCGTCTGTTGAACGCCCTGACGACGTTCCTTTGACTACGCACACTGCAATGTCCTAACAGAATGACGGAGCCCCTCCATGTTTTACCAGACGTCTGGGAGACAAATCAAACTAATCGCTGGTTGGTCGTGGTAGTACGGCTGGATGCCTAGATAACGATGAGTGCTTGCCTGATGATGTGATAGGAGAAGCAGGTATCGATCGGGATGAGATGGGGGATCCAGTATTAGAATAAGAACTTATAAGGGCTTTGGAAGCCCCAAAATCAAATATGGCAGAAGTAATAGATAACACTCCACCGGAATTTCTAAAATCATTCTATGAAGTGACAAAAAAGTGGTGTGTAGAATGTATGAGGCAGACAATACACGCCGGCCGCAGTGGCCGAGTAGTTGTAGACGCTTCAATCTGGAACTGCGCGACCGTCACCGACGCAGATTCGATTCCTGCCTCGGGTATGGATATGTGTGATGTCCTTAGGTTAGTTAGGTTTAAATAGTTCTAAGTTCCAGGGGACTGATGACCTTAGATGTTAAGTCCCATAGTGTTCAGACCCATTTGAACCATTTTGAGCAGAGAATAAATCATCATATTTTCCGAAAAACAACGTCCCCACAAATCCCAAGGCTGTACAAGCAGCTTATCAGCTCATGCATTATTCAAGTTGAGTAGGTGTGGCTCTCAGCCATTCTTCTGAGTAAATAACATTCTTAAAGAAAGATGATAAAAGTGCTTTCCCACACTTTGTATATAAATGTCATTAACAGGATTCCTATCCATAAAAGGTAACATCCTATTCTGAAAAGGTCCCGAAACTTTGTGTATCAGTTAATAAATAAAAGTTTCACTTGATTTTCTTAAATTTTGCAATAATAATATTTTCCATTTGTTTAATGTTTTTCTTACACTAACAAACAATACTCCAGTACCCAAGTATCCCACTAGTTACGTAAGAAAATAGAATATTTTTGTGTCTTTTCCTTACAGCAGACGACTACAGAAGATATTTATTGCTGAAAGATTTCAGGCATTTCTTTTTAGTAAGTTGGGATCGTCTGTCTGACTTCTGTAGTAGTATGGGGTAGAAATTGCTTCTTGCAGGAGGCAAAGGGTACTTGTCAGCTCAATCCCTTGTACAACTCGTCATTATAACACCCACACACTGACACGGCTACAGTATTAATAACTATCAGTTAACTATACCCATCAAAGTTTGAGAAAATAGCTATTCTTTCATCGTATACTCGACGTCTTTTTTTTCCTTTCTTCAGGTTCTGGAGAAGGTGTCTGTTATTAACTTCATATTAACTTCACTACTTACCAATAATTTTCATTTTTGTTTACCTGGAGAGAATTGATGCTTCTAGAGGTGGAGATGTTTGCGACGGCTTAAGGATCCATCAAGAAGAGGTTCCCTGGCACCTACGCGGCCAGATCTGCCCTCTGATTACAGACGGAAGTCTGTGCTAAGCTCCCAGCAGAGTGAATGTCTTATCGTAGAGCTCGTCTGAGGCTTCTGCTGGAAAGCCCACGCTAGTCCCTGGGAATCCTCCTGATTGCTGCTGGGTAGATAACAATCACTCGAAGCAAGTGCTCCACGGCTAAACTCCGAACCAGATCGGACAGGTGTTTAGCTACAGCACTACTGGAAATGGCAGCGTGAAAGCAGATAACAATGATATGATCAGAGCTGAGTACATTTTGACACAATCGGGTCAGTAAGACTCGTACCTTCAGAGCTAATAAAAGCTTGAAGCTATAGAAAATTAATAGCAGTTTTCATTTTTTCCCTTAGTTGATTCTGTGTTATTATTATTATTGTAGTCTTCACGTGTCTGCCAGCGGATCACGTTGTGCAAATCTTCAGGTGATTCAACCATCCTGGCGATACCTAGCCACGAGCAAGGTTGAAAAACCTGAAAATGTCGGACACCTGCTCCGGGGAAATATTGTTGAATTTGCACAGCGCGATCCGGCGGCAAACCCGTAAAGACTATTTACAACACATCCGCCGGGAAAATTTGAAGAGTCACATTACTATTATTATTATTGTTGTCGTTGTTATTGCCGTTTTGGAGATGTGCTTTAACCTGCGCAACTAAATAGAAGTCTGTTTTATGTCACATTCGTTTCTCTTCCTTGTTGGCGCAAAAACAACGCTGAATTCCAATCTGTTATGAGTAGGTTTATTTTGATCTCATGCAACTCTTCCGCAGAGGTGATAAAAGTCATGGGATAGCGACATACACATAACACACAGAAGGAGGTAGCTTTGTATACAGAACATGTAAAATTGCAGTGTATTGCCAGAGCAGTCATTTGTACTTAGGTTACTCACGTAAAAAGGTTACCGACAAGATTATGACCGCACGACGGGAATTAATACATTTTGACCGTGGGTTGGTAGTTGGAGCTAGACGGAAGGTCCAGAGATCCAGTGTGTCAAGAGTGTGCCGAGAATACCATATTTAGAGCATCACCTCCCATCACAGGAAACGCTGTGACCATAACTGCCAAAGTGTTGCTGGTGCAGTAGTTGTGCACGAATTGATCTCTCGATTATGTCCCATACATGTCCGACAGGATTCATGACGAGTGATATGGGTGACCTTCACTTAATGACCTAGAGCGACAGTGCCTGAGTAGTGTTGTCAGTGCTAACAGACAAGCACCACTACGTGAAATAACCGCAGAAGTAAAACCTGAACCAACGATAAACATATCCGTTAGGACAGTGCGGCGAAATTTGACTATTGGGCTGTGGCAGAAGACGACCGTCGCCAGTGCCTTTGCTAAGATCACGCCATCACCTGCAGCACCTCTCCTGGGCTCTTGAGCGTATCGCTTGGACCCTAGGTGACTGAAAAACCGTGACCTGGTCAGGTGAGTCCCGATTTCTGTCTGTAAGAGCTGATAGTAGGGTTCAAGTGTGGTACAGATCCAACGAAGCTGTGGACCCAAGTTGTCAACAAGTCTGGTGGTGGCTCCATAATGGTGTGGGCTGCATTTACAGGGAATGGCCTAGGTCCTCTGGTCCAACTGAACCGATCATTGACTGGAAATAATATCTTCGACAACTGGGAGACCATTTGCAGCCATTCATTAACTTCATGTTCCCAACAACGATACAATTTTTATGTAAGACATGGCACAGACTCAATGCCCACAATTGTTCGCGAACAGTTTGAAGAACATTCTGAACAAGTCGAACGAATGATTTGGTCACGCAGATCACTCGTCATGAATCCTGTCGAACATGTATGGGACATAATCGAGAAATCAATTCGTGCACAAGTCGTGCACCAGCAACATTTTGGCAGTTACGGAACGGCTACAGGGGCAGCATGGCTCAATATTTATGCAGGGCGCTTCCAACGACTTGTTGAGTCTATGTCACTGCGAGTCGCTGCACTTCAACCGGGCAAAACGAAATCCGACACGACGTTACGATGTATCTCATGACTTTTGTCACCTCTGTGTATGTTCATCAATACAACGTGTCAGTTACCTAGTTTAAGAACTGCAATTATTTTTTACAGATAACATCGAAAGATGGTGTCGTTCTTCGTGCATACACATTAAAATTCTTCATTAAAGTTCTGCGTAATTTTTGTCAAAGTGTCCTGTGAAACAGCAGCAATTTCTTCATGTATTACAACCTTCAGATCGTTGTGTGAACGAGGGCTGTGGCAATAACTTCTGCATTTTAAATGCCCTTCCTCTTAAGAAGAAGTCGCAAAACTGAAATATCTGGCAAGTGCGCAGGATACTGGAGATCACCGAAACGTGAGATCAGCGGTTGAGGAAACATTTCTCGAAGAGCTGCCATCGACACATAACAGTATGGTCTGTGGCTCCATCTTATTGAAACTATGTTTTGTCATTTTGATCAGCAAAGACCCAAAACCTGCATAGCATTGTAACCTAATGTTTTTAATTTACTCCACACCATACGGTCTTTTTGGAACTGTATAGTGGTTTATAATGTATGTGGGTCGCTCTACTGCCCAATAGCAGCAGTATCGCTTATTTACAAAACCGTCCAAGTGAAACTGACCTTCATCGCACATCATTAACAAAACATTATCAAGAGCATCAACCATTCTCTCACTAACAGATCCATTCTCTAAAATCACTTCCGTAAAATTTCTGTACGATCATAATTTTATAGGATTGGAACTGTAAGTCACAGTTCAGGATGCGCTGTAGCGAGCGACGAGACATGCCCAAGCTCGGAGCACGCCTTCTAGTCGAGTAGCGAGGACTTTCAAGGAGAAACAATCTTAGTTTGTCGACATTTTCTGGAACTCATGGCATATCAGAACCACCAGTCGACTTTTTCTTCGTATCTGATCATTTGTGCGAAAAGAGTTAATCCAACGAAGTGTTGTGTTCCTGTTAGATATCGAACCGTTACGCTCAACATTGCACTGTGTACAGAAAAACAGTTTAACGGTGATAACAGATTCATTAGTTTTGAAATAATATTCAACAAAGACTCCATGATGCTGAAGGGTCCGCTGCTCCTTTGTTGCTGAAAGTGGATGCTCTATACGACGGAACAATGGCGCTAGAAGCTGACTGATCGCTTTCCTCAACTTTCACTACTCAACTCAAATCCATTCGTTCATTCACTTTAAACCGCCCCCCCCCCCTCGCCCCCCTCCCCCTTGCACATGTCTGTTGAATGCGCATAAAAAACATGATTTTTAGTGTTCACGGATATATTGATATATTATTATATTTTCGTTACTCTTTTATTGTTAGGTAATAAACACCTACTGGAGCGTAATTTCGTAAAGTAAAGCTATGGTTCTGTTTCTGAGTTTTGGGATCTTATTATCACATATGTGTCGTCCATAAATTGTACCTCTTTGTCACGCCTACACCAGGATGTCCATTTTAGGCTTTTGTAAGCACATTTCATCCACACTCTTCAATTGCTATGTGTCGTTTCTTTTTAACGTGTGTTGGTTATGTGTGTTTATTGTTTACAGTGTTGTCAATAGTCACAGATACCACAAAGTGAGCAAGATGCAACTGAAAAACATACAGAGCCAGTTGGTAACACTATAAACAGTAAAAAGGGAAAACCAACAAAAGTTTTTAAAATAATTATTGAATGAAAGAGAAGTATTCACGTGAAATGTGTTCGCAAACGCCGACAGTCTGACATCTTAGGCGAAGCAGGATAACGACGTACAATTACTGGGCGGCACATATGCTGTAAAAAATTCTAAAAAGATCGTATGTAGAATCTAATAGTCGTCAGACATTACGAGAATGGCACTTCAAAAATTCCTTTCTTACATAAAAATTAGAGAACAACGAATATAGAAAATGTATCTGTAAACGTTGTATAACACATTTATTATATGCATATAACAAACATGTATTACAAGCCACTGTAGACGCTTCGTTTATAAAAGGTAGCGAAACGTGTATGATATAAAACCAAACAGCCTTTGATTTAACTATCTTTTATGAATAGATAAGAAAAAATCCGTCTTTTGCAACTGAAGTTATTTGCATGTAACAAACATGTTTCGCCTATACACAGTACGCGTCTTTTGCGGTCTGTAATATACATGAAAATTATTGAATAATCATAACGTGATATGACACCTGTAGTGGTTCTTGGAAGTTCATTTGAATCTCCCTATTTCCATTTATAACAATATGGTTGTGTTTTGTACTGACATTCAATTTACGTCCCATTGATACATCCATTTGTTGTTCTATACTTACTAAATGTGATTAGTGCATGATGCTTCCAACTGATATGTCACATTTAGAGACTTTTTTACACATTAGCAAGTAAAAAAATACAACCATATAATTTTCAATTGAAATATCTAGACCTAAACAAGCAGCCAAGAATGATTACATCTCTCATATCAAAATATGTATAAGTAACTAATTTCCTTCGTTTTATACACCACTGCGGATGTCCTTCATGAATATGCAAAACATGTTTGGTACCGACAACTAAGTTATCCAATTGTGAAACACGAAGTATTTCCTTCGTTTACGATAAAGCATGATGGAAGTAGCAACTGAGGAGAAATCACTGTAAATATAAGCGGTATTAAGCCTTTTAATTAGTTGCATAGACGTACCACGACTTCACGAAAATAAGATGAAAATTATAAGCTAAATCCATTCTTCTTTCGCGTGTAAACATCAAATTTTACACATTTCATGAACAAGAAACTAAATGGGGGAACAGGGGAAGATTCATAACCAGTGACACCAACTGCGTTTGCGATTACAGTTTCATAGAGAACAAAAGCGCAAGATAACACAAGCATCAATGCTTTCATTTTACGCCAGAATTTTTAAGTTCAAATAAATCAATAAGGACTCAGAGTAAACCGAAATAAACAAAACTAATGAGGTGTTGCAGAAAAGAGAATATCGAGAAACTTAAAATCAAAATTGCTGCTCGTGAAGTGGGTGAAGTTAAGGACTTTCGGATGAGGCAAGGACGACATAAAATGCAAACTAGCACAGAAAAAAAAGGGCATTCCTGACCAAGAGAGATGTACTGTGTGCCGTGGAGTGGCACATTTGCAATGGCCAGATTCTTTGACACACAGCCGTGGCGCCATCCTGGGTCAGAAACGGGAGCTAAAGGCGCAGAGTTGCAGTTGGTGTAAGATGAGACGACAAGACGGCTGGTTCCTCCTGTGTCCGCTCACTACGGATTGCGTATGAATTTGTTTGGCTAAAGGCGCTCTGTGGACTTTGGGAGAGATCAACATTTATCCAAATTTCACGTTCGGGTACACATATGCAGATGGCGTGCAGCTGTGGCCTGAGGACAGACTGTCGAATTTCGTACGACCACAGTATGCTGGGTGACCTATGAACAGCAAAGGATTAAAGCGGTACGTCTAATCGTGTTTTCTACGCCTACATTTATGCCACATAAGCGTGATTCCATTTCTAGTTATGAAGCCCGTTGTGGTTCATAATGGTGGCAAATCAGTATTCTGGTAGCATTTTGCTACTAACGGTTGTGATTATATCACACATTGACTCTCTTGGAAACAGCTGTAATTCGTTTGTTACAATAAGCTGTTTCTAGCTTCGCCATAACCTTTTGATTATATGTGTGCACAGACGGACGTGGAATGAGGAATTTCTGTGTGATACAAGAAGAGTTTCCCATTACAGTGACGAACATTCAAATACGTATGTGTTTAGAAAGTGGTATTCAAGCGTGCTGAAGGAGTATTCTTCTATTTGAGAAAAATAAGGGGGCGTTGGTTGTTTTACTCATGTTGTTAGCATACGACCTTTGAGTTAATTTTGTGTCAAAAAAAATATGTGGGGAAGACAAGTCTCTCAGAGTTGTCACTGTCATTTTCTCGCAACTTGGTAAAATCCTATGGGTATCTGTCCTGAATGATAATGGCTTCCAGGACTAATTATGCTTGTTTTCAAATTATCTAATGAAATGTCTGATATGTAATTTTTGTGTATCTCCAGTGCATGTTGTCAGTAGTACTGGTCTGGCGCCATTTGCTGTTGTAAGCTGAATGGTGGTCGTCTACGTAGCGCGTCTTAAGCTACCATACTGGAGCACTGGGGATGTCAAACAAGCTGCAGTCAAAAGATATTTACAAACCCTTGTCAGTTGTTGGTAACTTAATGTTACCTTAACTAGTGGTAATGGTACCTTACTGTGACATTACTCTCACTGACGGATGTGCGAGGCGTGCACACAAACCGTAAAAAGATTATTTAATTACTATTTCATAATTAGTAGAAATTGTGCCTGTTATAGTGAGTTGTGTGAATACTTACTATGGTTTTACCGTTTTTCTGGTCAAGTAGTTTCAAGTACATTTTGATTGTATAAATGGTCGTTGCGATTTTACTTCTTCAAGGTTAATAAAGTGCCAGTAAATCAAAAGTTTGGAAGGAAAGAGTTAAGGCAAATTGTTTAGCTGAAAGTTATTTGTTAGAGCATATAGTCCTCTAAAGGTGTACCCTCAAAGGAAGATTGTAATTAATGATTTAATAATTTTTAAATGTTTAATTTTAACGAAAATTTCGGAATCTCAGTTTGTATTGCTAGTACCCAGTCCTCGCTCCAGTTACCTTCTGGTACGACAGAGAGATTGGTCTCCCCCAGATAATCTTTTTAAACAATAACATGGTGGTCACACGCTATAATCATACAGAACTAGAAATTTACATTAGTCTCAGATACGCCTGGACACAGGATTTAGCTCAAACACTGTTTGCTAATAGCGTGAGTAAAACTAAACCTCCCCCCTTTTTTTTCTTTTTAGAATACCCCTTTAGCATGCTTAAATACGTTTATATACATCTGTATTTGAATGTTTGTCACTGTAATGCAAACCTTAAAATAGCTCTCCTTCTATCACACACAAACACTGTAAGTAGGCTATTTAGGTTTTTATATTGGTAACGCCACGTAGCGCTCTGTATGAAAATCAATGGCTGTGCTGCCTGCAGTCTGTGGCTGGGTGGCATTGTCGTAATACTCGCTATTGTAGCGTTGGTCAGTTGGCTGTTAACAGCGCATAGCGATGCGCAGTTGGAGGTGAGCACCCACCAGTGGTGGATGTGGGGAGAGACATGGCGGAGTTTTGAGAGCGGATGATCTGGACGTGTGTCCATCAGAAAGAGCAAATTTGTAATATTGGACATCATGGACTGATATATATATATATATATATATATATATATATATATATATATATATATATATATATATATTAGGACTTTTGAACACTATTAAGGTAAATACATTGTTTGTTCTCTATCAAAATCTTTCATTTGCTAACTATGCCTATCAGTAGTTAGTGCCTTCAGTAGTTGGAATATTTTATTTAGCTGGCAGCAGTGGCGCTCGCTATATTGCAGTAGTTTAAGTAACGAAGATTTTTTTGAGGTAAGTGATTCATGAAAGGTATAGGTTATTATTAATCAGGGCCATTCTTTTGTAGGGATTTTTGAAAGTCAGATAGGGTTGGGCTAAAAATATTGTGTGTCAGTTTAAGCTCAGTCATGTATAATTTTTCTTAGGGGACGTTTCAACACTTCATTCCACATCCGTCGTTAGCAGAAAAATGTTTAGAGAATGCTTATTTGTGATCATTAGTGTCCACGCAATCAATACGCAAAGAAGTGGGATACGGAAGTACTAAGGAATGACGAGATACGTTTGAAGTTCTCTAACTCTATAGATACAGCAATAAGGTATAGCGCAGTAGGCAGTACAGTGGAAGAGGAATGGACATCTCTAAAAAGGGCCATCACAGAATTTGGGAAGGAAAACATAGGTACAAAGAAGGCAGCTGCGAAGAAACCATGGGTAACAGAAGAAATACTTCAGTTGATTGATGAATGGAGGAAGTACAAACATGTTCTGGGAAAATCAGGAATACAGAAATACAAGTCGCTGAGGAATGAAATAAATAGGAAGTGCAGGGAAGATAAGACGAAATGGCTGCAGGAAAAATGTGAAGACAGACTCAGCATACAGGAAATTCAAAACAACCCTTGGTGACATTAAAAGCAACGGTGGTAACATTAAGAGTGCAACGGGAATTCCACTGTTAAATGCAGAGGAGAGAGCAGATAGGTGGAAAGAATACATTGAAAGCCTCTATGAGGGTGAAGATTTGTCTGATGTGATAGAAGAAGAAACAGGAGTCGATTTAGAAGAGATAGGGGATCCAGTATTAGAATCGGAATTTAAAAGAGCTTTGGAGGACTTACGGTCAAATAAGGCAGAAGGGATAGATAACATTCCATCAGAATTTCTAAAATCATTGGGGGAAGTGGCAAGAAAATTACTATTCACGTTGGTGTGTAGAATATATGAGTCTGGCGACATACCATCTGACTTTCGGAAAAGCATCATCCACACAATTCCGAAGACGGCAAGAACTGACAAGTGCGAGAATTATCGTACAATCAGCTTAACAGCTCATGCATCGAAGCTGCTTACAAGAATAATATACAGAAGCATGGAAAAGAAAATTGAGAATGCGTTAGGTGACGATCAGTTTGGCTTTAGGAAAAGTAAAGGGACGAGAGGGGCAATTCTGACGTTACGGCTAATAATGGAAGCAAAGCTAAAGAAAAATCAAGACACTTTCATAGGATTTGTCGACCTGGAAAAAGCGTTCGACAATATAAAATGGTGCAAGTTGTTCGAGATTCTGAAAAAAGTAGGGGTAAGCTATAGGGAGAGACGGGTCATATTCAATATGAACAACAACCAAGAGGGAATAATAAGAATGGACCATGAAGAACGAAGTGCTCGTATTAAGAAGGGTGTAAGACAAGGCTGTAGCCTTTCGCCCCTATTCTTCAATCAATACATCGAGGAAGCAATGATGGAAATAAAAGAAAGGATCAGGAGTGGAATTAAAATACAAGGTGAAAGGATATCAATGATAGGATTCGCTGATGACATTGCGATCCTAAAATGAAGAAGAATGGACAGTCTCATGAGTACACAGTATGGTTTGAGAGTAAATCGGAAAAATACGAAGGTAATGAGAAGTTGTAGAAATGAGAACAGCGAGAAACTTAATATCAGGAGTGATGGTCACGAAGTCAATGATGTTAAGGCATTCTGATACCTAGGCAGTAAAACAACCGATGACGGACGGAGCAAGGAGGACATCAAAAGCAGACTCGCAATGGCAAAAAAGGCATTTCTGGCCAAGAGAAGTCTACTAATATCAAATACCGGCCTTAATTTGAGGAAGAAATTTCTGAGTATGTACTTCTGGAGTACAGCATTGTGAGGTAGTGAAACATGGACTGTGGGAAAACCGGAACAGAAGAGAATCGAAGCATTTCAGATGTGGCGCTATAGACGAATGTTGAAAATTAGGTGGACTGATAAGGTAAGGAATGAGGAGGTTCTACGCAGAATCGGAGAGGAAAGGAATATGTGGAAAACACTGATAAGGAGAAGGGACAGGATGGTAGAACATCTGATAAGACATGAGGGAATGACATCCATGACACTAGAAGGAGCTGTAGAGGGCAAAAACTGCAGAGGAAGACAGAGATTGGAATACGTCAAGCAAATAATTGAGGGCGTAGGTTGCAAGTGCTACTCTGAGATGAAGAGGTTAGCACAGGAAAGGAATTTGGGGCGGGCCGCATCAAACCAGTCAGTAGACTGATGACCAAAAAAAAAAAGTGTCCACGTCGGCCCCTGGTATCTGAGTGGTCAGCGCGGGGTCGGAGATTTTCTCCGTCAGCCGGCCTCTGTGACCGAGCTGTTCTAGACGCTTCAGTCCGAGACCGCGCTGCTGCTATGGTCGCTATGCCTCGAGCATGAATGTGTGTGGTGTCCTTAGGTTAGTTAGATTTAAGTAGTTCTAAGTCTAGGGGCTGATGTCCTGAGATGTTAAGCCATTTGAACCATTTGAACTTCCTCTGCTCAGGGACTGGGTGTTGTCCTTATCATCGTCATTTCATCCCCATCGACACGCAAGTTGCCGAAGTGGCGTTAACTCGAAAGACTTGCACCAGGCGGACTGTCTATCCGACGGGAGGCCCTAGCCACACACATTTCCATTTTATTAGTGTCCACAACAAGATCCGTAACCAGAAATGTAGGCATGCGTCATACAGCAGAAATATAGGCGTAGAACACACGATTAGACGTATCGCCTTAATCCTTTGCTGTCCATTGGTTACCCAGCTTACTATTTCGTACCAAAATCAACAATATCTGCCTAAGGCCACAGTTGCACGACAACCGCATATGCTTACCCGACAGACAAATTCGAAAATACATATCACCATTGGATTTTGTATGAATCTCATGTTTTCACATTTCCATACTTCACGGATGAAAACCACTTTTAAACATGAGGCAGTCCATGTCCCTAACTAGTCCCAAAGATTTCCGAACCAACACAGACAGCACCTAGCTTACACCAAGTAACATAATAATAAAACATTTTATTTGTACCCTGTATGAATTCGTATGAAGAATATTAATCTAAATGTTATGTCACCCACTGACTAGTTGAAAATTAGTAAATTTACAATGTGACTGTCAGATAGCTGTAGGTGATATTGTCACTTAAGGCAGTCACAAACATTCTAAGGCTGATTATGTAGCATGAGACCTACTGTCCAGACGAAGCTATAATTTGTAACCTGCACCTCATGGAATAACCATGAGCCTCGCTACCCTACGCAGTGTATTATTTAAATGATGATCTGCCCCTTTATAAAAGTTTGTATATTGACAGCTATTGCTAAGGTACAATCTTTATAAAATGTCTCTAATTGCCGGCCGAAGTGGCCGAGCGGTTCTAGGAGCTACAGTCTGGAATCGCGAGTCCGCTAAGGTCGCAGGTTCGAATCCTGCCTCTGGTATGGATGTGTGTGACGTCCTTAGGTTAGTTAGGTTTAAGTATTTCTAAGTTCTAGGGGACTGATGACCTCAGAAGTTAAGTCCCATAGTGCTCAGAGCCATTTGAACCATTTTTTGTCTCTAATTTTCGTAGCTTCGGATCTCGACTGCTTTAATTACTGTACAAATTTCTACAAACCGAATGGTACAATATATCTAATGTAAACGTCAACTGTAACATCTGCGCCACTCTGCCTCTAGCGGGTATAACAGGTTGCTTGCCTATCACAGTGCCCGACTTAGTGCAGCTCCAAATGAGCCTTTGTGCTGTCGCACGTAATTGGCGAAAGTTGCATGGCACCATCACTGTAAACAGTATCTAACGACATGCTGATGACGTGCGATCTGCCTGCTGGTTGACCCTGCATTTCCAAGCTATTGAAATTTTCAACATTTTCAAAATATATGGCATAATTTAGCAATAGATGAGTATGTTTCCTATGTGTAAAATGTTATGTATTTCTTTACTACTGGCATAGAAAATTTGTTTACAAGTGCAGTGTGTGTCTATGTCGTATGCAGATCTGAGGATGACAGGAAAGTTCTGTTGAAACTGGTCATCAACACAAAATAAATGTTTAAATGATATCTTGGCTCTGAAGTATTTCTTCAAGTATTACACTCTGTAGATCTCCTCCTGATCAGAATATCTGTAATACAGTCAGTTACACTAGAAACTGTAAACCATAATTTTAAATGTAACATATGCAGCGACATCTCTGCTAGTGGTCTCGAATCTGTGACCAATGCGCTTTTGCGTAGTGTACAGATAAACAGTATGAGAGTTGAATGTTTTCTTTTGTGGGTTGCAGTTTAAAATCAGTTCAAAATATCTGAAGCCTCACGAGGCAGTTTTCCATGTAAATCGTCCAAAGGGACTAGACCTTTCATATGGAGCTGCTGCTAAAATTCTTAAAAAGTCAAAGACATTCGTTGCGTAGTGGCTCACACGATTTTTAGGGTTTGGAAACGTGGATGATTTACAGGAGAGAGGGCTAAGATGTCCAGCTATAATCGATAATGCCGGCGATTGGATTAACTATTAGGCAATAGTGCTATTTGTAATAACATGTATTTTCATATAAACATTATTTATAGTAGTGTATTTTATTTCATACAGATAATGGCTTACACTTTCTTGTGGAACTGACTGTATATTGAGTACGAAGTCTGTTGTACGTAGCTGAAACCACGACGGGGACCTAATTGCTGCAGAGTAAAGGCAGCATCGTGCTACAGCTGCTAAGCACGCCAGCGTATTTGGTTTATTACTGTTCCGCGGGACAGCAGGGGCGTAAAGCCGCAACCACTGGCGGACTGTCCTCGGTGGAAGGCAGAAGGCTGCGACGTAGCTTGCCCGGGCTGCGAAGGCCGGCTTTTCCTCTCGAGGAGGCACCGCGGCCGAAAGAGATTCAAATTTCACACGTCGATAGCGCAATTAACATGCAGATTCATGCAAAACACCAACGGCGACGTTGCCTGGGGGCCCCTAGGTGCCGGCCGGCCCGCCACGGTCCGAATATAATTTAGTGCCCGCCCGCGTCCGGCGCTGGACGGACTCGCCAAAGGACCAAAGAGACCGCGACGTGCTAACAAGGCCCGGCCAGTCCGCTCTCTGCCGCGTCGCCTCGCTCTGTCCACACCACCCTCCGCCCCCCACCACCTTCTCCACCGCCGCCCCTTCACCTCGACTCTTCCCACCCACTCGTTCTCCTCTGGCTTTTCTCCACTTCCGTCCGTACTCAAGGACGCAGAACGGGCTGTCCCCTCTGATTGCCTTACAGATGCTAAGCGAGTCGTGTAGTCGGGATTAATTGCCACTGTACGCCAATAAAATTTTACGAGCAAGGTGTAAACCTGACTTAACGAACTCGGCGCAAAAGCTTCGGGATGGGCGTTGCCTTTCGTCCAGTGACTGGAAGAAACGAGTGAGTGAAATTACAATTCGATTGCTTGCCTGGAAGAACAACACAAAGGGAGAATTAACTGATGTGTTTTATTGAAGATTTCATTTTTAACTCGGCCTTTACATTAACCCCCTGTTGAAACACACGAGTCCACCTACGCTCTTATTTCTAACAAAAACGTACATAAGTCTTCTCCTCTTGATTCGCTATATTGCAATAAATGCGAATTCGAAACGCTGTTTAGCAGGTTACGTGCTACCGTTTCCAGTGTAGTAAATTGAACTTTAATAAAACAGCTGTTAAGCGTTGATTTATTCACGTCCCGTGTCGCTGCATTAAAGCAGCATCTTTAAGTGGCTCTACATGGAAAGAAAAGCATCCTTGTAATCTATATACGTAAAAAAATAATTAAGCACAGCCAGTAAAAGTAATCCTAAATAAAAGCACTTAGTGCATTGTCTCAAGGATTAGCACATGGAGATGCCCCAAAGTTCGTAGTCACAGAATCCAACATCGCGAAGAAGGGATGTTGACAACAAACGTCATAATAATCTCCAGAGCACCGATGCGAATAGTGCAGGGGATGAGGCACCTGTAGATGGTTGCCGCTGTATACAGCTGACTGACTTTACCTCCCGGCAACCAACTCCACGTCCTTATCCCTTGCACTATTCACCCTAATGTCCTGCCGGTTATTGTTTGTTGAAGACTTCCCCTCTTCATGAGGTTGGATTCTGTGACTATGGACGTTGGCGGAATCTCTGTGTGCAATTGGGTTGGATTGGGTTGTTCGGGGAAGGAGACAAGACAGCGAGGTCATCGGTCTCATCGGATTAGGGAAGGATGGGAAAGGAAGTCGGCCGTGCCCTTTAAAAGGAACCATCCCGGCATTTGCCTGGAGCGATTTAGGGAAATCACGGAAAACTTAAATCAGGATGGCCGGACGCGGAATTGAACCGTCGTTCTCCAGAATGCGAGTCCAGCGTCTACCTAATGCGCCACGTCGCCCGGTCTGTGTGCTGTTCCCTGCGACACTACTGTTAAGTGATTTATTGTCTGTCCTTAATTTCTTAAATATGCAGATTAAAGGGCGCTTTTCTTTCCACGCAGTACCACCTGAAGATGTTGTTTTAACGCGGCTAAACCAGTCCTGAATAAATCATCACTTAACAACTGTTCGCGGTTTTATTCAAGTTCGATTTTTCATGAGTTTCAACGGCTCTGGCTGCCAACATTATGAAGTTGCTTGCATTTCTAGTGTATTCAAACTTGTATTGAACCAACAACGGTCATAACACGTACGGTACATTTTTTCCCTATCAGTATTTATGTATGGTTACAACTATGACGCTTACGAATACTCAGCTGCAACAACATGTATTGGTAATGTGTGACGATAGTAATCTTGATTTTTAAGAGGGAAGCTTACAAAAGTCAAGATTACATTTGCCAAAAATGTCTGACTGATATTCCTGTAGCACAATATTTGTGAACGTTTCGGTCATAACAGTACACAAAAGCTGAGACAATGAAAACAAAATTGTGTTAATGATATTGTGTAACGACCGAAAGAAATTATAAAATAAAATATTTGGAGGATCCGTTGCTGGTTCATTGCGACTTACAACAAATACTTAGCGAAATGCGGCTGGTCCCGGCGGAGGTTCGAGTCCTCCCTCGGGCATGTGTGTGTGTGTGTTTGTCCTTAGGATAATTAGGTTACGTAGTGTATAAGCTTAGGGACTGATGACCTTAGCAGTTATGTCCCATAAGATGTCACACACATTGGAACAATTGGAGCTTAGCGAAAATTTTTCAGTGCCTCGTTTCTTGGAAACTTGTTGTTATGCGGGTGCACAGCCTCCAAATATCTCGTACAAGAAAACATTAATCACTGTAGGCTGTGTATCCTTATCGTTTATATTGTACTATTGGCCATTTTCGGCTAGTACGTCATTGACAATCATTTATACAGTAACATAATGCACTATGACACACGAGCTGTTGCATCCAAATCAAATTATCGATCCACATGTGAAGCTACATGTGAATAACAGCATGCTGTTTATGTAACACCATCGAAAGGACAGTAAAATATGTAAAAATTATCCATGTACAGCGTAACTTGAGATCAAAGACTCTGTCCATTCGCTACAGAATCACGTCATATCATGTGTTATCCACGAAAGATACAGTAGTAAGAACAGTCTGCAGATTGAAGTAGTCGTCATCAACACGAACAACAAGCAGTCTGGCATTTTCTTGTTGAAACAAGTTGCAGAAGTCCCGAAGGAAAGCTACTGCGAGTGGTGTTACAATGTTGGAAATCTAATGGCAGCTGTCCGAACTACTAACAATTAAAACCAAAGGTGATACTGTTATGTACAAAGAAATCCAGGGCAACAAGCGCTCTTGTTGACACAGTTCGCAGAAATCCAGAAGGAAAGGTACCTTTAGCGGCGTTAGAACGTCATAAATGCGACAGCAGCTATACAAACTACAAGTACTAAGAGTTCAAATCAAAGATGATTTTGTTATGCACTCATTAGTACCCCATACTTTCAGCCTAGGCTTTTGTCCCGTAGGGCGATGACATCTACACCTTAGTATACACATATACTCAGGAAGCCATCGTATGGTGCATGGTGGAGAGTACCTTGCACCATGCTAACCAACTAATCTCCTGCTCCATTATAAAATTGAACGAGAGAAAAATAACTGCATACTTGCCTCACTACGAGCTCTAACTTCTTTCACATATTGTCTTCACGGTCCTGACACGAGCTGTACATCGGCGGCCGTGGAATCGTTCTGCACTCAACTGCGAATGCAAGATCTCTAATTTTTTTAATTATTGTTCCGCTTAAACCCCTTCGTGTTTTAAAGTGTTAGTTTTGTTTCCAGAATGAAAATATGGCCCAGATGTGCTGTATTACTTTTACTGTCCATGCGATTGTATGTTAACATATAGCGTGTGTACGTGTGGTTGCCTAATTTTGTCTCCGCAACGAAATTCTCACGCCTACAAATGATCCAAACGACCTCACCGCTGACCAACTACACCTACAGATTTCCATAAAAATAGTATCGAGTTGTGGTTTTCCTTCACTCCACTTTAGCAAATGAAACCAGTTATTCCTATTGGGATGCTACTAGAATGAATCACGACTTGGACACCGTAAGTGACTCATTCTCAGAAAAATATATAGAGTGCTGTAGTTGTAAAAATATAAGATACACACTGTCAGATTCTATCCTATATGTAATTTCGAAATTGGCAGAACATATGTTTGAGTATCTTTAGACCGCGTCCGGTTTTATTAGATGTACTCCTACTTGGCTGATACTGATTGACGGTGAGAAGAGAAGAGCTGCACCCTGGATGGCACTTTCAGGAAAAGCTCAGAGGACAAGGAAATTGGAAATCAACACATTTTCTGTGAGTGTTTCCGTATCCACCAAACCGAAGTGCACATATCATTTACTGAAGTACAGACAGCAGTTATATTGCATTCATAATCTGCTCGTTTGAGCATTGATCAATGAGCAGCTGATGTACGTGTGTATCTAGAATTCTCTGCCTACATATTGGACACAATATACCGATTGCAAACTCCTAGGGCTGAAAGTACGTCAGTATGAAACAAAATACGAGTTAATGTTTCTGTTTCGTCACTAGCCAGGAATAGAAAATCGTCTCAAGTATTCTTCCGGAGCACTTCAGTGAGTTTCAGACGCCAAAGAGAGCTAGAGAATCGTCTCTCGAGTAAACAGAATAAGAACTCTGTTGACATAGGAACTACCTCATGTGCTTCTTAAATCTAACTACCAGATTCTCCACTCTGGCTCTAGCCAGAGAAGTCTCTAGGACTGTCTTTGGAGGAATTGATCCCCACAAGTGTCTCCGCGCCATGCATCCATTTCCTCTTGGACATGTGGCATTAACGTTTCCACTCAGATGACGAATTCCAACGGCTATTACAAAACTATTACCTCCCACTACAGGGGTCGTCAATCTTCCAGTCAATAGCCTGAAGGTAATCAAATGGTTCAAATGGCTCTGAGCACTATGGGACTCAACTGCTGAGGTCATTAGTCCCCTAGAACTTAGAACTAGTTAAACCTAACTAACCTAAGGACAGCACAAACATCCATGCCCGAGGCAGGATTCGAACCTGCGACCGTAGCGGTCTTGCGGTTCCAGACTGCAGCGCCTGTAACTGCACGGCCACTTCGGCCGGCGCCTGAAGGTAATACTCCTTTCCAAAGATTATCTGAAAGTTCCCATTTCCCCTCCTACATCCTTGCCACTTTGCCAATCAGATTTATTATATACTATCAGGAAAATAGTATGATATTGTTGGCTGAGATTTTGGAGAACTCCCCTTAGTTAAACTGGATTTGTTTGTTCCACTGTTGTATTGCCTGTAAAGTGATGTAAGGGACAGCAAGTCATATCTTTTTAGTTTGATTTGGTATATAACGTATTCCCTCAAGGATTTTCTTGAGTATTCTTCTCGTGATCTTTGCATTCCATTTTACACTTAATATGTTGGTTTTTGTCAGGTTGCATTTTTGATGCTGCGACAGCCAGTTATATCACCTGTAGTGATAATACTTAGGCTGCAGGTACGCACATTATTGTGTACTTGGATGAGGATAGCATAGGAGTTTTTCTCATATGTAAGAATTACGTAGGATTTTTAAACAAAAAAAGAAAAAAAATTGACAAGCTTCGTTCAACGGAGCTTCTGCTTGTATATTGTCTGTTTCTTGTCTTTTTGAAGTTTAGCATGTTCTCTTATAAATCCGTGATGTTAAAATAGTTTCAAGGCTAACAACTATGTGCACATATTTCATCCTCTTGTGCTGTGTGTATATGGGGATTTGTCTTAATGCTGCTAATGTCATTTTGTAGTTTTAAGTGTTTTTAATATTACTCACCGCTTTCTGTAAACCTTGCTGTGGTACACCTTGAGGCACACTACATGTATACTCTTTTTATTACGTAGGGGCCCTAGGAAGGTATAATGAATAGCCGAAACTGGTAGCGAAAATAAAATAAAATAACTTTTCAGTTGCACGGCTGTTTGGCGAATTTCATTGTTAAATATTTGACCAGCCGCTTTCCCATGTCCACAACGGATCAACAGGTCCTGCCCACATCGTCCACGCTACAGAGGTTCTGCGGCCTCCAGCATTGTAAAACACCACCTCCTGCTCTTCTCTCTCTCAGAACAGTAAATGTTCACCACTTCAGAACACAGATGTCGCCCTTTCTGTCAGAGCTCAGCTGCAATTAACTTCCAGACGTTCAGTACTACAAAAAGCTACTGAAATGATTAATAATCCAACTGTGCATCATGAACAGAGATCTAACATACGAGGGATGGAACTTTAATAGTGGAAACTATTTATTTACAGCTCGTACAAAATAGATACGTGTTTCAATGTTTTACTGAACTTCAAAGTAGTCACCAGCATTGTGTATAAGCCGTTGTCAGCGATGTGAAAGTCGTAGGATACTCTTAGCAGTTCCATTTGTGTTGACATTTAGAATGGCGCCGTCTATAGTCCGACGAATTTGCAGCAATTCTAAAGCGAATGCCCTGAAGTGTTTCTTTCAGTTTAGAAATCGAGTTGAACTTGCGAGGGCTTAAGCCAGGGGAGTGTAGTAGGTGGTAACAGCACTTAGCAGTCCCATCAGTCAAACTAGTCAGTAACAGCTTGCACTGTGCGTGCTTCAGCATTGTCCTGCAAAATGATGGTCAGGTCCTGCAGAAAGTGGCATCACTTCTGTCTCTAAGCTGATCGTAGGTTGTGTTCCAAAAATGAATAGCATAGAGATAGAAGTGATGACACTTTCTGCAGGACCTGACCATCATTTTGCACGACAATGCTCAAGCACGTACAGTGCAAGCTCTTACTGATTTGTTTGACTGATGTTGCTGCTAGGTGCTATACTACCTACTGAACTCCTCAGACTTAAGTCCTCGTGAGTTCAACTCGGTTCCTAAACCGAAGGAAACACTTCACGCCATTCGCTTCAGAACTGCTACAAATTCATCAGGAAACTGACCTCGCCGCTCGAACTGTCAACACAACTGGCACTGCTAAGAGTATCCTACGACTTTCACATCGCTGACATCAGGTTATAAACAATGCTGGTGACCACTTTGAATGTCAGCAAAACTTTGAAACACGTATTCATTTTGTACGAGCTGTAAATAAATAGTTGCCACTATTAAAATTCCACCCCTCGTAAATATAAATCGAAAAGAATTTACAGGATATTAAATGTGTGGTGGCAAAATGTCGTCCCTTCACATCGTCTTCCCTCCAGGGATTGATACTTGAGTACACGAAACATGTTTTTAATAGTCGCTTACTGATCGAACCTACCTGTTACAAATCCAGCAGCATGCCTCTGAAATTGTTTCAATTTCATCCTTTAATTTGTCCTTGTGGAGATCCCAAACACGAGAGCTTAGTCAAGAATGGGTTGCATGCAACCTGTCAATATTTGTATCCTTGGAGCCTCTACACACGGGTAGTTTAATGATGGAGCTGTATGCAGAACTGCGTCTCGTCTGAAAAATTATGTGTCCAGTTTTGTCGTAGTTGCCCCAATGTCGACACACCTACCTCTGCTACAGCCCCAAGGGACGTAGCTATAATGGCAGCCAATTTGACAATTCGTGGTGCTCGTCGCACTGTCCCATTGGATATTTTCTGCAATCAAGGTACTTGACGTGGCTGTAAAAATCTTCAAGCTGATAGCCAATACATCTGCCTTTCCTCGCGCCAGTCGTATGGGGCCGCTGAGAATGGAGAATGGCACTCCTGAAAATATGAATTCCTCATTCATATAACTGTTCTAAGGCACTGACCAACGTGAGGAACAATGACGTGGTAAACTGTGGTGTAAATATACCAAGATCCGGCCGCCGTTCAGCTTGAATTGAACTGCTACTAAATTAGTGATTCCAGGGGTTAAGCGATAACATTGGAACTCAGGTCACAGATAAGTATTAACTTCCGACGAAACTGTTTAAAAGTTACGCAAAGCTTGCCACGGTCAAGAATGAGGAAAGCAGTCTTAATTTTGAATGCAACCTTTGCCTATGTATATAGTAAGTTCATAAAATTATATTATCAGTTTCGATTACAATGTTGTACAATCAAGTATGAGTCATTGTCATTTGGTTTACCCGCGATCTTTCCAAACAAAAGTTATATTGAAACTGATATCACTTTGATTAGCAGTAGATCTAAGTCAGGCATTTTAATTTCCGAAGTATTTAGCACCCATCAGTTGTAGCGCTGAAATATTGTAACATTAGTACTGAGAAATTGAGAGACACTGTATAGAAAGAGATATCCGTTAGCGGAATCACTTAGCTGAATAAATGTGTAATAACCAATGTCTGTAAAAGCCACTTCGTCCCAACGTCTACTTTAATTTCATTTTAGTGAAAGAGTATCTTCTGGGACCCCTCTCTTTACAGAAATACACACCTGTCGAGAAAAGCTGCCTAACCTTACCTCTGTATTAAGGTGCAGCTTAAATGCAGCGACTCGGCACAGACAAACTAGTGGAACTATAGCTCTGAAAATGCTGGAGCCACTATATGAAACCTCCCTCATTTACGTACCTCGGCGTCTTTTATTTCTCCGTGCAGCCGGGGAGATCTTTTTTCCAGACATCTCTGAAACGTTCCCCTAGGAAAATAATGAAAGGCGGTGTAAAACTGCCAGCGGAACTGCAGCTAACTACATCTGTGACATTCTCACTTCTTTCGTCACCTGTGAGCTTCACAACCACGTGCTTTCTTATCAACTACTGCTTCTGCCATTTTGTTTTTAAGTAGAAACCAATTTCATCAGTCTCACTGGAATTTATCTTTTGAGGAAGAATCCGAAACAGTTTACGATGAACAATATGGAACACAAAAGAGGAGACAGGGGGGTGAGGAGGAAGATAGTTGGCGCAAACAATAATAGCAGTTGTTTCAGTTTGGTGTCTGGAGATGAGCAAAGATAATATGAAAGAGGAAAGTACAACTCCCATATAAATAGGGGAATACGGCGAGCTGTGTAGGAACGGACGCCGCGGCTCTCCAGGAAGGAGACAAGTTTACCATGAAGAAATGGAAGAAAGTAAACAAAAAGTTGCGATAACCGCAGTTCATACAATTTGATGATGGTGAATAATAATGTGAATCCGCTGATTTCAAAATGGTTAGTATCAGTGGTTAAACCTTCCGCATCGACAGTGGGTTAGTAACCAATCTCTGAGTATCTTTATAAGAACGTAGGCTTCCACGGCCGGTGTCATGGTGATTAAAATTCTTCTGGGTATTATGCCTCGTCATTGCTAAAAACTAACGACAATAATAAACCAAAACCGACGTTTCGGCCGAATTGCAACGGTCTTCCTCAGGGCACGACTGGTTTTGCATGCGGATATGTGCTTCTATTTATTACAGTCTATCGATGCCTGACGTCACTGTTGTAAAACTTGTAATTGGCTCTCTAATATGATCGGCTAGTCATGACGTAAGGGAAGATGGAAGGAAAGAGGCTATTTGAGCATGTCCATGTCGTCAACGATTGGTAGCTGTCCGCCAATCAGCGTTCAGCTTCTGGTCGGCAAGTTTTCCTCCTGGTGTGCGCGGAAGTGGACTGACAGTTGCTCTACAGCTGTTTGTGCAGATACGTCCGTGTGCCGTGTAGCTTCTGCCCCGCGACCGCTCGCAGCCCGTTGGACTGGCTTGGCCGGCAGCCACGACGCCGGGAGTTTGTAGCCATCTTCTCTGTTGATAATGTCAGGCTGCTTGATAATTTCGATCACCTGTCGTATTTTGCGTTCTCGCATCCACGATTCTTTTGCCAGTACTCGGGCTTCCTGGAACCTGATAGGATGTCAACAGTCACGGTGGTATCCCGCTGTCGCCGACTTATTATGTTGTTGTAATCGTACATAGCGTTCGTGTTCTGTTGCTCGTAAGCTGACAGGTCTCCCTGTTTCTCCTATGTAGGCAGCTCCGCACTCACACCGGAGTTCGTCAACACCTGCAGTGTTAAGATGGCTGACTACATCCTTGGTGGAACCTATCATTTCGTGGATCCTGCAACTGATTCGAAAAACCGGTTTGAAACCCCGCCGGCGGAGGACGTTGCCTAGCCGTTCACTGCCGCCTTTTACATATGGTAAGTGTACGAGTGGAAGCTTCTCTTCTTTGCCTTCTTCTCGTGTTCTGCTCCCTTTGGTTTTAGCTACCTTTCTTATGATGTTGTCATCATAGCTATTGGCACGAAACGTGTGTTGTAACTCCTTTAATTCTCTATTACTGGGCCAATTAAAAGTTTTACCCCAGTGACGTCAGACATCGATAGACTGTAATAAATAGAAGCACATATCCCCATGCAAAACCAGTCGTGTCCTGAGGAAGGCCGTTGCAATTTGTCTGAAACGTCGGTTTTAGTTTGTTATTGTTGTTAGTTTTTAGCAATGACGCGGCATAATACCCACAAGAATTTTAATCACTCTAACTATCTCTGTTTAGGTACCTTTGTTTATCTTTGACAGTGAATCTGAAAAACATCTCTTTTTTTCATTTTTTTAAGTTTCGCCAAGTTCTTCTGTTAAACAGTGAAATAGTGTTGAAATGTCGACTGTGGGTCAGGCACAAGATTATTCAGGTGTGATACCCGTAGCGGAGCTACTCTTTCCTTGAAAAGACGTATTATCTGCTGTTTCTTGTCAGTACAATGCTTTCGGTGTGAAGGAAGGACACTTCTAATTAAACTCGTAAGAAAATGAAAGGCTTATTTAGCGGCCACCAGTAGCCTGAGTGAGGTCTGACAGCCTTATTTAAGGACAGGAGCCCGAGCAGTGTCTCCAGAGCACACAGAGCGCTGTAGTGGTGAGTTAGTGGGAAGAGGAGCGTGTGGAGTTTAGGGGCGATACTGTCCCCGGGGGCGTGGTTGTTTGCACAGCGCAGGGACCTGCGGCCGGTCACGCGCAGGACGCAATCAGCCGGTGCTTTGTCAGCACAGTGGCGGGCGATGGGGGAGGGAGAGAGAGGGGGCGGGACCAGCCCCGTCCTCCGTGGCCAAGTCCTCCTTCCTGCAGACACCGCCTCCGTCCTCTAAACAACGTTTGAGTTCGTGGCTAACTTCCTTCAAAGAGCCGAAACTCCTTGGCCAGTTCGGGAAGAGAACTGGCGGAGGACGCGCTGGTAACCGAAACCAACCTTTCAAAGCTTACGTAATCTTGTGAACTTGCACTTTTACTCCGGTCCGGATTCGCTGTGGCAAATTTGCTGTGGCACGAGTAGATCTGCCCGTGACTGCACTTTGTCCTTCGGAGTTTTCCACCGGTAATTTCAAGAACTCTGACAAGTTCACGTACGCAAGAAACTTTATTTTGTCCACAGTGTCTGTAGCAGGACCACCTTGACGACTGTAAGTGTTGTCGCCATCGAGTGAATTAGTTTCATAAAAAAGAAAACAAACTGCCATAAGTCATTAATCGTGACTTTTTATTTCAATACGCGATGAATTTCGAGCCATAAGGGCTCATCTTTGGGTGCTTGATTAGTTAATTTTTTTTTAACCGGTTACTATTGGTCGGTTTCATGAGTTGTTGCATAACTTCTTAGGTGCAGCATGTGTAAACACGTTCACATCCATAGAAACACATAGTACCACAGCGCTTTACTGAGTTCATTGCAGGATATTGATTTGAAATTTACGGTAGCTCTGGTTCAAACATCTTCGAGCAACACGTAAGTTTGTTTTTTTGCTTCCCGTAGTTAAAACGCTCAAATGGTTCAAAGGGCTCTGAGCACTATAGGACTTAACATCAGTCCCCTAGAACTTAGAACTACTTAAACCTAAACTAACCTATAGACATCACACACATCCATGCCCGAGGCAGGATTCGAACCTGCGGCCGTAGCGGTCGCGCGGTTCCAGACTGAAGCGCCTAGAACTGCTCGGCCACACCGGCCGGCTAAAACTTTCACCGGTGCACCGCAGGGTTATAGGCACAAAGGTTCGACAGGCAACATGTGAGCACTACGTCAGTAATATGGCAATAATGGAGAAGAGCTCCCAGTCCTTAGGATTAGCTAGAAAGATAATACTTTATGTTGCAGGTACGAGCAACCTTTCGCAGTTCGTAGGACAAGTTGTAATTCCGCCTTTGAGTAAGCGTTGGGCCAAGTCATTAAATAAATTAAATTAATATTAACTGGAATAAGAAAAGTCTATGCTTTAATTTTCATTTTATTGTGCAACGTTTTGACATCTACATAATTTTTTAAATCTAATGATTGAACAAAAAATGGCAACTCATCGGTATTGGCTACATTACTTAAGATAATCCTAGGTTTTCATCCATTAATGTGGATCGATTTCTTCATTTATTGCTTCCACTAAAACCCTTCGTATTTACGTGCTCTCAAAAGAACAGACGAGTTTTCCAGAAAAAATTAGATATATTTTAAGTGATACACAAATGTTCGATTGGAATCTGGTGGTGCGAGGAGTCATCTTTTCTCCTTGTGAAACCTGTTTTTCCTTGACTTCAACCTGTAAGTGCGTAAGACACTATAAGCTGAATTTTAATGTCCTGATACATTCCTCTTTTTAAATGAAATCTGACCCATAAGAGAACAGCAACCCGATACGACTAACTTGTACCTAATGTGGTGTAGTGACCAGAAACTTTCTCGCGGAGCAACGGAGTAGTGAAAGGTGTTCTAACAGAACATGAACGAAGGTAATTTGACACAGTGATCTTTCTAGCAAATTTCATGTAGTTATTCCATATCTATGCTGCTGACTCCCTCCTTGCATTTGTACAATGCAAATGCAGTCGCACATCGTATCCTCCAACACTTGGTAAATTGAAAACGAGCTCATATGGTAGCTAAATATCGACTACTTCACTGAAAACACGCGCTTGAAAGCTACACTGGAACATACACTTACCTTGATAACTGAAAACTGCATTGAAAATTTGAATACTCTGCCGGCTGAAGGGAGATCAACCACTTTTTTCGAGAAATAATATGAAACTGAATACAATTCGTTCGTGAACGACGTTTGTAAGGCATCAAATCTCAGAATATGAGAAAGATCAGAGAGTTGAAAATTAGTTCGTGGGAGCCGTGCATTCGCGAAAACCGAATAAGTATTTATAGACTATCCAGAAAAAGAATAAAGTCTCACACGTTACATATAAGGACACTTTAACGGACCACATGACTTTATATCATCGTACATTCACGAAAGCCAGAAAAACAATTCTGTATTCTTATTAACGGCCGTAGTATTATTGAGTCAAAAACCAATGCGATATACTCCTTGCAGATTCAGATCTGTGAACAGGAAACGGATATCAGTTCTCACGTGTTCAAATAATTCGTAAAGCTGAACAAAGTAACTAACATTGCTCACGTGAAATGTGGTTCAAAATTAGCTCGTGTGAATAAATCTGAAAACAACGCAACAGAATTATGAATAGGCAGCACAAGAAACCATGCGTCTCACCACAAGTCTGGCTGATGTCGCTTCATTGTGTCCATTTCAGTATCACAAGAGAAGTGTGTATACTAAATAGTTAGGCACGCCCTAGAAGCAGGGAAAACAGTACTTTTCACGGCCACAGGAGGAAGTCTGGTGTGTCTGTTTGTCCCATAAGCCAAGCGAGGCTCCGTTACTGATTCTCTGCGCTAATCAATACTACTGGCTGACTAACCTCAGAACTTAAAGGGGCCTCCTCTCTTTCAATATTTATTGACAATTCTGGTCTGTCAAACTTTCAATATACTGAAGCGACCTCACAATATCAATAACACTGACAAAAACTGTTAGTTGACGATGTGGTTTTACGAGATTAAAGTGTTGAATACTGGAAAGAAGGGATGTGCTGCAGTTATATTAACTACAGCTTGCAAGCAACAGAAAACAACGAAAAAGACGTATCCGAGAATGGCTGAGAAAAACTGAAAAGACTGGTCACGCGTTAATTTACTGACTGAGGACAGAACTAAGTACCGGAAACATTTCATAAATTACTTTCCAATGAGCCCTGCATCGAATGTCAAGTTATCAGTGTTGATACGAGATACAATAGAGAAGCAAAAGACACTAATGGAAGAAGCAGTCGCAGTCGGCAAGACATTAGGAGTCACTCAGAGATTTCTGACGATAGACAGCTCATTTTAATGTTCGAAGTTTAGTTCCGTAGTATCAGCTGCCGCACTTAGTAAAATTCTATGGAAACCTGGGAAGCAGTTAGATCTGCCTGGCAAGGACCTGTTTGAGCAATCAATGTAAAACAGTTTTTTTTTACGATTTGTGATAATTTGGTGAAACTGACGAGCATTTCGCAGACCTCGAACTGGTCACTGTAGATATAGGCGTATTTTTCGAAATGGGAGCGTTTTTCCAAACTGCTATGTAATGCATCAATCTGTACTACATTTTCAAATTGGTTGGGCGAGGGGAACAAACAGCGATCGTTTTCAAATTAATGGTGTAAGCATTGTCATAGGGCATCTACCGTTAACCGCCTTAAAGGGGTATATGCCTTGGTTATCCTTGAATAGGCCAATTAAATTTCTTTTGTATTTAAAGCCTCCTTAAAAATTGAATCTGCGGTATGATAACCACGACAACGTGTTGAAAAGTAAAGAGTCCAGATGAAGCCAGGTAGCTGGTTCCTGAAGCTCTGTCAACATCTGAATGGAGAATATTGTCAAACTGACGATACGTAACTTAACACGTTCTGTATGTACTGACAATTCTGAGGTCAATCAGTACTGCTCCTCACTGTTTCTAGTATTGACGATACGTCAATACGCGTTCTCAGATGGTCAATATATTGACAGTTTGACAATATTATTGAACGTATTACGTTTTCTTACGGTTCTTAATCAAAGATGAAGTTATTTTAGCAGTCAGAAGACTATCATATGTTCTATAAAACGTGGAAGTGCTTATCGATATCCGTAAGAATACAACTGCTCTATAAAAAGTGTCTGTAATAGACGGCTTTAACTTGCTTTTACAACATGCAGCGTTTGTATATGGATACACTCAGGAACTTACGGATACGACAACTTAGTACCATCACCTAACCGCCAGAATAATCCATTAAAATATCATCATTGAACTGTGGTTCCAGTATCAAATTTACCTGAGGTTCAATACATTCCACCTGTAAGTTTTATGGTGCTTTAGTTGCAACATCCTTTAGAGGAACATGTATTGAGAATTAATAAAAAGTATGAACCTATCAGTACTGGAAATAAGAGGGTTGTTTTTTAAGTAAGGGCCTTTTTTATTTAAAAAAAAGATACAAATACTTTTGTAAAAAAAATTTATTTTCTGATTCTACACACTTTTACCTATTTTTGTACATAGTTGCCTTGTTTATTTAAGCACTTGTCACACCGTACAACTAAGTTTTTAATTCCCTCTTCAAAGAATTCGGCCGCCGGCTCCGACAGCCAAGAGTTCACGGCCGCTTTCATCGTCGTCATTGAAGCCCTGTCCGCCAAGATGGTGCTTCAGGTACCGGGAAAGGTGAAAATCACTAGGAGCAAGGTCGGGGCTGTATGGTGCAGCCAAAAGAATCAATCAAATCCCGAGTCTTTTGAGAGGTGTGAGGCTTAGCGTTATCGTGCAGGAGCAAAACTCCTTTTGTCAGCGTTCCGCGCCTTTTGCTTTGAATTGCTCCGACGAGCTTCTTTAGAGTTGCACAGTAGGCGTCTGAGTTGATTGTCGTTCCTCATGGCATAAAGTCCACTAGCAAAACACCGCGCCGGTCCCAGAACACAGTTGCCATAATCTTGCGCTTTGACAGCGTCTGTTTGGCTTTGACCTTGACAGGTGAGGTTGTGTGTCGCCATTCCATTGATTGTCGCTTGCTTTCGGGAGTGATATGGGATCTCCAGTGACAATTAGACTCAGCATGTCATCCCCTTCTTCCCCGTAACGAATCAAAAAGTCCAATGAAGTGGCAAATCTCTTCCCTTTGTGGTCCTTTGTGAGGAGTGTGGGTACCCACCGAGAACACAGTTTCTTAAAGTTTAGGTTTTCAGACACAATTTTGTACAAAACCGGTCTTGAAACTTGTGGAAATTCCAAAGAAAGAGTGGAAATTGTGAATCTTCTCTCCTCAAGAATCTTTGTTTCGACTGCAGCCACCAAATCATCAGTGATCACAGAGGGCCGGCCTGAGCGTTCTTCGTCATGGACGTTTTGACGTCCATTTTTAAACTCTCTAACCCATTGACGCACTTTACCTTCACTCATTGCATTCAAGCCATAAACTTCTGTTAACTGACGATGAATTTCTGCAGCTGATAGGCTTCTCGCGGTCAAAAAACGTATCACGGACCGTATCTCACACGCGGCGGGCGATTCAATAATCGCAAACATTATAAAGTAGCACAGCACAATGATGATCCCGTATTGACAGCTATGCTGCAATCCCTGAACTAGTCAAGATAAAATGAAAAATAAATAAATTAAACAAGAATATGTAAAGTATATCTGAGCGTATTCTGTCTCGTAAAAAAACACTTTATAACCAACCAACTAGCCTACATGGTCCTTCTTATAAAGTAATGGAGATACTGATGGGAAAGAAACTGGTAATGCTATCAGTATGGACTTTCTCTAAAGTGCTTTTCGTAACGTTAGCATTCAGACGACAGCATGTGCGGAAAAATAAATTTTTCGTTTTTTTTTAATTTTTGGAACGAATGATACCTATCACAGACAACAAAAATTCTTATGAATTACTTTTTGTTGTATATTAGTTTTTGGCTGTACAAGTTCTGTTTCAGTCTACTCACGTCGTATCCACTGTAAGTGAATATAAATTCGTAGCACATCAGATATACGTGTTGATTTTTGCTCAAGACAAAATGATAATTCTTGGTCTCCTTGTGTTGAGACTGATGATTCTGAACTTTAAAAAACAACTCTCTGACGTCCTGAATCTAAAATTATAAGCTATTTTCACAATTATACAAGAAACAGTCTCCTACGTCACAGGTATAAGGTATGGTGTCACCAAGAACCAGTTCAGTAGCTCCATCACTTCTGTTCTTTATTCTGTGAAGACAATAATAAAGTAATAAATTTATGATCTCTACCTTCGACAGTGAAAGATGTTGGCTAGTGGAAATGTATGTTTTACGCTTAATGGTTTTTTAGATTAATGAAATCTCCGTCCACGCTGTTTTCAAGAGTGTTGATAGAATGTCCCTATGGAGAAAAAGTTTAAAGGAGATTTTGTATGAGCTCACATCCATTCATACGAACATCCAGTTTATCTTGGAAAGATAAAAAGATACACTCCTGGAAATGGAAAAAAGAACACATTGACACCGGTGTGTCAGACCCACCATACTTGCTCCGGACACTGCGAGAGGGCTGTACAAGCAATGATTACACGCACGGCACAGCGGACACACCAGGAACCGCGGTGTTGGCCGTCGAATGGCGCTAGCTGCGCAGCATTTGTGCACCGCCGCCGTCAGTGTCAGCCAGTTTGCCGTGGCATACGGAGCTCCATCGCAGTCTTTAACACTGGTAGCATGCCGCGACAGCGTGGACGTGAACCGTATGTGCAGTTGACGGACTTTGAGCGAGGGCGTATAGTGGGCATGCGGGAGGCCGGGTGGACGTACCGCCGAATCGCTCAACACGTGGGGCGTGAGGTCTCCACAGTACATCGATGTTGTCGCCAGTGGTCGGCGGAAGGTGCACGTGCCCGTCGTCGACCTGGGACCGGACCGCAGCGACGCACGGATGCACGCCAAGACCGTAGGATCCTACGCAGTGCCGTAGGGGACCGCACCGCCACTTCCCAGCAAATTAGGGACACTGTTGCTCCTGGGGTATCGGCGAGGACCATTCGCAACCGTCTCCATGAAGCTGGGTTACGGTCCCGCACACCGTTAGGCCGTCTTCCGCTCACGCCCCAACATCGTGCAGCCCGCCTCCAGTGGTGTCGCGACAGGCGTGAATGGAGGGACGAATGGAGACGTGTCGTCTTCAGCGATGAGAGTCGCTTCTGCCTTGGTGCCACCGATGGTCGTATGCGTGTTTGGCGCCGTGCAGGTGAGCGCCACAATCAGGACTGCATACGACTGAGGCACACAGGGCCAACACCTGGCATCATGGTGTGGGGAGTGATTTCCTACACTGGCCGTACACCACTGGTGATCGTCGAGGGGACACTGAATAGTGCACGGTACATCCAAACCGTCATCGAACCCATCGTTCTACCATTCCTAGACCGGCAAGGGAACTTGCTGTTCCAACAGGACAATGCACGTCCGCATGTATCCCGTGCCACCCAACGTGCTCTAGAAGGTGTAAGTCAACTACCCTGGCCAGCAAGATCTCCGGATCTGTCCCCCATTGAGCATGTTTGGGACTGGATGAAGCGTCGTCTCACGCGGTCTGCACGTCCAGCACGAACGCTGGTCCAACTGGGGCGCCAGGTGGAAATGGCATGGCAAGCCGTTCCACAGGACTACATCCAGCATCTCTACAATCGTCTCCATGGGAGAATAGCAGCCTGCATTGCTGCGAAAGGTGGATATACACTGTACTAGTGCCGCCATTGTGCATGCTCTGTTGCCTGTGTCTATGTGCCTGTGGTTCTGTCAGTGTGATCATGTGATGTATCTGACCCCAGGAATGTGTCAATAAAGTTTCCCCTTCCTGGGACAATGAATTCACGGTGTTCTTATTTCAATTTCCAGGAGTGTAGTTACCAGCCGTTGGTGGATATTCTGGTTTGACAGAAGAATGAGTCATTCTTTTAGCTTAAGTTCAAACACTCTGTTTTACGTTTACAGTTAACGGATTGCTATCACAAGTTACAAACCATGAGCGTACATAAAACATTTGCACATACGGCACGCACAGTTTCTGGTTCTGGGAATCTACCTCGGAAGCTCGCCCGTCTAAGAGCAATCTACAAAGAAAATGAATACTCCACCCGGGGAGATCAATATGGTGTTATTAGTTACAGCAAAAGATCAACAATCCGTCTGATGTCAATATAAACTCGTTCAGCAATCGATCACAATGCTGCAGTACACTGGATGATCATAGCGATTATGGCGGAGACTTGGGAAGAGGTCTCATTCTTCCAATGTTTTGGAGAGGCACAGCGTTGTTGATCCTGGCTTCATGGTGTGAGGAGCCATCGGGTATGACTTGAGCTCACTGCTGGTGGTGGTTCAGGGGTCTCTGACGGGAGAACAGCACGTGTAAGACACCCTGCTTCCTCATATATTGCCTCTCATGCGATAGTATCATGATGCCATTTTTCAATACGACAACGCTCGTCTGCTTGGGACGTATCTCTATGTAGTCTCTACGTGATGTTAAGGTACTTTTGTCGCAAGCTAGATCCACAGATCTGTCCCCAATAGACACCAGCTTGGATGTGAACTCTGTCCCAATACCATCATCGAGGATCTCAGTGGCCAGACATTTAGGGCCACCTTGCCTCAGTAAAGAATACATTGGCCCAACGACACCATTCTCTACTGAATCCCCGCCCGCGCCCAAGCGAGAGGGGCCGCGACGTCATACTGATAAGAGCACTCATACTGCCAAGGTGCGAAAATTACTGGTTTAATAAGTCATGGCTGCAAAATACTAACACGAATTCTTTACAGACGAATGGAAAAACTGGTCGAAGCCGCCCTCAGGGAAGATCAGTTTGGATTCCGTAGGAATGCTGGAAAACGTGAGGAAATACTGACCCTTCGACTCATCTTAGAAGATAAATTAAGAAAAGACAAACCTACATTTATAGCTATTGTAGACTTAGAGAAAGCTTTCGACAGTGTTGACAGGAATAGTCTCTTTCAAATTCTGAAGGTGGAAGCGAAAGGCTATTTACGATTTGTACAGAAACCAGATGGCAGTTATGAGAGCCAAGGGCCGCGAAAGAGAAGCAGTGGTTGGGAATAAAGTGAGACAGGGTTGTAGCCTATCCGCGGTTTTATCCAGTCTGTATATTGAGCAAGCAGTAAAGGAAACAAAAGAAAAATTTAGAGTAGGAATTAAAATCGGTGGGAAAGTAACATACTCTTTGAGATTTGCCGATGACATCGTAATTCTGTCAGTGAGGGCAGAGGAGCTGAACGGAATGGACAGTATCTTGAAAGGAGGATGTAAGATGAACATCAACAAAAGCAAAACGAGGATAATGGAATGTAGTGTAATTAAATCAAGTGATGCTGAGGAAATTAGAAAATGAGACACTTAAAGCAGTAGATGAGTTTTGCTATTTGGGGAGCTAAATGACTGATGATGGTCGAAGTGGAGAGGATATTAAATTGTAGACTGGGAATGCCAAGGAAAGCGTTTCTGAAGAAGAGAAATTTGTTAATATCGAGTATAATTTTAAGTGTCAAGAAGTCTTTTCTGAAAGTACACTCCTGGAAATTGAAATAAGAACACCGTGAATTCATTGTCCCAGGAAGGGGAAACTTTATTGACACATTCCTGGGGTCAGATACATCACATGATCACACTGACAGAACCACAGGCACATAGACACAGGCAACAGAGCATGCACAATGTCGGCACTAGTACAGTGTATATCCACCTTTCGCAGCAATGCAGGCTGCTATTCTCCCATGGAGACGATCGTAGAGATGCTGGATGTAGTCCTGTGGAACGGCTTGCCATGCCATTTCCACCTGGCCCCTCAGTTGGACCATCGTTCGTGCTGGACGCGCAGACCGCGTGAGACGACGCTTCATCCAGTCCCAAACATGCTCAATGGGGGACAGATCCGGAGATCTTGCTGGCCAGGGTAGTTGACTTACACCTTCTAGAGCACGTTGGGTGGCACGGGATACATGCGGACGTGCATTGTCCTGTTGGAACAGCAAGTTCCCTTGCCGGTCTAGGAATGGTAGTACGATGGGTTCGATGATGGTTTGGGTGTACCGTGCACTATTCAGTGTCCCCTCGACGATCACCAGTGGTGTACGGCCAGTGTAGGAGATCGCTCCCCACACCATGATGCCGGGTGTTGGCCCTGTGTGCCTCGGTCGTATGCAGTCCTGATTGTGGCGCTCACCTGCACGGCGCCAAACACGCATACGACCATCATTGGCACCAAGGCAGAAGCGACTCTCATCGCTGAAGACGACACGTCTCCATTCGTCCCTCCATTCACGCCTGTCGCGACACCACTGGAGGCGGGCTGCACGATGTTGGGGCGTGAGCGGAAGACGGCCTAACGGTGTGCGGGACCGTAACCCAGCTTCATGGAGACGGTTGCGAATGGTCCTCGCCGATACCCCAGGAGCAACAGTGTCCCTAATTTGCTGGGAAGTGGCGGTGCGGTCCCCTACGGCACTACGTAGGATCCTACGGCCTTGGCGTGCATCCGTGCGTCGCTGCGGTCCGGTCCCAGGTCGACGGGCACGTGCACCTTCAGCCGACCACTGGCGACAACGTCGATGTACTGTGGAGACCTCACGCCCCACGTGTTGAGCAATTCGGCGGTACGTCTACCCGGCCTCCCGCATGCCCACTATACGCCCTCGCTCAAAGTCCGTCAACTGCACATACGGTTCACGTCCACGCTGTCGCGGCATGCTACCAGTGTTAAAGACTGCGATGGAGCTCCGTATACCACGGCAAACTGGCTGACACTGACGGCGGCGGTGCACAAATGCTGCGCAGCTAGCGCCATTCGACGGCCAACACCGCGGTTCCTGGTGTGTCCGCTGTGCCGTGCGTGTGATCATTGCTTGTACAGCCCTCTCGCAGTGTCCGGAGCAAGTATGGTGGGTCTGACACACCGGTGTCAATATGTTCTTTTTTCCATTTCCAGGAGTGTATTTCTATGGAATGCAGCCATGTATGGAAGTGAAACATGGACGATAAATAGCTTAGACAAGAAGAGAAGCTTTCGAAATGTGATGCTACAGAAGAGTTCTGAAGATTACATGGGTAGATCACGTAACTAATGAGGAGGTACAGAATTGAATAGGGGAGAAGAGGAATTTGTGGCACAACTTGACTAGAAGAAAAGATCAGTTGGTTGGATACGTTCTGAGACACGTAGAAATTATCAGTTCAGTATTGGAGAGAAGCACAGGAGGTAAATATCGTAGAGGGAGACCAAGGCATGAATACACTAAGCAGATTCAGAAGGATGTAGGTTGCAGTAGTTACTCGCAGATTAAGAAGCTTGCACAGAAGAGCTGCATCAAACCAATCTCTGGACCGAAAACCACAACAGCAACTGCCAAGTTCTTCATAAATTTCACTCGATTTTATAATCATTGAAATAACGTCATTTACCCTATCAAGCTGCGAAGTTTCATTTCGTTTCCTACTCACCTTTTGGGTATTTCACATTTTTTTTTCTCAGGCAGGGTAGGTCACACATCATGTTCCGTGGAAGAGAATAGCATAGGACACTAACACGGCACTCCTGTTTTGCCACCCGCAAGATCTGTCTGTGCCTAATATCTTACATCCACCGTGTAAACAATGGAATACTTGCTGCCTGTGCCAAATATTGTACATCCACTAAGCGAACAGTAGAATACATACTGCCTTTGCCGAATATTGTACATTCACTGAGAAAACAATGGAGTACGTACTACCTGTGCCGAATGTTGTACATCCATAGGGAAAACAATGGAATACATTAACACAGCTAAACTGGCTAGTACAAATACAGTTTTGGATTACATTATTATAGTGATACGCTTGGCATAAACATTATTGACACGGACGGCAGCTACAAATTGGATATCACTTGAAATTTACGTTATATATACTAAGATGGGATCAGACATCTCTGAAAGAACAGGTCCGAAAGAACAGATACCATCGGTAACCATGCAGCTCGTTAGAATGAAATTACAATGGAATGAACACCCTTAGCTGCTTACAGGCGTTGACATACGTCAACGGGGACAGATGAAAATGTGTGCCCCGACCGGGACTCGAACCCGGGATCTCCCTCTTACATGGCAGACGTTCCATCCATCTGAGCCACCGAGGACACAGAGCATAGCGCGACTGCAGGGATTTATCTCTAGCACGCCTCCCGCGAAACCCACATTCTCAACGTATTGTCCCGCACTACATTCGTAGTGCCCCCGCCCATTATACTCATTACTCGCGGCGCGTTGCCGATTCTCGTAAGAGTTCAGGCCCTGTTTGAGCATTCACACAGAAGAGCAAGATGGTCAAGTGGCCGGTGAGCCTTAACTATATATATACTGAGATGCTCAAACAGTGCCCGAACTCTTACGAGAATCGGCAACGCGCCGCGAGTAATGAGTATAATGGGCGGGGGCACTACGAATGTAGTGCGGGACAATACGTTGAGAATGTGGGCTTCGCGGGAGGCGTGCTAGAGATAAATCCCTGCAGTCGCGCTATGCTATGTGTCCTCGGTGGCTCCGATGGCTAGAACGTCTGCCATGTAAGCGGGAGATCCCGGGTTCGAGTCCCGGTCGGGGCACACATTTTCATCTGTCTCCTCTGGCGTGTGTTAACGCCTCTAAGCAGCTAAGGGTGTTCATTTCATTGTAATTTCATTGGAATTTACGATCTACTCTCAGCAAAGAAAACAGGGTACACCGAAAACCACGATGAGTGGTGACGCACCGGACAGTAGAGATTTTAATTTTCGCCGTCGAATACGCTGCCTGCTGGCAATTGCAATTATGATATGACACAAACACAAAAGGCCTGCAGATACTAACAATTTTATGTAACGTGTGTAGCTGATGTCAAGTCTTGGATGAATCATCTAATATTTTCTGGCATGTGAACGTTAACAACGTCCTCATGGCTTGGCGGGGCCATCGGTCACCCTCCCCAATTCCGTTACTGGATGCAGTGTGGAGGGGCATGGGGTCAGCACATCGTTCTGCAGGCCGCTGTCAGTATTCGCGACCTGGAGCCACTACTACGCTCATGTTCAGAATGAAAACAGAACGCCTTGAACGACTAGAGATGGGACTTCATATTCACGGGATATGTACAGTATTACGTTCTCCAAAAACTATTAGTATTTGAACCATGTCTCCCTGAGGATTCAAAGTCAACATCGACATTGAGGCGCAACACCACCTATTGGTAAAATGTGCCTGCGTCTCTAGTCGTCGCTATAAACTGAAGGCAATGGATCAGTGTGACTTGAGCAGACATGCAGGGTGCCTGGAAAATGTACGAGAGAACATTACTGTCACTTCAGTGAGTTTTAAAGAGGGCGCACTACTGGCATGAAAGAATCCGGACAACTGCTGATCCAGTGGGCCTAAGTGTTTTGGCAGTGCAACGAGTGTGTGCAGAATGGTTCATAGAAAGTCATGGAACACGACAAAACCCGAGAAGATCGACACCTCAACTGCATAGCATTGCAGGACATACCTGCGTCCTCCTCGGCTCAAACGCGACAGTGGAACAGTGGAACACGTGATAGTCTGTCGCTATTTATTACGGCAGGGGTTAGGTGCTCGTCATCTACCTCTACGCTCACTTTTCACCAAAGTGTTTTAGGACGAATCCAGGTTCCGTTTGTTTGAAAATGATGCCCGCACTTCGGTTCGCGGCACAAAGGGAGAGCGGCATCACAGTGACTGCATATGCAGGAGACATATAGCACCAACTCAAGGCCTTATGGTGTGGCGTGTTATTGGGTACAAACACAAATCACAGTTGGTGCGTGTCCACCGCACTGTGGCCATTGTGACCTACATTAATGACGTCCTGTGACCTGTAGCCATACAGTTTCTGCACAACACACCATACGCTATTTTTCAGCAAGACAATGCACGACCACATGTAAGACACGTGCAGTGCTGTGACCCAGTACCATTTCCACAGACGAACTTTGGAACCAGGTGAATGCAGCATGGATGGCTACACCAGGCGACACCATTCGCACCTTACACAAGTCAATGCCATTACGCATGGAAGAAGTTATCAGAGCCCATTGCGGATCCTGTGCCTACCAGGCACAGGACACACGTTCAACCGAGGTGACTGAAATGCTAATCATTTCTGCATAACATACTAGTGTACATGTCCTGTGAATACGAACGTACTATCTCTGTTCGTTCAAACTGTTCTGTTTTTCCTAGACATGAGTGTACTTGATCAAGTAGCTCCTCAATTGGCATAACGAAACTGAATGCTCTCCTTTCCAGTCCTCCTGCCAAGGAAAACCCTCCTGGAGAACCAGGAATCGAACTCATATTCTCTGCATGACAGTCAGCCGTACTGAACACTCAGCTATGGACATAGATATTTCTGGCAGGTTCCCAAATAAATAAAAGTGAATAGCGACAGGCTGCAATCCTGAAACCTTATCCGGTATTCAGTACGCCGGGGTATTTCAAGATTCAATCGCTAATTTAGGTTTCTCCATAATTGCTTCTAGCAAATTTCGGGATGGTCCCATAAAAGGACAGTCTCATTTCTAACCCGTCCTTGTCCAGTCCCGAATTGTGCTCTCTATTTAATGATAACGACATAGACAATACGTAAAACCACAAATCGCCTTCTTTCAAATCCCTGTTATAGTAGAGATGCTACACAGAAAATGCTTCCTTCCATTGCGTCATTTTTTTTTTTTTTTTTTTTTTTTTTTTTTTTTTTTTTTTTTTTTTTTTTTTAGCGTGTTCTTTCGTTCAGGTCTCTAGCCAATAGACAACTATTTTCTAAGTGTTGCAGTTCTTTTCTTTATTTTACTCGGTTTTTCGTGGTAAAGATACGTTGTATTCGGTTAATACAAATGGACAGGTAATCCTAATAATTGAAGCTTGTTAATGGTCACCATTAGCATTATGTTATGCTGTAGATTGCAGCATGGTCCTTTACGACCCAATCCATAATCATGTTTTGTTTCCTGATGTACCTAACCGATAACAGCTTTTTTCCGTTGTTCCAGGTAAGCCACCACGGATGTTGCACAAAAGTGCAGTCGTCGAATTCCACCACAAAAGAGAGACTAACGCAGCAACACCGATTCACAGTAAGCAATGAGCATTCCATGGAACATTTTACAAGGATTAATTCCTCTAAATGTGTGCAATGATTGACGTACATTTAGCTTAAATGTAGAAAAGATACAACAAGGAGAATCTCAGTGAAAGAGGAATCAATACATGTAAACACACAATTTTGCACTTTTAATAATGTTAACAGAGATGCGATTCTGGGATGATGATACTCTCCTCCTTTCTTTTAAAATTTAAATCTCTGTATAGGGAACCGTCAAGGTAAGTGACGCTGATGTAAAGATTGAGAGTGCTATTTAAGATCAACGTCGTACTACATATTTCGGACAGAACAGTAGTTGCTTGAGAAAGTATAAGGCACATTACATTATCGTATTTTTTTCTGTTTTCCGTCTTTCCCTTATTGCTCTAAATTCATGGAGTTATGTACCATCTATGCAACTAACTGACGGCAGTTTATTGCCATAAACCTTTCGCTTCTTTTATTTGGGAAGCGTAATCAGTGGCCTGAAATCCATGTTTCCTTTAATACATACAACAAACGTATTATTTCATAGACATTATATTTTGTCGTGTTTTTATCTTGTTTACTAATTTAGAACCAATTTTTGTAGCACAAATTCCGTAATGTGAACTTATCGGTCTTTGGTGGTGGAGGTGTATTCGTTAGTTTCCATTCTCCAGTTGGCCAATTTCTGGCGTCCTTTCACCCACATTTGTCACATCGCATATATCACTTGCACTTTCCATTTTTGTCATCAACGTACATATGTGTGTTTTCGGTAAGTAGTGTTGCCAACTGTTATTGTGCGTTTTGTCTCCTGTTTGTGTTGCGCTGTGGTTTGATATGTTTCATTTGTTGTGTGAGTGTATTTTGCTGTGTGTAAATGGTTTTCTTTGTTTTATTTAATAAATGTGAGTTTATGTGTGTGTGTCTGTGGGAGAGAGAGAGGAGACAGAGAGAGAGAGAGAGAGAGAGAGAGAGAGAGAGAGAGAGAAAGGGGGGGGGGGCAGAAGGAGACTCATTAATTATTTATCCTGGTTAAACTTCGGTTTGTTACAGTTTTGGTGACTAGCGTGATCAGTGGAATGGAAAGGATGGCACCCAACGACCAAATCCATACAAGCAATCATCTCTGATCATATTAGCCACCAAAACAATAAATAACCGAAGTGTAACCAGGATAAATAATTAATGCATCTCCTCCCCCCCCCCCCTTGTCCCAATTCTCTCTCTCTCTCTCTCTCTCTCCCCTCCCCCCCCCCCCACACACACAGACACAGAAACTCATATTTATAAAATAAAATAAGAACCGATTTACACACAAACAAAGAAACACAACAAAAGAAAATATCAACCCACAACGCAACACAAACAGAAGACAAACACACAACAACAGTTATCAACACTATACACCGAAAACACACAAACAACAAAATGGAAAATGCAAGTGATGTATGCGATGTGGCAAATGTGGGTGAAATAACGCCAGAAATCGGCCACCTGGAGTACAGAAACTAACGAAGACGTCTCCAACACCACACACTTGAGTTAACAGCACACACTTGAGTTAACAACGCTGGAAATCGTAAGTAACACTGAACAATAAGTTCACATCACGGAATTTGTGCTACAAAAATTGATTCTAACTTTAAAAAAAAAAAACAAGATAGAAACACTATAAAATGTAATATAGCAGCATATTGTATCTACCACATGATACATTTATTGTATGTATAAAAGGAAACATGTATTTCAGGCTCCTGATGAACTTCCCAAAGAAATGAAGCGAAATGCGTATGGCATTAAACAAACTGCCTTCAATTAGTTGCATATTTGGTACATACCTCCGACATTATATTAGTTTATTTTTTGTTGCTTTCTGAAACCATGCCCTTCTTTGTGCTTAAAACTGATTAAATTCATTATATATTACGAAAACTTTCTACATAATGTAAGATTCCCCGCCACTTCTAGGATTTAAGGACACTATATAAACTAGCCACTGTTTTAGAAACTGGCCTACTGTAGCAAGTAGTATCTTTCGGGCATAATTTAGCGAAGTTATACCGTGTAAACAGTAAACTCATTACCGCAGTTTTTCTTCGCGAATAGAAAAAGGAATGGTCACAGTAGCACACACTTACAACTATACACATAGCTACTAAGTTTCAGGTACAGCGTATCTAAATGAACGTATACTACTGTGAAAGTCACTCATAAAATCTGATCACAGCTGTATAGGATAAAAGCGATGAACTTGCAGCTGAACACGTTGCAATGGGATCGTGGTCCTCGGTTGTGATCATAAAGCTTGAAGTGGAAGTGACTAAATGTCGAAAATGCCTAACCAAATCAACTGAATAATGATCTGCCTCGAAAGTGAATTTGTATGACCTATTAAGACATATTAGGGATCAGTGCCATATTTTGTGCAAGTAATTTTTTCGATACATTAAAAAACACACACTGTACAGAAATCTGCTACTACAACTCAACTTCTAGGAACCATTATCGAACTACAACTGAAATTTATAGGCTCTTAAAACGGGGTATTTATCTTTATTAATGTAGGAAAACTGTATACGAATTGAATTACCTCTGACAAGAAAAGATGGGAATGCTTGCAGCGGGTGTGCACAAGATATAGTCATATACAGAGAGGAAATGTACCATAAATACGTAGAAATAAGCCATCGGCACACGGACCGTGCATCAGAACGTTGAGCGTTGAGCGTGCCGAGTTTCTGACATCATAGCGTGGTTTTGCACGTTCGGGAGACTTTCCGAACGTGCGGAGCAATATCTAGCTTGTCAGATATTGTGAGCGTGCGTCTGAGCATTGACCAATGGGATGGCACAACGCCACCTACGTCACATGCACGCCATCTCCCTTCAACACAGAGCTGTGAGGCGACATATTGGCGTTCAGTTCAAGCCTATACGTATATATGCCGTTTCTGAGCACCAGTAAATTGAGAATCACTCGAAAACCCGTTGTTAACTGTGTTATTCGTTGCAATAAAATAATGAAAAACATCATATTCGTGGCAAAAGAATTATTATAACTTACGTATTATGGGAGTATGTCATTTGAAGGTAGCGATACACTGAGGATCCACCAAAAACACATTTTTCTTGGTACAGTTTAAATTTATTTCCCCTTACGTTCGCATATTTAATAGTTTCTGATGCTTTATTATTAGTTTAATGTAAGTGTATAATAGAATATTTGATGTTATGTAAATATAAGTTCACCCTATTTAGGAGTTTCATCGATAGGCTTAATCTACAGGACAGCTTGGGCTACTTGGATAAAGATATCTTGTTCCTATTTCTTTTGAGTTTCGTAATTCACATGTTGTATAGATTCTGCTACTGGGTAGGAACAGTGATCAAGTAAGAATTACCTTTGGGTTTTACTAAAACGTGGGAAAGATAAAATAATCTTTATCTTGTGTGGAGAACTATTGCAAATTTGTGTCGCACAATTTGTAATGGAATTCTTATAAGCTGGTGTCCTTATTGATTGGACATGGTGCTTTCCTTTCTGTCTTAAAACATGTACATCGATATTGAAGTTTTTATTTGTGTATATTACATATAGAATAACGTGACTAGGATACGGACAATGAAGGAAGTGTGCGTTTTAATAGAGTTAACGTGGAAATTTTACGCGCGCCCGTTGAGTAAACAGTGTGATTTGCGAACTAGAAACATCCCACAACTGTCGCTGAAGTGCTTTGCAATCGCGTATACCATGTTGGGGACCACTTACCGTATGCACAAGTCGCATCGTTCCTGAGCGTTCAGCAGCACGTTGAACTCAGCACGCTCAACGTTGACGTTCGACAGCATGGTCCATGCGCCGACGGCTTTACACACACATTGTCGACATAACACTTGCAATATTGTTAACATAGTGGTAATCCATTATTGTGCTACATGAAATACATCAAACCATTGTTAGTCTCATCATTCAAGCCTTCGCCATTGTTCAGTCAATGTGTTTCCATACTGAGAAAAATTCGTAATCTTTACATGAATCAAAAGTGTACTATGGGAGGAAATTCATTTACCTTTCACAATGTGCTTTCATCATGAGGCAGCAATGCTTTTGGAGGCTGTGGTAAGTTACCTTTCATTACTCACAGTAAAATGAGTCATCTGGATATTTACGTGGGTGTACACAATCGCAAGTTAAGCCCATTCACTTAGGCGTAATTTCGTAAATGTACTGCAAAAAATGACAACCGTATTAATGAAATCAATTATGTGGCAACTGAGGATGCCGAAAAACTGTTGAACTCCGTCAGTGATTCAGATTTGGATTTCTCATCTGTTGACTCCATAAAAGATCCTAATAAGCAGTCACCAACAAAGGATAACAATGATGGTGAGGGCACGTACAACTCGGCAGTGTTAATTCAGCGGAATCGGAGATAACGGATGACAATACAGTCATTTATGCAACAATAACACCCAAAAAATTTCTGTTTGACTATTAACGCTTATTTCGCATTGTTGTATAAGAGTATACAAGTGAATAATGTAGACAGCAAACAGTTAGTAATTAGTTATTCTTCCCTAAAAAAATGCACAAATACCTTATAAATTTAAGAATATTTTTTTTTTGTAAATTTGTCGCCCCCACAACACATACCGTCGGTAAATTATGCTTTTAACATTCCTTGGTCACTCTGCGGCTTCTCTTCATAAATCATCAAACATTCTACCTCCATCCAAATACTGAGGTACAAACCACTGCTACTGGCAATCAAAATGTCATCTTGGAAGAGGGAATGAATCTGAATGAAATGTTAGAGCTGGATATTTGAGAAACTTTCAGTAACGGTCGAAAGATGTTACTAAATGAAAAATGAGACGAAGTGAATGAGCCAAAGATAAACATCAGGAGAATTTCCCAATCTGAATAAAGGAAGAGAAACGACAGAAAGACCAAAGGGAAATTGGGGAAATCATATATTTCTTCCAAAGCAAAATTAATCCCTGGACAGTCAATTAAACCAAAGGGAATGCAACTGTAACTTCAGCGAGGCTGATAGACTGAACATTCTTGAAAGGTTTTGGAATTTAGGTGATGCAGACAAGCACCGGTTATACATCAGATCACTTTTAGAAAAGGTGGATAAGTGCTGTAATACGACTTCTACAGGCTTGTCGGGGAGCAACCTCCACAATAGACATAATTTGAACAAAAATTGTCAAAAGGTACACGTTTGTCAGTCTTTCATTCTTGTGACATTGGATCTGACTGAATAATTCTCATGTAAAAAGTAATGAGTAGAACATAATTCCCAGAAATGAAAGAGAGCAGAACAAATCAGTTGTAGCTATATTGATATTGTGAAAGAAGGAAATAGACACCATATCAAAAGCATAAAAAACTCCCTGCCCATTATGCTAGGAAGGATCTGGAGAAGGAGTACTTGTCTCACGAGTGAAATCTATGAAAAATGTACCAAGTACCTTTTGGAACTTGCGAAAAGGATCACATCACCCATGAAAAGTGATCTTGTTATAGAAATATTTAATATTGAATGTAGCCTGTCCTTCCATGTACTTAACAATAACATGTGTGACACAAGCTATAGATTCTCTCACATGAACGCCACAGGTAAATAAATTCCCCTCTCAGAGCAGGATGATCACATTGATCTAAAGTGTTTATCTAAGACCAACAAAGATAGCATAAAGTTGGAAGCTGCATCAGGAAAAAAAAAACCTTTAAGCCGAATTTGGTCTGGAGGCTGTCTGCTACTGGCGAAAGGCAAATGCTAAGACATTGTTAAGGTGTGTACAACCCAACTGTATACAATAAAGTTTCAAGAGAAGCTACATGCTACATGTGAATTGAAATGGCAGCCAAACTTGCATCTTCAGAAAGTGCTTCACGATTGTTTAACTTCCTAGAAACAAATGCAGATGACAACGACTGGAATTTCTTTTCCGATGCATATGAACGACAAAACAGAAACTCAAATATTTATGCTAAATTCCTGTATGCTGTTAATCATCTTGATATACCTGTAATAACCATATGTTCTTTGCTCCAGATCACTCGAAGGTGGGTACGACTCAGTTCATGCCCCAATAGACAAAAAGACAAAATTGCCTGATACATCCGATCCATCAGGATGATTCTCTGCCGTCATAATGACAAATAAAAAATACCGTGTTACTGAAGTTCGGCAGAAAATTCTACTGGCTTTCCCAGAAGCGAGACGCTACAAAATAAAGAACAGGAAAGTTGACACTTACGGAAAAAATGTCAACTGGCTCAAGATTTTGTGGTTTCGATATCAAAAAGAGAAATCAGAACACATTTATTTTAAATACAGCAACAGTACTTCTGAAGAAGTTAAAAGAGTGGAAATCTTCTGCAGAGCTAAAGCGAGGTTGCAAGGGTCTTTCACACTTAAGTCTTTGTAACGTGTCCAGTTCCCATACATGCACATCGTATTAGAAGGTGTTATCATTTTACAGGCCCTTAATAGCAGATACAACAGCTCAAGAGGAAACAGAAATTAATGTTGATGATAATGATGATTCAAGTATTTTCAGCTTTCCTTAAGTCTACTTTACTGTTTCTTTGACATCTTTACAAATAAATGCTATAATTACGTTGTGTTTCACATATATTTTGTCATTTCCTCATGGTGATTACTCTTTGAGTTGTTTAAAGTCAAATGGCAATATAATTATAAGCTATGTAATTTGTGAAGCAGTATTAAACACTTATAAATCTTTAAAACAAATTGTTAGGAGTTTTTAACAGACTTAAACATAACACATTTTGTTCAATAGTGCATTCTATTTCCACTATACCAAATGTAATTACCCTAAGAACCAAGACGTTTAATGTCAAACAACGTATGTACAACAGTGCCTACGTTTTTATTGTATAGCACTTAATTGAAAAGATGTTGAATGAGTGTAAACACTCTCTAACACCCTTGAGGTAGCGTGAACTTAAGTGGTAAAGATGATAGTGTTCCACTTGTGAACAACTTCTTTTGCCTTTATGTCAGAACGCACATTTTGTAAATGCGTCTTTTTGACTCAAAGACCCTGGAACAGAAAGTGCCGTTTAACATTTAACTTTCAAATTTTCACTTCTTTCACCTTTGGCAGTGTTCGTTAACGTGAAAAATGTAGAGTTATTCCGACGTTCGGAATCCTGATAAGCTTTAGCTTCCTCGTGGTAAGTCAGAAGGTCGGAGGAAAGCAACTGTATACTACCTGCAACAGGATCACGTCTAGCGAAGCACTGCGGTGTTCATACCAACCCTCGGGTTGATAACATCTTTGCCATCTCTTTCCATTACAATGAGAACACATAAAGATAGGAATTAATTAGAAAGTATATGAAACGAAAAAAAGAATCATGAAACAGAAATGCATGTATTAAGTTGCTTCTAATGTTTCTACAGAGCGCAACTCCAAGAATGAAATGCTCGGATCAAAATAAGATGTAAGACAGGTATGTATTCTTCCACCTATACTGTTCAATCTATAAATGGAAGAAGCAATGACGGAAATAAAAGAAAGGTTCAACAGTGGGATTAAGAGGATATCAGTGAGAAGATTGGTGGCATTGCTATCCTCCGCAAAAGTGAAGAATTATAGGATCTGTTGAATGGAATGAACGAACTAATGACCACAGAATAAGAATTCAGAGTAAATCGAAGAAAGACTAGACTAATGAGGATTAACAGAAATGAGAACATTCAGAAACTTAAGATCGGAATTCGAGATCACTAAATTTGGAAATTTGTGGTAAGTTCTATGTGACCAAACTGCTGAGGTCATCGGTCCCTAGGCTTACACACTACTTAATCTAACTTAAACTAACTTAAGCCAAGGACAACACACACACCCATGCCCAACGGCGGACTCGAACCTCCGACGGGGACAGCCGCGCGAACCGTGGCAAGGCGCCCTAGACCGCACGGCTACCCCGCGCGGCTCAGGATCACTAAGCAGATGAAGTTAGGGACTCTACTACCTAGGTAGGAAAGTAAACCATGATAAACGGAGCAAGGAGGACATAAAAATCAGACTAGCGATGGCAAAAAGGCATTCCTCGCCAAGGGAAGTCCACTAGTATGAAACATAGGCGTTAAACTGAGGAAAAAAATTCTGAAAATGTACGTTTGGAACAGAGCGTTGTACCGAACTGTAACATGAACTGTATGAAAACTGGAACTGAAGAGATTAAAAGCGTTTGAAATGCGACGCTACAGAAGAATGTTGAAAATTAGGTGGGCTGATATAGTAATGACTGAGGAGGTTCTCCGAAGAATCAGTGAGGAAAGGAAAATATGGAAAACCCTGCCAAGAAGGAGGGATAAGATGAGAGAACATCTGTTAAGACGTCAGGGAATAAACACCAGGGTACTAGAAGGAGCCGTAGAGGTAAAACTGGGGAGGAAGGCAGAGATTGGAATATATCCGCCAAATAATTGAGAACGTAGGTTACAATTGCTGCTCTAAGTTGAAACGATTGGCACAGGAGAGGAATTAGTGACGGGCCGCCTCAAACGACTCAGAAGACTGATGACAAAATAAATAAATAAATCGACAACGTGCTCGATGGCTATCAGCTCACCTCGGTATAGAGATTCACGGTAGTGAGTATCAGCTGGGAGCCAAATTAGTCACTTTATGTTATATTTCCATTATGACTCCAGTTCTTCCAACGTGATTGTTCCACAAGTTCTATTATTTTGATGTGATTTTGGCTTAAACTTTTGGTTTCGATAAAGATACCTTCATTGTTTCATCTACATACTGTCTAAGCTGCCTAAATGCTTTTCTTCAGTTTTTCTGAAGGCTATTAATAAGGAAAGAAATTTCTTAAACATGTCGCCGGTAATGAGTAAAACAGTCCATATAGTGTTACGTCTTTATATTTATTTCTTTTCAGCTTCTGCCATAATCATATATAATTACATCTCTACATCTACCTCTACATTTACACACCGCAAACCACATTGTGGTGTAATGTAGAAGGCACTTTGTGTACCACTGTCACTTCCGCCCTTTCTCGTTCGAGTCGTGAATACTACCCGTGCAGAAGTGTTGTTAGTCTACCTCCGTACGAGCTCAAAATAACTCCACTTTTACCTCCATGATCTTTTCACGAGTTATACTTAGATGCAAATTACACGTTTGCTGACTCATCTAGGAACGCAACTTCTCGAAATTTTAGCAACAGACATATCGGTGATTACAACCCATCTATCGTAGTGTGTGCCACTGCAGTTAAATGAACTCGTCAGTGGTGGCTTCATTCTTACTAAGTGAACCTGTGATGAAACGCACTACTTCTCTGGAACTTCTCTATTTCTTCCATCAGTCTCACCTAGTAAGAGGCCCAAGGTAATGAGTAATACTCAACTATCGGTCGAACGATGGTGTACGCTACTACGTTCTTGATCCTGATGATTTTTTCCAAGTAACTTTGTCGTTCGACTTTAAATCGCTCCTACGAATACTGGCAGATGTTCAATGTACGTTATGGTGTCTAATGATTATTCGTCAATCTTGTAATCATATAATAGTCTTACTTTCCTCCGACTTATTCGTAATACGTTATATTTGTATATGTTGTTAACCGGTAAGTCCCTGCATCAAGCGTCTATCATCTACAGATTATTCAGCATGTCGCTCTAATTTTCTGCGTTGCAACTTTTCTATGTACAACAGGATCATCCCCGAGAAGACTCGTGTTCTTGAGTGGGTCAGTTATAAAATCTGTTGAACGTAATGGTCCTACAACACATTCAGTGGGTACTGCGTAAGTTACTTTCACGCCTTACTTAGTTACTAGTTCCATGCATCATATTCACGATAAACGTTTTGAGGTGAAACATGTCATCAGGAAAAATGACACACACACACATACACACACACACAAACACACACACATACACACACACACACACACACACACACACACACACACACATACATACATACATACCCACATTATATGTATATCAAAATAAAACTGTCCTGGAAAATAATTATAACACCGAACGGACCAGTCGGTTAGTGACCATGCGCACCTCGCGACCCCCTCAAACTCCATCCTGAGTGCTTGGTTAGGCTATTACGTTTGAGTGGAGAACAAATATGTTTAACGACCTGTTGAATGTGACACAAAGCGGTGCTCACGATGTTCATTTCTGAGGCTTACTCGAGCACAATTGGCTCAAAATGGTTCAAATGGCTCTGAGCACTATGGGACTTAACTGCTGTGGTCATCAGTCCCCTAGAACGATGAACTACTTAAACCTAACCAACCTAAGGAGATCACACACATCCATGCCAGAGGCAGGATTCGAACCTGCGACCGTAGCGGTCGCGCGGTTCCAGACTGTAGCGCCTAGAACCGCTCGGCCACTTCGGCCTTACAGACTGTAAGTATTTTAAGTATTTTGGCAAAACGCCCAGTGAAGTCTGCACTGCAAAACTTGGTGACAAAATGATGTGGAACGGCCTCTGTATCGAATGAAAGCTGTAACTCAACGAAAAAAGATCGTACACCAGAGAATACCGCTCAAGTGAAGGAAAGCCTGCCGTTTATCAGTGCAAGTGGGAATTAAGAGATCGTTGTGTGACTTTTGCCGGTAGTTTCTGACTGAAGAGGCATCAGGACTTTTGGATCTGCTGCTTTTCATTTCTCCAAATGAGGCCTTGTTGCGCATGTCATGGTATGTAAATTACCACACCATGCGCCACAGTGCATAATAAAACCGGTGTAAGTTCTTTGAAAAGCCGTTGCATTAACTCAAGATTGGTGTTTGGTGTGCAATGTCTGGTGTCCATACCATAACACCAAATTGTTAAAGCCAGCCAACAACATTGTCAGGTGTGGATGAAATCAAATGTACTCAAACAGTCGTCATACATAGGAGCAGATACAGCACAACAGAGAAAACGTTAATGCTCTCACAAAAGACGAAAGACTCTATGGATATTTTCTGTAAGACCCTTCGCCTTGACAACGTTGTCGAGAGTAGATGAGGACAGAAGTACTCACACAGTCCTTAGACACTAGAAGAGTTACAGCATGACATTGAAAACACTAGCGCCCTATCTCTCAGGCAGAGCTGCTACTCATGTCTCACAGTCTGATACATCGAATGTGGCACTGAATCAATAAAATTATACGTAATTTATGTTCATAAATTCCTATGTGGTACACAAGGGATTGTTAAAGAGGAGCATCTTCAATCTACGTCTTAAAAAGGCTTCATAACTGTCATTATATTTCCTTGAGTAGCTTATCAAAGAGGTTCACTGCTGCACATTTCATCCATTTCTGTGCAAATGTTAGGTCATTAAACGATAATACAGATCATTTTTCTTTGTAGTATTCCATTTGTGAATATCTCTGTTACTCTTAAACTCATATGAATTGTTTATTACGAATTTCATAAGTGAAAAAGTTTACTGTGGGGAGTACCCGTGGTCTAGGGGTAGCGTCTTTGATTCAAAATCAAAACGTCTTCGGTCCCGGGTTCGATCCCGTCCACTACTTAAATTTTGATAAATAATCAGCATTGGCGGCCGAAGACTTCCGGCATAAGAAGTCAGACTCATTCTGCCAACGGCCTTGTCAAAGAGGGCGGAGGAGCGGATAGAGGTTCAGGGCACTCTCTTGTCCTAGGGGTGGGAAATTGCCCCTAAAGGCGGAAGAATCAGCAATGATCAACGACATGAGGATGCAGAAGGCAATGGAAACCACTGCATTAAAGACACGTAACGTGTATCCACAGGACATGTGGCCTGTAATTGAAGAAGTGTCATGACGATCTCTCCATTGGCAAAAGATAGCGGAATAGTCCCCCATTCGGATCTCCGGGAGGGGACTGCCAAGGGGGAGGTTACCACGAGAAAAAGATTGAATAATCAACGAAAGGATAACGTTCTACGAGTCGGGGCGTGGAATGTCAGAAGCTTGAACGTGGTAGGGAAACTAGAAAATCTGAAAAGGGAAATGCAAAGGCTCAATCTAGATATAGTAGGGGTCAGTGAAGTGAAGTGGAAGGAAGACAAGGATTTCTGGTCAGATGAGTATCGGGTAATATCAACAGCAGCAGAAAATGGTACAACAGGTGTAGGATTCGTTATGAATAGGAAGATAGGGCAGAGGGTGTGTTACTGTGAACAGTTCAGTGACCGGGTTGTTCTAATCAGAATCGACAGCAGACCAACACCGAATCGATTGTTCAGGTATACATGCCGACGTCGCAAGCTGAAGATGAACAGATAGAGAAAGTGTATGAGGATATCGAAAGGGTAATGTAGTATGAAAAGGGGGGTGAAAATCTAATAGTCATGGGCGACTGGAATGCAGTTGTAGGGGAAGGAGTAGAAGAAAAGGTTACAGGAGAATATGGGCTTGGGACAAGGAATGAAAGAGGAGAAAGACTAATTGAGTTCTGTAACAAGTTTCAGCTACTAATAGCGAATACCCTGTTCAAGAATCACAAGAGGTGGAGGTATACTTGGTAAAGGCCGGGAGATACGGGAAGATTTCAATTAGTTTACATCATGGTCAGACAGAGATTCCGAAATCAGATACTGGATTGTAAGGCGTACCCAGTAGCAGATATAGACTCAGATCACATTATAGTAGTGATGAAGAGTGGACTGAAGTTCAAGATATTAGTCAGGAAGAATCAATGCGCAAAGAAGTGGGATACGGAAGTACTGAGGAAAGACGAGATACGTTTGAAGTTCTCTAACGCTATAGATACAGCAATAAGGAATAGCGCAGTAGGCAGTACAGTTGAAGAGGAATGGACATCTCTAAAAAGGGCCATCACAGAAGTTGGGAAGGAAAACATAGGTACAAAGAAGGTAGCTGCGAAGAAACCATGGGTAACAGAAGAAATACTTCAGTTGATTGATGAAAGGAGGAAGTACAAACATGTGCCGGGAAAATCAGGAATACAGAAATACAAGTCGCTGAGGAATGAAATAAATAGGAAGTGCAGGGAAGATAAGACGAAATGGCTGCAGGAAAAATGTGAAGACATCGAAAAAGATATGATTGTCGGAAGGACAGGCTCAGCATACAGGAAAGTCAAAACAACCTTTGGTGACATTAAAAGCAACGGTGGTAACATTAAGAGTGCAACGGGAATTCCACTGTTAAATGCAGAGGAGAGAGCAGATAGGTGGAAAGAATACATTGAAAGCCTCTATGAGGGTGAAGATTTGTCTGATGTGATAGAAGAAGAAACAGGAGTCGATTTAGAAGAGATAGGGGATCCAGTATTAGAATCGGAATTTAAAAGAGCTTTGGAGGACTTACCGTCAAATAAGGCAGAAGGGATAGATAACATTCCATCAGAATTTCTAAAATAATTGGGGGAAGTGGCAACAAAACGACTATTCACGTTGGTGTGTAGAATACATGAGTCAGGTGATATACCATCTGACTTTCGGAAAAGCATCATCCACACAATTCCGAAGACGGCAAGAGCTGACAAGTGCGAGATTTATCGCACAATCAGCTTAACAGCTCATGCATCGAAGCTGCTTACAAGAATAATATACAGAAGAATGGAAAAGAAAATTGAGAATGCGCTAGGTGGCGATCAGTTTGTCTTTAGGAAAAGTAAAGGGACGAGAGAGGCAATTCTGACGTTACGGCTAATAATGGAAGCAAGACTAAAGAAAAATCAAGACACTTTCATAGGATTTGTCAACCTGGAAAAAGCGTTCGACAATATAAAATGGTGCAAGCTGTTCGAGATTCTGAAAAAAGTGGGGGTAAACTATAGGAAGAGACGGGTCATATACAATAAGTACAACAACCAAGAGGGAATAATACGAGTGAACGATCAAGAACGAACTGCTCGTATTAAGAAGGGTGTAAGACGAGGCTGTAGCCTTCGCCCCTACTCTTCAATCTGTACATCGAGGAAGCAATGATGGAAATAAAAGAAAGGTTCAGGAGTGGAATTAAAATACAAGGTGAAAGGATATCAATGATACGAATCGCTGATGACATTGCTATCCTGAGTGAAAGTGAAGATGAATTAAATGATCTGCTGAACGGAATGAACAGTCTAATGAGTACACAGTATGGTTTGAGAGTAAATCGGAGAAAGACGAAGGTAATGAGAAGTAGTAGAAATGAGAACAGCGAGAAACTTAACATCAGGGCTGATGGTCACGAAGTCAATGAAGTTGACGAATTCTGCTACCTAGGCAGTAAAATAACCAATGACGGACGGAGCAAGGAGGACATCAAAAGCAGACTCGCTATGGTGAAAAAGGCATTTCTGGCCAAGAGAAGTCTACTAATATCAAATACCGGCCTTAATTTGAGGAAGAAATTTCTGAGGATGTACGCCTGGAGTACAGCATTGTATGGTAGTGAAACATGGACTGTGGGAAAACCGGAACAGAAGAGAATCGAAGCATTTGAGATGTGGTGCTATAGACGAATGTTGAAAATTAGGTGGACTGATAAGGTAAGGAATGAGGAGGTTCTACGCAGAATCGGAGAGGAAAGGAATATGTGGAAAACACTGATAAGGAGAAGGGACAGGATGATAGGACATCTGCTAAGACATGAGGGAATGACTTCCATGGTACTAGAGGGAGCTGTAGAGGGCAAAAACTGTAGAGGAAGACAGAGATTGGAATACGTCAAGCAAATAATTGAGGACGTAGGTTGCAAGTGCTACTCAGAGATGAATAGGTTAGAACAGGAAAGCAATTCGTGGCGGGCCGCATCAAACCAGTCAGTAGACCGATGACCAAAAAACAGAAAATGTGATTAGTATTCCCAGTTGTTAGAATAGATGGCTGCAAGATGTATGTCTGCGAAACCCATGACTAATTCTAATTAATTTCCTTTTGCGCAATGAATGCTTTTTCCCTAAAATCAGGCGCGTCCGGCCATCCTGATTTAGATTTTCCATAATTTCCCTAAATCGCTCCAGGCAAATGCCGGTGTGGTTCCTTTGAAAGGGCACAGCCGAATTCCTTCCCCATCCTTCCCTAATCCGGTGAGACCGATGACCTCGCTGTTTGGTCTCTTCCCCCAAACAGCTCAATCCCTAAAATCAGGAAACTGTGTGACAAGCTCTCAACTTTGAACTGAACATAGTTGTTCTGGAAACGACGTATTACATGAAAATATATTGATCTATCTACATTCATAATTTCGTAAAAGGTTTAAAATATTGATGGTAAAGTAATCAAGCAGAGTAATTCATTATAAACCTTCCTCTGGCACGTTTATAAGAGTACCCCATGGGCTCTGATTTATATTCGCTCTGGTTTTAGAAATTCTTAGGTCTTCTTTGAACCTTTCATTAAAGCATCTCTCATAAGTCTTACTGTCGCAACCTTTGTCACAAATATCTCAAAGTTATGATCCTTATACTTCATTTTTAGAGTTCTGTATCTCAGTCGGTAAAGGAAAAGCCGTATAGGATCTCTTTGTTGTCCGCCTACTTGTCCCTATATTAAGACCGTTTTATTCAGGCATGGGAAGAGGTACTAAGCTGAAATATATATCAAGTATTAAGGTCTACGACACCTTGGCAGTATAAAAAATTTAAGCTTCTAAATTAGTTCACTCAAACGATACGGCCATTTATGTCGCATATTTTAATGGAAATTCATTCATCGAAACCTATAGATGAACTAATTGTGTACATAATTACGTGTGTACGGAACCCACATAGCGCGAATTCTATTCGCAGTTGTCTGGTTTTTTGTGCCAAAGGCTACTCTCCATTTAATATTTTACCAGTCATGCTCTGTATCTATATTCTTATGGCAACCGAACGATGGCCGGTCTTCTCAGTATGGTCTGGCATGTCCATTTCGTAAACTAATTGAAAGGGTTCCTTCATTTTTGTGTTTACAAAAATTATGATTTTGGTTTCGTCAGCTCTGTTATACACTAAAAGCTATCAAAATATTTGTAATACTTAAGTCAGTTTTTGTGTATATTTTCTGTTAACATTATTCTGCATTAGTATTATATGACTGATATAGTTTCCTGGCTGTACGAGTAGTATTGGTGCTGTTAAATTACTTTTAATTGTGATCAGGTACCTGTCGCATTATTCTATTGTATTTTTATGACTTCCAGAACATAAATGCTGTGTGTGTCAAGTTTCTTGGCGAAATTAATTGACGAAAGGACTGTGCCAACGGCGAAATGGTAGTCGTACTCGTTCGTATTGCCAGCATTTCCGGCACTGGCACTAATTTCAGCGGAAACCCAAAGCTCCACTGAGAGAAGCCGCAGTGGCCGCTGAAAACGACGCAGTCATCAGCGGGCCCGCAGCGGCGAGTGAGGGATTAGGAAGGCGGCGGCGTGGCGGCCGTGGTATGAGTTCGTCGCCCGCCGCGCGGCCAAACCCTGTCCATGCCGCTGGGATTACTGGCGGAGCAGATTAATGCGCGCCCGGCTGCCTACCGCGCAGGCGCCGGCGACTCGCTGCCAGCCCCGTCCCCAGGCGTACCAGTAACGCAGCTCCCCCACCTCGCATCGCGTTGACGCGCTTTCGTTTCAGCGGTTAATGCTACTACCAATGTTGTATAGTGTTCATGCATGAAACAGAGCTTCCTGGTGAAATCCGAGTAGAGAGTGCCGAAATTATAACTGGCAAAGGTATCTTACAAATGTAGCTCCTACATCTGTCAATGTTACAGGACCTTAACGTCAGTGCTACGACATCAACGTCTGAAAGCAGTGCGCTACGATAGTAAAATAAATAAAGAAACATCCGATCAATCGTATCTGGAAATTAAATTAGAAGACTTTCATCAGCCGTTTAGGAGGGAATGTATGAGATACTTAACACTGTTTTCTGTAGCTACGTGTGTAAAACGTGAACTAACAGCAAAGTGGTAAGTTCTAATTTCGATGCTACTTTTCGTTTTACTTTTATTTAAGTTCCACGCTATTAACAAACAGAAATGTTAGTTAACTAATTCTGCATTATACTTTTTTTAATAAAAGTAACATATTTAAATATTTAATGATTTGTTGCATAAAAGTATAATAAAGTTTGATAGACATGGGTTAATGTGAATTGTGAAATGATCGAATATACTTTATATAAATTAGAATGTTATATTTTTTATTTCATGTTTCTCAATTTGTAACAAATTTTAGTAATAAATGAAAAGCACAATATTGTGTATGGTCTACAGAATTCATTTAGCTAAACAATCTTAGACTTTATGGCCAGTATGAGATCTAATTACTAGCCAACAGTGGGGTATACAAATTTTTTTGTGTTGCTAGTCGTAGGTTTATGTTGATTGTGATGTTCAGGCAAAGACTTTCATCTTTTGTAAGAATGAAGAAAGCTGAAGAGAGCACAGCAGTCCGAAGGGTGACCTTGTGTTGTACTATCAACAACAACGAAGTTTGACAGATCAACAAATTCTTGGTTCTAATGCGTGGGACGACTCTAAGAAACAGAGCTCATTTTTTTTCCCTTTCTTTTCTTCCCCCCCCCCCCCCCTAAATGGAGCCATTTTGTCGCTTTTCTTTATTACATATCGTCCAAACGGTGCGGGAGGGGGGGGGGGGTATCTGCCCTTCAGCCATACCGATGCTGAACCCACTACAACCGAATAGAAATATACAAAATCGTAAAAAAAGAACGAATTTCATCAACTGAAACACGTGGCAACGGATTTCAGCGGATAGTTAAACCATCGTTGTAATGCTGTTGTCGATGTTAGAATAGTGAAGTTTCATTGAAGGTCGTCTTTCGTGTTGGATGGCCATTTCTTGGTAAGAAAACTCGAATTGAATGGAAGAGCGAGTGGTATTGGTGGAACGCTGAAATGTGGGTGTTTGAAACACGTCTTTTTGCAGTTGGGGTGATGTAATATAATTTACGCTTATGGTGGCGAGGGAGTGCAGGGCGAGATGGGACTGATATTAGACAATGGTATCTGGAGAGGAGAAAGCCATCTGCGCATGATTCTGGATGTAGGTGGCTGTGGTATTAAGGTGAAATACGGAGAAGACTGCTAGTGTAATTTGTTGGAGGATATGAGACCGCTCAAAGGAATGGATATTTCGGGGAATTGTGGCTACAAAACGGATGCGTGGATGCGGTTCGTATGGAACTGCCTGGGTAAGGAGGGAAGGTTTATCTTTGTATTTATTCGAAAACTTTGGGTAGGATGTGTAGCAGATGTTACAAAGAGGTAAAAACTTTTGTAAAAGACGCCGGCTTTGGTACAAAACACGTATTACGCAGCATATAGAGCTGCAGTCACCTCTTGTCTGCTAAAGCAGAACTCCTCTCGAAGGAAACTGGAACGTACCCTGCCAGACCGTAGAGTTTCCAGGGTGGATTAGTAAGATGATAGTTTTAATACTTCAGGTGTTCTTCACGGTCTTTTTCCACTTGAGTACAACTCACAGAATATTCATACATTCACATGAAACTGTCACAAAAGTCCTTATTTGGAATGTTGTCCAATTCGCACGTCACGTTGGCTTCATTGTCGCTTATGTCGTCAAAGCGTTAACCCTTCATGTGAAATTCTGCAATTTTTAATTTTGTGGCAGCTTCATATCGGTAACATCAAATCTCATCACTCGTGATGATTATTTCCAGAAAAAAAATTTCCACTTTTCGCGTTTCAGTCAAGTCGTGGCAGCATCCGTAAGTCACTGCTTTTGTTCGGGGGTCAAGTGTCTGGGACGTTCTCTTCTTCAGGACAGTCTGGAGAATGGAATGAAAAGTTCTCGGTTTACCTGCCGTGTCAGATAAAGATCCCGAGTCTTCGATGACTGCCTCCATCATTGTCGTCTGGGACTAAGTCGACTTGTCGTGTAACTTGTGAGGCTCCACATTTGTGCCAGAGGGCAGCGTCTGATTGGCTGGATTACGCCTAGATGACATCACAGAAATGGCACGTCCAGTGGTGGCGCTCCCTAGACAATGTTTGTGCTCTCTGTCCAGCATCGCTGGCAACAATATCTCTCACGTCGGGAGACAAACTACGACAAATCTTCCTCTGTGCTCTTTCTTTACCAACTGCATGGTGCGATCCGTTGCTAAGTGTATAGTCGGTGTCTCTGTTGTTGGGATTAGACTGTATGAAAACAGTTTTAATAGAGACACCATACGAATGGAAGCGTGATGAAAGCGTGACTTGATAAAGCAGAGCAGATAGGAAGGTTTCTCGTAGTTTACCAACCGAAACGTTTGATGGTGCTGCAAGCAACGCTGAGTAGAAAGCACAAAGTCTATGGCTGTAGTGAGTGCCACTACTTGGAGTACGCGCCATGTCTGATATGTCGTCATGACGTAATCAAACTAGCAGGCAGAGGCCGTCCTCTGGGCATTAAGGTGAGACCTTCGCCAGTTACACGACAGTGAGGCCTGGCCCCTGACGAAGATGATGGAGGCAGTCATCGAAAGCTCGGGATTTCACCCGCATTTTACACTGCAAGTAAACCGAGAATTTTTCATCAAGGGACTCCGTCGTGAAAGATTTCGTAGCCAGACTGTAGAATTTCTTGGACCTCTAATTTAGTGTCGTTGCTCCATTGGATTTTTGACACAACAGCTGTGAGGTACTTCTGCCGCACGTGCTCTACTAAACAATGGACACAGCTGATTGGTCGAAGGTAAATCCGTTATTTAAAGTTTTTAGTTCAAGTAGCCACCAGAGTTGCTGCGCTGAAGCCGCTTGTACACCAGGAACAAAATCAGTATCGGAACTTTCTGGACGGAGACGGTATGTCTTGATGGGTTGTGCGAATCCGACAGGAGCCAACCAATAGGAATGCTAGGCATCAGAATTTTGGAGGCCTCCTAACCCGCATTCTTCCTTTCTACCTCTTTGGTGAGTAGACGTGAAATAGAAGCTTTGTCCTGCGGTGGTGGTATAAACACTTTCACCTAACTTCGTTTTAACTACTGTTGCTGGCCTTGCACATTGGCACTACGTTTAAGTAATTTTGGAATACGAATGCTTTCAGAGCATGGAGAATTATTTATCCATTTGTGATAAACACTAGTGGCCATTAAAATTGCTACACCAAGAATAAATGCAGATGATAAACGGGTATTCATTGAACAAATGTATTATACTAGAACTGACATGTGATTACATTTTCACGCAATTTGGGTGCATAGATCCTGAGAAATCAGTACCCAGAACAACCACCTCTGACTGTAATAACGGCCTTGATAAGCCTGGGCATTGAGCCAAACATAGTTTGGATGGCGTGCACAGGTACGGCTGCCCATGCAGCTTCAACACAATATCACAGTTCATCAAGAGTAGTGACTGGCGTATTGTAACGAGCCAGTTGCTCGGCAACCTTTGACCAGACGTTTTCTGTTGGTGAGAGATCTGAAGAATGTGCTGGCCAGGGCAGGAGTCGGACATTTTCTGTATCCAGAAAAGCCCATACAGGACCTGCAACATATGGTCGTGCATTATCCTGCTGAAATGTAGGGTTTCGCAGGGATCGAATGAAGGGTAGAGAAACGGGTCGTAACACATCTGAAATGTAGCGTCCACTGTTCAAAGTGCGGTCAATGCAAGCAAGAGGTGACCGAGACGTGTATCCAATGGCACGCCATACCATCACGCCGGGTGATACGCCAATATGGCGGTGACGAATACACGCTTCCAATGTGCGTTTACCGCGATGTCGCCAATCATGGATGCGACCATCATGATGCTGTAAACAGAACCTGGATACATCCGAAAACATGACGTTTTGCAATTCGTCGTTGAGTACACCATCGCAGGCACTCCTGTCTGTGATGCAGCGTCAAGGGTAACTGCAGCCATGGTCTCCGAGCTGATAGTCCATGCTGCTGCAACCGTCGTCGAACTGTTCGTGCAGACGGTTGTTGTCCTGTAAACGTCCCCATTTGTTGACTCAGGGATCGAGACGTGGCTGCACGATCCGTTAGAGCCATGTAGATAAGATACCTGTCATCTCGACTGTTCGTGATACGAGGCAGTTAGGATCCAGCACGGCGTTCCGTATTACCCTCCTAAACCCACCGATTCCATATTCTGCTAACAGTCATTGGATCTCGACAAACGCGAGCAGCAATGTCGCGATACGATAAACCGCAATATAGATAGGCTCCTATCCGACGTTTATCAAAGTCGGAAACGTGATGGTACGCATTCCTCCTCCTTACACGAGGCACCACAACAACTTTTCACCAGGTAACGCCGGTCAACTGCTGTTGGCGTATGAGGAATCGGTTGGAAACTTTCATTATGTCAGCACGTTGTACGTGTCGCCACTGGCGCCAACCTTGTGTGAATGCCCTGAAAAGCTAATCATTTGCATATCACAGCATCTTCTTCCTGCCGGTTAAATTTCGCGTCTGTAGCACCTCATCTTCGTGGTGTACCAATTTTAGTGGCCAGTAGTGTATTATGCAGTCGTATTTGTTGCAGACAATGTTATGTCTTCTCTTGTGTTTTCAAGCTCCACAGAGTACATGTTATGGGCATGTTTTGGAAACGATAACTTCGAGCGCACAGGACAGACCAGAAAACTCTTTCAGCATGAAGACAATGGGATTCGGTATGCAAGGGCAGACACTGCATGTCAAAGATTCTTTAGTTGAAATTAGACTGTCATAGAAAAATATCGTCTATGACAACAAAAACATTAAATCGTTATTACGTGGCTACAAGCACTAAATAGACAGTTTTATACTCTAGACTTAATAATTAACAGTAGTTCAGTCAATATATATTTGGATTTCGGTGGTAGAATAAAACCAGATGTTTAATTTCAAGTGTATTATATGCAGGATACAGTAGCTAAATTTTAAATTCACTATAAATAGTGGTATTATAAATTGCACGAGGAAAGAACACACATTTCTGGCTACGGTGTGCAGACGAATGACAGTGACGAGAAGCAAGCTAGACAATAAAAATGAAAAGTGAGTCGAGCGTAACAAGGAGAGCCATGTGCTGGCGCACGTTCAAATGAAGTCTGGAAGTAAATTCCACGCTGTACGCCAAACAAAAACTAGACGCGTGCTTTGTCCGCTCTACATGTGTACGGCGCCAGTGCAGGCGGCGCTGGCGTGCAGATGTAGCTGCAGCGGCAGGATCCGCGTGCCCACAATGACACGCACTCGCCGTTCCCAGAGGGCTGACATGGCATCGCTGTTATCGCGTTCTGCACTGCAGCTCGTAAAACGCCACTCCAGCCGTTTGACAGCATAATTAGTGCCGTGACGTCGGCGACAGCGAGCAGCGCTAATTAGTACGACTGCTCGAAAACCTTTTTGTTATTTACGAAATGCCATCCTCCTTCATTTTCAGTGATTTATATAACGAACGAATCACCGTTACAAAAGATTTGCTTTCGATCAGCAACGTTTCGAAAAGTGTAATTAACAAGGTGAGCTCCGAAATTGCGTTTAAGTACTAACGGGAAATTTCGCGTCATACATTCCATTACGTAAAAAATACGTAGTCTCACTCACGACTTCTCCTGTCTATGTAAACCAAGGCAATTTTATGCAACACTTTAGTTTTTTCAAGAGTAGTTCGAGTACATCCACAGATCCAAAAAAATGGCTTGGAGCACTATGGGACTAACTTCTGAGGTCATCAGTCCCCTAGAACTTAGAACTACTTAAACCTAACCAACTTAACGACATCACACAGATCCATGCCCGAAGCAGGATTCGAACCTGCGACTTTAGCGGTCGCGCGGTTCCAGACTGTAGCGCCTAGAACCGCTCAGTCACTCCAGTCGGCCCTCTACAGATACATCCACACTATGAAGTTAACTTCAAGGTATGGCTGAGAAATGCTTTTCATTTAAACATGTGCTCAGTTTCTGTCACTATTCCATTAGTATTGGGCCAAGGAGGGTTCTGCACACTCTGAATTGTTGCCAGATGTATCCAAGAGGGCCACAATGACGTCATCCAAGATGGCGGCGTGCAGATGTGGTAACAGCACATGACATCATCCAAGCTGGTGGCGATAACGTCGTCTAAGATGGCGGCTTTTGGTGGGAAGTTTGAATTTTGACACTATGATAGGCCAATTGGGCAACGTACGCTACCCTAACTCACCTGACCGCCACCTCTTTCTAGCAATTGGCGGGAAGTTTGAATTTTGGAGGGAAGATGGGTCAATTGGGCTACCTCTACCTACCTACCTACCTAAGAAAATGGTGAGAAAGAAAGGGTACTGGGATTATCTCTACTAACCTAAGAAAATGGTGGGGACGGAATTTCACTTGCGCTACCTCCACTAACCTGTCACCTGACTGCCACCTCTTCCTATGGATTGGTGAAGAGAGGACTCGACCTGTGCTGGACATAAGTCCTTAGTTTGCAAGCACAAGTCTTTATTTAAACAATTTGATGTGGTACAGCCATCCAGTGTGTTCATCACGAGGTCTGGACTCTGGACTCCAACTGGCCTAGTGCACAGTACCACAACCAGAGGGCACTGTCATCAATTCCGTGGCATAACCCAAGATGGTGGGGGGGAGTGGTGAGAAACAGCGAGTCACCATGAGGTATGGACCTAGCACACAGTACTGTCACCAGAGGGCATAGTCATCCATTCTGTGATGTAACCCAAGATGGCTGTCTGGAGGGGAAAATGACTCAGCCTGTGCAGGATTGCTGAAGAGAGTAAAGAAGGAGTGTACTTTATTTATTTTGCAGCAATTTATATAGGAGAAGACTGTGAGATAGTTTTATCACATTGATACAAAACACACGCTATGACATGCTTGGGGTCATGCCACACAGCCTACAGACCTGTAAACTACTCCTAAATAACGCTCTGCAGACACGCACACATGCAAACTTCTTCTAAATAATGCAGTACACTGATGTGTAGACATGCTCAGTACTCATAAGCTGTCCAAATAGCGCACAGCACAGCCTACAGACCTGCTCACAAAATAATGCAACAGACACGCACAGGCACTGCCCACCATCCCCTGTCCAATGGACCACACACTCTCCAAGAAGTCGAGATGCACCAACAGTCCTGCAAAGTGATGCAGCCACCAGCTGCCAAGCCATGCACAGGTGCCTTTTCAGATCACTCAAGCATGAGGTGGCGACGTGCCTTTCAGACTTGGTACTTGAGAAATTTCTATCGAAATACGTGTTCACCTATGCATTATTGCTGATACAACCAGACAGGAGCGAATGGCTATTTGAAAAGTGCATTGACGCCGGACACAAGCCAGCGTGAGCCATCACTCTCACTCCACTGCCTACGGCATGTCAAAGTTCTTTGAATATTATACTGACTCCACATGTCTATCTAAATAAGCACCAAGTCATCCTCTGGACCACACGTGCATATGTTTACCATTGCTGGCACAATGCCGCATAGCTGTGGTGCGGGTCCAGTGGGAGCATCATTTGCCATTGTTTTCTGCAGATGAGACTTTCAGCAGTAAAATTATTTTGCACAGATCGCTAAATTGCACTCACAGTTAAACCCACAAAATTTGTCTACAGATTATCAATTACACACAAGACACTCAAGAATATTGGAATCCAGGAACATATTTACCAGTATAACTACAATTAAATATTACGATTGGTGCTACAGTCTAACACCGATCAATGTTCAGGTAATTTCTCCTCTTGACGGCTGAGATTCTGGAACAAATCTAAGTATCTATAGCGCACATAATTTTCCAAGTAGAAAATCTCATACCCTCGCAGTTATTGATGTGCTGAATCTATACATCCCTCACGAAACGACACACACTCATCTTCTCTACTCATGCCACAACATAAGCCACAGTAACTTTACAATGCAATATATACACATTTTATACAAACTGTGCAGTTATCTTTTATATCTGTACAGCACCCAAAAAATTATGATAGACATACACTCACACCAGCTATATGTATCGATTCTACTCAGTCCTTGGAAACTATGAAACAAAATCATACAATCAGCGCTTCTGGAAGGTGCTGTATCGTGCCAAGAATCTTTCAAACGAGTGTTATGAAGCACAGGCATCAGGCACTATGAGTGGTAATGAATACTACACCTGTGGACGTAATGCTTGGAAATACATCACCGACATGTGTTGGTGTACTGTAATCATCATCATTATCGATAGAACAACAAGGAAAATGCGAATTCGTTCTTCCTCATGGTCCTAACGTGGCTCCCCATCCATCACGTGTTACCCTTGCTGCTTTCAACATACGCAAATGTTCTCACAGCTATGCAGAGACTCCTATATCCCACCACAAAGGATGTCTTGTCAATCAATGGGGGATTATGATTGGCTCTTATCGAATTTACCTGCTGAATTACTTGTGCCATCAGTGTGGAAGCACCATCTGCCTTTCTTTTTCTTTCTGCAGACGAGACTTTCTGTGGCAAAAAACTATTTTACACTGATCATCATATTGCACCAACCAAAAAAAGGGGCTCTGAGCACTATGTGACTTAACTTCTGAGGTCATCAGTCGTCTAGAACTTAGAACTAATTAAACCTAACTAACCTAAGGACATCAAACACATCCATGCCCAAGGCAGGATTCGAACCTGCGACCGGAGTGGTCACTCAGCTCCAGACTGCAGTGCCTAGAATCACACGGCCACTCCGGCCAGCTTGCACTGACAACTAATCCTTGCAATGTGCCCTACATATAGTAAAATACAGAAAGACTCTTATTCAGTTACACTGCTCTCCCACTGAGGACAGGAGCTTGAATATTAGAGCATGAAACCAATCTCCAAACCAGCAATATATCGCCCACATACCATGTCGATGTAGTAAACATACAATTTGTATCTTGCACATACAAAATCAGCCCTCTAACATCATTCGTACATACGCCATGAAGACAGACAGAACCACATGTACCCCTCACAGCACTAGATGTTTCCTCGCGAGGTCTGCAGTCATCTACTCCTGACGGGTGACCAGAGCACCCTCTGTGGACCGAACTCACAGAATTGTTCTACAAATTTAGGCTCATTCCCTCTGTACACAATCGTGTTTGTGTTTCTGGTCTGGACCTGCTTATCTGCTTGCGTTTTTCTACACCCCTCTCCAGACTCTGGGATTACAAGAACAGATATATTTTCGCATTGTTTGCACACAGCAGTATACTACCGACTGCTTGCGCAACATAATTCCAAAGATGCTCATTGGGAATGACTTCTCTACAAACCCAAATCTTTAGCTAGGTGGAGTGTGCTCTAGACTAGTGAGTAACTAAAAACTTATCCTGTCTGCAAAGACCTTTACGTGAGAACCCGAAACAAATAGAGGAAATAGATATTTCCACTCACAAATACCGATGTCGGTGATGTAACAGATTCCAAATCATCCCTGTAATATACAAAGTCAACTGAGGTGTTTCTCATATTTAGAGAACTGGCAAACGTGTCCTCCACCTGCTAGATGCACACACCATAATGCTCACTAAAATTTTAAATTCTCGGTCCTCTTGCTGCGTCAGCTACCTCCGCCGTCTTTGTCAAGAACATCTGACGTTAAACTGCTGCTGTGGTGCCCCTGAACAGACGATAGACGGCTTCTGGTCCCTCGGTAATTACGTCGCAAGTGGTGTCAACGTCTGCGAAGGTGGCGCCACCGTTCGCGCCGTAGCGTAAACATTGCGGCGAATTTCTCTGGCTCTTCTTTGCATCGAGAGCTCGCTTCTATGCACCGATGAGGTTATATGCGCTGCCACAGTTGAAGATTTTCTCACACATTCTAAAGTTCCGACGCAAATTGATTTATATCTTAGCGCCCAGAGTTTTCACCATGTAGTCCAGAAGACAGCAGCGTTAAATAGCAAAATTGTTTCTGACGACGACCATTTGGATTCTGAAATTCATCGTGTTGCGATAGGACGGCTATGGGTCACGTGATATGAAGTCAGCGTTCTCCAAGAAAAGGAAACGTGAAAATATTGAACATTCGCGTGATCCACGGATTGCGTTTCTTCCTTTCTGCGGCGCTACATCCAACAAAATGTGCAGAATCCTGAGATGGCGAGGTATAAGAACTATTTTTCGACTTCTGAGAAGAGAACGGACGTGGTACGCCCGCTTAACGACAGTGTCGGCCTCAAGATCCCTGGGATTTACAGCGTCCTCTGTGAGCATGGGCACCAAATACATCGGTCAGTCCATCTGCACCGTTTCCAGTCGCTGTGCAGATCAGCAGCATTTTAAGAATCGAGAACTCGAGAAATATGCAGTTGTTCGACAGAGCCTCACATACAAACATAAAATACTGTCTGATGACACAAAAGTTTTGTAACAGGCTCCTACATAATGAGGCTCTGTAATTAAAGTGGCTGTAAGAATAAGAATGTGTGAGAAATTTTCAACCATGATGGCGGGTATAATCTTAACTGTACGAGGGAGCGAACTCTCGATGCAGAGAAGAGCCACAGATATTAATAGCAATGTTTACGCTACGGCGGTAGCAGTGGCGCCACTAGCGGACACGTTCACACTATCTGCAGCAGCATTACGTAACTACCGAACATCCAGAAGTCGTTTATGAGCTATATGAGGCCACCCTAGTAGCCGTTTCATTTTATCTGCGGTTACCACTTTCATTTGTCACATGACGGGTAGTCCAAGAAGCTCTTTTTTAATATTATTGTAATTTTTTGTGAATTACTGACAGAAAATTCAGTTAAACATTCAGCTGTTGACTGACTCGCGTAGATTTTGTGACTTTCATAGTCTTTACGGAAGTTGGCGTTCGTGTCATATGCTTTACGGAAGTTGGCGTTCGTGTAACGCAGCACCCTGTTGTCTCTAAGATTCACACCTATCAAAATTACGGTCCCGGGAGTGGCTTTAGTGTAATGAGGTAATTGTTTTAATGGCTCTTTTGTCCACTAGTGGCTCAAGTGGTTTTAGGGCGGGGCGTCGAAGAATTACCAAGCGGCTGCTGTAAATCGACGCCCACCTCGGCCGCGGACCGGCGCCGCGGCTATTCTATTCGCCTGATTGCCCACGCCGACCTGACGGCTGTCTCGCCGGAATGGCGATTTCCAGCAGCGGGTAACAAATGGGAGCGCCGGGCCATCGCGATTTGCCATTCATTTGGCTGATGGACGGCCGCAATGGCAATAGCAACGGCGGCGCCATTCTACCTGTTACTGCCGCAGTCACCGGAATGCTGTGACAAGTAGCTGCCTCCAGCGGCCTGTTCCCGACAACACGAGGTCGGCGACCTCAGATTCAGCTAGTTAAAATGAACTTTTACCTCGATTTCCCTGATTAAAGTTTGCAGAGTACACTGCTTTCGACGATTCAGATGACAGTGGACCTTCGAGCAAGAGGATAGTACAAACATATCATCGTCGGCCCAATGCACATACAGCCGTACTAAGAATTTAGACGGAAAGAATTGAAAATAATAAGTCGTCAGGGCTGAACAGAACCTCATTTCGTTGTTACAGAGAGCACTCTTCGGCCCTTCGGCACTCTTTGGCTCTTCGGCACTCTTTGACCCCTTACTTAGCTTGTACGAGGGCTTGTAGGAGGGTTGCTCAGAAAGCAGTGCTTCGCTTTTCTTTTTTTCTCAGCAGAAAACGATGCTACGAATGCGAAACGTTACGTATGTATTATTTTTAAGTCTCCTGAGTGAGAGCGCCAAGTTTTCGTCACTTCCGAGAGGTAGCGTAGCTGCAGCACAGTTTCAAAATGGCTTCTGTAGGTGATGTACGTTACAAGCAACGTGACGTCGTTGAATTTCTCACTGCAAAGTCTATGGTGCACCTGATGTCGACGGATGTGCAGTTAGTCGCTGGGCACAGAGAGCGAGGTCATCAGAAGTGGTTCTGCGGAGCTACACGGTTTGCAGCGATCCTAGAGACCATCCACGGCTGTCACTCCTGACAGCCCTGACCTAGCCCCCTCGGACTTCCACTTGTTTGGGCCATTAGAGCATGTCATTCGTGGAAGCCATTTTGATGAGGAGGTGATTCACACAGTGAAGCACTGCCTCCGCCAACAGCACAAGGATTGGTACCGACAGGGCATACATGCCCTTCTTTCGCGCTGGAGGAAGGCCATAGAACGGAATGGAGATTACGCGAAAAAATAGGGAGTGTAGACAAAACATCATTCTTTCGTGTGTGTAATTATCATTACGTTCAATATAGAACTGTTAAAGAACAAAGTGCGGTGCATTTATTTCTGAGAAACCCTCGTATTTATCGTGAATCACTCATCCAAAGTGAAGTCTTAGGCATACAGAAAAATGCGCAGGTGATTCCCGAATATGAGAAGGCAAAGGAGCGGATCCGCAAATTGGAAACCAATATCCTTTACTTCGGTTTCTAAGTTGGAATTAAATAAATTTTCCCATGACCACATATCATCTTGTATTTTTTTTTTTTTTCAAGATTTCCTACAAACCATGGTTGAAGAGAAAGGAGACCTTACACATTTCTACATTTCTGGACACCGTTTGACACAATGTCACACTGCAAACTGTTAACGGAGGCCTGATGATACGGAGTAAATTTTAAGTTGCTTGTGCTGGACGGCAGGTATTCATCCGACACAAAGATATCCTTGGGTGTACCCCATGGAAGTGTTGTGGGGTAGCTCTTGGTCTCTACGCAATCAAGATATCGGATAAAGTGAGCAGCAATCTGCTACTGCCTCTCGATTGTGCTGTAGTGTAGATGAGAGACTGTAAGCTGACACAGGATTAACTGGATGGAATTCGTGGTTGGATTAATTCAGCCGGAAAGAATAACTGAACTATAAAGTTCCAATTAAAAATAATCTTACAGTTTTCGAAAACAGTATTAGTTTTGTGCAGCTTCAGACAGTCACGTCAATTAAATATCTAGGCTCAACGTTCCAAAGTGAATTGAAATGGAACCAACACGTAATGTCGCTTCTAGGGAAGGAGATTGACTTTGCTTCATTGGGAAAATTCTAGGGAAGTGTAATTCAACCTGAAAGCAGGCCGCGTAAAGAAGATGCGTGCGACCCATTCTCGAACACTGGTCGATTGTTTGAAGTCCCCGCCTGCTCAGATTAGGCATCAAAGCACTTCAGAGGCGTCCTTTCCGCGAAACACTGATGATAAATATTAGGAAACCAGAATTCGTGATGTACTGCAGAACGATTCTGCTGCCACCAAAGTATATCTTTGTTCAGGATCGCGGAGACAAGGGGAATCGGGGCTGCTACGGAAGCATATAGATAGTGGTTTTGCCCTCGCCCATTCACGAGCTGGAGAGGATAATGAATGACTTGGCAGTAGTACAAATTACCCTCCGCCGTGTACCAAATGATGCCTTGTCGAGTATGTATGTAGACGTATATTTATATGTAGAAGAAGAATACGTACACCACCTTCAGTGGATGCGTTCCCGAAAGTGTATGAGACACACATATACTATTCGCTGCTGAGAAAAATGCTCGCGACGAGAAAGCGGCAGTCAGTATGGGTGTACATTGGGGTATAGCACACTGCGGAACAGTACGTGTCAGCAATACGATCACTTTGTAAATATGATAAATCAGCACACCTTTCGAACATACTTATCCTTCGGCAATAACATCTACATTCATACAAATTCTCCGCAAGCCACTGTTGAGTATGGTGGAAGATACATCGTACCAACATTATGAGCTTTATTTCCTATTCTGTTCGCACGTTGAATGATGTAGAAAAAACTGTCTAAATGTCTTTGTACATCCCCTAATCTCTCTTCTCTTTTTCTCATGTAGCCACGCGAGATATACATTGACTGTATGGTAAAAATAGTACACCCATTATAAAATACAGCTTCCACTTGAGTTTTCAAAATGTTCAAATGTGTGTGAAATTTTATGTAACTTACCTGCTAAGTTTATCAGTCCTTAAACTTACACACTACTTAACCTAAAATATAGTATGGACAAACACACACACCTATGCCAGAGGGAGGACTCGAATCTCCGCTGGGATCACCCGCACAGTCTATGACTGCAGCGCCCTAGACCGCTCGGCTAATCCCGCGCGGCATTTGAGTTTCTCTCTCTCACCTACACCGATCCTAGTAATCGTTGTCTGTTATCATGTAGGCTGCTCAACAGAGTATTCAGAAAACTTTACTACCGTCACGGTGACAAAAATTTCTTTGAATTAAATATAGTTGTCATTTAGTAAACTTGCGGAGTTTTCGCGACACAATTGCAAGTTCCTTCACTAATGTTAAGTTCACTTCAGATGTTAACAACGTATGAAGCATACCATGCCACAGTCTCTACCTGCTGGAAGATTTCGATGGCTGCCTGACAAGGAAATCCACAGATTTGATAAATTCTCAGATGTACCAGCAAAAAAGTGCAATAGGATGCATTTTAGAGGTGGTTTTTGATGTAACCTAATACTTTTCATGATATGCATAGAGATTTGCCACCATGTACAGAGCACTGAGTTCCACAAAATAGTTCCCACATCAAGCTGGTGGGAAAAACAAATTATGTAACACATTATCACAATCTCCAGCAAGGTCTCAAACTGGGGATGGAACTAGATAGAGTGGTAGAGTCAATCGTCTTATTTCCTTCAAGGAGTAACGCTGGTTGAAGGAATACATATACGTAAATACCAGAAACTGAGATTCTGTTATACGTTCATTTAAGAAAGATGTTTACAAATTTATGAATAACGAATTTTCGGTAAAACTAAGGCGAATTTTTGAGACCACTGTAAAACTCACGTAGTTACCAGCTGGAAGAGTCGTTATAGAGCAGTAGGTGAAAATTTCAAATGCATCACAGTCTTCAGGTTACAGTAGAGTTCACGAATCCTGTTTATCTAGGTATGTGTGTATTACACGTTTCTAAACTCCACATGTACCAGCTCATTATAAGTATGCGAAAACTCACTCAGGAGATCCTAAATTTCGTTATGTGGATACAGATAGCTTCATCTATTTACTTATATAGATATGGTGTCTGTTCTTTCGGACATGTCCAAAAGAACACACCATTGGTAACCTGCAGCCGCTAGAACGAAATTAGAATTACATATTAATACCTTCATCTGCTGACGGGCATTGATATTTCAACGGGGACAGGTCATAATGTGTACCCGACAGGGACTCGAACTCGGGATCTCCTGCTTATATGACAGAAGCTCTATCCATCTCAGCCACCGGGGGCACAGACGATAGTGTGACTGCAAGGACTACCTCACGCACGCTTCCCACGAGACCCACATTCTCACCATATATGTCCCCACACTACATTCGTTGTGTCCCTACCCAACACACTCATTACTCGTGAAAGACGTTCTTACCTCCCTCGGTGGCTGAGATGGATAGGGCGTCTGCCATGTAAGCAAGAGATCCCGCTTTCGAGTCCCGGTCGGGGCACACATTTTCACGTATCCCCGTTGATATATTTCAACACCCGTCAGCAGCTGAAGGTATTAATATATGATCCTAATTTCGTTCTAGACAGCTGCAGGTCACCAATGGTGTCTGTTCTTTCAGACATGTCCGAAAGAACAGACACCATATCCATATAGGTATATAGTTCTGGCAACACCGGAGATGACCTTCCTCTTCTGTGCGCATGCACACATGTTACCCGAACTCTTATGGGACTTAGTAAGAATGTCTTCCACGAGCTATGAGAGTGTTGGGTAGCAACACTAAGAATGTAGTGTGTGGACTTATATGGTGACAATGTGGGTCTCGCGGGAAGCGTACGATAGATAGTCCCTGCAGTCGCACTATCCTCTGTGCCCTCAGATGTATAGATCGTCTGCCATGTAAACAGGAGATCCCGGGTTCGAGTCCTGGTCGGGGCACACATTTTCACCTGTCCCCGTTGATATATATCAATGCCCCTCAGCAGCTGAAGGTATTAATACATAATTCTAATTTGGTTGGTGAAAATTGCTGAAAGATTACGTGAATGGGTCTTCGATTGTGCCGTTTGTAGGTCTCCGCTCAAAAATGTACGTGGGATGGATAGGCTAAAGGCGCGGAACACATTGTAGAAGACTACTTGAAGTAGCGGCGTTGGGAGTTCTCCATTTCCCCTTCCGCATTTGGTGGGTCATGTTAGCATTCAATGACACAGACACTGGGCACGTAGACATGAGTATCATACAGTATCACGACTACGAATTTGGTATTGGTGCCACGACGACAACCAGAACATTTGTGTTGATGGTATCGGAGCCCTACCGCGAGCCCACTATTGATTTAAGTGGTACAGTGTATGTATGTATGAAAAATTTGTAAACATACGTGAGTATATATATATATATATATATATATATATATATATATATATATATATATGTGTGTGTGTGTGTGTGTGTGTGTGTGTGTGTGTGTGTGTGTGTGTGAGTGTGTGAGTGTATGCCTGTAGGTATATGTGTGTGTGGAACAGTATGACCCGAATGTTTCCAGAAGGCGGTGTGGACAGGACCACTTGTTCTTCAGGTGCTCCTAGCGTATGTGGATTAGATTAATGCTAATTGTGTCTCCCCAGGTCAAGTAATATGACATATTTCCCCTTGAAGTCAACAGCCTACTAGAAAAATTAACTGCCACGCGCACACGGAAACCTTATTTGATAAGATCCTGAACTCGTCTGGGGCCTTGCCTGTTGCTTATGGACTGCGGGAAAATCCAAACAGAAAAGAATCGAAGCGTTTGAGATGTGGTGCTACAGACGAATGTTGAAAATTAAGTGGACTGATAAGGTAAGGAATGAGGAGGTTCTGTGCAGAATCGGAGAGAAAATGGATATGTGGAAAACACTGATAAGGAGAAGAGACAGGATGATTGGACATCCGTTAAGACATGAGGGATTGACTTCCATGGTACTAGAGGGAGCTGTAGAAGGCAAAAACTGTAGAGGAAGATGGAGATTCGAATACATACAGCAAATAATAGGGGACGTAGGTTGCAAGTGCTACTCTTAGAGGAAGAATTCGTGACGAGCCGCATCAAATGAGTCAGAAGACTGATGACCCAAAAAAAAAAAAAAATTAAAAAAAGTGCAGTCTCTGTGTTGTACTCAAGCAGGGGGAGACAATGTAGGAAACCTTAATTTTTAAAATACCCATTTTAGCGTGAGTTTTTGGAGTGCCAGGGTGTCCTCGGTAGCCACCTTGCTGTGTGTGGTGGACAGTACTTCCTTCCACCATCTGTTGCCCCTCCCCCGTTCCATTCGCAAATGGCGAGTGGCAAGAATGATTGTCAATAAACCTCGGTATCAGGTGTTATTACTCGGTTTTAGGGTCTTTTAGCAAGACGTATGTACGTATGTGGAAGGAAGAAATATGTTGCGCGACTCATTCCAAAACGTACTTTCTCGGAACTTCAATCACAAACGCCTTCGTGATACACATTTGGTGTGAATCACCGTACTACTTCTAAAATAGTGGAATCACTAGTGAACAGTAGTTTATATTATTGAGCTGTGTTTGTATGGTTTGTCGATGCCTGCTGTTCCGAGGTCTTAACGAATGATTATCACGCTGTGTCAAACTGTCCATAGGGGATAATTTTCCCCATCAGTTATGCACTTGAGAAAGATCACGCGCTCAAAACTAGGTAGTGTGTTTAACAAACTTCCCTTTAAGATAATAAACTTAGTGGTATCGGTGTTGTTCATGGAATTTATCGAAGATATTGTGAATACCCAGAAAATATCACATTTCAGTGATGTATCATCGAAGTGATTGCTATGTAAGAGTCATACTCGCATCTGCATCGATTTGGACTCTACTAATTATTTGTATGTCTTTGTAACAAAGCTGTATTCTCTCTAGTTGAAAAAAAACGGAATCAAGCGGAAAAGAAAGAAAATTCGGGCTCAGCCAACACCATAGGCGGCTTTGGAAAGAAGAATAATATGGAGGGTAAAGCACGGCTATTGAAATATCCAGTCTCCGCACGTGGTTTACGATCTGTTTGTACCCTTTGTTACCTCCCTAGGCCCAGCGGCATTAAACGTCTCCTTTTAGGGATAATAAATGTACTTTGTGTGCTGCCCCAGGCAAACTTTCAGCTTCGCGTTGTTTCTCTCGTGCGTGCAGCGCCGTAGCAAATGGGGGTAGGCGCAGGGTGGGGTTGTCGGCGTGCTTTGTAGATGGCAGCTGCGGCTTCCGTCGAGGGCGGAGGAGGTGGTTGGAGGGCCGGAGTGAGGGAGGGAGGAAGCCTGTGGTCGGAGGAAAAAGAGTGCTATGCTCTGCCTGCCCCGCCGAAGTCTGCCGGAGGGGCGTCGACGGCGTCGTTGTCGGCGGCCATAAACGGGCCAGCACCGCGCTGCCGGTGACACAGTCTGGTAATCGCGGCCATTTTGCGTCACTGAGGGCCTGATTGATGTCCCGCCGAGGGGCAGCAGGGCCAACGGAGCCGAGCCCTGCGGGCGGGGTGCACACACACACACACACACACACACACACACACACACACGGATGTGCGGCACGAGTGCCTTCCATTATGGTGAAGGATGACCGACGAAAGATTGTAGTTCGATAGCGTACTCGAGGAAGTACACACACGCACTCACAGACACACACACACACACACACACACACACACACATGCCAATGTTTGAGGATGCACGAGAGCGGAAGGGAATGGAGGAGTTCTGTGTGCTTGGGTGACAAAGATTGGGCACTGTTTGCGTGTGAGCTCAGGGCGAGCAAGCGTGCTGTAGGGTTGGACGATAACTGTCAGGCACGGACATACGAATCATCCGGCGACAGTCGGCAAACCTCGTCAACGTGCCAGGTTATTGTGGAGATGGGCAATTCTACAGAACTGCGCAGCGAGCAATACGGAGTTGGAGGAGGCATCTGTCGCATCAAGATTACATTATTTCCTATTATACTTATTTCTTGAAAGGTGGACATCGATAACCACAAGAATTATTCCTACTGAATGCCAGTTCTTCTTGTATTACCTTCTCTGTATCATTTACTCTACTGCATTATAATTTGAATTTAAAATACGGAATTGAAGATCTGTTTGTACCGATGTGCTCTTTAGGTTGACTTTCCCAGTGTGTGCTACTTTCTGCTCTTACTCCGTTTCGTCCTTATAACTTTGCAACAGTTTCTTTCGTCACTCCACTATGTCCTGAGAGTTCTAATTTACAAAACCGCTCCTGTTTAACAGGTTATATTTTACTAATACCTAATTGGACATGTAGTTTACTTCGAGGTGCAACACAACTGTATTCATAGATACTCTATGTGTAGTAGCTACAGCCTTTTGTTTCGATACTTGTCGAATGTCGTTTATGTCAATCGTCGCCTGAAATTAGCCTAAGCGCTGGCGATGATCATGTAAATTTTTTTGGTGCAAGTGCAGCTGCTATTCCATAAACCTACGTTAATTTTCATGGTGAGAACATTCAGTGAGTGAATTTGACAGCCATATCGTTCACTGACTGTGACAATTGCAGTGACTAAAATCTATTGCCGAAGAACTTGTTACTATTGAGTTTCAGAATGTATGGAAATGCCTGTCAGATTTATACAAAAAATTAACGATTATGATATAACCTACCGTCGGCAACATGGTCATTGACAGGAGAAATACCTAAAAGACACATTTGGGTGATTGTCTGGGTCTATCGGATCCAACTCCTCCAAACCTGTATGTTGTAATGTATTAAAAATCCACAACCGACAGCAATGGTGCGTACTACAACATGAAAAAATTCAATAATGCAGAACATTTAAGTTCACCTTCTTCACTAACTAATATTTAGTATTTTTCGGCAGTACAAGGGGGTATCAATCATGCTATGGAGCAGATAAAACATTGAAATCTGTCTGAAATCCGCGTGGCCATCCTGCTTCAATTAACGACTGTGCCACTCATAAGTGGAGCACGATGTCGCGATGGGTGATACGACAAATAAGATACTATGACAGATATTTTAACTTCTTTGCTCCCAAGAACGGCTCTACGTTCAGGCCATATATGTTTGTGTGTTAGTTTTTCTGGAATTCTCCCATCACAACATACAGTTATAGAGTGAATACTTCCCTCTGTAGTCGAGTAAACATTGTTATACAACTTCCTGTCCGAGTAAAACTTACCGGCCGAAGACAGGGTAACTACACAAATGGTAAATAATTTCCATAGTTCTATCAAAGTTTCTGTTGTACAGATGCCCGACTTGTAAGAATACTATTAATAAAACAGATTTTAAACGAAAATTCTATAGAAAATCAGTGGCCCAGCTTGTTACAAAGAGATATTGAAAGACTTCATCCCGTACCGTGTCATAATGTGATCACTTGTTGCACTGAAATGCCTGGCCTTATGTACAGAATAGTTGCACCTACATTTGAACGTCGCTTCTCATGCAAGCGGGTTCAGCATTTCGATAACTGTCCCTGTCTGTGGCTTATAGAAGCTCTTCCATGCTTTTCTAGTAAAATTCAGGGCTAGATTCTCCATGGCGTATAAAATTTATATTTCATGTAGACAAACAACGGTTTTCTTATTGTTGTTGTGGGCTTCAGTACGAAGACTAGTTAGATGCAGCTCTCTAAGCTACTCTGTCCTCTGCAAGCATATTCATCTCCGCATAACGACTGCAAACTGCATCCCTCTGAATCTGCTTACTGTATTCGTCTCTTGGTCTCCCCCTATAATTTCATAATTTCACTCCCACATTTCCCTCCAGTGCTAAAATGGTGCTCGCTTGTTGTCTCAGATTGTGTCCTATCAACCGATCCCTTTTTTTTTTTTTTTGTCCTGTAGTGCCACAAATTTCTTCACTCTCCAAATCTATACAATACCTGCTAGTTTCATGATCTACCCATCCAATCTACAACATTTTTCTGTAGCACCACATATCAGAAGCTTCTATTTTATTCTTGTCCGAACTGTTTTTCTTCAATGTTTCACTTCTATACATGGGTACACTCCAGACACATACCTTCAGAAAAGTCTTCCTAACAATTAAGTCTATATTCGATGTCAGCTTGTAACACTGCGCTAATGCACACGATACTCTTTAAAGCCGGTACTATGGTATGTTGACGGGCTTCACCTTAAGAGAAAGGATTTTTGTATAGATATTGACCGCGTGTACCTAAATGGAGGCAAAATCAGACTTACACCCACTCAGTAATAACAATGATACGTCAAGCAATTCCGAAGTGCAACCACACGTTAGGACGGATAAGAAACAACACAGCAGATGCTACCCAAATTTTTAATAATACGGTCGCCAGCCGAAGTAGGCATTAACTGAGTTTCTTCCCTGTACAAGTTGATGTACGTGCATGCAAAACAACATGTAATAACACTGCATAATATGGTAAATTTTGGAACCAGAAAATCTACTGAACTAATAATTTCACTTTCTATACTAACATGGACAAGCCATAAGTACACAACAAAACACTATAATGTTTACTACAAACTTCGTACTGTCTATTGATCTGATTAAAATCGGGCATAGGTTACCCTAGAAATAGCACTATCGAAACACACACACAATGTCAATTTTGAAAAAGGTAAAACACTGATAAATTTTGGTTTTATATTGACTTCAACTTTGCTGGTCAAATCAGTTCAGTACACTTCAGAATTCAAATGAGTAGAAAAGAAAAGGGGGGGGGGGGGGGAGGGACCCTGAAACTGTTATGATCACTGTATTGAAAATTTTGATTATTGAAATCATTAAGCACTCAAGATTTCCAATATATGAGTTACTACTCTTTTTAGCTTATTTCCTGCTCATTTAACTACCATTATTTTTTGTCTCAAATTAATTAAACTTCATTACTAAACCAATTTCAACATTATCTTCCAACTTTGTCATACCTTTGTTATTTACCTATATATTCATTAACAACAAAGTTCTTTAAACATCAATCTAACATAGATAGGTCTGCATGTAATTATTATTAACATAAATTTTAATTCTTCATCTCGGGACACTCGGATTGCACAACATGTGGTAAGGACCCTGTCTAGGTTAGTTGTGAGGATAATTAACTGATAGTACAGTTCTGGTAAAATTTAAGTTGTTATTGAACAGTATGGAACAAATATAACACTGGTCCACACGAATACAGTACTAAAAGTTTCAACCTGTTCGTATCGCTGCGGCGATCGGCAGGCGGCGAAATGGCGAGGCACAGAGCACACATACAATCACAGCAATGGCTCTTGATGTATCGGCACTTTTGCTTCCTAATATGATTCCGTCAGCATCATGTGATTTAATTCAGCTACATTCGATTATCCTTGTTTTGCTTCTGTTATTGTTCATCGTATATCCTCCATTCAATACACTGTCTATTCGGTTGAACTACTCTTCCAAGTCCTTTGCTCTCCGACAGAATTACAATGTTATCGGCAAACCTCGAAGTCTTTATTTCTTTCCCATGAACTTTAATTCAAAAATCTGAACTTTATCTTCTGTTTTCTACTTGCTCACTCAACAGATTGAATAGCATCGCGGATAGGCTACAAACCTATCTCATTCCCTTCTCAACCATTGCTTCCCCTTCGTGCCCCTTGACTCCTACAACTGCCGTCTGGTTTCTATACAAGTTGTAAATAGCCTTTCGCTCCTTGTATTTGATCGTTGCTACCTTCAGAACTTCAAAGAGAATATTCCAGGTATCTCTAAGTCTATAAAGCTATAAACGTAGGTTTCCCTTTCCTTAAATAGAAGATATAATACTCCGTGAAGAGTTTGACAGAGCACTGAGAGACCTAAGTCGAAAAAAGGCCCCGGGAGTAGACAACATTCCATTAGAACTACCGACAGCCTTGGGAGAGCCAGACCAAACCGAACTCTACCATTTGGTGAGCCAGATGTATGAGACAGGCGGAATAGCCTCAAACTTCAAGAAGAATATTATAATTCCAATCCCAAGGAAAGCAGATGTTGACAGATGTGTAAATTACCGAACTATCAGTCTAATAAGTCACAGCTGCAAAATACTAACGCGCATTCTTTATAGACGAATGGAAAAACTTGTAGAAGCCGACCTTGGGGAAGATCAGTTTGGATTCCGTAGAAAAATTGGAACACGTGAGACGATACTGACCCTACGACGTATCTTAAAAATAGATTAAGGAAAGGCAAACCTACGTTTCTAGCATTTGTAGACTTAGAGAAAGCTTTTGACAATGTTGGCTGGAATACTCTCTTTCAAATTCTGAAGATGGCAGGGGTAAAATACAGGGAGCGAAAGGATATTTACAATTTGTACAGAAAGCAGATGGCAGTTATAAGAGTCGAGGGGCACGAAAGGGAAGCAGTGGTTGGGAAGGGAGTGAGACAGGGTTGTAACCTATCCCCGATGTTATTCAATCTGTATATTGAGCAAGCAGTAAAGGAAACAAAAGAAAAATTCGGAGTAGGTATTAAAATCCATGGAGAAGAAATAAAAACTTTGAGGTTCGCCGATGACATTGTAATTCTGTCAGAGACAGCAAAGGACCTGGAAGGGCAGCTGAACGGAATGGACAGTGTCTTGAAGGGAGGATATAAGATGAACACCAACAAAAGCAAAACGAGAATAATGGAATTTAGTCGAATTAAATCGGGTGATGCTGCAGGAATTAGATTAGGAAATGAGACGCTTAAAGTAGTAAATAAGTTTTGTTATTTGGGCAGCAAAATAACTGATGATGGTCGAAGTAGAGAGGATATAAAATGCATACTGGCAATGGCTAGGAAAGCGTTTCTGAAGAAGAGAAATTTGTTAACATCGAGTATAGTTTCCAGTGTCAGGAAGTCGTTTCTGAAAGTATTTGTATGGAGTGTAGTCATGTATGGAAGTGAAACATGGACGATAAATAGTTTAGACAAGAAGAGAATAGAAGCTTTCGAAATGTGGTGCTATAGAAGAATGCTGAAGATTAGATGGGTAGATCGCACAACTTATGAGGAGGTATTGAATAGAATTGGAGAGAAGAGAAATTTGTGGCACAACTTGACTAGAAGAAGGGATAGGTTGGTAGGGCATATTCTGAGGCATCAAGGGATCACCAGTTTAGTATTGGAGGGCAGCGTGGAGGGTAAAAACCGTAGAGGGAGACCAAGAGATGAATACACTTAACAGATTCAGAAGGATGTATGTTGCAGTAGGTTCTGGGAGATGAAGAACCTTGCACAGGATAGAGTAGCATGGAGAGCTGCATCGAACCAGTCTCTGGACTAAAGACCATAACTACAACGACCTGTCTTCTAAGATATGTCGTAGTGTTAGTATTGCCAGACGTGTCCCCACATTTCTTTGTAGCACAAATGTCCTTCCACGAGGTAGGTTTCATGCAAGTTTTTCCGTTCTGTAAAGAATTCAAATTTTAGTATTTGGAGCTATGACTTATTAAACTGATAGTTCCATAATTTTCAAACCTATCGGCACCTGTTCCTCTTGGAATTGAAATTATCTTATTTTTATTGAAGTCAAAGATATTTCGCCTGTTTCATATATCTTGTACATTAAATGTAAGAGTTTTGTTATGGCTGGCTCTCCCAAGGCTATGAGTAATTCTGATGGAATGTCGTCTACCCCGGGGCCTTATTTCGACTTAGGTATTTCAGAGCTCTGTCAAATTCTTCTCGCAATATCATTTATCACACCTCACTTTCATCTACTCCTCTTCCATTTCTACAATATAGCCTTCAGTACGGTGAATGTTCCCAGTTATTTACGCTACCAATTTCCAGGATTAGGATATTCTCATAATACACTACTGGAAATTTTAATAGCCAATCAAGAATAGCTCGATACGTTATTCTTTCATTAAGTCGACGTGTTAGTGGCTTAAAATTCGTACTTCCTAAGGAATCATTTATCCAGAGTAAGCAACGATCGAAAATTATCTTTGGATAGCGACAGATGGTATACGATGGCTATATTCTACAATGACAGTAATGCACTGAAAACCTTTACCAACAACAGAAATTCGGACTCATTCGATGAGTAAGACTGAGCCAGTTTGAAAGGGAAAAAGAACGGTGGGATCGAGAAATAGTGTACTCAAACATTACAATACATAATACGCGTGAAGGGCTTGATACCACAGCGATTCTCTGATCCATCGATTGGACAATGATCTAGAGTGCTCTTGCAACAATCACTCGCGCTGGGCGCCCGTTGGTGCAGCATCTGGAGGTTTGGTGAGTTTATGTAGAAAATTCCATAGATCGTAAATAAGGTTCGTTCACGACAACTATAGAGAACATCACATATTTGTAAATGGTAATGAATTTTTCTCCCGCCAATATGAAATCCTGCAAGCGCTACCTATGCGTCACAACAATAAATATCTTTCGATCTTATTCAAGATTCCATTAATAATTTGGCAACTGCGCAAATGGAACCACTATCACTCTAACACAACAGCTCGACGTATTTCTGACTGCATTTATAAAAAAAGGTTTGCCTAATCGTGGGAGAAATTTAGAAAGCAGAGTTCATAAATTGTAGTAGATATCATAATATCAAACATTTATTCAAGTTGAAAACCGCCGTGGACTCTAACTGCAATGTCACTCTCCAAAAACAAAAACACGGAAAACTAATATGAAATACTCAAGTTAATTATGTGGAAATTTCATTGACACTGCTAAGTAGACTGAAAGAAGAACAGAATCAGAGTCCTTCATCTGCGCAAGCCACATTTTCAAATTAACAACAGAAATGACACAGCGAACTCCGCATCCAAGACGCACAGACAGCCAGGTAAATATGAGTTGCTCAGAGTACGGACCATCAACCTGCATAATCAGCACGCGATGACAGCCAGGAAGCGAATGATAAAAATGTGAGAAATCGAAGTTCCCCCTTCTCGTCTCAGTTTCTCTGTGGAACGGTGGCAGTAAGTTTGTAGACAATGTAACGAATGTAAATGAGCTCAAAAGCATGAAAGAGATTCCGTAACATGGAGTACAAATACATAAAAACAAATTGCTAGGTTGGTATCGAGTTGGAACGATCATAGATTGTTAGCTGAAGTCGCATACGCAGAGACTGATAGAGAAGGCAATACACAGGGTACTAAATTTCTCACGCCTAATGGGAACGGAATGGCGGGATTGTTGTTGACACTCATGTTGAAGAGGTACTTGGTACATCTCAAGCGGGCACAAAGGGGGCTAAGGCACCATTGCGGCCGCACGTAATCCCTTAGGTCTGGAAACCACAACTTCAGAATACGCCGAGCAGCTCCTGAGAGCTGCCCCAAGAATGCCATCCAACTAGAGGAAAGATATTCTGCTGCACCTCCACTGTATACACGGGTTGCCCGGGAATCCGCTTGATAACTTGAGAACCTTTCAGTCACCAACCACCAGATAATAACGCTATCATTATTCATGGCGAACATTAATAAAACCGACAATCAGCAAGGACTGATTCCTTACTGGAAACAGAGGAAAAAAGATCATTTGAACATGTGACCGGAAATGGACGGTGTGCGTGCAACAACAACAGATCTTCCCGGAACACGGAATAGAGCTGCATCGCATCCATGTCACAACAGAGGTTCAAAAAGTGCCCTCCATGGGGCGCAATGCGCGAGTTCACACGTCGCATCATGGATTGCGGCACTGTTGCGCACGTCCCAGCCTCTCTCCGAATAGCGTCACAGACGTTGTGAACACGCTGTTGAAGGGTCGGCATATCAGGAACTAATTCAACTTCAGGAATACTTTTCAGATGCCCCAGAGGTAGAAATTCAGTGGGTTTAAGTCCGGTGATCTAGCAGGCTATGCTTAGGGGCCTCCATGGCCTATACAACGTCCAGGCCAAATGTTGTTGAGGTGACGGTGAACTGTAATGCGAAAGTGGGGTGATGCTCCGTCATAACCTGTCATCTTACCAAAGGCACATTCTCAAGCAGAACCAGGCAGAGCATTTCGCAGGATATCCAGGTACGTTCCTCCGTCAAGACGTACGGAATAATAACCGGTCCAAGGATGCTGATAATCCTTACACTCTTTGTATGGTTGGGATAGCAGCGGTTTTCATAATCGTACTTTGGATTACACCATGTTGGCGGGCCACTTGCGTGGAGCTTGTATGAGGGTTGTCTCAATAGCCCGTAGAACCCGCTCCTCCAGATCTGGTGTACGCGCAGTCCGCCGCCTGCACCTTCGTCTGTCTAAAGCAGCCTTCATCACAAAACCGCCCCAAAGGGCTTGAAATGTGTGCTGTATTTGGTGTCTGTGTGGGTGCTTGTTTTAGTACAGTTATGCTGCTCTCGACCGTTTCCATCTATTCGGCCGTACACAAACACCATCTCGACTTGTTCCCAACAAGAATACAGAATCATTCTACTGCTTACGATCACACAGCCTTCAACACACAAAGAACATGTCGCTCGTGGTCAAAGGAACTTTAATTCGTCAGCGCCATTTACCGCGGCAACGATGCATTTCCGGACACATGGGACTTTTTTCCTCAATTTCCGGTCATGAATCCGTCCCTGCAGGTTGTTGGTTTTATTAACGTTTACGCTGTATTGCGATGGGATCGTGAACGATGTGTACCAGTGTTGTTACAAGCCGAAACTAGAGAACGTAGTGACTTCGGACGCTAATCCTGAAACGACGTATCTATTCTAATTTATCCCGAAGGCGTTCCGCGTTCAATTCTGGGAACGTTATTGCCTCACCCATGCTGTTTTATAACAGGGTGCCTTGTCATGATCATACAATTAATCATTGTTTCCCAAGTGTTCCTCTACGCTGTAATGTTGTAAAATGTGTTTATATCTACAATATTTAGCGTTTTCTTAAGTGCAATAAGGGGACCACACCACAACTACAAATATAACCCAATACCATAGCCGCATCTCCTTCTCACTTAACTCTTGGCACTGCACTTGATAGCAGATAAGCTTCTTCAAGCATTCGCGAAACCCAACACTTCCCATCGAATTTCCATAGCGTATATGATATTTCATCAATCCATATCGCTAGTTCCCGGTCATTCACTGTGTAGTGGCAGCGTCCATTACACCACCTCCAGCGTCTCTTGGAATCACTACAGAAATGTGTGGCTTATGGGGCGATACTCGAACACTTTACCCCGTTATTTGCAACTCTCTGCTCACTGTCATTGTGGTAGCTAGGCTACAAGTAGTAAACTGGAACACTCGAGTGATACTTTCCGCTGATTTTATGTAATTTTTACAATGCTCCGTCTGTAAAAGAGGTCTGACTGGTCCTTGTTTAGCTGTGATTGTTCCTTCACGTTTCCACTTCAGAATCACATCACCAATAGGCGACTTGGACAGCTTTAGAACAGTTGAAATGTCGCTGATGAATTTGTTACTCAGGTGACACCCAGTGAATAATATTAAAAGACAGTCCTAGGTTGCAGAATGCTTTTTATTGGCTCAAATACGACGCGCCTCACCTGGGTATGGCAGTATCAGGTTATCCAGCACAATCTGCAGCTGCATGTACATAGATACTCCGCATGCCACCGTGCCTATGGGCCATCAATCCCAGTGGCTTGTTCACGTCTGAAAGTCAATGAACTCTCTTGACGGAGCCATTCTGAGCCATTCTGCTGTTACTGTTTGTCTGCTGACAACACAATATTTCCCCGCCTCCTTTCGTACTGGTGGGTCCACTTTTCATGACATCTAGTGACCAGTTCTGCATTAATAGGGGTGTCTGAACCCTTCTGAACACATCTTGTTGTGATTGTGTAAGGACACTTCGGTTGCCCAGAAACGACAGCTAGTCTGGGCTTTTTCAAGAGTGTTTTATTTTCAAGCTTCATAATGTCCTTGGAAATTAAATTTGGTTCAAATGGCTCTGAGCACTATCGGACTTAACATCTAAGGTCATCAGTCCCCTAGAAATAAGAACTACTTAAACCTAACTAACCTAAGGACATCACGCACATCCATGCCCGAGGCAGTATTGGAACCTGAGACCGTAGCGGTCGCACGATTCCAGACTGAAGCGCCTAGAACCACTCGGTCACACCGGCCGGCATTAAATTTGGACTCGCTTCTGTCGTATTGAGCAAATGGCTCATGTGAAACAAAAGTAAATACTAATTAAAACGACTCAAATGGCTCTGAGCACTATGGGACTTAACATCTGAGGTCATCAGTCCCCTAGAACTTAGAACTACTTAAACCTAACTAAACTAAGGACGTCAGACGCATCCATGCCCGAGGCAGTATTCGAACCTGCGACCGTAGCGGTCACGCGGTTCCGGTCTAAAGCGCCTAGAACGGCTCGGCCACAACGGCTGGCTAAATACTAATTATTTCTATTTCATTCCTGCAAGTAGCATTTTTATATTTGTATAACTGCACATGTTGTTCTCAAGAGCTTGTATATGTCTAATTGCTAATTAATTGTCTACCTGCTTAGCTGTGGGGTTACGTGCTTGCCTCGCATGCAGCGGGCACGGGTTCGATTCCCGGCCGGGTTGGGGATTTTCTCCACTCATGGACTGGGTGTTTTGTTGTCCTCGCCATCGTTTCATCCTCATCACCGGCACGCGAGCTGTCGAGTTTCGCGTCGACTGTGGTAAGACTCGCACTCAACAGCCGAACTTCCCGGATGGGGTCTCCCGGGCGGAATTGTCATACGATCATTTCATTTTTTACTAATTAACTAGCAAGTAATTTTCTACTCAGAAAGACACAGAATTAAACACCAAACAACTGAAATTTATCTTAGCTACGGAGGCCGACTGCATTAACATGGTCAAAAGCAGTGCACGATCAGCTGCACATCTCGTTTCCGTTATATTCCCGCTGGTAAACTCAGGTGAATCATCAGGCATACTCCTAGGTACTATTCTAGATATTGTGCGGTGCATGTGTGTAACTGCGGCTCCGCGTCTTTGTGGCAAAAGAGACGGCAAATTTTAAGCCTCTCGGACTCTCATGTCTGAAGAACATTGCGGGTCTTGCGGAAACTTACGTTACTCTTTTGCGCAACTGGATGTAACACGGGTAATATGCCCCAAAGCAAAAGCCTTTGGTATAAAACTTAGGAGTTGGCAAGCCTGTTGTACACGTGTATGTTATCACAGTTGCCCATGCTGTGAGGAAAGACGTCTCAGCCAATGGGCGCTGTCCCTCAGTCCGCCTTGTCTTGGCACTGGTTGCCCTGCCAACATCTGCTCCCGCGGATCACCGAGAACCATAAATAAACACGGAGGTTTTTACTCTAACGTTAACTGACACGCAGTCTGCCAGACTGCTAAGTTCGAACACATTAGGGAGGACAAGACGGGCTCCATTAAATTGAACAGCAATCACTAACTGCCAAATTTAATTGAGAACATTTGCATCTTGTCACTTCCTTCAAAGACATTTCCACAGGCCCTAACTAACCAAACTTCAGTGGTTTCTACAGTTTATGAGGGATTCTTGTCCCAGCACTCCGTTAGTAGAACTGTTTATACCAGTCAGATTTGTGAGACACATCATCTGCTGCAGTGCGTGTGATAGACACTTTGAATTTATTACCAGTAAGAACCACATCTACTTATTTTGGCTATCGTCGATTTCGGTTTCAAACTATTTTCAGATCATGTCCTACAACAGTAGTACCAATCCTGGTTTCAAAGTATCTTCAGATTGTGCACTACGACAGTAGCGCATTTAATCAATAAGCTTACCGTATGGTATGTTGTGTCATAGTTAAAAAATTTTAAATAGCTTGCAACGCAGCGTATTTTACGGACTATAAGACACTACGGACTGTACGACGCACCTCCATTTTCAAGCAATTTTTTTAAAAAAAAGTATTTTACCAAAAATTCTCAGTTTATAAAACCGAAATCAACTTTAAAATCCCTGAAAATCTTCATCTTCTGGTTTTGGCCATTTTTCACTCTCTCCTAGATTTACACATTTCGTCTTCCTCGTTTTTTTTTCAGTTCTTCGTTACTAGCCCACCAATTGCGAATGGTTTTTTTCTGTTGGTGGAGGGCCGAAAAGCCACTCAGCTACTCTGTACGTATGCTCTTCTGCATATGCTATTACTTTCAATTTATAGCCCGCATCATATGAGTACTCTTTACTTTTTCCATTACGAAACTAACTACTGACAAAATATTGTACTCTTACCAATAACACAAAATCACTTTCAATTCAAGCCCACTGGCAATACAGTGGCGTGTCATAGGCTAGACAGAGTTCTGGGTTTGTGATTGGCGGGTCGAGAGGGGGACAGTGATAGCACTCTTTTCAATTCCCGTTAATTCACGTTCGTCGCATCGATACGCTGCTGCTACCAGTTGAATCCAGTGTTGTCAGACAAAGATAGGTATCCCGCGGCATCGAATATACGGCATTTTTAAGACTGGAGGTAATTTTAAATCAAACGCTTTACATTCTAATATTAATATCGAGTTTAGATGCACCTGAATTTTGGTGGCAATTTTTCGAAGAAAATAGTTCGTCTTGCAGTCCTCAAAATACGATAATAAGCTTAATGGTTACACCTGCTGCCGTAGTAGTGAAACCTGTGAAGATGTTATACATATGGGGTGTCTGTTGTGTTGGAGATATGCGACGGAACAGTCACCATTGTTTTTCATATAGCGGTCGTAAATATCAATATTTTGAGGTCAGCCGCAACTGAGCATTGAAATAATTCAGTGACGAAAGCTGAAAATTTGTACCCGGAAATCCCGGTTTATGCAAGCGGTCGCCTTAACCTCTTCGGACATCCGGACACGCTTCACGTCCGACCCAGGTTCTCAACTTGTCACACGAGAGTAGCCTGCACTGTCCATTCACCTAACTGCTCGCAGCGAGTTCTGTATTCCGGATAGAGGTTAGGACCCTAATGTGCATCTGCACTGAGGATATCGTAGCAGTCAAGCTTACAGACATGCCATATATATCGATGGCGTGTGTTCTGTTGGACATGTCCGACAGACCACACACCACGCAGAAATACAATAGGGGCCGAAACTCTTGCAGGAGTATAGGAAACGCTGCAAGCAACTGAGATAAATGAACATTCAGGTTCGAGATCTGGTCCGGCACAAATTTTTGACTTTCGCCATTGAACCTCCCTCGAAATATTGTGAAGATCGTTTGTTATACAAGTCGAAACGGCATTCAGTAGTTGTAAAGAGTGGCGAGGAAAATTAATTATGCTGCAGAAACAAAAACTATTGTCTCAGACATCATGTCCACTAACAACTGAACTTCGTACACGTACAGCCCATCGGCGGATATGTAAACGATTAGAGTTGCAATTACCTATGGCAGGCAAAATTGCTACAAGAGTGCATTAGAGTTATCCGTGTTTTGTATTCATATGAGGCCTGTTGAGGTATATGAGGGGTGTGAATATCGACAGATGTTGAGTGGTCACTGTGAAATACACGGAGATGTGGCGTACTCGTTTGTGACAGCGCTATCAGCACTTGAAAGAGATTGGAGGTGGTCTCATTGTGAGTCACCAACTGGCCGGCTGGTCGAAACGTGGACATTTGTGAGGCAGTCGTATGTGAACGTGGCCGGACATTGGCTTGCATGACAACGTCAGAGGAGACATACTCATCGTTGAGATTACGGTCAACTACGTCTAAAGATCACAAGGGTGGATCGCCATATTGAGCACAGATGACATCATAGCCGTGTAATGTTCCTGCTAGGTTTCAAATACGTATTACGTATGAAAGTATGAAAGTAACATACCATGCAAAATACAGTTCTTACATCCACGATTCAGGTAGTAACGCGATCTGGCTGCAAAGTGTTGTAAAAAATTACCTAGACAGTAAACACTTACTTTTTTGCGCAACGATTTAAAGAGGGCATAGCAAAAGGAAATTCAATTTATGTGAATATGAACTATAGCACCAGACATCTCACCAAGCATAAACGTGTATAAAGCAACGTTGCTTACAGCCCCATGATGCGCAGTGAGCACAGTCTGTTATAATAAAGCACAGATACATGGCATCAGATGACTAAATTGTATAGTCCAAAAAAAAAAAAAAAAATGGTTCAAATGGCTCTGAGCACTATGGGACTTAACTTCTGAGGTCATCAGTCGCCTAGAACTTAGAACTACTTAAACCTAACTAACCTAAGGACATCACACACATCCATGTCCGAGTCAGGATTCCAACCTGCGACCGTAGCGGTCTCGCGGTTCCAGACTGTAGCGCCTAGAACCGCTCGGCCACTCTGGCCGGCACGCACTGTTCCTCTGCTATCTCCGTCAACAGCAACACCAACATGCAGCTGTGGCTTGAGGTGAAGAGTGTTGAATTTTGTACGACAGTAGTGTGCTGGGTGACTTACGGACAACAAAGGATTAAGACGAAACGTCAAATAGTGTGTTCTGCGCCTTTATTACTGCTGTATAGCATGTGCCTACATTTATAGTTAGGCAGCCTGTGTAGATACTAGTGATAACAAATTAGTATTCTGTTATTATTTTTCTACGAACGGTTGTGCTTACATCACCAAATTGACTCTTTCTTACTCTGCCGTAACCTTCAAGGTTATATGTATGTCACATGCCACACCTGAGCAGATAGATTCGGAATGAGATAATTCTATATGATATAAGCAGAGTGAGTTTAAAGATTCGCATTCCACTTGAAAACATTCAAATATAGATTTATGTAGAATTAGATTTATGTAGACTCTGGTACTGAAGTATGCTGAGAGTGTATTCTTCGATTTAAAAAAATTAAAGAGGCGCTAGTTGTTTTGACGAAATTATAACGTGAGACAACTATGATATCGTGAAAAAATTCAGGAGGAGGCTAGTCTCTCAGTGATGTCATTAATTTTTTCGCAACGGTAAAATCTTGTAGGTATGTGCCCTTGTGGTACTGCTTGTTTTCAGATTACCTGATGAAATGTTTAATTTAATGTTCCATTCTGGGACCTCCAGTGAATATTGTCACTAGTACTAGACTGGATCTTATGCTGCCGCATGCTGCATGACAATAGTCTATAAAGCTTGTCTGAATTAAGTGAGGTGTCTGTATTGTCAACCAAGCTGCGGTCAAAAGAAATTCACTAATCCTAGTAAAGTGTTGGTAATTAATGTAACATTAAGGGTTGGTCAACCCTACCTAATTATGAAAGTGCGTGAGATGCTTCCATTGTCTGGTGTATGAGTCATGGGCATAATTTTGTAAATAAAAAAGAAGTTCCTTAATTGTTATTTCATAGTTACTATAAACTTGTTCCTTTTATATTGAGCTGTGTAAATGATTATTATGGTTTTACGGTTCTTTGCTCAAGCAGTTTCTAGTAATTTTTCATTGCGTAAATGGTCTTATACCGTACAGTTTTTGCGTGTGTACAGGGTAATGTCAACAGGAACAGAAAACGAGTAGAACTCGTTATGCACGGGAAGGTATTACTGTGAAGAGTTGAGTGATAGCGTTGTTCTCATCAGAATCGACGACAAACCAACACCGACAACGATGGTTCAGGTATACATGCCGACGTCGAAATTTGAAGATGAAGAGATACTGCATATGAGTAAACTGAACTTGTAACGCAGTAAGTAAAGGGCGATGAAAATCTAATAGTCGTGGGGGGACTGAAATGCTGTTGTAGGCGAAGGAGCAGAAGAAAGGCATATGGGACAACATGGGCTTGGTACTACCAATGAGAGAGGAGAAAAATTAATCGAGTTCTGTAACAAATTTCAGTTAGTAACAGCAGTACTCTGTTCAAGAATCACAAGAGGAGGGATGCTTGGAAGAGACCGGGTAATACTGGAAGATTTCAATTATATTACAGCATGGCCAGACAGAGATTCCGAAAACAAATACTGGATTGTAAGGTGCACCCAGGAGCAGATGCAGACTCAGATCAGAATGTAGTAGTGATGAAGAGTAGGGTGAAGTTTAAGCGATTAGTGAGGAAAATTCAATGCACAAAGAAGTGGGATATGGAAGTACTAAGGAATGAAGAGATACACTTGAAGTTCTCGGAGGGTGCGATGAGGAATAGCTCAGTCGGGAGTTCAGCTGAAGGGGAATGGACAACTGTGAAAAGGGTAGTCACAGACGTTGGAAATAAAAACATAGGTCCGAAGAAAATAACTGCAAAGAAAGCTTGGGTAACAAAGGAAACACTTCAATTGATCGAGGGAAGAAGGAAGTACAAAAACGTTCAGGAAAATTCAGGTGTACAGAAATACAAGCCGTCGAGGAATACTATAAATAAGAAATGCAGGAAGCTCTTGCGAAAAATATGAAGAAATCGAAAAAGAAATGACTGTCGGAAAGACTGACTGAGCATAGAGAGAAGTCAAAACAAGCACCGATGAAATTTAATGGTTCAAATGGCTCTGAACACTATGGGACTTAACATCTGAGGTCATCAGTCCCCTAGAACACAGGGCTACTTAAACCTAACTACCCTAAGGCCATCACATACATCCATGCCCGAGGCAGGATTCGAGCCTGCGAACGTAGCAGCAGCGCGGTTCTGGACTGAAGAGCCTCGAAGCACTCGGCCACCGCGGCCGGCTGAGGAAATTGAAAGCAATGGTGGTAACATTAAAAATGCAACGGGACTTCCACTGTGAAATTCAGATGAGAGAGTGGATAGGCTCAAATAGCTCTGAGCACTATGGGACTTAACTACTGAGGTCATCAGTCCCCTAGAACTTAGAACTACTTAAACCTAACTAACCTAAGGACATCACACACATCCATGCCCGAGGCAGGATTCGAACCTGCGACCGTAGCGGTCATGCGGTTCCAAACTGACGAGCTTAGAACCGCACGGCCACACCGGCCGGCAGTGGATAGGTGGAAAGAGGACACTGAAGGCTATGATGGGGAAGATTTGCCTGATGTGATAGAAGATGAAATAGGAGTCGATTTAGATAACATAGGGGATCCAGTATTTGAATCAGAATTTAATAGAGCTGTGGAAGACTTAACTCCAATTAAGGCAGAAGGGACAGATAATATTCCATCAAAATTTCTAAAATCATTGGGGGGGGGGGGGGGGAAGGGGGTTGAGTGGCAAAAAAACGATTGTTCACGTTGGTGTGTAGAATATCATCCACACATTCCCGAAAATTGCAAGAGCTTACAAATGCGAGAATTATCGCACAGTCAGCTTAATAGCTCATGCATCCTAGTAGCTAATAAGAATTATGTATAAAAAATGGAAAAGAAACTTGAGGATGTGTTAGATGTCGATCTCTTTGGCTTTAAGAAAGGTAAAGACACCAGAGAGGTAATTCTGACGTTGCGGTTCATAATGAAAGCAAGAGTAAGGAAAAATCAACACGCATTCATTGGATTTGTCGACCTGGAAGAAGCGTTAGACAATTGCCAATGGCGCAAGATGTTCGAAATTCTGAGGAAAATAGGGGTAAGCTATATAGAGAGATTGGTAGTATACAACATGTACAGGAGCCAAGAGAGAATAATAACAGTGGAAGACCGAGAATGAAGTGCTCGGATTAAAATGGGTGTAAGACAGGGACATTGTCTTTAGGCCCTAATGTTCAGTCTGTACATCGAAGAAGCAATGATGAAAATTAAAGAAACGTTCAAGAGTGGAATTAAAATTCAAGGTGAGAGGATAACAATGATATGGCTCGTTGATGGGTGATGATATTGCTATCCTCAGTGGAAGTAGAGAAGAATTACATAATCACCTGAGTGGAATGAAGAGTCTAATGAGTACAGAATATGAACTGAGAGTAGACGGAAGTAATGAGAAGTAGCAATAATGAGTACAAAGAGAAACTTAACATTAGGATTGACGGTCACGAAGTAGATGAAGTTAAGGAATACTGCTACGTAGGCAGTAAAATAACTATTGACAGACAAAGCAAGAAGGACATCAAAAGCTGACTAGACTGACAAAAAGGCATTCCTGACCAAGAGAAGCCTAGTACTATGAAACATAGTCCGTAATTTGAGGAGGGATTTTCTGAGAATGTAAGTTTGGATCACAGGTTGTGTGATAGTGAAACATGGACTATGGGAAAGCCAGAACAGAAGAGAATCGAAGCGTTTGAGATGTGTTGCTACAGACGTATGTTGAAAATTAGGTAGAGTTATAAGGTAAGGAATGAGGAGGTTCGGCTCAAAATTGGAGAGGAAAAGAATATGTATGTGTAAAACACAGACAACAAGAAAGGACGGAATGACAGGACATCTGTTAAGAGATCATGGAATGACTTCTATGGTACTAAAGGGAGCTGTAAAGGGCAAAAACTGTAGAGGAAGAGAGAGATTGGAATACATCCAGCAAATAGTTGAAGAGGTATATTGCAATTGCTACTCTAAGATGAAGAGATTGACACATACTACTAATTTGTGGCTGGCCGCATCAAACCCGTCCAAAACTAATAACCCAAAACAATGAAGTAAATTAAAATCTTTAAAAGAAAATAGTTTACTTAGTTGAGAGTTGTATTTAACTGGAAGGTATCTGCTAAATGTCCACAGGGGTAAATAATCCACGGAACGCGTACCCAAAAGGGAAGATTGAGATTAACGATTTAATGATTTGTATGGATGTTTAGTTTTAATAAAAATTTGGAATTTTTAGTCCGCCTTTCTAACACCCAATTCTCGGTCCGTATTTCCTTTGTTATATAATGGTAACATAGTGTGGCTGTGATCCATGGACTTCTGGGTTATAGGCTCAGCAGGCTCCCACTGGCCACAGTCGCACGACATTTCCATATATATACCCGACCTTGAAATCTGGATAAATACCACTCTCTCTCAAGGTCCGCTGAGTGCCTTTAAGCAGACAGTTTCCACACCATCCATACAGAAAGTGCCCAGAAGAATCCCGCTGCCTCCTTGTACCAACTTACAATGACTCCACTCTGGCTTCTAGCTCTAGTTTTCAGCCCAGGATGGCGATACCGCCACGTGTTAAAACGGCACCACAAATGTGCCTCTCCACACTACACTATGTTTCCCAGAAACGTAACTGTGTTTTAGCAGTGTTCCTACAACTATTACTTGTGAATAGGACATTATCTGAAACCGTAATTGTAAATAAATAAACACATAGTATAGGAGGCAGAAACGTCATTTCCTGACTACTGCATGACTTACAGAAGGCAATCGAATTGTAACCTTCATTTTACATTAAAAGTATTCACACTGTACCCGTCGGGAGTATCTGAATGTACATCTACATCTACATGGATACTCAAAATCACATTTAAGTGCCTGGCAGAGGGTTCATCGAATCACCTTCACAATTCTCTATTATTCCAATCTCGTATAGCGCGCCGAAAATATGAACATCTATATCTTTCCGTACCGGCTCTCATTTCCCTTACTTCATCTTGGTGATCGTTCCTCCCTATGTAAGTCAGTGTCAACAAAATATTTTCGCATTTGGGGGAGAAAGTTGGTGATTGGAATTTCTGAGAAGCTTCCGTCGCAACGAAAAACGCCTTTCTTTTGATGATGTCCATCCCAAATCCTGTATCATTTTGTGACACACACTCCCATATTTCGCGATAATACAAAACGTGCTGCCTTTCTATAAACTTTTTCGATGTACTCCGTCAGTCCTATCTGGCAAGGATCCCACACCTCGCAGCAGTATTCTAAAAGAGGACAGACAAGTATAGTGTAGGCATTCTCCTTAGTAGTTCTGTTACATTTTCTAAGTGTCCTGCCAATAAAACGCAGCCTTTGGTTAGCCTTCCCCACAACATTTCTATGTGTTCCTTACAATTTAAGTTGTTCGTAATTGTAATAGCTAGGTGTTTAGTTGAATTTACGGCTTTTAGATTAGACTGATTTACCGTGTAACCGAAGTTTAACGAGTCCCTTTTAGCACTCATGTGGATGACCTCACACCTATCGTTATTTAAGGTCAACTGCCAATTTTCGCACCATTCAGACATTTTCTCTAAATCGTTTTGCAGTTTATTTAGATCTTCTGATGACTTTATTAGTCGGTAAACGACAGTGTCATCTGCAAACAACCGAAGACGGCTGAATATCTCACACGGCAGGTGATTTTACTTGTGAAAAGCTACTTGGATATTCGTCATTCAACGCAGAACTGTTGTTCCTGTTACTACAGTTTTATTGACGCAAACCCATGCGTTGATTATTGCGATGCGCCGGTGGAGACTTCCTTCGTTGCAGCAGTACGTTTCAGATAAGAGAGTAGGTAACGTAATTATCTCGCATCTCCCCGGATGCTGTAACGTTTTTGCTTCCCAGCGAGGTAGCGACCGCCTTACTAAATGTGTCTCCTCGGGTCGAGACGGGGAACCTTTTTTTGCACATTTTCATACCTGCAAAAACCTCCTTTAATTACTTTTCTCGGGAGCGGCGGTCTTTGCCAGCTTTCCAGCTGCGAAGGCTTTTAATTTCGTTTCCGGAACCGTGAGGAGGACAAAAAAAAAAGACATTCGCGGGGCGTGGTCTGTGACCCCGGCCATATACCAGCAGCAGTGCTGCCTCGGCCACCACCGTTACAGTGCATCAGCGCGCTTCATTTGTTACGCGAGAGCCGGAGCTGCGAACAGAGCGCAGGTCGCCTGCCGTAATGAGATCAAGACGGATGCAGCCGCTATCCGATTGTGGCGCTGCCATCGTTCAGGACCCGGACAGCCCGACAAACGACGAGCGCGACGCCTGCATCCATCGTCCATTTCTCTGCGCCGTGTCAGCACTCACTAATTCACTAACAGCAACCTGCGGGTAGCGAACGATACGCATCGGCGGTTCCATTCGTCTATGTCGTGGTTCTGTCCTTTCACACAATCACGATGAATGTCTTAGTTTGAGAGAGGAAAGACCGCTGCTATTTCCAGTCATGTTGAACGAGTACAGGCACTACAAGGAGTGGTTATAACATTTTACTTATCAGGTCGAATAATTCAAAATACTTAAATAACTTTTTCTTTGTGTACAGATGAAAGTCTACAGTTCTGATGCACATTGAAATTCGCATGCCATAGTACCATAGCAAGCCAATGGAAGAAGGAAAATAGATGTCACAGGCCATCTCTATTTTATGAATGGGCTGCACTATTTTGCTTTCGCTTTTCTAGCTGCAAGAAAAGATATCACTGATAATACTCGCCTATCGTCGGTGAAAGTGAGGATGAACTGCAAAAACTATTGGATGGACTGAACAGCCTAACAGGCAGGTAGTATGGATCGAAAAAAAGTACGATGACCAACAACAAATTCCCCATTTTTACAACTGTTTCAGTTAAGAAAAATATGTGTTGCAGTACTTATCGAACGCCCCTGTTGGAAGATAATGAGGAGGAGATGAAATGAGTACAACGATAAACCTTACATCAAAATAAATGGTTCAAATGGCTCTGAGCACTATGGGACTTAACATATGAGGTCATCAGTCCCCTAGAAGTACTTAAACCTAAGTAATCTAAGGACAGCACACACATCCATGCCCGAGACAGGATTCGAACCTGCGATCATAGCGGTCGCGCGGTTCCAGACTGAAGCGCCTAGAACAGCTCGGCTACATCGGCCGGCCTTAAATCAAAATTGTGGGCGTAGTCCAGAACACATACGCTGGTTAGAATGGAAGTACGTAGCAGTAGTTATGCAGAGTTGTAGAGGCTTGCACATCATTGATTCGCGTGGACAACTACATCTGGCCAGTCTTCGGACTGAAGACCATAACAGAGTAGCACGTCAGTATCAAAAGACTAAGAGTTCACCACGTCTTCCCAGCTCCTTATCGTGTTACACATGTATATTTGGAGCTGTAAATGAAACGACACACTTTCAGAAACTTGACTGTTCTCATACAGATATGATTTTATGCATATAGGTTGTAGCTGCACGGGATTAGCCGAGCGGTCTTAGGCGCTGCAGTCATGGACTGTGCGGCTGGTCCCGGCGGAGGTTCGAGTCCTCCCTCGGGCATGGGTGTGTGTGTTTGTACTTAGGACAATTTAGGTTAAGTAGTGTGTAAGCTTAGCGACTGATGACCTTATCAGTTAAGTCCCATAAGATTTCACACACATTTGAATATTTGAACACATATAGATTGTAGCGGCAAGTGAAAATTTGTGCCAAGGCGAGAAATCGAACCCGGATCTTCGGTCTACTAAGCAGTGCGTTAGCCACTAGCCCACCCTGGCAAAGCGGTTCAGACAACTCCACGCATTACCCTGGTGTGCCTCCCTCCTCAATCCAAATTACCCCATACACACGAACAGAGTTTCCAAGACTCTCCACTTTCTGGAGTAGCACCTCAACATTGAACCTAAATGAGGAATACAGCCTGTTTTGTGACTAACGCACTTGCCTAGTATGCAAGTCATCTAGGTACGATTCTCGGCCTTCGTGCAAATTTTCACTCGCTGCTTGAGTCTATATATAAAAAATCTGTATGAGAACAGTAAAGACTCTGATACTCGCCATTTCATTTGTATAAACACCTGTTCTTGGGTTCCAGGTTGGATCCCCAATTTAGGCTCGATGTTGAAGTGCTATTCCCTGAAATGGGGAACCTCAGCATTTCTGTTCGTGTGTAAGGGAGAATTTAAACTAGACTGGGGCGGCTGTGATAATTTGGATCTGGGAGGGAGGCTTGCCAACGATAATGCATGCTGCCTAGTATCCAGGTGACCTGGGTTCGATTCCTGGCCTTGGCACATATTTTCCCTCGCTGCTTCAGTCTACATACAGAAAATATTTTGAGCTATACCATTTTGCTATTCGTGTTGCTATTCTGATTCTTGACATAGACGCAAAATCATTGCCACTGCAGCTGTAGTACCATGTATAAAATACACATTTTGTAGTTCACAATCTTCAGCCCTTAGGAGCAAGCACTCTTGATACATATACCAGCATCAGCACGGCTGATATTTAGCACGGCTGGTATTTAGCAGCTGACTATAAGAGTACATTATACAGTTACCGCAATGACACAGACACGTGACTCACAAAATGAAACCCTTTAACGAACTGTAGGCTGTTTCCTTTCAAACATCGAAGGGTGCTGTTCGCCATACTGAGCCATTACTCAGTCTCTAGCGCACCATAGCAGACTACAAACATTACACCTCTTTCGTCCTTGCGAAAGATTATTGTGGCACATATAATTCACCAGCTCCACCACTGCATCGGGCAGTACATATTTCCTACCCTCCCAAACTCTACATACAATTTCACGCAATAGCCGGCCGGTGTGGCCGAGCGGTTCTAGGCGCTTCAGTCTGGAACCGCGCGACCGCTACGGTCGCAGGTTCAAATCCTGCCTCGGGCATGGGTGTGTGTGATGTCCTTAGGTTACTTAGGTTTAAGTAGTTCTAAGTTCTAGGGGACTGATGACCTCAGACATTAAGTCCCTTAGTGCTCAGAGCCATTTCAACCATTTTTTCACGCAATACTTCCCTAAATCATAATCTCCTTATGATGAGAAGCGGTTGATTCTTAACGTGGTATTTGTCTCGAAACTGAAAAAGGAATTCACAATCCAGCAAGTTGTATACCGTTATGCAACTCTGTGGTAAGTTGAAATTTTACTGTGGAGAGTATCTGAGTGCAAACTGGGTTCACAGTTAGAATCCCCCAGAGAGTTTAAAATTACAAATAAATCATGTTCTTATTACTATTTCCACAGATCTACACTGAAGATAACAGAATTTGCTTTAGAGTAAAGCTCCTGCCTTTCTCGACCGCATTGTCTATATACTCATTATTCTGTTGTGTGTTTTACGTGTCGTATGAACTGTAAGTGAACTAAGACGCAATAATGTAATTATAGTTCAATACACAGCGTCAGCAGGCATGACGGACCCCATGGAAAGTAAAACGTGATATTTCTACATAGATGTACTAAATTTTGATGAATTATGCTGTACTACACTGTATCGTCTATAAACGTGCAGTATCTGTTTCAGTAACTAGCCCATCTAAAGCTACTGTATCTTCGTTTATGGTGCTCTAGAGCTATGGATTAATGGTTTTAATTGTTCCCCTATTTTAATGCAGTTACGTTATCTGTATTAATAATATCTCTATACAACGACTACAGACGCTACTGCTACTACAGTCTCCAGTTAAGCTCAGAACAAAAACAAAGAGCCAATAACTTTTTGTTAATAGAGACACTTCAAATCAAATCAAATGTATGTTGACTTGTAGGCCATGTAAAACATATGAATGAGTGGATTTAAGATATTTACTATACAATTGTAGTCTGAGAAGGAATACCCACCCAATGACGGAAACAACGAAATCTCGCACCACTGTAAAAATTTCTTACAAACATGTTAAGGGAGACGATGATAAATGTCTGTAAAATTGCTCAGCAGAATGTCACACGAAAAGAGAAGGTTCCAGAAACGTATACACAGATATACATGAAGTGCACAGCATGAGACAATGTACGGAAATTAATGTAGTGGTCGCTGCAAAATTTCTCATGTACGTTTTGAGGATATCGACTTATCAGTGCAGGATACCTGGGAAGAACGAGGAATCAATTAACTACGAAACAGGTCACATATCGTTTTGCTCCATATCTAATGCACTAGATGTCGGCGGTCCGCTAAATCGTAATTTTACTTCACAATTTCGCATCTGCGTAGTTTCTGCACTCCATTACCGACACAATTTTGCTAGTGTACCACTATGTTTCGCGCTATTGACATATTAAGTTACAATACGATATCTAAGATGATATTTACTGACCTACCCATCAGAAGCCTGAAATGTTCACTAAAGCAGTGTCTGAATGTATAGATGATATACGTAGAAACTGAAATGACTTCAATATTTTACTTGGACAAGTACGTTCGTAGTCGAAATGAAAATTTTATCAATGAAAGGGGCTGCACGGCAGCGCTATTGGGCCATTATGTAAGACAAACTTCCAGCAATCCAGAACGTCGCTCTGGTTGTTCGCGTCCTCATAACAGAAATAATTTTGTCACTACAAGCCCATTTAGATGATAAACTCAAATATAAAGCACCTCTTATTTTGAAGGCGGTGCCTTGGCCGTAAATCCAGCAGTTTATGTGTTTTCGTGTTATTTATTAGCTGCTAGCGGACAGAAACTGTCTCCGCTATATGTGGTGCGTTCTCGTCCGTTGGTAGGCGTATCATTTACGACGGCCACTGGAGCGGGACACCTATTTATAAATGGCTAGAAAGATTATGCGCAATGGCTTTATTTGACGCAAGTAATACACTTGCCGTACCCTATGAATGATTACTAGCCACAATATTAAATTGTCAGTAAACAGGGAAGCAAATGAAGCTGTTAAAACGGCTGGTTGCATATGAACGAAAGTGATGCCATGACGGACTGTGATTTTCATGTGGTATCCTCGTAAAAGTTTTGAAAGCAACTGTTATCCTTTGACGAATTTTCGCGACGATATAGCTGGCAGACTGTGCGTATTAGTTCATTTGGACAAAGAAGGAACGTAAAACAGAACAGAAACAGTGACAAGGAAAACAGCACGTCCCCTGCTTGAAGAAAAAAAGTGTTCCCAGGCTAATTTGAATCTGGATACTTTTATACGATTTTGTGATGACTTCATTTAAGTTTTCTTTATTTAATGCACGGTAATACGATTCGACCTCTGGTCATTTTCAAATATCTAAATGTAAGGCATTGTTCAGTACATTCGATGCATTAGTATCTCAAGAATTTACCATGGGAACAAGTTACATTCTACGGCATATTAGGAGGATTATAACTTATCTTCTATAGGACTCGTTAATGGTATATTATGCCACGTACATCTTTCCTTTTATGACTGCATGTAATTCTTATACAATAAATTGGAAACAGCTTTTCGTATTCTTAGCAGCATGTTGATATAGAGCAGTTGCTGCTAAGCTACTATGTATAAGATCATTGTTTTTAACGAAGATTATAATTAGTTTTTTAAATTAGTTAATTAAGCCATGTAGGTCCTTGATCTTTTGTATAAATACTCATCATTCATTTTTGGCTTCAATATGATTGCATGTAATTTCCATAAATTAAGTCGGAAATATTTGTTCTGTTATCACTTATTAATGAATATTACATATGTGAGGAAGAATACACTACAAATAGCTCTTATGATTCGTCAATAAAATTAAAAATATAAAAATAACTGAAAAATAGAATATTCTAATCGCTTGGCACTGTAAAATGTATATAAACATGTAATAACAGAGACAATGGAAGTTCCTAAAAACAACGATCTCAAATATAAGAAAATCACTCAGGCAGAAGTTTATGAAATACCGGAACTCCTACAATAAATTACTCGTTACAGTTACTTTCCATTGAAGAACAAAAATTATCTCCAATTGGATGGGGTTTCAGTGGGTTCATACCTACAGGGGACATTTCATTTACACTTTAGAAGAAAAACCGTAAGAAGTGGACTTGAACAGTCGAAAATGTGCTTTGTTATTATGGATTAGTCGACGACACGTTAATCCTAATCGATAACAAAACAGAACACAGTAACGTCATTTATTCACAGTCCTATAGTTTACATCATAAGATTACGTTCAATACGGAAAGAAAGAAAAGTAACAGCATAGACATTTTAGTTTTAAAAACTCCAAAAGAGAAATCTGAATACGCATTCGACATTTTTTGCAAACTATCCACAAACAGTCATGGTACACGAGAACGTAAGAATATGCACTGTATGATACGAACTCTGGTCCACTCATAACTGGAAAAAGAAATAATTGAAAAGGGGACAGACATTCTCAGAAACTTGGCTATAAATAACAGTTATCCTAAAAATTCTGTGCACACATTATTCGGAAAGAAAACCAATAAAACACGCCACAAACAGATTAAAGAGATTTAATCACAGACAAAGTGCGTAATAGAAAAAAAGGTTTCGTGTGGCCGTATTTATGCATTGCTTCCGTCAAAACTACTAGATGTTTCAAGAAAACTAAAGACTAGTTAAATTAACTTTAACAATCCACAACGATTATTCAGACATATAAGAAATAATAGCCCTTTTCACAGTCAGGAATATACTAAATTAATTGTAAAGAACGCTCAAAATTTTATATTTTACATACTGAATGGAAAGTTTGAACACGATTTAAAAAAACTCGCGACAATAGCTGACAACCGGCCAACCACCTATGCTGCACACTTAAAGGATGCCAACAACAATTTCTCTAATATTCATTAACCGCTACAAATATTACATAAGTTACAGAAAAGTAAAGTCACTGAAATGATGGAATAAACGGAAGCCTATATGCATCTAAAAGACCAATCGAACTTAGTTTTAAATGAACAAAAAATACTTGCGAAGTGGAAACTTTCTAGACACATTTTCACCAGTTTTACGTCCAAGCATTATAGAACCATAGAATGCATGGTTATCTCTATGCTCTAACAAATGTGACCGTAATGCGAAATATCATGTAACGATAAAGTAGATCATGAAAAGTTTAATTCGATTTTCATGTTTCCATTGCTGTTTCATTTCACTATTGTGATTGATTTTGTGTTGTATATTATCTTTGTAACAACTGATTGAAAATGTCGTGCTCCCATAAGAGCGGAACAAATATTTCCAAATTATTTTATGGAAATTACTCGCTGCCATATTTACACCAAACACAAACGAATCTGCAAAATGATTTAAAGAAGATATCGGGATGGTGCGAAAAGTGGCAATCGAATCTAAATGATGATAAGTGTGACGTCATCCCAATGAGTACTAAAGGTAATCTGCTAAATTTCAGCTACACGATAAATCACATGAATATGAAGGCTGTAAATTGGATGAAATATTTAGGTATTGCGAATAACTTCAATTGGAACCATCATGTAGATGATCGCTGTGTGGGATGACACCGAAAGAGTTCAAAGAAGGCAGCTTGTTTTGCTTTGTCGCTAAATAGGAGAGAGAGTGAATTGAGGTAGCAATCATTAAAACAGGCGATTCTCACTGCAGCGGGATCTTTTCATCAAAATTCAAGCAACAGCTTTCTCCTCCGAAGGCGAAAATATTTTGTTAGCACCCAGCTACGTACGGAAGTATTATCACGGTAATTAAAATAAGAGAAATTAGAGATCACTCGAAAAGACTTAAGTGGTCGATTTTTTCTGCCCGCTAGTCGAGAGTGGGACGATGGAGAAATAGCTTCAGTGTGGTTCTGTGAGCGCTCTGCCAGGAATTTAATTGTAAATCACGGAATAGAATGTAGATGTTGATGAAGATAAGCAAAGTAAGGAAAGTTGAGTTTCAGTTGGAGATTCAGTACCAGGGAAAACGCTTATCCTCTTCAGTCCGAGTGGTAAAATATTTTCATCATTTGTTTTACTGTTGGTAGACACAGTTGCGTTCTAAATTGTACTGTTTCAATTATTATTTCTTTTCAAAATTATGTAAGGTACGCACATGTGACTTCAGCTCTTAAGTAGTAGAAGAAAAAAATTATTTTATAAAACATTTTAAGATTATTTTCATGGAATTTTAAAAAGTGATTGTTTTAAATACAAACAAATATGTAGTTCACTCTCGTACATGGTTCTAGTGCATGAGCTACACCATTCATAGCTACAATTGAAGGCATTCTTCGCCAGTCTGCTGACTCACATCTTGAAAAAATCTTAGGTGGTGCTGCACGCCGAGACTGGTGCGATCTGGCAGAAAAACTGAAACGACGTAACCTGCAAAAAGGTATTTAGCTGGTAAAATTCCCAAAGGAAGCAGGTGTTGACAGATGTGAAAATTACCGAACTATCAGCTTAATAAGTCACAGCTGCAAAATACTAACACGAATTCTTTACAGACGAATGGAAAAACTAGTAGAAGCCAACCTCGGGGAAGATCAGTTTGGATTCCGTAGAAACACTGGAACACGTGAGGCAATACTGACCTTACGACTTATCTTAGAAGAAAGATTAAGGAAAGGCAAACCTACGTTTCTAACATTTGTAGACTTAGAGAAAGCTTTTGACAATGTTGACTGGAATACTCTCTTTCAAATTCTAAAGGTGGCAGAGGTAAAATACAGGGAGCGAAAGGCTATTTACAATTTGTACAGAAACCAGATGGCAGTTATAAGAGTCGAGGGACATGAAAGGGAAGCAGTGGTTGGGAAGGGAGTAAGACAGGGTTGTAGCCTCTCCCCGATGTTGTTCAATCTGTATATTGAGCAAGCAGTAAAGGAAACAAAAGAAAAATCGGAGTAGGTATTAAATTTCATGGAGAAGAAATAAAAACTTTGAGGTTCGCCGATGACATTGTAATTCTGTCAGAGACAGCAAAGGACTTGGAAGAGCAGTTGAATGGAATGGACAGTGTCTTGAAAGGAGGATATAAGATGAACATCAACAAAAGCAAAACAAGGATAATGGAATGTAGTCTATTTAAGTCGGGTGATGCTGAGGGAATTAGATTAGGAAATGAGGCACTTAAAGTAGTAAAGGAGTTTTGCTATTTGGGGAGCAAAATAACTGATGATGGTCGAAGTAGAGAGGATATAAAATGTAGGCTGGCAATGGCAAGGAAAGCGTTTCTGAAGAAGAGAAATTTGTTAACATCGAGTATTGATTTAAGTGTCAGGAAGTCATTTCTGAAAGTATTCGTATGGAGTGTAGCCATGTATGGAAGTGAAACATGGACGATAAATCGTTTGGACAAGAAGAGAATAGAAGCTTTCGAAATGTGGTGCTACAGAAGAATGCTGAAGATTAGATGGGTAGATCACATAACTAATGAGGAAGTATTGAATAGGATTGGGGAGAAGAGAAGTTTGTGGCACAACTTGACCAGAAGAAGGGATCGGTTGGTAGGACATGTTCTGAGGCATCAAGGGATCACCAGTTTAGTATTGGAGGGCAGCGTGGAGGGTAAAAATCGTAGAGGGAGACCAAGAGATGAATACACTAAGCAGATTCAGAAGGATGTAGGTTGCAATAGGTACTGGGAGATGAAAAAGCTTGCACAGGATAGAGTAGCATGGAGAGCTGCATCAAACCAGTCTCAGGACTGAAGACCACAACAACAACAACAACAACGAAAACGGTTTATTAATTTTACGACGCGAATTATCGAAATTCATACAAGCTCGTCAGACAAGGCTTAACAACTCAGCTGTGCGTGCGCACTCAGTGCAGTGCACACGCACAGCTGAATTCTTAACCGTTTACAGAGGGCACAAGGATCGCGTCACGTGCTCAGGCGCGCACGCTCACCGCCTCTGTGTGAGCATAAGAAGCTGCGATCAGTGACACATTTATGTAAAAGTGGGTAAATGTTAGGACTCGATAGAATGGCCAAAAGGGGCGATAATGTTTGGCCGTGCTCTTGGCCATATGGTGGTCGAAGTTTCTGGATTTGTTGGTGTTTGATGGCGGATCGTTCAGCGTGTCTACAAGGAGTGGTGTAACTCAGGTGGCCACGAAACACGTTGCCAGAACTGTGATCGGAAAAACATCGTGACTGAGAGGGACCGGAGGAGTATTTCACGGATTGTAAAACAAAATCGCTTCAAAACCGGCCAGGAATTGTTGCAGACAGTGAACGAAGATCCATCCCCAAGGCTGCGACGGGAAGAGTGTGCGATCAACAGTAGAAGGGGGGCTCAACTCGCAAGAGGGCATTGCTCACACAGGCACATAAAAGTGCGAGCTTTCAGGGGCTAGAAATCATTGACAGTAGCTGACTGGCGGAACCTAACGTGGTCTGTCGAATCACGTTTTTGCCTATATTCAGATGAGTGCCGGAGGCTGTGTGAAGCATTTCGTCCTGAACGTGTGTAACTGCAGGTTCACGTTGGAGGTGTTTTTCTTATCATTGGGCCCTCTCACTGAGGTGACAACTAATATGTTTACCGAAACATTCTGAATGATCAGGTGCTGCCTTACAGACAACACCTGAATGATGTGGATGCTACTGATACTACTACTTTTTTTGACGATAACGGTAGAGTTCAATGGGCTGGAATATCATTTGCCTGGATTTTTGGACACTGCCCCAGTTTATTATATTTCGGTTGCTCTGTAAAAACGTAAATGAACGCCATAAAAATGTGTGGGATATGTTGGAACAGTGGCTAAAATGTCAACATCAACATCTCGCATCAACATCCACACAGTTTGGTGGAACTGCACTATCTAATACTTAACCTGCATGCGACGTACCTGTACAACCTTCTAGATTCACGTCCTAACTGAATCAAAGCGATATGAAGTTGTAACGGGACAAGTTCATGAATGCCTCGACACCATTAACAGCTTAGCAGATTGTATACTACATGATCCACAATATTTAATGTACAAAAGTTAGAAAGTATGATTTCTCTTAATTTCCACCAGCAAAGTAAACTATATGGTTCACTTATACAGGGTGTTACAAAAAGGTACGGCCAAACTTTCAGGAAACATTCCTCACACACAAAGAAAGAAAATATGTTATGTGGACATGTGTCCGGAAACGCTTACTTTCATGTTAGAGCTCATTTTATTACTTCTCTTCAAATCACATTAATCATGGAATGGAAACACACAGCAACAGAACGTACCAGCGTGACTTCAAACACTTTGTTACAGGAAATGTTCAAAATGTCCTTCGTTAGCGAGGATACATGCATCCACCCTCCGTCGCATGGAATCCCTGATGCGCTGATGCAGCCCTGGAGAATGGCGTATTGTATCACAGCCGTCCTCAATACGAGCACGAAGAGTCTCTACATTTGGTGCCGAGGTTGCGTAGACAAGAGCTTTCAAATGTCCCCATAAATGAAAGTCAAGAGGGTTGAGGTCAGGACAGCGTGGAGGCCATGGAATTGGTCCGCCTCTACCAATCCATCGGTCACCGTATCTGTTGTTGAGAAGCGTGAACACTTCGACTGAAATGTGCAGGAGCTCCATCGTGCATGAACCACATGTTGTGTCGTACTTGTAAAGGCACATGTTCTAGCAGCACGGGTAGAGTATCCCGTATGAAATCATGATAACGTGCTCCATTGAGTGTAGGTGGAATAACATGGCGCCCAATCAAGACATCACCAACAATTCCTGCCCAAACGTTCACAGAAAATCTGTGTTGATAACGTGATTGCACAATTGCGTGCTGATTCTCGACAGCCCACACATGTTGATTGTGAAAATTTGCAATTTGATCACGTTGGAATGAACCCTCATCCGTAAAGAGAACATTTGCACTGAAATGAGGATTGACACATTGTTGGAGGAACCAGTCGCAGAAGTGTACCCGTGGAGGCCAATCAGCTGTTGATAGTGCCTGCACACGCTGTACATGGTACGGAAACAACTGGTTCTCCCATAGCACTCTCCATACAGTGACGTGATCAACGTTACCTTGTACAGCAGCAACTTCTCTGAAGCTGACATTAGGGTTATCGCCAACTGCACGAAGAATTGCCTCGTCCACTGCAGGTGTCCTCGTCCTTCTACGTCTTCTCCAGTAGCGAGTCATAGGCAGGAATGTTCCGTGCTCCCTAAGACGCCGATCAATTGCTTCGAACGCCTTCCTGTCGGGACACCTTCGTTCTGGAAATCTGTCGCGATACAAACGTACCGCGCCACGGCTATTGCCCCGTGCTAATCCATACATCAAATGGGCATCTGCCAACTCCGCATTTGTGAACATTGCACTGACTGCAAAACCACGTTCGTGATGAACACTAACCTGTTGATGCTACGTACTGATGTGCTTGATGCTAGTACTGTAGAGCAATGGCTCGCATGTCAACACAGGCACCGAAGTCAACATTACCTTCCTTCAATTGGGCCAACTGGCGGTGAATCGAGGAAATGCAGTACATACTGACGAAACTAAAACGAGCTCTAACATGGAAATTAAGCATTTCCGGACACATGTCCACATAACATCTTTTCTTTATTTGTGTGTGAGGAATGTTTCCTGAAAGTTTGGCCGTACTTTTTTGTAACACCCTGTATAGCAATTCGACATCATCAATATTATTTCAGATCATTTAAGTGTAATTAATAGAAAGTTATAATCAGTTAGGAAACCAGATGTTGTGAATGAACATAGTGTCAAGAGTATCAGAAAAATTTATAATTCCATTCTCGTGATTGCAGTATTACATTTCCATAGAAATGTTAGGAGAAATATTTGTGTTGTAAATAAACCAATAATCAATTAGCAGTATTCGTAAATTTCAAAATAACCTAGAATACAGACTTTTAGAATATTTATCAATCATCTGACACATTTAATGTGACTTGGGCACTTTATATATCATGTCAATAACGAAAAACCAATTTGATCAGTTGTAATTAGATTCTTGAACATGCTATTAATTTTCATTGCTTTTGATGCTACGAAATTATCTTACCGAACTTTAACCACAAATTGTGCGTCAATTAATGTTATGAATGAATTTAGAAACGTATTCACAACGAATCACCATTTATTGTCCTTAAAACCGTACTAACAATTTCTTGTAAATCATTATCTTTTCATTATAAATCGTTAAATGTAATTGTTTTTGACAATAGACCAAATAATATACATTGTTAAGATAGGATATGCATTGAGCGGTGCAAGGCACTTGAAGTCAGTTTGGCTAATGTAATGATGCAAAGTTTGTTACAGTTGTTGTGTGTGCAACTTTGTAAATACTTACGGAAATATATCTCTGTTAAAGGGAGTCATGAGTGTGTTGTAAAACATTATTTTAACATTCAAGTTATTCTTCTGGTATCTAAACTGAAAGCAGAATACGTTGGACGCTTTAGTAACATTTATGAATTTAACATAAGAAGAAGTTATATCCCGTGATATAGTAAGAATATTAGACCTTACTTCTTAGTATATTCATTAATAGTGTATCATTCCAGGTACGTCTTTTCTCTTATGACTGCGTGTAATTGTAACAGCTTTTCGTAATTTTATGAATATGTTGCTTTTGAAATGTTACTGCATAGTTCTTAAATATTAGTTCACTGTTTATAACGAAGATTATAATTATGTTACAGAAATTACTCAATTAAGCTATATAAATCTATGTTTTTATGTATATTTAATGCAAACAATATACGAGGGCTGCTCAGGTTGTCTCCTAAATCGTTCATATAGATTAGGAACTGCAAGGAACTGCAAAAGGCCTGTAATACTTCCTAGGGGAACGACGGATGTCACTTCCGTTTTACTCGATGATTTTTCGTCGATTACAACGTACTGTGACCTTTCTCACAGAAAATCAAGCATTTAGTAGCACAACTGAAGCGATGCCCCGTAGATACGAAATTTGATTAGACGTTCCTTGTGAGAAGCGGTGTGAAAAGCCTTCTGGAAATCGAAATCATGGAATCGATTTGAGAACCCCTGCGATAGTACTCATTACTTTGTTTCACAAAAATCATTTTTGCTGAATACATGCTGAATGTGTATCAGTAGACCACTACTTTCGACGTGATTCACAATGTTCGAACATAGGATTTGTTCCACATTCTACGGCAAATCGGCGTAGCTTCTGTTTCTTGTCTTGAGTATTGGTATGACCTGTGCAACTTCACCGTCTTAAGAGACGTCATGAGAGAGGTTGTATCAGCATAGTCTGAAAGAAACCTACTTGTTATACAATCTGAACAGGGGGGCTGCCTTTTATTAAGTAATTCAAGGAAACTGCCTACACTACGCTTGTCCGTCCTCTTTTAGAATACTGCTGCGCAGTGTGGGATCCTTACCAGATAGGACTGACGGAGTATATCGAAAAAGTTCAAAAAAAGGCAGCACATTATGTATTATGGCGAAATATTGGAGAAAGTGTCACAGAAATGATACAGGATTTCGGCTGGAAATCATTAAAAGAAAGGCTTTATCGTTGCGACGGAGTGTCCTCACGATATTCTAATCACCAACTTTCTGCTCCGGATGCTAAAATATTTTCTCGACACCGACCTACATGGGAAGGAACGATCACCACGATAAAATAAGGGAAATCAAAGCTCGCATGGAAAGACATAGGTGTTCATTCTTTCCACGCTGTACGAGATTGGAATAATAGAGATTTGTGAAGGTGGTTCGATGAACCCTCTACCAGGCACTTGAATGTGATTTTCAGAGTATCCATGCAGATGTAGATGTAGGCTCCTCCGCTACACCAGGGGGTATCTACTTATGTTTGCACTTGTTCTTGTTTCGATATCTGGAACTTTTACTTCGTCTTCCACGATTACGAAATTTCGGGAAACTGTGTTTGGTAACACCGCTTTAGTGGCACTATCATTGGTAATACTGTTAGGTGGTGAAGGTATTGATTGTGTCATACCGCTGGTGTACTTGAAATATGGCCAGAATCACTTTGGATTTTCTGCCAGATTTCGAGACAGAGTTTTTTGCAGAAACTATTAAAAGCATGTCGTATTGAATACTGCGCAATTTCGAGCTTCAGCAAAACATCGCAAAACATGGAGATTTTGCTCTCTTAAATGTGGCATGATTTTTTCGTTCCTTCGGCAACAGTCTTCTGTTTACCTGTTTTGTTTACTATGTATGGCCAGTATCATTTCTTCTTTTTTTGTATACAGTTGTCAATTTCCGTCGATACTATGACTCTGAAAGTAAGCCACATGTGATCAATGTTTGCAAAGTCAGCTTAGAAGGAATGGAGACGGTCTCTTAGGTAGACGACGAGCGAAATTTTATCTGCTTTTATTTTTGATGGATTTGGCTGTTACATTATTCAGTCCTGCTACCATGATGTTCCGCTCTTATTCGTCATGATGCTCCCTATTTGATCCTTTGTAAAAATAGATCTTTTGGAAAAATTGAGGTCTCACTTACCTCCAGCTTTCAGTAGCTATAACGATTTGAACTTCAGTGCTTCTATTAGCGCTGGAAGCTCAGTTATTTCCCAACACAGCTACGACAATTTACAGCTGTTGCCAGGTCTGCCATCTCCCTGTGTTTGCCCTGCAACTTTTTAAATTGACGCACTTTCTGTAGTTTCCCGAGATACTCTAACGTGAAACACCGCCCAGTCCTCTCCACTCCGCCCACGCCAGCCTGTGCAGCCGCTTCGTGTGCGTAATTGACCCCTTACCTATTAAGCAGAACACTAAAACCCACCATCCTATGCAGCAAGTCGAGGAGTCTGCAGCCTAAACGGCTGCAGAACCATCTGGGCCTCTGACCCAGACCCTGCGCTCGGCTCTGTACCAAAGGTCCGCAATCGGTTCTGTCGGCGATGCTACATGTGCCGAGCTGTGCCCTCATTTCGCAAGCAAAATAGACAGCTCTTAACACTTCAGGTAGCCGCCCGAAATCAAAGAGAATCCCTTCGGACCAAAAGCTTCACACTCTATAGGTCCTCCAAAGGCATCACATTTTGGGGAAACGTTATGCACTCGAGAAGAATACTCACTGCCTAGGATCAGTTGTTGACAGTAATTTTGACTCGTTCAAAAGGAAGTGTAAGATGCATTCAGTGAACACTTGACGGGAGAACTATTTGCACTTGGATGAAGTTTCCTCAGTCTTTATACAGAAAGTCGTAAAATAATCGTGAGGTTTTATTTGCAATAGGTTTCCAGCAGAACAGAAAAACTTGAGTGAGGAACTGCAAGTCTCCAAATCTAGGGTAAATTGTATCATTATGGCGCACTTCTTTTGTTCTGTATAAGAGCTCCAGCTGAGATTTTTGCTCTGTAATGTGTTATTTGTTCGTGTATTCTCTCACAAATAATTCTCTTGTTGTATTCATTCTTCAGTTCTTTATTAATAAATTTTCTATCCGGCTTCGTGTAAATTCTGTATAGACACATTCCACCGCTTTGGCTCGCACGTCCCACGGCACCTGAGAAATAAGTAGAAACAACGTAACCTCGTTTGTTCAAAGGCACATTTCTTTTGCCTTTTGTCTGCTCCAGTGGGAATAATGTCTTTCTCATGAAATTTCAGTTTGAAGATAGAGAGGATATGGGTAACAGTTGCCTGGGGTTTGTCATACTCGGCTTTCCTTAGACCACGGGCAACTGAATGTTTTGAGTTGTGTCCTTACGCAAAGCATATTCACTGTCTGCCTTCACTGCATCAAGCTGTTTCACAGATGGAGTATTTACAACCTTTCTTAAGTATGCACATACCTTTTACTGCGTTTCGTATTTCTTTGGTGAATTCACCAATTTATTATTGACAGATTACAATACAGGCCATGTATTTCAAAATTCGAAATCAGTTCATTATACAAATGTGATTTCGTCGTGGCTGTACATACAACTGCACTAACAGATCTTAAACACATTCTTCACTAATACCAACTGATTACGTCCAAACTCAAAGGTAACAAACGCTCATGGCCGTGCGTATTTTAAGCCATCCTGTTCTGCATTCTGATAGTGGTACCACTAGCGTCAATCTTATCCGACTGGCGCTAAATTTCAATGGACGTCATCTTTTGGATGTAGAAACATACCTACCAACTTTAGTTTATCTCGCACAACTGCTTCTTGGAGCTGCGATTTTTTCCGTCAGCGTATTCATTTATTTGTATCTCTTTAATAATAAGCAACGGCATCCGGACGCAGTTGGACTGCATTGGTTGACTGCGCCATTGGCTGCAAGTTCCTCCGTCTTATAAACGGCACCAAACAGCGCCAAAAGATTCCTACAATGATCTCAGGGCTCATTGTGGTACATAAAAGAAACAAAAATAGCTTATATGCTTTGTGGCGTTTGCAAGATACAGTTAATGTAAAACAATCGTCAATCATATATTGAATAAAATAAAATAAACTACTGTACCATGTAATATGATTGAGGCGAAATCCATAGAGACCATTCTACAAGCTGAAAAATTTTACGGTGGTGGTGTGTGCCACATCCATTACTTTCCTCATTTCATTTTGGCGTTTAGTCTTCCTCCCGACCATCAATTCGTGGCTTGATCATCTAAAACGAAGGGATTAGTTTAGCCTTGATTTTTTTGACCGTCACCCAACGGCTTCGCTGTTTTAAGTTCTTTCATACATTTTAACTTATGCGTGTTAAATAGTTACTATAGGATTTTTATTGGCGATTCTCTAAGGCAGTTCTAAATGGAGCATGTTTATAGCAATAAAATCTAGTTATCTTAACTGTGATGCACATAGTTCGGGGTTGTTAACCGCTGGTTACCTTGGCCGTTTGATAGCCACTCCTACTGTTGTGCACTTGTTACATACAGAATGTTAAGTGTGTCCGTTGAGTGAAAGGGCACGGATGTGAATGGAAGGGTTGGGAGCAGTTGTGTTAGGTCGATATAAAGCAGATCTCGGTCTGCTGGATTCCATAGGTAACGGTATTCTGCACCATCTAGCACGGCAATGTCGAGGCATTGCACCCTAGTAATGGAAGTCACACCATATACCATTCTTACGTCGCTACCCGGACTGTTTTGCCAGACATTCTGCGCCGATCTCCCTTCACACATGACGACCCAGAGTCGGATTTTCTTCGCCACCACACTTATTCCTTTATAATACGTGTAATGGTTATTATGAAACGTCTGCTATTATTCCAGTTAGTAAGCCGTGGACGTAATGCTAATTTAGGTTGCAGTGAGCTGTAGTGTGCTCCGTTTGAGATCTTGGTGCAGTCCCATTGCGTTTGTCAATCGTTTCTCTCCGTTTCATTCATTAACTTCAGAATTTCAGGAACTCTCTCATATACGATTTCGCTTCACTGTGCTGTCTACAGTGTCATTATGAAAGATCCGACTGTGAGTGTTCTAAGGCATGTTGGCGACTGGTATCCCACTAGGAATCAGCGTCCAGCTTGTGGGGGCCGAGTTTTCGTGCTGTTTGTTGCCGAGAAACTATCACCAGTGCTTTCTCCGCTGTTGTTTAGATAGTCGTGGCATTTGTGGGGCGGCGGATAAATATTAATCATTTGTTTGTTCGCCGTTTTTCTCACGCCAGCCTGGCAACTAATTTTGTAGTCAGCCAGAAAGCGAAGGGAAACATACTGACCTTAGCTTCCAGTCTGCACGGCCACATTCTGGTCCAGCTCACTGAAAGATAAGTTTTTATTCTCTCATTTCTTTGCGGAACCAGAAAAAAATGGTTCAAATGGCTCTGAGCACTATGGGACTCAACTGCTGAGGTCATTAGTCCCCTAGAACTTAGAACTAGTTAAACCTAACTAACCTAAGGACATCACAAACATCCATGCCCGAGGCAGGATTCGAACCTGCGACCGTAGCGGTCTTGCGGTTCCAGACTGCAGCGCCTTTAACCGCACGGCCACTTCGGCCGGCTGCGGAACCAGGACTATGATTTTAAATTATAGTATAAAGTTCCAATCAAAATTGTATTGCGTAAAGTTTCTAACATACAACACTTGGAAATTCGCTATTGGCAATTGAAAGCAAGTCTTTCTATTCTAACAGCACATTTAGCAGTTCAGAGGCGACCTCTACGGTACGTGCCTACCAGATTGTGTTTCGCCCTGACTAAAATTACTCAATTAAAGTTTGCAATAAGTGTTCCAAATTAATGCTCGCCGTAAAAGTGGAAATAAAGTCACCACTTGCCACGCGGAATTGTAATTCACACGGACGACACACCGTTACACTGTTATTCTATGCGATCCAGGACGGTGTACAGTCCTCGCGAGTTCACTATCCTTTTTACCGCAAAATACGCGCTTTGACACAGTTTGGCTCTGAAGTCATCAGAGGCAGAGCGATATCCGACGTTTAATAGACGTGGATCTTACCGTAGCTGCGTGCGAAGTGAATCTTACTGCTGCCTCTCGGGCTGCATTTATGTAAGTGCCCGAGCGGACGGCCGCGAGAACATCTTTTGTCTACAGCTGCCTGCATACTGCAGCAGCCTCCGAACGACCGCTTTCTCGGGCACATAAGCTTTAATAATATAGTTACAAATTACTTCCGAAATGTGACTACGAAGGCTTTCCCGGCGTAATAATTGATAATATTCTTCTCGGGTGTGCAGCCGGATCATAACGTCTTCATGACACAATATTTCCGCGGTCCAACTGGCCGCCATCTTCAGGTGAGAGTGCTGGTGCACAATCTCGCCGGAACTGACTTCCCAGCGCAAGCGGCGGCCCCTATATAGGCCGCAGAAGACCCACAACGCGTGCGCGAGAAGGTGCCGTAACTGCCGTCTAGCACAGTAGACATACCCCGCCGCCAGTGGTGGAAAAAGGCGAAATCGAGATATCGCTGTCAAAAATTAAAAAATTTTATTCCGACGATCGAACCACAGATCGTTGTTTTTTAATGTCAGGTAACACCGGGTCCCAAGTCTTACTTAAAAGGTAACCCTTGTCTCTATTAATAAGATCGTCAGATGAACGAATCTCTATGGATTCTTTTAAAACACAGTCCCAATAGCGAGATGCAGGGGCAACCATTTGTGTCTCGTCATATAGCATTCTGTGTCCCTCGGTGAGACAGTGTTCCGCCACTGCAGATTTCTCAAGTTGAAGCAGCCGTGTGTGCCGCTGATGCTCAACACATCGGTCCTAAATGGTCCGGATTGTCTGTCCAATATAAGCCTTCCCACAGTGGCAAGGGATCTTGTACACACCGGGCTTCCTCAAACCCAAGTCATCCTTAACAGAGCCAAGGACCGCTCTAATCTTTGCTGGCGGACGGAAAATACTTTTGATATGATATCTTTTCAGAATCCTTCCTATCCTCGAGGAAATGCTCCCAGCAAAAGGCAGAAAAGCCTCCGATTTGCACGTATCTTCTGGTGGTTCAGGCGAAGGTCCAAACTGGAAAGCACGACGAATCTGTTTATCTGTATAGCCAATCTGCTTATCACAATCTTAAGATGGTCCAATTCTTGTGTCAAGCTTTCTCCATCTGAAATGGCATAAGCTCCTCTCGCCAACGTCCGCAGGACCACCGTACGCTGGAACGATGGATGACAGCTAGAAGCATGTAGGTAACGGTCCGTGAGCGTAGGCTTTCGATAAACACTGTGTCCCAGTGTCCCATCATCCTTTCTGTACACCAGAACATCCAGAAACGGAAGCTTCCCATCACTTTCCACCTCCATGGTAAATTTGATGCTAGGATGCAAGGAATTAAAATGATCTAGGAGGCGGTCAAGAGCTTCTCTCCCATGAGGCCACACCATAAACGTATCGTCAACGTACCTCCAAAAACAGGTTCGTTTTAAGAACGCCGTTTTCAGCGCCATGTCCTCAAAATCTTCCATAAAAAGATTGGCGACTATTGGGGACAATGGGTTCCCCATAGCCACTCCGTCAATTGTCATTGAATAAAAAGTACGTCGACGTCAACACGTGGTGACACAGCCTGGTTGTTTCCTCATCCAGTTTCTCACCAATTAATTGCAAGGATTCTTCCAGAGGAACCCGGGTAAAAAGCGACACGACTTCAAAGCTCACAAGCAAATCCCAGGGACTAAGTGTTGTGGACTGGCCGGAGACCAACCCATTACATTGAGAGGAAGCCGAAAGGCACGCGTTTTAAGCTCACGCAGGCTGGCGTGAGGTCTGGAACAGGACAAGGAATTTAGACTAGCAAAAAACGTACGTAACTGGTGGAATACTTAACTTTAATCCATTAATGTTGAACGTAGCTCTTGTCTGTACATTATTTACAATATCAATAGCAACTGAACATGGCGCCTTGCTAGGTCGTAGCAAATGACGTAGCTGAAGGCTATGCTAACTATCGTCTCGGCAAATGAGAGCGTATTTTGTCAGTGAACCATCGCTGGCAAAGTCGGTTGTACACCTGGGGCGAGTGCTAGGAAGTCTCTCTAGACCTGCCGTGTGGCGGCGCTCGGTCTGCAATCACTGATAGTGGCGACACGCGGGTCCGACGTATACTAACGGACCGCGGCCGATTTAAAGGCTACCACCTAGCAAGTGTGGTGTCTGGCGGTGAAACCACACTAAGAGACAAGGACTACAATCTCTGAATAAACACCATAGAACTGGAAATGTGATGTTCGCATTTACCGACGTGAGGGCCAAGAACAGATGCTAAATACTTGGCTAGATTGTAGGTTGTTGTTGTTGTTGTGGTCTTCAGTCCTGAGACTGGTTTGATGCAGCTCTCCATGCTACTCTATCCTGTGCAAGCTTCTTCATCTCCCAGTACCTACTGCAACCTACATCCTTCTGAATCTGCTTAGCGTATTCATCCCTTGGTCTCCCTCTACGATTTTTACCCTCCACGCTGCCCTGCAGTACTAAATTGGTGATCCCTTGATGCCTCAGAACATGTCCTACCAACCGGTCCCTTCTTCTGGTCAAGTTGTGCCACAAACTTCTCTTCTCCCCAATCCTATTCAATACTTCCTCATTAGTTATGTGATCTACCCATCTAATCTTCAGCATTCTTCTGTAGCACCACTTTTCGAAAGCTTCTATTCTCTTCTTGTCCAAACTATTTATCGTTCATGTTTCACTTCCATACGTGGCTACACTCCATACAAATACTTTCAGAAATGACTTCCTGACACTTAAATCTATACTCGATGTTAACAAATTTCGCTTCTTCAGAAACGCTTTCCTTGCCATTGCCAGTCTCCATTTTATATCCTCTCTACTTCGACCATCATCAGTTATTTTGCTCCCCAAATAGCAAAACTCCTTTACTACTTTAAGTGTCTCATTTCCTAATCTAATTCCCTCAGCATCACCTGACTTAATTCGACTACATTCCATTATCCTCGTTTTGCTTTTGTTGATGTTCATCTTATATCCTCCTTTCAAGACACTATCCATTCCGTTCAACTGCTCTTCCAAGTCCTTTGCTGTCTCTGACAGAATTACAATGTCATCGGCGAACCTCAAAGTTTTTATTTCTTCTCCAAGGATTTTAATACCTACTCCGAATTTTTCTTTTGTTTCCTTTACTGCTTGCTCAATATACAGATTGAATAACATCGGGGAGAGACTACAACCGTGTCTCACTCCCTTCCCAACCACTGCTTCCCTTTCATGTCCCTCGACTCTAATAACTGCCATCTGGTTTCTGTACAAATAGTTAATAGCCTTTCTCCCCCTGTATTTTACCCCTGCAACCTTCAGAATTTGAAAGAGAGTATTCCAGTCAATATTGTCAAAAGCTTTCTCTAAGTCTACAAATGCTAGAAACGTAGGTTTGCCCTTCCTTAATCTAGCTTCTAAGATAAGTCGTAGGGTCAGTATTGCCTCACGTGTTCCAACATTTCTACGGAATCCAAACTGATCTTCCCCGCGGTCGGCTTCTACTAGTTTTTCCATTCGTCTGTAAAGAATTCGCGTTATTATTTTGCAGCTGTGGCTTATTAAACTGATTGTTCGGTAATTTTCACATCTGTCAACACCTGTTTTCTTTGGGATTGGAATTATTATATTCTTCTTGAAGTCTGAGGGTATTTCGCCTGTTTCATACATCTTGCTCACCAGATGGTAGAGTTTTGTCAGTACTGGCTCTCCCAAGGCCGTTAGTAGTTCCAATGGAATGTTGTCTACTCCGGGGGCCTTGTTTCGACTCAGGTCTTTCAGTGCTCTGTCAAACTCTTCAGGCAGTATCGTATCTCCCATTTCATCTTCATCTACATCCTCTTCCATTTCCATAATATTGTCCTCAATAACATCGCCCTTGTATAGACCCTCCATATACTCCTTCCACGTTTCTGCTTTCCCTTCTTTGCTTAGAACTGGGTTTCCATCTGAGCTCTTGATGTTCATACAAGTGGTTCTCTTATCTCCAAAGGTCTCTTTAATTTTCCTGTAGGCAGTATCTATCTTACCCCTAGTGAGGTAAGCCTCTACATCCTTACATTTGTCCTCTAGCCATCCCTGCTTAGCCATTTTGCACTTCCTGTCGATCTCATTTTTGAGACGTTTGTATTCCTTTTTGCCTGCTTCATTTACTGCATTTTTATATTTTCTCCTTTCATCAATTAAATTCAGTATTTCTTCTGTTACCCAAGGATTTCTACTAGCCCTCGTCTTTTTACCTACTTGATCCTCTGCTGCCTTCACTACTTCATCCCTCAAAGCTACCCATTCTTCTTCTACCGCATTTCTTTCCCCCATGCTCTCCCTGAAACTCTGTACAACCTCTGGTTTAGTCAGTTTATCCAGTTCCCATCTCCTTAAATTCTCACCTTTTTGCAGTTTCTTCAGTTTTAATCTACAGTTCATAACCAATAGATTGTGGTCAGAGTCCACATCTGCCCCTGGAAATGTCTTACAATTTAAAACCTGGTTCCCAAATCTCTGTCTTACCATTATATAATCTACCTGAAACCTGTCACTATCTCCAGGCGTCTTCCATGTATACAGCCTTCTTTTATGATTCTTGAACCAAGTGTTAGCTATGATTAAGTTATGCTCTGTGCAAAATTCTACCAGGCGGCTTCCTCTTTCATTTCTTAGCCCCAATCCATATTCGCCTACTACGTTTCCTTCTCTGCCATTTCCTACTACCGAATTCCAGTCACCCATGACTGTTAAATTTTCGTCACCCTTCACTATCTGAATAATTTCTTTTATTTCATCAAACATTTCTTCAGTTTCTTCGTCATCTGCAGAGCTAGTTGGCATATAAACTTGTACTACTGTAGTAGGTGTAGGCTTCGTATCTATCTTGGCCACAATAATGCGTTCACTATGCTGTTTGTAGTAGCTTACCCGCATTCCTATTTTCCTATTCATTATTAAACCTACTCCTGCATTACCCCTATTTGATTTTGTGTTTATAACCCTGTAGTCACCTGACCAGAAGTCTTGTTCCTCCTGCCACCGAACTTCACCAATTCCCACTATATCTAACTTCAACCTATCCATTTCCCTTTTTAAATTATCTAACCTACCTGCCCGATTAAGGGATCTGACATTCCACACTCCGATCCGTAGAACGCCAGTTTTCTTTCTCCTGGTAACGACATTCTCTTGAGTAGTCCCCGCCCGTAGATCCGAATGGTGGACTATTTTACCTCCGGAATATTTTACCCAAGAGGACGCCATCATCATTTAATCATACAGTAAAGCTGCATGCCCTCGGGAAAAATTACGGCCGTAGTTTCCCCTTGCTTTCAGCCGATCGCAGTACCAGCACAGCAAGGCCGTTTTGGTTATTGTTACAAGGCCAGATCAGTCAATCATCCAGATTGTTGCCCTTGCAACCTTTCTTATGAATCTTGGGTAGACCGTATAATCTCGGTGGCATGGCAGCACCAGGACGAAGTTTTTTCAGAAAGTCGTCAGGTAAAGAACTCTTCTTCAGCAGTGAAAGCGTCTTCCGTTTTATCCGTTCAGTTGGGTCGTCCTGCAATGTTCCGTATGCAGAGTCTTCAAGTAAGAGATCCATCTTTCCCAGATAGTCATCACGTGACGGAAGAACCGTTGCGTTCCCTTTGTCCGCTGGTAGAACTATCAGATCTTCGTCTTCTCTAATGAACCGGACGGCTGCCCGTTCGAGAGAGGAGATGTTATTCCGTGGAGGCGGCTCCCGTTTGATAAACTTCTTAAGAAGAATGGCAAGTTGCTGAGTGCCCTCACCTTTTTGCTGAGATGCCGCGATGGAAGAGTAATACCTAAGTTTGCTAGCTTTGTGCATTTTATTGATACGAAACATCAAGAAGCGTGCCAGTTTCGCCTTAGTCAATGAACATTATAACGCAAAACTATGTTTTAACAAAGTTTAAACTTATATTTTGATTTTTAATTTCATACTTAATTGTGGTGCAATGCTTCCGCGCTACGCGCAGTCGCTTTAAGGTGACGTGGCGCTACTAGCAGTGAACTGGGGTAAGTCCCGGCACATTGCTCGCCTCTGTATCTCACACACGATACAGCGCTTGCTTTGCTTCACAGTGGCCTTTAGGACGCAGCCCTGCGATCACACGCGACCCGTCTCATGAGGAGACGGGGGCGTGTTAACGAGTATTTCTTTCTGGATTTTTTAATTTTCTTTTGACAGATATATCATGTGTAAAGTTGTTTACTCTTATAATACGTTCTTAAACTACAACTTCGTACATTTGGCTCTAACTCAACAGTACATTTAAGAGAGCAAAATAGCTGTATATGGCCTCAAATAGCGTTCGTAAACGTGCCCCGGGTAAGCGGCAAGCCTATGCATCCATGAAAGCACGGTTTACGCATATAATAGAACACAGTGATGAATAAACAAAACACACTGCTAAAATTTTCAAAAGAAGTTTTACTGGCAGTAAACAAATTTACAGGTTTACTTCCACTCATTAAGACGGTAAAACACAAGAATTTTACTGGCATTGAGCTAATAATTCGGTGAACTTTCACCTGTTAGCATAATATAGCCTAATAGTAGTTTTAATGTTGATTAAAGATTTCCTCATTATCACTGTGTGAGTTGCAATTCAAGCAGATAAAAAATAGCGTGTTTTCTCTGGCAGAGTCGTCGTGAGCCCACCTTTTACACCTAAGGCGCTGGACCCATTTTTGATTTCTTTTTGAAATGTTGTATCGTTTCAAGCAGTAAATCCAAAGGTAGTTTTCACGTGAAAATGCACTTCTCATCTCTCTTACTATGTGATGGGCATCCACGGTTGTCTTGCAAGTATCTGTGCTTCTTGAAATTTGATAGCCTGTCGTAATGGTGGTTCGCTAGTACCGATCCGTTGTGCTGTCCCAATCGAACTCTACCGGTTATGGCATTACTTTCGGACGTTGGCTTTACGTGGACGGTGATAACCTCTGGTGTCTGACAGTTACTATGTTCTCGTCGGCGGAAAACTGCCAGAATATTTTATTCAAGACTTTCAGTTTTGAAAAGTCAAAATATTGTCGTATTGTATGTAGCAGGGCTTGCTTTAATTGCAAAGAAAAAAGACAAGATTTGCTACAATGCAAAGTCAATGTGGGGAATGCATTTGTTAAGAAGTAGCAGTTAAGGATTGGATATTTCTTGAAACCAAAGAATATTTTCCTTTCTGGATTCTATTGGACTGGTTTTTCTAAGTTTTGGTGTAAAAATAACTTTGATCAATTACATATACATCAAATGATCAAATTACAGTTGTACGTTCTGTTTTGCTCCAGTTATAGACACCATTGGGTTTAATGTCCAGTGCCTTCACAGAACACAGCGCTATGCAAGGGCTAACAAGCCACTTTCTCCAATGCAGGCAGCAAGCCACCCACACTGTGTCTCGTATGCAGAGTCGCAAAAAACAAAATTGGTTGCACGGGAAATCTTTATGTCCCACACTGGACAATCTCTGCGAGAACGGCCACGTCACTATTTGTGGCAACACTTTCGCCCCGTTAATGCCTTCTTCTTCTTCTCCTTCCTCTTCTTGCGGATTATCTACGGCCGGTGCCGCTTCTTCACCCTCAGTCGCCTTCGTCTTCTGTCTTGCCTTTCCTCAACGTTCGTATTCCGTGCTTCCATTGCCTTTTCCACATCATTTTGCCAATTGCGTCGTGAGCGACATTTTTTCATCCACCGGGATCGTATCCCTCTTATTATCCTATTTGGTATACTGTCTTCATTCCTCCTACTCACATGGCCAAACCACATCAGCTGTTTTTGTTGGATGTCGTCACAAATATTCCTTTATATTTTCATCCTTTGTTGGATTACGTCACATCGGCTGTTTTCGTTTTTATGTTGTCACAGATATTCCTTTACATTTTCATACTTTGTCGGATTACGTCATTTCTTATCCTATTCATCCTAGTCCAGGATGAGCTTCGTCTTAAATAATCCGTCTCAGTGACAAGCAGTTTATATCTTTTGCTAACGTCCTAGGCTACTGCTCCGCACAAAAATACTCTCTGGACTATAGTCTTACATATTCTCTTCTTCATTGTTCTTCTTATCTTGTTGTTCCACAGAACAGAGTTCGTTACCCCTGTTACAGCTCGTCATTTATTAATCGTACTATTGGTTTCATAATCGCTTGTGTCCTATTTAAAATAGGTATTCCAAATAACGTTGGAAACTAGACGGCTGAAATGTGTTTCAGTTGATAATCCTGACCATTTCTATCCTATATACTGGTGACGAAAAAAGATACTTTTATGTTGACATAAGGAAAAGAAAGGACAGGATCAGCCCAAACAAAGAGGTAACTTATCTGTACAAAGATGTTGGAGTATTCACGAAAGATACTGCTATGCGTCTGGTGGAACAGTGACGGTATGGTGTACCACGATTTGCTTCTCCGACGTGTAACCACCACTGCTGGTGCTAACTGTCAACAACTAAAAGGTATTGGCGGATATGGTGCAAGAACAGTGACCAGGAAGAATGCATGGAGTGATGCTACCCCACGACAACGCAAGCCCGTATTCTGCTAGATTGACAAGAAACACTAACCTCATTCATCTGATCTTGTACCCTCAGATTTTCACCTATCCCACTCCCAATCGAACAACCTTCAACGTTGCCTGAAAACCATGTGATTTCTAGAGTCGTAGACTGTTGTAAATAATGAAGGAGAATATATGGTTGATGACTAAAGTGTCTGTTACGTGTATTTATTGGAAAACATCGTTCCTGTGAAACGCAAATAGCTCTTTATTCACGTGAAGTGCTGAGTGCTATTGACAAGGGATTTCAGATCGATTCCGTATTTCTGGATTGTCAGAAGGCTTTTTACACTGTACCACACAAGCGGCTCGTAGTGAAATTGCGTGCTTATGGAATATCATCTCAGTTATGTGACTGGATTCGTGATTTCCTGTCAGAGAGGTCGCAGTTCGTTGCAATTGACGGAAAGTCATCGAGTAAAACAGAAGTGATTTCTGGCGTTTCCCAAGGTAGTGTTAAAGGCCCTTTGCTGTTCCTTATCTATATAAACGATTTGGGAGACAATCTGAGCAGCCGTCTTCGGTTGTTTGCAGACGACGCTGTCGTTTATCGAGTAATAAAGTCATCAGAAGATAAACCGCAGAACGATTTAGAAGAAATATCGGAATGGTGCGAAAAATGGCAGGTGACCTTAAATGACGAAAAGTGTGAGGTCATTCACATCAGTTCTAAAAGGAAAGCCTTATACTTCGGTTACACGATAAATCAGTCTATTCTAAAGGCCGTAAATTCAACTAAATACCTTGTTGTTGTTGTGGTCTTCAGTCCTGAGACTGGTTTGATGCAGCTCTCCATGCCACTCTATCCTGTGCAAGCTTTCTCATCTCCCAGTACCTACTGCAACCTACATCCTTCTGAATCTGCTTAGTGTATTCATCTCTTGGTCTCCCTCTACGATTTTTACCCTCCACGCTGCCCTCCAATACTAAATTGGTGATCCATTGATGCCTCAGAACATGTCCTACCAACCGATCCCTTCTTCTGGTCAAGTTGTGCCACAAACTTCTCTTCTCCCCAATCCTATTCAATACTTCCTCATTAGTTATGTGATCTACCCATCTAATCTTCAGCATTCTTCTGTAGCACCACTTTTCGAAAGCTTCTATTCTCTTCTTGTCCAAACTATTTATCGTCCATGTTTCACTTCCATACATGGCTACACTCCATACGAATACTTTCAGAAATGACTTCCTGGCACTTAAATCAATACTGGATGTTAACAAATTTCTCTTCTTCAGAAACGCTTTCCTTGCCATTGCCAGCCTACATTTTATATCCTCTCTACTTCGACCATCATCAGTTATTTTGCTCCCCAAATAGCAAAACTCCTTTACTACTTTAAGTGCCTCATTTCCTAATCTAATTCCCTCAGCATCACCCGACTTAATTAGACTACATTCCATTATCCTCGTTTTGCTTTTGTTGATGTTCATCTTATATCCTCCTTTCAAGACACTGTCCATTCCATTCAATTGCTCTTCCAAGTCCTTTGCTGTCTCTGACAGAATTACAATGTCATCGGCGAACCTCAAGGTTTTTATTTCCTCTCCATGAATTTTAATACCTACTCCGAATTTTTCTTTTGTTTCCTTTACTGCTTGCTCAATATACAGATTGAACAACATCGGGGAGAGGCTACAACCCTGTCTTACTCCCTTCCCAACCACTGCTTCCCTTTCATGTCCCTCGACTCTTATAACTGCCACCTGGTTTCTGTACAAATTGTAAATAGCCTTTCGCTCCCTGTATTTTACCCCTGCCACCTTCAGAATTTGAAAGAGAGTATTCCAGTCAATATTGTCAAAAGCTTTCTCTAAGTCTACAAATGCTAGAAACGTAGGTTTGCCTTTCCTTAATCTTTCTTCTAAGATAAGTCGTAAGGTCAGTATTGCCTCACGTGTTCCAGTGTTTCTACGGAATCCAAACTGATCTTCCCCGAGGTTGGCTTCTACTAATTTTTCCATTCGTTTGTAAAGAATTCGTGTTAGTATTTTGCAGCTGTGACTTATTAAGCTGATAGATCGGTAATTTTCACATCTGTCAACACCTGCTTTCTTTGGGATTGGAATTATTATATTCTTCTTGAAGTCTGAGGGTATTTCGCCTGTTTCATACATCTTGCTCACCAGATGGTAGAGTTTTGTCAGGACTGGCTCTCCCACGGCCGTCAGTAGTTCCAATGGAATATTGTCTACTCCGGGGGCCTTGTTTCGACTCAGGTCTCTCAGTGCTCTGTCAAACTCTTCACGCAGTATCGTATCTCCCATTTCATCTTCATCTACATCCTCTTCCATTTCCATAATATTGTCCTCAAGTACATCGCCCTTGTATAGACCCTCTATATACTCCTTCCACGTTTCTGCTTTCCCTTCTTTGCTTAGAACTGGGCTTCCATCTGAGCTCTTGATATTCATACCAGTCGTTCTCTTATCTCCAAAGGTCTCTTTAATTTTCCTATATGCGGTATCTATCTTACCCCTAGTGAGATAGGCCTCTACATCCTTACATTTGTCCTCTAGCCATCCCTGCTTAGCCATTTTGCACTTCCTGTCGATCTCATTTTTGAGACGTTTGTATTCCTTTTTGCCTGTTTCACTTACTGCATTTTTATATTTTCTCCTTTCATCAATTAAATTCAATATTTCTTCTGTTACCCAAGGATTTCTACTAGCCCTCGTCTTTTTACCTACTTGATCCTCTGCTGCCTTCACTACTTCGTCCCTCAAAGCTACCCATTCTTCTTCTACTGTATTTATTTCCCCCATTCCTGTCAATTGCTCCCTTATGCTCTCCCTGAATCTCTGTACAACCTCTGGTTCTTTCAGTTTATCCAGGTCCCATCTCCTTAAATTCCCATCTTTTTGCAGTTTCTTCAGTTTTAATCTACAGGTCATAACCAATAGATTGTGGTCAGAGTCCACATCTGCCCCTGGAAATGTCTTACAATTTAAAACCTGGTTCCTAAATCTCTGTCTTACCATTATATAATCTATCTGATACCTTTTAGTATCTCCAGGGTTCTTCCATGTATACAACCTTCGTTCATGATTCTTAAACCAAGTGTTAGTTATGATTATGTTGTGCTCTGTGCAAAATTCTTCCAGGCGGCTTCCTCTTTCATTTCTGTCCCCCAATCCATATTCACCTACTATGTTTCCTTCTCTCCCTTTTCCTACACTCGAATTCCAGTCACCCATGACTATTAAATTTTCGTCTCCCTTCACAATCTGAATAATTTCTTTTATTTCATCATACATTTCTTCAATTTCTTCGTCATCTGCAGAGCTAGTTGGCATATAAACTTGTACTACTCTAGTAGGTGTGGGCTTCGTATCTATCTTGGCCACAATAATGCGTTCACTATGCTGTTTGTAGTAGCTTACCCGCATTCCTATTTTCCTATTCATTATTAAACCTACTCCTGCATTACCCCTATTTGATTTTGTGTTTATAACCCTGTAGTCACCTGACCAGTAGTCTTGTTCCTCCTGCCACCGAATTCACTAATTCCCACTATATCTAACTTCAACCTATCCATTTCCCTTTTTAAATTTTCTAACCTACCTGCCCGATTAAGGGATCTGACATTCCACGCTCCGATCCGTAGAACGACAGTTTTCTTTCTCCTGATAACGACATCCTCTTGAGTAGTCCCCGCCCGGAGATCCGAATGGGGGACTACTTTACCTCCGGAATATTTTACCCAAGAGGACGCCATCATCATGTAATCATACAGTAAAGCTGCATGCCCTCGAGAAAAATTATGGCTGTAGTTTCCCCTTGCTTTCAGCCATTCGCAGTACCAGCACAGCAAGGCCGTTTTGGTTATTGTCACAAGGCCAGATCAGTCAATCATCCAGACTGTTGCCCTTGCAACTACTGAAAAGGCTGCTGCCCCTCTTCAGGAACCACACGTTTGTCTGGCCTCTCAACAGATACCCCTCCGTTGTGGTTGCACCTACGGTACGGCTATCTGTATCGCTGAGGCACGCAAGCCTCCCCACCAACGGCAAGGTCCATGGTTCGTGGGGGGGGACTAAATACCTAGGTATTACAATTACGATCAATTTAAATGGGAAGAAAAACACAGAAAATGTTGTGGGGATGGCTAACAAAAGACTGTGTTTTAGTGGCAGGACACTTAGAAAATGTAACAGACCTGCCTACACTACGCTTGTCCGTCCTCTTTTAGAATACTGCTGCGCGATGTGGGATCCTTGCCAGGTAGGAGTGACGGAGTACATCGAAAAAGTTCAAAGGAAGGCAGCACGTTTTGTATTATGGCGAAATATGGCAGAGAGTGTCACAGAAATGATACAGGATTTGTGTTGGAAATCATTAAAAGAAAGGCGGTTTTCGTTGCGACGGAATCTTCTCAGGAAATTCCGATCACCAACTTGCTCCTCCGAATGCGAAAATATTTTGTTGACACCGACCTACATAGGGAGGAACGATCACCACGATAAAATAAGGGAAGTCAGAGCTCGTACGGAAAGATATTCGTGTTTATTCTTCCCACGTACTATACGAGATTGGAATAATAGAGAATTGTGAAGGTGGTTCGATGAACCCTCAGCCAGGCACTTAAATGTGATTTGCAGAGTATCCACGTAGATGTAGATGTAGATGTAGATGTATTAAAATTATGGAAAATCGTTACGAATTTATACATCAACCTAGTAGATTCACTCAACCCATAAGCTGGAGCTGAAAATCCAGTCTCTGCCGCTCGTACATTTCGTACAACCCACACGCTGAATCTTGCTGCTGCCAGTGGCGGACAAGCTGCAGAGTGATCGGTGTTACGAACGACCCGCAGCAGAGTTAGAAAGTTATTACGAGCCGAGAATGATGGGACAAGTTTCGCAGGGTCCGCGTCCGCGTACTGGGGATTAATGCGTGAAAATCAGAACGCAGCCTGCGCGGCCGCTGCAGGCGGCCAGTCGCACTGCGCGTCAGGAAATCCGGGCCGGGCCGGCGCGGGGCAGCCCCGGCGTGACGTATCACCTGGCAGCGGCGCGTCACGGCGAGCCCAGGCGCGGCCCAATCGTAAATCGCTCAGGCGCGGGGCGCGGCGGCGCCGCCAACGGCCCGCCCGCGGCATCTGCCGGTGACGTCATGTTTCGTGTGGGTGGGAGGCGGCGCGCGTGTCGCCGACACATGACTGACGCCGGCGCGCCTGACGCGCCGCCCTGCGACGGCAGCGGCAGTTACTGCCGGTCCGCGGCCACCGCAGCGCAGCGCCGCGCGGAGCGGCGGAGGAACCTCGCCGGTGACAGCGCGCGACCGCCGACTGCCACTAGCGTCGCTGATTAATGGGCGTGGTCGGCGGTCACCAGTGGGAGAGGGCTTGTACCTCGTCCCACAACAACCAGCATCCTCAATCTTAAATGATGTCGCCAGTACAGACCGAGTTTACAACGACACCGCTTTTAACGACGTATTGGCTAAAACAACGAAGTCTGAGACAGTTTACTCACTATTATATAAAGTCGAGTAGTTTTTATCTGAGAGATATCTATAGACACGCTTCTGCAACAAAATCGCTGAACTTTGGACTCCCGTTTGAAATGGCTGACATGAGACAATTTTTGGACAAAGTTGCTCAACATTTCGTAGTGTGGACGTGTTGTTAGACATGGCCGCCAGTTATTCTCTCCGCGACATGGAGAAAGCGTCGTCGGATTTTTATAATTTTTGTTTCTCTTATTGCCAGACATCACTTATCAAGAAACGGCCAACGGAGGAAGTGTTGTACCTGGCTGAGCATTTTCACACAGCATCATATTTTGTGGGATGAATATGAAAATCATAACAAGGAAAAGTTGACCATCGAAGAGCTGGCCAAAAACAAAACAAAAAGAAAAATGTTGTACCAGTGAGGGCTGTTGAAAAAACATGCTATCTTGTACTTCAGATTAGTATGTAAATTGCAGCCGAAACAATGGCTCTCCACAAACAGTTTGCATTTTACAAGCGTCTCTTTCAAAAATGGTTCAAATGGCTCTGAGCACTATGGGACTTAACTGCTGTGGTCATCAGTCCCCTAGAACTTAGAACTACCTAAACCTAACTAACCTAAGGATATTACACACAACCATGCCCGAGGCAGGATTCGAAGCTGCGACCGTAGCGGTCGCGCGGTTCCACACTGAAGCGCCTAGAACCGCTCGGTCACACCGGCCGGCACGTCTCTTTCGATTTCTTTCAGTATTCATTACCATCACTGCACAAGCCGCGATCCCAGCAAGGTCACCCATATTTAACAAAATCGAGAAACAAGGCATTCAGGTGTGTACATGAAACGAAGTACTTAAACTGTCTATATACACAGTCTAGCAACATGTCTATAGACAGTCCCACTACAATGCCTATACACAATCGCTCGATTTTATGTATAAGTGTGTACTTATCCGTAATGGTCTCGTCTAAAACCCATATAAAAGCTACGTTTAAAAAATCGCTTAGCACGACATCTCTTACTGCGAATTATCGTATAGAATGACATATTTTGTATTACATTTTCGGAGAAATATATCAGCTGTTATGTCCAGTTTTCATTTTTATTTGTTAGGGGATTACTAACAACAATGTAACTTTTTTTTCAAACTCCAGTATTCTGGAGATGGGTATTAAAACGAATGCATTGTCAAACACAAAATGTATACGAACATTTCAAATGCAAAAAGCAAACAGAGATAACTAATTACCTTAAGTAGGACAGCATGCTACAGCAAGCGTTACTGTATTGCATTTTAAATTTAAAGCAACTGGTTACAAAACTAAACGACTGTTCCATTGTCGTGATTGTAGAAAGTTAGAAAACCGAATTCCAATATGTGTTCTTTCTTCAAAGTACAGATGTGGAGTAATAGTGTGTTCGTTTTCGATGCTTCGTGGTTGTGTATGTCAGATATTTTTAGCGTTTTATGTGCAATACATCACGTCTGAGATGCTGAATTTAAATGAAGAAAAGAGAGAATTTAAAAATGCAGCAAAAGAAGCAGGCGAAAGGGAATACAAACATTTAAAACATGAGGCTGACAGAAAGCGCAAAATGCCTAAGCAGGAATGGCTAGGCGACAAATTTAAGGATTTAGAAGCATATCTCACTAGGAGAAACATAGATACTGCTTACAGGAATATTAAAGAGGCCTTTGGGAAAAAAAGTGGCAGCTGTAGGATTATCAACAGCTCGGATGGGAAACCAGTACTAAGCAAATAACGGAAAGCTGGAAGTTGGAAGGATTACATAGAGGGACTATACAATGGATATGAAACTGAGGGCAGTATTGTAGAAAGTGACGCGGACGTAGATAGAGATGAAATGCACGATTTGATACTCCGAGAAGAATTTGACAGAGCTTTGGAAGACCTACTGATAGCCTTGCGAGAGCTGTCCATAGCAAAACTCTTCTATCTGGTGCACAAGATGCCTGAGACAGGTGAAATACCCCAGACTTAAAGAAGAATGTAGTAATTCCAATTCCAAAGAAAGCAGTTGCTAAGAGGTGAGTGAATTAGCGAACTGTCAGTTTAATAAACCGTGGTTGCAAAATACTAGCACGAATACTTTATAGAAGAATGAAAAAAGCTATGGGAAGCAGATCTCGGGGAAGACCAGTTTGGATTCCGGAGAAATGTAGGAACACACGAGGCAATACTGACCCTACGACGTCTCATGGAAGATATGTTAAGGAAAAACAAACCTATGTTTATAGCACTTGTAGACTTAGAGAAAGCTTTTGGAAATGTTGACTGGAATACTCTCTTTGAAATCTTGAAGGTAGCAGGGGTAAAATACAGGGAGCGAAAGGAAATTTACAACTTGTACAGAAAACAGACGGCAGTTACAAGAGTCGATGGGCGTGGAAGGGAAGCAGTGGTTGAGAAGGGAGTGCGACAGGGCTGTAGCCAATCCGAGATGTTATTCAGTCTCAACATTGAACAAGCATTAAAAGAAACTAAAGAAAAATTTCGGTTAGGAATTAAAGATCAGGGAGAACAAATAAAAACTTTAGGGTTAGCCGATGACATTGTAAGAGACAGCTACAGACTTGGTAGAGCAATTGAACGGAATGGACCTTGTCTAGAAAGGAAAATACAAGAATAATGGCATATAGTCGAAGTAAATCAGGGTATACTAAGGGAATCAGATTAGGAAACGAGACAATGTAGTAGATGAGTTTTGTAGACAGCAAAATAACTAATGTTGGCCGAAGTGGAGAGGATATAAAATGTAGACTGGGCACTGACAAGAAAAGCATTTCTGAAGCAGAGAAATTTGTTAACATCGAATATAGATCTAAGTGTTAGGAAGTCTCTTCTGCAGTATTTGTACGGAGTGTTACCATGTATTGAAGTGAAACATGGACAGTAAAAAGTTCAAACAAAAGAGAATGGAAGCTGTCGATACGCGGTGCTACAAAGGATTGTCGAAGATTAGATGGGTTGACCACGTAGTTACTGAGGAGGTACTGAATAGAATTGGGGAGGCACGAAATTTGTGGCACAACTTAACCAAAATAACGGATCGTTTAATAGGACATACTCTGAAACATCAAGGAATCACCATTTTAGTAATGGAGGGAAGTATGGGGGATACTACGAGATGAATACAGCAAGCAGATTCAGAAGGATATAGGTTGCAGTAGTTATTCGGAGATGAAGAGGCCCGCACAGCATAGAGTAGCATGGGGAGCTGCATAAAACCGGTCTTCGGACTGAAGACCACCGCAAAAACAATAATATCACATCTGTATAACATTTTAAAGATAAACGTAGGTGGAAGTGTAGGCTTTCGTGTAACTGATGAAGAGAATACTGCTTTTCATTTTGCTAATGTTGATTAGGTTTTGTAATACAGTAACTGGAACGAAGCAACGTCATTCATGACTATTGTTCTATAAGACGCGTACAGTAAGTTTTAAACATGCTCAACATTTTATCTTATTCATTATCCACGATCGTTTTCAATATTACTGGAAAAATTTCATTGTTGCTACTTCTCTATTCACACATTAAAGGTTCTTATATTTTGGTAACATTTTATTTCTGTACGTACTGCATAAACAAAGGAAAAGGTCCTCTTCAGTCCCTCTCTACAAATACTTTTTTGTAACTACTGTAGGTGTACCATGTTTCTGCTGCATTTTCAAGTGTTAATTCTGAGGGACCCTAAAATAAACACACATGAAAGTTTTATCAGAAAACGAAGTGAAAACTCTGTTTGTCCGACTATCGGCTATAACGATCACAAACGGTCAGTCCCTTCGACGTCGTTATAACCATTTTCTACTGCGTTTTGTTCATTCTATGTCTGTACCCCCTGTCAACGTATACACTAAAAAGTGAAGAGGGGCATCGTTTTGTCCAGGCTGTTGTCACAAAACAGTACTCTATCAAACCGTTTTCAGTAACAAAATCATGCCCAACTGGCATTCCTTCATACGTACTAAGACGCTTTTCAAGAATTTATAGCCATTTTAATGTGCTACGGGAGTTTAGACATATATTATACTTAATATCTGTGTGTATATGTGTTGGTCTGCTTTTCTTGCCCAGCTTATCAGTTCTTTCGAGTCGTAATTTCATCATTTGATGATTTCGCACTGCACTCGGTAAAAACGGAATCCTTATAGGATCAAATATTTACTATCAAAAAATCCCAAATAAATTATTACGGTGACCCGATTCGACCACAACTGTGGTCATCTTCAGACCTACAAGTATTATACAAAGCTTTGACTACAGGTCTAAATACATTAAAGGAAATACATAAAGCTAGAAAGCTATAAAACAATGAATTATCAGCGAGTAAGAACCTCCTTCTGGCGGTAAAACACTAATGGAGAAACCAGAGCACGTCTTACTTTATATATTGGAGGCTCCGCCCACTTCTGACAGAATGAATTCATTTCTAACCAAAGGCTTAAAGGTCGAATAACAACGTAAAATTTTTTACTTAAAAGAACATTTACAAGAACGGAAAATAAACACACATAAAACTTAGCTTGTTCAACAGCTATTTTCAGTTAAGAAGAGTTAAAAATATTTAAACATCTACGATAAATGAACAGCGTTTTGACACTACGTAGGTTGCCCTCTCAAGGACAGTTAGTGAACAATTTGGAACCACTGGTTGCCATGGTGAAGTTAGACGCCGTTCCAAAGATGTGGCAGCAGGCTTCTTTCCACTGAAGAAGTTGTAGAGTCGATAGGCAAACCAGTGGTTGCCATGGTGAGGATGGACGCCTTCCCAAAGATGTTGCAGCAGGCTTCTTTCTAACGAAGTTGTTGTGAAAGTGAAACGGCAAACATTATCACATCAGAAGATGTACTATTGAGGAGCAACAAGTCTTTATTGAAACGACAGACGCTCTATCAGGGCGCTTTTCAAAGAGGCGGCTGCAAAAATCGTTAACTGACATGTATAGTACCTGCCACACAGACACGATTTACTAGTGTAATAAGAGACTTCCATTTACAAAGACTACCCGATACATAATAATTAATGCTTACACATCAATACAAAAAAAAAAGGATCGAGAGGGCACAGTAGTTGTGCATATTTATGAAATATTGTCTATGAAGCTCCTATGTACATTCAAATTTTTTCTTTTATTTTTACATGTGACTATTTTTAAAAGGCATTGATATGTCTTATGTTGCATGCCAGTCTTATAAACAAATAAAAACACTGAAAATGGAAGGAATTTCAAATTATAATACTATAAACTGTAGTGTCAGAAATAAAAGCATATAAGCAAACATTCCAAAAACCAATAGTCAGTCATAAAATAATATTTGACAAAATAAAATTACAAAGTAAAAATAAAATATTTCATAAAGGCATCAATAATTTAAATAAAAATAGAGGGACTGAGTGAACATTCTAAAGCAGATCGTCAAAAAGCTCAATGAAATGTTTGTCTAAGGCATTAATAATTTAAAAAAAAACGAGGGACTGAGTGAACATTCTAAAGCAGATCGTCAAAAAGCTCAATGAAATGTTTGTCTTTAAATTCAAGATCCTCATTTAAAACAGATAACGGTTTGCTTTTATAAAGTGTATAGATTTCAATTTTTCTAAAGTATTTAGCAGAAGTCGCTTTGGCACAGTATGTAATATCTTCAAATTGTTAAAAATGCAACCCTCAGAATGTTTGTATTCATCAAGATGTGGACCAAATATTGATTTGGTACATGCAGTACGAGTAGTATGTTCCTTACAACGTGTTAGAAAGTTATGGGCGGTTTGGCCAATATACTGTTTCTCACAGTCATTACTTAGTATTTTGTAAATGCCTGACTTTTGGTATTTATTTAATTCCCCAGTTGTGTGATTCAGTTTCGTCTGTAGTGGCTTATTGGTTTTGAATGCTATTGTCACACTCGTATTCTTCAATAATTTAAATAATTTTTATTTGAAATCTTGAATTCAGGTCTTTATTAACCTGTTATTCGATTGATGTTAAAACTTCAAACAAAAATCTGATTGATGATAGTGACATTTATTTTAACCTAAAGAGAAAATGACACTTAAGGTTGTGAGTCCCACTTTACCTAAGTCGAGATCACAAATAAAATTACACAAACCAAATTTACCAATTCTTCCAATTGTTAACAATATCAAGATCCCTCTTATAACCTGAACAAAAAGCTTAATCAAATCTTAAAATCTTTTAAATTTGTGACCAAAATTATAGCATTAAAAACAGGTTTGAGTTAACTAAATTAATTTATAATGTGGAAATTCCAAAAAACGCAAGGTTCTCATCATTGGCCATCACCAAACTTTACACGAACATACCTATTCAAGAGCCTATCTCTATCATTAAAGATAACTCAATGCATCATAAAATCATGAGCCTCAAAGAGATAGTAGAGTTCACTAAACTGTTAAGCATTACTCTGGATTTCAATTTTTTTCATTTAATAACAAAATATGTATTCAGAAAGATGAACTTCCAATGGGGAATTCCCTGGCTGCCACTATAGCAGGTACCATCGTCAATTATGTTGATATATAATCTTTCAAAAATAATCCAGAAATAACGAGTAAAATGATATACTACAAAAGATATGTTGATGACACATTGCTAGTATATAAAGGTTATAAGGAAGAAACTAATGCTTTCACTAACAACATAAATAATTTACATCCAAACTTGGATTTACAGTGGAACATGAAAGTAACAATAGTATTTATTTCGTGGACCTCACAATTGCAAACAGGAATGGAAAACATGATATTTCTGTTTACAGAAAACCCACATACACTGTAGTAAAAATAAATGCTACATCATGCCGTCCATTAAAATACAAAACGGCATTTTTTAAAACACTGATACATAGGATATTGGAATGACCTCTTCAAACTGAAGCAATCCGGAAGGAAATTGATACCATAAAACAGATAGCAGTTGCGAACAATTGTAATGCCCATCAGGTTGATCTGTTACATCAAAAATTACAAAGAACTAATGATGCTTTTATAAATTCCAAGAAATGATTTACTAAAATGACATACATGGTACCTATTTCAGATAAAATAAATAAATTATTTAAGAATACAACTGTGACAATAGCATTCAAAACCAATAACCCACTGCAGATGAAACTGAAACACACAACTGGGGAATCAAATATATACAAAATACTATGTAATGACTGTGAGAAACAGTTTATTGGCTAAACTGGCCGTACCCTGCTGGTACTGCACGTACCAAATCAATATTTGGTCCACATCTTGATGGAGACAATTATTCTGAGGGTCGCATTGCTAACAATTTCAAAATATTACATACTGTGCCAAAAGGACTACTGCGAAATACTGCAGAAGAAATTAAAATCTCTACACATTACAAAAGTAAACCGTTATTGGTTTTAAATCAGCAACTTGAATTCAACGACAAACATTTCTTTGAGCTTTTTGACGATCTGTTTTATAATTGTCACTCTGTCCCTCGTTTTTTTTTTAAATTATTAATACCTTTATGAAATATATTATTTTTACTTTGTAATTTTATTTTGCCAATAATTATTTTGTGATTGGCTATTTGTTTTTAGAATATTTGCTTATATTCTTGAAGACTGCGTATTGCTAATGCACATCCTTTTATTTCTGACACTACAGTTTATAGAATTATTTCAAATTCCTTCCATTTTCAGTATTTTTATTTGTTTATAAGACTAGCATGCAACGTAAGACATATCGATGCCTTTTAAAAATTGTCACACGTAAAAAAAAAAATTGGAATGTACATAGGAGCTTCATAGACAATATTTCATAAATATGCACAACTACTGTGCCCTCTCGATTCTTTTTTCTTTTTGTATTGATGTGTAAGAATTAATTATTGTAATTTGTAAATGGAAGTCTCTTATTACATTAGTAAATCGTGTCTGTGTAGCAGGTACTATACATGTCAGTTAACGATTTTTGCAGCCGCCTAATTGAAAAACGCCCTGATAGAGCGTCTGTCGTTTCAATAAAGACTAGTTGCTGCTCAATAGTACATCGTCTGACGTGACAGAGTTTGCCATTCCACTTTCACAACAACTTTGTTTGAAAGAAGCCTGCTGCCACATCTTTGGGAAGGCGTCCATCCTCACCATGGCAACCACTGGTTTGCCTATCGACTTTACAACAACTTCAGTGGAAAGAAGTCTGCTGCCACATCTTTGGAATAGCGTCCATCCTCACCATGAGAACTACTGGTTAACCTATCGACTCTGCAACAACTTCAGTGGAAAGAAGTCTGCTGCCACAGCTTTGGAACGGCGTCTAGCTTCACAATGGCAACCTGTGGTTCCAAATAGTTCACTAACAGTTCTTGAGAGGGCAACCCATGTACTGTCAAAACGATGTTCATTTATCCTACATGTTTAAATATTTTTAACGCTTCTTAACTGACAATAGCTGTTCAACAAGCTAAGTTTTATGTGAGTTGATTTTCCGCTCCTGTCAATGTTCTTTTAAGAAAAAAAATTTTACGTGGTTATTTGACCTATAACCCATTGGTTAGCAATGACTTCATTCTGTCAAAAGTGGGCGGAGCCTCCAGTATATATGGTAAAACGTGCACTGTTTTCTCCATTAGTGTTTTACCACCAGAAGGAGGTTCTTACACGTTGGTAATTCATAATTTTACTAGCTTTGGAACTTTATCTATTTTCGTTAATGTATATAGCCCTCTAATCAAAGCTTTGTATAAAACTTGTAGGTCTGAAGATGACCACAGTGGTGGTCGAAACCGGTCACCGGAGCAAATAATTTGTGATCAAGACTGTTTTTGATAGTAAATATTTGTAACAACATTGATCACTGTTCACTCCTACAATGCATTCAAAAGTAATATTATAGGATCGATTTGTTGCCTTTCTCTCTGTTCCCCTTTTCTCAGGGACGGATGCAGGTACCAAACTTGAATTTATATCGTTTGCGGTTCCTTGACTGTGTGAAAAATTGAAGCTTTTAAATCACTCCAATCAAAAGATTGGAGTCACGTATTTTGACACTCGCAGACTCACTCTTCAACACCTGTAGGGTATTTTCCATTGACCTAGAATCATAATATTCGGCAAGAAGCAAGGTTTCACAATACAAGTACAGCAAAATATCTGACAAATGGTTAATTTATAATTATACCATATAAATTTTTCCATTTCTTATGCGTCTGCTAGTCTGTCCGACTGTTAAGACCTCCTTCCCTCAGGTAGGAGTACAGGTACAGAATTGAAATTTATGTAACACACGGACGTCTATGCTCGCTTGGTGGCATAAAATATTTCAACTTCTGAGTCAATGCAGTCAACAGATGAGACCCTAGGTTAAAGTGCTGGTACACTGTCCGTGAATTTTTACGTGACCTGCACATGTTGATAACCGTCGGAATAAATCAAGGGGAATGGAAGGTGGCCAATCAGCAGTGAAATTCAGGTAGCCTGTGAGATTCTAGGTTTTCATTAGTTCTCCGCTGTAGGCTAAACAAATCTACGTTCTGTTCGTTATATCAGCAACATGTTGCTTTGGACACAGTGTGCTCTCTTTGATACGGATACGATTGCTATTCAGTTCATGCGTAATAGTGTAGGCTATTGCATTAGGTGTCTGCCTAATGGCAAACTCCAAAATCATCATATTGTTAGAAGACAATGAAGTAGTTGCCACGCCAGATTACAAATATAACTGATGTTGGTTTCACTCGCAGTAATGGAAGCAATGCTATTAGGTTTCTGCTCAACCACATACTCGAAGATCGTCATATGTTGCAGTTTCTCATTTATTTCACACCGTAAACAATACTGCTATCGTCCAGTGCTTTCAGCAATGTTGCGTAGGACACGGTGAATGGAGTTCCACGCAAGTATGTTATGTGTATGTTTTACTTCCAGTAATTTAAGCTGTGTTATTAGGTTCCTGTCCAACTACAACCTCGAAAATCGTCATATATTCATAGAAACAAGAGAACTATTTGTGACAAAGAAGACCCTAAGAAATTCGATTGCTGTTCATCTCACTTGCAGTTATTTTTAGCTGTACTATTGGATTGCGGTCTAAGCACAACCTCGAAAATCGTCACATACTCTTTGAAAACGGTGAAGCATTTTTAGCAAGCAAGACTGCAAATATGAAAGAAGCTCGTTTTACCCGGAGTAGATACGGCAGTTGTTTAGAAAAACGATGCAATGTTTCTTCAGACATGCATGCAGACATTGGACTATCACGTTTATCCGCCGATACCAGACAGCGACTTTAGATTAAAATATCCTGCCTTTTTAACGGGAATTATGTAACGTGTGTACGAGTACAGGCTGTGAAGCATCAATGACTATGTATGGAAGCTTGAGTCTGGCCCAGATGCGTAGCCGGCCGAAGAGGCCGTGCGGTTCTAGGCGCTGCAGTCTGGAACCGCGGGACCGCTACGGTTGCAGGTTCGAATCCTGCCTCGGGCATGGATGTGCGTGCTGTCCTTAGGTTAGTTAGGTTTACCTAGTTCTAAGTTCTAGGGGGGACTAATGACCTCAGAAGCTGAGTCCCATAGTGCTCAGAGCCATTTGAACCATTTGAACCAGATGCGTAAACGAATAGCCAAAGCGTTTAAGGCGACCGCCCTCGTATAGTGGGAAATACATATTCTACTCCTGGTCCGGCACAAAAGTTCACTTTCATCATTCCATTGTACACTTGATAGTTTTTCGTATTTGCAATTCCGAATACGTGTCATGTATCATTGGGAGTAATTTCAACTGTCCTGCTATGTTCATGCATAGCCATATCCTCGAAAATCATCACATATTCTTAGAAAACATTGAACCATTTTTGACAAGCAATATATGCCATAAAATTACAACCTAACCACAGACTCCTACATCGTTACATAAATGTCAGTTTCAAAATATCAGCAACTGATAGTCGGCCGCCAGAAAACAAAATTTGATCGTGTATACTAAGACGAGAGACGTATGAACCTTCTTTTCAGCAACACCAGTGAATGCCATCCGAAGGAGGCTTTATACTTCACGTTTATTGCATATTCCTTTCGTACCCTGCAGCCCTCCTTGGAAACACCATCCTACATTTCATCCTGCAAATTAAATTCAATATGAGTTACCATTAACTACAGAATTTCTAAAATAGTGCCACAAATACACAACACAACGACATATACGTAAATATCTGGCCGACATTGTAGTCCATAATAACCGATTTCGCTCACGTAATTTGGAAAAAGTCATGTCGAGAGACTTTAAACAAAAATTTAATAAGCTATGATCTTCCGCAAAAAAAATAAAAAAATAGATGATGTTTTAAACTACTACAGACTACCACGACATTAGAATAAATAACATCTAAAAGATGATGTTTGTTCAGGTTTCACGCTAGCCGCGTAAGAATGCTTCTAGTAGCGACACTTACTCTTGTGACCATAATAAGAGTCCAGGCTCCATAGGCAAACATCCAGCCGACATTAAGAAATAGTCCACCAGGACGTAGGGACAAGATAAGCGGCGGAAGCTGCCAAGTATGGCTTGTTGATCAAATAATTTAGTGTTTGACTTCCTGCCAGAGAAAGCAGCATGAATCACACTTGCGCAATGGAAGACGCAATCACCAGGGCGATAAGTGAGAGAGAGTCAGTCACGTGCGGAAAAGACTCGTGTGGAACCAAATTAAGTTGTGTGCAGCTAGAAACGAAAGTGTCGTGTGAAACCGAAGGCAATCTTGCGCAAGCCGACCAATTAGAAACACGAGTGTCGTGTGGAACCATAGGCATTCTTGTGCAATCCGATCACTTAGAAATGAAAGGGTTGTGTGAAACAAATTAACTCGTGAGCACCCAAGTACATGAGAAACGAAATAAAAGGCCAGGTAGCGGAATAGCTAGAGGCAGAGATTCAGATGCAGATTCAGAGCCAGTGCCGGCAGTTTAGAGATTCCGCAGCGAGACGCCAGCGGGGCCGGGTAGGCCCATAGCAGCTGATACAGCTGATAAAGACTTCAAACTACTAGAAGACGGTGACAGACTCTGGTGGACACTCAGGAACTGCAGGTCAAGTAGGGTTTTTAGAGTTTCATTGGAACAGTGTTGAACAGAGGCTGTCAGTGTTTGTCTCAATTACTTAGAGAGATTTCACTGCTATCCAAGAACAAGTGATTGCTTTGTACTTGTTTCTTATATGTACTGGCAATTAGCTTTGAAGTAGCAAGTCCGAATAAATAGACTTAATCTTACTAAGGGGTTTATGGTCCAACACCTCACCTAAGCGCATGTGAGAATAAACTTGATAGAAACTAACCAATCTTTTCTGCCTATTGTAATTCTGTAACCTGTTTTCAGCAAACTTATTTGCTTCAAACCAAGGAGATTCTCTCCCTCTCATCTCTGATATAAGGGCTGACAGCAATTTATAACTAACCCATTGTCGTTAACGTCCAAATTGCTCTACGCAGTTCGCACTTACTTCATTCTGGTATAGTGAGGCTGTGCCAGGACGCGACAGAATGCCAATACCTGTAAGGCGAGAAAGATGCCATTGCCAGCATCTGACTGAGTTTGAACGAGGTCGCATAACAGGGCTACGAGAATATGGATGTTCCTTCTGCCATACTGCAGAAAGACTTGGCAGGAAAGTGACCACTACATGTGATTGCTGGCAGCAGCGGTCTTGAGAAGAACTGTCGCAAGAAGACCGGGCTTGGGACAGCCACGTGACAATACAGGGAGGGAAGACCATCGTGTTCGGCTTATACCTCTGGAGCATCTGCAACGGCAACAGCAATCTGAGCTTCAGTTGGCACCACAGTGACCCATCGAACCGTTACAAACCCATTACTTCAGGGAAAATTCGAAACCAGACGCCCTGCAGGGTGCATTCCACCAACCGCAAATCACCGCCATTTGCGACTTCAGAGGTGTCAGCAGAGAGTTCACTGGAGGGCAGGGTGGAGGTCGTGTTTTCTGATGAAAGCAGGTTCTGCCTTGGTGAAAGTCACAGCTGATTGCAGTTTAGGAAGGGGCCAGCTCAAGGCTTGCAACCAATCTGTTTGCACACCAGATCCTCTGGGCCTACGTCTTCAGCTGTGTTCCACGTTGCGATTTCGTCTGACAGCAGGAGCACAATCCTGGTTATCCCGCGCACATTGAATGCAGGTTAGTACGTCAGTCTGGTGACTTGTTCCGTTGTGCTGCAATTCATGAAAAGCAGTCCTGAGGGTGTTTTCCAATAGGATAACGCTTGCCCAAATACCGCTGTAGTCTCGCCACATGCTACATAGGGCGTCAATATGTTGCCTTGCCTGCTCAATCATCACCATACCTGTCTCCAGTCGAGCACATATGGGACATCATCAGACAACTCCAGCGTCATCCACAAACAGCAATAATTGTCCCTGTAGGGACCAACCAAATCGAATAAGCATGGAACTCCATCCCACAAACTGACATCCGGTAGCCGTAAAACACAATGCATGTAAGTTAGCATGCTTGCATTCAGCACTCGCAGTCATACCGGTTATTAAAGTACCAATATTTCATGTACGCAAAGGCTTACTTCGGGCTGACATTAAACTATGATCTTGGCAATGTTAATCGCTTAAAAGTGTTACCTAGACGAGTGTATTCCAGAAATTACATTACTCTGCAATAATGATATTTGGTGTTACGATCTTTTACCGTCAGTGATACAACTATCGTTCTAATCCGCTATCTGCATCGGACTCGTGATTGATCGTCTCATCGCCGTGCTGTTACGAACATCTAAGCTTGATACAGAAAACCTCGACACCGTAAATACACTTTAACCAGGCCGTCTTTTTGTCAGGAACAGGTGGAAGCATCAAGCTGAAATTAATGTCAAATACTAAGCTATACGGTCCCTTGACTGTGTAAAGAATTTAAGCTTGTAAAGTAATGCAGTCAAAAGACACGACCATTTATGTCTCACGTTTTTATATTCGCCTTGTGGTCTAGAAGTGCCAACACGGTAGCTTATTGGGTTTGGTCAAAGATCTGGCTGCTCTCTAATACATTTAAAAAAAGAAGAAAAAAGTAAACTCAGCGTTCAACAATGGAACTTGGAGGGTTGTCGTGTGACGTCCGCTTAGACTAAATGATGAGAACAGTGATGAACAAAATGAAGAATTAAAAAGGGTCGAGAGAGAGAGAGAGAGAGAGAGAGAGAGAGAGAGAGAGAGAGACAGACTGCTAAGGCGCGAGCTTGCAAACCATGAGGTCGCGGGATCGTGTCTCGGTAGGACCACGGCTTTTTAAGCCTTCGTTTTAACTCAGCCTTCACCTCTCAACGATGTAAGCAGTAGCCAGAAACAGTAAGTGGTTCGGATCCCACGTTAAACTATAGGTCTCGTTTTACCAGTTGGATGACTGGCGTAGTTTGGGGACACGCAAGTTGCAGATGAGAATCACTCTACGGCAGCTCGCGGAGGACGTGTGTAGATGCAGTTGCAGACTATTTGAAACTTAAGACTCATGAAGATGCTGAAACTGAGAAGTCCCGCGAATCCTGCTGCTCTCATGTTCACCACAATTGCGTTTATGCCTGTTCCCTTCCCCGTGCCCTATACTTATCCTTTCAGTAGAAAGAGTTGGACCAGGACACTGAGCCGCACGTAATTATTATTATTATTATCTTTAACTATATAAATAATTATATTTATACAGAGTCGTCAGATAGTGGGTCCTCGCACTTTTCCATATTCTTTCTTCCCTTTTTTTCTAGTTACCTTCGACAACGTAGAGTTATCAGTGCCATACCGTAAGCATTTCCATTTTAATTTTCAGCTTGATAACGGTTTGTTTTCTTACTGGTTTCTCTGCTAAAATATTCAATAAATAAATTTACAGTACCTATATATATAAAAGTCCAGTTAATTACACTATTTATAACTCAAGAACGGCTGGACCGATTTAGCTGAAAATTGATGGAGAAGTAGCTTAGAACCCGGGAACAGACATAGGATACTTTTTATCCCGTTCGACCGCTATAAAACGTGGTATAACAAAAACGCATCTGGCATTGCGGTTGCAGTTGCTTCTTCTGGAATAGCAGCCACATCGTTAGAAGGATGCCGTACGGCTCATTCAGAATTAAAATTACCTTTAAATCTTCAAGCTATTGAAGAACCAACATGTAATATTACAAAAAACTCAGCAATGACCAAAGTGTTATCAGCATCCAAGATCATCATCTGGGACGAATGCACAATGGCGCATAAACGTGCATTAGAGGCACTTAACCGAACACTGAAAAATCTACGCAGTGACTCGAGATGTTTTGGAGGAGCAATGATTTTACTGTCAGGCAATTTCCGCCAAACACTGCCAGTACTTCCAAGATCAACGTCTGCAGACGAAATAAATGCTTGCGTCAAATCATCGAATCTATGGCACTGTGTGAAGAAACTTCAGCTGACAACAAACATGAGAGTTGCAGCATTGCTTAATGATACATCTGCTGAAGATTTCTCTGAGAAATTGCAATCGGTATTGGTCGAGTACCTGTCGAAGAATCGAGCAGATTGATTTCATTTCCTCATAATTACTGTAACTTTGTCTCATCGAAAGACGAACTTATCAACAAAGTATTCCCAAACATCATTACTAACTACAAAAGTAATGAATGGTTGAGTGAGCGAGCAATTTTAACGGCTAAGAATAAAGATGTAGATGACCTAAACTACATAATTCAGAATGAGATCATCGGTAAAATGCATTCATTCAAATCTATTGACTGTGTAACAAATGAAGATGAAGCCACCAACTATCCAATGGAATTTTCAAACTCCTTGAATGTGCCTGGCTTACCAACGCACAATTTACGTCTAATGTTGGCTCCGTAGTAATCATGCTTCGAAACATAAACGAACCAAAACTGTGCAACGGTACTCGTTTGGTGGTAAGTAAATTGATGAACAATGTTATTTGCGCGACGATACTCAACGGAAAATTCGAAGGTGAGGAAGTTCTCATTCCGAGGATCCCGTTGATCCCAACCGATATGTCGTTTGAGTTTAAAAGACTTCAATTTCCGATCCGTCTTGCATTCGCCATGACCATTAACAAATCACAAGGCCAATCCTTGAAAGTTTGTGGTTTAAATCTGGAATATCCATGTTTTTCACATGGTCAATTATATGTGGCATGTTCACGGGTCGGAAGACCATCTGCGTTGTTTATTCTTGCGCCTTATAGTAAAACAGAAAATGTCGTGTATCACAAGATACGTAATTGAAGAGTGGAAGCTATGCACCAGAAAACATAAGGAATAAAGAGTCATTAAAATACTTAATTTTATTACTTGTATTTCCTAATAAAAAAATTTAACTTAATATCCAAAATCTGATTTGGCTTTAAGGCGAAACAGAGTTCACCAGGTCAGCTAGTTTAAAAATAAACAAAAGCAAAGGTTTCGACAAAAAATCAGCCTATTTCGGCTTCTGGGACTGCTATTATATGACAAGTGAATTGTTGCCACCACAGATAAAATGACGTGCGATTTTCACAGATGTTACTGATGCAGATACAGAGTGTACATAAAATGTTAAGATAAAAAGTGTTTTGTTTCTTTTATGTAGTTCAGAAATTGTTAGTTTTAACAAAAACGAAAATTAAGCTTTTATGGCATGTTCCGAAAAATTACATTTTTCAAGATATTATATGTTTGTAGTCCTTCTTCTTTCGTATCTGACACTGAGGCTGATATGCAGGAGTACGCCATTCCACTCTATGTCTGCCTTCCTCTTTGTTTCCGCATGCGTAGCGCATCCCGCATCATTTATAATGTGCTGCACCTTTAACATCCATGGTCGTCCTCGGCGATTCCTTCTCTCAGTAGCCCCGTGTGCTATTGTTCCAAAAATGTTATTGTGTCTTAAACTGTCTCCAACGAGTTTGTCTCTTTTGTTTGGATGTGCCTCCACAGAGACCAGTGATCTGGTTTCTTGCACTGTTGTCATCACCTTTTCATCTGTAGCTCTATGTCTCCCGCCGTGCGGTTCTAGGCGCTGCAGTCTGGAGCCGAGCGACCGCAGGTTCGAATCCTGTTTCGGGCGTGGATGTCTGTGATGTCCTTAGGTTAGTTAGGTTTAAGTAGTTCTAAGTTCTAGGCGACTGATGACCTCAGAAGTTAAGTCCCATAGTGCTCAGAGCAATTTGAACCATTTTTCTATCTCTCCCGTTGACCTTCGTCAGCCTTCTGTAGCATCAAACCAGCAGGAATTGCAGCCGTCTTCTCTCTTTTTTACCTGCTGCCCAAGGTTCACACCCATACAGGGCCACACTTCAAGAAAATGCCTGGTTGAACCGTTTTCCTTATTTCCAATTCACTCAACTGATATTTTTTTTACTATCATGCATCCAGCACACGCATAAGACTTGATATTCGCCCATAAGAAAATATGAAGGAGAGACTCATGAGAATCTTTCGAAGAAAGACGACGTTATTCCTGTTGGTTATAACACAGCTCAAAAATACAGCGCAGTTCACCACACATTCATTTTATGACAACCAACCGAAAGTGATTCACTTCATTGACAAAGGTGTAGACTAATTCGTCTACGCCAAGGTAACGACTACCTCCACCGTACTTATTGTGTAGGTAACATGACAAGACAATGAGGGTTAGACCTGTATCTAATCACTTAGGAACTCACAGCATGCTGGAGTAGCTTGGGTCAGCAACATCTGGTAATTAGTAGAACGAAAAACAAGACCAAGTTGCCATTTTTTCTTTTTATTCATTCGATGACTAGTTTCGGGCCGAGACCCATTTTCAAATCATCTTCATATAGTCGAAGCCAACGGCCTTGCGGCTGTGGTGACACGGGGTCCCGTCAGATGACCGAAGTTAAGCGCTGTCGGGCTGGGTTAGCAATTGGATGGGTGACCATCTGGTCTGCCGAGCGCTGTTGGCAAGTGGGGTGCATTCAGCCCTTCTGAGACAAACTGAGGAGCTACTAGATTGAGAAGTAGCGGCTCCGGTATAGTAAACTGACATACGGCCGGGAGAGCGGTGTGATGAGCACAATCCCCTCCATATCTGCATCCAGTGACGCCTGTGGGTTGATGGCACGACGGCCGGTCGGTACTGTTGGGCTTTCCAAGGCCTGTTAGGAGTTTTGCCATAGTCGAAGATGGCATTTCCAAAGATATCAAAAATAAGCAATGAACATTTACAGCGCATACAGATAACAGTTACCTGTATGCACTGTAAATGTTCCATACACGTTTTTGACGTCTTCGGAAATGCCATTTTCTGCTATGTTATGATGATCTGAAAATGGGTCTCGGTCCGAAACTAGTCGTCGAATGAATAAAAAGTAAAAATTTGCAACTTGGACTGGTTTTTCGTTCTACTACATTTAATCAGTTGAGTGGGCGATGAATCTGATGATGCCTTGGTATTTAATTTTTTATTTATGCCATTAGTATACATGACACTCAACAAAACAATGTCAGGTTACCTTCCATTCAGAAAACTGTTGCGACTGTTATATTGACTTGTAAATTATAGATTGCAGTGGTCAGTCGTCCTTTTTAAATTTTATTGTTCAGATCTAGATTTCGGCTAGAAGCTAGCCATTCTCAATGCACTATTATTTTCGCTCAATGCATGTAATACCTATTGGTCGGGCTTCACCCACAATTCAATGAATTTTCAAGACTTAAAAATTAATTTACAAGACTTAACAATGTGCTAAAGTTGGCCAAAAATAAAAATAAAAGTTTTAGTAACTTGAGTCAGCCTCAGGAGAACAACGGCGTCTTTTAACATAATAGCTTGTTTATTGGAAATGTCTGCGTACTGTGGAAAAAAAAAAAGAAATTACATATAATATTTGTTATTCTTTCCCTCAGAATCTTTACAACTACATTCTTGTTATGAATCAGTCGTACCGTAAGAGTATGACAAATGAATGATGAGAACCTCTTTGAGTTTTAGGTTCCTATTTCTCTTCAAATTCAAAAAATGGCTCTGAGCACTATGAGACTCAACTGCTGAGGTCATCAGTTCCCTAGAACATAAAACTGCTTAAACCAAACTAACCTAAGGACATCACACTCAACCGTAGCGGTCGCGCGGTTCCAGACTGTAGCGCCTAGAACCGCTCGGCCACCCCAGCCGGCTCTCTTCAAATTCTTTAGTTTTAACATCACATCAGTAAGCGTAAGTCCTGGGACCAAATTGCAGGCTGCTTCCTAATACAGATTTCTAACGGCTGCTAGAGTGATAGTTGTAAATCAAGAGTCACAATAATGAGTCTTGTAAAGGTAAAGCATTTATGAATATACGACTAACATTGAAACAGAGATGCGTAACACAGAGGATACAGATAAGCACTGAAAACTATACTCTCAAACGGAAGTAGCAGACGAGAAACTTAAGACTCATGAAGATGCTGAAACTGATAAGTTCCGCGAACCCTGCGGCTCCCATGTTCACCACTATTGCGTTTATGCCTGTTGCTTTCTCCTTGCCCTACTTTTATCCTTTCATCTCCCACCCCTCCCATGCGACAAGCTGGAGGGGGGGGGAGGGGAGGGGGGGTGCTCCATTCCCAGTGAGACCAACGCCATCGACGCAATTCTCCTGCAGCAAACAGTGACAGATATAATTTAGTCTCAACGGCCGCCTGGGAAATTAGGAGCCGAGCGGTGTTCATTGGTACGAGTCCACGCACCCAATCTGCTCTGTACTCGTTCCTGATCGTATTTGTATTTACTCTTCCGCACCGTTCCAATACATCACTCCGATGCCGTTGCTTGGATACAGGTGTTTGCTGGAGCAGGAATGATCTGTTCTGCAGTATCTCAATATCAAGCACACCGGGTCGATCTTCTCACATAGCTAGATTTCCAGCATATAATGGAAGAAAAAGGAATAAGACTTACTAATTAATCCGAATACTCGGTAAAGAAACGAGAAAATTGGCTAACAAGTGTTATCTTACACTTAAATAATCTTTCTGTTTAGAGTTTACGAAAAACAGTGCACATTCTGTGACTGAATGACTGTTTATGAAAAAACTTGGGGGAACGTTCTTCAGTTCCACAACAAGATAAAATGTCAGCTTTGCAACGTGCCACATTTAGGTAAACTTGTTTGCAGAACATCGCAACATACATGATTTAAGTAGTGATGTGATGAACCTGAAAAACGATGAACATAGTATACATACTCTTAACAGTAACAAAACATACATCTCATTACAAAACAATCAAATTGAGCAGGTAATTCAAAATCTTCAGTACATGTATAGCCTTACTTTCCTTGAACAGTTGACATGGCAGAGGATAAGGTAGTAGATAATGAAGTGAAATGAGAAATAATTCGGTATCCAGCCTCCGAGGACTTACTAATTCGCAAATTCGCCAAACCAATTCCCCTGCGCGCAAGCACGCGGGAGGATACCAGTGCGCTGAGCAACACGAATTAACAAACACAGAAATCTCACCCTGTAAACTGCACTTCAGTACAAAATTTAAAGTGGACTGATCTTACCTCACATCTCTCAGACTTTTCAGTAACATGGCTCTACACCAAACAGAAGTAACTTCGTCAGAACAGCATGCACCCTCAGAAACAACCGAACCGAAGGCGTCTTAAATCTGCAGTGTACTGTACAGCAGAAACACAACTAGAATAGTGGCTGACTTCTTTCGAACAAGGCACTCACACTGCTTGCTAGCCACCAAAGAATAATCAAATGTTATGGGCTTATGGCCAACCTACACTCCAAAGACCTACTACCGATGCAGTGGTTTAGCAAACTATTAGCGTCGAAACATTGAAAATGGTTATTGCAACATCGCAAAGATATTAGTAAAATAAATATTAAAAATCATGAAAACCAAATAAAAACATTTGAGAGGAAATGAAAGGGCCATCAAGCAGGCACCTTTTAGAATAACACATTGTTTACAGTAACGCCTCTGAGTCACTTCTTTGCGGTACTTGCGAAATTTCTTGTACATCTTTTAAGAATAACGATTTAGGTTCGATTCATAGGAAGTTCAGAATATAATGATAGTGTTTTAAGAAGTACATGTTATGTTTAGGATGAACTAGATCTGGTACTGTTGTTAATTGGTGGAATGTTCTCTCCATTTGGTGCATTCTGTTTATGTTCTCACTGCTAATCCAAGTTCACGTTGAACCCACTGTTTCATCGATTCTGCTGTGTAACCTGCGGTAAGAAAAGCCACACTTGTGAACTGGTGCTTTCAGTACCCTGTACCGAAGAATTGCTTTTGAATGCTCACCAGTTGTTACTGCCCAGCACTGAATAGCAAGTGACTTTTTGTGGCCAATTATAACACTCGAAGGCCAACTGAGAACCATACTACCAACACCTTTTCTTCCATGAGCGTGCACTTGGGCAGTGGCGCTTTTCCTCAGACTAATGTAACGATGGAACCTCTACACACAGTAGCATGTGAAAAGTGTGTACGGCATCAGAGGTAGAAGTAACAAATGGGCACTAGCTAACAGATAATGATCAGCTGCATTAATATCGTGAGAAATTATTGCAGGACCTGTTGAATGGATAGAATAGTCTACTGAGCACTGAATATGGACTAACTGAAGCGAAAAAGGACTAAAGTACTGAGAAATAACCGACATGAGACTGATAAACTTAACAACCAAACTGAGAACCACACAGGAGAAGAAATGGAGACGACTGCTACCTTGGAGAAAATAATGCATGACGAACAAGAACGTAAGAAGCAAACTGTAACGGTAGGCAGTTACTTTCACATGCTGCTATGTGATACTTTTTTCATTTTTCTGTCACGTTTTTGTTTTTATTTTATTGATAGTACTAGGCATGTTTACTTGGGGGGATGGTTTGCGTTTTCCTTATTGGTAAGGTGCGATTTCAGTGTGACCTCTTGTTTCCGTTTGACAACAGAAGGCAATGAATGAGTCTCATTAGGAGGTGTAAACATCCCCGGAGAGCTGGGCAGTTTCTCGGAAGCGGGGATGTGGCCTGATTTATGCTTTTGTTTGCTAGAGCAGGCGTCTCAGTGAGTGCAAAAACTGCTATACCACCACTGTTGTCCCCAGAGAATAACTGAGGATGACATTTTTGCGATTGCTGTGTGGACGTGAAAGGACAGGTTGCCGCTGCCTGAGCAGCGTGAGAAATCCAGTTGCTTTTGCTACAGTTCTTTGGTGTGTCCTGCCGAAAGTGCCACCCTTGCCACTGTGCTTGGCACAGAGAGACTGAGCAGTCGCTGCGACACTGCTTCAGCCCAGTACCAACCTCTTGCTTCTTAATGTGCATTTTGTATGTCAAGGGTGAGAAGTTTCTTATGTGTTCCACGCTTTGTTTTTTCCGTGAAGTAACCAATATTCTTAGTCATCACATTGACAACTGCACTGGATACTACCCTCCATGTGGCTATTTTTTAGTTAGGAGGTAGGTGTCCCCCTTCTGATGCTATATGGCGCACATGAGCAGAATTTGAGAAAACGTAAGCGATCCAAGTGTGATAGCGCGATCTATATTCTCAACACTTCACAACTTACTTGTTCTGTCACGCATCTTGTGTGGCCTATTTGATTATGATTGTAGTTTCCGTAAATTTTATGTGGACTGTGTACATCATAAAAAGGACACAACAATCTATTAGTTCTCACTTAGATTTCAAGATCCCTTAAGCGTTCTACAACGTTTCCATAATCAGGTGACCCACAATTAACTTGGATCATCTGCTTATACCAAAGCTGTTGTTCTCACTGTAACTGTGCTTCCACTGTGTATAGAAGCCAAACACAGCCAACAGCTCTTCAGAGATAAAGAAAGGATCATCAAGTCTGAACTCGAGAAGAGGCCGTGCTTAGCTAAAACAAGTCTGCTAGTATTAAATACAGGCCTTAATTCGAGGAAGTAGTTTCTAAGAGTGTACGTCTCAAGAACACATCACTACGTAGAAGCGAATCAAGTGCTGTGTGAAAACGGAAGGACAACAGACTCAGGGAGCTTTTAGATGTGGTGCTACAGAAGAATGTCCAAAATTAAGTGAGATGGTAAGAAATGAGGATGTCCTCTTCAGAATCGGTGAGAACAGTAATTTGAGAGAAAGACTAGAAATTGTAGGATGATACGGCACTTGTTAAGACTACGATAATGTTGGGTAACGATCTGTCATATCCATTAAATACTCAAGGACGCTGAGTGTTAGTACTCTGCGATGAAGACGTTGGCACAGGAAAGTAAGTAGTGGTGGGCCAGGTCAAAGCCATCAGAAGGAAGTGGAGAGAGACGAATAAATAAAAGTAAATAGAACAGAGGTTTATAGTAAAATACATTTCTGAAGGTCATTACAGAGTACATTGTGAAAACACAGGCACAAGTACACTCCTGGAAATTGAAATAAGAACACCGTGAATTCATTGTCCCAGGAAGGGGAAACTTTATTGACACATTCCTGGGGTCAGATACATCACATGATCACACTGACAGAACCACAGCCACATAGACACAGGAAACAGAGCATGCACAATGTCGGCACTAGTACAGTGTATATCCACCTTTCGCAGTAATGCAGGCTGCTATTCTCCCATGGAGACGATCGTAGAGATGCTGGATGTAGTCCTGTGGAATGGCTTGCCATGCCATTTCTACCTGGCGCCTCAGTTGGACCAGCGTTCGTGCTGGACGTGCAGACCGCGTGAGACGACGCTTCATCCAGTCCCAAACATGCTCAATGGGGGACAGATCCGGAGATCTTGCTGGCCAGGGTAGTTGACTTACACCTTCTAGAGCACGTTGGGTGGCACGGGATACATGCGGACGTGCATTGTCCTGTTGGAACAGCAAGTTCCCTTGCCGGTCTAGGAATGGTAGAACGATGGGTTCGATGACGGTTTGGATGTACCGTGCACTATTCAGTGTCCCCTCGACGATCACCAGTGGTGTACGGCCATGATGCCGGGTGTTGGCCCTGTGTGCCTCGGTCGTATGCAGTCCTGATTGTGGCGCTCACCTGCACGGCGCCAAACACGCATACGACCATCATTGGCACCAAGGCAGAAGCGACTCTCATCGCTGAAGACGACACGTCTCCTTTCGTCCCTCCATTCACGCCTGTCGCGACACCACTGGAGGCGGCCTGCACGATGTTGGGGCGTGAGCGGAAGACGGCCTAACGGTGTGCGGGACCGTAGCCCAGCTTCATGGAGACGGTTGCGAATGGTCCTCGCCGATACCCCAGGAGCAACAGTGTCCCTAATTTGCTGGGAAGTGGCGGTGCGGTCCCCTACGGCACTGCGTAGGATCCTACGGTCTTGGCGTGCATCCGTGCGTCGCTGCGGTCCGGTCTCAGGTCGACGGGCACGTGCACCTTCCGTCGACCACTGGCGACAACATCGATGTACTGTGGAGACCTCACGCCCCACGGGTTGAGCAATTCGGCGGTACGTCCACCCGGCCTCCCGCATGCCCACTATACGCCCTCGCTCAAAGTCCGTCAACTGCACATACGGTTCACGTCCACGCTGTCGCGGCATGCTACCAGTGTTAAAGACTGCGATGGAGCTCCGTATGCCACGGCAAACTGGCTGACACTGACGGCGGCGGTGCACAAATGCTGCGCAGCTAGCGCCATTCGACGGCCAACACCGCGGTTCCTGGTGTGTCCGCTGTGCCGTGCGTGTGATCATTGCTTGTACAGCCCTCTCGCAGTGTCCGGAGCAAGTATGGTGGGTCTGACACACCGGTGTCAATGTGTTCTTTTTTCCATTTCCAGGAGTGTATTTCATGCCAAGACAAACCCGCGACAGTAATCGTAAGTCTCTCCCTGTAGGCGAATCATAGCTATTCTGCCATTACAGGACGTAGACACATTGGGATGTATGGAAGTTTCGGTCCTGAAGGAGTATTCAGATGATCAAGGTGGTTAAGGCGGCCGCTCACTTCAAGTGGGAAATTCTGCTTCGAGTATCGTCCGGCACAAATTACGTCACCATTGTAGCTGGCGTCCGATCATATTCACAACTGGGAATAAATTCGTGGTATGTCATGCAGTAGTTGCTTGGAGCAATGCCTGTTCCTTCAGACGTGCATGCATGCCTGAAGGAATTGCAGAGTACATCATAAAACACTGGAACTGGAATATAATAAAGACTGAATAGTCCAGAACATAAGTCTGAACCCTTCATTAAAGAACAGAAGGAGAACCTTGCTATTCAGTATAGCAGTCAAGTAAAATGTCTAACGATAGAAAAATTATAACCTCGGAAAAGGAAACTGATCGTATGCGGCTCTGCCGATCTTTCGCGCCTGTTGTCACTGAAGCTAAAATCTCATTACTTTTGACATAAAATCCTACACATGTTCTGTTCAAATAATTTAGTCTTGTCTTAGTCACTAAAATTATTATATTTTTACCTCTGACGTGTTTCGCTATAAATTATTTTCAGATAAGTGGTACAAGAAATAAGATAAGAATGGGGTGGAAAACAGACTTTATACATTAACAAGATGTGGCGTAAGACTTGGTGATGCGTTGAGTTACGTACCTTAATGAAACTGGTATACAGGATCTAGTCATAACTGAACATCCTTACTTAAGATCAGAGGTCAAACTGTCTCACGAAGTGAGGCGTATTACAAAGTATACACACTAACTCACCAAGTGGCGTTAGAGGCAATCGAAATACATCAAATTATGATCTCTGTGGCACGTACATTTTTAATTATGAACGAGTTATATAATTTTCTTAAATATTTCAATAACTTACCAAACTTTATCCAGCATGGCTTGTTCATAATTTCCACAAGTTGTCATAGTACGTTAGCACTGCACAAGGTCAAGGATGCTAGCATAGTTTTCAGCCAACAACTACAGGCTACAGCCATATTGCATATACTGATTATTGCCATCATCTACTTCACGTTAAGTTGGTTACTGTAATTGTTGCACATGATCTCAATACCTTTAGGAAGTCATAAAAAAGGATCTTTGTCTCCCCTCATATGTAACTCCCTTAGTTTTAGAGTTTTTTAAAGAATGTATTCTGAAATTTCAAAGTCATGTTGCATGTTTCATGTTGCATAGGCTCTGACGCATCTTGCGTTCACCTAAATAAAAATAATAATGTCATTCACATTTTTTTGTAAAATATTTAAGGAAGGTTGTAATATATTTAAGGTACGTTTATAAATTGTTCATACTTAAAAAATTTACATGTAATAATTAGTTGTATGACGGTTGCCTCTAACTCGATCTGGTGGCTTAATATATTTACTTTTTACCACGGTGCGCGTTGCGAACCAGTTCGGCCTCTGACGTTAAGTAAACACATGTCCGGAAGAACAGACAGCACACATTCATATAATCTGATAGGCCTAGCTGGGCAATGAATCCACCTTCTTCAGTCCGCATGCACAAATACGTCCGACCTGCTGTGGAAATTTAGAAGAGCGAATATGGGGGAAACGGTCAGCGGTTGCGGATAGGTGGCGCTCGATGGGAGTGTGGATCGACCGTGAGGCGAACCGAGATAGTCCGTGCAGTTGCGATTAACACTGTGTCCCGGGTGGTGCAGTGATTACCGCACCTGCCTGGTAAACAGGAGATCTGGGTTCCAATCCCGGTCTGATAAACATTTTCGCTCGTCGCCGACGACTCCGAATAATGTCCCACTGCAGCTGACAGCTGTGATCCCTCTCCTTTCCAGTCTTCCCCTCTCTACCTTAAATTTACGTATGAAATCTTATAGGTTCTTAGGCCATGTCATGGTCATCTTCAGATTTCTTCTTACCCACACGACGTTTCGACTTCCGTGCTGGTATCTTCTTCAATCTCCGGTTGTTCCCGGTAATTGAATACTATGTTCAGTTTCTGCAGTTACCGTAAGATACAGAAGGAAGTCCTCAAAATGCGCGTGTGAATTCCTAAGGGACCAAACTGCTGAAGTCATCGATCCCTAGACTTAGACACTACTTAAACTAACTTATGGTAAGAACAACACACACATCCATGCCCGATGGAGGACTCGAACTTCCGGCTGGAGAGGCGGCGCAATCCGTGACAAGGCGCCTCAAACTGCGAGCCCACACCGCGCGGCAAAGAAGTCTTCATCGAAGTGAACGTTGTAACACCTCCGTTTTTATCCTAACCTGATCTGATCGAATAGCGGCCCAATATTTATTATTAACATGACCGTGAACCTAATGGGGCTAGTGATCGGAATTGACTGCTACGGAAGTTTTTACTTTCCAGTTCGTCCTGATCAATACCATAATACTGAATGTATGGTAATAAGGAACACCAACACAGTTTTACTAATTACGAACTTATATTCTTCTCAAAACACAAAAAGGAGACAGCCACTGCCATCGTCATACATATCTAATTACGGCTAATCTCAGCACAGGCTTTTTTCATTTGCGATTATCGTCACACGCTAATCCATCACTGCATCCAACACTGCAATCCAAGGTTAGGTCAGCGCGGTAGACGCGAAACTAAATATCTACATCTACATCCATACTCCGCAAGCCACCTGACGGTGTGTGGCGGAGGGTACCTTGCGTACCTCTATCGGCTCTCCCTTCTATTCCAGTCTCGTATTATTCGTGGAAAGAAGGATTGTCGGTATGCTTCTGTGTGGGCTCTAATCTCACTGATTTTATCCTCATGGTCTCTTCGCGAGATATACATAGGAAAGAGGAATATACTTCTTGACTTCTCGGTGAAGATATGTTCTCGAAACTTTAACAAAAGCCCGTACCGAGCTACTGATCGTCTCTCCTGCAGAGTCTTTCACTGGAGTTTATCTATCATCTCCGTAACGCTTTCGCGATTACTAAATGATCCTGTAACGAAGCGCACTGCTCTCCGCTGAATCTTCTCTCTCTCTTCTGTCAACCCTATCTGGTACGGATCCCACACTGCTGAGCAGTATTCAAGCAGTGGGCGGAGAAGCGTACTGTAACCTACTTCCTTTGTTTTCGGATTGCATTTCCTTAGGATTCTTCCAGTGAATCTCAGTCTGGCATCTGCTTTACCGACGATCAACTTTATATGATCATTCCATTTTAAATCACTCCTAATGCGTACTCCCAGATAATTTATGGAATTAACTGCTTCCAGTTGCTGACCTGCTATTTTGTAGCTAAATGATAAGGGATCTATCTTTCTATGTATTCGCAGCACATTACACTTGTCTACATTGAGATTCAATTGCCATTCCCTGCACCATGCGTCAATTCGCTGCAGATCCTCCTGCATTTCAGTACAATTTTCTATTGTTACATCCTCTCGATACACCACAGCATCATCTGCAAAAAGCCTCAGTGAACTTCCGATGTCATCCACAAGGTCATTTATGTATATTGTGAATAGCAAGGGTCCTATAACACTCCCCTGCGGCACATCTGAAATCACTCTTACTTCGGAAGACTTCTCTCCATTGAGAATGACATGCTGCGTTCTGTTATTTAGGAACTCTTCAATGCAATCACACAATTGGTATGATAGACCTTATGCTCTTACTTTGTTCATTAAACGACTGTGGGGAACTGTATCGAACGCCTTGCGGAAGTCAAGAAACACGACATGTACCTGGGAACCTGTGTCTATGACCCTTTCAGTCTCGTGGACGAATAGCGCGAGCTGGATTTCACACGATCGTCTTTTTCGAAACCCATGCTGATTCCTACAGAGTAGATTTCTAGTCTCCAGAAAAGTCATAATACTCGAACACGTGTTCCAAAATTCTACAACTGATCGACGTTAGAGATATAGGTCTATAGTTCTGCACATCTGTTCGACGTCCCTTCTTGAAAACGGGGATGACCTGTGCCCTTTTCCAATCCTTTGGAACGCTACGCTCTTCTAGAGACCTACAGTACACCGCTGCAAGAAGGGGTGTAACGCCGGAAATGCATATCCTCCTATTTCCATCTATTGTACTATAACTTTTTTTCCTTATTTTGTTACCTGGAGATATGACATATCTGTGTCTTTATATATTGTAATTGTTCTACTATTTGTATATATATTTATGCATTTATGTCGATGTATAATTGGTTTGTTTTGTAAATATTATTTGTATTTTTACGCTGGGTCTGGCCTAGGGAAAACTATGCTATCGAACGATTATATCGATAGATCATGTGGAGAACCGAAGTGTTTAGGATCTTTGGTAGTGTTAACTCTGCCGCAAGGAGTGCGGGCAGAGAGGGTCTGGCTGGAGTAGGGCGGTGGAGCAGGTGTGTTGTGTGACGCTCCAGCGAGTTGCCGCGCTTTCGGGGTTTGGCAGCATGTAATTGCGCTCGACTTGCTATGATAGTTTCTGATACGGTTTCGCGGACGGGAAGCATTAGCTGGCGCACGTCAAGAGCCCGTTTCGCCTGGTGACCGTGTCGAGAAGAAGGCGCGCCAACATCCAGCTTCTGCAACAGCGACGACCGACAACGAGTGACTGTCGCCACCTCGTCGATCGACGACTTCAAACCTTCAATCAACCAACAAGGAAGACTGGAAGCACGTAAAGTTTTAGAACTGTATGGCAGACCTCAGCCTTTCAAACTGCTCAATGTACTTCAAAAATTACAGTAACGTAGCATGAACATTTGTTGCTCATTGTCCCAATTGCATTACCAAGCAGGGTCCCTTCCTTTTCCGGAATGTACCCGAGTGTCGTTGAAATTCAAACGCCAGCAGTAAAATAATATCATTCCATTTCACTGCTTTAATTTCAAAGTTCAGTTAAAGTATTCATAGCTGGCTACAATATTTAGATTACACAAGCTCAAATTAAGAGTGCGAGTTTTGTTACCATATTTTAGCTTACCTGTGACTGCAGCCTAGCTTGGTACGCACTAAATATTACTATTGTTAATTATTCAGAATCATTTAATTCAAGTTCAAAGTTAAATCTCTTATTTCTAAATTGCGTAGATTCAGGTAGCTTTTGAAATAATTGTTGAGGTAGCCCAAGACTAACCTTATTTTACTGAATTTCGTAGTGCTTCAGAAACAAAGTTCACTATTAATTTCAGTCACTAAATTAACTTTCAATTTTCTGGTTGTATTAATTCTTTTGCTAAATTATGTTAGAGTGTAGCGAAATTTATTGCTTCTGACAAACATTCAGTTTCCACACAACAGGTGTCAACCTTCAGTTGCCACGCTTTTAGTGCATATGTGCAATAACCTTTCTTTTTCAATTATTATAGTAGTTGTCCATAGGACTGGCGACCATAATTTTCCCCAAATCTCAAATATCTAATTGACACCAGTTAACTGTTAACGTAACGACCGCACATTTACTTTCTTTATTAACTGTACCCCTTTTCAAAATTAATTTCCACCAGTTTCATTTGCATTTTTCCTTTCATTTAGATGTAACCCTTTCCTCCCTCTTTACCGACAGATTAACTTCGGTGACGATTGCTTCTCCCAATAATTCCATTAGGTACACGCGGTTTAATTTTTCACTGTCATTAGCGTCGATAAGAGGGGGGGGGGGGAGGGAGGGTACACGGGGGCAAGTTCCTTCGCGTACTCTGTGTAAAATCGAACTGGCATCCCATCAGGTCCAGCGGCCTTTCCTCTTTTGAGCGATTTGAATTGTTTCTCTATCCCTCTGTCGTCTATTTCGATATCTACCATTTTGTCATCTGTGCGACAATCTAGAGAAGGAACTACAGTGCAGATTTCCTCGGTGAAACAGCTTTGGAAAAAAGACATTTAGTATTTTGGCCTTTAGTCTGTCATCCTCTGTTTCAGTACCATTTTGGCCACAGAGTGTCTGGACATTTTGTTTTGATCCACCTACCGCTTTGACATAAGACCAAAATTTCTTAGGATTTTCTGCCAAGTCAGTACATAGAACTTTACTTTCGAATTCATTGAACGCCTCTCGCATAGCCCTCCTCACACTACATTTCGTTTCGCGTAATTTTTATTTGGCTACAAGGCTTTGGCTATGTTTATGTTTGCTGTGATGTTCCCTTTGCTTCCGCAGCAGTTTTCTAATTCAGTTGTTGTAGCACGGTGGCTCTTTCCATCTCTTACGATCTTGCTTGGCACATACTCATCTAACGCATATTGTACGATGGTTTTGAACATTGTCCACTGATCCTCAACACTATCTGTACTTGAGACAAAACTTTTGTGTTGAGCCGTCAGATACTCTGAAATCTGCTTCTTCTCACTTTTGCTAAACAGAAAAATCTTCCTACCTTTCTGGATATTTCTTTTTACGGCTGAAATCAGTAACCGCTTTATGGTTCAAAATGGTTCAAATGGCTCTGAGCACTATGCGACTTAACTTCTGAGGTCATCAGTCGCCTAGAACTTAGAACTAATTAAACCTAACTAACCTAAGGAGATCACACACATCCATGCCCGAAGCAGGATTCGAACCTGCGACCGTAGCGGTCGCTCGGTTCCAGACTGTAGCGCCTAGAACCGCACGGCCACTCCGGCCGGCACCGCTTTATGATCGCTGATCCCCTGTTCTGCGTTAACTGTTTCAAATAGTTCGGGTCTGTTTGTCACCAGAAGGTCTAATATGTTATCGCCACGAGTCGGTTCTCTGTTTAACTGCTCGAGGTAGTTTTCAGATAAAGCACTTAAAAAAATTTCACTGGATTCTTTGTCCCTGCCATCCGTTATGAACGTTTAAGTCTCCCAGTATATATCCGGCAAATTAAAATCTCCACCCAGAACTATAACATGGTGGGAAAATCTACTCGAAATATTTTACAAATTATCCTTCAGGTGCTCAGCCACAACAGCTGCTGAGCCACGGGGCCTACAGAGACATCCAATTACCATGTCTGAGACTGCTTTAACCGTGACCTTCACCCAAATTATTTCACATTTTGTATCTCCGTCAATTTCCTTCGATACTATTGCACATCTTATCGCTATAAACACGCCTCCCCCTTCACTGTCCAGCCTGTCTCTGCGGTATACATTCCAATCTGAGTTTAGGATTTCATTACTATTTACGTCTGGTTTCAGCCAACCTTCTGTCCCTGGTACTATATGGGCATTGTGGCCGTGTATTAATGAGAGCCGTTCTGGGACCTTTCTATAGACGCTACTGCAGTTTACTATTAGCACATTAATATTGTTATTCCCTGTTGCATTTTGCCTACTCCTACCTTGCCGCGTCTCAGGAGGCGTCTTGTCGGGCCTACGGAGGGAATTCTCTAACCTAAAAAACCCACATGTGCACTCCACACGTACTCTGCCACCCTTGTAGCCGCTTCCTGTGTGTAGTGCACGCCTGACCTATTCAGGGGGACCCTACATTTCTCCACCCGATAGCGGAGGTCGAGAAATTTGCACCCCAGATCTCCGCAGAATCGTCTGAGCCTCTGGCTTAAGCCTTCTACTCGGTTCCAAACCAGAGGACTGCGATCGGTTCTGGGAACGATGCTACAAATAGTTAGCCCAGATTTCACCTCGCGAGCGAGGATTTCCGCTTCACCAATTCCGCCAACCGCCTGTACGAACTAAGGATGACCTCTGAACCCAGACGGCAGGAGTCGCTGGTGCCGACGTGAACAACAATTTGCAGTCGGGTGCACCCAGTGCTCTCTATCGCCGCCAGCAGGGCCTCCTCCACATCTCGGATGAGACCCCCCGGCAAGCAGACAGAGTGGTTAGTGTTTAACGTCCCGTCGACAACGAGGACATTAGAGACGGAGCGCAAGCTCGGGTTAGGGAAGGATTTGGAAGGAAATCGGCCGTGCCCTTTCAAAGGAACCATCCCGGCATTTGAGACAGAGTGAACACTGGCCTTCTTCCCCGACCTTTCCTTATTTCCCTAAGGGGCTCCATCACCCGCCTAACGTTGGAGCTCCCAATAACTAATAAACCCCTCGCCCCCTGTGCCTGCTCGGACCTTGCTGAAGGAGCGGCCACATGTCCACTCACAGGCAGAGCGGGCGATGCCACACGGCCAGCCTCCACATTGACCCTCCGCCTCGTGCGTCGCGAACGCCGCTGAACCCGCCACTCCCCATGGGGAAGTATCTTTTATAATGATATTTCATCACTTTCCCGGTATTTATTTATTCTTTAGGGGTCTAACCACGGCGATGGTGACATCCTTCTCGGTTACAAACCTTGTATTCCAATAATGGCGTCTTGTGACAGCCAGAGCGAGAACACCAGCAGCAGCGAGTACTGTTTGTATAAAGCGTTTATTTTGCATTTTGTTTACGACCTTCCACTAAGGAAGGGATTCTATTTGTGTTTATCTGCTCTGCATAGTAACTAACAGTTCTTGATAAAACTTTACGTAGTTTTCGTGTTAGATTTCTTAGTGTTTTCTTGATCGTTTAGAACAGAAAGCGCTCTAAAACCGTCTTTTGTTTGTTTCGCGGCCGTTAGCCACTAGTCGCTTGAATCAGCAGTTGTCTTGTGACAGCCAGAGCGAGAGCACCAGCAGCAGCGAGTACTGTTTGTATAAAGCGTTTTTGTACTTATTTGCTGCGCTTAGCTTTTAAATAGTTTTTCTGGGAAAACCTAGCGTAGTTTTCGCGTCTCGTATTTCAGTGAGTGTTTCTTGATTATCAGAGTAGCTCATCAGAAGATTATCTTGGGAATTTGTCACCGTATAGAGTAGGGTAAACATAGTCATGTGTAGGGACTGTGGTTGTTGTGAGCGGACGCAAGGAGAATTGGCCACTCTTCGGGGGCAGGTGGAGGCTTTGTCTGTTAGGCTCATCGAGCTCGAGGCGCAGGCGTCGGCTCGTAGTGGCGTTTGGGCAACTGTGGTGAGACCTATGCCTACTTCGGTGGCCTTGGAATCACATGGAACCCCTGATGTCGCTGCGTCTTCCGGCAGTGAGCATCTTACCGGTCAGCCATCACTCCAGGGTGAATGGCGGACAGTGGTGGGCTCGCGCGTGCCTGGCCGAAAGGCGTAGGTGGGATCTGGCCGCGTGGCAGCTGCCTTACCCCTTTCCAACAGGTACGGGGTGCTTCCTATTGGTGATGACATCGTTTCCGAGCCACCACAGGATGCCTCGCCTGTTGGGCCAGTGGCCGATTCTCCGGCAAGGTCCCGACAGTCACAGAGGGCGGGCCTATTAGTTATAGGGAGCTCCAACGTTAGGCGGGTTATGGAGCCCCTCAGGAAAATAGCGGGTAGGTCGGGGAAGAATGCCAGAGTGCACTCGGTGTGCTTGCCGGGGGGTCTCCTCCGTAATGTGGAGGAGGCCCTTCCGGCAGCTATTGAACGCACTGGGTGTGACCGGCTGCAGATAGTAGCACATGTCGGAACGAATGACGCCTGCCGCTTGGGTTCTGAGGCCATCCTTGGTTCCTTCCGGCGGCTGGCTGATTTGGTGAAGACAACCAGCATCGCACGCGGAGTGCAAGCTGAGCTTAATATCTGCAGCATAGTGCCCAGAGTCGATCGCGGTCCTCTGGTTTGGAGCCGTGTGGAGGGTCTAAACCAGAGGCTCAGACGACTCTGCGACTATAATGGTTGCAAATTCATCGACCTCCGTTATTGGGTGGAGAACTGTAGGGCCCCCCTAGACAGGTCAGGCGTGCACTACACACCGGAAGCAGCTACTAGGGTAGCAGAATACGTGTGGCGTGCACACGGGGGTTTTTTAGGTTAGAGGGACCCCCCCTTGGGCGAAACGATAAAATACCTGACGGCTTACCAGAGAGGACATTATCATCGTTGATAAAGAACGTCCGTCCTCAGAGACCAAAAACAGGAAAAGTTAACGTAATATTGGTAAACTGCAGGAGTATCCAGGGCAAGGTTCCTGAATTAGTATCTCTTATTGAAGGAAATAGTGCGCATATAGTATTAGGAACGGAAAGTTGGTTAAAACCGGAAGTGAACAGTAACGAAATCCTAGACACAGAATGGAATATATACCGCAAGGATAGGATAAACGCCAATGGTGGAGGAGTATTTATAGCAGTAAAGAATTCAATAATATCCAGTGAAGTTATTAGCGAATGCGAATGTGAAATAATCTGGGTTAAGCTAAGTATCAAAGGTGGGTCAGATATGATAGTCGGATGCTTCTATAGACCACCTGCATCAGCAACCGTAGTAGTTGAGCGCCTCAGAGAGAACCTGCAGAACGTCGTGAAGAAGTTTCGTGATCATACTATTGTAATAGGGGGAGACTTCAATCTACCAGGTATAGAATGGGATAGTCACACAATCAGAACTGGAGCCAGGGACAGAGACTCTTGTGACATTATCCTGACTGCCTTGTCCGAGAATTACTTCGAGCAGATAGTTAGAGAACCAACTCGTGAAGCTAACGTTTTAGACCTCATAGCAACAAATAGACCGGAACTTTTCGACTCCGTGAATGTAGAAGAGGGTATCAGTGATCATAAGTCAGTGGTTGCATCAATGACTACAAGTGTAATAAGAAATGCCAAGAAAGGAAGGAAAATGTATTTGCTTAACAAGAGTGATAGGGCACAAATCGCAGAATATCTGAGTGACCACCATCAAACGTTCATTTCTAAGGAAGAGGATGTGGAACAAAAATGGAAAAAATTCAGAAACATCGTCCAGTACGCCTTAGATAAGTTCGTACCGACTAAGGTCCAAAGCAAGGGGAAAGATCCACCGTGGTATAACAATCATGTACGAAAGGTACTACGGAAACAAAGAAAGCTTCATCATAGGTTTAAGAGTAGTCGAATCATAGCTGATAAGGAAAAGCTGAACGAAGCGAAAAAGAGCGTAAAGAGAGCAATGAGAGAAGCATTCAACGAATTCGAACATAAAACATTGGCAAACAATCTAAACAAGAACCCTAAAAAGTTTTGGTCATATATAAAATCGGTAAGCGGATCTAAATCCCCTATTCAGTCACTCGTTGACCACGATGGCACCGAAACAGAGGACGACCGAAGAAAGGCAGAAATACTGAATTCAGTGTTCCGAAACTGTTTCACTGCGGAAAATCGTAACACGGTCCCTGACTTCAGCCGTCGCACGGACGCCAAAATGGAAAATACTGAAATAAACGATATCGGAATTGAAAAACAACTGCTATCACTTAGTAGCGGAAAAGCATCCGGACCAGACGAGATACCCTTAAGATTCTACAGTGATTATGCTAAAGAACTTGCCCCCTTTCTATCAGCAATTTATCGTAGATCGCTGGAAGAACGTAAAGTACCTAGCGACTGGAAGAAAGCGCAGGTCGTTCCCATTTTCAAGAAGGGTCATAAATCAGATGCGAATAATTATAGGCCTATTTCGCTTACGTCAATCTGTTGTAGAATAATGGAACATGTTTTGTGTTCTCGTATTATGACGTTCTTAGATAATACAAATCTCCTTCATCATAACCAACATGGATTCCGCAAACAGAGATCATGTGAAACTCAGCTCGCCCTATTTGCCCAAGAAATTCACAGTGCCGTAGACACTGGCGAGCAGATTGATGCCGTATTCCTGGACTTCAGGAAGGCATTTGATACGGTTCCGCACTTACGTTTAGTGAAAAAATACGAGCTTAGGGAATATCGGACCAGGTTTGTGATTGGATTCAGGATTTCCTAGAAGAAAGAACACATGTCATTCTTAACGGTTCAAAATCTGCAGATGTAGAGGTAATTTCGGGAGTACCGCAAGGAAGCGTGATAGGACCTTTATTGTTTACAATACACATAAATGACTTAGTTGACAACATCGGTAGCTCCGTGAGGCTATTTGCAGATGACACGGTTGTCTACAAGAAAGTAGCAACATCAGAAGACTCGTACGTACTCCAGGAAGACCTGCAGAGGATTAATGCATGGTGCGACAGCTGGCAGCTTTCCCTAAACGTAGATAAATGTAATATAATGCGCATACATAGGGGCAGAAATCCATTCCAGTACGATTATGCCATAGGTGGTAAATCATTGGAAGCGGTAACGACCGTAAAATACTTAGGAGTTACTATCCGGAGCGATCTGAAGTGGAATGATCACATAAAACAAATAGTGGGAAAAGCAGGCGCCAGGTTGAGATTCATAGGAAGAATTCTAAGAAAATGTGACTCATCGACGAAAGAAGTAGCTTACAAAACGCTTGTTCGTCCGATTCTTGAGTATTGCTCATCAGTATGGGACCCTTACCAGGTTGGATTAATAGAAGAGATAGACATGATCCAGCGAAAAGCAGCGCGATTCGTCATGGGAACATTTAGTCAGCGCGAGAGCGTTACAGAGATGCTGAACAAGCTCTAGTGGCGGACACTTCAAGAAAGGCGTTACGCAATACGGAGAGGTTTATTATCGAAATTACGAGAGAGCACATTCCGGGAAGAGATGGGCAACATATTACTACCGCCCACATATATCTCGCGTAATGATCACAACGAAAAGATCCGAGAAATTAGAGCAAATACGGAGACTTACAAGCAGTCGTTCTTCCCACGCACAATTCGTGAATGGAACAGGGAAGGGGGGATCAGATAGTGGTACAATAAGTACCCTCCGCCACACACCGTAAGGTGGCTCGCGGAGTATAGATGTGGATGTAGATGTAGATTCCCGCTAACCACTCTGGCGCATCTCGACACTCGCTCTCGCAACACGTCACAATCGATTGTTCGCCCTATCGACCTGTGCCGAGTGCAAAGTTATAGTAAGAGCCTACGGACCCCTTACAACGTCGATAGTGTAAGAAGAAATGTGAAGAGGAACATGACGCGACCTGACAACTTGGAACGCTTTAATGTAATTTCTATTACTGGAGCGAATATCAGAACAAATTTTTCACAAATAATCTGATATCATACGCAGTTATCTGTCTCAGATTATGATGTCGCCTGCACGGTAAACAGTAACATATAATTAAGATACAGCATTTCCTGAAGAAAGATGAAAATACTGGCCTTTTTTATGTGTGTGCGACGGTGTCCTAAATTTCCCACAGGCAACATAACTGACGCTGCACTGCCACTGAAATGCGTTAAAACTATTATTTCGTTTAAAATCTGTTCCTTCCTTCTCCTCAGTTTACATTCAGTGATAAATCATAATATGTGGCTTGTAATGTAATCATTCGACATCGTTAGCAGTAACAGTATATAACTTCCTTGTGCGAGACTGGATCTTCACTCACAGACGAAAATCAGTTCAAATCTTTTGTGTGATTTTTCAACATCGTTGCTACAGTTGTCAACAAAATTTGTTTCCATTTCAGTTACAATTATTTACCATTAAGAATCATTTGAGAACACAACACATGTATATGGGAATAAAGAGGAAGCGACATAAATTCCAAAAAGATAAAATATGCCTCAAATAGTACACTAAATGGGTGTTGTGACACGTGCAAATAGTGCTATAAGGAAACTGCGAGGATCTAATCTCAAACATTGGCAGCGTAAATTAAGGTACAAAAGTAAACACAAATGTAGGTGAAACTCCAAACCACAAATGAGAAAGTGTGCTACCAGGAACACAAGACGTAATTTGTACCAGTAATGTACACCAGTTTGGTATTGTTTACAAAATAAAATACTAAAATCGCAGGAACTGCGGAAGTTCTAAATATATAACGGTATAATCTAGTGCTGCGATCATAATCTATAATAAAACCAATACCTCACTGGAAAGCCATGTGTGTAACTTAAACGCATGATTCTCGAGGCCAAACATGTCATGTGATGTAATACTGTCTCTCTAATACTGTCTATCCTAGCAGGCCCAGCGTGAAACCATGAAGTAAATTTCAAATATGTTGCATCAGAAAAATACAGCTTGAAAATAGGCATATTCAACATATCCTGCAAGATGTATGTGAACATAAAGACACGAACAGCGCTACATGAGGAATGTGACCTGTTTGAATAGGTGTAATTGAGAACCGTGTTTAAGGTGTTATGGTACTTTAATTTGAGCTTCACACAACGGCTAAAAGAAAGTACAGCAAAATGGGGTTTCCACCGTTGTAAAGTTAGCTTTAATATACCAAATTTTCACAAAACTTGACATTACATTTTTCATGATTACACGAAACTCCACTAATCCTTCTTTTACACTACATGGTTCAAAATTTAGAAAATAAAATTTAAAATTTAAATCTTACACCCTTTACACTCGGATGTGTTTATTGTTGAGCAGTCGCACAGCATCCTGCAATGTCTGTTAACCATTCTTTTAACAACAATGCATACTGTCCCGCTTAATTCACTTTTATATTCAGTCACTATTTTAGTACAACATTAGTAGCCCTTGTAGTGCGTTCTTGTTGGAACATCATTATTACTATAACAGTAAATTCAAAATGTTATGAAGTAATTCAGGAGGTGAAAAATGCAGGAAAAAGAAGTAGTCAACGTCGGAAGAGTGAGAACTCTACGATTACACCCTCGAATGAACATATGAATACACACTGTAACCAACTGAAACAACAAAGAAAAGAGCTTGCAAAGGAGGAATATTTTTCTTCCATATCTTCATTTTAGAGACCATATGTATTAATAAAAGAAAGTTGAACAGATGAATTTCTTGGTACGATTAGTGTATGTAAATTAACATTCGCTCGCCGGCAAATATGCACAATTGGAAATAATTTTAATCGACGCTGAGTATCCCGAATATCGATTAAACGAGTTCGCCATGGTTTTTGGGCTTGCTAAGCTTTTGGTGCCCGAAGAAATACGATTTTTTTTAACTCTTCAGTTTTTCGCTTATAGCACTAGAACGATACAGCGAACAGAAACTCCCGGTAACACCACAGCGAAAGACCATATAATTTCACGTAGAACGACCCACTAAAGGGCAAAAATCGGTTCAGCAGTTTGGCAGAAATCGATCGTCAAGAGTCAGCCATTTTTACCAGATTGACGGAATAATGGGTTGTACTCACTTTCGTTGCCTGTAACTCAAACACGGCGACCCAATATGAAAAGTGCCTTGAATGAAAGTTGTAGAGCATCAATTTCTGTGTAAAACATGCTTTTAAATTTTGGAATTCACTCTCTGATTTGCAAAGATACAAATAAAATTGTAAAAGCATTCGTAGCGCTAAAGAAGAAACACGCATGAAAACGTGCATACTTCGAGTTTTGTAAAAATTTTGTAATTTTCTAACATTTTTTCTCAATAAAGGAGGTCAGTGATGAAATTCAAATTTTTCCTTTGTCGTTCCCTATCTACATTGATGACCAGTGTTACATTTTTGTAATTTTTTTACTCAACCATATTGAGAACAAGTAAAAATACTTCTCCTACAAAATTCTACTAACGGCATTTGTTGAGTTTTCTTAAGAGGGTCCCTAGTTAGTCCCTAGCTAAAAGAATTGCTTAAGACCTTCAAATATCTCTTTATTCTCTTCTCTTGTTTTATCCCCTGTTTCCACGGGGTCGGTATGTTAATCAGGATTTGGCAGTATTAGTAATAGAGGGTAGCCGGATGTAATTCCTGACGCCACCCATACTCCACAACTGGGAAGGAGTTTGTGTACCTCATCTGTCTGCGTCTTGTGTTATCTCACTCATCTCAAGGTTCTTGATCGTTTTGTAATTTTTCGCGAATCGTGTGACTGAGGCAAGACATGGGCATCAGCTGGTATTAAACTGGCCAGATGCGCGAAACCGCCTAAAACCACATCCATGCTGGCCCGTACAACGGTTATCGTCGTCAATCCATCCGTCGGATTTGACCACGGGCCTGCGTGTCTCCCCGGATCCCGGAAGCAGCATGCTAACGCACTTGGCTATCCCGGTTGACTGATAATTTCGAATCACTAAACGAATGTAAAAAGGAACAAATATAATTTCTGTTATCACTTAGGGCAAAGTAATTTAAAAAACGGTCGAGAAACGTCTCGTGCTGTCCACATAGTAACTGCAGAGAACAGTGATCTACCTATGGACTAGTGTACCTAGGATCACATGATTTTTCCTTGGTACTTTAGTACAGTGACTGACTTTACAATCACATTAAGGAATGCACACTAGAAACTGCCATAGGCCATTTCCGTAATTTTCTACGGTTTTTGTTGTTAGCATTTGTAAACGTTTCACTACCACACGATTAAGTGCTGTACAATCTATTAAAGACATTTTAATATACCGTTAATTTTTCCGGTACAGATTGTTATGATGAACAAAATACTATATTAGGTATACAACTTTCTTTTCGCCGTTTTGCAGCAGATGGCAGTAGTGGCGAGTACTCGTGCAGGAGATAGGCCTAATGGTCGTACTATAAGTTTAGCCATTTGTGAACGTAACGCCATCAAAATACTAGTCGATTTGTGACCGCATCATAAAGTTATTGTTGATTTATTATGCTGACTTATGAGCCCATTTCTCGTCATTAGCGGGAAGCTTTCATTTTCTGTCTTAACGTGAAGAAATCTGCGGCTGCGGCTCAAAAATGCTGAATAACACCTATGGTGGGGCACATATTACAGAAAGAATGTGTAGATAATGGTTCCAATGTTTCCGGAACAGTGATATTAAAATCGAAAGCCGGTATGGCGGTGGAAGACAGGTTTGAGAATCTACCGAAACCGACAGAAGCAGTCACAGGAGCCCATAAACGGAATTGCTATGCTGCCCAAAAGATAGAAGAAAGTAGTGGACAATGATGACCAGCACTTTAAACCGTAAACTTTATGTAAGTTTTTCATAATAAAGCCTCGAGCTTCGAGATAAAACGGAGGAAGTAAAGTTACAGACTTTATACATTTTTAGAAATATTTGTGGAATATGTGCAAAATTAAGCCCTACTTCGAGGGCCGTGCACCATTTTGTACCTTGAAAGCGAATAAGTAATTTCACGATAGAACATGTGATATTTGAACTTAAAACTGAGTTTTCTTGAAAATGGAAATTTGCGTTAATTTCCAATAGCTCATATTTCAAAATGTATTTAATCTATAACTGGCTCTTGATAATATTTCTGCTTAATTTGATTTCACCTACTCATTATTGCTGGTAGCATAGCAATAATGTAACAGTATTGACAAGGTTGTTTCGTTTGCCACGATTTTAAATTTCAGTAGAATATTTGCTCCTGGTTACAGGACCATGTTGTACCTTGGAACATATTTTCACATTAGGAAGAGTGTTAATTTTCCTGAATATTTATTTTAAAATGTCGGAGAGTCGCAGCACATTATTAGTGAACGTCGTAATTGAAACATGGAATAAGGGAACACACATATTAAGCTACTTTTACAGGGCTGGCAGCAGGCGAAATTCTCAGAAGTGAACCAAGGTACAGCACTGTTCCATACTATAAGTTGTTCTTGATGAAATCTAGGAAGCTATTTTATGTTGTATCAGTAAGCTCATGGAAAATATGTTACATTTTATCTCTGAATGCTCCGTACATTTCGATCTCCCTAGGGTACTCTGCAGGTTTCCAACGAGGAATTTGTAGCGGAGTGCACCTTCGATTTGTGCCTGCTCGTGCGAATATGTTTGCTAAATAAGGATGTATCATTTTCTCTGGTATTAATATGCTCTTTTCGTAAGAGATGTGCTTTTACCACACCGCAACACGCATATGAATCGAACAGAAAGGAAACTACAATGGAGTAGCGATTTCTTCTATAAACACACCCATGCTAGCCCTTAGAACGGTTATCGTCGTCAACCCACCCGTCGGATTTCACCACGGGCCTGCGTGCCTCCCAGGATCCCGGAAGCAGCATGCTAACGCTTTTGGCTATTCCGGTTGGCTGATAATTTAGAATCACTAAACGTATGCAATAAGGAACAAATATAATTTCTGTTACCACTTAGGGCAAAGTAATTTAAAAAACGGTCGAGAAACATCACGTGCTGCCCACATAGTAACTGCAGAGAAGAGTGATCTACCTATGAACTAGTGTACCTAGGCTCACATGATATTTTCCTTGGTACTTTAGTACCGTTGACTGACTTTACAGTCACATAAAGGAATGCGCACTAGAAATCGCCATAGGCAGTTTCCGTCATTTTCTACGGTTTTTGTTGTTGTTAGCATTTGTAAACATTTCACATACCACACGTTTAAGTGCTGTACAATCTATTAAAGATATTTTAACATAGCGTTAATTTTTCCGATTCAGAATTTTATTGTGAACCAAATACTATATTAGGTATACAACTTTCCTTTCACCGTTTTGCAGCAGATGGCAGTAGCGGCAAGTAGTGATGCAAGTGATAGGCCCTAATTGTCGTACTGTAAGTTTAGGCATTTGTGACATAACGCCATCAAAATATTACTCGAGTTGTAACCGCATCATAAAGTTATTGTTGATTTATTATGCTGACTTACGAGCCCAATTCTCGTCTTCAGCGGATAGCTTTCATTTTCTGTCTTAACATGAAGAAATCTGCGGCTGCGGCTCAAAAATGTTTAATAACACCTATGGTGAGGCACATATTACAGAAAGAACGTGTAGATAATGGTTCCAATGCTTCCGGAACAGTGATTTAAAAATCGAAAGCCGGTAAGACGGTGGAAGACAGGTTTTCGAATCTACCGAAACCGACGGAAGCAGTCACAGGAGCCCATATACGGGATTGGTATGCTGCCCAAAAGACAGAAGAAAGTAGTGGACAATGATGGCCAACACTTTAAACCGTAAACTTGATGTAAGTTTTTCATAATAAAGCTTCGAGCTTTGAGATAAAACGGAGGAAGTAAAGTTATAGACCTTATACGTTTTTAGAAATACTTGTGGAATAAGTACTTAGTTACGCCCTACTTCGCGGGTCGTGCACCATTTTGTACCTTGATACAGACGAAGTAATTCTACCATGGAACATGTGGTATTTGATCCTAAACTGAGCTTTCTTGTAAATGGAAATTTGCGTTAATTTCCAATAGCTCATATTTCAAAATGTATTTAATCTGTAGCTGGTTCTTGTAAATAATTCTGCTTAATTTAATTTCAGTTACTCATTATTGCTGGTAGCCTAGCAATAATGTAAGAGTACTGACAAGATTTTTTTTCTATTGCTACGCTTTTAAATTTCAATAGAATATTTTCTCCTGGTTACATGACCATGTTGTACCTTGGAACATATTTTCACGTTAGGTAGAGTCTTAATTTTCCTCAATATTTATTTTGAAATGTCCGAAAAATCGCAGCACATATATAGTGAACGTCATAATTTAAACATGGAATAAGATAACACATATATTAAGCCTCTTTTACATGGCTGGCAGGAGGAGAAATTCTCAGAAGTGAACCAAGGTACAACATTCTTCCCTACTATAAATTATTCTTGATGAAAACTAGGAAGCTATTATATGATGTATCAGTAAGCTCATTGAAAATATGTTACAGTTTATCTCTAAATGCTCCGTACATTTCGATCTCCATAGGGTACTCTGCAGGTTTTCAACGAGGAATTTGTAGCGGACTGCACCTTCGGTTTGTGCCTGCTCGTGCGAAAATGGTTGCTAAAAAAGGACGTATAATTTTCTCTAGTGTTAATATGCTCTTTTTGTAAGAGATGTGCTTTCACCACACCGCAGCACGCACATGAATCGAACAGAAAGGAAACTACAATGGAGTAGCGTTTTCTTCTATAAACACACCCATGCTAGCCCGTAGAACGGTTATCGTCGTCAATCCATCCGTCGGATTCGACCACGGGCCTGCGTGCCTCCCCGGATCCCGGAAGCAGCATGCTAACGCACTTGGCTATTCTGGATGGCTGATAATTTAGAATCACTAAACGGATGCAATAAGGAACAAATATAATTTCTGTTACCACTTAGGACAAAGTAATTTAAAAAACGGTCGAGAAACGTCTCGTGCTGCCCACATAGTAACTACAGAGGAGAGTCATCTACCTATGGACTAGTGTACCTGGGCAGCATTGAATTCTGACCGCCATAGCTACCGCTCGCCCCAAAGTGCATAGTTAATACACAGCTAGGAGCGACTACACAGATGTATAATTTTCTCTAGTGTTAATATGCTCTTTTTGTGAGAGATGATACATGCAACGTATAGGTTACCCCAGAAATTAGGTTAAACGGAGAGTCACGTAATTTTCCACAAGGCGGAACTATTTTCTTTTTTCCAAATGACGCATCCAATTTTGTTAGTTTCATCACTCGATGTCAGTGCTGGCTAAAGGGAGAGAACCTGCGGCTATTGGGATGAAAGGCGCTTGTAGTTCGATTTATGCTCCCAAAGGACCTAGTGACATTTTCAATATGCCGGCAATTTATCATTCGCGGATTTTTTTTAAACTTGCTACGACGCGACGCGCTCATCAATCACTGGTGCCAGTGCCTGCTTGTTCGTCAAAGCCCGCCGACAATGGCCGAAGGATCGTCGCAGCGTCAGGCAAGATTGCCAAGAACGCATGAGGCGTTACAGTAGCACAGTAGTCCGGCGTAAACGAAAGGGGGTCTGCGTCAACTGTGCAGCGCGTAGTTATCTATAGCAGAAGCTAAGGCGACAGCGGCGGTGTTGGCGCTTTCCAAGCCGTCCCACTGTTTGTTCGAATGCGTCATTCAGAGCGACGCTTTCTTCGCATCGACCTCTTAGCTCGCACTAATTCTGACGAACGTCCCGGCAAACAGGCTTTAGGCGCACCCCAGGGATCACAGAACGGAAAGGTCTTTTATCAACGGCGGAGACATTCAGAAGTTCGGCAAGCAAGGCAAAGTTTGGGATGGCTCGTTCACAACTCAAACAGCGGTGGAACTGTTGAAATACATTTGCGTAGCGGCCGAGACGTCACAAAAGAAGTCAGCGTGCACGTACCGACACACAAAATTTCTCCTTCACCATCTCTAGGCCTACATACGATGTCGTCTTGATGCTCACAGTTATTTAATGCGTATTCCGACTTACATTTAGGACAGCGCACAGGATGAACCAACTAAAGCCATCCTATATGCATCGACAATGACATAAATTTATCTACTTCTAAATCTACGTCTACATCTGCATGATTACGCTGCAACTCATACTGTATGTTTCTCAGGGTGATCATCGAACCACCTTCAAGCCATTTCTCTATCCTTCCATTCTCGAACAGCACGCGGGAAAATCGCGCACTTAAATCTTTCTGCTCGAGCTCAGATTTGTCTTATTTTCTTACAAGGATCATTTCTCGCTATGGAATTTCGCGTCTACAGAATGTTTTCGCAGTAGGAGGAGGAAGTTGGAAGCTGGAACTTCACGAGAAATCTTGCCGAAACGAGAAAAGTCTTTGTTCTAATTTCTAATGTTCATTTCTCCAATTCACGTATCATGTCCAAGGCATTGTCTACTTTATTTCGCGATAATACAAAACGAGCTGCGCTTCTTTGAACTTTTTCAATGTCCTCCGTCAGTCTCATCTGCTGCGAATCCCACACCGCACAGCAGTATTTCAGAAGAAGGAGGATAACTGTAGTGCAAGCAGTTTCTTTAGTAGAGCTGTTGCACTTTCTAAACTCTGCCAATACACTGTAGTCTTTGGTTATCTTTACCCACAACATTATGTATTTGACAGTTCCAATTTAAATTGGAATGGTTTTCGCTAAGTTATAGCGGACAGCGCGGCAAAATTTACACCGTAGTGCAAAGAAACTGGTAGAGGCATGCGTATTCAAATACAGAGATGTGTAAACAGGCAGAATATGATGCTGCGGTCAGAAACGCCTATATAAGACAACAAGTGTCTGACTCAGTTGTTAGATCGGCTACTGCTGCTAAAATGGCAGGTTATCAAGATTTAAGTGAGTTTGAACGTGATGTTACAGTCGGTGCACGAGCGCTGGGACATAGCATCTGCGAGGTAGCGGTGAAGTGGGGATTTTACCGTATGACCATTTCACGAGTGTACAATGCATATCAGGAATCCGGTAAAACCTCAAATCTCCGACATTGCTAGAGCCGGAAAAAGATCCTGCAAGAACAGAACGAACGACGACTGAAGAGAATCGTTCAGTGTGACAGAAGTGCAATCCCTCCGCAAACTGCCGGCCGAAGTGGCCGTGCGGTTAACGGCGCTGCAGTCTGGAACCGCAAGACCGCTACGGTCGCAGGTTCGAATCCTGCCTCGGGCATGGATGTTTGTGATGTCCTTAGGTTAGTTAGGTTTAACTAGTTCTAAGTTCTAGGGGACTAATGACCTCAGCAGTTGAGTCCCATAGTGCTCAGAGCCATTTGAACCATTTGAACCTCCGCAAACTGCTGCCGATTTCAGTTCTGGGCTATCAACAAGTGTTAGCGTGCGAACCATTCAACGAAACATCGTCGATATGGGATTTCAGAGCCGAAGGCCTACTCGTGTATCGTTGATGACTGCACGACACAAAGCTTTACGCCTCGCCTGGGTGCGTCAGCACCGGCATTTGACTGTTGATGACTGGAAACATGTTGCCTGGTCGGACGAGTCTCGCGTCAAATTGTGTCGAGCGGATGGTCGTGTACGGGTAAGGAGCCAACCTCATGAATCCATGGACCCTGGGCGCCCGGTGTGGCCGAGTGGTTCTAGGCGCTTCAGGCTGGAAACGCGCGACGGCTGCGGACGCAGGTTCGAATCCTGCCTCGGGCATGGATGCGTGTGATGTCGTTAGGTTAGTTAGGTTTAAGTCGTTCTCAGTGCTAGGGGACTGATTACCTCAAATGTTAAGTCTCATAGTGCTCAGAGCCATTTGAACCATGGACCAGGAATGTCACTAGGCGGCTGTTCAAGCTGGTAGAGACTCTGTTATGGTGTGGGGTGTGTGCATTTGGTGTGTTGATGAGGGACCCCTGATACATCTTGATACGACTCTGATAGGTTTCACGTTCGTAAGCATTGTGTATGATCACTTGCAGCCATTCATGTCATTGTGCATACCGACGGACTTGGGTAATTCCAGAAGAACATTGCGAGAGCCCACACAGCCAGAATTGCTCCGTAGTGACTCCATGAACACTCTTGTGACTTTAAACACTTCCGCTGACCGCCAAACTGCCCATACATGATCATTATTGAGCATATCTGCGATGCCTTGCGACGTGCTGTTCAGAAGAGATCTCCACCCTCTCGTACTCTTACGGATTTATGAACTGCCCTGCTGGATTCATGGTGCAAATTCCCTCCAGCACTTCTTCAGACATTAGGTTAGTCCATGCCATGTCTTGTTCCGGTACTTCTACGTGCTCGAGGGGCCGAGCACGATATTAGGCAGGTGTACCAGTTTCTTTGGCTCTTCAGTGTATGACGCACGCATGTAGTTTTTAGTGTCTATATTTGTCGAATTATGCCACTGACTTCTTTTTAATGAGATTGTATTTAGAAAGCAGCCTGTTAAAATTGCCAGCTTGCAGTTTATCATACTTTAAGTGTCTGAAAACTTTCGACTAGTCTTTGCTAAAGATATCTGTGCCCTCTAATGGATATCTGTGTAGTTGCTCCTAGCTCTGTATTAACTATGCACTTTGGGGCGAGCGGTATCTCAGTCAATTAGAGTTACATGCTGCCAGAGGAGAGGGCATAGCCTCTGTGTTTGAATAAGAAATCGCTATTCCATTGTAGTTTCCTTTCTGTTCGATTCATGTGCGTGCTGCGGTGTGGTAAAAGCGCGGATTTTCTGACATGTGTTGAGAAGGAAGGTTATATGTGTGAGATTAAAACGAAAATTGGAAACAACGTTTCTCTTTGGCCAAGCAACAGCGAACAAGGTAATGTTTGCTTCGCGAGATCATATCTAAAAAAGGTGTAAGTGCCTGTACTGATCCACTATGAATAGCAAAATAAGGCTTTCGGTTAGCGTGGGATGAGTAAATATGTCCTTCATTCACGTGATACACTAAGAAGAATAAAAAGCACCACGAAGGCGTTGTATGTATTGGTCAAAGATTTTTATTTATTTATTTATTTATTTATTTTTTTAGTTATCAGTCGTCTCACTGGTTTGTTACGGCACGCCAGGAATTCTTCTTCTGTACCAACCTCCTCATCTCAGGGTAGCACTTGCAAATCTATGTCCTCGATTATTTGCTGGATGTATTCCAATCTCAGTCTTCCTCCACAGTTTTTGCCCCCCGGAGTTCCCTCTAGAACCTGTCCTTTCTTCTTGTCACTGTTTTCCACATATTCCTTTCCTCTCTATTTTGCCCTGAACTAATTCGCTCCTTATCTTTTCAGTCTCCTTATTTTCAAAATTCGTCTGTAGCACCATATCTAAACTGTTTCCATTCTCTTCCGTTCCGTGTGTCACTATCAGCAATGCTGCGACCCAAACGTATGTTCTCAGAAATTTCTTACTCAAATTAAGGCCTATGGTTGATACTAGTAGAGTTCTCTTGGCCAAGAATGGCTTTTATGCCAGTGCTAGTATGCTTTTGATGTCCTCCTTCCTTCGACCGTCACTGGTTATTTTGCTACCTACTTGGTAGAATTCCTGAATTCCATTTTTTTCGTGACCATCAATCCTGATGTTAAGTTTCTCACTGTTCTCATTTCTGCTACTCCTCAATACTTCCGCCTTTCTTCGATTTACACTTCATCCACATTCTGTATTCATTAGACTGTTCATTCCATTCAGCAGTTCATGTAATTCTTCTTCACTTTCACTCACGACAGCAATGTCATCAGTGAATCGTATAGTTGATATACTTTCACCTTGAATTTTAATTCCACTTCTGAACATTTATTTTATTTACTGTCGAACGCTTTTGCCAGGTCAACAAACCGCATGAACATGATTGATTTTTATTTTTTTTAGTCTCGCTTCCATTATCAACCACAACGTCAGAATTGCCTTTCTGGTGCCTTTCCCTTTCCTAAAGCCAAACTGATCGTCATCTAACGCATCCTCAGTTTTCTTTTCCATTCTTCTGTATATTATTCTTGTCAGCAGATTGGAAGCATGAGCTCTTAAGGTGATTGTGCGATAATTCTCGTACTTGTCAGCCTTTGCTGTTTTGTCCGCAGCTCGTGATTTAGTGGTTAGGGTTGCAGCCTCTGGATCACGGGGGTCCCGTGTTCTATTCCCAGCTGGGTTGGGGATTTTCTCTACCCTGGGAGTGGGTGTTTGTGTTGTCCTCATCATTTCATCATCATCTTCATCATTTGTGGCAGTGGCTAGAGTGGACTGTGAAAAAACTGGACTGTAAAACAATTAGAACTTTGTACGCGCGCTGATGACTGCGCAGTTCAGCGCCCCATAAGCCAACCATCATCATCTGGCAATCTTCGGAATTGTGTGAATGATATTTTTCCGAAAGTCAGACGGTATATTGCCAGACTCATACATTCCACACACCAACTTGAATAGTAATTTTCTTTTGACTTCCCCCCAATGATTTCAGAGATTCTGATGAATGTTTTCTACCCCTTCGGCCTTATTTGATCTTAAGTCCTCAAAAGCTCTCTTAAATTATGATTCTAATTTCTTACATCACATCAGACACATTTTCTCCTTCGTAGAGGCCTACAGGATACTCTTTCCACCTGTCTGCTCTCTCCTCTGCGTTTAACAGTGGAATTCCCGGTGCCCTCTTAATGATACCAACCTTGCTTTTCATTTCTTCGGAGTTTGTTTTGACTTTCTAACAAGCTGAGTCTGTCCTTTCAACATTCATTTTTTTTCGATTTCTTCACATTTTTCATGCAGCCGTTTCGTCTTAGCTTCCCTGCACATCCTATTTATTTCATACTTAAGTGACTTTCATTTCTGTATTCCTGAATTTCCCTGAACATTTCTCTACTTCCTTTTTTCATCGATCAACTATAGTATTTCTTCTGTTACCCATGGTTTATTCGCAGTTACCTTCTTTGTACCTATGTTTTTCTTTCCAACTTCTGTGATGGGCCTTTTTAGAGATGGCTATTCCTCTTCAACTGTACTACCTACTGAGCTATTCTTCACTGCTGTATCTACTCTTAGAGAACGTCAACCGTTTTCGTCATTTCCTAGTACTTCCATATCTCACTTATGGGTGTATTGATTCTTCCTGACTAATCTGTTAAACTTCAGCCTACTCTTCATGGTCTGTGTTATATCCCAGCCAGTAATGCCACCCGAGCCCGCTGCCAAAAGGTTGGCAGCATCAAAGTCCGGACGCCGTCCGCATAAGCAGCGCCAGCGAGACAGAAAATCGCCGCAAGTCTGCGCGCGCCACCGCTGGCTTCTGGGTTCTTAAGCGCTGGAGTCGCGAGCGCTAGGACAGTTCTGTATTCGCCGCTCAGTTGTATACTCGCCACCTAATTGTGTACTTGCTAGTCAGTTGTGTGTTCATCGCAGCAGAGTTGTTGTTTGTCGTCAGCCGACGCTGACCTAGCCGCTCCGACTCGAACTAGACAGATCTCTGTAGACACGGAGTTCACTATTGTGTTTCTGTATCTTCATCAATAAAGATAAGTACCGACTTTTATTTAATCAGAGTGTTTGGGTTTTCATCTTTCTGTTCACTGTTCCAGCGGACCGGTCGGCCCGCTATTAAAAGTGTGGCGGTGACTTCGTAAGCCGTATCTACAGCGAATTGTTTGTCGCTACGAACGCCGCCACAAAAGTCTGAGTCTATATCTGCTTCTGGGTACGCATTACAATCCAGTACTTCATTTCTTATTTCTGTCTGACCATGATGCAATCTAACTGAAATCGTCCCGTATCACCCGGCGTTTTCTAAGTACAGCTCGTCGTCTTGTGATTCTTGAACAGAGTATTCACTATTACTAACTGTAAATTATTACAGAACTCAAATAGTCTTTCTGATCTCTCTTTACTTGTCCCAAGCCCGTATTCCCCTGTAACTTTTTCTCCTATTCCTTCCTTCCCTTACAACTGCATTTTAGTCCCTCATGACTATTAGATTTTCAACTCCCTTTACGTCCTCTATTACCCTTTCAATACCCTCATATTCTTTCTATATCTCTTTATCTACAGCTTGTGACGTCGGCATGTAAACCTGAACTATCGTTGTCGGTGTTGGTTTGCTGTCGATTCTGATAAGAACAACCCTGTCACTGTTCAGTTCACAGTAACAAACACTCTCTCGTACCTTCCTCTTCATAGCGAATTACAGTCGTTATACCTTTTTCTGCTGCGTTATACCTTTTTCTGGTCAGATGGGTATCTGACCAGAAATCCTTGCCTTCTTTCCATTTCACTACACTTATCCCTACTATATCTAGATTGAGGCTTTGTATTTCCCTTTTCAGATTTTCTTGTTTCACTACCACGTTTGAGCTTCTGACATTCCGCGATCCAATTCGTAGAGCTTTATTCTTTCGCTGATCAGTCAATCTTGGCAGTCTCGTCCCAGAGATCCGAATGGGGACTACTCCGGAATCTTTTGCCAATGGCGAGATCATCATGACACTTTTCCAATTACAGGCCACACGTCCTGTAGACACACGATATGTATCTTCAATGCTTTTGTTTCCTTTGCCTTCTGCATCCTCATGGCGTTGATCATTGCTGATTCTTTCGTCTTAAGGGGCAATTTCCCACCCCTAGGACAAGAGAGTGCCCTGCAGTCTGCATGATATGTAGCGCATATGGAACGGAGTCCATGATGTTATGGTGTGCGACGTTCTGCTCACCACGGTCATCTGGATTGGAGACTCGCATTATGCAACTGTCTCGTAACACACTGGCGCAACACATAGCGTCCTTTAGCCTGTTCCAACGCCGAATTCAATACTGAAGCTCACAGCCACTATAATTTTAACTCAAACGTGGTCTAACGAGGGCGGCCTTGCAGTGTAAGTCCTCAACACTCACTGTCAGTAGGAACAGTTTCTACACTGACACCGCACCACTTTGACTCGGGTGTAAACGTCGACTAACTTCCAAGTTGCCACGACTACTGCACGTAATGTCATGGCGCGGACCCGGTTATCGATCGCCACTTCTTTTATGGCAGGATGCATGTTCACTCTACTGTCCCACAGACGACACTAATGCGTTCGTACTATTACTTTACTTTCAATTGAAATGCTGCAATCCAATTGAGTGTGGCGCTCTACCCATAGGTATCTCTAATGTTGTTTGTAACGCTCAGATCGAAACAGGACTCATCACTGACAACAATTCTACTCCAGAGTTGAGATTTTCACTCTGCAGCGCAGAGTGCGCTGATGTGAAACTTCCTGTCAGATTAACTGTGTGCCGGACCGACACTCGAACTCGGGAGATTTGCCTTTCACGGGCAAGTGGTCTGCCATGTGAGCCACTGAAGCACGACTCACGACCCGTCGCAGAAGAGCTTCTGTGAGGTTTGGAAGCTAGGAGACGAGGTACTGGCAGAATTGAAGTTGTGAAGACGGGTCGTGAATCGTGCTTGAGTAGCTGAGGTAGTAGAGCACTTGCCCGCGAAAGGCAAAGGTCCGGCACACAGTTTTAATCTGACAGGAAATTTCACATCAGCGCACACTCCGCTGCGGAGTGAAAAATCTTATTCTGGGAACATCCCCCAGCCTGTGGCTAAGCCATGTCTGCGCAATATCCTTGGTTCCAGGAGTGATAGTTCTGCAAGGTTCGCAGAAGAGGTTCTGTGAGGTTTGGAAGGTAGGAGACGAGGTACTGGCAGAATTGAAGCTGTGAAGTCAGGTTGTGAGTCGTGCTTGGGTAGCTCAGATGGCAGAGCAGTTGTTCGCGAGAGGCAAAGGTCCCGAGTTCCAGTCTCAGTCTGGTACACAGTTTTAATCAGACAGGAAGTTTCAGTTCAACTCCAGTCAATGAGACTGCACACCTAAGAAGATGGTACGCAGAAGACATGTTTGGATACGCCAGGGACAGCGGTGGGGTACCAACCCGCCACACGACCCGACAGCGGGGGCTGACGGTCTGTAGTACCATTTCTTTTCATAGCAGGACCCCCTTGGTTATCATCCGCGGCACCTTTACAGCACAGCGGTACGTCGAAGATTTTGTACCACCTGTTTTGCTGCCCTTCACGACAGTCCATCCTCGGATTACATATAACCAAGGTAACGCCCGCACACGGCGAGATATTTTACTGCTTGTCTTCGTGATTGCCAAAACCTACCTTGCCCAGCAAGATCGCCAGATCATTCCCATAACTTAGAATATTTGGAGTTTTATGGGTAGGGACCTCCTACCAGTTCGGGTTTAATGATCCAAGCACCAATTGGGCTGACTTTGGCATTTGATGAAATGTAGCACTATGTCCCTCAGGACGACATACGACAACGCTACCGGTCACGAATAATTGCTTGTATAAGGGCCAAAGGTGGACCAATGCGTTATATACTTGTGAGACCTTAACTTTTCCCGGCGAATTGAATGTTCGAATAGCTTACGGGTTTGCTGCCGGGTGACGTCGTCGACCACCGCCGATATTTCGACAGGAGCACACCCTGCCATTCTCAAGGCACAGCTGCAAGGAGGAAGCAATGTGCAAGGAAATTTAATACCTCGGTTCAAAGAGTAGAAACAAGGAAGATACCACACACAGACCAAGTAACCGCCGAGTCAACACAAAAAGATAACCAACATCATAAATATCGTTACTGACTTAATCAACAGGTGAGTTAGCACTAATCCTGTCTCTCCGTTGTTTGATGAGAGACAGAGCTGGATTCCGAGCAGCATTTAAACAAAATCCACCATCTCTGTTTACGAGGTTGCTTGATAGTTTGATTTCAACAGTTTCCTTAATAACACTATCCCAATCGCTGGACGTGCAAGCAAGAATCTCCGTGTTATTGTATTCCATAGGATGACCGGTGTCAAGGCAATGTTCTGCAGAACATTTAATACAAGATGTCATGCCATATGCAAGTGAAAATCATTTTGGCACGATTTTAATTTTATTGTACTGCAGCACAGCCGTGACAAATGGACTTCCTATCATTGTAGAAGTATTAACAGTAAGACTCCGTGATAGTGGATCCCAGTAGAAGACAGAATTCTCATTTGTACATACACAAGCATTTACGAGTTACCAGATGTAGAAATGCAATTTGTCTCCTTAGTTGAGCGAGCGAGCGAACGAGCTCGGCCTGCCTTCTTTACGTACGCACCGCGGCCTGTCTTTCCCGTAGGCCTCGGGAGACATCAGTGTCACCGACTTTAATTCTCTATTGTGCTCAGCAGTAAGAGTGATGTTGTTTTTAGCTCTGGTTCATTTTAAAACTACTACTGTGCTTATCAGTGAATTTAAAACAACTGCGTAGCAACTTGAGACTGCTCAAATTTAGCGATTAAATAAATTATCAGATCAACATAAAAACCATTTTCACCGTATAATTGTTTCACGCCAGATATTCTGCACAAAGAAACGCGGGTTTAAACTAGGGGTAGTCAACCTTTCGTACCTCCCAGCCACTTTCGTATTTCTTTTAGCAGCAAACTATTTACCAGCTCCACAGTACTAATGATCGATGAAGTAGTGAAGTAATGTTTCTCCATAAAAATTTGAAACAAAGTTATAGTAAATTAAAGTACATATATTTACCAAATATTCTATGTCAAATTTTTATAAAAACCTAATGAAAATGATTTGAAAACACCTACCGCCTACCGCCAGCCATGAAAGCTGGAACGCCCAATAGTGGACGGTAGGGACCAGTTGGACAATGATTAGGAGAGACGCAGTCAAGACCTGATTTCTACTTGTTACATTCCGCTTAACAGCTGACAAGAATAGTATACGGAAGAATGGAAAATAAAATTGAGGATGTGTTAGATGACGATCAGCTTGGCTTTAGGAAAGGTAAAGCCAGCAGAGAGGTGCGGTTGGTAATGGAAGCAAGACTAAAGAAAAAACAAGACACGTTCATACGATTTGTTGGCCTGGAAAAAGCTTTCCCCAGTGTAAAATGGTGCAAAATGTTCGAGATTCTGAAAAAATAAGGGCAAGCTACAGGGAGAGTATGGTAATATACAAAATATACAAGAGCCAAGAGGGAATAATAAGCGTGGACGAACAAGAACGAAGAGCAAGGATTAAAATGGGTGTAAGACAGAGATATAGTCTGTTGCCCCTACTGTTAAATCTGTACATCGAAGAAGCAGTGATGGAAATAACAGACGGGTTAAGGAGTGGAATTAAAATTCAGGGTAAAGGATATCAATGATACGATTCGCTGGTGACATTGCTATTCTGAGCGGTAGTGAAGTATAATTACACGATCTGCTGAATGGAATGAACAACCTGATGAATATAGAATATGCATTGAGAATAAACCGAAGAAAGACCGCAGATATGAGAACAGCGATAAACGTAACATGGTTAATGGTCACGAAGTAGACGAAGGTAAGGAATTCTGCTACCTACGCAGTAAAATAACCAGTAACGGAGGGAGCAAGGAAGACATAAAAGGCGGAATAGCTTTCACAAAAAAAGGCATTTCTGGCCAAGGGAATTCCACTAGAGTCAATCATAAGCCTTAATTTGAGGAAGAAATTTCTGAGAATGTGCGTATGGAGCACAGCATTGTAGGGTAATGAAACACGGATTGTGGGAAAACGGAAACAGAAGAGAATCGAAGCATTTGAGATGTGGTGCTACAGACGGAAGTTAAAAATTAGGTGGACTGATACGGTAAGGAATGAGGAGGTTCTGCACAGAATCGGAGAGGAAAGGAATGTGTGGAAAACACTGACAAGGAGATGGGACAGGATAATAGGATGTCTTTTAAGACATTAGGGAATGACATGATGCTAGAGGGAGCTGTAGAGGCCAAAACCTGTAGAGAAAGACAGTGACTGAAACAATGCAGCAAATAATTGAGGAGGTAGGTTGCAAGTGCTACTCTTAGATGAAGATGTATTCGTGGCGGGCCGCATCAAACCAGTCAGAAGACTGATGACTCAAAAAAAAATATTCAACTCTCAACGAAGGACGAAGCAACCTCAGTATATTCAGGCAGGTAAGAATCTTGAACAGAACTCGAGTAGACTTTAAAATTTTCGATATCTATTCTTATTTTCGAAAACAATACTACTGATAGATGAATAAGTTGCATCTACAGGCGTAATATTTCAGGAAAGATGATCTTCAGCTTACCTGTAACAGAAAATTAAGCAGCATATTACGGTATCGACGTAAGAATGACTAGCGAGCTCTTAGGAAGGAGGGTGTAAGACAGGAAATTAGTTTTCACCTGTAATATTTGCATGGAAGAGGCAATGACGGAAATATAAGGAAGATTCAAGCATGGGATTCAAGTTTGCGGTGAAAGGATATGAATGATACGTTGACGATATTGTTACTTTCAGTGAAAATGAAGAAAAACTCGAGGGCTTGTTGAGCGTAATGGAGTACAGAGTATAAAAATAATAATGAGTAGCAGGATTGATATTAGCTATAAAATTGGCAACACTGGGAACCACGAAGTAGATGATGAAATTCGGCTGCCTTGGATGCAAAATAACACATGACGGTCGGAGTGAAGTTGACATAAAAAGCAGATCAGAGCAGGTAAATAAGACTTTCCTGGCCAAAAGAAGTCTACCAGTATCGAACTTCGGCCTTGATCTGAGGAAAAAAATTATTAGAATGTACGTTTGGAGCACATCATTGTGTGGTAATGAATTATTGACTGTGAGAAAATCGGAAAAGAAGAGAATCAAAGCATTTGACATATAGTTCTACGGAAGGATGTTGAAGATTAGGTGGACTGATAAGATAAGGGATTCGGAGGTTCTCAGGTGACTCGGCAAAGAACGGAATAGATGGAAGACTATGACAAGAAGATGGAACAGGATGATGGAATAAGTGTTAAAATATCAGGGAATTACTTCAATCGTATTAGAGGGAACTGTTGAGGATAAAAACTGTGGGGAAAACAGAGACTGTACAAACCCCAACAAATGAATGAGGATGTAGGATGCGACTGCTACTATGAAGGTCTATTGTAACCAGTGAGAACCCTGATGACTCAATAAAGGAAGAATAATAAAAAGAGCTGGAAGGAGCTGGAATAGGCATTGTAGTTTTTGTTTGCGATTTTGTTATTGTGGTCTTCAGTCCAAACACTGGTTTGATGCACCTCTCCAAGCTATTCACCCAGGTGCAAGCGCCTTAATGACCATGCCCTTTTGCTAATTGATTGGTTTCCTGTTTTTACAATCTGATGAAGCCTAAAAATGGGAAAAGACGTCATTGACCTTAAATAATTTTGCAACGAAAACTGTTTTTTTATTCTGAAATGAAAGCCTGTATTTTATTAACTACCTCCCACCACCCCCACCCCCACCCCCAATTCATGTCTAATATCTGTGGCACACACTTCTCTATTCCGCGATAATACAAAACGAGCTGCCATCTTTGGACTTTTCCGATGGTCTCCTTCAGTCCCATCTGACAACGCACAGCAATACTTCAGAAGAGGGCGGACAAGCGTGCTGCAAGCTATCTCTTTAGTAGACCTGTTACTTTTTCTATGTGTTCTGCCAATAAATCGCAGTCTTTGGTTTGCCTTCACCACAACATTATCTATGTGATCATTCCAGTTTATGTTATTGTTAATTGTAACCACTAAGCCCTTTGTTGAATTCACAGCCTTTAGATTCGTGTGATTTAGTAGAAGGCGCCTGGTAGAATTTTGCACAGAGCATAACTTAATCATAGCTAACACTTGGTTCAAAAATCATAAAAGAAGGTTGTATACATGGAAGAGGGCTGGAGATGAAGGTTTCAGATAGTTTATATAATGGTAAGACAGAGATTCAGGAACCAGGTTTTAAATTGTAAGACATTTCCAGGGGCAGATGTGGACTCTGACCACAGTCTATTGGTTATGAACTGTAGATTAAAACTGAAGAAATTGCAAAAAGGTGGGAAATTGAGGAGATGGGACCTGGATAAACTGAAAGAACCAGAGGTTGTAGAGAGCTTCAGGGAGAGCATTAGGGAACGATTGACAAGAACTGGGGAAAGAAATACAGTAGAAGAAGAATGGATAGCTTTAAGAGATGAAATAGTGAAGGTAGCAGAGGATCAGGTACGTAAAAAGACGAGGGCTAGTAGAATTCGTTGGGTAACAGAAGAGATATTGAATGTAATTTATGAAAGGGGAAAATTCAAAAATGCAGTAAATGAAGCAGGCAATAAGGAATACAAACGTCTCAAAAATGAGATCGACAGGAAGTGCAAAATGGCTAAGCAGCGATGGCTAGAGGACAAATGTAAGGATGTAGAGGCACATATCACTAAAGGAAAATTGAAGAGAGGTTTGGAGAAAAGAGGACGACTTGCATGAATATCAAGAGCACAGAGGGAAACCCAGTATTAAGCAGAAAATGGAAAGCAGAAAGGTGGAAGGAATATGTAGAGAGTCTATACAATGCGATGTTCTTGAGGACAATATTATAGAAATGGAAGAGAATGTAGATGGGTTCCCGGGTTCGATTCCCGGCGGGGTCAGGGATTTTCTCTGCCTCGTGATGACTGGGTGCTGTGTGCTGTCCTTAGGTTAGTTAGGTTTAAGTAGTTCTAAGTTCTAGGGGACTGATGACCATAGATAGAAAGAGTAATAGAAGGCAGATTTCAGACTACCTAACAGATCAAAACGAAAATATCTGTTCCGACACTGACAATGTTGAGTGTTTATGGAAAAAGTTCAAGGCAATCGTAAAATGCGTTTTAGACAGGTACGTGCCGAGTAAAACTGTGAGGGACGGGAAAAACCCACCGTGGTACAACAACAAAGTTAGGAAACTACTGCGAAAGCAAAGAGAGCTTCACTCCAAGTTTAAACGCAGCCAAAACCTCTCAGACAAACAGAAGCTAAACGATGTCAAAGTTAGCGTAAGGAGGGCTATGCGTGAAGCGTTCACTGAATTCGAAAGTAAAATTCAATGTACCGACTTGACAGAAAATCCTAGGAAGTTCTGGTCTTACGTTATATCAGTAAGTGGCTCGAAACAGCATATCCAGACACTCCGGGATGATGATGGCATTGAAACAGAGGATGACACGCGTAAAGCTGAAATACTAAACACCTTTTTCCAAAGCTGTTTCACAGAGGAAGACCGCACTGCAGTTCCTTCTCTAAATCCTCGCACAAACGAAAAAATGGCTGGCATCGAAATAAGTGTCCAAGGAATAGAAAAGCAACTGGAATCACTCAACAGAGGAAAGTCCACTGGACCTGATGGGATACCAATTCGATTCTACACAGAGTACGCGAAAGAACTTGCCCCCCTTCTAACAGCCGTGTACCGCAAGTCTTTAGAGGAACGGAAGGTTCCAAATGAGTGGAAAAGAGCACAGGTAGTCCCAGTCTTCAAGAAGGGTCGTCGAGCAGATGCGCAAAACTATAGACCTATATCTCTGACGTCGATCTGTTGTAGAATTTTAGAACATGTTTTTTGCTCGAGTATCATGTCGTTTTTGGAAACCCAGAATCTACTATGTAGAAATCAACATGGATTCCGGAAACAGCGATCGTGTGAGACCCAACTCGCTTTATTTGTTCATGAGACCCAGAAAATATTAGATACAGGCTCCCAGGTAGATGCTATTTTCCTTGACTTCCGAAAGGCGTTCGATACAGTTCCGCACTGTCGCCTGATAAACAAAGTAAGAGACTACGGAATATCAGACCAGCTGTGTGGCTGGATTGAAGAGTTTTTAGCAAACAGAACACAGCATGTTGTTATCAATGGAGAGACGTCTGCAGACGTTAAAGTAACCTCTGGCGTGCCACAGGGGAGTGTTATGGGACCATTGCTTTTCACAATATATATAAATGACCTACTAGATAGTGTCGGAAGTTCCATGCGGCTTTTCGCGGATGATGCTGTAGTACACAGAGAAGTTGCAGCATTAGAAAATTGTAGCGAAATGCAGGAAGATCTGCAGCGGATAGGCACTTGGTGCAGGGAGTGGCAACTGACCCTTAACATAGACAAATGTAATGTATTGCGAATACATAGAAAGAAGGATCCTTAATTATATGATTATATGATAGCGGAACAAACACTGGTAGCAGTTACTTCTGTAAAATATCTGGGAGTATGCGTACGGAACGATTTGAAGTGGAATGATCATATAAAATTAATTGTTGGTAAGGCGGGTACCAAGTTGAGATTCATTGGGAGAGTCCTTAGAAAATGTAGTCCACCAACAAAGAAGGTGGCTTACAAAACACTCGTTCGACCTATACTTGAGTATTGCTCACCAGTGTGGGATCCGTACCAGATCGGGTTGACGGAGAAGATAGAGAAGATCCAAAGAAGAGCGGCGCGTTTCGTCACAGGGTTATTTGGTAACCGTGATAGCGTTAAGGAGATGTTTAACAAACTCAAGTGACAGACTCTGCAAGAGAGGCGCTTTGCATCGCGGTGTAGCTTGCTCCCCAGGTTTCGAGAGGGTGCGTTTCTGGATGAGGTATCGAATATATTGCTTCCCCCTACTTATACCTCCCGAGGAGATCACGAATGTAAAATTAGAGAGATTAGAGCGCGCACGGAGGCTTTCAGACAGTCGTTCATCCCGCGAACCATACGCGACTGGAACAGGAAAGGGAGGTAATGACAGTAGCACGTAAAGTGCCCTCCGCCACACACCGTTGGGTGGCTTGCGGAGTATAAATGTAGATGTAGATGTTAAGTCCCATAGTGCTCAGAGCCATTTGAACGTAGATGAAGATGAAATGGGAGATATGATACTGCGTGAAGAGTTCGTGAAGAGTTTGACAGAGCACTGAAAGATCTAAGTCGAAACAAGGCCCCGGGAGTAGACAACATCCCATTAGAACTAATGACAGCTTTGGGAGAGCCAGGCCTAACAAAACTCTACCTTTTGAGTGAGCAAGATGTATGAGACAGGCGAAATACCCTCAGACTTCAAGAAGAATATAATAATTCCAATCCCAAAGGAAGCAGGTGTTGACAGATGTGAAAATTACCGAACTATCAGTTTAATAAGCCACGGCTGCAAAATACTAACACGAATTCTTTACAGGCGAATGGAAAAACTGGTAGAAGCCGACCTCGGGGAAGATCAGTTTGGATTCCGCAGAAATGTTGGAACACGTGAGGCAATACTGACCCTACGACTTACCTTAGAAAATAGATTAAGGAAAGGCAAACCTACGTTTCTAGCATTTGTAGACTTAGAGAAAGCTTTTGACAATGTTGGCTGGAATACTCTCTTTCAAATTCTGAAGGTGGCAGGGGTAAAATACAGGGTGCGAAAGGCTATCTACAATTCGTACAGAAACCAGATGGCAGTTATTAGAGTCGATGGGCATGAAAGGGAAGCAGTGGTTGTAAAGGGAGTGAGACAGGGTTGTAGCCTCTCCCCGATGTTATTCAATTTGTATATTGAGCAAGCAGTAAAGGAAACAAAAGAAAAATACGGAGTAGGTATTGAAATCCATGGAGAAGAAATAAAAATTTTGAAGTTCGCCGATGGCATTGTAATTCTGTCAGAGACAGCAAAGGACCTGGAAGAGCAGTTTAACGGATTGGACAATGTCCTGAAAGGAGGATATAAGATGAACATCAACAAAAGCAAAGCGAGGATAATGGAATGTAGTCAAATTAAATCGAGCGATGCTGCCGGAATTAGATTAGGAAATGAGGCACTTAAAGTAGTAAAGGAGGTTTGCTATTTGGGGAGCAAAATAACTGATGATGGTTGAAGTAGAGAGGATATAAAATGTAGATTGGCAATGGTAAGGAAAGCGTTTCTGAAGAAGAGAAATTTGCTAACATCGTGTATAGATTTAAGTGTCAGGAAGTCTTCTCTGAAAGTATTTGTGTGAAGTGTAACTATGTATGGAAATGAAACGTGGACGATAAATAGTTTAGACAGGAAGAGAATAGAAGCTTCCGAAATATTTTGCTACAGAAGAATGCTGAAGATTAGATGGGTAGATCACATAACTAATGAGGAGGTATTGAATAAAATTAGAGAGAAGAGAAATACGTGGCACAACTTGACTAGAAGAAGGGATCGGTTGGTAGGGCATATACTGAGGCATCAAGGGATCACCAATTTAGTATTGTAGCTCAGCGTGGAGGGTAAAAATCGTAGAGGGAGACCAAGGGATGAATACACTAAGCAGATTCAGAAGGATGTAGGTTGCAGTTGTTACTGGTCGGATGGCTCTGAGCACTATGGGACTTAACATCTATGGTCATCAGTCCCCTAGAACTCAGAACTACTTAAACCTAACTAACCTAGGGACATCACAGAACATCCAGTCATCACGAGGAAGAGGAAATCCCTGACACCGCCGGGAATCGAACCCGAGAACCCAGAGGCGGGAAGCGAGAACGCTACCGCACAACCATGAGCTGCGGACAGGTACTGGGAGATGAAGCAGCTTGCACAGGATAGAGTAGCATGGAGAGTTGCATCAAACCAGTCCCTCGACTGAAGACCACAACAACAGTACTCACGTGGATGACTTCACACTTTTCATTATTTAGAGTCAACTGCCACTTTTCGCACAATACGAATGTGTTGTCTTAATCATTTTGCAGTTGATTACTTTACAAGAAGGTAAACGACAGCGCTATCGGTAAACAGTCTAAGAGTTGCTCAGATTGTCTCCTGTTTCGATTAGTTATATCAGGAGCAGCAGAGGGCCTATAAGATTTCCTTGGGGAGCGCTAGATATAACGTTTTACAGTATGACTTCCCGTCAGTCTCTAAGAACTGTGACCTTTCTGAGAGGAACTCACGAATCCAGTCGCACAGCTTACTCGATACTCCACAGGAAAACAGTTTTATTTTAAGTCCGTTGTGAAGGACGGTATCAAAAGCCTTCTGGACATTTAAAAGGTATGTAATCAGTTTGACATCCCATGTCGATCACACTCATTACTTCATGTGATTAAAGAGCCAGTTGTGTTTAAAAGCACAATATTTTCTGAATCCGTGTTGTCTATTTGTCAATCAATTGTTTTCTTCTTGGTAATTCATAATGTTCAGGCATAGTATATGTTTGAAAACCCTGCTACAAATCGACGTTAGTAATATGGATGTGTACTTCAGCGGATTATTCTTATTTCCTTTCATGGGTATCTGTGTGTCCTGTGCAACTTTCCAATCCTTACGTACTGAATTGTAACAGTAAATTGTTTATTTTGTAATGCTATCAGTCACATTATTATTGTTTTTAATACGTTGGCACACGTTTAAACTTCTTTCGCTAATCACCAGCACGCAAAATTGAAACAGAAATTACTGTAATTATTTGAAATTAAATATTTGATAACTCACAAACTAGGTGTAATCTTGATGTAGATGTTTCTAGAGGGTAAATGGGGTGGGGAGAGATTTCGTGGAGGGTAGCTGAAATATTCGCAAAACCTTACCTTGTCGCCAGAGTAATTGCCTGTGTTGGGCCCTTGATAAAATTTCACGTCAGTTACTTCTTTACACTATTAAAGATTATCACTGCTTGTCAGAGGTTTTCCTTTCGATTTTAGCGTTTCAAACATGGAGGAACAATAAGGAGAGAATGCCCAATGGGCTAACGCTGTACATTGCTTTAAACCGGCGCCTCCATATATGGTGCCCCAAAACGTTAACAGACTACGGTTCAAAATCGTTTATTGTTCTTAATTTCTGTAGGTGTGCATAAGCGGTTGTTTTAAATAGTAACTGTTGGACTGCTTTCGTGATTAGCATTGTTGCAGGAAGACATTTTTATTAGTTTCTTGGTCTTAAATGCATATCTGATCCAGTAAAACGACGCATTTGGCCTCGTTGATCTAACTTCCTTTTTGTTATACGTTCCAAATAAGGAGGAAGAGAAGAATGTGACGGTAGAAGGCTATTTTCGCGACCCATCATTTTCCTTGACGTGGACTGACAAAACATTTGTGTCTGTGTCCTTTTGCCAAAAATGCTGAGAACGTAATGTTCTATGTTTGAACGGTTTTCAATCTTTCATTCTCCAAGAGCTTTCCCTGAGACGTTTTCGAGTTGGAGTAAGAATAAATCTTAAATCAAATGACAGAAATAGAATCACCACCGTAAAAGTAAACAGTGCAAAAACAACTTCCTTATATACAAGGAAACATCGTTTCAATGAGTCCACTTACTAAACAAGTACAATTCATTTACAATTTGCGCTGCAGTCATGACGATTTGTACACCCATAAATGCCGCAAGCGGGCATTTTTTTCTCAAAACTACCAGAAGTTGTAATTTGGGGCAACTCTCATGGCAGATATCGGCTTCAAATTTGTGACGCCATAACAAATCCCCTTATTATACTTCCGAGCTTCCAAATTTCTGCGTGACAAAGTCCGAAGTAAAACCTCTGCCATGCAAAGAGAATACTACATAAGTAGTGCAACCTTCATTTCCTAAATGCACAAAATGCATCCCAACACCATACCAACAGTAGTCGATAACACCATTCCGTCCGTATCGTCCAATCCTCAGCCATCAGCATCAAGATTACATTACACAGTTTATGAGTTATCAAATAGTTAATTTCGGATTACTTCGGTACATTGAATTTAAAATAAAAAATGTGACCAGTAAGAGCACAAAAATAAATTAAAAGCTAAAATTTTCTGCTCCACAGTACGTCTTTCTTTGGTTGGTTCTCAACCCACTTATCAACCTTTCTTTTAATGTCTTCATTGTCTCTTTGAATACAGAGTGCACAGTAGAGGAGAAACACTGCACCCCTGCCTTAAATTCTTTTTAATTCTAGTTATTTTCTCGTGCCCTTCCATTACTATCGTCGCCTCCTGACTGTTGTACGTAGTAGTTTCATATAGTGTGTAGCGTTGCTCTTGGGGGACGAAAATAAAAAGAATTGTTACTTTTTTTTAATGTCGTAAAAGTGGATATTTTGGTGGGCCACCTGTCAACATAATCAGGGATTTATTACACTATTATAATAACATACGTTGAGCATTAAATATCTGAATAAGAGCAGCATATTGATACATATTTGAGATCGTTCGGAAGAAACATTATCATTTCTGTGCATTTTTATAGTCGCGATGTAGTCATACCCGGATCAACACTAAGGGACCAGAAGATTTATAGACTTTAAAAGAAATGCAACACTACACAAAAAAATTGGTTCAGAAATAATAGGAAAACGATAATGTTCTTTCTGCCTCATGCTGCGTTCGGCCCATCAGCGGGATCGTAATTTCTGATGATGAAGTACCACAAACAATAATTATCATTCAGTTAAATAAGGAGATGGAACCATCAAGGTTAATTTACGAAAATAAGCACACTTATCTTTAACACACGTTTTTTTTAATGCTACGTACCTTTTCATATTAAATTACAATAGATGACCATAGTGGTTAAATACTTCATACATAACAGTCAAAATGTCCTCTTGATGCTGTCTGTTCGTAATCAGTTACCAGAAACTACATGCTTTCTGATTGAAAAAGAAATAACATTTAGCATTTTCACTCAATATTTACACATAGAATATAAAATACAGTTGCGGAACGCAGCAAGTCCGCGTCCGCCTCTCATGGAATATAAACAGTAAAGGTGAGGCGCCAAAAGCCTCATTTGTCTTGAAACAACAGAATTATTTTTTTATACCATTAATCGATACATGTACATAGAGATTTACTGGCACCGCGCAAGAACGGCAAAGATAAAGAATAATAGATTCTGTCGCTGCTATGCGATGGTTCATTTCTTTTACTTTACAATTGTTCGATAACTTTAGACCATCAGGCGTTTACAATTGAGCGTATATTAATGTTTGTGAGGCGAAAATTACTAATATTACAAGTGGAAAAATATCTTAAGTGGCGATATTTTTAGATATTATTGTAGAGTTCAGGGTACTAGTACATCGAGCACACAGATGAGTTTCAGCGCAAAACTTGGAAATAAATATGAGTTTCGTATGCGTAAACAGCTGTCGTAGCTAAAGTATAGTGTGTTCAGTCATGCGCCGAATACATCTCACTTAAAATTGTAAGTAACAGCTAAAACAGTGTTGATTTTTTCCATTAGTATTACAGCCTCATGTGAAATGATATCTGAGTTTAGCGTTGTAATTCAATACAGAGCTAGATTAATAGTACAGTGCGAAGAACGTACATCGTGTTACAAACGATAACATCTCGTAAGCGCGAAATACTACCTTTAAATCAGTTTGATTGTTACTCGGTATAACTTTATTTATCTTTCTGTGAAGGACAAATTTCGTTAAACTGTTATCATGAAGTAGACGTTAAAGTTATGAAAAAGCACAGTGTTTCTGAAAGAGAACACGAATAGTTAAAGAAATTCCAAAATGCGACTCACTTCACGTAATTAGGAAAATCTGGATAATTGTGGTAATATCCGCAATAGACGCTTATATTTAAGTAATTTTTGTCTGTTATACAACAAATAACATGGTGTATCGCTCAGGTAAATTTTGAAAATACAGAATGCCAAACATTTGTATAATTCAGTTACAGGAGTATGCAGGTGAGCAATGTGTCATTATAGAATTTTTCCAGATTGTTCACTTTTAAATACGAGGATGTCAGGAATTTTTCATTTCGTCGTTTTGAGCGATTGCCGCATTCCTGCCCCAATATATCCTTCTTCTTTTATTTTTTTTAAGCAGATCTTTATTCGGTTCGGCGAGAAGCAGCAGCTAGTTCAACGCGCTGCCGCAACGAGCGCTACATGTCAGTATCTGTTGCAGGATCCATCTACCGGAGGGAAGGCGAACTTTTTATTATGTGCCGCACTTTGCAAATAAAGCTGCGTCCATGCTATAATTTCTCTTTTTTCGGAATAATAACACTGCTATATAAATAAACTTCTCACAATGGTTAATATACACAATACGCTGCCCCAGAGAGAACGTACATCTCTCCTGCGGTGACTGAACATGATGGCCGGAATCGAAAATCATTTATTTCATGCGTCATCGCTTGCTGACCATTTGTTACTGTCAAGGTAATTTATAACGAACGTGCGCACAACTCATTTTACCGATAATTTATAGTACCGCATTTTCCTGGTGACTTTTATTGCCCTTTTTTGCCAGTAGAAGGTCAGCGAAACCACAGAAACGAAACAGATTTTGATATGTACAACGCGCTTGCAAAATAAAGCGTAATGGAGCTGTTGGCCACTGGTAGCCTTGCAATCTCGGTCTTGTATCAGTACTTTTTTTCACGAAACGTTATACGTTTATGAACAAAATACACGAAGAAGGTAACAGATATGCTAATATAGTGCATAATTAATTCCTTGGCAACGTAACATCAGACGCTCCCGAGGAATGCATGATAGGACTGCTAACCTCCTCAAGGCGATTAGTACAATGATAAATGTGAAAAACAATTTTTTTTATCCTTGTCTTAAAAATTCTTCGTTGTTTTCTGAGCAATAAAAAAGTTTACTTCGAGGAAATTGTACCCGAAATTAGAGGAATTTAAAAGTGTCTGCACATATGACGACGCCCCCATGTCACGCAGACACTTCAATTAAAAACGAAATTTTGTTCTCATTTGTTTGTTTTCTATGACATTTTAGGCTCGAATGCCATAGTGACAAGAGTATTAGGGAATTAATTATACGGGTGTACTCAAAACCCAAATGAGAGTGTTAACAATTGTACGTGGGAACGCATACTAAAATCTGTTCCGGTAGGACTAAATGCTTTGAAAATAGATGTGCTCTGTTATGTTTCAGTGACGGTGCAGAGTTAAGATTTAAGGTTACGGAATTGGTGGGAGTCCCTGGTGGACTAAATGAATAAAGATCTTTAAATGACATTGGCTGCAGTAGACTCTTAGAAGCGGAGAAAGCAGTGTTGGCACTCACCACAGAAGCAAGAATAAGATTAAGATTGAAAAAGAAAAGGGAGGGAGAACTAGATACAGGATTATCATGGATCTTGGATGCATTAGTGTTATGTGGGGTAGCTTTAATTTGAGTTTCTCGGAAGTTCCCTTTTATGATGTTCTGGTATACAACGGTAAAAATTATTAAACTTAGCTAAAATGAAGAGTACTCTTCTGAGTCAAACATGAAAATTAAAGCCATTTTTAAAGAAAAATCATGAGTCAGTACTGAAATTTTTGATAACCATTATTAAAAATTTTTTGAGCCTAATTTATGGAAGCAACATTTTCTTAAAAGTGGTTTTAACTATAACAGTGTAAAGAACCTCCAGTATAAAAATCAAGCTTACTGGATATGTGTACCTATGTTTCACGTAATTAAAATGCTTTATTTCTCTTGCAGTACGAAATGCAGGGTGTTACAAAAAGGTACGGCCAAACTTTCAGGAAATATTCCTCACACACAAAGAAAGAAAATATGTTATGTGGACATGTGTCCGGAAACGCTTACTTTCCATGTTAGAGCTCATTTTATTACTTCTCTTCAAATCACGTTAATCATGGAATGGAAACACACAGCAACAGAACGTACCAGCGTGACTTCAAACACTTTGTTACAGGAAATGTTCAAAATGTCCTCCGTCAGCGAGGATACATGCATTCACCCTCCGTCGCATGGGATCCCTGATGCGCTGATGCAGCCCTGGAGAATGGTGTATTGTATCACAGCCGTCCACAATACGAGCACGAAGAGTCTCAACAGTACATTTGGTACCGGGGTTGCGTAGACAAGAGCTTTCAAATGCCCCCATAAACGAAAGTCAAGACAGTTGAAGTCAGGAGAGCGTGGAGGTCATGGAATTGGTCACCGAATCTGTTGTTGAGAAGCGTACGAACACTTCGACTGAAATGTGCATGAACCACATGGTGTGTCGTACTTGTAAAGGCACATGTTCTAGCAGCACAGGTAGAGTATCCCGTATGAAATCATGATAACGTGCTCCATACTGACGAAACTAAAATGAGCTCTATCATGGAAATTAAGCGTTTCCGGACACATGCCCACATAACATCTTTTCTCTATTTGTGTGTGAGGAATGTTTCCTGAAAGTTTGGCCGTACCTTTTTGTAACACCCTGTATAATCCATATAAAAGTGTGAGATCAAAAGCTGTGGTTCATACATCAAATACTTCCCAAAAGATCCGTTGAAAAACAGTAAGCATTACGTGGGCTTGCAACTCTTATTCTTTGAGCAGCACTATTTAGAAAAAGCAAAATTTTAAATGCCCTCTGTTCACAAACCAGTACCCTTAAGGTGTTTGGGGAGATGATCTTATTCACTAACTGTGTGCTATGCATGACTGCAAGAAAGGAGGCAGCGTTGCAGTCAGTCCGGTAACACCACAAAACTCGGTTAACCCACAGTAGCTGTCCTATAACATCAGAAAATCTACCACTTCAAGCGAATTTCGGGTAATTAGATTTACAATTTGAAACACAGGTTCCAAAACACTGTCAGATCCTAAAGTTACTATCTTATCGATAGTATGTTTAAGTCAGAAAATTAAGACGAGTATGGCAAGCTGTTCATTTAGCGACAATAGCAGGCACATGAGGCCAACTGAATATGAAGATGAAAAACTGTGAGTAGCCAAGATCGTATGAATTCGTCTTTTTTTTTAGAGAAACGCTTTTGACAGGTGTAATTGTTGTTCTCTGGTCTCCAGAACTAATGAACGTGTCCATCGTGAGTTAGAGGCTAATGCCACGTTGTCATTATGGTGGATAAAATGTATAGCACCTCACACAAATGTTTGTCAGAAACGCAACATTTGCAGTTAAAAAGCAGCTTGTGCTCAAGGTCGTGTCCATACACTTACTGCTCACAGACGATGATTAATTCTGAAACATCACAAAACACAGTGAAGTGCCACCTTTTATCCACCGTAATGACAGGGTGTCGTGAAGTTCCAACTCACAATGAACACCTTTGCGCTGTCTTGTTTACTGAATGTACAACAGACCGCTCCTTCTGTAACACTTTTGCCACCAAATGTAACTGGGTTTTCTCTTTTCATGCTAGTCAATTGTGAGGATGAGCATTACTGCAAAGGGCGTTTGATTCTAAAGCATTATGTCAGGGTGAAAATACTAAATAAATTAAATTTTCTCTCTTAACAACATGTGGGCAGGGTGGGTTCTTCCTAGGCTCGGGTATGAGGTAGAATCAAACAGCATTTTTACATAAGATAACTTTTATTGAAAGTTTTGTACAACTGTTTCCTTACTGGATGTTCTGGCTCGGAGAGCGGCAGCTGTGTCGTTTGTGAAGCCTTCTGCTGCGGCAGCGGCGGCGTCTGATTACGCGTGGCGGTGTGTATCTCGTGTCGCCGTCTCGCCCAGTTGACTGGAGACGCGCATCGTGCTGTGGCCCGTTTAATTATTGAGAGCGAAGTCGTGCATCGGATGGTGATACCTTGGATGTGGCGTCCCAGTGTTTCTCTTCTCTAAGCGGCCACGTGTGTCAGTGTTGGGCGTCGGCCAGCGGAGCGGCGCGGCGGAGGATGGCCAGTGTCCCGAAATCGAACAACAGACTCCCGCTTGCTAGTCTTCGGCTGTCAGATCTTCATCCCAGCTCACAGGTGACTGCTGTTGTGAGGCTGTCTCCTTCCCGTCCTCACGAGTCACCGGGGTACGTAAAAATCAGTCTTCAAGTACCTTTTACTTCTGTCTTCTAGTGGCGAGGATGAGACTTGCTATTCCATCACAGCGGCGGACTTGGTGCATCTGTGTATGATGTAGTCTCTTCTTGCATGACGGTCTTCAGCACCGAAACTGACTGAAAACTACTGCTACTATTGTCGGGCCCATTGCGTCTTGCGAATTTATTCACTTCAGTTCAATGGAGGTGAACGACTTCAGGGTCATTGCCTCTTCTGTCACGTTGAAAAGCTTCTCGAAGAATCTTCTTGACGTGAGCCAGTCGGACGATACCCTGACGGCTGAATTGACAGCTTCCACTTATGTGGGGAGGGCGATGGCTTCTCCGGAACGTGCTGACTTCACGGTCATTGGCTCTTCTGTCACTGCTGCTCTGCCCGCTGTTTGCCAGTGTGTAATTCTTCTAAACTAAACTAAGTTTTTCATTTATTTTCTAATTTCTACTTCGCTTCACATTGATTTCACTACTTTATCTAACTATCTTAAGGACCACTCAACACTTCTAATTTCACGGCCGGCCGGTGTGGCCGAGCGGTTCTAGGCGCTTCAGTCTGCAACTGCGCCACCGCTACGGTCGCAGGTTCGAATCCTGCCTGGGGCATGGATGTGTGGGATGTCCTTAGGTTAGTTAGGTTTAAGTAGTTCTAAGTTTTAGGGGACTGATGATCTCAGCTGTTAAGTACCATAATACTCAGAGCCATTTCAATTTCTAATTTCGCAATATGAGAAATTTCAATCTAACGTGAAGTGATTGAATGGTTACAAGACAGGCGCACGCAGAAAATTCCATTGTCCAGCCCCATGCTTTAAGAAAATGCTCGTGAAATCGTCCATTAAAAGGGAATTTATGGGGTGTGTGTTCCGATGGGTGACAATGACGTTCTCAGAAGAGAAATAGAATCAATAATTTCGGTATCTGCGGGGAAACACATAGAGCAAACGAGGAAGATGGCAATGGGTGGGAGCGGGAACTTCAGTCGAAGCTCTCTGATTTGTGTCATCCAAGATATGTGCTTAATATGGATAAGCCGGCGTTTTCTACAACTTGATGCTTGAAAAACACTACATGTCCAAGGCGGTAAATGCCCTAGAGGAAGACGAAGCAATGAGAGATTGACCGTGGTCACGATGATCTTGTCTTGAAGTTCAGATGGTTCTGAGAAGCTAAAACCACTCGTGATTGGAAAATACATAAATCGACGTTGTTTTAGAAATGTCAGTCCGTTCAATCTGCCACGCTACTACGGGAATAACAATAAACCTTGGATGATCAAATCTCTGTTACGCAGCTGGCTCTTGAAGGTTCTTCTACAAATGACTGCGAGGAAGAGAAATGTTTTGCTAACTCTGAAACACTGCTCGACAGGTCAGTTCGATGATTTGAGACTTGCGAACACAGTCATTTGAAACCATGAGCAGTTATCAGCCAATGGATCAAGGAATAATAGCTTCGATGAAGCGTAACTACAGACGCCGATTGGTTAAGGCTGCCATCAGACAAATCAAAGTAAAAGAGACAATTCTACATTGGAACGTAGGGTAGGCTACCTGCATTATATCTCTTGTTTGGGACAAAGTTATATTAGAGACTATACATAACTGTTTTAAGAAGGCCTGGACAACAACTGATAACGCCGCAGAAAATGAAGAGGAATCCGATGACCCATCATCTGAACTTACAAATGTGGGTACAGCTGTGCATTGCGATACTGCTCCTTCTACAAGCTTACACCAGTTTGGTGCTCTCTTGTAGCGCCAGTATGGAACGGTGTACGCAGACAGACAGCAACATCTGTCTTGCTATAGAACCAGTCATCACTTCTGCTGATAATGCGGAACAGAATGACAATGCTTTACTGTCATATTCTGAGGAGGAACATGAAGATTGCCACCCCGCGCTGAGTTGCAGCTGCAATTGCCGTTCCTGCGAGATCTGCTGCATCTTCTGATGTCTCCATGCCATTTCAGGCTTTTCTGGGTATGGTATCTACAAACAGTGCCATAATATTACTAACAAAAGTCCTAAATACAACAATTAATGACTTTTTCAAATGATAGTATGGAATTAAAATGTGGAAAGGACTAGAATTGCTGTTGACTATGAAGTGTATTCTCATTAAAACTTAGTACTCTTAAGAAGGGTACATCAAAGTGTTCCGTTAGATTATCGTTTGTTGTATTACCTGACGCACTAAGTAAATGGGTACAGTACTGCTCCACAATATGTATGTAACAGTACTCTTTGCCGGCCGCGGTGGCCGAGCGGCTCTAGGCGCTTCAGTCCGGAACCGCGCTGCTGCTACGGTCGCAGGTTCGAATCCTGCCTCTTGCATGGATGTGTGTGATGTCCTTAGGTTGGTTAGGTTTAAGTAGTTCTAAGTCTAGGGAACTGATGACCTCAGATGTTAAGTCCCATAGTGCTTAGAGCCATTTGAACCATTTTTGAACAGTACTCTTTGAAAACAAATTATCACTAGCATTTGAAAAACATGTAAATATCCTTTCTCTATTAAACAAATATCAGAAATGCGTTATACATATACAGTTAAGTTATTTTTATTTTTTCTTAGAGGTGATGAAAACAGATGGTCCTCACTGGCTGGTACCCTCAAGAAGAGTAAAAGTGAACTCAGCAGCCTAAATTTTTACAACGAAACCCGTTAATTCAGACACTTTACAAATTGCTCCATTCCGCATAGACCTCCTAAAGGGAAAAATTAACTCTGTTGGAGAACTTTGAAGGTATGAATCACTTTAGATCATCGGGTCACTTAAAGCTTAGTGACCAATTGGTCAGTAAAAATCCAATTCCCTGTCATACCATGATCTCCTCATTGCCAAAGTTTGCTTCATTTACTTTCAGATTTATCCCATGCTTGGTTTTGTGTCTCTCATGTACTTGGCTCCCACCACTGTGTTTTGGTGTTCACTTACGTTTGTCCCCTGAATCTAACCAGTTGCTTCCCCGTCCCCCTTTCCACCTACAGAGGATAGGTTTGACAATCAACAACGCAGGTAAGGCACGTGTCGCGCTGGACTGCGAGTGTTCAATACGAACTAGGCAACAGTGCAGGTTGTTTACGAGTAGTGCGCACTTTGTATTTGCATTCAGAGGCCGAGGTCGACGTGCAATGAAAGACCTAACAGAGTTCCAAAGACGACAGATTGTGGGGGCCCGATTAGCTGGAGCATCAGTAACCAAGTCCTCCAAGTTATTGCATGTTCCAAGAGCAACTGTTTTAACGGTCATGACAGCCTACACAAAACATGGAGATACATCATCGTGTAAACGTAACAGTGGGCGTAAATGAAAACTAAATGACAGAGATCGTCGTGCGATAACACGAATTGTGTCTAAACTACACTCAACTTACAGCGGCTAAAGTGACTGCAGAGCTCAATACCCATCTTAGAGACCCCGTATCTATCGACAATGTCCGCCGGGAACTCCATAAAGCGAATGTTCATGTTGTATTATGGACAAATGGAGGTCCATCTCCTTATTAATAAACCATTACCAAGTAAGTGCAGGTGTTGACATCATTTTGCCTATCCCCTGTACCTATGTCATATACCAAACCGTCTTTCCCCTCCCGTCTATACCCTCCTACCTTTCCTATCCTCATCAAACCAGCTTTCGCCTCCCTTCATCCCCTTCTGCTACCACCTTCCCCCTCTCTTCCCACCCTCCCTCCTCCCCTCTCCCCTTCTTTTCTCCATCACTCTTTTTTCACAATTTTCGTTTTCCTGGGTTTTTTCTATTCCATTTTATTCCTTTACTCGAAGATTTACGCATTCGATTACTATTTTGTTATTGACCATTGTAATTGTCGTTTTATTCTTGTTTACATCATAGCCATCACTGTTCTCACTCTGACTCACATGTTATAACTCACACTGTTTTTCATTTTTTGCTTATTTATAAGAATTATTCTTATAGGCTAACTACCTAACTTCTCGATTTTATATCACTTACTGATGTGTATTTTATTATTTTAATATCATCAGCCTACATAAGTCATTTAATTCATTTTACGCTCACTACTAGCGCCGCCACTCGTCGCTTCCCATCAATTTCCGCTCTCACCTCGCTTTACCCCGCATCCTCCATGCCTTATTGCTCTTTCCATCGTCTATAGTACTCGTAGTGAAACATGTGCGTATGTGCCTGTGAACGCGGGCATAGCAACACCGTTCGCTACTGGTGCTTGCTAAGTGCATTTATTTCCGTTACGTTGAATACTCGGCTTCGCCTGTATTTCGTGGTTTGTCGTTCCTGCATGGTCTTCTTTTTTTGTCGTTTCAGAATTTTTATCTTCAGTCTGATGATTTCCTTTTCGCTTCAACTATTTTTTCCACGGTCTTAATAATGACTAAAGTCACTACCACATTGATTTTCAATTCTGATTACTGCGGTCTCCGCTGCCTTTTTAAGGTATGTTTTCATCCTCGCACGATTAGATTATTCTGCCATTTAATAGATTAGATAGGTTCGCCTATCAAAACTTTTACGTAATAATGTAATAACTACGTTGTCAGGGTTTTCTGTTAATCTTATGATGCGCTGTTAATCATAAATTTTGTAACAGAGTCTGTCTTTTATTTGCAACATCGTTAATTGAGACTTCGTTAAGCTGAAATACCTTTCTTTCGGTCCCTCGAAATTCGGTCAAACGAGGATCTACTGTGCGATGAACAAAAGAAAGAAATCAGTCCTCTGAGATTGTAGTGTTATTATTAAGCTCGTAAAGCTTGTCACGTTGTTTAGATTTTTGGGAGAAGCTTTTCGAAAACAGCATCGATTGGAACGCATACATTTGGGAAGCGATAGTTGAGTAAAACTATGTGACAGTTCCGTCATATACCTCGTGTAGCTATGAAATGAATAGGAAATATTGGGAAAAGTACTTACGTGTACCGACAGTAATTTTCCTGCAGTCCCAAATGCGAAGTGAACAGGATATGGAGTGGCTAATACATATTGGCGTGTAGTGCATGTACATTTATATGTAAATACAGATTTGTAGCGGGTGATTCAAAATAGCGATTACAAACGGATATGCCACATCGGACATACAGCAAGATAAGCAATCACACAGGGACTGGCGATCGCATGGGCAATCCTGGGCTACGTGCAATTATTTAATCACGTGCTACAAATGGACGCGCACTACAAGAGAAGCTCAAAGTTTTGTCCGAATGCATCGAGATACACCTGTCATCACGCAGCATTGAACGAGCCACACTTTCAAAGATACATGATGTATCTCAAAAATATCGTGCTGCCGCAACATCCGTGACCGTAAGGTCGTCCTGCGATGTAATAGGTTTTCGCACACAAGGATTATCAGATACTGCCACAGAAAGGAATCAATTGGGGACAGATCGGGTGATGGTGGTGACCATGGGACCTGCCGACCGCAACCAATCCAGTGGCCGGAAAAGCTTACCTGCAGATGTGCCCTCACTTGTCTGGTGAAATGTGCGAGGGCTCCGACGTGCTCAAATCGAATTCGGCCACGAATAAGCATGGGAACATCATTCAGCACGTCCGGCAGAATGCGACCTTCAAGTCAGTCCTGGAGATTGTCCGGCCCAATTAAACAATCTCCTACAATGCCAGCCTACAAGTGAAGGATACGTTTGTGTTGTGAGGTATACACAGCACGAGGGTTCATATCCGCCCTCGTGTGCAGGTTGCGAACGTTCATCACATCCTCGAGAGAGAACGCAGCCCCGCAGTTGAAGAGGGCACTCGCTGTAAAGCTTTGATCTGCAGCGGATCCCTGGAGAAACCTAGTTGCAATACCCGGACGCCCTGGAAATGAAACGGCTGCAGTGTTTCGTCATGTAGAGCACGGAGGTCAAGGGAACATTAGTGGCACGGGACAAACCTCGTCGCTTGTTGACTGCGTACACGGCATGCTTTGGAGAAAGCTTTCTTCCGCTGCAACTGTCCGTGTAATTACTGATCCTTGTTGTATGCCTGATGTGCCATGTCAGTTTGTAAAGATTTTTTGAATCACCCTGTATCTAGACACACAAACGGCATTTCAGGCACTGAAATCATTGGGTCCAGATTCAATAGCCAGAGTAGCTGAGATAGTAAACAGAATTTATGACACACAAATTTGCCCCAAAGGTGTACCGTCTTTACTTAAGAAGTGAAACTCAAAAGAATGCAAAGAATATAATTAATTAGATTTATGAGTGAATTTCTAAAGGCAGGTACGAGAGGCATACTTACGAGAGCTGAAGAGAAAATTGAGAGACACGGTTGAGAAGACCAGTTCGTGTTCAGAAAGTCTAATGGAACAAGAGATGCTTTAAGTTGTCTCAGGATGACTGTATAAATAATGATAAAAATTAATAAGTAAGTAGGTATATATTAATTTTATCGAATAGGAGAAGGCATTCCAAAGTATCAAGCGGAGTACACTGCTGACAATTTTAAAATATTTTGGTGTAAAATGGCAAGAAGATTAATAAAGGACGTGTACACTAAGCAGAAAATGACAGAGTAGGGAAGGAGGAGACAGAAGAGATGACCAGTGGAACGGATGTAAGGCAATCATGCTCGCTGACGCCGAAGTCAACATACACGTGAAGAACTGGTATGTAGGGTAATAAAGGACGCAAGCAGTACTGTGATTTGAGGAGAAATGATAAAGACTGTAAGATTTCAGCAGTAAATAGAAATATTAAAAAAGATAGGATGATTTTTCTGTTTAGCAAAAGTGACAAAAAGCAGATTTCAGAGTACCTGACGGCTCAACACAAAAGTTTTGCCTCAAGTACAGACAGTGTTGAGGATCAGTGGACGAAGTTCAAAACCATCGTACAATATGCGTTGGATGAGTATGGGCCAAGCAAGATCGTAAGAGATAGAAAAGAGCCCCCGTGGTACAACAACCGAGTTAGAAAACTGCTGCTGAAGCAAAGGGAACTTCACAGCAAACATAAACATAGTCAAAGCCTTGCAGACAAACAAAAATTACGCGAAGCGAAATGTAGTGTGAGGAGGGCTATGCAAGAGGCGTTCAATGAATTCGAAAGTAAAGTTCTATGTACTGACTTGGCAGAAAATCCTAAGAAATTTTGGTCTTATGTCAAAGCGGTAGGTGGATCAAAACAAAATGTCCAGACACTCTGTGACCAAAATGGTACTGAAAGACTAAAGGCCGAAATACTAAATGTCTTTTTCCAAAGCTGTTTCACCGAGGAAGACTGCACTGTAGTTCCTTCTCTAGATTGCCGCACAGATGACAAAATGCTAGATATCGAAATAGACGACAGAGGGATAGAGAAACAATTAAAATCGCTCAAAAGAGGAAAGGCCGCTGGACCTGATGGGATACCAGTTTGATTTTACACAGAGTACGCGGAGGAACTTGCCCCCCTTCTTGCAGCGGTGTACCGTAGGGCTCTAGAAAAGCGTAGCATTACAAAGGATTGGAAAAGGGCACAGGTCATCCCCGTTTTCAAGAGGAGACGTCGAATAGATTTTCAGAACTATAGACCTATATCTCTAACGTCGATCAGTTGAAGAGTTTTGGAACACGTATTATGTTCGAGTATAATGACTTTTCTGGAGAATAGAAATCTACTCTGTAGGAATCAGCATGGGTTTCGAAAAAGACGATCATGTGAAACCCAGCTCGCGCTATTCGTCCACGAGACTCAGAGGGCCATAGACACGGGTTCCCAGGTAGGTGCCGTGTTTCTTGACTTCCGCAAGGCATTCGATACAGTTCCCCACAGTCGTTTAATGAACAAAGTAAGAGCATATGGACTATCAGACCAATTGTGTGATTGGATTGAAGAGTTCCTAGATAACAGAACGCAGCATGTCATTCTCAATGGAGAGAAGTCTTCCGAAGTAAGAGTGATTTCAGGTGTGCCGCAGGGGAGTGTCGTAGGACCGTTGCTATTCACAATATACATAAATGACCTTGTGGATGACATCGGACGTTCACAGATGCTTTTTGCGGATGATGCTGTGATGTATCGAGAGGATGTAACAATGGAAAATTGTACTGAAATGCAGGAGGATCTGCTGCGAATTGACGCATGGCGCAGGGAATGGTAATTGAATCTCAATGTAGACAAGTGTAATGAGCTGCGAATACATAGAGAGAAAGAACCCTTAACATTTAACTACAATATAGCAGGTCAGAAAGTGGCAGCAGTTAATTCCATAAACTATCTGGAAGTACCCATTGGGAGTGGTTTAAAATGGAATGATAATATAAAGTTGATCGTCGGTAAAGCAGATGCCAGACTGAGATTCATTGGAAGAATCCTAAGGAAATGCAATCCGAAAATAAAGGAAGTAGGTTACAGTACGCTTGTTCGCCCATTGCTTGAACACTGCTCAGCAGTGTGGGATCCGTACCAGATAGGGTTGATAGAAGAGATAGAGAAGATCCAAAGGAGAGCAGCGCGCTTCGTTACAGGATCATTTAGTAATCCCGAAAGCGTTACGGAGATGATAGAAAACTCCAGTGGAAGACTCTGCAGGAGAGACGATCAGTAGCTCGGTACGGGCTTTTGTTAAAGTTTCGAGAACGTACCTTCGCCGAGGAGGCAAGCAGTATATTGCTCCCTCCTACGTATTTCTCGCGAAGAGACCATGAGGATAAAATCAGAGAGATTAGAGCCCACACGGAGGCATACCGACAAACCTTCTTTCCACGAACAATACGAGACTGGAATAGAAGGGAGAACCGATAGCGGTACTCAAGGTACCCTCCGCCACACACCGTCAGGTGGCTTGCGGAGTATGGATGTAGATGTAGATGTAGATACACGAATGACCAAGCAGTCGTTAGAATAAGATAGAAGGAAGCAGGAAAAGATTAGTGTTTAACGTCCCTTCAACAGCGAGGTCATTAGAGACGTAACACGAGTTCTGATTAGGGAAGGATTGGGAAGCAAAGCGGCCCTGTCCTTTCTAAGGATCCATCGTGGCTTTTGTAGTAAGTGATTTACGGAAATCACAGAAAACCTAAATCAGGTTGGCCGAACGCAGATTCGAACCGTTGCCCACCCAATGCGAGTCTAGTGTGTTAAACACGGCGCTACCTCGCTGGGTAGTAGAAAAAAGTGCCAGTTAATGTAGTCATAGATGGTAATAAGGTAGAAGAAGTAAAATACTTTTTGTACATAGGATGTTTAATGATGTGGAACGGATGCTTCCAGAAGAAATAAGGAGGATGACATCTATGGGAAGGAGAACAATTGATAAGGTGAGGCAGCTACTAACATCTAGAAGAATGCCATTGGAACTGAGGAAAATATTTGCTTAATGTTATGTGCAGAGTGTAGTGCTATACGCAGTCGACTTTGGACAGTTAGAAAAGAAGGAAGAAATTTTGAAAATTTTGAAATTTGAGTGTTGAGAAATACGGTTAGGGAGAAGTGGGCTAATAGATGGTAGATGAGTACAATAGGAGAAGAAAGAAAATTATTGGAAGTAATTATAAAGAGGGAAAAAATCTTGGCTAGGACGTATACTGCCTAGGCATTGTCTGTAATAAATAATTATAGGGGGAAAATGGAAATAATGGCAGGAAAAAGTGGGAAGAAAATTACAATCATGGACGGCAATGGAAACCGATGAAAATAAAAACTGATGAAGGAAGATTCTAGCAACAGGACACAATGGGGGGAGGGGGGGGGGGCCTCTAGTTGAATTCTGTCATGAGATAGTACACTAAGAAAGAAAGAAGAAAGCGCAAATGTAGCTGATTTTTTTTTAAAAACTCCCACAGCGGTATGAAGAAACCTAACTTCGTCTCACATACCGGTAAAGTAACTATCTGGGCTATTGAGCACGACAAACAAAAAGTAGTCTAGGAAATATTATAACTCAGTAGTACAAAACGGTAGTCTATGAAATTTTAATTACAACCTGAACAAAAATAAAGTTACCTAATTACCTACGTCCGTTAGTTTGTTTGTTTGCAGGCACACAACACGGTAAATGCGTCAGAGTAACGGAGCACGCCGTAGGAGCTAAAGCAGAGTCACACAGCCCACTGGTAAAATGGGAACGAACTGGGCCCTTCTGCTTGGGGCATTCCAACTGCGTGTCTCGGTATTGTGGTGCATTGGTATCAATGCGTACCAGCAGGGCGAGCATGTTCCTGCATTTTAAAAATTATGATTACGTAACTATTTCTTTCACGATGAGCATTAAAACTGTATCTGCCCCTCATGTCAGTTGTCCTACGGATAAAATTCAAATGTATGGAATGGCAGCTATCAGTGCAGCATATCGAAACATGTAGCGAGCAGTCACTTAACTGCACAGCGTCTGTCTGACTTAAATTATGAGCCCCACTGACAAAAACGAAACCAGAGAGTTACTTACGAGTTGGTAATAAGGAAGCGACGCGAAAAATGTTATTTTATTATTTTCTTCTGGGAGGACCTCAACAGCATCAACACGTTTTCACCAGGTACTGTTTTAAATTAATTTATTTGCACGACTAGCTTTCATGTGCATCTATAGCAGCCGATTTGGACACATCGTTGTTAATTTGACGAAAATTGAAAAAGGACAACGTCTATAACAAGCAGTGCAAATAAATTTGTTTGAAACACAGATGGTGGAATCATGCAATTTTTCAAATATAAGAAGTGTGTGGCAAGGAATCATACAGGGTGACAATTATTGAACTATATGAATAAAACGTAAATTATTTACAAACTACTGCCTTCACACACTTTATTTAACACGTAAACTTCACTACAGATATTCGGATGCCTGGCATCATTGACGATGATGTGGCGCAGACGAATAGCGAAATTCTGCATGACCTGCTGAAGTGTTGGAATATCGATGCTGTCGATGAACTCCTCAATTACTGTTTTCAGCTCAGAAATGGATTTGCGATTATTGCTGTACACCTTGTTTGTAATATAGTCAAAAAACAGGAGTCTCATGTGCTCAGATCTGGAGAAAATAGCGTCCAATCGAGGCCCAGGCCAGTGGTCTCTGATTACCCGAGAGGAAGAACGCGGTCCCCAAAGTGCTCCTCCACGACATCAAACACTCTCCTGCTTCGACGGGGTCGAGTTCCGTCTTGCATGAACCACATCGTTTGGAAATCAGGGTCACTTTGTATAATGGGAATGATATCATCTTCCAATACCTTCACGTGCCGTCACCGTATATCGCACCAATTATTCCGTGACTGGGAATTGCACACCACACAGTCACCTGTTGAGGGTGAAGAGACTTCTCGATCACGAAATGCGGGTTTTCAGTTCCCCAAATGCTCCAATTTTGCTTATTGACGAACCCATCGAAACGAAAGTGGGCTTCGTCGCTAAATCAGACCAAATGCGCATACTAAATCCCATCTGGCCCCGCGGCCAACCGTGAAGTTGGAACGTCCTAACGCGAAACGTTCAAATATTGAGACGGTTTTATTTCATATAGTTTAATAATAGCACCCTGTATGTCAAAAGTCAATATACAGTATAATTTTACAGTTAGAGCGTATGCCAAACTGTCTCTAAAATATTCTATGTACTACACAGAATAATCTGCGCTCCGCAAAGTTCGGTACTTTCTCAGACTATATGCGATAAACGATATTCACTCTTAAGAACAGCTGATTCAGGAGAAACGTTCATAAAATAATTACATGCGGATATTGCAGTTAAGAGACATCCAACCTAAAGGTGAAAGCCCCATCTCTTTGTAAGGACCAGTTATAGAGTGAGAGGGAATCCACTAAAAAAGCTCATATTTTCTGGCTGAGACCGAGAGCTGAGTGGTCAGCTCGGCCGTCTGTCATACCAAGAGGCCCGGGTTCGACTCCCGGCTGGGTCGGAGATTTTCTCTGCCCAGGGACTGGGTGTTGTGTTGTCCTCATTATCATTTCATCATCATCAGTGGAAGGCTACGGGAAACCACCACCGGAATCACTTCCCTACACCCTCATGCGGTGGACTTGAGGCTTGCCCCTGAAAAGACCTGTCGTAAGGCAGAACACACGGAAAGTCTGGCTGAGAATTTACCACCGCCGCATTTGTCCTTTTATATTCACTTGATTTTAATTTTGGTCGTCACTTTTTATTTTCAACGTCCACTCTCTTTTATAGTATGTTAATACCATTGTATACCAGTAGCATCATATCATTTCACATTTGGGGTGCGCAGTAAGGTGCAGAGCCAGTTTAAGACCCAAGCGACACAAGCCATTTGTGGCCCAATTGCTAAATTTGTGTACAGAGGGCAATTTAATTAGTATCGAATACTAACACGGCTGGAAGAATATCTTCAGAGAAGGAAAAATATTGATTAAAAAGAGATCGCAAACGAGCCGTTTACGACGCAGCTGGGAATGTACTGGTGTGACCCGCCACCGACGTCAACATCAAATGTAGTCCAAGTTAGTATAAAAGACTTTTGATTAAGTTCCCATCTAATTAGGCTCCATTTTCACCCAGCGCCTGCGTTAATAAGAGATATAGTAACACTTCAACCCACTGCGTGTTGCGGTTTTTGTTTGATTTGTCACCCTCGCAGTACTTTATTAATACAGTGGCGTACTAAGCTTCAAGACTAAAGTAACTTTGTTTGACGTTTCACTGCCAAGTAATACAGCTCGATAGAACCTGGACCACACATAGATAACTGAAAAAAGTACGAAATGAGATTTGGCAAATGCTGGGATGGTTCCTTTCAAAGGGCATGGCCGATTTGTTTCACATCCTTGATACAATCCGAGTTTGTGCTCTGTCTCCAATGACCTCGATCTCGATCGGACGTTAAACCCAATCTCTCTTCCATCTTCCTTCTTCATTTATTGAGAATTAGACTACCAGAAATGACATAAATAACACTGAAGTGTACGCGATTTATGGTGATTCCGTAGAGTACGAAAGGCGGAACATGGTTCTTAATAGGTTGCGTAACCATCACGGACAGTAGTGTATGGTCTGCGACGTGCTCCCGTGCGGGCCACAAGATTTGTAAGCCATAGTTCTTGTGATGTCACGCTGCGTTGCTTCACCAGTGTGGCTGTCAACTGCTGTATGACCGCCATTGCATGTGGGGGTGTTGCAATACGCCTGTCCAACGCATTCCAGACATGCTCGATCGGATTTAAGTCGTGGAAAAAAGCGGTCAATTCGCCGAATATACTCCTGTTCCAGAATCTCCATCTTAGTTGTTCTACGGTCGCTTATTGTCTTCCATAAAATGAAGTAAGAGCCAAATGCACCTCTAAAATGACGCACATGGGGAAAGAGTACGTACCATGTTCAAAGACATGGAGATTCGTTACACTCACCACAAAACCAGGGCCACCAATACTACCATGTTCGACAATTTTCCTGTGTGCATTACTGCATAACATATTCCCACCTCTCACTGTAAAGAGGTACGTCCAGAATCACCATTCACTTAATCTGCTCTCATCCGAACAGAGAACGTTACACCACTCCTCGTTGATCGGCGCTATACTCTCGGCACCATCGGAAATGTTGACGCCGATGAACGGATGTCACAGGAACACGACGTCACCTTGTTACTGTGGAGCTTGAGATCATGTGCCCCACAGTCCTATAGAATGTGATTGCAATTGCACCTGCCCTTTGACGTGGGTCCCTTTTCATTTCTACATCTACATCTATATCCATACTCCGCAAGCCACCTGACGGTGTGTGGCGAAGGGTACCCTGAGTACCTCTATCGGTTCTCCCTTTTATTCCAGTCTCGTATTGTTCGTGGAAAGAAGGATTGTCGGTATGCCTCTGTGTGGGCTCTAATCTCTCTGATTTTATCCTCATGGTCTCTTCGCGAGACATACGTAGGAGGGAGCAATATACCGCTTGAGTCTTCGGTGAAGGTATGTTCTCGAAACTTTAACAAAAGCCCGTACCGAGCTACTGAGCGTCTCTCCTGCAGAGTCCTCCACTGGAGTTTATCTATCATCTCCGTAACGCTTTCGCGATTACTGAATGATCCTGTAACGAAGCGCGCTGCTCTCCTTTGGATCTTCTCTATCTCTCCTATCAACCCTATCTGGTACGAATCCCACACTGCTGAGCAGTATTCAAGCAGTGGGCGAACAAGCGTACTGTAACCTACTTCCTTTGTTTTCGGATTGCATTTCCTTAGGATTCTTCCAATGAATCTCAGTCTGGCATCTGCTTTACCGACGATCAACTTTATATGATCATTCCATTTTAAATCACTCCTAATGCCTACTCCCAGATAATTTATAGAATTAACTGCTTCCAGTTGCTGACCTGCTATTTTGTAGCTAAATGATAAGGGATCTTTCTTTCTATGTATTCGCAGCACATTACACTTTTCTATATTGAGATTGAATTGCCATTCTCTGCACCATGCGTCAATTAGCTGCAGATCCTCCTGCATTTCAGTACAATTTTCCATTGTTACAACCTCTCGATACACCACAGCATCATGTGCAAAAAGCCTCAGTGAACTTCCAATGATATCCACAAGGTCATTTATGTATATTGTGAATTGCAACGATCCTATGACACTCCCCTGCGGCACACCTGAAATCACTCTTACTTCGGAAGACTTCTCTCCACTGTGAATGACATGCTGCGTTCTGTTATCTAGGAACTCTTCAATTTAAGCACACAATTGTTTCTCTATCCCTCTGTCGTCTATTTCGATATCTGCCATTTTGTCACCTGTGCGACAATCTAGAGAAGAAACTACAGTGCAGTCTTCCTCTGTGAAACAGCTTTGGAAAAAGACATATGCTGCTACTGTTTACCAAAGTCGACCACATACCCACCTTCAGGCAGCAATGCCTGTGGTTCGAAACGCTACCTATCCACGTGGAACAATGCACTCAGCATTACCGGATTCCTGGGGCAGAGTGCGCACACTATAACATGGCCGGTAGATGCGTAACCGGCAGGGCACAACATGGGAAGAGACAAAGTGTGCGAGTTACAGGCAGGCGCTGTAGGGGGAATGCCGAGCGCTGGAGGGGAATTCCGTTCTAAACTGAAGCGTATCTAACACATTTTTGCAAATATTAAGCGGAACCCACCCTCGCCCACACTTCAGCGGTCACCATTCAAACGTCACCTCTGCTTTGGTTAGTATATAAAAAGGATTCCGCTGAAAATGCAACACAAGCAGCGACACATTTTCGCGTGACTTGTCACCCATTTGTAACATTCAGAGAAATGTCATGAGGGGAGAATTTTGAGTAAAACATACATTTTTCTCGTTGCCATGTGAAAATTGCCTTCTGTTGCCAAAACGGAGCGGAGCTTACACAGTATCACTTCACTGACGTGTTGTGCAGACGCAACTGTGAGAGACTTCTGAAAGAGTTGTTTATCAAGTTTATTACGTGAGGAACTGAGGAAAGTAAGGTCAAAATGGTTCAAATGGCTCTGAGCACTATGGGACTCAACGTCTGAGGTCATCAGTCCCCTAGAACGTAGAACTACTTGAACCTAACTAACTTAAGGACTTCACACATCACCCCCCGAGGCAGGATTCGAACCTGCGACCGTAGCGGTCGCGCGGTTCCAGTCTGTAGCGCCTAGAACCGCTCGGCCGCTCCGGCCGGCAAAAGTAAGGTCAATAGTTCATGAAAAAGCACATCCTCAGTACAAAAATAAGTGTTTAATGTTTTCACTCGTGTTGTTCCAAAACCCATAGCATATCTAATTTAGGCAGCTATCGATTGCCCTTAAAAATTACGTGTTTTTTTTTTTTAAGTCCGTATGTAGTGGAATAATGTGGTAGATAATGAACTTTTGTGTAACAACCGTGACGCAAAATTTGTGTGGCATCATTTGCGAAAATGTCATTTCATTATTTCAAACAGTTTTTGAAACATGAGGAATGTTGTGGGTATTTCACTCTGGCTTTATCGCTGGCGCATACGATCGCAAATGAGTGTGCTACAACAGATCAATTTTCTCAGACTGGTGACAAACACAGACCTCCACCCTAGCCTAAAGAAAAATTCAATATGTTAACTGTATTTCATTCGCATCAACATATAATGTAATAAGCAGCAAACGAAAAATCATGGTGACATCTGTTCTTCATTGCAAACTTTTTGAGGTTTCACTCAGTGACTTACTTCAACGTAAATATAACAATAACTATGAGCATTAATGAAATGAGGGGCACATTATTGTGAAACTGACAATTAAAACTATAAGCAAAGTAAAAATGAGTTTTATCTACAGAGTAGTTTCTGTAAAATCGTTTCAGAAAGACTGGAGGGTGCACGTCAGGATAGCGTCAAAATCCTGCGCGGGCTCTACTCATGTCACACATCGTCCTCCTTCCAGTTACCCGATGACACTCGTGTGAAGCCGTTCAGATGTTGTCTCCAGGCCATGTTGTAACGAAGAACGCCATCACATTTCATAGTCTCTGCTCGCTGATTGACGCACGCACAAACACACAGTCTTTTCCAGTTCCTTCAAATGCCTAGTGTTACGAGGCCAGCCCCATTTGGCACTTTCCACGCTCACCTCACGCTAAGTGACGTCCAGCTTTCTGTGCATGATTGCGAGACTTCTGGCAACATGCTACCACTCTTTCATTCATTTCCACCGAGTTGTTAATGTGATACCTTACTTTATCTCGTTCTTAAATTCTGCAGGGCACTGTAGAATACTTACCGTTCATACCAACCATAACTTTTTTCTTTTTCGGTTCTTCTGAAATTTAATAAGTTACTGGTCGTTGCCTTCACATGTAGCATAAAACTTATTCTGTTAAGCAGTGACGTACAGCTAACATGTCAATATAAACTTATGCGATATGTTATGCATTTCTCTCCCGCTTTTTCCAATGGAAAGTGAAAAAACTTGTAAAGTATTGCTAAACTTTTATATTTTCCTCTTAGTTGGATAATGGCCCATTTTTATTGAAGCTAGAATAATACAGTAGATCTAATTGCTGTTAGATTTGTGGAGAGCACACACTACTCGAAAGACTTCTACGGATGCAGTTATTATAGGGGGCCTGGATTAGGGGGCCTGGATTATGTTAACATAGTACTGGAGTATTTCAGACGTTCCCCAGCGTTGAAACTAGTAGCCTAAAAACTTTATTTAGGCTACTAGTTTCAACTACTGATAGTATATGTTTCTGCAAGAGTAGGACCGGCCGCTGTTCCTCACTTCATATACTTTTATGATAGATTTACGATTAACTAAATCAGGCGCCTTTGCAGATGTTAAGTGAATATGAGTTAGTGAACTCATCACCACCGGCTACAAATGGTTTACATTGTTTGCATACTTTAACGAATTTTAGTAAAGAATGTGACAACTCCTACACAGAACATTCTGAGCGGTTCCTTTTTTACTTGCAAGTTCATGAACGTGCTCTACATGCCTAATAGACACTTGTTCAACAGCAGTTTCCACAGCACTCTATTTTAGATCTGTTCGATACAAGTCCCCAAACAATACATAGAAAATTTCTAATACACTTATTACTCTCATCTTATTTTCAGAGCCTAAGATTTGCGAAACTGAAACGTGGTAACACACACTACACATTCTTCTGAGGCGAATTACTTTACTCCCAAGAAAATCTACCTAAAATGCACCGAAAAACTAACATTTGCAGCCTACACAAGTTTAAGTAAATTCTGCCTGCTGCTCTTTGGGTCAGTTTTCTGATACGAGTACAGACGTCTAGAAACAAACTCAACTCTAACAAAGCTCAAACGCAACACATTATCCTCACAGAAAAGTTAAACGCATACTGAAAGCATCGAGCCCACAAACACAGCCTATGCTGTTAGGACTTGCCTCCATCCTAGGAGATTTAACTCTCACAGGCTCGGCACCTATTTTGTGACGTCACATACGCTTCGTGGCAGCTGTCGGAGACAACGTGTTGTCTCATTGAATACCCGCTCCCCGTCATATTTTTGAAGTTAGGTAACGCCTAATGTGCCCGAAATTTCGATAGGTAAACCGCTGGGTACGTCAGGCGCTGTTGGCAGTTTCCCTTTGACTTTCCAGCAAAGGGGAGTTCCTGATTATCAGATTTCACGCCAGTGTCATGGATTAAACACCAAACCTCTCCGCCTTGTCTCGTGAAGTACGTATGCGATACTGTCGACGGGCACCTTCCATCGGAGGGGATATTAAGGTCGGTGGCATCCTTGGTGCTCTTCGAGAGAAGCAGGCTATGTGCCAGCACCAGGTTTCACCCTCTCCCTTTTCTCATCATCATACAACTCAAACAAGACGAAACACTACACATCCGTCCATTACAGTAGTCTACACGTATCAGATACACTTAAAAGACACTCCTTGCACTTAACGAAGTAAAGATGCCAGTGTGCACCAGGAACAGGAAAAACCGTTCCAATTAAGCAGCTTAACCTGCCCTTCGAGGTCTCCCAGCCTACCGTGACGTAAAATTTTTAAAACTCTTCCCTCCTACTTTCTACAAATGTTCATTACAAGAGGGCTGGAACTTTAATAGTAGCAACTATTTGTTTACAGCTCGTACAAAATAGATAATTGTTTTAAAGTTTTACTGGCCTGCAAGGTAGTAACCATCATTGTGTATAACCCGCTGCCAGCGATGTGGAAGTCGTAGGATACTCTTAGCAGTGCCAGTTGTGTTGACAGTTCGAGCGGTGCGGTGTTATTGCCCGACGAATTTGTATCAGTTCTGAAGCGTGTCAAGTAAAGTGTTTCCTTCAGTATATAAATCGAGTTAAACTTACGAAAGCTTAAGTCAGGGGAGTGCAGTAAATGGTACAGCACTTAGGAGCCCCATCAGTCAAACAAATCAGTAACAGCTTTCACTGTACGTGCATGAGCATTGTCCTGCAAAATGCAAGAAAAGGCACGAACGGATGAGACATTGTTGAAATTAAAGAGAACATTTTTAACCGCTTCAAGAAGAGAGTGCCAACGGAGGCTACAACAGAGGCTACTCTTCGGAAACTGGGAAGAAAGGCCTTTTCAACTAGGTCTCTGACAGATGTAACAAGCAGTGGAAGACCCGAGACATATGACAATGACACAGAAGTCACTGAAAGCTTAAACGCATCATTGCTTCGTTCGCCAGCTGACGCTGCGATTTAACTGAGGAGATAGACTAAAAAACAGAATTTACAGATTTAGTACATGCCTTAGCCTGTCTTGACTGTGACACACTCTTTGGAATTGCGAACTTAGCAGGAGTAAACCACTAGGAATAAAAAGTTATGTGCAGGATGTATAGAAACCATACTGCACTCATAAGTATCGAAGGACATTAAAGGGAATCAGTGGTGGAGAAGAGACTCAGACGTAGCCTGTCCCTATCATTCTGCAAGCTGTAAAGGAGACCAGGAGAAAATTGGCCACGTGATTTAAGTACAGACAGAAGAAGTAACAACTTCAAGGTTTACGGATAACTCGTAATTTTGTCAGAGACGAGAAAGGGCCTGGGAGACGGAATGGATCGTGGCTTGAGTAGAAGTTATCTGGTGAACATCAAGAAAACTAACTCAAGAGTAATGGAGAGCAGTAAAATTGTGTTAGGTGATTCAGAGGGAATCACATTAGGAAATGGTGCACTGAAAGTGGTGCACGTGTATTGCCCTTTGAGTAGCAAAATAGACGATGTTCATAGTAAAGAGGATATAAATGACAAGCTGGCAATAAAAAGACACACATTTCTGAGAGACAGAAATATTGTAACATCTGAAATTATAGTTATTTATCTTGAGTGTTTTATGGATTGGAACGACAAGTAGAATAAAAGGTTTCGAAATGTGGGGCTACAAAAGATTGCTGAAAATAAGATGAGGCAATTCTGAAGAGGCTGAATTACAGAATTGGGAGAAATCGTTTGACCGAAACGTCCTGAGGCACCAAGGTGCAGTAAATTTGTTTATCGAGGTGAGTGTGGATGATAAAAATAGTGGAAAGACACCACATAGTGACTACAGCAAATAGGTACGAGTTGATTTGGAGTTGAAGAGGCTTCTACAGGAAAATTAGCACTGAAAACTGCATCGAATAAGTCATCGAGCTGAAGGCCACAACAACAATCGAAGCGATTACACGGGAATTCTCAAAAGGTGGCATTACGTACAGATAAATACATTGGATAAAAACCTCTTCTGTTTTCTGGTAATGGGCTCAAGTGTTTACGCAGATCTACTAAAAAAAAGACGATCGGAATATTCTGTTTCACGTGCAGCCGCGCGTTCGTAATCCTGATTCAAACTGTGACGTCGCACTGCTGTGGGAGGCACACTGGAACCGTAATTATGCAGCTATGGCGGGGAATAACCTCGAGACTCGTAAACACATGCACACCCACGCACGCAAAAACACGCACACATACAGAGCAGTGTTTGGAGCTTACCGCCCCGCGAGTGCTGCTCAACTTAGAAAAGAGGCTTACCACAGCTTAGGTTGGCAAGTGGGTAACTACTTGTGCAGCGCCCCAGACGCCAACTAGTCCAGACCGTGTAGCACCGCCGCTACCCACCCGCCTCCCGCCCCCTCTGACCAGATTTACCTCCTGCGCGGTGCATTTAACTTGCAGGAGAACAGGTGGGCGTAGCGAGCGCTTTAGCTGCGCTGCAGCAGCAACGCTACCTGGAAAACTCGTAGCGACATGGCCATTCTTTTCTTTTTTTTTTACTTGACTTTGCAAGCAACGAGGTCAGGTGTTTTATTTTCTTGCAAATAAAAATTACATTTTCGCTACGGATGGGAAAGTAAATCAGTTGTGTGTCGCATCTGGGCACACATTTAACAAGAAGTATTTGTATATGTGGTGAAAATCTTCCACGGTTCGCAATCTAAACGTCTGCTTGTGGTATCGAAGCATTCAGCTTAGAAAGTAACTCATGTATCAACTACTGTCGATGGAGGTTCAACCTCTGTCGTATCTCTGTGAACTACCAGCGAGTACTGTGGTGTCCCACTAAAGCGCCCCGTCTCCCGCCTTTTAGAATGCTGTCCGCACTGTCTTACTCTCACAAACAGAGGTCCTTAGCGGTGGGAGCGACTTTTTGAAATCAGCTATGCGGTGACGTACACTCAAGCGCATAAGATACTGGTACAGGCATGCGTATTCAAATTCAGAGATATGTAAACAGGCAGAATGCGGCATTACGGTCAGCATTGCGCATATAAGACAGCAAGAGTCTGGCGCAGTTGTTAAATCGATTACTGCTGCTGAAATGGCAGGTTATAGAGATATAACTGAGTTTGAACTTGGTGTTATACGTGGCGCACGAGCAATGGGACCAACGGCGACTGAAGAGAATCGTTAAACGTAACAGAACTGCATCCCTTCCACAAATTGCTGCAGATCCACTGTTGGGCAATAAGTCTCAGCATGCAGACCATTCAAAGAAACATCATCGATGTGGGCTTTCGGAGCCGAAGGCCCACTCGTGTACCCTTGATGACTGCACGACACAAAGCTTCACTCTTCGCCTGGGCTCATCAACATCGGCATTGGACTGTTGATGCCTGGAAATATGTTGCCTGGTTGGACAAGTCTCGTTCCAAATTGTATCGAGTGGATGGACGTGTGCGGGTATGGAATCCATGGACCCTGTATGTCAGCAGAGGACTGTACAGGCAGTTGTAGGCTCTGTAATGGTGTGGGGCGTGTGCAGTTGGAGTTATATGGGATCCCTGATACGTCTAGATACGACATGTACGTAAGCATCCTGTCTGATCACCTGCATCCATTCATGTCCATTGTGCATTAGGACGGACATGGGCGATTCCAGTAGGACAATGCGACATCCCTCACGTCCAGAATTGCTACAGAGGGGCTCCAGGAACACTTTTCTGAGTTGAAACACTTCCGCTGGCCACCAGACTACCCAGACATGAACAATAATGAGCAATCTGAGATATCTTGCGACGTCCTGTTCAGAAGAGACCTCCACTCTCCTGCATTCTTACGGATTTATGGACACGCTGCAGGACTGACGATCTCATTTCCCTCCAGCACCACTTCAGACATTAGTCTAGACCGTTCCACGTCGTGCTGCGACATTTCTGCGTGCTCGCGGGGGCCCCATATGATTTTAGGCATGTGTACCTCTTTCTTACGCTCTTCAGCATAGATTAAAGTACCAAGTTTCACACCCTCCAGTTATTCGTGCTGCTGGGCTCTCGTTTGCGAGTAATCAACGAAAAAAATTCTGTAATTTGGGGTTATTCTCTTCAGCTTACAAAAATGTGCGTTAGATAGCTTACTTGAGCAGCGTAACGGTTCAGGTACAGGCCTCATGTGCCAGAGGTTGAGGTATCCGAGCTCATCAGAAGCTCTGGAATTTTTTATTTTTAAATCTTTATCATCATGTAAATTTGCTTATCATTTTTATTCAGTTAATTGAATTAAATGTAATTTTATATGTGATTTGTTTTGCCGGATCGTTTTAATCAGAGTGCTCTCATTTTTCTTCCTATAATTCTATTTCCACTTGGAATATTTGTGTATGTGATTTTAATTATTTTTGTGTATAACTTCGATTTAATTTCTTCCGTTTTATCACCCTACATTTTTGCCTACGTTATTCCATCCACTATTACGTCCTTCATTTTGGCTGAATTTCGTTTTATGTATAGCCCCATCTTTCGTTTAAATCTTTATCTGCGTAACTTTGTCAGTAGTGGAATAAGAATTAATATTTTAAATATTTTTTTGACGTTAAACACCCAAAAAACTATATCTTGTAACGGGAAATGCACAGTTGCACAGGCTTTTGATTTTTAACCTATTAATCGGTAGTTTCAAATGTTTGAATATTATGGTAGATAAATGGAAATAGCTACATGCACATGCACAAGGATCCCAAGTGCAAACTAATGTCTGGAAAGAAAATTAGAGCTGTTGTAAACGTCAATACATCGATGAAAATGATGTGTCAAAGCAATAAAAATTTAAAAAAATACATTTTGCCAATTAATTGAATGCAAATAATGGTCAAAGTCATTTCAGTAAAGATTAAAAAATAAAACACTACAAAGCATTTGATGAGATGTTAACCGACAACTTCTTGTACTTGTGGGTTGTGCCTTCACCATCAACACTACGCAACCAGTCTGCTTAACAGTCCTTCTTTTAAAGCTGCAGTGCATCATGTGAAATTCCAAAATTTTTTTCGTCTATTGCTGGTAAACGAGGGCCCATCAGGGAGAATGGCTGCATTGCACGAAACTTGGGAACTTAACTTACATCACCCTATACATGATTTAGAAACCTCGATACCACCGATGGGTACCTCACCTTGTGAGTCGGTGTTCGTCGCCAAGTACATTTGAGTGTCCCTGTAGCTATCCAGTGGACACGGCCGCACTCCGAGCCCCTGTTGTGTGTCGCGCTGTTCACTCTAGCCCGTTAGAAGAGGCGCACCCGCTGCACTGCATTTTGAGGAAACTTCCTGTAATCAAAAGGGTCGGGCTGGTGACGGACCGAGGCGAGCTGCGTCTAAGGAACTAGATGTTTGCGACTTAGTCCAATGCACAGCCAGCGGACCGCCGAAGACAATTGATTTGGTGAGAAGCCTAGCTTAAAACATTGTCGTTCGGCCATTCTGTGTCCCACAGCCAATTACTGGTGCATTGGCAGAAGACAAATCTTGTGTAAATTTATTTAAGTTGTAAGGTTGCAGATCACTGCCATTAGGTTTGATATTCGTACATCCATCGTAGGTTATGTCTTATGTTTTATTTATGCTCTGGATTCCGCACTGTTTGTTGCCCCTTCTACGTTTTTCAGAAAGTTAATAGCTTTTATTGAGTAATTACAGACTTCCGTAAATATTTACTTAGAGCACCGAAACTTTTGTCGGCTCGTATGTTCTGTACATAATCTGAGCTCTGTTCCCACATCGTTATTATTTGTTATTTTTCATCCATCCGGATTGTTTTATGAGAACTGCGTTATAAATTATATAGCTGCCGTGTACGGCAAGTTGCTGCGTGGAATTCTCGCCTGCATTAGGTGGGGTGCACGTCCAGTCCCGGTGACAGTGAATGGCTAATGATTTCACTAAAAACACTGCCATAAATTAAAGTAGCGTTTTCGAGCCTATCAGCAACTGAACTGTGCAGTTTTATTTGTTTGTGCAGTACTGGCTTCAAGAAATAATTTTTTTTAATAAATATTTTCCTGCTACTGTTAAACCTTTCGGAGTGTAAGGTCGTGGTCCACGAGATTCTTCTGATCCTAACGTTTCGTCCGGAACCGCGCTAAACTTCTTCAGAGGCGTTGCTTCTCCGTTGAGTCGGCAAGACCCAGCGGTGGAGCGACGCCTCTGAAGATGTCCAGCTCAATTCTGGACGAAACATTAGGATCAGAAGAGTTTCGCAGACCACGACCCTATAACCCAAATGGCTTACCAGTAGCAACGTCATCCGGTGGCGAAATCCTTCAATCAAAATATTTTCTTGGCCTGGCAACTTCAAAAATGGTTCAAATGGCTCTGAGCACTATGGGACTTAACTGTTGAGGTCATCAGTCCCCTATAACTTAGAACTACTTAAACCTAACTAACCTAAGGACATCACACACATCCATGCCCGAGGCAGGGTTCGAACCCGCGACCGTAGCGGTCGCGCGGTTCCGGACTGTAGCGCCTAGAACCGCTCGGCCACTCCGGCCGGCTGGCAACTTCCATTCTAGCTTCTCGCTCTCAACCTTGCAGAAAGCCTTTTCTTTTTTGTATCCGACTGTGATTCGAATTCCTCACCCAACCCGAGGATCGATACAAAAGACAGGTCAGAGATATTCAGCCAATACCGCAGAAACAAAATAAAGCAGTGAGTGAACTGAAGCCTATTGAATGGAAAAAGGCAGAGGCAAACATTTTATTTTTTTCCTGCCACTATGGATTATAAAGAGTATTCAGCTCTTCATCCTGTGCCCTCTCTCCATTTTGCACTTCATTTAGACACTGTTATCTGCAAGGTATTGCATTCCAAGACACTGAAACTCAGAATTTCGCAAGTAGAGGCACAGTCTCTAGTCTTCGCTGTTGCCTCGCGTAATGCAGTCTTCCACATGAAACCTGGAATTTACCTACATCAATACTGTAAAAGGTATTCTCTGTTACCTCTGAAGCCTAAGAATATCAGAATTGTTCTATACTGATTTTGCAGAGGAAAATTATGTATGTAAAAATTGGTAAAGAGAGAATATGCACTTAATCCTAAACTCAACCAGTTAAAACGACGACCTCCAGTGTACGATAAACGCATCATTGCCCACTTACATGCTTCTCTTCTTACTCAGTTATTCATTACTATTCATTAATTACAGAAGTCACAATAGATAAAAGTACAGTTGAAGATACAGAAAACGCTAAGAGCAAATGTCAGGCTACCAGAAAAGAACTGTTGCGCGTCCACATCTCTGTAGCGGATACTTTCCTGTCAGGACGAAGGATGGGAGCTCCGGAGCAGAGTCGATGTTCCCCATTTGTATTTCTGATATACGGTAATCCATCTGCTTCCTGATATGGGCGTTTACATACATTGCAGTTATAGATGAGCGACGTAAACAGATGACGAGTAGCTTAAGAGCTCTGGTTCAAAGCGATAGGATTCTCATCAGGACTGAGAACAAACCAATATACGGAAGCCAGAATCCATAGTTCACACATACATGATGATGTCACACGTAGGAGAGTTACAGCAAAGGAGTTGAACGACTAATAATTAAGAGGGAACTGGAATTCGTCAGTACGCTGTTTTTCTTTCAAAGCATCAGAATTTCTTCCTTTCGTCTAATACGTGGTCTCCAAATGCTGATTTTTCTCATTTCTGTAGTCTTTCATCAGCTTCTTCTCAGTCCATTTTTTGTGCTCATCAGATCGTTGACTGCATTCAACAGGTCCTGAAATTATTCCTCATTTTCACTTTTAGCATTGTTATCAGTGAATCATGTAGTCCCGGCGGAGGTTCGATTCCTTCCTCGGGCGTGGGTGTGTGTGTGTTTGTCCTTAGGATAATTTAGGTTAAGTAGTGTGTAAGCTTAAGGACTGATGGTTCAAATGGCTCTGAGCACTATGGGACTCAACTGCTGAGGTCATTAGTCCCCTAGAACTTAGAACTAGTTAAACCTAACTAACCTAAGGATATCACAAACATCCATGCCCGAGGCAGGATTCGAACCTGCGACCGTAGCAGTCTTGCGGTTCCAGACTGCAGCGCCTTTAACCGCACGGCCACTTCGGCCGGCTAAGGACTGATGACCTTAGCAGTTAAGTCCCATAAGACTTCATACATTTGAACATTTGAATCTTATAACTGAGATCCTCTCACATAGACCTTTAATCCCACTCGTAAACCTTTCATTTAGGACTATCATTACTTCTTCGATCTGTAGACTGGACGGTGGAGAAAAAGAGACTGGAGTGGTGCCGTAATACCCTTTCAAAATAAAAAATTGTCTGTTTGTTTTTCATTCTTATAATTCTGTGTTCGGTCTTATGTAAAAATTGAACTCTATGTGTCACATTTTTGGCCGGGAGTCCCCTTCCACGGAGACTGGCCACGTGATCAAAGTTTCTTTGCGAGGGGTGTTCAATAACTAAGGCAATACTTTTTTATCGGCATATTTCGGCCGAAAAAATGCGGGATCTGCTGTGGAAAGTCGTGGAATATTCCTGCTTCAGCCCCTATAGCTTCAAAAGTTCCGGTAGGTGGCGGCCCTGTAGGTACCTTTCAAAATGGCTTCTGCAACGGAGGTGCGTGGCAAGCAGACAGCAGTCCTTCAATTCCAGAGTATGACAGATATTCATAGGCGTTTGCACAGGGTCTGCGGAGACCTAGCAGTGAACAAAAGCACGGTGAGTCGTTGGGCGCGGCGCCTTTCATCACCGAAACGAGGTTACACCGACGTGTCAGATCTCACACGTAGGTGGTCAGCCGTAGACAGCTGTGACTCCTGCAGTGTTGGGACTTGCGGACGCTATCATTCAAGTTTCTCGACAGATCGCAATCAAACACTCCAATGCACAACTGTACGTCTCTGTTGGCTTGCGCACCCCAGCGTGGCTCACAAAACTTCATCGGTCTGTTTTTCTTCATTCACCCTTCGGCCTGGGTCTCGCATTGTCGGACTTCCATCTGTTTGGCCCTATGAGTGATGCACTCCACGTGGACGATGTAGAGGTTACTGATGCGGCAAGACGTTGGCTCCGACATCGACCATCACAGTGGTACCATGCGGGCGTACGGGCACTCCCAGTAACATGGTGTAAGGCCGCCGCGTGGAAGAGGTTACGTTGAGAAACAGAGTTTTGTAGCCAAAAGAGTGGGGAACAATATGGTAAATCGGAATACTGAATAAAACCAATCAGCTTTCAGAAAAAAATGTGTTTCATTACTTACTGAAGGCCGCTCTTATTTGACGCTGATACGTGATTCCTTAATCGTACCACACTTACACACCATATCTTAAATACCATAAAAGAGGAAGCGGGATGGGATCGTGGTTGGCAGTCACAATTTATAATTAAGACAATTTATTGAATTACCCTTTTAAAAAATTTGACAATTACAAATTGTGGACGAGCCACTGGATAAAACTTTGCAAGTACAGTTAGAAACCCAACGTACTCAGTACTCTAACATACAATTCCAAATTAAGATAACAGCGTTACTGACAAACTCCCAAATATAACTTCCCTCAAAATAGATATAATGAAACAGTAAATGGCGACTTAATAACACTAGAACACTAGTGCCAAGCTAAGATGTCATTACATAACATGATAGAACCACTTAAATCAAGAAACTACAACAGAAACACTGATCTTAGAAACATAAAAAATATATCTATATATATACCTGCTGGGGATTTTCTCTGCCTCGGGATGGCTAGGTGTTGTGTGATGTCCTTAGGTTAGTTAGGTTTAAGTAGCTTTAAGTTCTAGCTGTTAAGTCCCATAGTGCTCAGAGCCTTTGGAACCATATATACCAGCTTAACCCGCCTTGACGGAAGGAAAATAAATACTAAACTTAGAAGGGCGATATGTGAACAACTCCGGTAGTGGCCAGGTTCTTAAACACTGCCAGGCCTAGACCTCGGATGACATTTCACTCCCCGCCAAGGCGCTGGCACAATCAAAAGTTTCTGCCCGAATCACAAAGACATTCCAATGACTCTGAAGCATAGTAAAACTCGGGAGAAACTTTGACTCACTTACAGAAGGACAACTGTATTAGTAGAATGCAGGCCTTAAAAACGGAAACATAAAATAATTTGATTGCAAGAGATACAAAGCACTAGTAAAACTTCTGAGAAGATTTAAAATATCTGCCACCATTTAACTAGACCAACTGAACTCTTCCACACCGTCTTAAGGTGCAACTAAGAAAGTCTCACCATAATAATAAGTTTAAAATCTCTGAATGCGTCGGTGAACATTCCCTTCAAATTTTGTTCCCAGCGAAGTCACAGAACTTTTACCTGCAAGCTGCTCATGTCAGCAAAACGCCCAACCAATTTCACATCACAACGTGTAACGGCCATCACGCTCGTTCGGTAGCCGTTGACACTCGTCTCCCCGCAATTGTCACGAGATCTCGAGGGTTACCCGTCGAAGGCTAACAACCAACTCGCTTCGCCTGCCAAGCCACAAGATAAGACACGCGAAAAGCAAAGATAACTTACCTCAACCAAAATCGATCTCAACGACACGTGAACAAAATAAGACTGGAGCCACCACGCCACGGCTCAGACGTGACTTCGGAGAATTGTGTCCACAATGATGAAAGGACACACACAAACACACACACACACACACACACACACACGCACGCACGCACACACACACACGAGACGAGCTTGCGCGCACACATTCCATAGTGGAGGTAAGTCCTGACTGGGCTGGGAATCGAACCCGGGGTACGGCAAGAAAAAAGGAATAAAAGTGAGATAGTGTTAATACTTTCATCCTTCTTTACCTCCTCTGCATTACTGCAGATGACTTGTCACTGAGCACACTTGTACTGTACATGCAGTACACGTGAGGTGCCTAGTTGTTTCCACTGCCATGTGTGGAATACATAAGTTCTTGTACACTTCACCAACCTGCTGTCTTCATGATGATGATGTCCCCACTGCAGAAAACAGCACGCAGGTCGTGGATTCTTTTTCTTGAGGCTCAAATTGACTTCACAAGGAACTGCTGCTACGAATAAACTATAGCTCATTTGGGATGCCACTCGCGTTTTTATTGATATAGACACGAGAAACTATTCTTGATCTCAACGTAATGAACATATCTTTCCACAGTCATTATATCTGGCTAAAATAACATGAAATACATCCCGCCACAGACAACATGTCTGTCTACTGGAACCGTCAGAACTGGAGAATAAAATTACATGAATCAAATACTTCTATTACAGACAACATGTCTGTAACTAGCGACGGTCGGAACTGTAGTAAATAAAACTGCATGAAACAAATACTGCTATAATAGACAACATGTCTGTCTACTGGAACGGTCAGAACTGGAGAGCCGGACTGCCCGAGACACTTCGCGCGCCAAGCCAGCAAGGCGTGACCCGAACGCCACAGAAGTGCTTCGGCAGTAGTATCGTCAGTCTTTTGTTTTAGTAATACTTCGATTTTAATAATTTTGAAATGACTGATTGATAGCTGGCTGTTGAGAGATGTTTATTTAAAAAAATGAAGTAATTTGGATGACAGGTTTAATTAATAATAGCAACTAAAGTTGAACGTTTTGGCGCCCTACCGCCGAACACAGCGGCCAAGCACAGAGCAGCAGTATCATGCAGACGGTCTTTCTCACGCGAATGGTACCGAATCTAACATCTGCCACCGGTACCTCATCCCACATTGCCTCATCTCTATGCTTCTTGCATCTCCACTGCCCTGGGAATAGCTTCCTGGAGCCTAATATGATGGGTCAATAAGCCAGAAATATTACAGGGGTCCTCTGGTGCAGAGTCATCAACGCTAACCCCAAGACCAATAAATGCTGACTGTATTTGTACAAACAATATATCACCCGTATTTCCTGATAATGTACATCTATTTTTCCAAGAATTTCAACACCCCGCGCTATTTTACGTCGTAGAAGTCATTTTCTTGGACGTCACATCCTGTGTGAGTGTCCCGCTTTCCTTCAGACCTGTCCAGTATTATGAAACGTAAAGTCATGAGAGCCTCTTTGGTGACTTCACCTTTCTCGAAGCCAGACCGACCGCCATCCAACATATCATGAATTCCCTTTTCCGTTCTTCTGTATACGATTCTTGTCAGCAACTTGTTTCGAGCGATCTGAAACAGAGATATAAATATAGTTCCCAAGTGCTACGATGTAGCTTATCGCCTCTTGCGTATCTCAGAGCCAGCGTGCGCTGTGACCTCCGCACTGCCAGAGTGCAGCAGCTCCTGGGAGGCCTGTTAAGTGCAGAGCGGGCCCGCGCAGCGGCTAACAGCCCCCCCCCCCCCCCCTCCCCACCGACCCCATGCTCCTACCCCGCTCCAGTTGCTGCGCAGACCGCCACCACCCCTCTCTGGCCAGAGGGCGCAAAGTATGGCAACTAATCGGCGGCGGTGCCGTGTTAGGCTTATCGCACTGCTACTTGTACATTGACTGATACATTGTATTTAACCTTTTTTAGTCCCTGACGCGAACAAAAAATGGTTCAAATGGCTCTGAGCACTATGCGACTTAACTTCTGAGGTCATCAGTCGCCTAGAACTTAGAACTAATTAAACCTAACTAACCTAAGGACATCACACACATCCATGCCGAGTGACGCGAACAGAGGGGTGTTACAAGCTTAACGTCTGTATCAGTCTGTCTTTGTGTGGTATCATAGTTCACAGAAGAAAAGTCAGATTTTAATTCTATTTTTTAATATGACAGGTGTTTTAATCGGGATGGCTCTTAGCTATGTCCCAAGAAAGTCTGTTCAGCTGTTTAAATTTCATCAGCTAAATTAAGTAACAATGCTTTCCCTTCAGCACGCTGTTTTCTTATGCGCAACGTAATACGTAAGAGCTACATCAGGTTACGTAGTAACATACTGTAGAACTCAAAAACGTCCAAACAAAAGCCCTGGACAACATATGTTTATCTTTTACGGCTCGCCAAGAATGATGATTTTTTGCTTTAAAAGTCGCCATTTTATCACCTAAAAAGCAGACGTTTGGATCAAAATACTGTAACTTCATGTATAAATAAAAATGAAAATAATTAAATTAGGATAATTAAATTTTGACCTATGGGAACTGATAAATCTTACATCATGAAAAACTGAAAAATTTTGACGTAAGCAGCGCTACGCCATGGCCCTGTGAAATCAATCTGACTCTGTCCGCCGGCCAGAGTGGCCGCGCGGCTCTAGGCTCTTCAGTTTGGAACCGCGTGACCGCTACGGTCGCAGGCTCGAGTCCTGCCTCGGGCATGGATGTGTGTGATGTCCTTAGGTTAGTTAGGTTTAAGTAGTTCTAAGTTCTAGGGAACTGATGACCTCAGATGTTAAGTCCCATAGTGCTCAGAGCCATTTTTTTTTACTCTGTCCGTGAGAAATAAAATGAAAAATTCTTACCTCGTGATGGTGTCTCCGGATGACGCTGTCTGTACATCTGCTCGTAAATGGCACTGCTTAGTGCAATGCTGGCCGATCTACTAACAGTGGATAACATTTGTCTCATATCTGAATTACAAGAAAAACTGACCCTACTTAGTGACACAGCTGGTCGTCTGATTACCTAAGAGCACATGACTATGGTCTGACAAAATTTCTGGAATATTTTAATTTGGATAAACGACTGGATCGGGACTGGCAATGACTTAGGAGAAATTATACTATTATAGTTGACTGGTAGAAACAATTACATTCTGCAAATTTTTTACTTTATTGATAAAGATCTACAATTCATTACACGGGAAAATTGAATATTTTTACAAATCTGGGTCAATGGTGCTGACGAATGACAAAAGAAAAGATTGAACCAAAATCATATTAACATCTCAAACAAGTGACTTAACTACGCGCATACCAACAAAAATAATAAAATTTACATTACAATAGATTGTTGACTTAATTACACTGTTGATTTTTCATTATATTAACAATTGGTTCACATGGCTCTGAGCACTATGTGACTTAACTTCTGAGGTCATCAGTCGTCTAGAACTTAGAACTAATTAAACCTAACCCAAGGATATCACATACATCCATGCCCGAGACAGGATTCGAACCTGCGACCGTAGCGGTCGCTAAGCTGCAGACTGTAGCGCCTAGAACCGCACGGCCACTCCGGCCGGCTATTAACAATTATCCATTTGTTCATCCTTATCTCATTCCATGGTATCATTTAGCTCTGCGGCTGATCACAGTTATTATTCAGTTCCATATAATTAAGTTTTACAATTTGTTCTTCACTGTGACTTTAACAACTACTAACTGTAAACTGCACTGTACCAGCTACAGACTACGACTACACTGTAGCAGCGAGCAGAGACTGCTCTGACCTGCGACTCAATTGCAGCTCTCTTTTAACAGGGCAAAGATATTTTGTGTCTGAGGCAGCGCCTGTGAATTGTCGTTCTAGCAAGTGAACAATACATCGAGATTACATTTGCTCCAGCAGTGTGGTGAACCCTTACAATACTACGGCTTATATTAAAGTAAAATGGGCATTACATATTATTTTTTACTTCTTAGAGGGTTTTTGTGTCAGAGCTTTTTTTAATTTTTAATTTAAGTTTTCTGATTAGAGACGCGAGCTTAGGTGCCTCATGTGTTGCTAACTGAACTATGACTCGATTTCAGCCGATCAAGAACTGCAGATGGCGACAAGCGTTGGGTAAGAAAGTCGTGCGACGTTAATGCTCTGCATTTAATGTGACAAAGGGGCAAACATACGGCTCTGAACAAAGCTAGGACCGTAAAAATCCTAGGGACGAGCCGTACGACGTTTGTTTACGTCCTGTACCAGTGTTAGTAAAATAATTTACTAAAAGATGATCATGCGGTCGAACAGCTAATAGTAGACAAGTTATTCGGATTACAAATTAATGAACACAAACAGAGAAACATTTCAAATAAACGTATAGCAACACTGCAGACTGAAATTTCAAGAACATATGGCCTATTCAGTACGAAGTAAACTCTTTCTGTTTACGCCCTGTTCCTGTGTTAGTAAAATGATTTACTAAAAGGTGATCAAGTGGTCGAACAGTTAATGGTAGACAAGTTATGCGAATTATAAATTAATGAACATAAACAGAGAAATATTTCTAATAAACGTAGGCAACATTGCAGACTGAAATTTCAAGAACAGCTGACCTATTCAATACGGTGCAAACTCCTGCTGAATGGCGGTCCTACGAGCAGCTCTTTTATATGTAAACAGAGCTAATTACTGAAATATATCAACAGCACTTGAATTATCTAGAGTGACACCAAAGAACCTCCACTGAAATCAAAGTGTGACATTTGATCGATACACAAGTTCCTTCACCCGCATTCTTAGATGCCCGTAACCAAGAACCGATAAGTGATCCGAACTGTCTCTACCTGAATAAAATCCACACCACTCTGCCGTATTCTCTAATGGCAGAAAGCTGTTGCCTCTCATTTTCGCTCAGTGTCCTGAACTGCTCTCTTTCCTCTTCCTCCCTCCTGCTGCCAGGAGCACCTTTTTCCCCATCAACATCCACCAACGTCATCACACCTCTGCAGCTCCGTACCAGTTCACACACTTCGTACAACGCTTTGACATACATACAAACTGCACTAATGGTCAGGTTATGTCATGATGTGTCTGTTGACAGCAGTTTTTACCGTTTTTACTTGCAGATTTGTGCTTCTGCCGCACCCTCATTTATACTGTTATGTGCCTGCTAATTATCATTTGTTATCATTTTTAATTGTATATCTCATTAACAATGACATACTTGCCCTTTGACCGCACACCTACTTTTATTATGATCAACATTGACTACAGATTAAAAAATCGATTCACTAATAACTGAATACTGCTTCATTTTTTCAGTGTAAGTGTAGAGAACGGTCTGCTTCGATACCCTTATATACAGGGTGTAAATTCTAAGATGACAAACCAGAATAACTTGAAGAATAAGCTTCTCACGAAAAAATGTGTAGAATCCAAAGTTGATTATTTTTGAGGGGGGACATCTGCTGGTGCTAAAATTAGCCCGCCACCCCAGACCCCTGGAAGTGGGGCGGGAGGCAACTTCAAAATTTCAAATGGGACTCCCATTTTTTATTGCAGAATCAGATTCTACATAATAAACTACGTACATTTTGTCTTAAACATTTGTTTTGATTCTTGGTAGTTGGCGCTGTAATTCAAGAAAATCTATGTTCTCATTGTTGGGTGGAAAATGATTGCGGATAAATAAAAAGTACTTATTTACTTCCTAAATTTTGAATCGCTAAAACTAAAACTCTCCCTCTCTCCCCATAGGGTGAGGTTTGAGAGTGAGGAATTAGGGAGTTACAAACGTTGAAACCAGGGGGCTGGGGTGGCAGTCCAATTTTAGTACCAGCAGATCTCCCCGTCGAAAATAATCAACTTTGGATTCTACACATTTTTTCGTGTGAAGCTTATTCTTCGAGTCATTCTGGTTTGTCAACTTAAAATTTACATCCTGTATGTAAACTCACTATTATATAATTTTTTATATTCGTTGTTTGTACATGATAATGGCTTCTTTGCATTACAGTTACCAGACATAAGGTTTATTGTGTATCATAAAATCATTTATCACCTAGTGTTTGTAAAGATTTGCGGTGGAATGAATGGTTTGATTGTGAATATTTTCATGACTGCCCTTGGTAATTTTATATACGATGTATTCCATTCGTTTGACTGACTCATTGCTCTATCATTTGCTGTACCGGCCTTCCTGGCTCATTTCAGTTTGTTAAAGTGTCTGCTATGTCTGTCATTAGCCAGCTAATGCTCTCTTGTCCGTGGGCCCTCTCATTACCTGCTCAGCGGAAACCATTTCCAACCTTCTTCTACTCACGCGGACTTAAGTATGTGTTATGTTCCTCTGCAATTCAGGGATTCTCCTAACACACATTAAGTTAAGGTCTTCTTTTGTAAAGCGCTGCCCGGTCGCACTTGCTGGGCGGACACTATATCTTGACCTCTCAACTCAGATTAACTACTTGTTATGGTCAGTTACATCCTAGGGCTTCTTCCTAGAGTAGGTACTTCATAGTGGGTCGCACTTACTGGGCGGACACTATATCTTGACCTCTCAACAGAGATTAACTACTTGTCATGGTCAGTTACATCCTAGGGCTTCTTCCTAGAGTAGGTACTTGATATTAGCCATACTTCCAGCCAACACACGATCTGCAGAAAGTGAGCTCGCGTGTGGGACAACTCGAAGCTTTCCCCCCATTGTGGTGACATTCGCTGATGCCACTGCGTCGACCTTCACGTAGAAGCGCCGTCTTTAAAGATTTTATGCACATGATGAAAGAAATTTTCTTAGTGCAGATTGTTCTATTGTTTCCGAAAATACACACAACTCAAAATTATGTTGGGTGCATTTCAACAAGTTCTCGAAATAAATGTGTACATTTTTATAGTTGTACTTCAAGAACATGGTCTTGGAAGCATGCAACAGCTCCTCGAAGTGATGAAAACTGCAGCAGATGAATTTTAGTTTTTTTGTTTGCAAGAGAAGGGATAGAGGCCATTAGGTGATTTACTGGATAAATACGGACAATGAGACATTAATCTGACACACGAACATAGAACTTATCATGCTACAGTAATAAATTATTTAGACCATATGTGTTTAACTTTTTTTCAAAGCATCTTCTGTAATTACAGTAGCAATGTCGTTGTTCTTAATAATCTTTTTGTCAAGATCGAAAAAAGTTATCGTATTCTAATTTACTATTGTTTATCGGTAAACAGTAATTTTTTTGGGTCATTAGTCTTCAGACTGGTTTGATGCGCCCGCACGAATTCCCCTCCTGTTCCAACGTCTTCATCTCAGAGTAGCATTTGCAACCTACGTCCTCAATTATTTGCTGGATGTATTCCAATCTCTGTTGTACTATATTTAAAAAAATTACTTGAAATTTTTTGTTTCCTACGCCATCACTAATGTTCTGCTGCATATATGTGTTCGATTTTAGTACGCGGCACTTCCACTGACACTGAATATACTTCCGTTTTCATGTTGTCTAGATTCACTTGTGACTCGTTGTTACCTTTTGATATTGTTGCAACCGAGTCTTTTCTTGCGATTTTGTAGTTGTGGAAGCGTCTGCTACTCCTCTGAGTGTATGTTTATATCTTTCTATTGGTATATGTGTGTGTGTGTGTTTTCGTGATACGCCAGCCTGGCACCGGTTCCGTTTTTCTAAGAAAAGCATTTCCCGCGAAAAACGGCGTTTCACCGAGGTTTTTGTTTGAGCAGAGAGACCGCTCTGTAAAAAAAATATTTATTCTGCGCTGGCCAGATGCCTGGCACCGTTAACTGTACTGACTCTTTTCAGACTCTGGGGCCTGACATAGCGTGGTCACGGCTAGTGGGATCTCGACCGCTTGCCGGACAACACAGGGTCATGCAAAGGTCTAACTGCCACTGTCCTGGTCACTCCACCTGCTCCGAGAGGAAGGGCTCGTGCCCACTGTCCTTGCCATATTGTTTTCGTGCCTACTCTTCCTGTTACATTGCTGTCGCAGGTACTTTTCATCACCGCTCGTCCTGTAGTAATCGCATTGCCGCTTTGCGATCGGTCCTTACGATGTTGCCGTCATCCCAGGCATTCCATTTTTCTCAAAGTTCAAAATTTGCAATAAGCTGAACTTGTAACACTTCTGGAGAAGATGTTCTGAGATCCCCATCTGGAAAGTTGCAGTAACTTTACAAAAACCCAACAGTGATCATATTCTCACCCAGTCTTCATACGGAGGAATTGCTTTTTTCTCTTCTGAAATTCAGAATACAAAAGGCTCAAAGTTTTTCCATTACATCCCACTCGAGCATATCTTTGGTAACCTTGGGTCAATTTCAGCCAGTGAAGTATAAAATCTTAACAAGATATTTTTGTTAGGAAACTGTTTAAGATTTCTGTGTTTTAGTTAAAACATTTGACAGACAAGACTTTCCATGTCTTAAGGACAATAATGTTGAGTGGTGCTACACATGAATCCTAACTTTTATACCAGTACAATGCGTCTCTACATAATTAACCGTCATTTATCGGAGACTAGTACTTGGAGACAATATATGTGATAGGTAGCTTTTCGTGTTTCTCTCTATTCCTGAACAAGCCATCGACACACATTATAAAAATGGAAGCACATGTATGTATGTATGATCCACATCTCCTCTTAAACTACTTGTCCGCTTTCAAGCTAGCTTGGTATGCATATTACTTACTGTGTGGAAAGAAATGCTGTGGCGGTAAGACCACGTACCTATCAAAGGAGCGCAAGTTGGTGTGGAAGAGCAATATAGCTCATGACACTCGAATTCGTAGACCTCATTCATCCAATATTTGAGAATGAGAGAGCTTGGCGACTTGCAACGAACGTTACACATAATATCAGACCATTACAAAACTTTTCCTCGCTGAGAACCGCTACATAATGATGACAAGAAAGAAGGTAATCACTCACTACGTTTTGCTCGTTCAAGCAGTAAAACTGCAATATTTTTGCTACTAACTGATTGACGACGCATTTTGCACGCAATATTCACTTGTACCCTTAAATGGACCTGCAAAATTTTATCACTGTACGACAAACAGTTCAGGACAAAAACGTTATAAACACTGAGGTGCGTGAAAAAGCTACCGCATTGGGTTTAAATTAATTACTACCTTGATATTAACTCTTCTCACAACAAATTCCTTAAAATGTATCCAAGTATTCCGCTATATGCTCTACGAAGTTATATCATTGTACGATACATAGTTCAGGAGATATGGGGTCGTAATTAAAGAGACGCGTGACAAACTGCCACTTCATTCATGATTTTTAAATTTATTACATCTTTACAACTTACTCTGTTCGCATCAAATTTCGCAGATAGTATCCAAATATATCACTGAAGGTACCTGCGAAGTTATGTAGTTGTATCACACCGTTTTCCAGAGATATTACGTCATAGAGATTGAGCTGCGTGCAAACGAAACCGCAGATCGAAATTAGCTACAGATACCGGTGAAATACGTGTACAAATACGCGTTAAATAAGTTGAACACATGTGACAAATGCGCACCCTAGCAAAGCCGCAGGTAACTAGCTCCTCCTAAACACCTGAGCCGATTTCTTACCAAATTTGGTACACATATTATTTACTATCTGGAATGAAATAATGTGGGTGAAGGAACCAACAGCCCCCTATTGTTGTGGGGGTGAGGAGGTGGAGAGAGAAGGGGGGAAGAAATAGATGCATACACAGAGAGAGGGAAGTAAGACATGACACGGATATGAGAGAGGTGGAGATGTTCTGACTGAGAGGGGGGGGGGGGGGGGGGAAAGTACAGAATAAAAGGAGGTAGACAGAATAAGAGAAGGGGATTGTCAGAGAGGGGGGAGGTGGGTATGGAAAGGGGAAGGAAAGAGGAGAAGATGGACAGAAGTAGGAGAGGAGAAGATAGAGAACGTGGAGCAGTGATGGACATAGATAAGGGGAGGAGGACATAAATAGAGAAAGGAAGGAGGAATGGGAGGAGGCGGAGGGGACACAGAAAGGAGAGGAGGAAATGGACAGGGGGAGGAGATAAAGGGAGTGAGAAGAAGGTAGAGGGGCAGGAAATGGACATTGAGGACTCAGAGAAGGGTAAGAGGAGATGGGCAGAGGTTGCAGGAGTAGTTGGACAGGGGAGGAGTAAGTGGACAGAGTGGTGAGTAGCAGATGGACAGAGTAGCAGGAGGAGAGTAGGCTGTGTCGGAGATGAACAGAGAAAAAAGAGAAAAGGAAATGGGCAGAGAGGGGGAGTCAGAAAATTAAGATGTGACGGAGATGAACAGAGAGAGGAGGAAAAGAAGATGGACATAGAGGGTGGCAGTGGAGATGGAGATAGAGAGAGGAAGGAGGAGATGGGCCTATAGAACTGGAGTAAAGACTCGCTCGAAAACGTCGGCTACTCTGGTAGTTTATCCAGTAATACAGACGATCCCTAACTGCATACTTTTCTGTGACTTCTAGTTCTGTTATGGTTGAAATTGTTATTGGTGCTTATTTTATCCGTTCCTTGAATTTCCTCTAGAATTTTTATCCCCACACTTCCCTCTATTACACTCTTCCCTCTGTTACCAAGTTCACGATTCATTCATTAGGATGTGTCATTTTTCTAATCAAGCTTTGCCATAAATTTTTTCTATAGACAATTCGATTCAGTATCTCATTAGTTATTCGATCTACCCATCTAATCTTCGACATTCTACTGTAGAACCACGTTGAAAAATCTTCTATTCTCTTTATGTCTGAACTGCATATCGTCCACTTCCATTTCTGTACAACGCCACATCCCTGACAACTCAGAAAACTCACTTATGCTGTATGTTTCTCAGTTCACAACCGCACAAACAACACTTCGTACAGTATTTTCAAAACTTCTGTTGATCGCAACCGATGCAATCCTGGGGAGACCACACCTGTATAACTTAATGTTATGTTAGATCGGAAGAGATCCTTATAGTATCCAAAGGTACTCCATGGTTTACTTTTGAAGAACTATGGGAACAAATATTTGTTTCAGTCATGGACAGATACTTCTGCAAATAACTTTTTCCTGTAAATATTTTCAATATTATTTATTTTATGGAAAGTAACAACATTTCTACTAGATGCTAGCATTTATTTCATCGACCAGTTTTTAATCACGCCAACTGAATGTATTAAGAATTATTCTATCTGGCTGACAATAATGCCAAAATTCATTACTCGTACAGAGCGAAATGGCGCAGTGATTGCCACATAGGACTCGAATTCGGGAGGGCGGAGGTTCAATTCACGATCTCGACATCCAGACTTAGGTTTACCACGACTTTCCTAAGTCGTGATCCAAATATCGGGGTAGTTTCTTCGGAAAGAGTACGGCCAATTTGCTTCTCTGTCACTTCGTAAACCGGACTTCTGCTTCGTCCCTAATGACGGCACTGTCGATGGGACGTGAAATTCTAACGTTCCTTCATTCCTTTTTATTATGTGTACATAATTCCTATCCTTAAGATAATGAGAAACCACATAACGAATGTTTGTAAAGGCAATTTTCTGCAATGAACATTTTAAATAGAATAGCTAGTAAACAGTTTTTTGCCGGGCACATACTTCTATACTTAAGCAAAAATTACGAAATGTATTTGTAGTTACAGAAATAATGGACAATTTTAAGGGAGAGTGTTTTAGTAACGGAATAAAAATTAATACAGCTTGTCATTTATAAAACTCTTTGAATGTGGACTTAACGGTCTTATACGTCCATTTATTTCTATTTCGTTTGATCTCTAACAATGGAGGCTTTTAGTTTCTCCGCTCCTGTGACTTTGCTTCAGCATCGCCTTCTCGCTCGAATATTTCACATGCAGAAATTTGTCTTTCATATGACGTGCGAAAATTGGAAGTTCAATGAAAACTGGGAACAACGCTATTAAGGAAGAACTGAGCGCAAAGTAAACTGTAGGTGACAGAGGCGGAAATATATGGCCAAGGTATTCAAATTTATTCGAGAGGGGGGGAAACGATTTGCTGGAAATACGTCTTAGACTTTGCCATTTAAATTGGGAAAACATTATAGCCTTCTCCAGTTCCGTGGTAGCTTCCTTCTGCATATTCTCATATTCTCGCTTTAACTTCATAGAAAGGATTTAATTTTGAAGAATTTGCTGCTCTCAAGCAAATATTTGCGGTCGCCCTGTTCCTTCTGCTTTATACGAATACTCCTTGCTGTCGTCTGCTGGCATTATACCGTCTGTTCCGCGCAACTGATCTTTCTTATCAGGAAGTACTTGAATAAAAGAAAAAAATGGGCAAGGGCGAGTATGACTTAGAATTATTTTTTACACCTGCCAAGGGACCAAAGACCGTAGCTGTGACATAAATTAATAAATTCTACCCGATCCTGAGAAAAAGGGGTCTTTACAGACTGGCAGACAAACAGACCGCCGGATAACCTTTTACATATAAATATATCGTGTGATATAATTATAAATTAACAATTTTCTGATTTATTCCTTTGGTTGTACTTTGGAATCTTGTTTTGTGCCGAATTTCATGATTCTAGATCAACGAGAAGTGCCCTGGAGGTTCTGGTGAGTGAGTTTGTCAGAATGAAAATATGTGACGTAAATAGCCGTACCTCAGAAGCTTACATTTATTATACCGTCAAGGGACATAAATTTCAACTTGGTACTTTTACCCGTTCTGTCAGGCAGACAAACAGACCAACAACAAGAAAGACGGACAAGAAGGTGATCGTATAAAGGTTCTGTTTTACCGATTCAGGCACAGAACTCTAAAAATGAACTGTCGTATGGTGTTATTGGCCGGGAAACCCCTTCGGAGGTAGTTCGGCTACCTAGTGCATGTCATTTTATCTGACGATAATTAGGCCCATCCCTTTCAAAAAGTATTCTTATTTGTTGCCCTCGGCACGCTGAATTCTTCTGCGGCCTACGACTTCCTCTGGCCCATAAGTTCTGCCCAGGCTTTATTTCCACTTTTAGTATGTGTTCATTTGCAATATGCTACACGCAATCTTCACTACACAATGGTTCCTAGAAGACGGTTCTTATATATATATATATATATATATATATATATATATATATATATATATATATACCGTGCCTGCACTCGCACCATACGTAACACCAAACACTCTGCTAACCTACGAGGCACATCCTCCAGTACGCGACTCTTCCCATTACGTTTAACCACTCATTTTATTTGGGGATGTTTCATTTTGAAACCTATTTTGATCTACTTTCTGACCCTAATTGAAACGTACACTTCACAGCACATTACAAGAAATGTTTCTTTTACCTTGAAAATCGGCAGCTTGTATTCATTTCACAGTTTCGTGCCGTAGTATATCGTTGTGGACATAGGAAAATTAGTCTCAATCGCCTTATAAATTTATATTTTTGCTGTAATTACTTGCAGTTCATACATTCCAAAGAACTGCGAGACAGTCGGCTGTCCCGCATATTGGGAGATCCGTCGGATGTCATCGCTGTAATTCACTAACATCAGAAATGTGACTCTCTGGAACCGTTATAAAATGAACCTGGGTCTCTGATCTACACTATTCTGCGAAACTTATGGGCGAAAGTCAACTTCGCATGATGTGTCACTGCCAAGTAACGTTGTTTCATGAAATATATCCCATAAATAGATAGAACTATTACAGAGTTGTACAAAAAGTAACTGAAAGAAATACGCGGTGACACGAACAGAAATGACAGTTATATTCAAAGACAATAATTACCATTAAGAAACTTTTCTGGCAGATTAAAACTGTGTGCCGGACCGAGATTCGAACTCGGGACCTTTGCCTTTCGCGGGCAAGTGCTCTTCCAACTGAGCTACACAAGCAGGACTCGTACCCCGCCCTAACAGCTTTACTTCTGCCAGTACCTTGTCTCCTACCTTCCAAACTTTACAGAAGCTCTCCTGCGAATCTTGCAGAACTAGCATTCCTCAAAGAAAGGATATTGCGGAAACATGGCTTAGCCACAGCCTGGGGGATGTTTCCAGGATGAGATTTTCACTCTGCAGCGGAGTGTGCGCAGATATGAAACTTTTCTGCCAGATTAAAATTGTATGCCGGACCGGGAATCGAACTCGGGACCTTTGCCTTTCGCGGAAACATCCCGAGTTCGAGTCTCGGTCCGGCACACAGTTTTAATCTGCCAGAAAAGTGTCATATCAGCGCACCATCCGCTGCAGAGTGAAAAATCTCATTCTGGAATTACCATTAAGTCACCGCGATTTTTGATAATCTCTTGGATATTAAAAACGGCGGGACTTGGCTCTTAATAGGTTGTGTGATCACCACACACGGCAGTGCATCCTCTGCAACGTGCTCGTATGCTGTCCACAAAGTTGACACAGAGTTCTTGTGGTAGGGCGTTCCATTACTCCATCGGCGTGGGTGAAAACTGCTATATGGTTGTAGATGCATGGGGACGTTCTGCAATACGTCTCTCCAATGGCTCCCAACTGTGTTCGATGGGATTTAAGACGAGAGGGAGGGTAGGGCTAGTCCAATCGCCGAGTATCTTCTCATTGCAATAGCTGCTCTATATGCACAGTTCGATGCGGTGACGAATTGTTATCCACCTGGATCACCAGAGGGATCATGTTCGATAATGTTGGAGGTATCTTGAAATGGCGAGAAGTGCGACCACGTAATGCAACCAGGAGCGTTGTCAAACATATTCGCTCTAATGGTCGTTGTGTTTTGGCGTGAGGACGAATAAAGTTGTATGACCGTACTGACCTCCAAATCTGTGAACACAGCACATCAACCGGTCAACCTTATTGCGACACTGCACGCCTGCTCTATGTGCGTCTTTCCAGAGGCGCATCCGCTCCTGACTTGATATTTATGGGTGACAGATAATTCGCGACCACTCTGAACAGCGCAGGTGTAGGAGCTCTTGAAACGGGAGCATATCCAACGACGGACTAGCCTGCACATTCCCCCATCTCAAATCCCTTCCAGCACAAGTGCGATGCGTTGCAGATACGTGTAGCAGCACGTTCACATGCACCAACGACCGCACTGGCGGAGGAATGGAAAGCACAACTTCAGTGCGGTAGAATGAGTATGATACATAGGCTTTAGGTGAAACGAAATCACAAAACACACACACAAACAGCCGCTGGTGGCCGAGCGGTTCTGGCGCTACAGTCTGGAACCGCGCGACCACTACGGTCGCAGGTTCGAATCCTGCCTCAGGCATGGATGTGTGTGTTGTCCTTAGGTTAGTTAGGTTTAAGTAGTTCTAAGTTCTAGGGGACTGATGACCTCAGCAGTTGAGTCCCATAGTTCTCAGAGCCATTTGAACCATTTGAACACACACACACACACACACACACACACACACACACACACACACACAAAACACAACTCACAACGAATCAGCAGACAGTAAGAAACTAATGGCGTATTAATGAGTTACAACAACAAAGTTACACAAAATGTGGGAAATTAACTTAAGAGACACGGGCTCAATATAGCACACAGAACCAACAACACAATACGGTAGAGACTTGGAAGAAACACAGCCAACACTAACAAATACAGCCACTCTGGGATATATCAACTAGCTTGCAACTGCTGTCAATCCGTATACGTGAGTCAAACACGCAGGCATTTTAGAACTAGGTATGCAGAACACCCCAGAGCACTGAAAAGCAATAGCTCAAACTCAACGTTTGCAGATCACGTAATGGCACCGAATCACCACCCAACTAACATTGAAACGGACTTAAAAATCCTTAAACCTAGTATTAAACTTCTTAAAATAGAAGAAAACTATCATGTCCAAAAATCAATAATTCAGAGTAAGGAAATACTAACCGAATATACAACACTGTGAAATAAAAACCTCTATAAGAGCTGTATAAATAACACCCACCTCAGAACTGCACATCATCAACCTCTAAAATTAAATTCCCTCTGCCCCACACTGCACACCATTTACACCACATGCCTATCCACACTTACCATCTTATCTCTCTCTCTCTCTCTCTCTCTCTCTCTCTCTCTCTCCCCCTCTGCTTGGAAACACGCACGCGCATATATATGTCTAGGTGAGAAGAAAGCTATACAGATGTCTTGCATAAGGCCGAATTCTTCTGCAATTGTAACGAATGTATTGTATCGGTGCAATTAAAATTCCTAGCTTCTTAATGAAATACTTGCATAACGACTGCAGGTGAACACTACATGTAGTTCTTGCTGATCGCTTTTGTGCAATTAATACCTTCTTTATGAGCGGTGAGTTAACCCGAAAAATTGTTCTGTAAGACATTACTGAATGGAAATGTGCAAAATATGTCAGGAGGTTATTTGTATATTTCAAATGCTAGCAGTTATAATACAAACAGCAAAAGTCACAGAACTTAATTGTTTGAGAACCTCAGTAGTACGCTTCTTCCTGTTCAAATTTTCATCAATATATTCACCTAGACATTTACCCTATTTACTGATTTCTGTTCATGTGCGACATCGATTGTTGGTATGACTCAAATTGTGGTTCAGAACTGAATGCAGTAAGATTTATTAAAATGTAGGAATACACCATCTTCAGAGAATCGCTTAGGATTTTTCTTTTAGAAAATATCATCAATAATCTCTTCTTTGGCTTTCTCTCTTATGGAATTTGTTATAACACTAGTATAATCTGCAAAATTACCGACTGTTGAATGTTATTTGGAGGATCATTCACATACACAAGTGGATCCAAAATTGAACCCTATGGGAGTTCCTTCACGATTTCTCTCTAGTCTAAAATTTTCTACTATTCCCTGTTTGAATTATTCAGCGTAACGTTTTACGTTCTGTTTGTAAAGCATGGTTCAAACTAGTTGGGTGCAAAGCTACCAAAACCATTAAACTTAAGTTTTTCTGAGAGCGTATCGTGATTTGCACCAGTGGTCACGAAACTTATAAAGCTTCCGAGCTGTCGTTCCGTTTTTGAATCCTACTGTGAGCCGCCAATAGAAACGACAGAAATAATAACTTAAAAAATATCTTACAGTTGTTTGTTGCCTGTACACTTACCTTTCCAGTACGGTAAACAATGAATAAAATTTAATGAAATCAGATATGAGAAAAATAAATTGAAATCGAATTCTAACTAACAAGGAAACTGAAGTATACTTAGTAATAAATTACAAATGTAAGAATCGATTTTTACAAGATATTAACTTTGATGAGAGGGATGGCAGAAGTCATTAAAACGTTTTCTAACGTTGGGAGACCAGCTAGTGACTGTGAGGAAGAAATAAGCAGTTATTAGCGCGGTACGAGTTCAATGGAGCAATCCAGGTTATCTAACGTGACCGTTCATGCGATCTACCGAAAACGACTGAACTGTGCCGTCCATCGCCTTCACAAGATCACAATAAATTCTAGCTGGCGTATTTTATTACTAGCTGTTACTCGCAGCTTTACTCACATGTCAGTAAAATTAAATGCAGTGTGCTTACGGCTTTATTGCCCAGGAGACCCCATTTGGGACTTGCTACCGCTTGCTGCAAGTAAGTCTTTTTATTTGACGCCCGTTCGGCGACGCTGTGAAAAATACGAACTACCAGTTTAATAAGTCACGGCTTCAAACTACTTACACGAATTCTTTAGAGACGACTGCAAAAACTGGTAGAAGCCGACCTCGGGGAAGATCAGTTTGGATTCTATAGAAATGTTGGAACACACAATACAGACCCTACGAATTATCTTAGAAGATAGATTGAGGAAAGGCAAACCTACGTTTCTAGTATTTGTAAACTTACAGAAATCTTTTGAGAATGTTGACTGGAATACTCTTTTTCAAATTCTAAAGGCGAAAGGGGTAAAATACAGGGAACGAAAGGCTATTTACAATTTGTACAGAAACCAGATGGCAGTTATAAGATTCGAGGGGCATGAAAGGGACGCAGTAGTTGGGAAGGGAGTGAGACCGGGTTGTAGTCTATCCTCGATGTTATTCAATCTGTACATTGAGCAAGCAGTAAAGGAAACAAAAGAAAAATTTGGGGTAGGTATTAAAATCTATGGAGAAGAAATAAAAACTTTGAAGACTGCTGATGACATTGTAATTATGTCGGAGACAAGAAAGGACGTGGAAGAGCAATTCTACGGAATGGAAAGTGTCTTGAAAGGAGGATATAATATGAACATCAACAAAAATAACACAAGGATAATGGAATGTGGTCAAATTGAATCAGTTTTGCTGAGGGAATTAGATTTGGAAATGAGACTTCTCAAGCAGTAAATGACTTTTGCTATTTGGGAAACTAAATAACTGATGGTGGTCGAAGTAGAGAAGATATAAAATGTAGACTGGCAATGGCAAGGAAAGCGTTTCTGCATAAGAAAATTTTTTTAATATCGAATATAGATTTAAGTGTCAGGAAGTCTTCTCTGAGAGTATTTGTATGCAGTTTAGCCTTGTATGGAAGTGAAACATGGACGATAAATAGTTTAGACAAGACGAGAATAGAAGCTTTCGAAACGAAGTGCTACAGAAGAATGCTGAAGATTAGGTTGGTAGATAACATAATTAATGAGAAGGTACTGAACAGAATTGGAGAGAAAAGGAATTAGCAGCACAACTTGACTAGAAGAAGGGATCGGTAGGTAGGACATGTTCTGAGCGATCAAGGGATCACCGATTTAGTACTGGAGGGCAGCGTGGAGGGTAAAAATCGTAGAGGGAGACGAAGGGATGAATACACTAAGCAGATTCAGAAGGTTGTGGGTTACAGTAGTTTCTGAGAGATGAAGAACCTTCCACAGGATAGAGTAGCATGAAGAGCTACATCAAACCAGTCTCTGGATCGAAGACGAGAACAACAACTACCTGAAGCCACGAACTGTTGACTGTTAGCAGTAGTTTTGTTACGATGAGTGATGGTGATGGTACTAAAATAAAATGTGGACTTCCTAAAATTAATAAATAGCTTAAAATGACGAAGAAAGAAAATAAAAAAATTGTAGTTCAATGCAGCGCAAATTTGCTAACATTTGTATGTGCAGTAAGGTCACATGCCCTCACGTATCTGCCTATCAACCAAGGCTACATATTATCACTTGCATATTATCTTCAAATGCAGCCTCACTAAAAGCCTCCCATGATCTACATGTAGGGTACGACTTCTCTCTGTATCTCGTGCGGCATTTAAAGGACTTAGTTGTTGTTAGTCTTTAAGTGTCTCCGAAGCTATAAGAGACGCGTGAAGTTCAGCGGCTAAAATGCGACGTGCTTGTGTCTGAAATTAGAACAGAAATGGATTAAACACGTTGAGGCTTGTACAATCGTTGTATTCGTTACGTTGAATCGTTTTCTAAGTAGCGTACAAAACAATAAAATTCGTAAACGTGACGAAGTTCAAAAGTCAAACTGTAAATAGCTTTTTTCGAAGAGTAATTATTGTTCCATATTTCACGTTATACCCTTCAGATGTATAAATACCTTGTGCTACCAACTTTCTAAAGTAGCCTGTGCCCTTCCCCAGGGTTGAAGCTATTTGCATTTTGCACACCAAATTTCATCAAAATCGGTTCAGCGGTTTAGCCGTGAAAGGGTAACAGACAGAGTTACTTTCGAATATATGATATCAATATGGATTCAAGGCTTGTAATATTTGGTGAATAAATGTATAATTAGTATTCTCATTCGAGATAACCTCTGGAAATCAAACTGAGACATGCTAAGAAATTCTTCCTACTTAAATGTGTGTGCATTACTTTTTCGAATATTTTCGAAAAAAATGTTAGTATGGAAATAAAACGATGATTAGGTAAGTCCTTTTGATATATATATATATATATATATATATATATATATATATATATATATATATATATATATATATATAGAGAGAGAGAGAGAGAGAGAGAGAGAGAGGGAGAGAGAGAGAGAGTACTATTCACTTCAGTGACGGATCTTAGTGCTCCTTCTAGTTGCTTAGTTGCTTAAAGTTTTGTGGAATGACGTTTTTAATATAATCTCTTCAACTGAACGATATAATCGTATTTCTGCTGCTGCATTTAGAAAGTGATGGTTAAAAGTTCTCGCCGGTTGCGAGCTATCAGTCACAACATTGTCATATTATTTAATTATTATGTTATTTTGTACAGTGACTAGTTGTCCTGTCTCAGAATATCCCGTACAGTTTTAATGTTATTCTGTGCGTCATTAATTTGTATTAGGACGTACATTTTCACCACAATATTTACACTTTCCAACCCTTTATTCGTAGTAATTTTGCTTTAGCGTTTTAAATCAGCTGTTCATTATAGTCGCGTACTTCATTTCATGTTTTTCGTAGTATTTTCATCTCTTTCTGTGTTACACTAACCCTAGTTTCAGTTGCCTCTTTTTACCTCTTTAATATTAACCTGTGTTAAGTTTGGTTAGGGGTGCCCAAAGATTTATTTGTTTACTTGAATTTTAAAAATGAACGGTATCTATTAGATGAATTACTCAAATTTATCTTGTGTTGTGCTGTGGATAAAGAGCCGTTAAGCCCTGAAAATTCATTCCCATGGCGGCAGGGTGGGGGGGGGGGGGTCACGAACTTATCTTTGGGATAGCAGAGTTGTTTCTGGTACCCTGTGTGCCGTAAGCCCTCCATTGCGTGCAGTCCAGTGGCTGCTTACGGAAGCGAATGGAGGTGTGGACGAGTGCCGTCAGTTGGTGGAGAACCAAGAACAGAACGCCTTCTCCGAGCTGGGACACCAAGGAGCTGTCTACTGGACCTCTTTAATAGTCAGCGAGGGGCGTGGCCGCAGTGTGGACACAAACGACCCAGTGGGGTGGCTGGTGTCTTTTCCCGGGCAGAGGACGGCGATTCCAATGGAAACAGAGACAAGGGCTTCCAGATTGCAAGAGTAGTGCTAACTGGGTAGTTCAGTGACCTATAGCAATATTTTAGTCGGCTTAGTGTTGTAACCTAAAGTACTGTAAATACAGGTTGTGCATTGAGGGTATTGGGTGATCAGCATTATTGCACTTGGGAAGTCCGACGGCGCAGTGCGGTGCGTTATGATTGTTGTGTGGTGGCACGCTGGGCGTGCGGATGTTTTCTCTAACAGCAAGAGCCGCATTGATTTTCTTATTTACACACCATGACCATGATTGACATCGTACCTGTCATTGTGCAGAAGGTGATCACATTATTATTATGCTGTCAACGAGACTGATTTTATTTATGCCATTTTACAGAAAATTATCTTGTTATTTTACCCTGTGAGAGCGATCTGTTCTGTATGTCATATTGTACATGAAACAGCATTGAGAAATTTGTCTAGACAGTCCGATAGAAGCTTGAATGTAGCTTCGCTTCAGTTACTTCTTAGTGACAGGAATGAGCGTAGATCTTTATTTAGCTGAGTTCTAATGTAATTATCCTTAGTTAAGACAGAGAGTTGTCTACTAGTTTCTTGTCTTGCGGTTAATTCCCGAGGCCACGGACCAGATATTGTGAAGTATTATCGGTTCACTGTTAAAAGCTGCGGAAAAGTCGATTTGAATTTGTTTTTATTATGTTAAAGGTTTTTTATGAAGAGTTTTTCTTGTTGAGTCCTGCCCTCAAGAATCTATTGAACTGTGAGTTAAGTTCTGTTTTGTTATCATTTCTTTTTTGTCGAGAAGAATATTTTCTGTTCAAGAATTTCTTTGTAAAATTGAGCCCAAGCCTGCTCAACCCCCAGCCCAAACCCTGTTCCACCCACAACCTACGTTATTTCGGTGTAGGATAAAGAACTAACAGCTGCTTCGCGTAATCTTCTGCAGCTCTTTTACGAATATTAACCCAAACTAACGCTAATTGTGGCATACAAAATCAATCTGTGGTTAATTTTCTTTTCGGTCTGTTCGGCATCTAAGCAATTACAGTATGTGTTTTACGATGATGCCGTGTACTGTTATAAGTCGTGCCTCCGCTGGGACTTTCATGATGAAATTTAAAAGCCCTCCCTGCTGCTCGGAGACTTTGCAAATCACGGAGGGGTAATTCATGTTCGAGGTGAAAGGGGAGGGGGCTGTGGAGTAAGGGTGGGAGGAGGAGGGAGGAGGGTGGCAGGAAGAAGACTTTTTCGAAAGTAAACAGCCGTTTTGATATTTATAAAGGGCTGCCCCCGATGCGACGGAGCTGATAAATGGGCGATTTCTCGCTCAGCAAGTTTTTAAATTTCAGCTTCTTAATCGAGTTTCAACCGCAGTTCCGTGTTCCTTGACGGGTTTAATTTCCTGGTGACGCATTACTTAATCTTTGAAACATATTTCTCGATTAAAAAGTTCCACAAATGGGATGAAATACTGCCAAAAGTCTTATTTAGAATTACTTGATAATCAGGTACTTAGTGACCTGCAGAGCTGAGCTTTCAGAGATTGTGCTAACTGTGAAGCCTTACTAGACAACATTATTCCGCTTTCGTCTTTAGAAACTACTGACTATTTGTTTTTGTTAAAAATCCTTCCTGATACTCGTAATTTGGTCTCTAGTAGAAGTTGCAGCTGCTCGTGCAAACTTACCACATTTCGAACATGCTTATTAACTAAAAACCGGTTCCAGATAAAAAGGATAAAACACGTCTGGTAATTTTTAAAGACAAGTATCTTTGTGTAGGACCTATCATAAACGCAGAGGATCAGGCTGTAAAAACTGTATAACGTAACCTGGAATACTATAAACCTTATCCTCGTGTGATGCGTAGTCAAGATTTAAGCATAGTACATTATCAAGCAAAGCTGTTTCCATTAGTTTGCAAGGTATCATATGAAATCTCTTAATCTTGTAACTAGTAGGTCCCGTACACACTGAAACTGAGATGTAAATTCAGGACTAATCTGAAATTTAAGAAATAATATATAGTAATGTGAGTTGAACCTGTCTAAAATCTGATTTTCATATACTGAAACAAGCTGTTTGTCTCGTTTCGTATAAATAACATTTATTTGCTTTGTCATCAGCCTGCTACTTTTTAGTACACTTTTATCCTGTGCTTAGGGAAAGGAAGGCCTCGTCGCCTATGAACGCGATGCTCTGTCGCGTTGGTGGATGACTCTTTTGTACTTGCGTTTCCATTTGCAGTCTATTTTTCTACCGTATATTGGCGATTTTAGAAGGTTCAAGGAGAAAATTAAACTGCAAATGGAAACCCTTGTATGAAACCGTCATCCATCGAGGCAACAGAGCAACGCATTCGTTGGAGACAAGGCCTTTCTATGCACCAGCCAGCTCCTTCTTCTCCACTGGCAATTGTGATAATCAGAGCGCAATAACTGAATAACATGCAACATGGCGAGACGTTGCGCCTACTACCAGTCAGTACAAAGTCACGTTTGCTGCCGAAGGGGTCACGTAGTGGCAGACGCCGGCACCTACAACTTGGACACTCTGTATCGTCGTTGGATGACGTTTCCGGACACGGGTTCTTACCCTTGATATCTGCCTCAAGACATCCTCTACAATCCTTCGGACAAGGGCTCCATTTATGGATTTGTTCCTCAAGACATCGTCTACATTCCCTCGTAGTCTGTCACAACATTTCTGGGACATCCTGTATATGGACAAAGCTGCTTGACCCTTTTTTTCTGCCGGCTACAAATTTTACACTCTACAGGCCTGTCACTTGATGTAGTCGTGTACAGCATATACTACTGATGATAAGCAATGTGGCGCTATACCAGCTTGGAAAACAAATTCTTTAAAGTGCAACTGATGATGTACCACAAGATGTGCTTTATAAAATTCAATTTTTTGTATTTTCTATGTGTCTTGTATATTTAAGACTGCTTACGAGTACGAGGATTTTATTTCATTATTTAGAGATCTCAAATAAAACTTCTATTTATCTGTGTAAGACCTACGTACTAACAAAAACATATGTTCAGTATTATCTTGAAAATTTTCGATACCAAAGCCTTTGACACATGTGTTCCGTATTTGACTGCTGTAGACAATTCTTTGTTGTTACGTAGAAATATTGGTCAGTATTCCACATATTTCAGACATTGAAAGATGGTCCACACCTCTACCGACTCTCGGAAGGAATGAACGTCGTCTCAAATTCTGTTTCCGAGTTCCGTTTGCCTTTTTCCGGTGGGTATGAAGTGTTAAGAATTTCAATGTACGGTGAAGTGCTTTTCCAGTTATTTTATCATCGGCTATCCAATTTTCTCGATTTCAGGCCATTCACGTCAGTACCAAAAAAACAAACATAAAGAGTGTAGGTTGACTACATCTATGGTCTCATAAAAGATTATTCGTACATACATTATACACGTATTATGTACATACACTGTGTCACGTAATTATATAGAAAATACGCTTTCAAAAACTGTTTTACTGCCTATTCTACAGTTGAAACGCTTAGACATTGTAAAAGGTTCTACTACCGCATAGTATGCTTTATATATAATATGATGTGTCCTAGCTTTAATTCGTCTTCCTGTTACTATTCCTTATTCTAGTTCAATGGAGAAAAAGCAGCTTATTTGGTCGGTTGAGCGTTAGTTGCGTATCTACTTAAAGCTGCTGCAACCTCTACTCTACAAATGCTTCGGCGTGAAATGCAGCCCAAATTCACCTCAAAATCTATAAAAAATCTACCTACTACCAAAACTATGTATCCACAAACTGTTATTCAGCGTAAACTCGTATAATAACCTTTGACTACACAGAACTGCATTGAACTTCAACTGGTCTGAATACCATTTGTCTTTATATTAAATGCGCAAATGAAGTAAAACAACTATCTGGCTCTAATCAAAATTTCCACTTACCTCGCGTCTTGACAATATTGTTGCAGATTTATCGAAAGCACAACCGAGAACAGCAAGCAGGCAGCGACTAAGTTAGATTTCTATTTTTAAGTAAAATTTCAAGTCAATATTCAAACTGTTGCATGCCGTATGGTGCAATGTGGTAATGCGTAAAGATAAACCAACTTTCAACAGTAAGATGGGGACAGCAAGTATTCCTATGAAAGGATACTCCAAGAAAATTAATTTAGAATGAAGAATGTATTCAAGAAGACAGAGTTAAATTTCACGTGATCTTCACACATCACGATGGTCTGAACGATAATATGCTTGACAAAGTGAACAATGATTTGAAAATGATGCAATGTTAACAGAGAATTTCTTTAAAAACCAAACAGCTTAATGAGTTGGTATCTCAACGCATGATTCAGTGAAGTGAGGTGACCTTTCTCTTAGTTCTGAGCAAGTTAACCAGCCGCCAATAACCATTCGACAAAGTAGCTGCCCAGTGCTGGAGTATTACCTCAAACTTCAACTCTTCAAAAAATAATAACATTATTCAAAATTTGTATTCTTATCACCTTCCAGTTTATACATCATATTCATCCTTTCTATCCTTCACAATAAAATTTTCTTCATTTAACAGATATAATCACAAGCCAACACAGCACATCACCTACCACTTTTCAACTAAGACTGCACAGAGAGTGTGTCTCAACAACACCAAAGGTTGTTTAACAGTAACAGAACTTGCTCTTTCTCTGTCTCTCTCTCTCTCTCTCTCCCTCTCTGACGTGCACATCGGTAACTTACAAAAATCAAAATGACATGCCCACCTTACACTGTATCTGGTGACGTGAAGCACTGCGCGTAATGTAACAAGTTTCCAGAATGAGATTTTCACTCTGCAGCGGAGTGTGCACTGATATGAAGCTTCCTGGTAGATTAAAACTGTGTGCTGGACCGAGACTCGAAGTCGGGACCTTTGCCTTACGCTGGCAAGTGCTCTACCATCTAAGCTACCCACGCACTACTCACGCCCTGTCCTCAGAGCTTTGCTTCTGCCAGTACCTCGTCTCCTACCTTCCAAACTTTACAGAAGTTCTCCTGTGAACCTTCGCAGAGTGAAAATCTCATTCAGCAAGCATCCCCCAGGCTGTGGCTATGCCATGTCTCCACAATATCCTTTCTTTCAGGAGTACTTGTTCTACAGAAGAGTGAAACTCTCATTCAGGAAACATCTACCAGGCTGTGGCTAAGCCATGTCTCCACAATATCCTTTCTTTCACGAGTGCTAGTTCTGCAAGGTTCACAGGAGAGCTTCTGTAAAGTTTGGAAGGTAAGAGACGAGATACTGGCAGATGTAAAGCTGTCAGGACGGGGCGTGGGTCCTGCTTGGGTAGCTCAGATGGTAGAGCACTTGCCCGCGAAAGGCAAAGGTCCCGAGCTCCGGTGCGGCACACATTTTTAATCTGCCAGGAAGTTTCATGTAACAAGTTGTCGTCCTTCTACAATGTACAATAGCATAATGAAAAAGAAATAGGACATTCAGATTTGTTAAGTGCTTATTTTAAGCAAATCATTTCACAACAATATTTAGCAGACGCGGGTAATCACGTGTTAAGGCTTAAGAGATTTTGGAGGTGGATAATAATTGTGTCACGTTGAGAACAACGTACACAGCATGTAAGACTGTACCGAGTGGTTAGCCGTACGCGTGCCTTTCTCTGTGCAGTGTCGCCGCGAGTGCGGGAGAAGTTCCCCGTACTGGTGTTCATCCACGGCGAGTCGTACGAATGGAACTCGGGCAACCCGTACGACGGCACCACGCTCGCCAGCTTCGGCCGCATCATCGTCATCACGCTCAACTTCCGGCTCGGCATCCTCGGTAAGTACTGTGCAAGTACGCGTGAGTGACTTCCTATACCGCTGTCGCCAAAGAGTGTGTTCATCCTGAACCAGCCCTCACTTCCTTCCCTTCCTGCAAATATTCCTTTACTTAGACGTGCAAAATTACCTCTCTCGCAAAATCATCGATATTGCGCAACTCATAAACAACAGTTTCTCGTGGAATAATACGGTACGTACAAGACAAACGCGGCCCAATGCAGTAAGCAACCCACTGTGGTTTTACAAACAGTCCTGTTGGAGGAACATCCGCAACTCAGCATTATACCAGAGGTTGAAAATACAGCTACATTTGTAAGGTTCATTTATTACACACATGACCGGTTTCGTGTTCTTATACGCCCATCTTCAGGTAACTCATGCTCTGCGCTCGCTGGTAGCGCACCGCATCTTGTAGGCGTCCACCGCGGCGCTCGGGGTCACAGCACCAAGTCACGACACCTGAAGATGGACGGACGTACAAGAACCCGAAACCAGTCGTGTGTGTTTCATGAAACAACCTTACAATTGTAGCGGTATTTTCAACCTCTGACACTGTGGTTTTACTTTTTCACACTCACCCGAACTTCCAATTACGTGGCGGGCATGCCATTTGTCGCAGCAACTGTTGTTATTTATTCCTTGACAGCGCTGTGAGAGTCTTTAGAATAATTTAACTGTCCGGCACAATCACGTTTACAATATCTGATCAAAGTATCCATACAATTCTGCGTAATGCGGAATTGACTACTACAGTGGTGTCCTAAATCAAAGCAACAAACGGAAATATATCAAGTTTGCAATTATTTTGCCACGAAAAGGTATAAACAGGCGACAGTAAAATAGAAACAATGTTAAGAATACATAACGTAAATAATTGCAACATGCATAACAGTAGACAAAAATGTTTTTGGTTTTTTTTTTTTTTACTTAACGGATTTGCACACGCATTCCAACAACTGGTTAATGTGCTCAGTACGCGGTATGGCCACATATGGGAGCAATACAGGTCTGAGAACAACGGGACATGCTGTGAATAATGTCATCAATCTTAATTTGAGGAAATAACGCCCATTCTCAGTGGAGAGCTATACACCGTCTTGGGGTGTGGTTGGTGGCTCCAACCCCTGTCCCTAGTGCATCTAAGAGGTGCTCTACGGGATTAAAATCGGAAGAGCGTGCAGACCACGACATCAGTTCAATATCTTCCGTTTCAAACAAAACATGGGTCATCTTTTCTCTATTAGATCCACCATTATTCTCCATCAGTAGGAAGTCTAGGGCGCATGAGCTCCCAAGATCTCGTCACGATACTTGACAGCAGTTAAACCTTGCCGATTCACCGTTACAGTTTCATGAAGAGGTGTTCGTGTGGTCAACATAATCCGTGCGCACACCATTAGGGATCTCCTCGATATTGTTTGCTTTCCACAATGTTTTGATCCAGAAAGATCCACGTTCCCTCCACATGAGAATCCATCGAGAATCATTCTCCGGACAAAACTGGGACTCATCTACGAAAAGGACATTGGTTCACTATTCGACCGTCCAAGTGGGATGTTGATGACTCAGTTATAAAGTTCTGCGAAGACACATCAGAGGTACACATGCAGTAGGTATCCAATAATAAAGGCCACTCTGCCGAAGCCTACTGTACACCGTTTGCCACGATACAACGCATCCACTGAATGCTGCGAGGTAAGATGGCAGTAGCCGTGAAGTACTAAGGGCGTACCGTCTTGCCTTTACAGCTATCGTCAAACGTGGTCAGCCCTGCCCTAGTCTTCGCTATACAGTCCCGGTCTCTCTAAACTGTCGCCACACCCGGGAAACAACAGAACGATTCACATTAAGCCAGCGGTCCATAATGGATTTGGGACTGTCCTGCTTCCATTCTTCCTAGATCCTTCACCTCAGAGAATCAGGTAGACGTCTTCTCTGTGCCATGCTGCATCGTCTGTGACTGTGTACACAGCGATTGTGGATGTGGGACCACCCGGTAATCACTATCCAGTTTGATAAGCGCCCTAATGTCATCGTGGGCGTGGTTGTCCGTTGCCCGGTTCAAAATGACTCTAAGCACTATGGGACTTAACTGCTGTGGTCATCAGTCCCCTAGAACTTAGAACTACATAAACCTAACTAACCTAAAGACATCACACACATCCATGCCCGAGGCAGGATTCGAACCTGCTACCGTAGCGGTCGCGCGGCTCCAGACTGTAGCGCCTAGAACCACTCGGCGAGTCAGGCTGGTAGACAATCATCGTCTCCTAACTGTTCCTCTCCTATACTCAGTATACTATGCCGTAAAATATATTCATATTCTTCCACATTTGACATTTTCTTAAAGGCAATAATGAAGCCATCTTAGCCTCTAAAAAGCACCCCCCCCCCCCCCCAATACCGTAACAACATCTATTCTGCACGTAAAGTTCATCAGGAACTCGTCATACTCGAACCATTCGATCGGATTGCTACAGGATGCAGCGTGATTCATCACGCCAAACCACTCGTTACCAGACATCTGCCGCGCGGGGTAGCCGCGCAGTCTTAGTCGTCCTGTCACTGTTCGCGCTGCTGCCCCTGTCGGAGGTTCGAGTCCTCCATCGTGCATGGATGTGTGTGTTGTCCTTAGCGTAAGTTAGTCTAAGTTAGACCAAGTAGCGTGTATGATTAGGGTCCTACCACAAATTTACAAATTTTTCGGTCATCTACTGTGCAGTGACGTCGTTGTTGACACCATGTCGTGTATAGCATAGCATTGGCTACAGAAATTTGTGGCTCATAAGGATCTACTCGACCACTGCACCATTCTTTTTAACTCGCTACGCACAGTCATAGTGCCAGCTGGACTGGTAACAATACCTTAAAACTCAGGAATGATTTCACGCCATTTTTTACAACCAACCTCCGCACTGTTCGACGGTCCTTGACCATCCGTTCAGTGAGGTCTACATGGGCTTGGTTTAACTGTGTATGTTTCTTCTCGTCTAAGTTTTACAAGCACATCACCAACAGTCATTCTGGGCAGTTTTAGAAGGGTTGAAATGTCTCTGATGGATTGTTTACTCAGGTGATATCCAGTGGCTCGTACACGTTCGGAGTAAGGGAGCTCTCCTGACCAACGCTCTCCGCTCTTACTGCTTCCCTTCTGGCAACACAATACGGCACGCCTGATTTTATAAGGAAGAAAAACTAAGGAATTCTATGAATGAGCGACACAGCACTAATCTGAACTGTTGGCGCAACGAAGGTAACAGGAATTGCGGATCTGTCTGAAGGCTGTTGCATATTTTGTGTTTTGTGTTGTACGTTTCGGCGATTACGTATTACAAAGTGTTTTCTGTTGAGAATGTATTTTTGTGCAAACATAGGTAACTGATGTAACAAATCGAGTAAATCATGATTAACGTTATTGTTCTCTAACGTTCGTCTGGAGACCAAGGGTTCCTTTTACCACAATACTCAGAAGTATGTCTTAACCTGCTCCGGACATTTGTCGATCGATTTCGGGTTCATTTTACACAACTTACCTAATGGCTTGCATCTATGATTCTCAGCATATCATGTGTAATAACGACCTAGTTTGTTCCATGGGAGCAGTGCTTTTTGAATCAAAACTGAATGAGAGACGGCAAATATTATCCAGTTAGTGGAAAATAAAACACTGACAACTCTTTTAAAGAGACGAATAATATCGACCGGTAAAAAGTATAAATTAGTTACAGGACCTGAAGCCTACGAAACGTTCATAAGTATCAACGCTGGTGGAGGAGTCCTCTGGGGCTGCATCGCTTAAGTACTACGTTTACCCTGGGGAGTTTTTTTATTACCCGTCTTTTTCTCTACATTTTTCTCCGCGCTCTCTACATATCCGGTGACCACGGACATACGTAACGGCATTAAGCCTATCTCAGTGATACGCTTTCAGGTGCTCTCCGGTGACGGCTTTGAACGCATGCAGTATTCATCGCGGTGTCAGCGAGTGCAGGAACTGACGGCATGTTCGGCCGCCACGGAATTGGTGGCGCCGCGGCGCGGCGGTCGTGAAAGCGGCGGTGCGCCTTGAAACTCAATCCGCAGCGGTCGGCCGGTCCATTAGTTCCCTACCCCCTCCCCCATCCCCCAAGCCCTGGCGTCGATAAACGTGGTTCCCGGGGGTCCAGCGGTCAGCGCCGGCGATCAGAATGACTGCCTGCCTCGTCAGCCACTTGACCGCATCACTCTGCTATTGGCTGGGAGTGGGGGTGCGTGTCGGCGAGCTAACGCGATTGGCTTGGCTAGAGCACAATCAGACACCCCACTAATAGATCTGAACCTCCCTCCTCCTCCTCCTCTCCTCAGCCTTTCCACACAACTTGTATAAGTCCCCCGTCTAGGTTTAGAATTTTTTGCAATTTGCTCTACAATCAGTTCATCTTTAGTTTAGTCACTATGTTTTATTTCCCACAGCAGATTACCTTTCATTATGTCCACTGCAGACATCCAACGCTGCTGCAGTTTTCATACGAGGGTGAGTCAAATGAAAACCTTAAATTTGTAATAACAAATCGAAATTTCGGGCCGTTATCCTACATGTTGGTAAGCGTGCTACAAACAGCGTGCAGAATGGCCTGTAGGTGGCAGCATGGTACAGATGCACACATACCATCGCAGTATCAGTATAAAGATGCCCGCCCCACTTGCGACTTGCACCAGGGAAGAACAGCGTTCTGTTATTCGGTTTTTGCGTAGCGATGCTGTGAAACCCACTGAAATTCATCGACGAATGAAGGTTCAGTACCGTGATGCATGTTTGTCACAGCAGCAAGTCTACGAATGGAGTAGGAAGTTCGCAAATGGTGTGACTTCAGTGGAAGATGCTCCTCGTCCAGGTCAGGCACAACGAGTTGTGACTCCACAGAACATTGCATCAGTTGAAGCCATAGTGAAGGAAAACCGCCGAGTGACACTGAATGACATTGCAGCATGTTTACAGATCAGTCATGGGTCAGCACACCACATTGTGCATGATGTGCTTCAGTTTCACAAAGTGTCTGGAAGATGGGTGCCACGGCAGCCGACTCCTGAAGTGAGAGAACGACGTGTTGATGCTTGTGAAGAACTTCTTCGGCACTTTGAACGAGAGGGTGATGGCTTCCTTGCAAGAATAGTTACTGGGGAAGAAACCTGTGTTCACTTCCACCAACCGGAAACGAAGAGAGCGAGCAAGGACTGGCGCCATTCCTCATCACCAAAACCAAAGAAGTTTAGAGCAGAACCATCAGCAGGGAAGGTTATGATGACTCTCTTTTGGGACGAAGAAGTCGTCATTTTGGAGCATTAAATGCTTAGAGGGAACACTGTCACTAGTTCATCATACACATATCTCCTAAAAATTATCTGCGGCCTGCAATCAAATCAAAGCGACGTGGATTGCTGTCAGCCGGTGTCCTTTTGCAACATGACAATGCAAGGCCCCACACTGCCCGTACAACAGTTGCAACAATCACAGACCTGCATTTTGAGTGTCTTCCTCATCCACCATGCTCACCAGACCTTGCCCCAAGTGATTTCCATATGTTTGGACCACTCAAAGACGCAATGGGAGAAACAGGTTCCGTTCTGATGAAGAGGTACGCCACGCGGTGTATACGTGGTTGCGCAGACTAGGAAAAGAATTTTTTTCTAAAGGAATTTATGCACTTTGTAAGCGCTGGAGGACTTGCATTGAGCGTGGGAGAGATTATGATGAAAAATGATACAGCTTTGTACCACTTCTGCACAATAAATGATATTTTAAAAATATTTAAGGTTTTCATTTGACTCACCCTCTAATAATAGCTACCTGTCTGGCAGTGGTTGAAAGAGAATCCTTAGAAGAAAGACAACGTACACGTCTCAAGGGTATGCAGGCAGCGGTTAGCGGATATTACTATGGGGTGTGTCCATCATTCACCTTACTGACCACTTGAACTTTCCTAGGGACATGTTAAGTGTGTGTGTGTGAGTGCCTGTGAAGGAATGCAGCCTATTATTTCCCAGGAGCAAAACCAGACAAGGTATTGTCCACTGGTGTTGACAATCCATTACATCAACAAAGATTCCAGCTGGGTTCATTTCAGGATTCTGGGCAGGCTAGCCTATTTGAGAAATGTTATTTTCCACAGACCTTGGGCTAGCAGACGTTGCTTTACGAAAGGGTGAATTGTCATGGTGATAGAATCATCATCCCCAAATTGTTCCTTTTCTCAGTATACAACGCAGTAAAATGTATTTATATGCTTCAACCTTAGTGTCTTCTTAAGTGCAATTAAAGGGCCAAAACCTACCCATGAAGGAACACCCTCATAACATAGCACCACATCTTCCGTCTGTTACTCTTGACACTACAAGTGGTAGCAGATAACGTTCCCCAGCCATTCACCAAACTCAAACTCTTCCATAGGACTGCCACAGGGTGTAGCCTGATTCATCACACCGTATCACTCGTTTTCAGTGATGTATTGTCCAGTGGCTTTGCTCCTTACATAGCTTTAAGTCTCTCTTACTATCGACTACATAAATGCTCGACCATTCTACCCCATTCTTTTCCGACTTTTTTAAACTGCCTATAGGCAGTCACTGTACTTTCTGGACTGTTTCGGGTTTTTAAAACCACACCTCCGCAATGCCTAACGGCCCCTGTGTGTCGGTACACGGAGCCTCCTTGGTCGTGGTCCAGCAGTGGTTGTTCCTTCACGATTCGACTTCACAACTACATCGCAGACAGTCTACTTTGGCAACTTAGAAGGGTTGAAATGTTCCGGATGGATCTGTTACTCAGACGCCATTGAGTCACTAAGTTCAAACTTGCTGAGATCTCCTAAACAACCAATTCTGCTTTTCTACTGACAAGATAATACTCCCTGCCTCATTTCATATTGGCTTGCTCGAATCTCGTGACATCTAGTTGTCAGTTCCGCCTTACAGGGAGGTGTCCGGAAACTTTTGATCAGAAAGTTTAGTTATGACGAAAGGTTGTGGGATAAATGTAGAGAACTTGTGTTCGAAGTAGACTGTACGACCAGTACCCGGCAGCAGCTAACATAAGGACATGAGAATGTGGTAAAGTAGATTAGGACATACGAAAAGAAACTTTCCCCTTTCCCTTTAATCAAATGGTGTAGTTACACTACTGGCCATTAAAATTGCTACACCACGAAGATGATGTACTACAGATGGGAAATTTAACCGACAGGAAGAAGATGTTGTGATATGCAAATTATTAGCCTTTCAGAGCATTCACACAAGGTTGGCGCCGGTGGCGACACCTACAACGTGCTGTCATGAGGAAAGTTTCCAACCGACTTCTCATACACAAAGAGCAGTTGACCGGCGTTGCCTGGTGAATCGTGTAAGGAGGAGAAATGCGTGCCATCATGTTTCCAATTTTAATAAAGGTCTGATTGTAGCCTATCGCGATTGCGGTTTATCGTATCGCGACATTGCTGCTCGCGTTGGTCGAGATCCAATGACTGTTAGCAGAATATGGAATCGGTGAGTTCATGGGGGTAATACGGAACGCCGTGCTGGATCTCAACGGCCTCGTATCACTAGCAGTCGAGATGATAGGCATCTTATCCGCATGGCTCTAACGGATCGTGCAGCCACGTCTCGGTCCCTGAGTCAACAGATGGGGACGTTTGCAAGACAACAACCATCTGCACGAACAGTTCGACGACGTTTGCAGCAGCATGGACTATCAGTTCGGAGACTATGGCTGCGGTTACCCTTGACGCTGCATCACAGACAGGAGCGCCTGCGATGTGTACTCAACGACGAACCTGGGTGCACGAATGGCAAAACGTCATTTATTCGGATGAATCCAGGATCTGTTTACAGCATCATGATGATCGCATCCGTGTTTGGCGACATCATGGCGAACGCACATTGGAAGCGTGTATTCGTCATCGCCATACTGGCGTATCACCCGGCGTGATGGTATGGGGTGCCATTGGTTACACGTCTCGGTCACCTCTCGTTCGCATTGACGGCACTTTGAACAGTGGACGTTACATTTCAGGTGGGTTACGACCCATGGCTCTACCCTTCATTCGATCCCTGCGATAATGCACGACCGCATGTTGCAGGTCCTTGTACGGGCGTATCTGGATTCGTGGCCAGCACGTTCTCCAGATCTGTCACCAATCGAAAACGTCTGGTCAATGGTGGCCGAGCAACTGACTCGTCACAATACGCCCGTCACTACTCTTAATGAACTAGGGTATCGTGGTGAAGCTGCATGGGCAGCTGTACTTTACACGCCGTCCAAGCTCTATCTGACTCAATGCCCAGGCGTATCAAGGCCTTTATTTCAGCCAGAGACGGTTGTTCTGGGTACTAATTTCTCAGGGTGTATGCACCCAAATTGCGTGAAAATGTAATCACATGTCAGTCCTAGTGTAATATAGTTGTCCAATGAATACCCGTTTATCATCTGCATTTCTTCTTGGTGTAGCAATGTTAATGGCCAGTAGTGTACTTACTCTTACTCTTCTGGCCCTAATAACCGCAGTCGGTTTTTGGCTTCGTCTTCGGCATCTTCTTTCCTTGCTCTCAGGACCTCGAGATCCTTGGCAACCGGGTCTCCTAGAGGTCTTCGTCCTTCCGGTTTATTTTCTGAGACTTCTCTTAGTAATGATCCCTGGTCTCTTCTATAGACGTGGCCGGCCCGTCTTAGTCTTCTTGGAAAGCGGAAATGAATACGAAAGAAAAATAATATTGACACGAAGCACCTTCGGTCAAGTTCTGTACAGTGTCTTGCGGAGTGCTAGCGCTCGTTGTCGTGACTTTTACTAGATTCTTGTTTTCTTCTTATACATTTGCCGTGGCGCCCTAGGCGGGAGGCGCCGACGACACCACGCGCAACACATACAGGGTGGTCAGAAAATGTATGAAACACTTGTATGAATGTTGCAGGGCAGTTTGTACTGAAACGTAACTGCTGAGGAAAAAATGCGATACGTTGCGCATCTTCAGAGTTATTAGCATTGAAATTAGCCAACCGAGACGTCGCGCGATGACATTCATGCAGCCTGCCAGGGGCGGTGTTGCCCAACGAATGCGTTGTTTGATCAGCTGAAACCTGAATTTGCTCGCGACGACCTCGCTGTCTAATTTTTCTTAACATTTATGACTCACTACAACCTACATCCCTACAAGCGTTTCCTTTCTGACGACCCTCTACATAGTGCGGGGTAGTAAGCTGAGCCCCTACAAAAAAAAAATGGCACTGAGCACTATGGGACTTAACATCTACGGTCATCAGTCCCCTAGAACTTAGAACTACTTAAACCTAACTAACCTAAGGACATCACACACATCCATGCCCGAGGCAGGATTCGAACCTGCGACCGTAGCTGAGCCCCTACAGTTCAAACGATATGGGACTTTGCAGCCTCAGAACTCAGCGTATAGGCCAGCATACGGAATCAACAGCAGTCCGGTCAGGCCACCATGCGGCGTACACGGTGATGACAGAGGTCGTCGCCAGACACACATGTCTTCATGAATCCGTCGTGTCACGTGCTGAAAAGGACACGCAACTATCCCTCCACGAGGGCCTTGAGCTCCGGACAGAAGTTCCGTTGCAGCCAGCAGCTGGAAGACATTCACCTTCACCGTTCCAAGGACTCAGCCGCCGCATTAGAAAACACGCCGCTTCCACGACCACGGGACTCTTACGTGATCGACAGCGAGCCATCTGGGACTTGGAATCATTTGTGCTGTTGTTCTACTGACGAACAAAGTAGTGGCAGACTTCAAGTTCTCTATCCCCGTTGGACTTAAAAAGTTTTCGTGACTGTTGTAGCCGGCCATTGTAGCCGAGCGGTTCTAGAAGCTTTAGTCTGGAACCGCGCGACCGTTACGGCATGGATGTGTATGATGTCCTTAGGTTAATTTGAACATCCTAAAAGATTTTACCTTTAGAACTGTGGTATCTCAAACGGTTCCTTAAATATATGAAGAGAACAGTTTAACTGAATCGCCTTGTATGAGGAAAACATTGACTGAAAGACAGGGCAAAACGACAGTACAAGTGTAACGACGTCGGAGAACATCTTCCACGACCGCAGAATACAGAAACTTTAGTGGAAGACAGATATTAGAATTTATACAACAAATGATTTGGGACTTCTGGTATTAGTGCCAGTCTGAGATCATCTTGGCACAAGAGAGGCAGTTGTGGCGGGCTAGATCAAACAAGTAAGGAAACTGATGAACAGAACAAAATCAATACCGAGTAATGTGTCCGAATGTGTACTTTATGGGATTAGATGACACATCAGTTTCATTAGGAAAAATATGCGAAAACTGGGTGTGTGATGAGTGCGTTGAGAACAGAGCAGAGTGGAGGGTTTGTAACGCGTAGGACGCACGGCCGGAAATGGCGTGTCAGATCACAGAGCGCTGCTCATGCGAACGCCCGGTCGTCATTAATCCCGCAGCTGTCGACATGCAAATAGTCTGCGGCTACGCGGCACTTACCCCGGCGCGGGCATTCGCAACTAGTGTTGCATAATTTCGCGCACTGCCCGCTGTTTCTGCCTGCGTCTAGCACGCTCTAGTCGCCCTAGCAAGCTGTTGACGAGGCAGCTTAAGCGCTGTGTCGCAGCACGTCATCTAGCTGGCGCACTAAACATTAAGTACTGAACGTACAGCACGAGCCGCTGTTTGCTTCTCATATCAAGTCACCACTCAGTCTATACTTCCTAATGCACCACATAAACCTCTGCTTGCAGACTCATTCCTGAATGTTGCATCACTCTTACTGCGATCCATTACTACTGAATGTAAATCTCTTCCTGTTTATATTAGGCCTGTTACCATATTGTCTCGTGTTTCTTGCTTTCTGATGGGCTGTTACTCATACAATTTCAATTGTCTCATACAATAACTTTCGCATGCTTTTCCATTGCATCACTGTTTTACCAATACAGAACAGATATTAATTCTTAGTTCGTCTAACATCTTCCTTATCGCAGACATTACGTAACCGTAACTGTGACCATCACTTTTGATGCCATAGCTCCAGTTCCTCAAAAAATTATATATTTACAAGACCGGTTTCGGCCCCAAGGCTTTTATCAAATGCTCACTTACAAGAGGAGTAGTTTTGTGAATTGACGACAAACTGCACAAGGTTCTATGTCTTACATTGGCGCGAAGTATTCCATCGTATATTACATGTTTTTCTAGTTTGTACTAATCTTTCCATCTTGCACATAAAAGAGATGAAATTAATACTCCAAAACGCTTTACTAAAATTTATTCTCCTAATTTTCTGAAATTCTTGGATAACAACAATCTAAATACACTCCTGGAAATTGAAATAGGAACACCGTGAATTCATTGTCCCAGGAAGGGGAAACTTTATTGACACATTCCTGGGGTCAGATACATCACATGATCACACTGACAGAACCACAGGCACATAGACACAGGCAACAGAGCATGCACAATGTCGGCACTAGTACAGTGTATATCCACCTTTCGCAGCAATGCAGGCTGCTATTCTCCCATGGAGACGATCGTAGAGATGCTGAATGTAGTCCTGTGGAACGGCTTGCCATGCCATTTCCACCTGGCGCCTCAGTTGGACCAGCGTTCGTGCTGGACGTGCAGACCGCGTGAGACGACGCTTCATCCAGTCCCAAACATGCTCAATGGGGGACAGATCCGGAGATCTTGCTGGCCAGGGTAGTTGACGTACACCTTCTAGAGCACGTTTGGTGGCACGGGATACATGCGGACGTGCATTGTCCTGTTGGAACAGCAAGTTCCCTTGCCGGTCTAGGAATGGTAGAACGATGGGTTCGATGACGGTTTGGATGTACCGTGCACTATTCAGTGTCCCCTCGACGATCACCAGTAGTGTACGGCCAGTGTAGGAGATCGCTCCCCACACCATGATGCCGGGTGTTGGCCCTGTGTGCCTCGGTCGTATGCAGTCCTGATTGTGGCGCTCACCTGCACGGCGCCAAACACGCATACGACCATCATTGGCACCAAGGCAGAAGCGACTCTCATCGCTGAAGACGACACGTCTACATTCGTCCCTCCATTCACGCCTGTCGCGACACCACTGGAGGCGGGCTGCACGATGTTGGGGCGTGAGCGGATGACGGCCTAACGGTGTGTGGGACCGTAGCCCAGCTTCATGGAGACGGTTGCGAATGGTCCTCGCCGATAGCCCAGGAGCAACAGTGTCCCTAATTTGCTGGGAAGTGGCGGTGCGGTCCCCTACGGCACTGCGTAGGATCCTACGGTCTTGGCGTGCATCCGTGCGTCGCTGCGGTCCGGTCCCAGGTCGACGGGCACGTGCACCTTCCGCCGACCACTGGCGACAACATCGATGTACTGTGGAGACCTCACGCCCTACGTGTTGAGCAATTCGGCGGTACGCCCACCCGGCCTCCCGCATGCCCACTATACGCCCTCGCTCAAAGTCCGTCAACTGCACATACGTTTCACGTCCACGCTGTCGCGGCATGCTACCAGTGTTAAAGACTGCGATGGAGCTCCGTATGCCACGGCAAACTGGCTGACACTGACGGCGGCGGTGCACAAATGCTGCGCAGCTAGCGCCATTCGACGGCCAACACCGCGGTTCCTGGTGTGTCCGCTGTGCCGTGCGTGTGATCATTGCTTGTACAGCCCTCTCGCAGTGTCCGGAGCAAGTATGGTGGGTCTGACACACCGGTGTCAATGTGTTCTTTTTTCCATTTCCAGGAGTGTATTATTATTTTTACGGACTCCTTTTGACTAAAAGCAACAATAGCGGTAAAAACGTTTAATCAACGCAGTTCCAAAACAGGAGTTGGTTACCATGACCACATCTTCATATTTTATTGCTTGAGTGATTTTGTTTACTTATTTTATTTCTTAAAAGTGGCTGGTTCCTGAATTGTACTTGAAATATCAAGTGCGTTTCTGACACAGCTCCCAGTCTTGAACCTTCAGGGCCCCAATACGTTCGATTGGCTTCAAGCTTTGAGATTTTGTGGGCCATTCGAAGACCAGTACCTCCTGGTATTTGTTCAGCCAATTTTATATTTTCGATGTGGGCACGATGATGTTGTCGTAAACGAATACAGGCATCTCTTCTGTTGGATAAAGAGTTTCAGTAGTTATCAACATATATTCCTCCAAAACGCGCGGGCTACGTGAGTGCGATGCATTTAGTGTTTGCAAGTTACGTGCTCATCGTGCCGTCTCCCGTTGCGTCTATTACACCGCTGCGTGACGCGGAAAATGATAATCTTTACATCATCGTAACTGTGTGAAAAGGTATAAAAAAACTATGGATACCCATCCGCGAAAGAATATTTTCATATTTTCGAGATTGGCCAAATGCTCTAGAAAAACAGTACTGTATAACTAACATCCTACATCAAAGTAAGAAGAGAGCAAGAAGAAAATCTACAATTTAATCATAAGGAGCGAACCTACTTTCAAACTTTGCTCTTACTCACTTGTTAGTGTGCCAGCAAGAAATCTGTGAGTGTGCTGGTAGCTTTGAGTTAACATTAGAGACAGGTTCTATCTCAAAGTATATCGTTAGTACAGTGGAAGGAAACTTGACGAATATGAATTTTTTTAACATTCACATGAAAATTCGCAAAGAAGCAATAAAATATGGAACCTAAAATACCTATCAACCTGTCATTACAATTGTATTAGGGGCTATCAGGTATAAATTACATACTATCAGTACGCTATATATGTAATAAAACACTACTCGTCAAACAGGACTGTCCTAGACGGGAATTTCGTCTTGAACTCTAATTAATTGTACATCTTTGTTTCCTGACCGTAAGAAATAAGTAGAGAACCGGTAGGAAATGTTGCCACATCAGTTGAAAGTAATTCAGTTGTTATTAACAACCCCGAAACTAAATAATAATCTTGAACACAGTGGAGGCGTCCAAAACGCTTTAAAACAATGTGCATTTCCACCTTTGGGAGCACGTAGAGAGAGCAGTGAGAATTTAAGAACGTGGGATAATGATTCATTACCTAACAGTCAAGGCCGGCTAGTAGTATAACTGTAGTAATATCGGGGCAAAAAACTGTAGAAGTCCCAACCATTAAAGGGTCATTACAGTAACTGTCGGACAGTTAACACCAAACAACTCAGAAACATTCGCGATAGAGGTCGTTCAGGGTAACGCGATTGCGGTGCTACGATGATAAGTCTTGAAATGCGATCGATGGAAGATCCGGTGGAAATTTCTGGAAATTGGCTATCTAGAAGAACAGAATATCTGCTGACGGACACAACGGAGTCTGCTGGCACAGAAAAGCCGAGTCAAGTTCTGACTGAAGCCTAAAAGGAATATGCCTGCAAGTAGTAACGAGGAGTGACAAAGCAACGTAAACAAAGAGCCAACAACTTCTAACAGCGCGACTGAAGATATAACAGTATGTGACTCGGAAGCGAACACCCATGCCGATCACCATTGGTTCGCGGGCAGTAGTAAAGGAGTAAAGAAAAGGACAGAAGCTGGGGACTGCAGAGTCAATTAGAACCAAGCGGAAATACAGGAAAAGAGAGGTGAAGCTTCCAATCATTCCAGAAACCAGACTTATTAAAATATCAGGAACAACAAGTACAGACTACGAAACTGCAAAGAAATAATTTACACTCACAAAGGACCGTATTGATTGATCAAAGTTATAAAATTTGCGCTTCAAGTGACAACAAAATATCAGTTAAGCTAAAACCGACGTGTCTAAAAAGACTCTTGTAGTGGCGTGTAAGGCCCTCACACGTTCCTTTATATTATTTTATTGGACAAGAGTAGGTGAAGCTAATGCCCACCCGGTTAGCCATCGGTATAAGGCACTGCTTCACGAGCGGGAAGACGTCACAGTCCCTGGCACGAATCCGCCCGGCGGATTAGCGTTGAGGTACGGTGTGCCGGCCAGTCTGTGGATGGTTTTTAAGGCGGTTTCCCATCTGCCTCGGTGAATGAAGGCTGGTTCCCCTTATTTCGCCTCAGTTACACTATGTTGGCGATTGCTGCACAAACACTTTCTCCACGTACGCGTACACCATAATTACTCTACCACGCAAACATTGGGGTTAGACTCGTCTGGTGTGGGACGTTCCCGGGGGGGAGGGGGGAGGGGTCTACCGGGAGCCGAACCGCACAATAACCGTGGGTTCGGTGTGGGACGGCGGTGGGGTGAGTGTTCTGCTGCAGCCTGTTGTGGGGCTGTGAACCACTGACGACTACGGAGGGGACGAAGCCTCTCCGTCATTTCTAGGTCCCCAGTTCAGTACAATACAACGGGAAGCGATATGGAGGAACATTCTTTGTTGCTGAATGAACCTGACAGTGTTGCCTAATACGAACACGTGTCTCTTTTACTTTGAAAATATTAATGATCCTCAGTAAAAACGGAAAAATTTGACTATGAAACAATAATAGTGCTAATCATATTATTTCGTTCTATTGACCTTTTGGCACGTAAAACACTTCCAAACAATGGCTAGGTCAACCACGCTTGTATTACCTGTAAAGCATGTTCCACTTTTCAGCTGAAGTTGCAGTTGCTGTAATGGGTTTCCGAATTAATCTATAACTTTATCACTTTTAACAGCTGCCTTTTTATGATATTTGATAATGTTTCCCATCAGCCTAAGATAGAGACCAACTACGACCAAACGATTTCATCAACAGATTTCATAAATACTTGCTTAAAGCTTTCACGAATAAACTGAATAACTAATTAACGTTTCTTTACCAACCGAAGTAATACTTTCAGTTTCATAGTTGCTCACTTTAGCAAATTATTCATAGAAGTTTTTGCTCCTTACGAGCCGTGAACGATGACTCTGGTCACGTAACTGCGTGTGACCAGTAGTGCTTGGACAATGTTGGCGTGAAGAGCAAGACAATGTCCCCCACCAGGGAAAAGGCATGCTCGGGTCCAAATGTTCCAGAAACCGGTGACGTGTGAGGGAACTATTCACTTCTTTAGCTCACCAAAGATACATCATGCTTTACATCCACCACAATATATTTTTTTCAAAAAAGCCAGAAAATTTTGACCCAACAAGAAGATTCCCAGAAAAAGAAATAACTGCACACTCACGAAAAGTCCAGTGCAGTGTCGTCACAGTCTGGTACACTGCTTTGCGAAACTTAAGGACGACATGGATAAAAGAACGTAACACAGTACTTGCTTGGTGACAATGAATGGAACTGCTGTAGCATGTTGCCAAAGGTCATCAAACTCGCACGTCAAACGCCGTGAGTTGAGTTCGACTAAAGAGCCAAATGTCCCCCCACTCCTCCACCCACCAGATACGAAGCAGTTGAAGGGACGGGAAAAGACAGCGCGTGCCAGACAGCGACTAGGTATGGTGCAAATGTGGCTGTGTTCTTCATTATGACATGCCCAGTGACAACACCTCGATGACAACATTTAAATGACGCCACACGTCGAAGAATAATCGAGAAACTAGAAGAAGGACGAAGTGTCGTAAGTGCAACCCGGGGCTTTGGTATTGCTCATAACACTGTTTTACGTTCATGGGGAGAGTTCCAAACCACAAACACAGCTTCTCGAAAAGAATGGAGATGGTTGAACACGGTCAGCTACAGCCTTATATGACCGCAACACAGCGTAACAGGACAGCAAGGTACACAATCTCACGATGCACAATGATATGGCCACTGCATGGGAGTGGTCTCTGTGCCCGGTGGCCAACATGTTGTGTTGATTTACGTAGACAGTCGCTTATCGATGGCCTCGTTTGCGATGGAGCCAAGAGCTTAGAAACTGGTCCAATCAGGAGTGGAGTCACGAGCTCTTCTCGGATGAGAGGAGATTTATTCTGTATAGCGAATCTGGAGTACCATTTCTTTAGATGCACTAGTTACAATCTTTGACCCTACAAATGTTTCAAGGCGCGCATATTTACGAACTTGGCACCTGACGATGGTGGGACAGTGGAAAATCGGTGTGTAAAACGGAATAATAAATATTGTAGAATTTTATAGAAATGTCGAGTCTGTTTTCATTCATAAAAGTAAATAGCTCATGAAAGAAATATGTGCCGATTTTCTAATAATAAGCAGCCGAAAAACTACCCTCTGGCCTATATTTAGCGCACATAACGAAACTTGAGGACTCTTTTCCTCCTCCTCGAATGCCCATCATCAAAGCGAGAGACGGCGTTTCGTGATGGTAACGTGATGTTTCCTGGGAGACAGTGTGTTTATACACCTTGATACAGTTCATGCGTAGCACATGAGGCAGTCTCTCATTCCAGTGCCAGAAGTAATGGGCGAACGAGGAACACTTTTATTGATAAATAATAGAAGAAAAAAGCTCTGTTTACCGGTACTATCCCAGCCAGTCCTAGGCGGAAGAAAGTTTTCGGTATGACTGTACGAGTATCGTCCACATATTATTTATGTAGCAGTGCGAACCACTCGTGTATGGTATAGGTAACAGAGATGTGAGCCGGACCTGGATCGATACTACGTCACAAAGTAATGACCGTTATCCTGCGACAACGGCCACCCTGGTTACGATATTTACTTGGCTTTTCACGCCCACTCACCGTAACACGGTGGCTGTTGTTCTTCACGACCCACGCGGGATGCGTTCACAATCAGTTCAAACATCGAAATGCACTTTGCAAATGCTAAATAAAGCTACAGAAGTCAGGGATATCCAACTTTATGCAAATTTTAAGGCCATTTTGTGGTTCCGAAAAGGTCGTTCGCCTACGGATATAGATTTCAAACTCAAAAATAAATGGCTTCCTTCATTTGGTAACTGAGCATGGGATATTGGATACGTAATGAGATCATCGAATTTAAACACCACAGCAGGCACGCACATGCAACTCCATCATTATGAAAAAGAAAAAACAACGGTGGGGGGGGGGGGATAGATTATGAAAACAACCCTAGCTATTAGATCATAGTCCATCTGGTTTTCGTGACAGACTAAATGTTTTGCCTCCATCGGTGGAGGATATCTGTAAACAGTTCGTGGCTTTTATTTTCTCGGATCACAGTAGTTAGTTGCCAACTGAAGTGTCTCGTGTTAGCCGTGATCGTTGTGCCTGCTCTTCACATGTCGGAAGCCGGATATCATTAAACGTAACGCCACCCTTATTCCAATAGACTCTGCAATCGTGTTTAGCAAACTCAGTTGCCTCTCTGTAGTTCGTGGGTTTTCAACTAACATTTATTAATTTGATTTGATCCATTATAAATGGTTTCTGAAAGCCTGCGACTGTAGATACAATAGGTTTGTTTATAAATAAATAAATCTTCTGCTACCAGTCACGATTTTTCTTTATTTTACTATTCGCACGACGCGTTTCGAGAAATAATTCCCATTTTCAAGTGCGTTTTTTTGATGTGTGTTAAGCCATTTCTTTTGATGTTGTCAGTGTGTGTGAGTCTGCTTCATTTTGTTGACTTTTAAGTTTTCTAATGGTCCATTTGTGTAGAGTCTCACACATGCACTTGAAAATGGGAATTATTTCTCGAAACGCGACGTGCAAATAGTAAAATAAAGAAAACTGGTAGCAGAAGATTTATTTATTTATTTATAAACAAACCTATTATAACATTTATTAAACAGAGTTCTGACTTTGGTAAACTCTACTCCCTCAAATGTGCCGAAGTACTTTGGCTCAAGCAGAAAAATATTCACATTGACAACGGAGTAATTTTTGGAACTAGTTCTCTGTGGCTAGAAAAAAGATCGCTAAATATCTATGAAAGAGTCGTGTTTTGTGTAATTGATTAAATATTGCTGTATAAATAATTGGTTATTGACAGACTTGTTGTCTGTGTGGATGCTGACTTTGCCGTCACCCTTACTTTTAATCTTTTCCTTAAAATGTGAATAACTGATATACTAATATGTATAAGACTGCTCGTCTTAGCTTGTGATTCACCCTCTGTCATTTTATCTGGTTATGTGTTCCATTGACCATGTTTTCTGCCATGCTGCAGGATGGCTAGACGACAAATGTGAGGATGCAGAAGCATATATCACGAAGGGTCAGATAGATACGGCCTACAGGAAAATTAAAGAGACATTTGGAGAAAAGAGAACCATCTTTACTTATATCAAGAGCTCAGATGGAAAACCAGTTCCAAGCAAAAAAGGGAAAACAGAAAGGAGGAAGGAGTATAAAGAGGGTTTATAGAAGGGCGATGTACTTGAGGGCAGTGTTATTAAAATGGAAGAGGATGTAGATGGAGATGAAATGGGATATATGATATTGCGTGAAGAATTTGACAGAGCGCTGAAAGACATAATCCGAAACAAGGCCCCGGGAATAAACAACATTACATTAGAACCATTCATGGCTTTGGGGGAGCCAGCCATGACAAAACACTTCCATACGGTGAACATGATGTATAAGACAGAAGAATATAATTATTTCAATCCCAAAGAAAGCAGGTGTTGACAGGTGTGAAAATTACCGAAGTGTCGTTGCAAATACTAACACCAGTTCTTCACAAACGAATGTAAAAACGGGCTAGCTCTTCTGGTGATCCGGTTGGCGGGTGCGGTTCTGATATGATGTCTGACCTTCGCAAAAGATGGTATGATTCGGTTCTCTCAGCATCTCATTAGAAAGACAAGGGTGGCCAAAATGCGCATCTTCCTGTTCCGAAGCTTGTCCAGCTTCTTGATTTTGGTGTGCATCTGCTCCTCGTAGAGGTGCTTGATGTGTGATCTGAGGTTTTCCCAGCGTACAGAAATCTTGAAAATTTCTGGGATATTCAGCCAGGTAGCGTCGTCCAATTGGCGCGATATTTCGGCAAGCTGACTTCTTGCAACGTCAGGCAATCTTAGAGTCTGATTGATCTCTGACGGATGCTGACTTTATATAATCTCGACCCCCCTCGGACTGTGAAGCCTAGCAGCTGAATTGTAGCACTTCCAGGCCGTGTTCGGCACGAACGGTTTTAACAACCGGCAGATAAAACGCGCCTTAAGACCGAAGAAGCCGAGACCGCAGCCTTCCGAGGACGTAGACCAACCGGTTGCGACGGCGATAATACCATATGTTGGGAACACATCGGCAAAGATGGGCAGAATACTAAGAAAATATAATGTGAAGTGGGTGTTTCGCTCTCCATCCAAAATGAAAAAATTATTAGGATCAGTTAAGGACGACTTAGGACTCCGAAAACCGGGAGTTTACAGCATCCATTGCCAGTGCGGGTAAATATATATAGGGCAGACCATCCGGACGGTACAGGAGAGATGTAGTGAACATAAACGCTACACAGACAACGCACAGCCGATCAAGTCCGCCGTATCAGAGGACTGCTTCTCACACGGACATGACATGAACTACGATGGCACAAAGGTTTTACAGCAATCGAACACCTTCTGGGATTGTATCCTTAAAGAGGCAGTGGAGATCTGGTTGCATGAGAAACTAGTAAATAAAGACAGCGGTTTCCAGTTAAGCAAAGCCTGGGATTCAGCTTTGAGTAAGATTGAAACACAACGACAGACTACACGGAAATCCGCTCGTGCCAGGACAACTGAAGAAGAAGCATTGTCACCACGACGGCAGAGTTCTGCAAGCGGCCGTAGCCGCGGAAGGACTGCGGCCCTTGATCTGTCGCTTGTTCGCCGCGCTTCCCCCACCACCAACCGTAGTCCTTCCCCCACCACCGACCGCGGAGCGCTCGGAAGCGCCCAGAAGGAGGCTGCGAGAGAGGGGTCGAGATTGTATAAAGTCGGCATCCATTAGAGATCAGTCAGACTCTAAGAACGCCTGATTATGGCAAGAATTCGGCTTGCCGAAATATCGCGCCTTTTGGACGAAGCTACCCAGCTGAATACCCGAGAAATTTTCAAGATTTCTGTACGCTGAGAAAACCTCAGATCACAAATCTACTATTGTCAAACATAGACCTTAATTTGAAGAAGAAATGTGTGAGAATTTACGTTTCGTGCACAGCATTGTATGGTAGTGAAACATCGACGGTGGGGCAAGTGGAACAGAAGAGAATCGAAGTATTTGTGATGTGGCGCTAAAGACGGATCTTGAAAAGTAAGTGGACTGTTAAGGGTAGGAGTGAGGAGAGGAATATGTGGAATACACTGGCAATGAGAATGGACAGGATGACAGGACATCAGTTGGGACAACAGGGAATGACTTACATGGTAATAGGAGGTGCTGTAGAGGGCAAAAACTGTAGAGGCAGACAGAGATTGCAATACACCCAGCGAATAACTGAGTACGTAGGTCGCAAGTGCCACTCTGAGATGAAGAAGTTGACACAGTTGAGGAATTCGTGGCAGGCCGCATTCAACAAGTCAGAAGACTGATGACTCAGAAAAAAAAAATGAAAAAACAAGAAAAGAAACGACTGGCCAGCTGAAACAGGCATGGGACTCCGCCCCACAATCTGTCATCGGCTACCTGTACAACACAATGCATGCACGTTTGCGTACTTTCATTCAATATTCTGTCGGTTACATCGATTATTAATGTGTCGGCATTTCACATTTGCACTGACCTGCCTTGCGCTTAAATTAAGATGCGACCTTACAACTTTAAATATGTCCCAAACATTCACAGCTCTACGTTAATTATTTTTCTGGTGTTGCGATTTTTTTCGTCAGTGTAGTTCTATTATATACTGTACCCGACTGTCAAATTACCGTATCATTGTAGACGTCTAGGATTTCAAGCGTGCATGGCCCGCTGTTGCTCTAGGAGAATCACGACGCTCAGTCGATGTTACGTCAATGCAACGGATGAACCTGCAAGATGAAGCAAAAGCGGAAAGTGCAGATTTCAATTTCTGTTTACAAGAAAGTTAACCTTAGATAGCTTAGGACGTTTGTTTCGCGAGCGGAAAAATGAAGGGACAAGCGTTACATAGACCTGCCTTGGGTAAATGTTACTAAACGTGAGTAACCACAGGAAAACACCTACACAGTTAAGCATTTTATCTGTAGCGTGGACATGAAAATATGAGTATTCAGAAACAAACAGACAAAACGTTTAGCAAATAGGCAAAAGGATTTTATACCATAATTCCTTTCTTTTCTTCCTCCCAGAGCTGTGTTTTCCATGAATACGTTTAATTAAGCTGTCTGTTCCCCTTGTCACACCTTACCTAGAATGTTTCAATCTTTTTTTCATTCTAGTACTGCTTCGCTTCATTCTTCAAAGGCCAAACACTTTTTTATCCAACAGAAATTATTCTCCTCTAGTTTCACCTAATCCACGAGTACGCAGTGCTATTCTCGCTTGATGCAATCTCAGCCAGGGAAATGATAGTAACAGTATTGAAATCCTGAATGCTGACTTCAGATGTCAATGGTACTGCATCCCATTACTTATTAGAATAATCTCATGAACCATCAACACTGGCCTTCACTTCTAAAAGAATAAAATATGGACTTTACTTGCGACTGTCACTTTAGCTACCAAATAACCTTTACCCTCAATCACTCGGCGTGTGAAATATTTAAGACACTATACTATTTTCATATGTTATATAACACGTATAATTACTGTTATAAATGTGTGGAATAGAAGAAAAAATTATCAAGACAGAGTCTGATCTTGGACAGCAGAGGAATATACTGTAAAACGTGAGGAAAGGCAGGATGATATACATAGACGACGTACGCTCTTATGCTGATAAGTTCCCAGGGGAGCAGCGTCCGATACTGTTTGAAAGGTAAGAGAGTTAGGTGATCGTAAACCTATATAAATATAATGTAAAGAGTGTAAATATCGTTTGCTGGTCAGTCAGTGGAATCACCCACAACCTACAAGTATCTAGGAGTTTCTGTTCGAAGTAATTTAAGGTATAAAGACGTCTAGGAGCGCGTAAGGTCGGTAACAGACTCAGATCCATTGGAAGATAAGGAACCGTCGCTCAACTGGCTACTGAGTATTGTTTATCGATCGAGAACACTTTCCATACATGGTTAAAATATTCAATGAGGATTCGCATGATTCGACAGGGGTTTATTTAGCTGACGTGGGAGTCACTGAAATGTTTAACGAACTGCAGTGGAAGACATTCGAAGGACAAATATTTTTCCATTAGTCTTCTGACTAGATTAGTGCAGCTCGCTACAACTTCCTCTGCTGTGCCAATCTTTTCATCTCGCGAGGGACATCTCTCGGTACGAACAGGAATTTGTATTTAAACATTCGTATGCAGGCGCATCTCACACTCCTAACCAAGCCTGCGATGGAGTGTAATTGTGTTTCGCTCTTGGGCTGTACACATCAGCGCTAGCAGTCTTTGATAAGGAGCGGGGGGGGTGGGGGGGGGGTGGATTAACGCTTACAGGCTATCAGCTACCACAGTAAATAGTTGTAGTGTTTAGTATACTTGTGTGAGTACTGTCGTATACATATACAGCAAAATGGAACGAAATCGTGAATGTCTGGAACGTTTTAAATATTTTGGTATCGAAGTTAAGAAGGCGGTATCCAACGGAAGAACAGAAGGATTACACTTTCGCAAATCTTTTGGTGGATCTAATTATTCAAAAAATTGAATATTCATTTCACCGTTCAGCTGAAGTTACGTTGGATAGGAAAGCGGATGAAGAAAATGACTTTATAGACGATAACGTGAATAACACTTGTAATGGAAATGGAAATGCCGTGTGGCTAGTGCCTCCCGTCGGGTAGACCGTTAGCCTGGTGCAAGTCTTTTGAGGTGAAGCCACTTCGGCGACTTGCGTGGCGATGGGGATGAAATGATGATGATTAGGAAAACACAACACCCAGTCCCTGAGCGGAGAAAATCTCCGACCCAGCCGGGAATCGAACCCGTGCCGTTAGGTATGACATTCCGTCGTTCTGACAACTCAGCTACCAGGGGCGGGCAAGATTGTAATGCTAGTGGCAGTGGCGGAAAAAATACTTGTCTTAGAGAAGCTAACAGTTCTGGCGAGTATGAACCTTCATAAGAACATACTGTTAACACTTAGACAAAATTTTCAGAAGAACGTGTTGAATGTATATATGGTGTTTTGTGATGAATAACATACGCCTCCACGTACAGTTGCGACCTAATGCTCGTCTCTGAAGATACATCCTTATATTAAAATCACATCGGAAAACTAATATTTGATTATGGAGGAAAAAAGACGTAATGATTATCCATTTCAAAGAAATAAGGTGATCAAAGAACTAGAGGTAAAACAATACATTATATCCCAGTTTGACAAGAAATGAGGCAAACGCGTCAATTAAAGGTACCTGAAATTTAGGGCAATGCAAAAAGCAAGAGAAATTGGGCACATAAAGTTTCAGTGTTCTTCGGCTTTCATAGTACGTCTCAAGAAAGAACACAGAATGTGTTGTAGATACATCACTGTTTTCATGACAGCCAGAGACGTGTTGGAAGACCAAGATATTCGACAGACTGGGGCTCGTTTCATCGAAGAAGTAAACCAGAAATCTGCAAGTTTCTAGATATAGTCACAATGCATTTGGACCAGTGATCAAAGTGGATTTAAATATGAACTAGCTTTTGATGCGACACTATCTAGAAAGGGGAAAAATCAACAGTTACCTCGGTCCAATCTGCACACAATAAAACTCATAGCTATATTGTAGATGTTAATTACATAATAAATGTTGTGCTTTCAGTGAGTGGGCGCCTGACAAAAAATGTATATTTGTCTTCAGGAAAAAAAATTCGGGCCGAAAGTTGAAAAGACTACTGAAGACAAGTCTTCCACCAAACATACATTTGGAGGCTAACGAAAGTGGGAAACTGTCGAAAGATACTTAAATGATATTTCGTGAATGCTGTTAATGACAATGTCGCAAATAACCAGAAGTGTATACTGTTTTGTGATTTTTGGAATACTCACAAGGACACACTAATCTTAAATGATTCATTTGCGGGTAAAGGCATTGAATGCATGCTCATTCCGCCAAAAACCACAAATTACGTACACTCTACGGAGGTATATTTCTTTCGCCAACGCAAAATATATGGAAAAAGTATAACAGACTCCGTAAGGACTCTCTGCAGCGATTTCCGCACTAAATTAGGAAGCAGAATTTTGATAATGAACATACCCTGTATTATTACTAACGAGCTGTCTGCTCTAGTGTATCAGCCTATGATTCAATATTTGTAGCAAGCGGTTGGGTACACTATTCCCGCAAATACTGCTGATTTCAGGAATGTGATTCAAGTAACGTTTGACTTTGCATATCAAGAATGTTATTCTGACGACTGTTCAGGTACTGCTTTCGCCAAATATATTGTTCCATGCATTTTGTTGACGAACCTCACGTACATATTTAAAGTCCAGCAACGAGCAAACTAAGAATGACGAAGGCAATGCTTTCACTGTTCTCATTACAGTGACACATAAACCTTCTAGAGACAACTGGAACACCGAATTCGTGTTCGAGCCTAAAGACTTCCCTTGTCGGAGCAGCATTTACACGCAACGTCCTACATTATTTATCGGATGTATTCTTCTACGATTTTCCCCTGTCCTTCTAGCATCATAGAAAGTATTCCTTTATATCTTAACACGTGGCCTACCATGCTGTCCCTTCTTCTTGTCAGTATTTTCCATATGGTCCCTTCTTCGTGAGCTGTGGAGGACCTCCTCATTGTCCAACTTAGCAGTCCGCCCAATTTTCAACATCCTTCCATAGCACAACATATCAAACACATCAGTTCCCTTCCTTTCCGGTTTTCGAACTGCCCCTGATTCACTACCATACATTGCTGTGCTCCTGATGTACATTTTCAGAAAATTCTTCCTCAAATTATAAACCTGTGACTTTTCCTAAATATTTTACATACACGTGGAGAAGCCATAGTGAACGTTTCGTTGCGTCCTTACAAAGAAAGATGACACAATTATTAAAATAATATAAAATCCACTAACAGATTCGTACAGCATGGGAAATAACGAGTCCAATGAGCGCAATCATGAGTCGACTGCGTGCACATTAAATGAGTTGTAAAACTAAATATGCAAAGTTCTTGAACAAAATCAATTTTGTTTGGGTTTCTGGACCCGCCGATGTGTTGCTGCTGTGTAGGATTATCGGATTATAAGATCAGAATAATTTTGATACCCACCAAGCATGTTGAAAAAAAGGCTCAAGATGGCGTGGGCTATTGAAGGAAAAAGAGCTTTTTAGTTAAAACCGGCTTTGCGACCACGCTAGCCGGAGGAAGACCTTTTTTCTAAGTGTGCCCGAGTGGTGCCAATTCAAAACGGACAACTTAACAGCCTGGAAGTCTTTCTTGACCCGCCGCACAGAAAGCCGTAGGAGTGACCAACGCAGCCTCCCCTGTAAGGTTGGCTGCAGGAACTACGTTTTACTGGGAAATGCACACCGTCAACGCTGTAAAAATAACGAAAATTGTTCTTCCACGCACTTTGATAGTCTGTTGTCGATGCATTTCGTTTTTGAATCGTTCGTGGAAATTGGCACTGAAGTCTGTCGGCATTTTAGCTAGCAACATATTCTGGATTCCATAACCTTGGAGTCAGTTGTCCATAGAGTAATCACCGTAGGATCCAGTCTCGCTGAGAGGGGAGGTACGCGGGTACGACTATCACCAAAGCTACGCACGCAAGCAATCCGCTCTGAGAGCCCACTGCACACCATACTCCGACGCTACTTTGGTAAAAGATGCTGTAGATGCCGTCCTTTGCATACGAATATTATTAATCCACATGGTCAAACAAGGTCTCTCCACTTTACCTCACAGCTTCTTCTCTGGTTTTTTGCTAACTTTGGCTCCCCGGGGGGCTGGACGAGCTTCTTATCCATCTTCTGGATTTTTATTTTATAAATATATGGCACATGGGACGCAGGAGATTAGTGCAGAAAATCCGGCATTGTGGACTAATGTGGTGCCATCTTGCAAAGACTACTTCGATTTTCTTCTTTTATACGCAAAAATTAATTGACACTCAGCCTCTTTGTTACTTGTTCGTGGCCTTGCCCTCTTCCCACTTCTGCAACTCTTTCTGGTCGAAATATCTGCTGTAGCTTTCTTTCTACGATGTTACCGCTGTCAAGCAGACAGGAAGATCTTTCAGCTAAGCTATCACGTATCTGGAGGTAGTGGGAGGAAGTTACAACTGGGGCAGCAGGTCTGATAGTTACGACCAACAGCATTCGACCATTTCATTTGCTACTATTTGTCGTGATTATTGAGACTAATTTCATTTAATAGTCACCTCTTGAGTTGCTAACGTAAAGGAGAGAAATTAATAAATTATCCATGGTTTTATAAAAAATGTCCGCTGAAAGGTTAGCGCTGCTGACCGCCATTTGGAGGAGCCGAGTTCGATTCCCGGTACTGCTAGACATTTTTCCTTTGTGGGATGACTGGTTCAGAGACCACCTGAGGAGCTACCGAACCGAGTAGTAGCGGTTCAGAGGCCAAGAAACCCGACAACGACCGAGGGTGCGGTGTGCTGACCAGACCCCCCCCCCCCCCCCCGCCCCTCCCCAAATACCGCATCCAGGGACGCCAGTGGCAGAAGATGATACGGCGGTCGGTCGGGTCCGATTGGGCTGTCTACAACCACAACGGTTAACTGCACCTTATTACAGATAAATAACAAATAAGCCAGCCATAATAATAAGACCTGTGGCTCATAGTAGAAGACTTCTTTCAGCGAGTTACTTCCTATTTGAGAATCTTAGTCTACTTCTTATAGCATATTTTCTTCATCCTTAAATCCTTACTTGTTTCCAATGTAGCAGAATTCTTTCATTACATCATCGACGTGATCCCCCAAATGTATTGTTAGGATTATAATTTGTCTCATAATTCGTCTCTAATAATTCGCACTGCTCTTCTCTTTCTTCGGGTTCAACTCAATCCATTTTAACTGTTCATTCCCTTCAACCAGTCCTGTAATTCTTCCCCAGGTATCCGAAGATGTGCTATCGTACCACCGTGAATTTTAATGCCTCTACCAAACTTAGCATTTACTTTCCTCATTGCTTGTTCGATGTGAGCGTTAAACAGTAGGAGAGAAATATACCTGTACTATTTGTTCCACAGTGAAAACGGTAGAATTTATACAGACTTGTACGGACAATCTCCGTTCCCTTGTACCTTTCGCGAATGGAAAGGGAATGACGCATGAAACGGGGAAGGGTCAGACAGGAATAGGGGCAAGACACTATAACGCTTAGTATGTCCAGCATACATCATGTACATCATGCGGAGTCTTGTGGATTGCATGTGCAGATCTGATTACGTAAGTTAGGTTGCCTATCCTAAGGTGCGTGGAATACTTACCGAGTTAGTTTTCTTACGCCCAGTCTGTACTAAAACACCCATAGCTATTCCTAGGAAAAAGAAAAAAAAGCTTTATGAACATGAGAGGAAATGTGTGATGATAGTTAATGGACGACTTGACGAGCATTAGAAAAATGAATTAATAACTCGTAAATTTGTGAATTTGGTACAATCGAAGGAAAATGTGTAGTGTGTGAGGTGCCCTTCTGGTTACATTCAGCTCATTGACGCCAAACACTCATTTTAAGGCCACACTTACGATAAGATAAACGGTAAATCTGGAGGACTTTTAGTGTTACATAAGGGTTGGTCCTCCGGCAACTACGTTTATATTCCGCGGAGAACGACGACATTAAGATGGATAACGTACAGATACACTGTCTGATAAAAAAAGTAAAGCACCCAAGGGTGAAAGGGAAACAAAATGTAACTTCACGTGTTGAGAGTGTATGTGATGTTACTGTAGTGTTTACAACATCACGTCGATTTGACAAGTAACCTGACCGGCCGCTGGGGCCGAGCGGTTCTGTGAGGTTCACTACGGAACCGCGCTGCTGCTGCGGCCGCAGGTTCGAATCCTGCCTCGGGCTTGATTGTGTGTGACGTCCTTAGGTTAGTTAGGTTTAAGTAGTTGTAAGTCTAGGGGACTGATGACCTCAGATGTGAAGTCCCATAGTGCTTAGAGTCATTTGAACCATTTTGAACAAGTAACCTGACTCTGTGGTCTGCCTATCAGTATGACGGTGTACTCTGATACTTCAGGGAAGTATGTCACAAAGCCTTTGACCTACAACTGCTGTAACTGGCCCTTCATACCCTGCGAGAGAACTGGTCCCACACATTTTCTGTCGCTGACAGATCTGGAGATCTCGCCGGCCACGGGAGTGTCTCAGCTTATGCAGACAGTTCACAAAGACATGTGTCATCCATGGACGGGTATTATCCTGTTGAAAAATGCACCAAAATATTGCCGCATGAGACGTAACACTGCAGCTGTGACCTGCAGACATACTCGATGGGTCCCGACAGGATGACGCCGGGAGTAACACTGTTCTTCCTCTCCAAACCGGTGGAAAAATGGCATCTTCCCCGTCACCATTCTTGACAACGAGGATCGTTAAGGGTAGTGATGAACCGTGCTTCACCACTGCATCAGCAGTCCATAATTCTCACTCATGGCATGCCAAATGCAGCCGTTTGTGTTGTTGTGCTGAAGACAGTCTGCGCATTGGACGGTAATTCTAACCCGGCTGCTGGTAGTCTCCAATTAATGGTGTGGAATGATACAGTTTGTTGCAGGGAGGCCAGTACTTGTTTTCGGATGGCAGGCGCTAATGTGAAGGGTATAATTTTATTGGAGCATAATACGGCGATCCTCGCCTGCGATGGTCAGAAGTGGTGCACTGTGGTGCCTCACAAGTGAGGATATTGCACGAATCGACCAACCGGCCAAATGGTGCCGACCCTATGTGATACTCCTTTCAAACTCTGTCAGTTACAAACAACGCTTTCTTACTCGAGTGCGCAGCATCTCCTTATCACCACAATGATCACACGACAAGTGACGTATGCCCTATCAGACCTGGTAACAACTCCAATGCACTCTGGTTGTCGTTCTACATGTCACTGAGAAATTCAGATCTAATCATTTACATACCCGCCGACAGTGTGTTCGTGTATGAACTTTCATTGACGTGGACAGTATCTTCTGGTCGCGTTACGTTTTCTAACAGGCAATGTATAATTATTCTTCAGAATGGTTCAAATGGCTCTGAGCACTGTGCGACTTCACATCTGAGGTCATCAGTCCCCTAGAACTTAGAACTACTTAAACCGAACTAACCTTAGGCTATCACACACATCCATGCCCAAGGCAGGATTTGAACCTGCGACCGTAGCAGCCGCGCGGTTTCGGACTGAAGCGTTTAGAACCGCTCGGCCACCGCAGCCGGCAATTATTCTTCATTCCAATTAAATTTTCTAGTAGTGTACAGGAAGAACGTGCTATTGTACAGTGTTATGCGAGCCTAGATCTCTATAATTTAGAGTCAAGCTTTTTTTTGTTTTTAACACAGTGGTACAATTCTTAGCATTTCTTAATTTAAGTGGAAAGAACCTGTAGCACTCTCAATTAAAATACGCAAATTATTATTATACTCTAAAAGCAGTTAGTGGCGAACCGTCGTAATTCCTGAGATTTAATATTTATTGATGTTACTAAGTGCATCGAAATCTAAGAATATGACATTTGTATTAGAGTAACTGTTCACCTGCATCAGTTTTTTTTTTAAATTAATATTTTCCCCAATTTCTTAGTAACTTCTTTTTAATAGCCGTCCGTAACACTCTTTAATTTATAAGATGTTGGAAGGTAAACGTTAAAATTGATATCCACGAAGAAAATATTAATACTAAGAGAGGGTTCAACATTATTTTTGGAAATATTAACCGGCGTGAAAGCAGCAGAAAAGTTATTACGTAGCCTGGGAGCTTGAGTACAAGCGTTTAGTGGGAACTGTAAAGCATTGAAAACCGCCTGTTATTTAAAGATAACATATAAACCGAAACAATAACGCGTCCCGCATGGGGCCGCTCGCAGATACACGTGTATCGGCACGTACGTAAAAGAGAAAAAGATCACACGTCAAATGCTGAAATAATGATTGTTTTCTCTGAAAGTAAATTACTTTCGCTGCTCCGCGAAAGGTCGAAACAATGGCACGAAATCGGATTTCGCGGGCAAGTTCAGAGAGTTTGAACCGTCAGTGAGTGCTTTCACAATGTCATTTCCAAGCCGAATATTGTTCGTGCGCCATTTATGCTGCCGTACCTCTTTTATTTCTTTTTTCCTTTTATTTTCGTCGAAAACGGGGAGTTTCAAAACTCTGCACGCTCGATAATGAACAATGCAGTTGGCGTAGTGTGGTGGTGAGGGCAGCTCGGCGATCAGACCAGGGGGCTGCGGGGGAGGGTGGGGGGGGGGGGGGAGAGTGGTGGCTGAGTCCGAGAACAAGTGAAAAGCTGCAAAATGTTGGCCACGGTGCTTTCGAGGGGCGGTGCGATAACGGGGCGAGTTTGTGGCGAGCGTATATAACAATGCTTCCCGATCGCAGGATTTCATGAGGGCCCATACGTGTGTCTAACGCAGCAGGTGGGACAATTTTAGAGGCTTTCTGAATCGCTCCGACGTCTGGCGGAGCGTGCGAACAGGAGTCACAGGACGTATGTTCGTAGCCGCCATGTCGTCACGTTTCCGACGCGCCACAACAATACACAGTGGCGTGTAGTGCGTGTCGAGTGCAGCATAAATCACGAGATGGAAATAGGCGGTCTGTGTCCTGAATCCAGAGTTCGCCCGGGTGAAAAGGGCCCGGAAGGCTCGCACAGTCGCGGGCGTGAACGACAGGGCGATGTGGTCAGCGCAGTTCGTCGCGAACGCTACGGTGCGTGTAAGCCCGGCAAAGAGCGTTCTGTTACGCAGGAGCGGCTCCGAATGTCGTCGCTGTATTCACTGGCGTGTAACCGCAGGGCTGCCGCGTGTCAGTGACCTCTGAATTAATGGCCGAGTTTTCCTAGAACGTATGTCGTTGAGCAGACCCACCACTCTGGCAGAATGAGCACCAGGCAACAGTGGATCTCCATGACGGCACCATGGTTTGGCGGAACTCACTCGTCTGCAGTGCAGGCACCCCGCTAGTAATTTCAGTATTTTCACTGTAACACTTATAGTGAATAGTGAGGTATTGGGACAGTTTTTGAAAGACTAATCAACTGGTGGGCAGAAAAACTAACGATAGCAGAACACAAAACAGTTTATATGTTAGTAAAAGGAACATTATCAAGAACGAGAAATCCCACAATCAGAATAAATGACCACCCTGTGAAAAGAAAAGATGTAGATATCTTGGAATTAACATCGACGGAGAGCAAAATTTTCGTACACATGTAGAAAGAGCCTGCCAGAGACGAAAGCGTTACGGAGATGATAGATAAACTCTAGTGGAAGACTCTGCAGAAGAGTTAAAGTTTCGAGAACATACCTTCACCGAAGAGTCAAGCAGTATACTGCTCCCTCCTACGTATGTGTCGCGAAGAGACCATGAGGATAAAATCAGAGAGAATAGAGCCCACACAGAAGCATACCGACAATCCTTCTTTCCACGAACAATACGAGACTAGAATAGAAGGGAGAGCCGATAGATGTACTCAAGGTACCCTCTGCCACACACCGTCAGGTGTCTTGCGGAGTATGGATGTAGATGTAGATGTAGATGTAGATGTAGAATTAAAACCCTGAAAAAAGAAACAGGAGCACTTGGCCAAAGAGGATTTCAGCTGCCACTAAGCGCAATTAAAAAGTACCACAACGCTTACTTATTCGATATTGTGGGCTGTTGGTCACACGTTTGGACTCATAGTCACGAAGGTAAGGATAGTACAGGCTCTACGGCGAGCACAGAGACGTGTACTCCTGCGCCTTACAGACGCATACGGAACAACGCCGACCGAGGCGCTGTTCGTAATATTAGGCCCATAGACATAGCCGTAATAAAGAGACGTGCACAATATTGGCTCAAAAGAAGCGAATATGATAAGCTACCGGATAGAGCCGTGTCGTATTAGGAGATAAAGGTATGCATTGATAGAGAATGACAAGAAATATGGGACAGGGCAGAACAGGGAGCACAGCCTGTAATTTCCTTCCTAACATAAAAGAAAGAACCTGAACGTGTGACGCTGTTCTCTCTAGGCTCGATGGTGATGGGTGTGCCAGTCGATATGACGTGGAACGGCGTCCGTCGATCAAAACGCCAATCTGTAACTATTGAAAAAAAAAAATCCTCGCGTGGTTTGGTTACTTTCAGATACTGTACCTCGAAAATGATATCAATGTCTCGATGGAGCAGCGCGCCGAAGTGTGTGCACCGCCCTTGCTTGTAACGAAAGCAGTTGCGTTCGTTGTCTGTCGATCTTCGTCACTTATAAATCTAGCGACTACACCACTCAATAACGCGATGCCTCCATTGATCTGAAATAACCAAAAGCCCCTTGCGTGTTCGCGACGGACCCTTCAGTTTACGCGAACTTGCTGACTATAGTTCTTATGCCCGGTTTGAGAATGGTTATTCAAACTTTGAAAAACAGTGTCTTGAATCAGCATTCCATCACCCGAGCCGAGGCCACATTATGAATTTTGCGAGGATATTAGGTGGGTTAATTATTATTCCGTCGTCAAGGCGTCGCTTCGTCGCGTATTCAACAACTGCACGACGTAACTCCAGAGTTAACATACCCTTGAGCAATGTTCAGAATGCGTCGCAATTTTGGTGTACAGCTATTGCTGTTCACATTTAAATTATCACTAATTCACTTGGCACTTTATGTTATCAGAATAATCAGTTAATTTCACGAATACATTTTAAATGTCCGTGAAATGATGTAGGCGGCACGGAGAATTAAAGTTGAATTTAGGTTTATTGTTCTTCGTAATTACTGTCTGTCCCTACGCTGAGCACACACACCGATGTGTCATTTAGCGAATTATGTCCGTTAACATCAGTAATCCTGACTTTGACGATAACTTCTGACAATACGGCGAAATTGTAATCTCTTCGTGATTGCGTTTAGTTGTGGGCTACTCAAGTCTAATAATCGAGTGTAAGTCGGCGATCAGTCTCTTTCGATGTCCTTTGATGTTCTTGACTATTAAGTATCACGAAGGCTAAGTCCCATCACAAATCGATAATCACACGATTTACTTTTCTGTCACATACATCAAAATCCCGTTATTTGTCTAACGGTGAAGATGATCCTATTCTAGTCCGTCTTCTGACTAATATTGACAGGCTAAATCGTACAACTTTATACTTCAAGTCAGTTTCAAAACAATCTAGCAACGCTTAAAATGCGTGCTACTGTTGCAGAATACAAGAGAGAAGTGAAGTTAATATATTCATTGCCGAGTTACATTGTAGTCTCAGAGAACTTAATGCGGCTACAAGTCTCTTCTAGGATAAATGTTATCTTTGGCCGATTTATGGTCTGGGTATAAACCTTCGTCAATAATAATTTTAGAATTCTTTCTTTAAAGTTTCTGTTTTGTATCACATGGTATTCTTTCAGTCAGTCCTTTATTCATGATAATCAGTATTATTTATATAACTTCCCTATTACTCAAACTGACAAGAGAGTAACTTTTGTTGTCAGAAGCTGCTGTCACTGTGAGGATGACTAATTTTGCTATTTCTTTTGCAGCAAAAGGGTGGTCATTATGGGTTCTGTATTTGGTGTGTTACATACTTCCTTCTGGGTTAAGGGAGCTATACACTATTTTTCGGGACATGTTCCGTATCACAGCTGCTTTCTAAAAATACGACATCACCATACACACTTTGTAAGGCTCCGCATTTTATGGGCGTCTTACATGAAGTAATTAAAATAACACTTGTATTTAAATTTTGGTTAAAGATCGAGTACAAGTTATTTAGAACATGGACATGTGTGGACAATGAGGATGATGTTATTAATGCTCTGTATTGCATGCTGAAGGGATAATTGCAAGCCAGAAGACGGTACAATATTTCTGCTGTGAAACCACAGGAAACAAAAACGGGTATTGTGAACTTGTAGGCTGCTCTGCGCTGTGTGGCAGGGACGGTAGCATCTCTGTATGGGCTGCCTCAAGACAGTGTCGCTGCGGAAGACCATGTTCCGTAGTCAGTGACACTGCAGAGGACGCTGGCCTGCCGGCTAAAAGCCATCTCTTAGCAGTACACGTTAGTATCGGCTCGGGCCGTGAGAGTTTGCGGAAGGTGGAGTGGGAAACAAAGGCTGTTGCGGCGAAACGGCTCCAGCCACCTGCAGTCCATTGGCCACAACTTAAATTGCTGGTAATTTCCACTGAACTGTTACGTGGACTAGCACGGATTGGCAGAAGCTGTATGTCTCAAAGTATGAAGGGGGAAATGGCTTACAGACGAGCCCTATGATTTGACAGGCAAGTTCTGTCCTTCTGCTGTTCATTTTCAATAGTAGAGATGTGTTCTGTGTCAAAGGCAGTCGGGTCTGAGCGTTCTCGGTTAGCGGAAAGGACGTGACTGTGTGTGCGCCATTTCGTGCACAGTAGAGGCACCTAGCGTCCGATTGATTATCGAGTGGATGTACCAGCGCGTCTCTGTGAGCTGTATATTCGACTCTCTGTAAGCAGATTGGGGGAATTAAGGAACTCTAAGAGCAGTTGGACGTTTGAAGTACCATTTATCCTCACGTGCCTGTAGTGAGACTCTATCTAGTCAGTATGTAAGCAGCTGATCTCACTTGTACATGGCACGATACCAGAGCTTTCAAAGGGAGGAGTATTACCGATAATATTAGATCAAGTGAGTGGGCATCTTTCAGAGCTGCAGCGAGTGTCAGCCGATGGTGCGCGAGTCGCTTTCACTGTTGTTCGTTCAAAAAATGGTTGAAATGGCTCTGAGCAATATGGGACTTAACATCTGAGGTCATCAGTCCCCTAGAACTTAGAACTACTTAAACCTAAGTAACCTAAGGGCATCACACACATCCATGCCCGAGGCAGGATTCGAACCTGCTACCGTAGCGGTCGCACGGTTCCAGACTAGCACCTAGAACCGCTCGGCCACTCCGGCCGGCCGCACTCGTTCAAACACATGCAACATCGAAAATCCTCTGTGTAAGTTTGTCCACATTATTTATTAGTCGAGTGTAAGTTTGTTTCTTCATATGGCCCTAAAGGTAAAAATTCCATGGATTTAAATCAGAACTGCCTGCTGGTCATCGACATGGATCAAAACGCCCTATCCATCGTCCTGAAAATCGTCTACTCGAAAATCTTCGTACACTGTGATCAATATGGGTTGAAACACCATCGTGAAGGACCCACATGTTATGACGCATGCCTGACGGAGTGTCTTCTAATAATGTTGGTAGCAATGTTTCCTCTAAAAGGTTCGGTAATTTGTACCAGTCAGTCGTGCAGGTAATACCAAGGCGAAATAACGTAATCATCGATGACAGCCGCCCCTACATATCCGGAAATGAGATGCTGAAAATGTGTTGTTACTACTTGTCGCGGACTGTGTACACTCCACGTGTGCACGTTATGGAAATTAGTTATTCTGTCGCGATTGAAACATACTTCATCTGTTACGAGCATTTTATTTACAAAATCATGCTGCGCACTTTTTAACAAAAAACCACTCTGAGAACTGTCGTTGCGGAGGGAAATCATTCTCTTCCAACGCGTGTGCACGTTGATGAAAATCCTTTGGGTTTCCAGTTGTGTGGCAGTACTATAAAACCACGACGTTTCTATGAGTGACATACTCATCATCTTCTGACGAACTATCGACATTTTGCTGATGCAATGTAGGTGTTAAATGTGGTAAGGCCGCAGACGTTCCTCCGTGAAAGTGCGGTGAAAGATTGCGAGCGATACACTCACTTGGCAGGCTATGGTCTTTGTTCCTCAGCTTCCAATGTACGTTCTTCGCGTCATTGGCCTCTGCCTTCTGTGCAGGGCAGTAAAGAGCCAGTATCTCTCAAACTATTCAAATTAAATACGTACTCTTAAGTTGTATTCCTTCTCGTTATATTTAACAATAAAATGAAAGCGCATCGGAACAGACAATACATTTCACATACATTAAATGTAAAACGGTTAAGATATCTATTGCACTTCGTTACGAATGAATTAGAAAGTAATGGAGTAAAAGTAGAGAATTATGGTGATACAAACTTTTGGTGAAAACCAAGAAATGTCGATCGTGCAGGAATTTTTCGTTGTGGGAAGCCTTCTTGATAAATTCGTACAGTTGCCTTCACAATACTTTTCACCTTGCCATAAATCAAATGAATGATGCTCAAACAGCGATGTTAAACCTCCATTCCGTCCCAATGTTTAACGGAATTGCAATAACGTCTGCACAGGTAACTCGACTACTGTCGACGATCGGCTTACTACAATGATTCAATACGCAGGCCGTAGTTGCCTCAGTGTTTGCGAGGCACGCTGATGATATTAATACGCGCAGCAGTAACTAAGACGAACCAACTGCTTAGATAATTGGACCTGTGTTGGAAAAGAGCGGAGCAGGTGCCCTGTTGTGTTTTAATCCTATTTGATGAATTCTCCCAGTCCACTGTGCATAATGTTTACACAAGTCACGTCAAATCCGGGTGCACAGTCCATTGTCTACTTGTGCGAAACCGTTGTCCCGCAAGGAAGTATTTTTTCCTGAGACAAACGTAGGAAATACCATACTGCTGTGTCTGTGTTTTTCTGAATTACGATGCAAAGTTCCTTTTGTAGGCGCATGGTTGACGACATATAGAAGTTCGGATTTGACCGTGAGTCGTGCACGGATAGCCGAAAGGTAAGGCGACCGCTCGCGATGAGCAAGAAATCTGGGTTCGAGTCACGGTCTGGCATAAATTTTCACTGTCGTCATTCCGATCTGCAGCCGATGGTTGTCCATATTCACAGTTTCAAATACATTTAACGTAGAAAACAAACAAACATGCTATTAGACGTTTTAAAGTAATTGTTTCTGTTCTATTAATAGAATTTTTGGGCCCCGTATACCGTTTAAATCCTGTACACTCGTATTTGGACTGAGATATAGATGTGCTGCGCACAACTCGCAAGCTGTTCTTCCATCAGCACTTACACGTCACTGAGGTTTTTTCTTGCCACGTAAACTTTCACCTGTGCTCGTATGAGTTCAATAGAACTGAAAAGAGCATGATGTGGTGGACGACTGATAATACGCTCTGTCCTTTCGCCACGGTCAGTTCTTCGACATACTAGCGTGGGGATTTTGGCTTGTACAGTTTTACAGGATCCATTAATTTCAACTTATTCAACGCGGGTTCGGTTTTGGGGATTCTGGTTTGTACAGCTTTTCACGTTCTATTAACATTTTGCAGTCCGCACGTCTCGTACAAATTTATTCGCTTGGCGCTGGCAGCCCTAATTCGGATTACTTGGTTTGTAGCCGGCCGCTTGTCACCTTCCCGCTGATGACAAGTTTCAAACACATTGACTGCTGCGCGCTTTAATTTTCCCGGAAATCCTCTATTTTGCCGTTTCGTTCCACAAACTCAAATTTTCATTTCAAGTAACTTATCTGCAAGTTCTACACTGTTATAATAATTATCAATATATAGGTGATGCCACTTTCCATAAGAAGGTGTCAATAGTTCCCTCACTGTTTTAGCTAAAGGTTGTCCAGCGCTGGAATATATCCTGAATGAGGAAATGTATCCCGTACTTGAATCACACAGCATCCGAATGAGTGTGCCGTATTTCGTTATTTTCAACGGATTTTAAACTCTAAAATTTAACTGTCCACGCCACGGTATCATTCTTTCATCAATTGAGATTTTTTGACTTAGATTAAACTTTTCTTTAACCTTTTTCGAAAAGTGATCAATTATGAATTGCACAGTCTGTCTTCTTCGTCTGATTCATCCGAATCAGTTGGGAACCGTAGCGTTCGCCGAATTCTTCTTGGACGTATTTCACTATCTTCCGACGACTCTGCTTCATTTTCATTTTTGATATCCAGTGTCTTCATCCCAATCGTCCAAGTTGCCCGGAACGTCAGACAAGCCGTCCGCGCATTAATCGTAAATAATCGTATCGTCTCATTCGTCTGAAATGTGCACAAACATTTATAAAAAAAAAAGTCTTGTTGACGTGTGTAACTAATTTTTACCACAACAAAACACGAACAGAATGAAAACGATACTAAGTGCTGTCATCGGCCACTGCGCGATACTATGCACACGACACCAATGCGGTGTCGCCGGACGGCAAAGTGTTAATTTCACCTTGTTGATTGCAGGTTCAGTTTTGGGGATTGTGGCTTACACAGACTTATAGTTTCTATTAATTCCATCTTGTTCATCGCGGGTTCGGTTTTGAGGATTTCGGCTTGTACAGCTTTACAGATTACATTAATTTCTCCTTGTTCATGTTGGTTCAGTTTTCTCCGGTGGAGTACTTCTATGCGCCCAGAGCAAAATAGCCCCTTTCCTCAACTGCATTGTCGGAGCCACTACTCGTACAAGGAAAAGGTATGGTTCATTGTCCGTTACTGTCATTTGAAAGGTTACTGCTTTTTACTTAATTAATTTTGATTTGCGTGCTCCGTGTAATTCTGTTCGTTACGTTTCATCGTAAAGCTCAGCTTTAATGTATTTTTATGGAAATGTTCATTAACAATCTTACACGTTGCTCATCAAGAAAACAATGTAAACTGATATTGAAATTCATTAAGATCAAAAACGCGTAACGCAAGAATGAAACACCTCGTACTGTTGACGGAACAAGTACGTCTTTCTTTTATCATCATTTATTTGCTCTTTGCTTTGCTACGTTCTTAGGCTCTCTCGACAAAAAAGTAAATATTCCTGGGTACAGTATTATCTTTATGGGTCAATAATGAATGGGGATAATTGCAGTGAAAGAGGAGATATTTCACAAAAATGCACATTTATTCCTTACACTGACTGTCAGAAAGCATTTTAACTGACAATAATATTCATGTCCACTGAAGGTGGAAAAGGTAATGGCTTTCACTAATCTTTATATTGGTCTCCTAACACACAAGGGAAATCGTCACACAAAATTTGAAAGTGAAGTTAGGACGGGATCTGTTTACTACATTCATCATTATAGAAGACGTGGCGTCTCACAAAAATTCACATGCAATTAGTGCGACACTGGGTGTGTATCCAGAGCTACGTGATATCGCAACAACGTAAGCAAAGTTAGAAGCTGTCAAAGCAAACGGATAAACACTGCCCCTTCACCGCAGCCTCTGATGTTCCACATGCAGTTGACAACATGTAATTGAATGAATTTAGTTTGGCGCTTCACGTTAACCCATTCATTTATCAGCATACAGAAAAAGATGATGCGTAAATCTTGGACATAAGGTCACATGTTTGACACTACCATACGGTGGAGGGGGGTGGAGATGTGGTACATTGAACGCTATCGAAAGTGCAAGGAATTATTTTGAAGAACTATGTTCGCTAAAGTTTGAACTTTGTAACAACAAATACTTCGTACAAGAATATTTATAGTACTGACACGATTAGCACGAAGCAGATACCTGCACAGCAATGGTGGAAACATGGTCACACACCAGTTACCATGAATCTCATTAAAACTGCTAAAATCTTTCTTGAAATAGGGCCAGATTCATATTCCTTGAATCTAACTCTTGGTGGAATTAAACTCACTCAGATAGTTCGGCCGGCCGGTGTGGCCGTGCGGTTAAAGGCTCTTCAGTCTGGAACCGCGTGACCGCTACGGTCGCAGGTTCGAATCCTGCCTCGGGCATGGATGTGTGTGATGTCCTTAGGTTAGTTAGGTTTAATTAGTTCTAAGTTCTAGGCGACTGATGACCTCAGAAGTTAAGTCGCATAGTGCTCAGAGCCATTTGAACCATTTTTTTCAGATAGTTCATTAGGATCCAATTAATTCACAGCACAGAAAAATGACGGTTGCGGAGGAACGGGGGAAGGATTATCCCAAATATCATTAATATTAACAGACAAACTCATTGCAGCCTCATTGATTTCAAATTAACAAGCCTCTAACGTATGAAGGACCACACGAAAGCGTATTCTTGACACTAGGCAATCTAGAACATAGGTGATGGCGGAAACATGTGGTTTAATGCCACTCACCAAGAAATTTCCCTTAAATTACAGTGTGTTACTGTGAACAGTTCAGTGATAGGGTTGTTCTTATCAGACCGACACCGATAGTTGAGGTATACATGCCGACGTCCCAAGCTGAAGATGAAGAGATACAGAAACTATACGAGGATACTGAAAGGGTAATACAGTAGGTAAAGGCACACGAAAATATAATAGTCATGCAGGACTGGAATGCAGTTATAGCTGAAGGAATAGACGGAAAGGTTACAGGAGAACATGGGCGTGGGACAGGGAACGAGAGCCGAAAAAGACTAATTGAGTTCTGTAATAAATTTCGGCTGTTAGTAACGAATTCTCTGTTCAAGAATCACAAGGGAAGGAGGTGTTCTTGGAAATGTCCGGCTGACACGGAATATTTCAGTTAGATTACATTATGGTCAGAAGAGATTCCGAAATGAGATACTGGATTTTAGGGCCTACCCAGGAGCAGATCAGACTCAGATCACAATGTAATAATGATGAAGAGTAGGCTGAAGTTGAAGAGATTAGTTAGCAAGAATCAATACGCAAAGAAGCGGGATACGAAAGTACTAAGGAATGTCGAGATACGCATGAAGTTCTCTAAAGAATAACCCAGTTGAGGGCGAATGGACATCTAAGAAGGGCAATCATAGAATTAGTTACAAAGAAGGTAGCTGCGAGGAAATCAAGGTTAACAGAAGAAATGCTTTAGTTGATCGATGAAAGAGAAAAGTACAAAGGGAAATTCAGGAATACAGAAATACGTTGCTGAGGGACGAAATAATTAGGAAGTGCAGGGAAACTAAGAGGAAATGCCTGCATGAAAAATGTGAAGAAATCGGAAAGGAAATGATAGTCGGAAGGACTGACCCAGGATATTGGAAAGTCAAAACAAGCTTCGCTGACATTAATAGCAAGCGTGGTAGCATAAAGCGTGCAACGGAAACCCCACTGTTAAATGCAGGCGAGAGAACGGATAGTTGGCAAGAGTACATTTAAGGCCACCATGAGGGGGAACATTTGTCTGATGTGATAGAAGAAGAAACGGGAGTCAATGTAGAAGAAATAGGGGATCGAGTATTAGAATCAGAATTCCAAAGAGCTTTGAAGGACTTACGATTACAACAGGCAGAACGGATAGATAACTTTCACTAAGAATTTCTAAAATCATTGGGGCAAGAGGAAGCTTAACCACTATCCACGTTGGTGTGTAGAATGTTAGACTCTGGGGACATACCATATGACTTTCGGAAAAATATCATCCACACAATTATGAAGACTACAAGAGCTCAGAAGTGAAAGAATTATCGTACTATCAGCTTAACAGCTCATGTATCAAAGTTATTTACAAGAATAATATACAGAAGAACGTAAAAGAAAATTTAGGATGTGTTAGATGACGGTGAGTTTGGTTATAGGAAAGGTAAAGGCAACATTCTGGCCTTGCGGTTGATAATGGAAGCAAGACTGAAGAAAAATCAAGACACGTTCATAGCATTTATCGACCTGGAAAGAGCGTTCGATAATGGAAAATGGTGGAAGATATTCGGAAGTTTGAGAGAAATAGGGGCAAGCTATAGGGAGAGACGGGTCATGCACAGTATTTAGAAGGACCAAGACGAAATAACAAGAGTGGACGACCAAGAACGAAGTGCCCTGATTAAGAGAGGTGTACCCAGGGATGTAGTCTTTCGTCTCTACTTTTCAATCTCTACAACGAAGAAGCAATGATGGAAATAAAAGAAAGGTTCACGAGTGGAATTAAAATTCAAGGTGGAAGGATATCAATGATACGATTCGCTGATGACACTGCTATTCTGAGTGAAAGTGAAAGAGAATTAAATGATCTGGTGAATGGAATGAACAGTATAATGAGTACAGAATATATATTGAGAGTAAGTCGAAGAAGGACAAAGTAATGGGAAGTACCAGAAATGAGAACAATGTTAAAATTTAACATCAGGATTGATGGTCACAAAGTAGATGAAGTTAATGAATTCTACTACCTTGGTAGCAAAATAACTAATGACGGAAGGAACAAGGAGGGCATCTAAAGCAGACCAGCACTGGCAGAAAGGGCATTCCTGGCCAAGAGAAATCTACTATTACCACACATAGTCCTTAATTTGAGGAATAAATTTCCGAGAATTTACGTTTGGAGCACAGTATTGTATGGTAGTGAAACATGGGTTGTAGGAAAACCGGAGCACACGAAAATCTAAACATTTGAGATGAGGTGCTATAGACGAATGTGGAAAATTAGGTGGACTGATAAGGTAAGGAATGAGGAGGTTCTGCATAGAATCGGAGAAGAAAAGAATACGTGGAAAAAAATGGATGAGAGGACATCTGTTAAGACATCAGGGAATGACTTCCATTGTACCAGAGAGGGCTGTAGAAGGCAAAAACTGTAGAGGAAGGCAAAGATTGTAATACATTCAGCGAATAATTGATGACGTAGGTTACAAGTGCTACTCTGATGTAAAGAGGTTGGCACGGGCGCGGATCTCGTTCCATGCCGCATCAAACAAACCAGAAGACTGATAACTCAGAAGAAAACAACAATTAAAACTTCCCTGTATTTTATCTGCTTAAACTGATGCTGAAAATTAGTCATTATCGTTTTCTGTCACTAACCAGCACTTTTTAATGCCTTTTCTTTTACCTTCTTATGGGCTCCCTTATCTTTTGTGTAAAGTTCAATTTGCTGGAGTTATCTACTTAGTTTAGGTTGGTACTATTTCATTCTATTCCAACTATCTACGGTTAGCTCTAAGCTTTCCTGTCTTTACCTCATTGTAGCCCAAATACTTGCACACACAAACACACTGGAGTGGAAATGGATACAAGGAAATGGAGTGACACATTACAGAAATGGCTTCATATTTCTGTCAACTGAGCATAGTATATAGGGTGTTACAAAAAGGTACGGCCAAACTTTCAGGAAACATTCCTCTCACACAAATAAAGAAAATATGATATGTGGACATGTGTCCGGAAACGCTTACTTTCCATGTTAGAGCTCATTTTAGTTTCCTCGTCCACCTATGCTCAATGGAGCACGTTATCATGATTTCATACGGGATACTCTACCTGTGCTGCTAGAACATGTGCCTTTACAAGTACGGCACAACATGTGGTTCATGCACGCTGGAGCTCCTGCACATTTCAGTCGAAGTGTTCGTACGCTTCTCAACAACAGATTCGGTGACCGATGGATTGGTAGGGGCGGACCAATTCCATGGCCTCCACGCTCTCCTAACCTCAACCCTCTTGACTTTCATTTGTGGGGGCATTTGAAAGCTCTTGTCTACGCAACCCCGGTACCAAATGTAGAGACTCTTTGTGCTCGTGTTGTGGACGGCTGTAATACAATACGCCATTCTCCAGGGCTGCATCTGCGCAGCAGGGATTCCATGCGACGGAGGGTGGATGCATGTATCCTCGCTAACGGAGGACATTTTGAACATTTCTTGTAACAAAGTGTTTGAAGTCACGTTGGTACGTTCTGTTGCTGTGTGCTTCCATTCCATGATTAATGTGATTTGAAGAGAAGTAATAAAATGAGCTCTAACATGGAAAGTAAGCGTTTCCGGACACATGTCCACATAACAAATTTTCTTTCTTTGTGTGTGAGGAATGTTTCCTGAAAGTTTGGCCGTACCTTTTTGTAACACACTGTATAAAGGTAATTAGAGTTTATCATTCAGATACCATTTAACCATATTAATTTAGGATCATTTGAAACTAACAAGCCCGCTCTGCGTTGTATTCAGCGAAATATTTAGGAGCAGTGATTTGGAAATCGGTTCCGTGAAACCTGCAGAGTTCATTTCGTCTTGATTGTCGTTTAGCTTCCTGGAACGAAAGAGCAATAAGCTGTTCAGGAAGCAGCAGCTCACCGAGCCAGCATGGAGGACGACTGAACTGCCAAATTTTCTTTCCAATGCATATTGATTTTGCTGTTTGTGAAATTGTGCGCTCCGTTCAGCCTTCTGTCAGAGTATTAAGTCCGTGAGAGAATGTAATGCTCCTCATAGCACACAGATAACGGCATTTCGTCTCTATCAAACTTCTAATAGATAAATTTTTATCACTGGAAAGCAAGGTCATCGAGACAGTTTCGCACACGCTACTTACTCCCATTAAATAACTTCGTTTCCTTGAGACTGAAAAGAAATTTGTTTAACATATGGTGCTCCTTGCGCTAATAATAAACATATACATGCATTGAGATGAAATGTGTCCACATTGGTTATCTAGTCTGTCGTGTTTCTTCTTGCCCGATGTTCCTCGCGTTGCATCTTTTATTTCTGCTGTACAATTAACAGCACCGTAGGCCTGTAAAAGTATAGTGCGGAAGCTGTTCAGTGCATCACTTTTAAAAAATCTAATATCGGATTCCCAATATTGCACTCCAATTCAAAGTACCCTACTAGAGAGCATACAAATTTCCTTTCCAACTTTCGATACCTGTGGAGCTGGCGAATGGAATCTCCGCTGTTTATTTATTTATTTACTGCAGTCATAAAATCTGCTCTCCTTTGTATCTGACCAGGTCGCACAGTATATCAGCACACTGTAAAGATAGACGCCTGTTTTTACGATTTTCAATTTCAATTATGACAAAACGTATTCGCACCATGGCATCATAGCATGTAAAACGTAAGTTGTGACTTTTTTTAATAACTTTTGGCTTTTTTGAAATCTGCCAGTACCCATTTAGGCACTTAGATAGTCGGCCATTCTGTAGTGTTTTGAACATGGCCATCCACTTTGTATTTGTGATAACAAATGGAAATACTTTTATTGCACATTGTAATAATGTCTACTGTATTTACACTGTCTTTTTATAAAATGTTAATAAGGTAATCCTAGGTAATAAGACCTGTCAAGAAGGAACACTTATATGGATTGAAACCTAGGTCAAAAGCTTTTGACTACTATCTTCCGCAACTGGTGGCTGTTTTTACTAAATATATTACATTTAAACAGTTGCCATGCTTAAGATTCTGGACATGGATTCGATGATTTCCATTAATCTGACCTGGTGGGAATCCCAAACACTCCAGCAGTACTCTAGAATTGGTCGCAAATTATCTTTCAATAAACCGGCGTTCACAAATCGGCTTCCCTACAGCCGATTTTACGCGCTCATGATATTTCGTTGCACTTTGCAACAATGCGCTTGGATATTTGATCGATCTAATTGTCTACAGCTGCCCTCAACTAACAGTGTATCTGAGTATTCAAGGATTGTTTTCCCCTACTCATCTACATTAACCCACAATTTTACACATTTACAGCAGGCTGCAATCCATCACACTAAATCGAAATTCTGTCTAACTCATCTTGTATCGTAGAGTAACTTAATGTGACCCTTTCCTATAGACTAGAGCGTTATTAGCAAACTGTCAGAGACTGCTGCCCAATGTAACCGACAGATCATTTGTGCATATAGAGAACAAGAGATGCCCTACCATACTTCCCTGAGGCACTAAAGACGATACTCCTATCCAGGACAAAGTACGGAGCTCTATTTAAAAAAAAAAAAGTCTTCAAGACACTCACCTATTTGAGAACCTTTTCTGTATTCTCGGGTCCTCTTTAACATTCTGTAGTGAGGCAACTTGTCGAACGCTTTCGGGAAATCTAGGTCAATGGAAGCTGCTTGCTTCCCTTCATCCAAGATTCGCAGGATATCGTGCGAGAAAGGGATCAGTCGAGTTTCGCACCAGCAATGCTTTATAATGCCTGCTGATAAGTGGAGAGAAGATTTTCTCTCTCAAAAAAATTTATTGTATTCGAAGTTGGAATACAGCGATGAATTCTCATGGAACGTGTCAGTACATGAAATTACAACATAAAAGTAATAACAGATAAAAGTAAAATGTTTATGAACCCGAAAAAGCCAAGCTATAAGAGTAAGTGAACATAATCAACAGAACAAGAAGAATCACCTTAATTTTTCAAGGAACTCGTCGACAGAGTAGAAAGAGTGACCCATGAGGAAACTCTTCAGTTTCGGTTTGAAAGCGCGTGGATTAAAGAGGGACAAGATTGCGCACTTATGGTTTAAATAGCGATATACTGGAGGAAACGTCACAAATTACGGTTATATTTTTACTGTCATTTCATCTGAATTTTGCCTGTTATATGAGAGAGTCTGAAAGTCATAGAAACAATTTAAATTGTAATTCGCACATAGTAAAAAAAAGTGAAGCAAATGCGCAATCTTACCCGACCGTGGGGTAAGAGTGCGTTTCTAGTGGGGTAAATCTGCGCATTATTATCAGATGAGAAAAACATATCTATCATTTAGTTCTTCGTCTTTTATTTAATTTATAGCGTACATAAACGTAATATACCTTGTTTCTCAGCATATAACAGTTACTGTTGATAGAATATTTGACCTAATGAACAAATCTAGGCCTGTCATCAAAAAAATGCAGGAATATTCCTGTCGGACGAAAATATTTTTAACAGAGATCACAAATGAAGTGTCCAGAACCTTAATAACAAGAGCAGGATTCATGCCACCACTCCTCGCACTTGAGACATTGAATCCAGTCTTCTGTTCGTGGATTATTGTATTTTTCATTACAGCCTGGACAGTGAAACGTTTGTGAGTTTTGTGAGTTTCTGTGTTGGTTTCCGATATATCTTCATGCCAGTAGCTGCCAACACCCTTCACAGACCATAGGTGTCCTTAAGACCTTAGTGAATCGGGCGAACTGTATATCCGATAAAGGCAATTTGCAAGAAGAGCTCACAAACCTCAAGAACATTTTTAAATCGAATGGATTTTCTCCGTAACTAATTCGTAGAGCTTTCGATGCAAAACCTAAAATGCAGGTATGTGATGAGGAAGAAGATAGTACTTCCTTCAGATCTAGTGCGTTTTTGCCCTATGTGGATGCTCTTTCCTTGAAGATAGGCCGTATTCTTGAGAAACACTGTGTTAAGGTGATCTTCCAGACCCCACGACGATTGCAACTTTACTCGGCTCTGTGAAGGACGATTTACAGCTTCGTAAAGCGGATGTGTATCAGATTCCTTGCGGAAATTGTGAGAAGTCGTACATAGGTCAAACAACGCTCACCGTTCATGAGAGGTGTGAGGAGCATCGAAGATGCACACGCTTATTACAGCCAGACAAATCAGCTGTGGCCGAACATTGTATTGATACAGGGCATTCCATGAATTACAGTGACGTGAAGATTTTAACATCCTCCTCTTATTTTTGGGAATCTGTCCAAGGAAGCTATAGAGATTAGATTAGCTAATAATTTAACAAATAGAGATAAGGGCGTAATTTGGACAAAGCATGGAATCCGGCTCTTGGGGTAATTAAACTGCAGAGGAGCCGTCATTGTGTCACCACCGCCGATCATGCATCCATAAGCGAATCGAATGTCTGTACGCAATCGTCACAGGCGGCGCATGTGTAAGCGTATTTCTCTGCCACCGACCAGCATCTGTGACCCGCATGCGCAGTACCGCCGCGATGGGGCATATAAGGCCGCGCTTGGCATCTTGTCGTCGGTCTTGTGACTCACTCTGAAGATGGCCGGACGATACGCGGCCGAAATATCAGTGGAGGAAATTTTATTTGCGCGGCTGCGTGACCGTAATTTAATGGACTCTTCATTACGCCACGATAAGTTGAAAATAAACAACAGTTAGAAGTTTAGTTTCACTAAATTCAACTGCGCCTCCACAACATTCAAATATCTGTTCAGTGCAGTGTCGTGATACGTCTATGGACTCTAATGGAATACTGTTTTTTACTCCCCCACCCCGCAAGCAACTTCTTGAAAAACAGCCGGCTGAACCGTATCCTAGTAAAGGAAGCCTCTGAACTGTCGAATTATTTAAGTGGTGCTCCTACATACCAATAATTTCACAGTCAACATCTATAATCATTTCACTAACTTTATCTCTAATACCTCTTATATTTTGATGAAATGTGCTAATTCCTTCTCTACTTGGAAAGATGACATCCTCTGAAGGTGAGCCCTTAGTTCGAGGGACTTCCTTTAAGCAGGTATACCTATCAGGTGACATCAATCTAAAAAATTGCAGCTCCAACACTAACTACTACAGGAATTTTTGTTATCTGAATAAACTAACTGTTGTTTTTCTGCTCAGTACTAATGTGATTATTTTGCAGATATACTTGTTCAATAAAATATTTGGTTTGGAACCGTTTTATTTGAGCAAAACAACGAGAGAACGATGCTCGACAGAAGGTTGAGGACTTACGAATGATAACAGGTGCACCAGTAGAGATGGACGATCGATGCACCAGCTGGCAGGCACCGAGTAAAACCGACGGCCGTAGGGGACGAGGCATCTCATCCATCCTCAGAAGAGAAATGTAAATTGGCCGCCTGAAGCCACGAAACTTCGCGTAAGTTTCCCTGCATCCAGCGCGAATACTCTGGACACGGTCGGTTGTACCGGTTTTGCCGCCCCTACAGAATTTTCAAGCGCCGCCTTCCACCTCTCCCACACCATACCCCCTCCCGTTCTAACCCCTACTTGTATTTTCAGATATAATGAACTTTTTTCACAATGTCACTCATCCATGACCTCTTATTCCCACGTATCACACTTACTCATTCGTCTATTTGACCAGAGCCAGGTATGGGGAATCACTCAGTGAAGCAGAAGTGAATATTTGCAGTGTCTTGCATCTTCAGTTATAACTGCAAAATTAATCATGGAACGAAAATAGTGTCCCTCTCAGAACACACAACTAAAATCCGTTCACTTTTTCTCGATCCCTGAGCAGATGGTAGCGTGGGATGTGAGACCTGTTACAACCAGCACAGCCGAGTACCGTATCTTCGATAGTATCGTCTTCTGCCGTTCAAAGTTGAACATCACAATATAGCGCGTTCCTGAGATATAAACGCTCAGTTTGTTGAAAAAAGTATATAAATCACCAGTGACTGTTTACTGTGTCCGTAGTGCATAAAGGGAAAACGGCTAAATTCGAATATCGAGATAGGGAACTTTTCGTCATACTACGACCATGATTCGCTGCACAAAACAAGCAGTTTTGAAAGCACTTTACTGTATGGAAAATTAATAATTATGTAAACAGTTCGTGAAGGTAATTTTAGTTGCCTTAGCTCCAAAATAAGCTCTGACAGTTTTCCGTATTATTTTAAACACTTAGGAAGAAAAGGAATCAGGGAAAAGTTAAAAGAAGATACAGACTAAACAGAAAAAACTAATTAGGGAACTTGATGATGATGATCACGATGGTGTTTGGATATGCGGCGCTCAACTGCGCTGTTATCAGCGCCCGTACTATATCCCAATCTTTTATCAGTCCAATCTCGCCACTTTCATGGATGATGGTGATGATGAAATGATGAGGACAACACAAACATCCAGTTCCCGGGCTTAGATCGGGGGCAGTTGCAAGAACAAGAGCAATGTAAATGGTATTAATGGCAGATCGAAGGGGAGGGGGAATGCTGGGGAGAGAATGGCACACATCTTTCCACATGTAAAACGCCCTTAATCACAATGTCTGGATTCAGAAGGCTGTGGCTTGTGACGGGAAGTGCATATTTTAATTACTCTTTCTCAATTTATTACAAAGTGTTTTTTTGACGACAGCGCTATAGGAATTTACGGAATAGTTATGCCATCTTATACTGACATTTACCTTTATTTTTTTATTATGAAGTTTTTCGCATCCGCAGGGGTTTTCAAGCTGACGTGTTGTGTAGGAGTACGGCAGCAATATAATTGCCAACACTGCGAGTTGCAATCTTTACTGTCTGAAAGACGCAGCCAAGCAGACCAACTCCAGCTCATCCTTTGTCAACTGTTTCCCAATACCATAGACAATTTCCAATAGGGCACTCTATTTTATGACTGATTTGTATTTACAACTTATTCTCAAACTTCTTCATTTACACAAAACTTCCGGTGTTCAATACATTCTTTTGCAACCATATTAAAATTTACGATTTCGGCTCCCCCAAAAACCTGCTGCCTTAGAAGGTGGCACGATTTGAGCCTCCTACCCTTATCCCTCGAGCCGGCCCTTCTTCTGTAAGAAAGGAGAGGGAGGAAATTATGGGAAAGTTTTGGTGGAAGTAAAGCTGTGAAGACGGTACGTGAACCGAGCATGGATAGCTCAAAATCTAGAGAAACTGCCCTCGAAAGCCGAAGGTATCGAATTCCAGCCTCGGTCCGGCACACAGTTTTAATGTCTCAGGAGATAATATAAAATCATCCGGGGAAAGCTTCTCTTGTTGTGTGTGTTCTTTATCATCTATCACTTCCATGTAATGCTACACGACAGTGTTAGTTCTAGCTGCAAATACCCTTATAACTGATGTAAGTACTGTCACACTTTTCAGTACGACCCTGATGTTCATGTATCGTGATTCTGTTGCCCACTGGGTGACATAATTATGCTAATCACCTTCTTACTTGAGCAGATGGCTTTAATTATTGCGCTTCACCCAGATGGCTTAACTGTAAAGTAGACTCATGTGTCTCTGTTGTTGTGGTCTTCAGTCCTGAGACTGGTTTGATGCAGCTCTCTATGCTACTCTATCCTGTGCAAGCTTCTTCATCTCCCAGTACCTACTGCAACCTACATCCTTCTGAATCTGCTTAGTGTATTCATCTCTTGGTCTCCCTCTACGATTTTTGCCCTCCACGCTGCCCTCCAATGCTAAATTTGTGATCCCTTGATGCCTCAAAACATGTCCTACCAACCGATCCCTTCTTCTAGTCAAGTTGTGCCACAAACTTCTCTTCTCCCCAATCCTATTCAATACCTCCTCATTAGTTACATGATCTACCCACCTTATCTTCAGCATTCTTCTGTAGCACCACATTTCGAAAGCTTCTATTCTCTTCTTGTCCAAACTGGTTATCGTCCATGTTTCACTTCCATACATGGCTACACTCCATACAAATATTTTCAGAAACGACTTACTGACACTTAAATCTATACTCGATGTTAACAAATTTCTCTTCTTCAGAAACGATTTCCTTGCCATTGCCAGTCTACATTTTATACCCTCTCTATTTCGACCATCATCAGTTATTTTGCTCCCCAAATAGCAAAACTCCTTTACTACTTTAAGTGTCTCATTTCCTAATCTAATCCCCTCAGCATCACCCGATTTAATTTGACTACATTCCATTATCCTCGTTTTGCTTTTGTTGATGTTCATCTTATATCCTCCTTTCAAGACACTGTCCATTCCGTTCAACTGCTCTTTCAAGTCCTTTGCTGTCTCTGACAGAATTACAATGTCATCGGCGAACCTCAAAGTTTTTACTTCTTCTCCATGACTTTTAATACCTACTCCGAATTTTTCTCTTGTTTCCTTTACTGCTTGCTCAATATACAGATTGAATAACATCGGGGAGAGGCTACAACCCTGTCTCACTCCTTTCCTAACCAGTGCTTCCCTTTCATGCCCCTCGACTCTTATAACTGCCACCTGGTTTCTGTACAAATTGTAAATAGCCTTTCGCTCCCTGTATTTCACCCCTGCCACCTTCAGAATTTGGAAGAGAGTATTCCAGTTACCATTGTCAAAAGCTTTCTCTAAGTCTACAAATGCTAGAAACGTAGGTTTGCCTTTTCTTAATCTTTCTTCTAAGATAAGTCGTAAGGTTAGTATTGCCTCACGTGTTCCAACATTTCTACGGAATCCAAACTGATCTTCCCCGAGGTCCGCTTCTACCAGTTTTTCCATTCGTCTGTAAAGAATTCGCGTTAGTATTTTACAGCTGTGACTTATTAAACTGATAGTTTGGTAATTTTCACACACCTGCTTTCTTTGGGATTGGAATTATTACATTCTTCTTGAAGTCTGTGGGTATCTCGCCTGTCTCATACATCTTGCTCACCAGATGGAAGAGTTTTGTCATGACTGGCTCTCCCAAGGCCATCAGTAGTTCTAATGGAATGTTGTCTACTCCCGGGGCCTTGTTTCGACTCAGGTCTTTCAGTGCTCTGTCAAACTCTTCACGCAGTATCTTATCTCCCATTTCATCTTCATCTACATCCTCTTCCATTTCCATAATATTGTCCTCAAGTACATCGCCCTTGTATAAACCCTCTATATACTCCTTCCACCTTTCTGCCTTCCCTTCTTTGTTTAGAACTGGGTTGCCATCTGAGCTCTTGATATTCACACAAGTGGTATCTCTTCTCTCCAAAGCTCTCTCTAATTTTCCTGTAGGCAGTATCTATCTTACCCCTAGTGAGACAAGCCTCTACATCCTTACATTTGTCCTCTAGCCATCCCTACTTAGCCATTTTGCACTTCCTGTCGATCTCATTTTTGAGACGTTTGTATTCCTTTTTGCCTGCTTCATTTTCTGAATTTTTATATTTTCTCCTTTCATCAATTAAATTCAGTATTTCTTCTGTTACCCGAGGATTTCTATTAGCCCTTGTCTTTTTACCTACTTGATCCTCTGCTGCCTTCACTACTTCATCCCTCAAAGCTACCCATTCTTCTTCTACTGTATTTCTTTCCCCCATTCCTGTCAATTGTTCCCTTATGCTCTCCCTGAAACTCTGTACAACCTCTGGTTCTTTCAGTTTATCCAGGTCCCATCTCCTTAAATTCCCACCTTTTTGCAGTTTCTTCAGTTTCAGTCAGCAGTTCATAACCAATAGATTGTGGTCAGAATCCACATCTGCCCCTGGAAATGTCTTACAATTTAAAACCTGGTTCCTAAATCTCTGTCTTACCATTATATAATCTATCTGATACCTTTTAGTATCTCCAGGATTCTTCCAGGTATACAACCATCTTTTATGATTCTTGGACCAAGTGTTAGCTATGATTAAGTTATGCTCTGTGCAAAATTCTACCAGGCGGCATCCTCTTTCATTTCTTCCCCCCAATCCATATTCACCTACTATGTTTCCTTCTCTTCCTTTTCCTACTGTCGAATTTCAGTCACCCATGACTATTAAATTTTCGTCTCCCTTCACTACCTGAATAATTTCATTTATCTCGTCATACATTTCATCAATTTCTTCATCATCTGCAGAGCTAGTTGGCATATAAACTTGTACTACTGTAGTAGGCACGGGCTTTGAGTCTATCTTGGCCACAATAATGCGTTCACTGTGCTGTTTGTAGTAGCCAACCCGCACTCCTATTTTTTTATTCATTATTAAACCTACTCCTGCATTACCCCTATTTGATTTTGTATTTATAACCCTGTAATCACCTGACCAAAAGTCTTGTTCCTCCTGCCACTGAACTTCACTAATTCCCACTATATCTAACTTTAACCTATCCATTTCCCTTTTTAAATTTTCTAACCTACCTGCCCGATTAAGGGATCTGACATTCCACGCTCCGATCCGTAGAATGCCAGTTTTCTTTCTCCTGATAACGACGTCCTCTTGAGTAGTCCCCGCCCGGAGATCCGAATGGGGGACTATTTTACCTCCGGAATATTTTACCCAAGAGCATGCCATCATCATTTAATCATACAGTAAAGCTGCATGTCCTCGGGAAAAATACGGCTGTAGTTTCCCCTTGCTTTCAGCCGTTCGCAGTACCAGCACATCAAGGCCGTTTTGGTTAATGTTACAAGGCCAGATCAGTCAATCATCCAGACTGTGGCCCCTGCAACTACTGAAAAGGCTGCTGCCCCTCTTCAGGAATCACACGTTTGTCTGGCCTCTCTACAGATACCCCTCCGTTGCGGTTGCACCTACGGTACGGCCATCTGTATCGCTGAGGCACGCAAGCCTCCCCACCAACGGCAAGGTCCATGGTTCATGGGGGGGCATGTGTCTCTACCGGTATGAAATCAGACATTCGGCCAAAGGTATGATTATTTACTCCATTCAAACGATGCTGTTATTGTTCCTCACATTCAGAAACACCGCACACGATTAATGAATGAGGGGAAAACTGTGAACGTCTTAAAAAGATACTCTTTTTACAACTAACGTATGCTGTAGGCAATCTTTCAACTGTAATAAAAGTCTTATTTAGACCAAGCGTGTTTCGCTCTCTTTCAAAGTATCTTCAGGAGTCACTCACTATAAGAGTGAGGTTTCTCTTATAAATCCGTTTGGAAAGATCGTAAACAACTCTTACGCCTTAAATTACACCTATTAAACAGTATTAAAATGATATTACAATTTATGGTTTTTCTGTAACTTTCTTCAACACGTTTCAGGTTTTACTGCACTGCGTTTCGTTGACATGGAATATATATTCATTTGCAGAGAGAGAGAGAGAGAGAGAGAGAGAGAGAGAGAGTGTTCGCCTGTGGGCTCGTTTATGTACCTCACAGAGGAATAGCAGGTGCTTTCACAACCACAAAAACAAAAGACAACCACATTCCGCAACATCAAAACAAAGCACACTAGCTGACATTCTCTTTATCTCATGTACGATTGTTCAACTTTGGTCTTAGGCCGTTTTCAAGTATTTTATGGATTCCTTAATTGTATATTACTCCTATCACTCCACGTAATTGTCATAAAAGAGTTGGAAATAACTTTTCGTTATTTTAGGAACACGTTATCTTCGTCCGTAAAATTTTTGAAAATGGCCTGAGGCCGAAAATGTACAATCATACGACAAATAAAGAGAATATCAGCTGAAGGCATCATAAAATAGTTCTAGAAATTCATCGCAGCTGGAGGTACTGCCACAGTGAAGATTATAAAACACTAGGTTTAAGCTGTCTCCATACCAAATTTCATGGAAATCGGTTCATTGTGTTAGTTGTGAACACATAACAGACAGAGTTACCTTCGCATTTATAAAATTAGTATGGACTGTGCTATACATCTTGTTCAAAGTGAAACCTACATAGTAAAAAATTACTGGTGCAAGTAAGCTAGACAAACTAGAGGTCGCTTAAGTGACTCCCAACTGCAGATACGATACGTTAGTTACTAACTGCTCACTGGCGGTCGCAAATATCGGTAAATAACCAGTGCGAAAGTGAAACTAATAATGGACAACCTCTGTGGCCTGCTCTCGTGGTCTGTTCAGCAAACACTTCGACGAATTCATGTACGATGTATCAACTGTGTATAGCTGTGTGTTGAAGTTGGTTTGACTCTGTAATTGAGTTTCCTAGTATGTAGTATTCCCCATTTTCCCTTTCTTTTTAGACGACTCATTTGATGGTTACTTCCTGTGAAATCGACTACGGTAGTGATATCAGATGAACGAAATGACTTTTGTGCTTTACGACTACGATTTTAAGAAAATTTTACTACGAACTTCATTTTAAGTGTACAGCGGTTTATTCTAAAGACTGGCCGAAAATTCATGAACTCTGACGGCACAGAAGAGAGCCCTCTGACCGAACAGGCTGAGCTACCATGCCGCGCCGTTTGGCTCTCCGTCCTCGGCTCACGACCAAACCCCAACTTCCATATGTTGTCAGCCATGCTTGTACAGCCTGTACTCGTACATTCATTATGTGTTTTCCAGTACAGGCGAGACATTTTACTTAAAAGTCGCTTGCCCGATTTCGACGGACAAATACGATATTGCATGCATGTCCAATGGAACTTGACGTCGTAATTCAGAATAATACAGGCACTGCAATATCGTATAATAAAAACGGGGTGAAAGAAGCATTGATAGGACGGGGATGGAGTCTGTCTGTTTCTTTTTCTTTTACTTTGGGGGAAGGGCTGTAACGAAACTCAAGTGAAACAATGAACAGGAAAATAGAAGCAAATATACACGTAGATCGATGAACTCAAATATTCCAATATTAAAACCTCTAGTCAGTGCACTTAACTTGACAGAGCAGCTAGATAGTACTCACAGTCAAACAAGTGACTGCGGTGTTGCCAATTTTTTTTTTTTTACGCCCACTTTCTACTAAATATATTCACGGGAGAGTTGTACTGTTAGTGCACGAATTCTGGATCAGTCTATGTACACTGATATAAATAAATATCCCAACGACAAGAAGGACTTGTGCGTAGTAAAGAAAAGCTGCTAGGCGCGTTCCTACATCATAAAATTGACGTCTAATCAGATTTTGTGGTAATCCCATAAGAGTGGTGCAAGTAGCACCACTATGAGGATGCAGATCAGATTGGCTTTCAATAAACGCTGTAACGGTCGATGAACCATAGTTAGCCGGCCGGGGTGACCGAGCGGTTCTAGGCACTGCAGTCTGGAACCGCGCGACCGTTACGGTCGCAGGTTCGAATCCTGCCTCGGGCATGAATGTGTGTGATGTCCTTAGGTTAGTTAGGTTTAAGTAGTTCTAAGTTCTAGGAGACTGATGACATCAGATGTTAAGTCCCATAGTGCTCAGAGCCATTTGAACCATTTTTGTTACAACAGTGAATATTTTAGAGTTAGTTGCTTTGGTCCATATTATAATTTTGGAAACGGGTACATAGTTTTGTACCAATCTTGCGTCTAAAATCATTAAAAAGTCACCTAAGAGCATTACAGCATAAAGAATAAACTTCCTTCAACAGAAAATAATTTCAGATCTGACATGGATATAAACAGAGGGGAAAAAACCCATCATCAAGCAATATTTAATGTAGAGCAACGAAATTTCAGCAAAACATTTGTCTTGGAAATATATTAACATCGTAAGTTCACTAGCTAAGGGGTACACGAGAAAAGCCATTGTAAATGTAAATGCTAGTATACACAACTGGCCATTAAAATTGCTGCACCAAGAAGAAATGCAGATGATAAAAGGGTATTCATTGGACAAATATATTATACTAGAACTGACATGTGATTACATTTTTACGCAATTTGGGTGCATAGATCCTGAGAAATCTGGCAGTAATAACGGCCTTAATTCACCTGGGCATTGAGTTAAACAGAGCTTGGATGGCGTGTACAGGTACAGCTGCCCATGCAGCTTCAACACGATACCACAGTTCATCAAGAGTAGTGACTGGCGTATTGGGACGAGCCAGTTGCTCGGCCACCATTGACCAGACTTTTTCAATTGGTGAGCGATCTGGAGAATGTGCTGGCCAGGGCAGCAGACGAACATTTTATGTATCCAGACAGGCCCGTACAGGGCCTGCAACATGCGGTCGTGCATTATACTGCTGAAATGTTGGGTTTGGCAGGGATTGAATGAAGGGTAGAACCACGGGTCGTAACACACCTGAAATGTATCGTCCACTGTTCAAAGTGCCGTGAATGCGAACAAGAGGTGACCGAGACGTGTAACCAATGGCACCCCATACCATCACGCCGGGTGACACGCCAGTGTGGCGATGACGAATACACGCTTCCAATGTGTGTTCACTACGATGTCGCCAAACACGGATGCCACCATCATGATGCAGTAAACAGAACCTGGATTCATCGAAAAAAATGACGTTTTGCCATTCGTGCACCCAGGTTCTTCGTTGAGTACACCATCGCAGGCCCTCCTGTCTGTGATGCAGCGTCAAGGGTAACAACAGCCATGGCTTCCGAGCTGATAGTCCATGCTGCTGCAGACGTCATCGAACTGTTCGTTCAGATGGTTGCTGTCTTAAAAATGTCCCCATCTGTTGACTCAGGGATCGAGACGTGGCTGCACGATCCGTTACAGCCATGCGGGTAAGATGCCTGTCATTTCGACTGCTAGTGATACGAGGCCGTTGGGATCCAGCACGGCGTTCCGTATTACCTCCTGAACCCACCGATTCTATATTCTGCTAACAGTCATTGGATCTCGACCAATGCGAGGAGCAATGTCACGATACGATAAACCGCAATCGCGATAGGCTACAATCCGATCTTTATCAAAGGTACGCAGTTTTCTTCCTTATACGAGGCATCACAACAACGTTTCATGAGTCAACGCCGGTCAACTGCTGTTTGTGTATGAGAAATCGGTTGGAAACTTTCCTCATGGCAGCATGTTGTAGGTGTCGCCACCGGCGCCAACCTTGTCTGAATGCTCTGAAAAGCTAATTATATGCATATCACAGCATCTTCTTCCTGTTGGTTAAATTTCTTGTCTGTAGCACGTCATCTTCGTGGTGCAGCAATTTTAATGGCCAGTAGTGTATTAAGAGCCGGAGTAACCGCCAGAATGTTGAATGCAAGCATTCAAATTTCCATGCACTGTGTTTTAGAGTGCCGGACGTTAGTTAGTGGAATGGAGTTCCATGCCTGTTGCACTTGGTCGGTCAATACAAGAACGGTTAATACCAGTTGTGATTAACGCTGAAACTATCGTCCGATGTTGTCCTATACGAGCCTGATTCGAGACAGATCTGCTGATGGAGTAGGGCAAGGCAACACGTCGACACTCTGTAGAGGGTGTTGGGTTGCAACAGCTGTATGTCGGCAAGCGTTATCCTGTTGGACAACATCACCTTGAGTGCTGCTCATGAACGGCAGCACAACGGATCGACCCACCAGACGGAAATACAGATTTGCTGTCAATATGCGTGGGATAACGACTAGAGTGCTCCTGCTGTCATACGAAATCGTACCCCAGACCACAGCTTTAGATGGAGTCAAGCGTGTTTAGTACGCAGACAGGTTGGTCGCAGGCCTTCACCCATTCTCCTTCTAACCAACATATTGCCATCACTGGCACCGCGTCGGAATCAGCTTTCAGCAGAAATCATAACTAATCTCCACTCTGTACTCCAGTAACTTCTCGCTTGTCACCACAGAAGTGCAAACGGCGGCTGTTTGAGGTCAGCTTCCTTGAAGTAACCGAGTAATAAAAGTTCGTTGTGTCAATGTGGCGTAAACTGTCTCTCGAATTGCTGCTGAAGACGCAGTACGATGCGCCCTTACCCATGCGTCGAAACCGACGGGCTTTCCTCTCCGTAGTGTCACGTGGGCGACCGGAGCCCGGTCTTCTTGCGACCCTACCTTCCCGTGACCACCGCTGTCAGCAGTCATGCACAGCCGATACATCTCTCTCAAGTCTTTCTGCAGTATCGCGGAAGGGACATCCAGGTTCTCGTAGCCCTGTTACGCGAGGTCGTTCAAACTGAGTGATCTGTTGATAATGGTGACTTTGTTGTTTTAAAGGCATTCCTCACTAACATCAACTCACCATGTCCAATCTCAAAGGTAGCGGGCGCGGTTCCAGACCGTAGCGCCTACAACCGCTTGGCCATCACTGTTGTAACAAATTATCTGATCATTCACTAACTACCAAGCAAAATGGCAACAATAATATTCAGTTATACTGTGGAGTATAACTAATCAACTACTTACATGTATTCTGGCTGGCACAAGCTGCTGAAAACCTGCTACATTGACTTAATATATCTTTATAGTGATGCCCAACGGTTGCTAGCGCTTGTATATTATGAAATGACTGAACATTCACAAATGTGTATATGAGGTTTCCATTGTGGAATCATATTTCTGTTGCAGCTAATACACACTAAAAGACGATGTGTACAATTGTAGCCAGAAGATCTTGAAGGGTTAAGGAATTTGTATAGGTGTGTAACGTGGAGTATCACGCTGTTGCAGGTTTCCTGCGCCCGGAGTTCGGTCCGGACTCAGCTAGCAACCTGGGGCTGTTGGACCAGATAGCGGCGCTGCAGTGGATCAAGGACAACATCGCCGCCTTCGACGGCGACCCCACCAACGTAACGCTCATGGGCCACGACACGGGCGCCGCCTGCGTCAACCTGCTGCTCGTCTCGCCCATCACGGAGCAAGGTAAGCGCCCAGGCGGTCAAGTCCGAGGGAGCAGTGCCGAGGATTTGGGAGCAGCCAGTGCAAGGTCGGACCGTAAGCCCCAAGGAGTCAGCGCGTTGATTAGTTTGGACTACACTAGGAGCTACAGTGCCTCGTTCTTTGATAGTGCGAGGGTTGTTCAGTATGTAACCTAACAAGATGTTAAATCCTCCAGCTTGTTAGACCGCATCCGCTTGGTCTTCCGTTTCTTCTTACACAGTCCACGTTTGAACCCTGTGCTGGAATACGAAAGAAGAGGAACCGCCTTCTCACTCTGTTATATTACCGTTAATTTCTGGATTTGCTGACCGCAGAATTCATTGGAAAAATTGGTATGAAGGCACATTTTTCAGTCATAAAAAAATAAAGAAACCTTTTACTCAATCACTTCCACACTACGGATGTCTGTAAAGTGAAGTGTGGCTGTTACTAAGTGCACATTATATGATCAAAAGTGTGGGGACCCCCTTGTAATGTGGAACTGATCGTTGCATATCGCGAGCGGTAGATCCAACAGTATAAAAGGATGCGAGGGTTATTGTGTTGTCAGTAGGGATGTGGTAACAGCAGAAAGATTCGATCAGCAGAGCTCAGTGACTCTGAACGTGGAGTAGTCATTGGATGTCATTTGAATAACAAATACATCGGCAACATTTCAGTTGTTCCAAAGCTGCCCAAATTGACTGTTGGTAATGTGACTGTGAAGGAATGACCACAACTAAACCAAGACCAGGTAGACCACATGGAAGAGATAGCGGGGCAAAAATGGTCATTGCGGCAAAGCAGTCATAGGGGTTCTAACAACCCCACCACAACAAAGGTCAAAAATTAATTAAGATTGTAGTGTTGCACACGCTGCTAAATATTGCATTTTCGGGCAACAACAAAGTTATATTATGTGGTAGGTGTCATTAGAGCACAGTTAATAAAGTCATTTCATGAAATGATGGATAAACTAGGCACTCATCTTTACGTGTTTCCCACGCTGGTCTCGTTGTGAACTCATGGCTCAATCGTCGAAAATCTAGGTGGTAATGATTCCAAGCTCGAATGCAAAGAGGGCTAGGTGTTATTCTACGATATTCAAAAGTATTATAGATGTGTTTCATAAACCATTCTTGAAGATTAAACTTTTGCAAGTTAGCACAATGGTGATGTAAAAAAGTAATCAGCACTCAGAATTTAAGTTACACTTCTTCTTTATTACTTTTGTTGCAATATCACGTAACTCACAAAACATCATTTCAAAATATAAAACTTACTTGAAAATATCTTACCCACTGTTAAAGTTCACATTTTATAAACTGACTACAATTTGTGTCTTTTCAACATGACGACCAAGACTTGACTCTCTAATAACTGCTTACGCGCCCAAAAATCAGAGTTACAAGTATGATAAAGATCATAGTGACAAATGAAAGAATACACATAAGAATAATGTCATTGCAACATAACATATAGATGTATCAAAGTACCTCTACATTAATGAAATCAAATCTGAATGTTGTATCAGAAATATGTTAACTACTTTACAGAAACACAGTAGAATATTGCTGGTATCGAGAGGTTGAGGTGAGGTGCCGCAATGGTTACGTAATTCAAGTACCATTACAGGGTGGTGGTGGTAAGTTACTATGAGACCAAACTGCTGAGGTCGTCAGTCCCTAGGTTTACACACTACTTTATCTAACTTAGACACGCTAAGGACAACACACACACCCATGCCCGAGGAAGGACTCGAACCTCCGACGGGGGTAACTGCGCGAGCCATGGCAAGTCGCCCTACGCAGCACGGCTACCCCGCGCTGTTGGTCGTGGGAGTTCAAATGGCTCTGAGCACTATGGGACTCAACTGCTGTGGTCATCAGTCCCTAGAACGTAGAACTAATTAAACCTAACTAACCTAAGGACAACACACACACACACCCATGCCCGAGGAAGGGCTCGAACCTCCGACGGGGGTAGCTGCGCGAACCAAGTCGCCCTACGCAGCACGGCTACCCCGCGCTGTTGGTCGTGGGAGTACTGGGGGCTAGATGGTGCTCACAGGGTGCGGGAATTCCTATAACTTATTCTGTCTGGAGGATCCAATCACCCTATGAAGCCTAAATCTTCTGCTGTGTTACTCCTTTGAGTTGTGGATTTCAGTTACCCTTATGTAAGGTAATTGGTTAATTTGAGTATTGCTGTGGAGAGGAAACGTGCATGTCTTTTTTAACGAAATTGTTGACTCCATAACCGTACCTTAATTACTGAAAGTTCGGTCATGGTATTAGAGGGTATAAAGCTTTTATGTAAAGACTTCATTGCTGGCAAAGTGGACTCTCGACGACGGCTTCTGGCTACTTTGTATAACGGGAAAAGTAAAAGCAGGGGCCGAAAGGAGGGCTCCGCAGCCATACTTAGAGCAGGCCCTTATAAAAGTGTATTAGAAAAGAGAAGGAAAGGAAAATAAAAGGAAGAAAAAACGGAAAACAGTTGCAGAGAAGAAAGATAGTAAAAGGAAGACTGTGAAGCGCAGGAAAACCAACCCCAGAAGAGCTATTTTTCACGACAACGATCAAGACAGAGAGTGCATGTACTGCAGAAAAATGTTTTCAAATTCAAGGCCAAAAGAGCAGTGGATTTAACGCCGATTGTACTCCCTCTGATCCCCCAAACTTTCTTCAGGAGTTCAGGGACGCAGTTTGACTTTCATGTTTTGTATAATTAGAATCAAATTTCACATTGAAATATACACTGAAGCGCCAAAGAAACTGGAAGAGGCACACGTATTCAAATACAGAGATTAGTAAACAGGCAGAATGCGTCCCTGCGGTCACCAACGCCTATATAAACCAACAAGTGTCTGACGCAGTTGTTAGATCGGCTACTGCTGCTACAACGGCAGGTCATCATGACTTAAGCGAATCTGAACTTGGTGTTAATATCGGCGCACGAGCGATAGGGCACAACATCTCCGAGGCAGCGATGTAGTGTGGATTTTTCCGTACGATCATTTCACGAGAATATCGTGAATATCAGGAACCCGGTAAAATATTAAATCTCCGACATCGCTACGGTCGGAAAAAGATCCTTCAAGAAGGGGACCAATGACAACTGAAGAGTATCTTTCAATGTGACAGAAGTGCAGCCCTTCCGCACATTGCTGCAGATTTCAATGCTGGCCGTCAACATCGACGCGCAAGTCGCCGAACTGGCGTCAAATCGAAAGACTTGCACTAGATGGGCGGTCTACCCGACGGGAGGCCCTCGTCACACGCCATTATTATTATAACAAGTGTCAGAGTGGGAACTATTCAAAGGCCAACTCGTGTACCCTTGACTATTGGACGACATAAAGCTTTGCTACTCGCCTGGGCCCGTCAACACCGACATTGGACTACTGATGACTGGAAACAAGTTGACTGTTCGGACGAGTCTCGTTTCAAATTCAATTGAGCGGAGGACATCTACGGGTATGTAGATAACCTCATGAATCGATGAACCCTGCATGTCAGCAGGGGACTACTCAAGCTCGTGGAGGCTCTGTGGTGGTGTGGGACGTGTGCAGTTGGAATGATTGGGACCTCTGATATGTCTAGATACGTATTTAAGCATCCTGTCTTATCATCTGCCTCCATTCACGTCCATTGTGCATTCCGATAGGCCCAGGCAATTCCAGCAGGACAATGCGACACCACACACGTCTAGAATTCCTACAGAGTGGCTCCAGCTACACTCTTCTGAGTTTAAACACTTCAGCTGACCACCAAACTGCCGAGACATTAACTTTATTGAGTTTATCTGCGACGCCTTGCAACGTGCTGTTCAGAAGACATCTCCACCACCTCGTACTCTGACGGATTTAAGGAAAGCGCTGCAGGATTCATGGTGTCAATTCCCTCCAGCACTACTTCAGACATTAGTCGAGTCTACGCCACGTCCTGCTGCGACACATCTACGTGCTACACAATATTAGGCAGGTGTACCACTTCCCTTGGCTCTTCAGTGTATGTAGTTCTGCTTAAAGCAGTTTTTATATTTTGTTTTTTTTTTTTTTTTAATTTAAGGCTTAGTAGTAGCTTTGCCCGCTTATTTCTGGCAATGTGTCCATTTTGCCACTTTGTGAAAAATGAATTGTTTACGTACTTAATTTGAACCTAAGCTTGTTAAACTAGTCGATAATACGCTTCAGTGGTGGCAGATTATAATCGCTCTTTTCTGTGCATTGCCGTCTATTGCTGCTTTGCTTAAAATGCAGGAATATCTTAGCCTTGCCACTCTGGCGCGCTCTCCCTACTGACAGACAGTGATCGTCAAGAATTGCGGATGATGACGATGACGTTTGGTTTGTGGAGCGCTCAACTGTGCGGTCATCAGCGCCTGTACAAATTCCCAATTTTTACACATTCCAATTTTTTCGCAATCCAGTCTACCCACTCACGAACGATGATGATCATGATGATGATGATGATGGAATGATGAGGACAACACAAACACCCAGTCCCCGGCAAGAGAAAATCCCCAAACTAGCCGGGAATCAAACTCGAGACCCCGTGATCCAGACCACAAGCTGCGAACAAGAGAATTGTGGAGAATCTTCGTAAATAGCCGTATGAAGTGAGGGGAAGGAATCAATCCTTAGTCCCCAAGTTCTACCAGCAGTCCCTCTAGCATAATGACTGTGCAGAGGGAATTAAAAAGTATGGGCTACAGTGGTCGAGCAGATCTTTGTAAGACACTAATTTCGGTAGTCAGCGCTAAGCGACACTTGAGGTGGTGTTGACAGCAACGCCACTGGAGCCAGTTACTGGAAACCAGTGATTTGGAGTGACGAATCACTTAATATTTTGCAAAATCCGTTGGTAGGGGTTTGATTTAGCGAGTGCCAAGGGAACTGTAGGTGTCTCGTGTTTAGTGCAAACAGTGAAGTACGGAGGAATTGGTTTTAAAGAATGGAATTGTTTTTCTTGGTTAACACGTGATCGCATTGATGCGCTTGAGAAATCGCTCGGTATGGAAGGACTTGACTAATGCATGCTGCATACAGTAGAGGAACAGTTCGAAGACGATGATTGTATCAGCGTGATAGCACACTCTGCAATTAAGCAGTTTCTGTGAGGCTACGGTTTGTGGACAATATTATTCCTAAAATGGCACTGGTCTGCTGAGTGCTCAGAGTCACGACATACCTTTGTGATGATTTAGAACGTGGACTTCGCTCTAGATCCCACCATTACTATCTTCTCTCGTTTCCGTTCTTGAAGAAGACTGACAAAAACACATTTAAAGAATGCGAGAAGTGAGAATACCTAAAATAATATACAAAAACGCACATCAAGGAAAAAGGAACGTCGGGATTCCTAAGAAGAGCTGAAAACATAGCTGCAGTTGAAATTGGAACCGGTAAGGACGCCGAAAAGAAACTGGATATGATAATGATGCGGAAATAGAAAGGGCGATCTCAGCCTTAAAAAGCTGTAGGCACACGAAGACAGCTGTCCCATTCATGAAACGCCATTAACGGGTAAGCTTGCGCTGCCGTGCGCCTCAGTACCTAGAACACTATACAGGGTTATTACAAATGATTGAAGCGATTTCACAGCTCTACAGTATCTTTATTATTTGAGATATTTTCACAATGCTTTGCACACACATACAAAAACTCAAAAAGTTTTTTAGGCATTCACAAATGTTCCATATGTGCCCCTTTAGTGATTCGGCAGACATCAAGCCGATAATCAAGTTCCTCCCACACTCGGCGCAGCATGTCCCCATCAATGAGTTCGAAGGCATCGTTGATGCGAGCTCGCAGTTCTGGCACGTTTCTTGGTAGAGGAGGTTTAAACACTGAATCTTTCACATAACCCCAGAGAAAGAAATCGCATGGGGTTAAGTCGGGAGAGCGTGGAAGCCATGACATGAATTGGTGATCATGATCTCCACCACGACCGATCCATCGGTTTTCCAATCTCCTGTTTAAGAAATGCCGAACATCATGATGGAAGTGCGGTGGAGCACCATCCTGTTGAAAGATGAAGTCGGCGCTGTCGGTCTCCAGTTGTGGCATGAGCCAATTTTCCAGCATGTCCAGATACACGTGTCCTGTAACGTTTTTTTCGCAGAAGAAAAAGGGGCCGTAAACTTTAAACCGTGAGATTGCACAAAACACGTTAACGTTTGGTGAATTGCGAATTTGCTGCACGAATGCGTGAGGATTCTCTACCGCCCAGATTCGCACATTGTGTCTGTTCACTTCACCATTAAGAAAAAATGTTGCTTCATCACTGAAAACAAGTTTCGCACTGAACGCATCCTCTTCCATGAGCTGTTGCAACCGCGCCGAAAATTCAAAGCGTTTGACTTTGTCATCGGGTGTCAGGGCTTGTAGCAACTGTAAACGGTAAGGCTTCTGCTTTCGCCTTTTCCGTAAGATTTTCCAAACCGTCGGGTGTGGTACGTTTAGCTCCCTGCTTGCTTTATTCGTCGACTTCCGCGGGCTATGCGTGAAACTTGCCCGCACGCGTTCAACCGTTTCTTCGCTCACTGCAGGCCGACCCGTTGATTTTCCCTTACAGAGGCATCCAGAAGCTTTAAACTGCGCATACCATCGCCGAATGGAGTTAGCAGTTGGTGGATCTTTGTTGAACTTCGTCCTGAAGTGTCGTTGCACTGTTATGACTGACTGATGTGAGTGCATTTCAAGCACCACATACGCTTTCTCGGCTCCTGTCGCCATTTTGTCTCACTGCGCTCTCGAGCGCTCTGGCGGCAGAGACCTGAAAGCGGCTTCAGCCGAACAAAACATTATGAGTTTTTCTACGTATCTGTACTGTGTCGTGACCATATGTCAATGAATGGAGCTACAGTGAATTTATGAAATCGCTTCAATCATTTGTAATAGCCCTGTATAACAGAGCGAAACCAGACGTCTTAGACTTGTAACGTGGAAGGTAGAAGTTCTCAGAACTGGCCACGGTGGGGGTTAACATTGAAGTGCAGCTGCCTTCGCTGAAATCTAAGTAGCGGGACCCATGTGGGAGGAAGCATCGAGGTCCGGGCGGAGGACAACTGAGATACCTGCAGAACTGACAGAATAAATCTGGCACTAAAGTCACCACCATTCCGTGCCCAGTTACACAGGGTGAGTCTTACCGGCTAAATAGAAAAGTTGCCTTCATTTATTGTAAGATTTCCTCTCTTTTCGCAGTCGCATTTATACAAGTAATGTACAGGCGTAGCAAAAGATGTGGGAACACGAAAAACACACACATTACTGTGTCTAATACAATGTAGAAAAATCGTTGACATTGAAAACGATTTCCAGACATCACGGAACAGATAAATGCAAGTCCTGTATGATATTGAGCGTGTAAAATTTTTTGTACTAAATAATGGCAATTCCAGGTAACGACGATGGAGGTGGATATCGGTATGCATCCTTCTCTCCAAATTACACCACAAACGCTCAATGTTACTGATATCTGGACACTATTGTGGTCAGGAGTGACGTGACGATTCATCCCAAAAACAGTGCTGGATGAGGCTTGCTGTGTGGACAAGGACCGTGTCATCTTGGAACACAGCATCAGCAATGGGGAACAAATATTGTTCTGTGGGAAGCACCTGATCTGCCAAATGTTTGACAGTAATGCGACTCTGCAAAGTAACCATGGAGCATACGGAATAGCGATATGGTTGCCCAAATTATCACCGAACCCTCACTATGTTTTGGGACGTAAACACTGCCACAATTTGGAAATAATGTGAAACAAGGCTCATCCGAACTGTCACTTTCTTCCATTTCTCCAAGGTCCAATCCAGTTTATATGACTACGGCACCATATTTGCCAGTTACGGACTCCTGTACCACTGATGAGTGGTTCTGGACTTCCAGCACGCAGTTTAGTACGTCTTTTGACTTAGCGGATAATGTGTTTCCGGGTTGCCCGTGTGCGATATAAATCTTCGATACAGTGCCTTTTGAAAGTCCAGACACTTCAGCTCCAGTGGGTGCGGAAGCACTCAGCGTACGAACGCTAACGATTTGCCCACGTCCCCATTAACTTAGCTTCGACATACGCACCCACTGCACGGAACTCTTTTCTGACGACGACTGACACTTGAAGCGTATTGAGGACATTGTTCTGGCCTTCGCAGTCAAATATATCAGCACAACCCTCAGGCTTGGGTAGTATCTGCATTTATGTTCAAGCATGCATTTCTCGCGGTTTTTCCTTGTCAATATCCTGTAGGTTAAAACAGTCTTTTGGAACCGTAGTAAGAGTCATGTTTAGACCACGGCCTAAATAAGACTTTAACTACAATCGCAAAAGATTGCTATAATCTATATTTCTTGCATCCGAATACGTCTAGAAAGGGTAATTATATATCCTGCGGATTTCACTAAGTTATATCGGACGATGAGTGAGTTTGTGTAATTTATGATGTTTATAATTCCCCAATTATGACACCGGCAATGGTTTTTTTCTTCTTTTTCTGTGGAAATACTCGATTTTATTCTGACACTTAAAAGAGCTTTAAGATTTAAAAGTACAGAAAGCATAGAACTCAATCAAATAGGAGCAACGAACGCCGCAAACCTATCTTGCCGTCAGGAGGAGCGGTCCGTACCACATGTGAGCAAACCCGTGCCTCAGGCACGGTTTCTTGTTTGTATCATTGTGACTGCAATATCACGTGTTCACAATACTGACGTAAGAGTTGACAGCCTTCACGCTACAAAGCGATTCTGGGCCGACGTTACTGCACGCGGAATTTCATCCGGATTTATCGGAGCGCAGACAGGTGCTGCACGGCAAGTGATGTCTTCTGGAAACGTGTTTCCTTTTGACATCTTCATTTAAATTTATCCACACAGAAAATGCCAGATATGCACGCACAGAGCACGCAGGCCATTTTGTGTTTCGCGAAGACAGATCCATTTCCCTCAAAATGTTCTGTTGAGATGGATTGTAATTACCTACGTGAAGTGGACCGGACATCCGTCTTGGGTGGTATCACACGGATGTCTTATGTCCCGTAGAGTACCTTGTTGGTGAATGCAGTTACTTGTGCCTTCTAGATGGGATCAGTGATACGACTGCTCAAAATCCCACACCATGCGTTAACCACTATTGTAATTTATCGGCTTCTCTCAGTCAACGTGAATTTACTACTGACCAGTAGTGCATATTACGAATGTTGATTTGTCCATGTAAACACTGCTGCACTCGTAGACATAATCTCGCATAGAGTCACAGCATGACTTTGCAGTTTTGTATTCGCTATTCGTATGATTTTAACCAGTATGAATATCGTTGCCTTCAAGGTTTTTCTGGAGTGAAATGCTTTGCAATGTACTAGTACTCGCTGAGCACCCCTTCGGCTTATCCATTCAGCACAACAAAGCTATCTCATAGTGACATGTGCCATATATATTACCACTGATAAGTATAAGGGTCCTTTTATAAACTTAAATAATTGCCTCCTTATGTCAGAAAAATCGGCACATTTGCCGCTACACGTTAGTGAAAACAACACCCGTATATATCTTGGTCTGCATATGTTTAAGGTACTCTGCCTTAGCTGTGGTACTGACAACGACGTCACTGTGAAAGCCTCCTACTTATTTTGTGAACTAAAACGAGTACATAAAAGATGTAACTTCAACAAAATACCCTGAAAATATTCCCCTTATTTAAGATTTGACCCAAGAATAACCATTAACACTATATAACCTCACTTTAATTGAAATATTCAGCAGTAAAGAATGCTTTCGTTGCACACCGGAGAGTAAAAGTAGAGCGTGCACGAACATTTAAATGAACGTAGTACGTAAAAGTACACCCTCTAACTTCCTGGCACTGCCTACAAGTTCCATTATGAGTCGCCCTGTAGGCAGATCACGTGAAGTGAGGATTTTGGACTACAGTTTGTAAGCCTAACGCCTGTCCATCACAAACGACATAAAATATAATAGCCAAGTCAAACACAGTCTGGATCAGTTTCAACTCTCAAAGTCTTTCCAAAACTGATTTACCGCGCTGGCTGTAATATACATACAAAGAATTCAAAATATTTGTGTTGATGGCAACTCGCTTTTGAATTATGATTCCGCGGAAGGCAGAATATTCGTGGTAGGTTGTTCTCAGGTCCAATAGCGCTTCACGTAAAAATATACGAGCACATAGAAACAGTTTTATCAGTTATTGTGGGGTGAAAATAAATCGGAAGCACTAATATAATTGCTTGTTGTTAACCATTAATAAGCAGTGAAAACAACAAAGCTACATTTGACCTATGGTGGACCTCGTGTACTACTATTCCGAGGAACCAGAATAAAAGTAGTCTAGAATAATCGGAACAGTATTAAAATATTGGAATGCTATGAATTCGTTAGGCTACTGTCATGGGTGGACAATTGAAACATAGATGTTGTTCCGTGAACGTTGAACCTAAACTCTCTCTCCTTGAAGAGGGAATATGTCTCGACACGACGGAACTTACATCTGTAACCTTGAAACCATTGCTCACCAAATGTTAGGCCAACGTTCACTAGCAAAGCCACGATCTCACCATAGTTCTTGCAGGTTACAGCGTGGAAGTGAGCATTGAAAAGTAACATCGACTTAATACAGGCAGCGTCATCACGGCGCACGTGGCCTCAACGACTCTACGAAAGAAAGCCAGCTCCGAATAATGCGCAGATCTAACACCACCAAAAAGAAGAAACTGTCTCTGTCTGGCGATCACAGGAGCATGCAGCCACCGAACTTTACCACAAAGATATATGGCTAGTCAATCAACTACCCTTCCAAAGCTATCGACTAGAGGTACACCTTCACTTAAGTAGCAAAAAACTGTAGTATGTGTAGCAGTCGAGGACCAGAGTATTGAATGTACTTGCATTAGTTTCGCCACTTATAACCCAGGTAAAAATAAATTATGTGAAAACAGACTTTTAATGAACGGCCTTCAGCAGGTCCTCAGTACAATTGGATACAAGACAATATTTTCGTCCCACACCTCCCAAACCAGCTTCGATCTCGCGATGGCCTGTTTCTATTCTGAGTTTGCAGTCGCAGTCTTTACTGAGGATGTTACCAGATATTTTGACCATCTATAGTTTCTTATATTCGGCTAAAAACAGAAATCAGAAGTCTCAGAAAAAAGCCGGATTAATACATTGCAAAAGACTTGCCAGCTCTGTAGATCGCGCAGGTCTCGTTACTACCAGATGCATCCGTATTCAAGAAAGAGGTTGAATTAATAGTAGAAAGACGGCGCAGAGATTACATCGCTATAGTGCGTCCTTCGTTTGCTAATGGTTCCAGTGTGATCACAGCCGATAGTGACGTGTCCTGATGTAGCTCACTGAGAGAGAAAATCACAATATTAAATTTTATATACAAATGATCAACGGAGATCAAAAGATATGGAAGCGTAACAGATTCTTTAATATGATGACTAGGAAAACAAGTCTCGAACAAAGAAGAAACACGAATATATGTTCGATGAACTACTATCATAACTTACCAAAACTCAATGAGAAATACTTCGCATGTACATTACATTTTTACACATGATGAAATGCAGACTGAACAGCGTGAGAACAACTTCAATCATGATCTAAAGAAATATCGGCAAAAACAACTTAGTTGGTAACGAAAATTATAATTGATGTTTCCGTTGGAGATCTCAAGAACAATTTCAAAATATATAAAAGCACTCCAGCAGCTGTATACAATTTTCATGACGAAACCACTGCCTATTTTTAAGTATTGTAACACTGAACATATTGCGTCAAAATACTCAAAAACTACATGACGCTAGGTGTATTAATATTATATGCATAACAAAAAAAATGACACGTTATTGAGAGTGTTGTGCTTTCATTTGGTACATGAAGTAATAGTAAAATTCATTCCTTTAATCGTCTCAAAGTTATATTATTTGTTAGCTTACCGTCTCTGATGGAAATGTCACACGTTTTTATACTATAATACGAAAATACAGCTAGACAATAACTCTCGCTGCTGACACGGGTAACAGCATCATAGTGTAAGGTGAGAGCCTAGCCGACGTCGCATATAGTGGCACGTGGGTACGTCACTGATGATCTGTCCATGAAATAATGCTCTGAAATATCGTGCCTTCCACATTCAGTATTCGTCTATCATTTACAATGCCTGATGACTTCTCCAGTACGATTCAATTCAACTACCTCTCATGACGGGCTGGGAGGAAGTGCCTAGTCTTTAACGAGATGAGTAACTCTAATTGAATGTTTTGCATATGGAACTGTATTAATAATTAACATCTCTCACAGCTTCATATGATTCATACGAACTCACCTGTCCCGCGAGTCAGCTCCCCTTGTACTCTGGTGATACTAGTAGATATGTGCCTGGGTTTGTATTACGTGTATACGATCTGAGTACAACAGCAGCTGATGTTAGAGAAAGTTTATCTGCAGCCGAGGTCGCCAAATTATATTATTTTAGGCTTTATTGTGTTCCAAATCAGAGTGTAGTGTCTGCCGACAAACTGAATGTTGGAAAAATTTGCGTAAGTTCCTAACACAGGTGTAGTTACCAAAGATATCGGTACAGCATTCTCATGTACTGGGGTATGTTAGGTGTAGAAATTGTGAGTTACTAGTACTAATGCTTTGTACGAAATAAAGTTTAAGCACTAGTGACAATGGGTGATACATGACTCTGTTTATAACTGTGGCTTGATAAAGTTATGGGGGCGAGCAATACATCACTGCTTTCATGCCCAGCAGCTAAACTCGCAGCAGGAAATATTTGTAAACTGTGTTCTTCAGTGTAATTATCCAAGCATTTTCCGAATTTTTAAATAAAAACGAGTTGTAATAAAATCGAATAGTAATAATAACAACAATAACGAAATTGTATCCTGCTGAATAAATCATTATTTCACACAAAAGTATTTAAAGTTGAATGAACTGATCATTTATTCAGTCACAAAAAGCAATGAAATCGTTAAAATGGTGCTCCTTCACTAAGTCACTAACATGAAAATAAAAAAAAATATTTTCAAATGCAATAAAGTTTCTATGTATATGTAATTAGAATGGTAGCAGATTCATCAAATATTGTTTAAGTATCCCTGGTATGCAAAAGACAATCCCATTCAGTTAAATACAAAATATTGCTGATAAATACATAAAGTCTACTATTTGCCATCAGCATATCAAAACTCGCGAAATCATTAACAGATTTCGCATTCTGTCCAGTATCAGTTTCAAAATCCAACCTGGATAATTGATTCCTCATGAAATGTTAAAAGTCCTAGCCATCTCCCAATGTTTGAGGCTCACCTGGCTGGGGATTTTTCAAAATATGAACCAACAACTAGAAATTTAAGACTAATCAATTAAAACATGAATGTAGTTAATGCATGCATATGAACGAAAAATTTGTTAAAATATGTAGAACAGTAAAGTTGGCCAGTTCAATAGATAGATCTCTTGATGCTTTATTCAGTGATGGTATCAAATATTATACACAAATTACCACTTTCAAATTACGAATGTCCTTAGTAAAGGCCAAATTAAAATTTCATTAAATAAACTAGAAATCAAGTAACACTCTAGATGTATGTAGGGATGGGTATAAGGATTGCCAAGCTGTATTCATTCTTATGTAACTCTGGAGAATATGATGATCTGATGCACTCACATAATTAAAAAGATATAAAATATATATTAACTCAATAAATAGAATAAGTGTAATAGTGTTTCTTTCAGGCATGATAGCCAGTGTCCTAAGACATCATCCACTACCTTATTTGTCAGTTATTAATTTTTAACAGTTTTTGGAAGATTATTCGTTTATTGTAGTTTTCGTGATATTTAAAAATTAACATTTCAATGCATGCACCTCAGTGCGGTGTACATGCTGCTGTGATCGGTTTTGTCTTACAATGAAACTGTGGATTACTACAGAATTTCAAAATATTTAAAAGCAGTCATACTCTGCCATGTTGTGAACACCGCCATCTTTGAAGCCACATACACTTGGACCACGCTGTCCAGATGGCTAAACACGGTCCTCCGGAGGTCATAGGGGTTGAGGCCCCTATGACCTCCGGAAGACCGCCGATTACCTGCCGCTGGGTGTTCCCTTGCCGGCAAATCCGTGGTTTAGCATGACAATCCAATGGCTCCCCTCACCTTTGTCTCACCAGCCGAACAAATACTTACAATACCATGACTTGATAACTTTTATTTGATTTAATTCTCGCTTATTATGCAGTATCACTCGCATTTTTTGAAAATTTTATGACATGTTTCGATCACTGTGGATCGTCTTCAGATCTAAATAGTCGAACAGACAAGACACGTTGCAGACACATTTACTGAGATCTGAAGACGATCCAAAGATCTCGCAACATGTATACAGTTAAACTTTTGAAACTGAAACTGAACAGTAATTGCAAATAACGAGTATTTTAAATATCTGTACAGTTGCTGTTTCGCTCGAGACGAATAGTTCGGCTACATTGAGAAGTTTTATTTGGTTGATAGCTCGCCAGCATATGGATTATGATCCACGTCTATTACGAAGGTATGGAAGGATTTAGCATTCCATTGATGAAGAGATATTTAATGACGAATAATTGTATCTGACTGTCGCCACTCTTTCACAAGTAATCTGGACTACTGGTTTCTAATCAGCTAATCACTGTGTGAGATCTTTGGTTGTCGATCTTGTACCCTGTGAATTCGAAGTAGCAGACTGAGAATAAAATCTTCTCGGTTTTCAAGCGGCCTGAATTCGAATAAAATTCTGGAGCTTTCGATGGTCATCTCCGCTATCGAAAGCTCAAGAATATTATTCGAACTGATGCGTCTTGAAAATCGAGAAGATTTTATTCAGACACGCCGCCGTGAAAGACTCCAAGGAGAAGACAATGAGATTCCCAAAACTGAATTATACAGAGGATATATCGCACTCGTGTAGTAGTTCTTCTCAAATCATTTGGAAGGAGCATTACACGTAGAGATGAGTAATGGCAGAGATAGAGTATCGGATTAGAGGCTGATCATCAAACATAGGTTGTCTTATAACTGATAAATACCCATATTGGATTTTTTATACTGTAGCCTCGTACTTATATATTACGATACATCATACTTTTCTTTATTCTATTGGTATTACTGATGGACGTCAAAGTGTGGCGTTACGGTTGTGCCAATTGAAGACACTTTCGTGCAGTATTACGAACTGTTACAATTGTGAACTATTCTTTTGCTTTTCGCAAGCTGCACATTTAAAAATGAAAATGTAAAGACCTCGGATCCCGAAATCTGCACAACATATTTTCCTTCTTGCTGAATTATTGTGCTTTTACTCTTTCCGAGTATGTTAGTTTTTTCCCTCCCGACGTCCATTTCCAGAGAAACACAAAATTTGCTCTTAATCCGGGCTCCTGAAACGCACAAAACCGCGGCCACGGGGTGGAGCTTTATCAGATGATTTTTATCCTCTCGGCACTGAGAGCTCTCCACAGTGGCTTAGCTCGAGCCGTTCTTTTTTCCTTGAGATAATGTCCATTAAAACGTACATCACAATGTGAAAAAAATATTTTTAATGGCCGTGCATTCTTGTACAAAAATCCCTCATTTGCATAGGCGTAAACTCCGCTCATAAAAAACCGCTCAGGCGTAGCTCGTTAAATACAGGCATCTTTTACCGGATTCACAGAACTGAGGAAGGAATCTGGATCGCTGTTTCCTGTGAAGTCTTCTGAAATTAATAAGAAGCAGGTATATTTTACTAAGTCACCTCATTTAGCCTATGTTCCGGTGTAATCGTCGTATGCTGTATTAATGATTCTCACCGTTCTTCCTTCCCCTTTCCAACACCATCTCACAACTTCTTTCTCATTTTTCTCCACCCTTTCCATCCACATTCGTATTCTGTAACCCACTGTTAAGTGCATGGCAGAGGTTACTTCCAACTGTATTAGCAATAGGACTTTTTCTGTTCCTTACGAAGCGTAGGAAAAATGTTGGAATGTTTACGTGCGCGCCTTAATTGGCCTAACCTTGGCCTCGCCTCTGCTGCAGGGCCGATACGTAGGGGGTTATAGTAAGAGGATGGTTTTCTAAGTCTGGTAAAAAAGAAAGAAAATATGTTTAAATGATAATTAATTGAAACCCTCAGCTGCCAACAAGTGTTGTTAATATACCTCGATGGGGACAGCTGAAAATGTGAGCCCCGACCAGGACTCGAACCCGCAATCTCCTGCTTACATGGCAGACGCTCTATCCAGCTGAGCCACCGAGGACACTGATAAATAGCACGACTGCAGGGACTTATCCCTTGCACGCTTCCCGTGAGACCCACATTCCCAACGGTCCACAATCTACATACGTAATGTACCTAATAGGTATTTGCCCATCCACTCGTTACTCGCGTACACTAAGGTAACGATTCCCGTAAGAGTTGGGGCAACCTGTGCGCGTTCACCCAGACGAAGGTCAATGGCTGGGTAGCCTTTAACTATGTATATGAAGATAGTAACTGCTCTCGAAAGAACAGATACCATTGATGACCTTGCAGGGAAATACGGAAGCGTCCGATACCGCCCGTCTGCTTTGACCCATGACGTCACAAATATGGCGGAAACAAAAACAAACACACACACTTTCCACAAGAAGCCTAATGACACTAACGGGACAAGCGCGGGAAATGGGGTGTTTTGGGTGGGGGCAAATTAAATATAAACAAATTTAGACGCCTTGCGTAGCTACAACGTGTAAGTGAAGACAGCCATGCATGAATACCCACCCACCTCCCCAGGGGTCGTAACCCCTGCAACCCCGTAGAAGATAAAGATGCTTCGGGTCAACAGAAGCGTCCGATCCCACGCGTCGGCTTTGACCCGTGACGTAAGGGTGTTGTGGTGTGACAAGTCAAAATGGCGCGGAGTTTAGTTTGAGTGTTTTGTTTCTAAATGTAGGTGGGTGGCGGGGGGTGGTTGTTTTATGATTGGGGCCAACAGAAGCGTCCGATCCCACGCGTCGGCTTTGACCCGTGACGTAAGGGTGTTGTCGTGTGTGACGTCATGACGGCGCGGAGTTTGGTTTGAGTGTGGCTGTCTCCAGTTCTGTTTTATCTTATTTTATTTACTTTTCTGATCTGTTCGTTCAATCTAGAATAAATGAGGGTTTCAATTAATTACCATTTATTCTAGAGAAGCTGCACGGTTATCAATGGTATCTGTTCTTTCGAGAACAGTTACTGTGTTCGAAAACATGTTTGTTTCTTAAACAACTCACCTTACTTTCGACATAGTCTCCTTTGACGGACGCACACTTGGTCCAGTGAGCCTATATAGTTTTTTCGGTCCATCTGAAAAACAGGTTCCGTCAAACTCTGCAAAGTACTCGTTGACTCCAACTTTCACTTCCTCATTTGCTGACAATTTCTTCCCAGCATGTCAAGGTTCCAATTTAGGCAACAGAAAGAAGTCACTTGGGGCTTCGTCGAGTGAATGGGGTGGATGGGAAACTCATTTAAAGCCCATTTCATGAACTTTCGCCATTTTTATCGCGCCTGTGTGGGTTGGTGCATTGTTCTGGTGAAAGAGCTCTTTTTGCGTGCCACCCTCGATCTTTTTTCAGCTAACTCTAGTTTCAAACGAACCAACAGTGAACCATACTAGGATCCAGTTATGGTTCTGCCTTTTTCCAATCTGTGTTGATTATTCACTGGAATTCCAAAAAGCGGTGGCCTTCGCCTTACTCGTTGACAAAATAGGCTTTTTTCATCTTCGGTGCACTTTCACCTGCCTCAGCCCATTGTTTTGACTGGCGTTTTTGGCATGTATTGACAGAACCAGGTTTCATCAACATCGTCCAAGAAATTCTTGCCGATTGTGATTTAATATTGCTAACCACTGTGTTGAAATTTTGTGCCGGATAGGCTTTTGGTCGACTGTGAGCAGTCACGGCAGCGACTTTGCACCCAATTTCTTCATTTCCAGTTTTCGGTGAAGGGTATAATGCACTCACACTGTTGGGATGCCAACGGTCTAATTAATCTCTCGAATCTTTATTCGGCAGTCTTGTATTGTCATATCATGGATTTGGTTAATGGTTTCCTTTGCAATGACCTCAAGTGGACAGCTGGAAAGCGCTTCGTCTTTGGTGCTTGCCTGACTACGTTTAAATTCAATAATCGACAAGTAAATGGCCTTCAATAATGGTGCACAGCCCAAGTGAACTTCAGACAATTCTGTTTTGATTTGTGTGGCAGTCCAACCCTTCAAATGAAAATGTCTAACGAAAGCATGGACCTTATTTTCCTCCATTTTCAATGTCAGTTGACACACTGGCCAGTTCAGACGGCTGTCAACAATAAATTTCACGACGTACATTGTTGAAACTCTTTTATACGATACTAGGAATAATCAAGCTTACGGACCATGAAGCTGCAACAAAAATGTTCCAGTTTTTAATGGAAATTTACCAGACTTATGAAGCCACCCTCGTATATTTCTCGATTCATCGCAGCTGGTTCTTGAAATTTTGTAAGTAGGCTTTCTCGCGATAACATCTACCTCCATGCGTCTGCCAGTTTATTGAATAAAGCATCTCTCTGATACTCTACTAATTGTTCAACAAACCTTTAAACGTTCGTGCTGCCCTTCTTTGTACACGGTTACAACACACTACTAGTACAATTTGATTCGGGTTCCACACACTTCGGAAACAGTGTAAGATGTATCGCATGAGTATTTTATTAGAAAGTCCCTGCATGTAACGAAGTCTGCCACCTGCTTTATTTACGACTTCGCCCATATCACCATTCCGTTGCAAATCCCTACAAATTGCTACGTCCGGGTATGAGTTGATCGATTCCAGTTGTGACTCATCCATACTGTACTCGCAAGATACTTAGTCTTTTCTGTGTTAACTATTCTATTTTACATTCCTGAACATTTAAAGTAAGTTGTAAATGCTTCAGCCACTTTGAAATCTTATCAGTATCCGACTGAGTATTTGTACTGTTTTTTTTTCAGACAGGAAAATAATTGCAACTTCTGCGGAAAGTCTGAGACTGCTGTTAATTACAAACATTAACTGATCAGGAAGAAAGGAGAAGGTGTGGACATTGACGAAGCTGGAACTTAGACATCATCAACTGTGCAGCGTGATAGTTTCGACAGTCTGTGGTGCTAGCGGTACATTCTTTTTTTTTTTTTTGTGGACACAATGTGCTTACAATAAACAGAAAACGAGAACGAAACCTTCCGAGGCCTTCAGCCGCATCAGATAGTTATATATCTACGAGCCTTCGGCCGAGTGCTTCTCAGGTGCCTAAGTGCTTTGTTCTCTATCTCTCTCTCTCTCTCTCTCTCTCTCTCGCTCTCTGTCTCACTCTCTCTCTCTCTCTCTCTCTCTCTCTCTCTCTTACTAATTATGGGGTCGGAGGGCCCAACCATGCTACGGATAAAACAAGTGCGGCAGACACGGAATGGGCACATTGCCTTATTCGGCGATGGACTAAGCAAGTGGCGTCACATCCGGTATCCTAGTAGTATAAGGACGAGGCGAGTAACCGTACGGCATTATTTTTAACCTATTTTCCTTACGGACTGACGAAAAAAACGGCTCTGTATGTTGTCAGTATTACTATCACACCCGCTTCCACAGTTCATCCAATTCAGTTGTAAACAGCATTGAGCTGTAACAGTCGATTTTTTCTCAAAGAAAGCGTAGTTCAGTAATTACTGCACACCTTCACTCTTTTGGCGGTTTCTTCGTGTCTTTAGAAATGCAGTACTGGATTTGTAGGTCCATCTTGATGCGAACACTTTTTTGTTATCCCCGAAAACGGCGACATGAACTATTACGCTTTATCAGAGTTGTACATATTCGTCACTGTTAAGCTATCATATAATTATAGTGGGGGGAGTTAAGTGCGTAAGATATAAACTTTCACGGCAGAAAATGACACAATAAAATATTCCGGGCTGTCATGCAGTCTTCGAACAGATTTCACATTGTAACCAACCGTTTCGTCCCCATTTGAGGGTACATTTTCAAGGGAAATCGTAACTTCTTTAAGTGTCCGTTCCACACCCTGGACCGCAACTAACTGCAGAAAAATTCCGTTTGCGAGTGCTGCTGCGCAGTGGTGTGACGTCAGATGCTTTGCTACCCGAGCTCAATTGACCGTTGTTTGTTGTCACCCACCGCTGTTGCTATCACCCTGGTACACATCTTCTTCAGCACCAGGATCCATATGTCAAGAGGAGGGCGTAAATCGCACACTTAAAAGTAGCTACGACCACCTTGGAAATGTCATGAGCAGATGGAGATGAAACGATGGGTTTTAATGTGAAATAAATTCGACCAGAGCATAATAGCCCGGAATATTTTATTAATTGTGATTTAAATGTGTTTTCCAGAACTAAGGAGGTAAGATTAGGATATACGGTCCCATCGACGACTTAACTAGAGACGCATTAGGGGAGGGCGGGAAGGAAATCGACCTTGCCCATCCAAAGGAACCATCCCAACATTTGACTTCAGCCATTTGGGAAAGGCATGGAAACATAAATCTGTATGGCCGAACTGTGGGTCTGCATCGTCATCTTCTTGAGTACGAGTGCAGTGACTATTCACTGCACCAAATCGCTCTGTCTTTTTTTTTATAACGATGAGGACTCAAAGTATACATTAGGGTACTCGAGTACAACTCTTGAAGTACTGTATGAGGAATCACAACACGCTAAAGACGTCGTAAAGTGTGAGTAAACCAAGTTCCGAATTCGATGAGTTCGTCCGGTTATGGAGCATATTCTCTTTCAGCGCCACCTTCCCAGACCATACATGCGCACTGCGACATCTGCAACAGTCCATCGCCTTGGGTTAACTGCCATCGACCCGGTCTGGCCCCATCCGACTTTTATCTGTTTCCAAAACCTAAAGAACACCATAGAGGACTTCACTTTCAGAGTGATGAGGCAATGCAAGCAGAGATGAGGCTGTAACTCAAACTGGTCTCTCTTTGAGAGAAATGTGTTCGTTATCAAGGAGGTTATGTTGAGAAATGGAACGTACCGGGTGTTTTCTTAAGAGAATGCAAAAATTTAACAGGACATAGTGGAAGCTCCTCTGAACATCTTGAGGTAGGGAACCTTGGGTCAGAGAAGCCAGCTTAAGGAGGTAATGGGAATAAAATCACATTAGCGTACCTTTACATTAATTACAGCTAACTGTATATACAATCATTGACACACCGAACATACCGTTTGCACTGTATCTCACAAAATATGCTGAAACTGACGGCCGTCAATCTAAATGCTAGCATGACATTGGCGAACAAGATTCTGAGGCACCCTAACAAATGCCCATGGTGTGTTTCGAATCACATCACAGGCAGCTAAAATTCTGGGAACTAATTTCATCTCCGGATCCACTAGGTCCCGTACACAAGTGCCTTTGAGATCCCCATAGGAAATAATCAAGGAGACTGAGGTTAGGTGACGTGGTAGGCCATGAAATAGGACCGCCCTTCCTATCCAGCGACTGGAAAATACAGCGTTGTGATGGTTGCGGATATCCACACTGAAGTGAGCACGTTCACTGTCTTGTGGTACCCACACGAACAGCCAAGGATAAGTTGTCCAGCAAGTCAGGTAGAACTCTTTGTACCTACCTCAAGTCCGCAGCTCGTGATCGTGCAGTAGCGTTCTCGCTTCCCACGCCCGGGTTCCCGGGTTCGATTCCCGGCGGGGCAGGTATTTTCTCTGCCTCGTGATGACTGGGTGTTGTGTGCTATCCTTAGGTTAGTTAGGTTTAAGTAGTTCTAAGTTATAGGGGACTGATGACCATAGATGTTACGTCCCATAGTGTTCAGAGCCACCTACCTCAAGTACTGGGCCAATGAGATTCTCGCCTACAATGCCGACCCAGATATTCATAGCAAAACGTACTTGATGATTCCGTCATGGGACAATGTAAATACGATACAACAGCGCCACCTTGTGGACAAGTAAAGTAAACAAAACCTGCATCATGGCTTCTTAGTAGTCAGGCTTGTCCTCCTTGTTTCCTTGTGGGGCATAAGTAGTGTACATGTAACCTTGTACGCGTGTTAATTGTACATAAGCTGGAGAACAGTATTCCTAGAAAAATCGGTATACAAGTGTACGTCCATAGCTCCCTAAGCTGTCTTCCCCCTGCATCCCCCCCCCCCCTTCCCAGGTTCCCCATTTTCAAACTGTTCAGGGGAGCATTCTGTATGTCCTGTTACATTTTTTGCACTATCTTACGGAAACACCATGCATAGACCTGAAGAATAAATATCTAATATTCTTCCGGAATGAGATTTTCACTCTGCAGCGGAGTGTGTGCTGATATTAAACTTCCTAGCAGATTAAAACTGTGTGCCAGACCGAGACTCGAACTCGGGACCTCTGACTTTCGCGGGCAAGTGCTTTAGCATCTGAGTTACCCAATCACGACTCAGAAAAGCTTCTGTGACGCATACGCAGACGGATAAAAGCTTCTGTGAAGTTTGGAAGGTAGGAGACGAGGTATTGGCAGAACTGAAGCTGTGAGGACGGTTCGTGAGTCGTGTTTGTGTAGCTCAGAGACAGTCTGGCTTTAGCTGTCGCAGCGGTCGCACGCTCCTCAAGTTTGCTCCGTGAACGTTCAGTGTTTACGCCAGTGTTTTCGTGTTTCGTGATCGATTATTGACGTTTTGCACGTGAATTAAGCGCTATCAACTGAGCATTTGGTCTTCGTTTGTGTCGTCTTTCTACGTAGTGCCGTTGGGATTTCGGCGTTGTCCGAGATTTCTTCGCTGCAGAACACCATGGCAAACTTCGTGAGAAAATAACACCGTGATTTTCACCTTCGACAAGTACACCCGTCGAGTACAGCCCTCTGAACTTGAAATTCACGACTGGGTAACCGAGGTAATTGGCCTCCATTCTGAATCTGCTCATACGATGCAGCTAGACTGTGATGAATACTGCATTTTTTAAAGTTTAACGATTCCGTGAGTGTAGACCGCTTTCTGGCAAAATTTGGTTATGAATCGGAATTTATACACCGTGATGGTACTAAAAGTACTGTCAAACTCTGGAATCCCGAGTCTGTAATTAGGAATGTTAGGGTTTTGAATATTCCCATAGAAGTAGACAACTCGAAAATTAAAGATGTCCTTTCAAAGTATGGGGTTGTTAGGCAAATAGTCAACGAAAGGTGGGCTTCGCAATTCAAGCTGCAGTGCTTTAACGGCATTCGTTCCGTGGAGATGGAAGCGAAGGCAAACATTCCCTCCCACATCTTTGTTGACGGGCACAAGGCGCATGTTATGTACTTAGGGCAAACCCCTACATGTCATGTATGTAACGAGTCTGGTCTCCTCCGTCAGGACTGCCCTCGCCGTGTTTTTGTGCTAACAAATAACCTTACGCAACGCCGGAAATTAACACTCAATGATTTGTTGCCAGCCAGTAATACAACAGAGCCGGCGGCTATCGCGGATCCTGTTACTACCTCTGAAAATGTTTCACTTAATATTAATGACTTTCCGTCTTTAAAACCTGCATTAACTGCTGAAATTCCGTCCCGTGACAGCGAGATTCCCACTAAAAAGCGTCCTCTAGAGGACACTGAAAAAAATTGTTGATGAGGACTCTTCCTGTGAAACACCCGTTGCCAGGCAGCCGAAGCCCATTCCTGCAGATATGTTGGAAGTGGAAAAAGGAGATGAAATGCAGGTCGATATGCCTCCCACTTCCGCACAAGGACTTATACCGCCACGAACAGATAGTGACGCAGCTGGTAGTGACCTTTCACGGAAATGTGACCCTGAGTCTGAGGTCACAGCTGCAATAACCGCATCAACTGCATAGTCCATACAGTGCGAACAGTACGACGAAGTACCAAGTAAACAACCTGCTGACTCCGAAGCGCAACGCCGCGCCGAAGGAGGAAATAAACAAGCATTACCGCCTCGCCAGCAAGACAACACAACAGACACCACGCCAGAAAGATCAACAACCCAATTTCAACTACTCGCCCCAGTTAAAAAAGTTAGTAAGTGATCTACACCTTAAGGATGTGTGGGAACTTCAGCACCCGACGTCAGTCGGGTTCACGTATATAACCAGCCACTCCCGCAGCAGACTAGATACAATTTACGTGTCACCAAATTTGCACAATTATTTATTAAACGTTAAAACTATTCCCGTGTATTTTAGCGATCACAGTACACTTTTAACTTGCTTTAATTTAAGTGTACAGCCAACCCGTCGATTCAGAGGCCAATGGAATTTAAATATCTCTGTTTTAACTGACGAAGAACTGGAACAGGAAATAAGAGTAGCGTGGACTATGTGCCTCCGCACAGTAGACAAGCACCCAAGAGTCATTGACTGGTGGACTAGGAGGGCTAAACCAAGGCTGCGGAAAGTGGTCATGCAGTTTAGCGCAGCGAGGCACAGGGAGTTGCGGAATACAATGGAGTTTTATTATAAAGTTTTAAGAGACTTACATCAACAGGCCCATGATGTAATTCGTCTGAATGATATCAAAAGAAATAAAAGCCAGTTTATTAAGCATTAAACGGCAACAGATGGTGGGACTAAAAATTAAATCGAAAGCCACATCAGTCGTAGCAGATGAAACAGCTTCTCTGTATCACTTGGTGCGGCATGCTAAAAACAGAAGTAAAACTTTTATTCATGAAGTCCAGATGCATACTACGAGGCTCACATGCCAGAAAGAAATACTGGACGAAGTCCACAGGTACTATGAAACCTAATATGCCACGGCCACAATGGAAGATCCAGCTCTCGAGGACTTTCTCACAATTTTAGGTCCACAATTGTCGGGAACAGACAACACTGACATCCTGTCACCTATTACTAAAGATGAAGTGCATGAGGCAGTGCGTAACTCACCTCTCTAAAAATCTCCGGGACTTGATGGCCTCCCTGTGGAGTTTTATGCCCGCTACTGGTCTATAATTGGGGACAAGATCACTTCCATGGCAAATGAGGTCCTGAACGGAAAAACGGTCCTTGCGAAGTTTAAGGAAAGTAAAATAGTACTTATTCCTAAGAGTAAATGCAAAACCAACTTAAACAATTTTCGGCCTCTTTCGCTACTAAATTCTGATTACAAAATAATTTCGCTTATTACGAGTATCAACAAAACACTCACTGCCTTTTCCAACAAAATATTGAGTCACCATCAATCTTGTTCTTCGACCAGAACGATATTCGAAAGTCTATCTGCATACAGAGAGGCCATTGCAATTACCTCAGTGACAAGTATAAAATGTGCTTTAATCTTTACAGATTTCAACAAAACATTTGACCGCGTTAGTCATAGATACCTCTTTGCGACGCTGTCAAGAATGGCTTTCCACCCCCAGATCGTCAACAAGCTAAGAAATATTGCAACAGGTGTGAATGCGAAAATAGCAATCAATGGCCAAACATCTAAACCCATACTGATAAGGCGAGGGGTTCCACAGGGCAGTCCCTTATCTAGGTTTTTATTTTCCGTTTCTTTAGAGCCCTTTCTCCGCACTGTCCAAGCAAGATTAACAGGCATAACATTGAGTGGTGAGAAAACTTGTCATTCGAGCTTATGCTGATGACATGGGCGTTGTAATAAGGAATAAGGAGGAGACAGTTACACTGGAAAGACAAATCCAAAGGTATTGTCTAGCGTCGGGAGCGACAACAAATGAAAACAAAAGTAAAATATTGAATCTACGGGGCCTAGATCACCTTCGACTGGCATGGGCAAAACAAGACAACAAACATAAAACTTTGGGAATAACCTTAATGGCATGTCCGATGAGGATGGCTGCTTTTAACTGGACGGAAACTAGGAGAAAAGTTCATGGTGCTGTAATGGAGAACATCCATCGAACTATGGACCTTTTGCAAAAAGTCAGATTCATCAACTCCTGCGTTTTGTCTAAAGCGTATTTCACTGCACAGGTATTTCCAATCCCTAAACTAGTATCGAAAGGGATCATGTCCACTGTTACCAATTATTTATGGCGAGGAGACAAATTCAGGGTTGGTGCGACTACCGTTGTACTGGATGTCAGAAACGGGGGCCTTGGTTTGGTGGATATTCGCAATAAAGCGTCTGCTCTGTTCCTTAAACGGACTTTCCATATACTCAGAGAACTTCCACACTGTATAACCGCAAAGCTCTTTGAGGCTGTGACACCCCATAGCCTGCAAGCACCGATTGATGAGCGAAAGGATTAATGCCCGTCTGCAGTATGTGAGGAAATTTTTCCTCGAAGCAAGTTATCTTAGTGACGAAATCAGAAGCAACACATATATCACAGCGCGATACATCATACTTGAAAGGAAGTTAAATGAGGGCAGAAACAAAATTGAAACGAAATTCCCAAATTGTAACTGGAAAGCTGTATGGCGGAACATAAACTATGCCGGGCTATCTACAGACGCTATTTCCGCATGGTACAAAACAGTTAACAATGTCATCAGCACCAACGAGAGACTATATGGGATCGGTTTAAACCAGACACACCTTTGTGGAAAATGCAATCTGGTGGACACACTCATCCACAGATTCACCTGTGGTGGCAATGTGCATAACTGGAATTGGATCAGGCAAAAAATCGCCTTTCTCACCAGATCTTCTACGAACTATATATAACGCTATCGCTCCTCCTGAGACCAGACATGACATACTTTCCGAAATTAAAAACCAACGCCATTAGCTGGTTACTGGGAAAATATGTTAGTTATGTCATCCACAAACTTGGGTCGGACAACGAGATAGAATTCCGCGTTTACATGAAGTGTGAATATGCAAAAATCAGCACGTATCGCAACCACAAGAAGTACTACGGCAACATGCTGAAGCTCATTTTTGAAAGAATGAGTGTTGGTTAAATATGTGAAACCACTACAACACCTTGAACGAGAACGAATAGAAGAAAATTAAAAGTCACTTGGGTTCTTATTATTATTTTTTACTATTGCCTTGCTTCAGGAACTTCAAAACATTTTGTTCAGAATTATTCGTGTTCGACTTCCAAAGTATTTGTGTGATTCAAGAAGAATTTTTAAGTTTTTGTCAGTGTTCGTTTTCTACTCAGAGAAGAGGTTTCTTTGTCTTTCTTACATCGGAGAATGGGAATTTTGTGTTACCATTTCTGCACACTTAGTGCTATGATCTAACAGGGAACATGAAAAAAGGGGTGGGAGGGGTTTGGGCCTCGAAGCACTGGCAATGCCGAGAAGAGACCCCACTGATAGTGCGGCGTGTATCACGCCCTGACCATCCTGAAAAAAAAATTTAAAAATAATAAATAAAAGTGGTTAAAACAAATTGGATTGCTGGAAAAAAGGATGGATAGAGCGTCTGCAAAAAAAAAAAAAAAAAAAAAAAAAAAGTGATAAAGCACCTGCCCGCGAAAGGCAAAGGTCCCGAGTTCGAGTCTCGGTCCGGCACAGTTTTAATCTGCTAGGAAGTTTCATCTAGAATGTTAATAATGTTTGTTTTATGTAAAGACTTTAGTAGTTTTCGCCTAAAATATTCGGAGACAGTACTTTTCAGCACGCCCTTGTAGAAGAAAACCTTACTGTTGAGTTCAATGATACACTTTTGCCGCTTTTACTGCCGTCTAGCGTAGACATCGCCAATGGTCAAGTCAGTTTCTCCAGTATAGACTGTTCCCTGTCGACGACTGTGTAACTGCATTTCGGTGTGCCTATCTGGACCATCAGTCTCCTTTGTTCAGGGCGTGCCGGTAGTTGCGAGACACCGCAGAGAGCAGACAATTGATTCAGCCGGGCAAGCTCCGTGGTGAACGGAGTGCATATTATTGTTTCTTGACATTTCCTACATTAAAAGTGTTGTACGTCTAAAAAACATTGTGTTCTGTTTAAAAATGTGAGTGGAAATAAGTGAAGACTGGAGACCAGTGAGTACTGCTGCACCATACACTACTAAATTAGTTGTAAGAACGCAGGAAAAAAATGTTCAAATGTGTGTGAAATCTTATGGGACGTAACTGTTAAGGTCATCAGTCCTTTAGCTTACACACCACTTAACCTAAATTATCCTAAGGACAAACACACACACCCATGCCCGAGGGAGGACTCGAACCTCCGCCAGGACCAGCAGCACAGTCCATGACTGCAGCGCCATAGACCGCTCGGCTAGTCCCGCGCGGCACGAACGCAGGAGCCACAGACCTGCGGCAGAAGAGGTGCGAGCACTTACTAAACGTTGAGAAACAGTCACCAATACTAGTTCGGGTGTGAGAAAGAAAGCGCGTACATCAAGGCAGACCGCAAAGGCCGCGTTTTGTTTTAGTAAGGCATTAGAGCGTATGAGATGGGGAAACATGTGAGTTAAGAAGAAAAAACATGGATCATTGGAAGGCAAAACTTCATTCAAACGTGTGCAGTGTTTCGTATGATTCCTGCGCGCAACTACTTTAAAGTGTGAGTAAAATGTAAGTGACGGTGAATCTTGGTTAAATTTCGACTTCCCTTAACAACTCATGTCATAAATGACTCTGCTGTACTTCATTGCACTAAGCAGTGTGTTGTGACGCGCAGTACTCATCAATTACCAGTAATTGCTGTTTATTGCACGATCGGTTTCGATGGCTAAGCTTGATCTTCAGGTGCCACCCGATAATTATATAATCATAAATGTATAGTGGTCGAGACAGTCAATCACCAACGTCAAAGTAAAGCATGATAAGGCATGACCAGCAAACGAGGCGCCTGTCTCGACAGGAATAGACGACACGACACGAAATGAGGAAATTAAAAGCGCTAGCAAGGCGTATTGGCGGGTGCCTGCAAACGCACTATTCTGCACTTCTGCCTCGTCTCTCCCTCCCGCTCTCTCTCTCTCTCTCACACACATACACACGCACACACACACACACACACACACACACACACACACACACAAACACACACGCGCGCACACTTTCGAAAGTGGCAATACTGAGCGACCATAGCTGCCTAGTTCGAACGCTATCAGAGCGTCAGTAGCGAGACACTGTGTAGATCTTCGCGTAACTCTTTACAATTCCTTACTGAGTTTCTAGTTTCGGCAGTTTGACTAAGAATATGTATTTTGCTATGTTATTTGCGCAATTTATTTAGTGAGTGGAAGCGGTCGAGTAACTTGAAAATGGAAAAGCAGGATGAGACAGAGACTTCCTCTGTGCCAATTGGCCGGCCGGAGTGGCCGAGCGGTTCTAGGCGCTACAGTCTGGAACCGCGCGACCACTACGGTCGCAGGTTCGAATCCTGCCTCGGGCATGGATGTGTGTGATGTCCTTACGTTAGTTAGGTTTAAGTACACTCCTGGAAATGGAAAAAAGAACACATTGACACCGGTGTGTCAGACCCACCATACTTGCTCCGGACACTGCGAGAGGACTGTACAAGCAATGATCACACGTACGGCACAGCGGACACACCAGGAACCGCGGTGTTGGCCGTCGAATGGCGCTAGCTGCGCAGCATTTGTGCACCGCCGCCGTCAGTGTCAGCCAGTTTGCCGTGGCATACGGAGCTCCATCGCAGTCTTTAACACTGGTAGCATGCCGCGACAGCGTGGACGTGAACCGTATGTGCAGTTGACGGACTTTGAGCGAGGGCGCATAGTGGGCATGCGGGAGGCCGGGTGGACGTACCGCCGAATTGCTCAACACGTGGGGCGTGAGGTCTCCACAGTACATCGATGTTGTCGCCAGTGGTCGGCGGAAGGTGCACGTGCCCGTCGACCTGGGACCGGACCGCAGCGACGCACGGATGCACGCCAAGACCGTAGGATACTACGCAGTGCCGTAGGGGACCGCACCGCCACTTCCCAGCAAATTAGGGACACTGTTGCTCCTGGGGTATCGGCGAGGACCATTCGCAACCGTCTCCATGAAGCTGGGCTACGGTCCCGCACACCGTTAGGCCGTCTTCCGCTCACGCCCCAACATCGTGCAGCCCGCCTCCAGTGGTGTCGCGACAGGCGTGAATGGAGGGACGAATGGAGACGTGTCGTCTTCAGCGATAAGAGTCGCTTCTGCCTTGGTGCCAATGATGCTCGTATGCGTGTTTGGCGCCGTGCAGGTGAGCGCCACAATCAGGACTTCATACGACCGAGGCACACAGGGCCAACACCCGGCATCATGGTGTGGGGAGCGATCTCCTACACTGTCCGTACACCACTGGTGATCGTCGAGGGGACACTGAATAGTGCATGGTACATCCAAACCGTCATCGAAACCATCGTTCTACCATTCCTAGACCGGCAAGGGAACTTGCTGTTCCAACAGGACAATGCACGTCCGCATGTATCCCGTGCCACCCAACGTGCTCTAGAAGGTGTAAGTCAACTACCCTGGCCAGCAAGATCTCCGGATCTGTCCCCCATTGAGCATGTTTGGGACTGGATGAATCGTCGTCTCACGCGGTCTGCACGTCCAGCACGAACGCTGGTCCAACTGAGGCGCCAGGTGGAAATGGCATGGCAAGCCGTTCCACAGGACTACATCCAGCATCTCTACGATCGTCTCCATGGGAGAATAGCAGCCTGCATTGCAGCGAAAGGTGGATATACACTGTACTAGTGCCGACATTGTGCATGCTCTGTTGCCTGTGTCTATGTGCCTGTGGTTCTGTCAGTGTGATCATGTGATGTATCTGACCCCAGGAATGTGTCAATAAAGTTTCCCCTTCCTGGGACAATGAATTCACGGTGTTCTTATTTCAATTTCCAGGAGTGTACTTCTAAGCTCTAGGGGACTGATGACCTCAGAAGTTAAGTCCTATAGTGCTCAGAGCCATTTTTTTGTGCTAAGTGGGTCGAGTTTCAAAACAACTTCAGCAAGATGCACTTCGACGGGAAGAAGACGGCGACTGAAAAAGGCAACTGATTTTAGGCGGCAAAGCAAATCCGTAATGCACAGTGTCTATGAATAATTAAAATTAATTGTGGACAACGGTGGTGAAATGTTTGCATCTGTATGCAATCTCATTGCGGACGGCAGACGTAACGAATAATGATGATATCAAGAAATACAATGATATGTTAAGGAAAAAAACAATTACTATAAGAAAAAAAGTATTGCTGCCGACCAGGCTATTTGTGACGTTGGCTTAAGAGCCATGCTGCGCGCATGACGTGGGGGACAATCCCCGACGTTCAGTTCTGCAAGGAAAAATAATTAACAACACAGCACTTAACCAAGCCATGCGATTTTGATAAACACGTTGTCATTCGGACAGTCTATGAGTTTTACGACAGTGGCGAACATTCAATATCAGAAATATTTCGAGAAAATTTAATTGAAAAATAAATTTTACCGGCTCTCCTGGCTCTATGAGAAACATATTAAACGATGTAGGTTTTAAATACAAGCATCCGAATGACGATAGACGGTTTCTACTTGAACGCAACGACATAGTGGCTTCCAGAATTAAATTTTTGCGGAAGATGGATTCGCTTGGTACTTCAGGTGACTTGCGACCTATATTCTAAATGGATGGTTACTCACAAACATTCACTAAAGTTCTTATGGCAGAATCCAAGCCAAAGTTGCGGTCTTTAGGCACGTGTTGAGAAAGCGCCCACACAGATTTTCTTAATGAAAGTAAACTAGTTTACAGTTGTTGCAAAAGGAACATGTTAGGAAATTACCATCCGGGAATGAACATAACTAAGTTTGACCAATTGTGCATTCTCGTTAGCATGTTAATTTGGTCGATATTGGGGCAGTTATATTTTTCACTCTAATATGCGTTTTTTTCAATGGTTCACATCCATTTACACTTCACATGCACATATAATACCTAATGTCGTCTATAATAATCGTGTTGTGAATTTTCCATTACTTCTTATTTCCATGCTCGCTCTTCAGCTGTCTATAGTAATTTTATGCGTTGTAGACTGCCAATATGAATCGAATAACCAGGCTTTTAAAATGTTCAAATAACGTCCATGTACATTGCTTCCATAACGACATGATTGACACAGCGTAAATCAATATTTTACCGCAAAAACATAGTTATATTGATTTTGGCCAAAGCAGGAACTATTGTAATGAGTAACAGAGGGGCATGTGACTGTCAAATGCTTGTGACACACGGCCTGGCAACATGGTACTAACAGCCACTTGCCAATATGTTGCCAGAGCTATGGTCACTTCTGTGTCGTGCTGTCAAGTCGGGTATCGCGACTCGTAGTCCTGTGCTCCATGCTGTTGTCTGATGCGAATGAGTAACTGGCCCGACCGCCACACATTTATGTTTCCACAGTTACGAGTACTTGGTGGCACCTGAAGATGAAGCTTTAGGTCTCTAAACCGGTCAAGCATAATTAGAAATTACTGGCAATATGTGTTCCTCAGTTGCGGATATTCCTCAGATCAAATATTTTCTGCTTCACAAGAGTATTGTAGTATACGTTACATTAATGACATAACTTACAAATAAGACTACGAAGTATTTTACTTTCAAATTAATCATCTGTCGGCATCTACGTGTGTATGCATACTCTGCAATTCACAATTAAGTACCTGCCAGAGAGTTCATCGAACCACTTTCACACTATCGTTCAACTCTCGAACAGCGCTTTCACGCTGAAAGAATATACCCATCCTCGCAGCCTAAAGATCCTCTTCTACAATAATAATGCTAGAAGCCCGTTCTCCAGGAAGTGTAGATAAGGGCTCGCTATAAGATGTTGCGTTAGCACAACAATTCCAATGAACTGTCGATATGTAATAGCACACCAGACCTTTACACAGAAGCGTTCTTGAAAGTGTGTATCGACAAAAACGCGTGGGTTTTCGTTGGACCACCGATGAGATTTACTAGATATACTGATAAGGTCATGAGTGAAAGTACTTCATCAGTATTAATGGAATAACATGGCGATTCGCAATTAGCCAAGAGCGTAATTCCAATGGGGACAGTACATTACAAATGCTGAATAGGTCGCTTAGTAAAACGGCTGTGCCGGTGAATGAATGACTAATATTACGCGTTTCAGGATGTCGCATCATCAAATATTAGTCAGATATGAAGTCATTAATGCGTCAGTTGTTGACGTTTTACTAAGTGACCTATTCAGCATATGTGCAGCACTGTATCAGGTATACATATCTTGTGGTCGTATGCTTTCTGCACGGCTTCTTGTCGCATCTCCAAATAATTCCTGCCGTCTGCATTCATTTCGTTCTGGAAGATGTTTAAGTCGATGTAAATAAGCATAGGTACTGCTTACGTAATGGCCATCATATGCACGTAAGTGAAATATCCATAGGTTTACAATTTCTGCGTCTGCTTCTTGAAGGACTACGCCCTATCATCTGAATTATGGTTCCTTCTTCATTCACACTCCGTCCGTCTGCATGTTCAGATCATATACGACTCCTCCACACAGCACTAGTTTCACTCAGTTTAGCGATAACACGAATACACACTCTAAACCTGGACTGTTAATTTCTCTGTATGCTATTGGACAAATATTATTAGTAATTCCTGAATCAGCAGTTGTAATAGTTCAAACTTAAGTCTTCTCTACTCTAAGAACACTTTATTCTAGAGAAGTATAATAATCAACAAACAACTCGATTAAATCACCCATTTCACTTGCTAGATTATAGACATCGTTCTACCTCAGTGGTTTTCAAGCTTTCTGGGTCCACGGCTGATTTGATCTGAACATAAACACACGCCTACTGAAAAGATCTTTGATCAAGCTGTGTTCATCAACTTGGTCTGGAAAGTACTTCTGATAGTAATCACTGAGCTCAATTAAATGATCCTAAATATAAACTTCAATTCTTCACTCAACTGAAAGACAATGTCTTCCCAAACAGCGTGAGGAGTAGGGAAAACACATGTGCTTTTGCTTTGCTTGCGCCGTTTTTCCCGCGGATACAAAGGGTCGGCATTGTTAATCGGATGTGGCAATGTTAGTTGAAGAATTGGCCGGATGCACTTCCTGCCGCCACCCCGTACCCCCCCTGGGAAGGAATTAGTGTACCCCAGCTGTCTGCGACTAGTGTAATCCATGGAATAGTGCGAAAGATGTTCAGATGTCTGCGAGCCGTGTAACTGAGGCGGGACGCGGGGACCAGCCCGTTCTTCATATAGGGGGATGTGAAAAACCGCATAAAAACCATATCCAGGCTGGCCAGCACACCGGCCCTCGTCGTCCATGCTCTGGGCGGATTCGATCCGTGGCCGGCGCGCATACCCGAGTCCAGGAAGTAACGCGTTAGCGCGCTTTTTTTTTTTTTTTTTCAAAAAGTGCACAAATATTAAATTTATTTAGAAAATAATTCACTTTCGAGTTGTTTTTCAAATTCTTTCAGGAGTTTACTATTTAAGAACAGCAGCTGTCCTGCGGGGAGGTATCTACTGACAACTAGCGACACTGTTTCCACTAATGTCAACGGCATAACTGGATTTGTAATGAACTGTAAATGTTTCTCGAGCTGATTCATAATGATACTTAAAACGTTATGTGCCTGTAAATGATTTTCGTTTCTTTTGCAAACAAGAGAGAACGCTAATCCTGGAACTGCAGCCCAAACAACGAGTATCTCGAGTGCATTTGAAGTTTCTTCTTTCCAGTGTCGCTCGGTAAAGAAACTCTTCATAACAGAATCTTTGTCATCATACTGAGATGGGACGAGTGAATGCTGCCGTCTCATGTAATAATGCATCTGTATTTTATTTGCAAGTCGTTCAAGCAAGTCTTTTTTCTCCGTCGCTGTGTCGAAGAGCTTTACTGCTTTTGCACAGGCTCGAGGATGTTCACTCTCTTGTCTTTGAGTGGAACTAGTTCGATCCGCATGCTCTTCAAGCATCGAAATAAGTGTCCAAGGAATAGAAAAGCAACTGGAATCACTCAATAGAGGAAAGTCCACTGGACCTGACGGGATACCAGTTCGATTCTACACAGAGTACGCGAAAGAACTTGCCCCCCTTCTAACAGCCGTGTACCGCAAGTCTCTAGAGGAACGGAGGGTTCCAAATGATTGGAAAAGAGCACAGATAGTCCCAGTCTTCAAGAAGGGTCGTCGAGCAGATGCGCAAAACTATAGACCCATATCTCTTACGTCGATCTCTTGTAGAATTTTAGAACATGTTTTTTGCTCGCGTATCATGTCATTTCTGGAAACCCAGAATCTACTATGTAGGAATCAACATGGATTCCGGAAACAGCGATCGTGTGAGACCCAACTCGCCTTATTTGTTCATGAGACCCAGAAAATATTAGATACAGGCTCCCAGGTAGATGCTATTTTTCTTGACTTCCGGAAGGCGTTCGATACAGTTCCGCACTGTCGCCTGATAAGCAAAGTAAGAGCCTACGGAACATCAGACCAGCTGTGTGGCTGGATTGAGGAGTTTTTGGCAAACAGAACACAGCATGTTGTTATCAATGGAGAGACGTCTACAGACGTTAAAGTAACCTCTGGCGTGCCACAGGGGAGTGTTATGGGACCATTGCTTTTCACAATATATATAAATGACTTAGTAGATAGTGTCGGAAGTTCCATGCGGCTTTTCGCGGATGATGCTGTAGTGTACAGAGAAGTTGCTGCATTAGAAAATTGTAGCGAAATACAGGAAGATCTGCAGCGGATAGGCACTTGGTGCAGGGAGTGGCAACTGACCCTTAACATAGACAAATGTAATGTATTGCGAATACATAGAAAGAAGGATCCTTTATTGTATGATTATATGATAGCGGAACAAACACTGGTAGCAGTTACTTCTGTAAAATATCTGGGAGTATGCGTACGGAACGATTTGAAGTGGAATGATCATATAAAACTAATTGTTGGTAAGGCGGGTACCAGGTTGAGATTCATTGGGAGAGTGCTTAGAAAATGTAGTCCATCAACAAAGGAGGTGGCTTACAAAACACTCGTTCGACCTATACTTGAGTATTGCTCAGCAGTGTGGGATCCGTACCAGGTCGGGTTGACGGAGGAGATAGAGAAGATCCAAAGAAGAGCGGCGCGTTTCGTCACTGGGTTATTTGGTAACCGTGATAGCGTTACGGAGATGTTTAATAAACTCAAGTGGCAGACTCTGCAAGAGAGGCGCTCTGCATCGCGGTGTAGCTTGCTCGCCAGGTTTCGAGAGGGTGCGTTTCTGGATGAGGTATCGAATATATTGCTTCCCCCTACTTATACTTCCCGAGGAGATCACGAATGTAAAATTAGAGAGATTAGAGCGCGCACGGAGGCTTTCAGACAGTCGTTCTTCCCGCGAACCGTACGCGACTGGAACAGGAAAGGGAGGTAATGACAGTGGCACGTAAAGTGCCCTCCGCCACACACCGTTGGGTGGCTTGCGGAGTATCAATGTAGATGTAGATGTAGATGAAGCACTCTCTTTGTTGCACTGTTATAAGCCGTGTAAAACCGATAGTACAAAATATCACAACTTTTTGGGTTCAATGTCTGAATAAAGAAAGCGAACACCATTACTGTAGCCAGTCATGTAAAACACACGTGACACCAAATGACACTTCACAGGTTTGCGCGCTCGGCTAACCTGTCGAGTGTAGTGAAAACGCATGTATATACGAGTATTTATCGTTTAACATTTTCTTCCACAATAGCAATTTCCTTCTCGAGGGTGAAATTCTTCTGCCAATTGTAGAATGGTGGCCTCATTACCTTAAAACCATATATTCGAATAATAGAGTTCTTCAAAGACGTCACAAAGCTACTTCAGCTTCAAAACAAAATCACTGTCTATGATTTTTTCGGAATTCATATGTTTCTTTTACACAAGGAAAGAACAAAATACAGTCCTGAGTACATACACCAATTTCTAGCCATTTACACATGAAAGTGAGTGAGAGTTACTGAAATAAATTGAGGGTAAACTCACATTTTCTGAAAATGCACTGCGACAGAACGTTAGTACACTCTATAAGAGGTTTCCCATTCACTCAAGATTTAATATTGCAGGAGTATATATGGAGTATACGAATGAGTACATTTACAGATCAATAGCCCAAGCAGTTCTGAGACACCGGTATCGACCCATGCTGAAACACCCATACTGTAACATGATGTAGCCTCCACGGGCGGTAGTGTAGGTGCTGACTCTGGCAACCAGTCGATCGTACAGATGACAAATACTGTCCTTGGATACGTTATACCAATGTAGCTCGATCTGTTCACGTAGTTGTGGAAGATTTGAAGGTTGACGAGTCGTACGAGTCACTTCTCGTCCCCTCATATCCTGCATGCGCTCAACAGGAGGTAAGTTCAGAGATCGTGCTGGCCAGGGAAGTTGCTATACATCTTTCAGAGCACGTTGAGTCTCATGGGCAATGTATAGGCAAGCAGTATCCTGTTGAAACAACACATTACCTCCCTGTTACGATAACGGTGAAAGGACGGGTATAACAACTTTCTATGCGCACGGAGCGCTGTTTAGCGTCCTCCCCCCCCCCCCCCCCCCCAGAAACAACAATAGTGATCGAGAGTTGTAGCACCCCGGACCATAAGGCCTGGGTAGGGGCCAGTGTGGCTTGGACGATTGCACTCTAAGAGACAGTCGTCATCAGGTCTGCATCGTAAGCCCAGATGACCATCTAACAAAACTAAACTCCTGCCGCACAGGCCATGAAGGCCCAAAGGCACCGACTGTCATCCTCGGCCCACAGGCGTCACTGGATGCGGATATGGCGGGGCATGTGGTCAGCACACCGCTCTCCCTGCCGTATGTCAGTTTCCGAGACCAGAGCCGCTGCTTCTCAATCAAGTAGCTCCTCAGTTTTCCTCACAAGGGTTGAGTGCACCCCGCTTGCCAACAGCACTCGGCAGACCGGATGGTCACCCATCCAAGTGCTAGCCCAGCTCGACAGCGCTTAACTTGGGTGGTCTGACGGGAACCGGTGTTACCTCTGCGGCAAGGCCGTTGGCAGACGACGATCACTTGCATGCAAATAGAATCTGCTTTCATCGCTGCGGATCACGGCATTGTCGAGCCGCGCGTCGATGCTGCTGCGTGACTGGAAGACGGAGGTGAGCGTGTCTCTAGTCCCACTGCTAATAACCGATTCGTGCCGACACGTCTGAGCCCATAACCCCTCTTATCTGTGCTGTGGTAGCCATTGCTGTATAATCTGCCACTGCTGCCCTTACAGTACGACGATAATAGCGGGTCTCTGTGCTCCATGGACGTCGAGTTCATCTACAGGTGTGAGAATGTTCACGTGACCACAGACACAGCGTGTGTAGCTTATGTGGCACTTCTCCGAAAGGACCATATCACAATTTGACCCGTTTACAACTCGCTCAGCCGGCTGTAGGAAGCACGAATTCGTCTCCTTGGCCTGCGTGCTTCACACGTTTGCACAACACTGAGCCTTCAGGCTGTGAGCATTCCCTGTTAAAGTGTGGATACACATGACGCTCTGTTAGCTATCCCACTACGATGTCTGTTGGCGAACGACGATGAAACCGTTATCAGTACATCTACTATACCCCAGATGGCATATGCCGAATTCGGATAAAAACTGACGTCTTCTTTCCACGTGTATTACTTTTTTCCGGCAATGTATCTCGATTTAAATGGCCCCTTTTTAATAAAGTCTACCACCTCGAGCGCAGATTAGAGGACCTCATGAAGGGCAGAAGCCAAGCTTTTTGCTCTCATTGATCCTCGGTGAATAAAACAGTGTGTACAAATAGCGACAGGAACGTCTTCACAAATCAGAGCTTACAATTTAGTGTAACAGCCACCCATAGTAACCTCCTTCTGTACACACACCATCACGAGTTTCCAGTTAGTATTGTTTACTTGCACAAAAAAGTGTACTATTTGAAAGATATCTGTTGCTTTAGTTCCAAGTGTTATTTTTCGTAGAAAAGAAGAAGTTCAATAGATTTGTTGTTATATATAAACCGCTCGTAAGTAATTAGATGCAGCTCGTCATGGCTGTCTGTAGCTTCATCAAAGTGATAGCGAAGCCACCAATACCTTCGAATTTTTCAAGCAACTGGTCTTTACTGTTGTCAACCATATCGAATATTCGACTAATAATGTCTGATAAATGCCCACTTGTTGGTAACTTGTCAGTTGACTCAAAGACCGTGTCCAGAGTAGCTAGTAAAATATGGAGGCTTCTTGCTCTTTGCTGTATGGTAGGAAACTTTGTAAGAAGGAAGAAATGCCTTTGTAGGAAACGTAGCGTGTTTAGTGAAAGGTTGTTTTCTTTCTTCTATTACTTTTAGCTATGAGAGAAATATTGTTGTGGTTTGCTTACCAGACTACTGAGATTCGACTACAAAGGTAGTTTTATTTCTTTAGGAAGCATGCTCTTAGTAACTAGTACTTTGATGCGAACGACACACTGTGGTCCTTCTTCTTTTCGAACAGCAGTATACTCATAATCGAACTACTGTCGTACTACCTGCAGTTTTGTCTATTCGTGTCTCTAAAAACGACTTGACACTATTGAAATGTCACTTTTCTTAATCACATTAAAAAATATGATCCCTGTTGTTGGCAAAGACACACAAGTCACAGATGACAAAGAACAATTATAAACGATCTGCCTTCGACAAAACTCATCTTCACACTGATTGTTAATAAAAACAAACAAGTCACATAGTAAGTTTCGACTACCATAGTAACAACATTTACTTGCCAGCCCGTTAGACGTCACTTCTAGCGCGCACTTAGTTCCTTGCTTCAGAAAGGAAAATAAACTAAATTACCATTTTCCTGAAATCACCGTGACGCCCCTAATGCAAGAGCACATGACCTACGGTCTGAATACTCATGTTTACCATAAATTCTCTACAGCCTCGTTTCCGTTACAAAACCCGTACACAAGTTCCTTATCTTCATACTTAGCATGTGAAAATAAATACAGCACACTTGAAGCGATACTCTAGAATTATCCAGGAAACCCCGATCAAAGTCAAAAATTTTAATTGTATAATCGCAAGTACCACTTCACGATTTGAGTAAACTCATAGCAACTTGGGTAACAACATGAGGAATGAAAACTTATCTCTGTTATCAGCTGTATCTCAGAAAAGAATAAAAATTGAATAAGCTATGTTGAAGGTTTGGTTCAGATTTCTTGATCCTACCTTCTTCTAAGATATCTGTTATTCCTCCTTCATTTCGACAGCCTAATTACACCCCTAACACAGATCATCTTCAAATACGCGTGAATAACATTGCGAAGCGCAGCTTGGCAGTGGAACGAGGATTCACACCCAACTCTGAATTCTTTCCCTATTCAGAAGCTACGCTTCGCAGTAATACTCATATGTATCTGAAGATTACCTATGTTGTGGGCAAAGGTGAATTTAGGCCTAGGCAGTCTAGGCGGCTGCCTAGGGCTAGTGATGGGGCGATTGACTGTTTTTAACAAACGATTGGTTAGTCGATTGTTTTTTTCATTCAGCCGGTTTTTGCAGTCGAATTTCACAAGCGTATGAAACTAATCTTAGCTGCTCACTCATCGTGTCTAAGTGGTTTCATTCACTGCGAGATAACCGACTGAAACAAGTCTCCGTCGGTTGCGGCCGTTATATGAATGTTTTCACACGGGATCTGAATGATTTTATTTAATACTTTTTCAGTCTTTAAGTTATACCTGAAACATGACAAGTGTCGATAGCTTTTTTAAACACAAATAAATTATCTTATTTCACGGAGATATGAATAAAGAGTATATTCCTAAAACTAAAGTAAATCCCAAATATATGTATTTACTTACTGAAATACTAATTTTCGTACTTGTGGGATTAAATATTAATTTTTGGTTGGTTTTAAGAGTTTAATATCTGGTGCTGCATTGTACGTTTCTGTATATATAAATGAACAATCACTTTTTAACATGCTTTTATTAGGTCAGTTTTTTGTCCTTTTTTCGGTACAAATTTTCAATTGGTTTTAAACTAGTTTGCCGATAAGCTAGCGACTTCCAACTTTCAAAGTAGCTCTGAACTGGATGATACTGTAATAATAACTCGCTTTCGAATCTGGTGTGTGGCGGAGGGTGCTTTGTTTTTCGGTCTGTCTGTCTCTGTTGGTACAAATTTTGCAATTGATTTTAAATTGACTTACTGATAAGCTATAGACCTGAAACTCTCAACTCGGAACTGGATGACAATGCAATCGCTTTTTTCTCTGGTTTGTGGCGAAGAGTTGGCACTTGTTGTGAGAATTAGGTTTGACTGCCATATTAATTCTCTTTCGAGTCTGGTGTGTAGCGGAAGGTACCTCATCTGCTCGGTACAAATTTTGCAACTGATCTTGAACTAACTTTGTCATAAGCTATAGACTTGAAACTTTCAATTTAGCTTATAAATAGATGACAATGCAATATTAACACGTTTTTTCTGGCGCATGGTGGAGAGTACGTGATTGGTGTACCACTGCCATTTCCCTGTTTTCTTGTCCCAATGGCGAATGTTTCGCACTTAAGAACCACTGCTGCTAAGCTTCCCTGTCAGCTCTATTCTCTCTTGTTTTTACATTCGCGATCTTTTCGTGAGATATGCCTATGAGGAAGCAATACATTGATTTGAACATAAACTGAAATAAACCTGAAGTTTACCGTATATCTTGCTGTTATCTCGTCAAACTGTTTGAAATCAACTGAAAAATTTCACACAAATAAGACTAAAAAGCAGAGAATAACTATTCAAATAGAAAAACTCTTTAATATAACATGGTTTTAAAATGGACTAATAAAATTAAATAATCTCTCCTAGCGTGATACAGATTCCTAACGCCGTACAGAAAGCCCAGAAAATCTGTGCATGTGAATTTTTAATAGCTATGACATTAGTTGTAAAACTGAAAACGAGCGGCGTGAATATGTAGCTACTGACGTAGATTTCTGTATAAAATATTTACCTTACATACATATAAATTGCTGAATATTCAAATGATATTGCGTTGGTGCACATCATCATATGTTGCCTATAAAACGGAAAGCAAACTGTCGCTAAAAGGAGGCAAGGTTCCTTTCTTCTTCATATATCCTTAAGGGATCCATTGTGCTCACCTTTGCACCCTCAACTAGGCTGCAATACGTCTGGATTTCCCCGGTTTGGTTCTGCTTTTGAAGTCGTGCAGAGACGTGCTGTATGGATTTTTATACAACTGTCCGAGGTAAACCTGGACCTTTTCTCGTGCCTGCGGAAATTCGATTGATTTGAAATGGATTGTAATAAACCTTGAATAAAATTCACTAAAGGAAAACCTAACTATGGATTGTAATAAACCTTGAATAAAATTCATTAAAGGAAGACCTAACTATAGATAGTTTCTTCGTTTTAGTCTACTAGAAACGCAATGGCAAGCACGCTTAGCCACTGTCCTATGCATATACCACTTTGATCACGTATATGTTAGAAACGTGAATAGATAGAAAGGTCCGGTTTGCGGCGTAAGGTTCACGCACACCTGAAGCTGGTTTTTTTTCTTATTTTCCCATGTTAGCTATTCACTGACCACCCTCCAGCAGTTGGTACACTGCGTGGAATGGTTTGTACAGTCCAGGTCTGACACCCATGTCCTGAGGAATCCCATTACATTTTTTTCTTCGGCCGGGGCTCGTACTAACTGTGAGCTCGCATCAGAGCAGCAACAGCACACTTTAATGAGGACATCCTACGCTGGACGTGGAATATCGCTTAGATAACCTGTGTGCTACAGACGGCGCACACATTTAAGTTGACCATCCGTCCCCCCTTTTCTCGTGACAGTCACGACTTTTCTAGCTCTGCCCAGAATTTTTTCAACAGCATCTCAGGACTCCTATTTGTCCCGGATTTAACAATTATGAAACGATTTATCTTGAATTGTATGTTCATCTCGCCTCTATCGGTATGCTGTTACTGCAAGCGTGTTTTCCCAAATGAGTATTATACGGAGCAATGACAAAACACAATTTTTTACAGAAACAGTAAAAGCAATGTTAGTGGCTAGGTTGAATTATTATGAAACTTGAATTCAACATTTTCGTAAGGCAGTTGAAGAATACAGACATGCTGAAGAAAATGCACCGCATTCATAAATATTATATGGCTGCTCGCACTCCTTCGTGTTAGAATGTACTAATAAAATATAAAGTAATGGACTTTTGTAACGAATTAAAGTGATAGTTTGTATTTATTACTTTCAGTACAGGCTTTTTTGTAATATAAAAATTTTTAATATGTCAAAAACTTGGCTCTAGAAAAATTGGTCACCTTAACACATGGATCCTGTTAAGCGACTACTAGAACCTGTAACGTCCCACCGGTTGGTGAGTAGTTAAAAATGGTTTAAATACCTGTGAATATATTGCCTTCGGTGTCCCTCGACGACTACGTAGATGAGCGAAAATATGCTTTTTCAATAAATACAGGATACCATAATGGATTTCACTACAATGATATAGGCCACAACTGAAGTAAAGTAAGTGTGTAGATTTATTCACTTCAAAACCTGCATCTTATTAGCTCTTGATCAATATTTGCTGTAATAAGCCTCGTTGTTACTACTACAGCTAACCGATGGTAGTACATACTACAATAGCGATATTAAATAGTCCAGATGCAGTAATCTGATAGAAATGCGGGTGTGAGGTCCATTGCATAGTTCAACACTAGTACTCAACAAAGTACGAATATAAAGTCACTTATCATTCTGCCTTTTGCGATATTAAATCAAACTGTTTAACAATCCGAAATAATCCGTCACTGCACTGTTCTAATATGCTATTTTAGATTATGTCCAACCCACGAGTTGCTCTGTTGTAAATCCAAACCTGAATCATGCACCAAGAACTTATGTCAACTGTACGCACAGATCTGTCCTCTAGTGGGTCCAACACTCATCTGCCATAACAATACTCGAGGCCGAGTATTTATGCTCTTCCTACAATGTACTACTGGTTATAATAATGCGGAACATAATTTATAACATGAAAAGTTTAACAACATTATCAAACACGCTATAATATTCCCTACTTTGCTAGAACAAGTTTAAGACATTTTCTAAACACATAAAAATCACATTAATATTGAAATACTAGAAATAAGCATTATAACAATGCTAAACGATAAGTTATGTGTATTTTTTTAATTAGGCCTGAGAGTTAATTCCTACCATTTACAGATGATGAGAACGAAATATAATATAAACATTTTCCATATACTAATTTCCTGAATCTGATTTTGATTGTTTATGGTACAAAGGGTATTGTAACTACTATTGTTTGGTATTGCTATTATTCTTCTAAAAGACTTTTTCCTATTATCGAAAAGTAACTGAGTATAATTTTAGACGGAGATATAAGAGTATTGATCTAGTAATACATAACTCAGCAGCGGTAACCATAAGCCTGGAATGTTACAAACCTTAGATGTGTACAAATATTATGCCAAAAACCGAACTTTTCTATCTATCCCCGTTTCTGTAATATATGTGATAAAAGTCGTAAAGACAGTTTTGGAACATCCTGTATTTTCCATCCTTCTTTCTTGAGACAATGGGAGGCCGACGACAGTGGGTGATCGTACATACCGCGACGCCGCGCCGCCCGCCAGGCTACTGAATATCTTAAATGTCATTTGCCTTCTACTCATTGAGCTGTATAAAACTGATTTCATTTATGTTCAATTTAGTTACAACAAATTAGTACTACATCTGAATATGAACGTCTCTATAACGCGCTTTCACAAATCCTTGTTACCCTCATGTGTAATTTATATCTCCTGTTCTGCAGGAGGCGCGCACCCGCTGTCATTGTTAGCACTGAAACACGAGCAAGGAAACATCGCCCCCCCCCCCCCCCCTACTCACATGTCACCGCTCCCCGCGGAACATCGTGCCCATCGGCCGACTTATCGTATGCAGACTGTTTGTGTCCGGGAAAGTAATCCGATTTGACCCACAAGTCACGGTTTTCGAAGTTTTTGCCTGGGGTCGGCAATTTATGTGATGTCAGGCCTACCGCAGTGATACGTCAGGTTAATTAGTCACGAATTCATGGCAAAGTTTAACCCTCAACAGTATATGAATCAGTTTTTAATGATGAAAAGAAAAATTACTCCACTCAGTTCATAATTAAATGAACATGTATACTGCATATGTTAACTTTGGCATATCTTCACTTAGGACCACCCTCTGTCAGTATGATGTAGCATTTTCTTAGTTCTGCTGATTAAAGTATTGCAGGCTGGTTTCAGTCAGAAAAATGAATGGATGGGTCGGTCAGCTAGAAAACTAAAGAGAAGTTTCAGTTAAAAGAATGAGTAAGTGATTCAACCAACAGAAAAATTAATCTCTGTTTTCACTTCAAAAGAAAGAATGAATTTTTCAGTCACTATGCAAAGCTACAACGGTGTCGAAACTTTTCATTCGATTGCTGCCACTGACTGCTTACACTCTAAAAAACTAAATAAATAATAATCCAACCGACACGTAAAACAACAATCAACTGATAGATTGTTTTCATGCGGGTGCTCCCGCAGACTGGTTTCACTCGAAACAACGAATGAGTAGTCCAGCCGACTAAATCGATTGTTTTAATTCGGTTGCTCCCACAGATAAGTTTCACTCAAAAGAATGAATGAATAATTCAACCGATTTGGTGGGTGGTCCATTGATAGTGACCGGGCCAAATATCTCACGAAATAAACCACAAAAGAAAAAAATACAAAGAACGAAAGTCGTCTAGCTTGAAGGGGGAAACCAGATGGCGCTGTGGTTGGCCCGCTAGATGGCACTGCCGTAGGTCAAACTTATTTCAACTGCGTTTTTAAAAACAGGAACCCCCATTTTTATTACATAATCGTTTAGTACGTAAAGAAATATGAATGTTTTAGTTGGACCACATTTTTCGCTTCGTGATAGATGGAGCTGTAATAGTCACAAACGTATAAGTACGTGGTATCACCTAACATTCCGCCAGCGCGGACGGTATTTGCCTCGTGATACATTGTACCGTGTTAAAATGGACCGTTTACCAATTGCGGAAAAGGTCGACATCGTGTTGATGTATGGATATTGTGATCAAAATGCCCAACGGGCGTGTACTATGTTTGCTGCTCGGTATCCTGGACGACATCATCCAAGTGTCCGGACCGTTCGCTGGATAGTAACGTTATTTAAGGAAACAGGAAGTGTTCAACCATGTGTGAAACGTCAACCACGATCTGCAACAAATGATGATGAACAAGTAGGTGCTTTAGCTTCTGTCGCGGTTAATCCGCACATCAGTTGCAGACAAATTGCGCGAGATCAGGAATCTCAAAAATGTCGGTGTTGAGAATGCTACATCAACATCGATCGCCCCCGTACCATATTTCTATGCATCAGGAATTGCATGGCGACGACGACTTTGAACATCGTGTACAGTTCTGCCACTGGGCACAAGCGAAATTACGGGACGATGACAGATTTTTTACATGCGTTCTTTTAGCGACGAAGCGTCATTCACCAACAGCGGTAACGTAAACCGGCATAATATGCACTATTGGGCAACGGAAAATCCACGATGGCTGCGACAAGTGGAACATTAGCGACCTTCGCGGGTTAATGTATGGTGCGGCATTATGGGAGGAAAGATAATTGGGCCCCATTGGCAATCTAAATGGTGCAATGTATGCTGATTTCCTACGTAATGTTCTACCGATGTTACTACAAGGTGGTTCACTGCATGACAGAATGGCGATGTACTTCCAATATGATGTACGTCCGACACATACCTCGCGTGCGGTTGAAGCGCACCCTGTATACCTGTATAACTACAACGGAATGAGTCGACTCTTTTCAAACAAACAAATTAATCGGTTGTTCTCATCACTAACTATGGGGCGGTTCGTAACCCTACAAGTGTGGCCTGGGTCAGTCTGACCCTGCAGATTTTTGTTTGCTACTGTGCACACGCTACAACAAATGTAAATTCAGTCCTGAATGATACCCAGCAGATGGTGGATGTTCGAAGATGTGAGACACTGATGTCGAATTAATGTGGCAGAAATCGGTAGGTGGTATACGGGAAGCATTGTCAGCAGAACCCAATCGTGAAAGCGACATAAGTGACTTTCCTAATGAAAGTAATTCTGAAGGTGATACTCCGCAGCATTTATGGACAATGCTGAAACTGATCAGTCTGCCGAATTTTCTGACAGCGATGAAGAAAATACGATTGTCCACGATGAGAAAGGACACTGTTAAAACACAACAGTCCCTAAAAGAAGAGGCCGGCCAGCTCTTAATAACTTTGTAGTCCATTGTTCAAGAGTGCGGAAACAATGAATGAACGGATTTATGAATAACTGAGAACATCTCAATGTGTGTAATATATGCAGTTCATTAAAAAATGGTTCAAATGGCTCTGAACACTATGGTACTTAACATCTGAGGCGCCGGCCGCGGTGGCCGAGCGGTTCTAGGCGCTTCAGTCCGGAACCGCGCAACTGCTACGGTCCTAGGTTCGAATCCTGCCTCGGGCATGGATGTGCGTGATGTCCTAAGGTTAGTTAGGTTTAAGTAGTTCTAAGTTCTAGGGGACTGATGACCTCAGATGTTAAGTCCCATAGTGCTCAGAGACATTTGAGCCATTTGAACATCTGTGGTCATCAGTCCCCTAGAACTTAGAACTACTTAAACCTAACTAACCTAAGGACATTACACACATCCATGCCCGAGGCAGGATTCGAACCTGCGACGTAGCGGTCACGCGGTTCCAGAATGAAGTGCCTAGAACCGCTCGGCCACACCAGCCAGCTGCATTTCATTAAAGGAACTGCATCTTCACCTAATTAAACTGCAACTAAAATCATTAAAGCCGTGTCAGTTTCAAGTTTCAACACTGAAAAGCTTCCAAGACAGTTTTATCTTTACCTCGAATTCTGGATGCTTTAATACTAATGTTGATTGAAAAAGTACATACCAGACGTGAAACAAAATGAGTTTCACATATGAGAGTCTAATTTCGTTAGAAAATATTGTACATTCAGGCAGTTTCTCCAGGATATAATTGAGTGTCACTGTGGCCTTGTGTACTGTTCATGTGACAATTTCAGAGATGTGTATTTCTAGGGTTAAGAGGTGGCAGATTTTAAGGGGGGGGGGGGCTTATAAGCTGTTACTGTTCTTTTAAAAAAAGAAAAGAGAATGCGAGCTTAACTCTCAATGAAATGGATATGAATAACATTGGCGCCAGTCAGCTCCAATTTCATGACCGGTCGGTCAGGCGACGGGAAAAGCACAGAAATTAGAATTATATTATACCTTCAGCTGCTCACAGGCGTTGATATATATCAACGGGGACAGGTGAAAATGTGTGACAGAGCCAGGGATCGAACCCGGGATCTCCTGCTTACATGACAGACGCTTTGTCCATCTTTTTTTTCCATTTTATTCGTTGTTGATCGTTGTGTTAGGTCGTTGCGGACGTCACACGACATCCGTTGAAGTTCGTTGTTGATCCTTTTACTCAGTTTCTTTTATTACAGAAGCCAACCACTTCTTTGGCCGAACACGCTGAGCTACCGTGCCGGCGAATGTGGAAAGCTTCACGATTTTGCATGTCATCGTCGCGCAGGAGCCGTGCTATTCTTCTCTGTATCGTTCCAATTTTAGTATATGTACCGCCGAAGCGAGTACATCCATCTCAGCCAACGAGGGCACAGTGGTTAGTGTGACTGCAGGGACTATTTTGCGCACGCTTCCCGCCAGACCCACATTCTCACTTTGTATGTCCACACACTACATTCGTAGTGTCCCACCCCAACACACTCATTACTCGTGGAAGACATTCTTGCCAAGTCGGGTAAGAGTTCGGGGAATATGTATGCATCCGCACAGAAGAAGAAGGTCAAGGCCGGTATTGTCAGAACTATATACTTATATGGATATGGTGTCTGTTCTTTCGGACATGTCCGAAAGAGCAGACTCCATATCCATATAAGGAAAAGCACAGGTTTTGTTTAAGTAATGACGCTATGTCGTGTCAATGTGACCATTATTCGCCTTATTCAATGTCGTGCCTTCTCCTCTGGTATACGTTAGGAAGGCAAATCTCGTTGCTTGCATCTAAGCTTTATGATTAGAGATGCCGTTAGAAATATCATAGCAGCAGCCAGTGTCGACACTCAACAATGACTACTCGCAACTTCAAATTCAAAGAAACTGCCACCAGTCAATCTAACAGCAAGCTACTCTAGTGTCAGTTTAGTTTAATTTGTGAAGAGTGCTGTTGTCTAGTTTTAGTTTCTGATTCATATTTTATGCGTTACGAAATAAATCACACACAACAGTGGCGTAATATACTACAGTGTTTATTATTTATTTCACAAACCGATTTTCGGCCAATACGCCATCATCAGGTACAAAGATAAGTATCGAATTATTTTAGTATTACTTAAAATTAATGACATTTGGAGAACAGTAAGATGTTCTCGGTACCGGAAACTCGCGAAATAGGAAGAAAAAAAGAAAGCGAAAATTGTGAAAATGAATGCAAAACTCGCGGTCCTATCTAAGAATGAAACACAGCACTTAGTTACAGCTCGAACTCGAGTCTGTAAACGTCAGGGTGTAGTACTGTGGAGTATGATAATGCGGTGAACGATTTCTAAAATAGTGCAGCGTTTGGTTTATCTGAGTCAGGCGTTTCCGATGTTAAAAACAGTAATAATGACGGAAAAAAATAATTTCAGTTAACCGAAATGACGTGTATAACGCAATGATGATAGTAATTCAACGTAATGGATAATAAATGAATTCCTTCGAGATCATATGAGTAAACATGGTGGCACAGAATACGGATTGTGATAACAGTGATTCATGATGCAGGCAATATAAATACTGACTTTACAAGGTAAGTAAAGGCTGGTTTAACAGAACCAAAAAGAATGGCGAAAAACAACTAAGTCCGTTTTAGTTTACTCTCAAAGCAGGGATAGTGTACTTTGTTTCACATGTTTATTGTTTATTGCAACATCACAGTTTGCGAAATTGAACTTGGGACTTATGTCTGGAAAAACGATCACTCCCGATTAGCTGCCCATGAACATTCAGCTGAATGTAGGAAATGTCCGTTAACTTTAAAAATAGAGGACAAATCACGGGGAGAATAGATAGGATATTAGCATCTCAGCTTGAGACAGAAGTAAAGTATTGGATGGACCTGTTGAAACGAGTTGTTACTGTGGTCAAAAACTTTTTCATACAAGGCCTGTTTTTTAAGGATCAAAACCTTGGATCTGCGACAACAAATTTCGGAAATCAGAGGCGGCACTACAGCTAATGGCAGAATTCGGTGCTTTTCTAGGGAAACAAATACAAGGGCAGCAAATCGTATCTTTCCTTTTAAACGTGTTAGGTATTTGTGTCAATTCTGGTAGGAAGGGTACTGAAATACATTTTAGAAAATGTAAAGGAAATTAATCATTTTTCCACTCCACCTACGGGATTACACATGTTAATCAGCTGTCTTTTATTATTTCTGCGATATTACGGTCCACAACCAAGCTTGCTGGAGGCCATGTTTTTAAACTACGTATTCTACATCTACATCTACAAACATACTCCTCAATTCACCATACGGTGCTTGGCGGAGGGTACCTCGTACCACAATTAGCATCTTCTCTCCCTGTTCCACTCCCAAACAGAACGAGGGAAAAATGCCTATATGCCTCTGTAAGAACCCTAATCTCTCTTATCTTATCTTTGTGGTCTTTCCGCGAAATGTAAGTTGGCGGCAGTAAAATTGTACTGCAGTCAGCCGCAAATACTGGTTCTCTAAATTTCCTCAGTAGCGATTCACGAAAAGAATGCCTCCTTTCCTGTAGAGACTCCCATCCGAGTTGCTGAAGCATTTCCGTAACACTCGCGTTATGATCAAACCTACCACTAACAAATCTAGCAGCCCGCCTCTGAATTGCTTCTATGTCCTCCCTCAATCGGACCTGACAGGGATCACATACGCTCGAGCAGTACTCAAGAATACGTCGCACCAGCGTTGTATAAGCGGTCTCCTTTACAGATGAACCACATCTTTTCAAAATTCTACCAATGAACCGACGACGACCATCCGCCTTCCCCACAACTACCATTACATGCTTGTCTCACTCATATCGCTCTGCAATGTTACGTCCAAATATTTAATCGACGTGACTGTGTCAAACGCTACACTACTAATGGAGTATTCAAACATTACAGGATTCTTTTTCCTATTCATCTGCATTAATTTACATTTATCTACATTTATAGTTAGTTGCCATTCTTTACACCAATCACAAATCCTGTCCAAGTCATCTTGTATCCTCCTAGAGTCACTCAACGACGACACCTTCCCGTACACCACAGCATCGTCAGCAAACAGCCGCACATTGCTATCCACCATATCCAAAAGATCATTTATGTAGATAGAAAACAACAGCGGACCTACCACACTTCACTGGGGCACTCCAGATTATACCTTCACCTCCGATTGTTATTGTTTTGGTATATATGAATGCATATAATTGCTTTCCAATGCTAATTCTCTGTTTTTCACAACTACCTGAAGATGAATGCAGAAAGCAACTGAAACTAGTTTTTTTTTTTTTTTTTTTTTTTTTTTTTTTTTTTTTTTTTTTTGAGCATTAATAAATCCATAGCATGCTGCAACAGCTTGCGGAATACAAATTCTCCTGTTAAAATAAACATACTATTGTACATATACGCCTGTAGCGACAGTTCGTCATGCAGTACAAGTTCGGAAGCAGCTGATTCCAGCGCACGCGCAGTGGAAGGCAGGCACTGCGGCGGCTCGGCGCCTTCCAGCACCGGCGACGGCTCTGTTTCCGCACGCTGCCGCTAGAGTGTGCCACCCGCAGTTGCCGGCGCCTCCTCCACGTCGCCGCCGCCCCCGGACGCCGCCGACGCCGCCACGCAGCCGAGTTAATGTCAATAATGGCCCGCAGATTGGTTTCATGCCCGCGGCTGTACTTCAGCGACAAAAAGCTGCCTCCGCCTCTCGCAAATACACGCGAAATGAAAAAAATCTGCACCGAGGAGGACCAGTTCCATTAGACACTGCGGTGGGAGCGGGCTACGGCCCGGTGACGTCGGCATGAGGGTGGTTGGGGGGGGGGGGCAGGAAGTGAGTGGTATGTGGCGGGGGGAGGCAGAGGCGGGCCTCCCATGTCCAGCCGGCGTTCTTCTGCCGCTGGCGACTTGCGACCCTCGTCCACATACCACCCAGATAGCCGCCACTGGCTATAGATATCAACTTTATCCATTAGCTCTCAGAGTCATTATTGAAATGAGAATCGGTCGTTGGTTTGGAGTGAGGATAAATATCGCAAGAGTACCTGCCGTCGGGGTGATACGAGAGAGAACTCTGGAGGCAAGGAAAGAGGGAATGTGTGTGTGTGTGTGTGTGTGTGTGTGTGTGTGTGTGTGTGAGAGAGAGAGAGAGAGAGAGAGAGAGAGAGAGGGGGGGGCAGGGAGAGATAGAGAGTATGAGAGGTGTTTGAAAGGAAGGGAGAGGGACTGTTCAGTGATGAAGAAGTGGTGTAGGTGATGTGAATTACCTGTGATGATAAAACTGCCGGAGCAATGTTTGGTTTCTTCCCTTCCAGGGGTAGCATGCACCCTTCTGTTTTTATGTTCCCAGGCAATTTGTGGGTGAAACTTATGTAACTGATTTTTTTCATCTGTCCCGTAAATGGTTTCATACTGCCGGCGAACGCTTCCTCTCCTGTGCTAATCATTCCACATCGGAGTAGGATTATTGGCTGGATATATTTCCCACCTTGTTTTGCTTGTGATTTAACCTGTGTCTCATCATCTTATACCATCTTTTATTTACTTATGTATTTATTACCCTGAGCTGATTAGCGCCATCTAGCCCTCTCTTACAACGGACCAGGGTTTCACAGATACAGTATCTATTACATCACAGTTACGTCAGAAAATAACGATTTTAGTAGAACTAGTATTAAAATGATTTGAGTATCTGAAGTGGCGGTATCAGTAAATTATACCGATTATGAACTAACAAAGTTAATGCTGGCATTTCTTGTGCTACTGCAGCTGCAGCGACTAATAGTGGTAATATTAATAATAACAATAATAGTAATAACTGTTACATTAACAATGACAATGACATTGCCTGACATAAGATGAATTTATAGGACTGCAATATAGAGGTTTTCTGATGTAGCAAGATCTGGGAAAAGGAAATTTAAGGACAATAGCAAGTTCTGGGAAAAGGAAATCTAAGGAGACTACTTCGGCTAAGAATACTGGGAAACGAGGAAGATTAGGCTGGGAAGGGGAATGTACAGGGGTAAAGAGTGCTTATAAGGACAATTGTAGTCTTAGTGTTGCTTCAGTACATAAGACATTGCCTGTCTTCTGAAGCAGGAGAAGTTATTTTGTTCTCTAATGTGATGCGGGAGGTTGTTAGAGAGTCACGTTCCTGGTACTGAGAAAGACTTCGAGAAACTGGCTGAATGATGGAGTGGGTCAGAAAGAATTTTGCTCTGATGAGAACGGATGTTTCTGTTGTGTTGAACATAGAACAGCGTTTAAGTCGAGGAGAGATATAAAGGACAGTGTTCACTGGGTAAGACAGCAGAGAAGACAGAGGATATGGAAATCTCTGCGCCTGTCTGCACGCACCCGGGATATCTGTGAATATAAAGGTTAAATATGAGCAAAGAGTCGAACATGACAGATATAACGAACACATGCAATCTTAACCACATTCATAGGAATTATCGACCTAGACTATAACAAAAACAATTACATATGAACAGAGTTATGATCCTGTGAAAGCAGTTTTAATTAAATGTTTGTTGTACAGGGTAAATCACGTAACCCTTTTATTTCGTGAACGCTTATTCATTTTCGGCAAATGTTATAGCGTCGAGAGGCACGTATTTCTTTTTTTAGTTAATGTTTTTAGCGCCGGTATCATCGGAGGTTCTGAAGCAAGTACGTTTAAATGAAACCGTATATTTTTTATTTATTTTATTTATAACTGTATGCGATAGTTCTTGAGAAGTTACAGTGATATAACGTTTGTTAATGTTGATGTTGAAACCTGTCGTAAAACATTCGAGAAATATCCTAGAATATGAAAGGATGGCAGCCAGAAACGGCATTTGCGGTACAAACACTGCCAAGCAGACGTCTCGGACCACGCTGTTTAGTTGTATGCCTTAAGGTAGAACTGCGCTACGAGAATAAAGCTTTATTTTCCCATAAACCACCTTACGACTAAGATGCAAGTTCACCTACGAAAGCAGTGTATGAAAATATCATATAGGCTGGAATCACAAAGGGCTTAGGAAAACTATTTCACATTTGTGTATCGCCCATATTTACTTGAGCTGAAACAAAGAAATCAAGTATATTCGATAGATAGTGTAAGATACTGGAAATTGTCATAAAAATCGTTATAAGCTGTAAAAAAAAAACACACAAATAACACAATGAACATATGAACACGACCGACGATGGATGAATAAGAATGGAATACCAAGTGCTTGTTTAACTAGGACACAAGACAAGAAAGCAGTCTTCCTCTCTTATTGTTCAAATCGCTTTAGGCAAATGCCGGGATGGTTCCTTTGAAAGGGCAACGCCGACTTCCTTCCATATCCTTCCCTAATCCGATGGGACTGATGACCTCGCTGTTGGTCCCATTCCCTGAAATCAGCCAACCAACCAACCAGGCCTACTGTTCAACCTGCTCATCGAATAAATAATCGCGGAATGAAAGGGAAGTTTTAGGAATGTAATCAACATTAAGGCTGAAAAGATATGATGGAACTGCTATCCTCAGCAGAACCTGTTGTACTTTATTACCAGTGAAACTTTAACTGATTGGTGACATCTTATTGAAATAGTGTACTGCTAAAAAATGGAAACCTTTTTGGATCAGAGAAAGTAACCTTCAATCACTGATACTCTTCGTATTCCAGGTATCTTTATCATTTTTTTATTTTTTATTATGGGGTCGTCCGTCTTCTGAATAGTTTGATCAGACAATCATTATGACCAGTGCCCGCGGGACTAACTTCTACGTGGTGGCGTTGCGGGCGGTGGGCGTGAGAGAAACATGGGCCCTGCAACGAACATGTGACGTCACACTAGTCGGCTTGCCCGCCAGACTTGCGAAAGCTCGACTCCGTGCAGGGCTCACGGGAAACTGATATGATATTAAAAGGTACCCGCGAAAGGTGTTACCTTTTTGGTGTGCTATCGAGAGCTTGCATACACTGAAAAGTGCAGTCGAAAATCATTAAACTCGTCTGAAATAGTTTCTCGCTCCCTGCCAGAGACGGCTGCTGGGACTCTTCACACCTGTAGTGTCACAGTTTGTGGCTTACGCATCACATCCTTTCTTTCTCGTGGGCCTCTTCGTGCACGGGGTATAGTAAGGAAAGTGTAAAAGACACAAACAGCGAATTATTCTAGTGACAGTACAATCCACAAATCGGGAAATCCTCTGATATAAGCGACTTTGACAATAAGTAGGTGTTCAATGGCCTGGTGCCTAGGAATAAGTTGGTAGGCTGTTCGTGGGCTAATGTCTTGGGCATCTACACTGAAGCGCCAAAGAAACTGGTATAGGCAAGCGCATTCACATACAGAGATATGTAAACAGGCAGAATACGGCGCTGCGATCGGCAACGCCTATATAAGACGAAAAGTCTCTGGCGCAGTTGTTAGATAGGTTACTGCTGCTACAATGACAATGTATCAAAATTTAAGTGAGTTTGAACGTGGGTAATAGTCGGCGCACGAGTGAGGGGACACGGCATCTCCAAGGTAGCGACGATGTGGCTACTTTCTCTACGACCATTTCAGGAGTGTATCGTGAATATCAGGTATCCAGTAAAACTCAAAATCTCCGACATCGCTTTGTCCGGAAAAAGATCCATCAAGAACGGGACCAACGGCGAGTTAAGAGAATTGTTCAACGTGACAGAAGCGCAATCCTTTCGCAAACTGCTGCAGATTTCAGTGCTGGAACATCAATAAATGACAACGTGCGCACCATTCAACGAAACATCATCGATATGGGCTTTCGGAGCCGAAGGCCCACTCGTGTACCCTTAATGACTGCATGACACAATGCTATATACCTCGCCCTGGCCCATCAACACCGACATTGGACAGTTGATGACCGGAAAAATTATGCCGGGTCGGACGAGTCTCGTTTCAAATTGTACCGAGCGGATGGACGTGTACGGTTATGGAGGCAGCCTCATGAATCCATGGACCCTGCACGTTAGCAGGGGACTGTTAAAGCTGGTGGAAGATCTGTAATGGTGTGGGGAGTGTGAAGTTGAAGTGATACGGGACCCCTGATACGTCTTGACGAGATCACATGCATCAATTCATGTCTATTCTGCATTCCGACGGACTTCGGCAATTCCAGCAGGACAATGCGGCACCCCACAAGTCCAGAATTGCTACAGAGTGGCTCCATTAACAGACTACTGAGTTTAAACACTTCCACTGGCCACCATACTCTCCAGACATGAACATTACTGGGCATGTCTGGGATGCCTTGCAACGTGCTGTTCATAAGAAATCTCCACCCCCTCGTACTCTTACGGATTTAAGGACAGCCTTGCAGGATTCATGGGGTCACTTCCTCCCAGCTTAACTTCAGACAATAGTCGAGTCCATGCCACGTCGTGTTGCGGCACTTCCGCGTGCTCGCGAGGCTCTACACCAGGTGTACCAGTTTCTTTGTTTCTTCAGTGTATACATATAATGTGCTTTAGGACGGAGAAACCACAAGTACACGAGTAGGAGACAAGTTGATGGACTTCCACATCTCGTCACAAAATGTGATTAGGACAGACAGCAACCTGTGGAAGATGCGACGACAGCTTGTGCAGAGACAAGTGTTTCGTAGCACACTGTAGAGCGCACTTTGTTGAAGATGGGGCTCCGCAGCAGAGTACCCGCACGTGTTACCATGTTGACCCTATGACATCCCCAATCACGATGGCAGTGGGCACGGGTGCATCGGTATTGGCACGTGTATCGATGAAAACGTATCACCTACTCGGGTGAATCACATATGTTGTCACACAAGGTCGCTAGTCGTATCCGAATAAGACGGCTGCTGGAAACATTTGCCCTGGACTCAGGCGGTTGAGTATATTATGCTATGGGGAACATACATTTGTTGTTCATGGGACTTGTGGTAGTAATTGAAGACGCCATAAGAGGGTAGGATTACGTGAATAACACTCGGTTTAAGCATATAGGCAAACGAAAGAAAAATTCTATTTAAAAACATATTTCTAACTTGTTGCCTTAACTCTCTGGAAGGTAACTATATACACAATGTTCACAACTCTGGAGAAAGACAGAGGTTTCTTTCGATTTTATATCAGAGTAAATACTCTTTCATTCATTATTTTGTAAGAAATAAGAATTATTTTGTAAGAAATACAACTAATATGAAACAATTTTTTATTTATGTAGCTAGAAAATACACTATGTGATCAAAAGTATCCGGACACCTGGCTCAAAATGACTTACAAGTTCGTGGCAACCACCATCGCTAATGCTGGAAGTCAGTATGGTGTAGGCCCAGCCCTAGACTTGATGACAACTTCCACTCTCGCAGGCATACGTTCAATCGGGTGTTGGAAGGTTTCTTGGGGAATGGCAGCCCATTCGTCACGGAGTGCTGCACTGAGAAGAGGTATAGATGTCAGTCAGTGACGCCTAGCACAAAGTCTCCGTTCCAAAACATCTCAAAGGTGTTCTATAGGTTTCAGGTCAGGACTCTCTGCAGGCCAGTCCATTACAGGGATCTTACTGTCGTGTAACCACTCCGCCACCGGCTGTGCTTTATTAACAGATGCTCGATCGTGTTGAAATATGCAATCGCCATCCCCGAATTGCTCTTCAACAGTGGGAAGTAAAAAGGTGCTTAAAACATCAATGTAGGCTGTGCTGTAATTGCGCCACGCAAAAAAAACAAGGGATGCAAGTCCTTCCATCAAAAACACCACCATAACACGACCGCCTCCGAATTTTACTGTTGGCACTACACACTCTGGCAGATGACGTTCACAGGGCATTCGCCATACCCACACCCTGCCATCGGACTTCCACATTGTGTACCGTGATTTGTCACTCCACACAACGTTTTTCCACTGTTCAATCGTCCAATGTTTGCGGCCCTTACACCAAGCGAGGCGTCGTTTGGCATTTACCAGCGTGATGTGTGGCTTATGAGCAGCCGCTCGACCATGAAATCCAAGTTTTCTCACATCCCGCCTTACTGTCATAGTACTTGCAGTGGATCCTGATGCAGTTTGGATTTCTTGTGTGATGTTTTGGTTCGATGTCTGCCTATTACACATTGCGACCCTCTTCGGCTGTCGGCGGTCTCTGTCAGTCAACAGACGAGGTCGGCCTGAATGCTGTTGTGCTGTACGTGTCCCTCCACGTTTCCACTTCACTATCACATCGGAAACAGTGGACCTAGGAATGTTTAGGAGTGTGGAAATCTCGCGTACAGAATTATGACACAGGTGACACCCAATCACCTGACTACGTTCGAAATGCGTGAGTTCCGCGGAGCGCCACGTACTACTCTCAATGTTTAATGACTACTGAGGCCTCTGATATCGAATACCTGGCAGTAGGTGGCAGCACAATGCACCTAATATGAAGAACGTATGTTTTTGGGTGTGTCCGGTACTTTTGATCACATAGTGCATATTACGTGTGCGACCACGAGACACAGCACACAAAAATATATTCAAAGAGAACAGTTTGTCAAAGAAATATGAAACTGCGGAATTGAACAGTAATGCGCATCCCATCCATAGTCCCCCAATATAAAACGAGACCATGTAACACAAAAGATTTGCGAATATGAACACCGGCAATGCGCCGTCCGGTAAGTTTGAAATTTGAGTCATTCACGGGCCGTTTCCGCATGGCTCAAGAGGTTAACGCAACTGCTCATGAGAAGCTGTATATCCGGCTTTGAGGTATGGTCTGGCACAAAGTTTCAGCTTTCGCCGTTCCACTAGAAGTGCCCTGTGTAGATGGAAGTCACGAATACCCACCAATTCCTCCCTTTCTTTCCGCATTCCTGATTCGTATAAATTACATGTGATATACAACTCAACATTTAGAAATACTTCTTTCCAGAAAAATATCACAGAAATACAGCAACAAAGACAAGTTACAGGCAAACAGATCTAAACCATGAGCTAGATATGAGGGAAGCGTTTCATATGGTGTCACACTGCAAGCTGTTAACGACGGTACGAGCGTATGGAACAGTTTCACAGATATGTGAGTGGCTGGAAGACTTCTTAAGTTACAGAATCCAGTGTGTTGTCATCGACTGCGAGTGTTCATCAGAGAGGAGGGTATAATCAGGAGTGCCCCAAGGAAGTGTGGTAGGACCGCTATTATTCTCTATATGCAAAAATTATTTGGAGGACTGTGTGGGCAGCAATCTGCGGTTGTTTGCTGATGATGTTGCGATGTTCGGCAAGGTGTCGAAGTTGAGTGACTGCAGGAGGATACAGGATGACTCAGACAAAACTTGTAGTAGGTGTAATGAATGGCAGCTTCTCTAAATGTAGAAAAATGCAAATTAATGCGAATGAGCAAGATGAACGAATCCGTTACATTCGGATACAGCATTAATAGTGTCGTTTAAATATCTGGGTGTAGCGTTGCAAAGCAATTGAAATGGAACGAGCATGTAAGGTCTGTGGTAGGAAAGGTGAATGGTTGACTTCTGTTTATTGGGAGAATTCTAGAAAGTGTGGTTCAGCTCCAAGGGAAATTACATGTAGGACGCAAGTACCACCTATTCTTGAGTACTGCTCAAGTGTTCGGGATGCGTACCAGGTCGGATTAAAGGAAGACATCGAAGCAATTCGGCGGCGAGCTGCTGGATTTATTACTGGTAGCTTCGCACAACACGCAAGTGCTACGGTGATGCTTCGGGAACTAAAATTCTAAGTAGGCTGTTTAGGTTTCTTTATTGGTAACACCACGTAGCGGTCTATATGAAAATCACTGACTGTTACAGCGAGCGCCACTACTGCCAGCTAAATGAAAGATTCAAATTACTGAAGGCACTAACTACTGATAGGCATAGTTAGCAAATGAAAGATTTTGATAGAGAACAAACAATGTATTCACCTTAATAGTGTTCAAAAGTCATAATATATATAGCAGTTCATGACATCCAGTCTTACAAATTTCAAAACTCCGTCATTTCACTTCCCCACATCCACCACTGCTGCCGGCTCACCTCCAACTGCGCAACGCTACGCGCTTTTAACAGCCAACTGCCCAACACTACAATAGCGACTATTGCAACAATGCAGACCAGCCTCAGACTGCACACAGCACAGTCTGTGATTTTCATATGGAGCGCTACGTGGCGTTACCAATAAAGAAACCTAAACAGCCTACTTACAGAATGGGAATCCCCGGAGGGAAGGCGACATTCTTTTCGAGGGACTAGTATTGTGAAAATTTAGAGAACCGGTATCTGAAGCTGAATGCCGATCGGTTCTGTTGCCTCCAACATATACTGCTCTTAAGGACCATGAAGATAACATACGAGAAATTAGGGTTAATACGGAGGCATAGAGACAGTCATTTTTCCCTCGCTCTGTTTACGAGTGGAACAGGAAAGGAGGCGGCTAGTAATGGTACTAGGTACCCTCCGCCATCTCGATTGCGGAGTATCACCGCAGATGTAGATGAATCAGCGATAGACATGACAGAAGCGATCGAAGTGGAAGACAAAGAGTAACACAGTGATTAAAGATGAGTGAGACGAGGCTTAGTGGTTATGTTGCAGCCTATGAGCGTAAAGTAATTGAGTTTAATACAAGATCAGTTCTATGATTTCTGCACGTTACTACACTTCTTTCACAACTGACACGTCTGCTAATGTGAAAAATGATAAGCTGCACCGTAGTTCGAGTGGACGTTAGACTGTACAGCTCTCTATAACTGGTTGGCTAAGTCAGTTCGGGCAACGGCATACCACCTTCAGCAGGACCACGTCTAGTGAAGCACTCATGGTTTCAGACCAACCTTTCGGCTGGCATAAGCTTTATTTTTAGGGGCAAAGGGATCTGGGAAATGAAAATAGGAAGAACTGTAACTGGGAGAAGTTGGGAACATGTGTTTTGCTATTTGACGCAGGGGAAATTGGCTGTATATGTTGATTTGTGGGGAAACCTTATGAGGGTGACATTAGGAGGTGCTTCTGCTCTTTCTTAAACACGACAGGGCATTGAATTGTGCGCAGAGGTCACGATAGCTTGTTCCAGAGGCGGACATCAGTAACAGAGAAAGAATTCGTGAATGTTTTCGTTTTGTACATGGACACGGGATACTAGGTGTCTGTGAGGAAAATTTTAATATGGTCAGGTGTGTATAGAGAAGCGTTATACTAAAACTGCCCATCCCTGAGCAAGAATCCACTCTGGATGGGAAGTAATTTCACTGCGATGTGTTCACTTTGTTATTTCGAAACCCATAGATTCAAGGCTGAGCTGACCGTTAGAGCCGGTCAACCTACCCTTTGCACTCGCCCGTAAGATCTAGCGAAAGAAGAAATAAAGTAATTCCTGTAATCGGAAAATTTTGTTCAGGGGTACGAAGGCGTTTCAAGAACAACATATTAAATATCACGATTGGTGGGGGCTGAGCGCAGTGGTAAGGGAGCGTTTGAAAGGATTTTTTTTTACATTTTTCTCGAATAACTCGACAGACATGGCCTCTAGCGGAAGCGTAATCCCAGCATAAATTTAAGCTACATTTAATGTACATGTGATATGAAGTCATACAGAGGCGGGTGAGCATTATATAATTCAGTCAGACTAGGTTGCAAAGGTAAAAGTCAGACAACAGGCAAGAAAGGATTTCGTTACTCATAAGACGCGTTATTAATTTATCCATCACCAGATATCTACAAATATCAAATAGAAAAATATTTTACAAAACACAATAATGAATATTTACAGAAAACCACATTTATTTAAATCAATTGGCACAAACTGCACTACACCTACCCAGGAGCGATAGCAGCACGTAGGTATGGAATTTCAGGTTGTATGGGCTGGCTCTGAGCACTATGGGACTCAACTGCTGAGGTCATTAGTCCCCTAGAACTTAGAACTAGTTAAACCTAACTAACCTAAGGACATCACAAACATCCATGCCCGAGGCAGGATTCGAACCTGCGGCCGTAGCGGTCTTGCGGTTCCAGACTGCAGCGCCTTTCACCGCACGGCCACTTCGGCCGGCGGTTGTATGGGAAATAAGCATTCGCAGACTAAGATACAACTCTGGAGAATACACACCGAGAAGATATTTTTGCCATCAGGTGGCATTACAAAATATATAGTGGCACAAAGGCGCTTCAACAAATGTACATTTATTACACCGTCTGTCTGATGGCTGCGAACCAACTTATTGTAACAGGCATAAAAGACGTATTTTATTCGTGCAAATGATAATGACGAAGTTACGGTGCTAAAAAGTTACAAATTTTTTTTTTAAAGTCAGGAATGTTACGTGGCGCCACACATCGTCATAATCTACAAACAGAACAACGGTGTGATAGGTCAAGGAACATAAAATCAGAATATAAAATTGGAGCACAAGCATATGTTCCAAAGTTAGATACAGGAGGCAGAAAATGGCAAGGAGAATACAATATTTTCTATGAAACTAGGGTAGAACTTCGATATAACTCAAGTCCGATAGCAGAAAGTACCCAATAAGCGCCACTCCTCTCACATAAAATCGAAAAACCATTTTCTGCTAATGATTACTACCAGTTCATTATAGAACATAGGAAATACTTTTGTATAAAAAGCCGGCCGCGGTGGTCTAGCGGTTCCAGGCGCTCAGTCCGGAACCGCGGGACTGCTACGGTCGCAGTTTCGAATCCTGCCTCGGGCATGGATGTGTGTGATGTCCTTAGGTTAGTTAGGTTTAAGTAGTTCTAAGTTATATGGGACTGATGACCTCAGATGTTCAGTCCCATAGCGCTCAGAGCCATTTGAACCATTTTGTATAAAAAATAATTAGTGGTGGAAGATTAACGTCATGATTTTAACGTTTCAATATGTAATGCACCAATTAATAATTCCTATTTTTAAATGAACGTGTCGTGTATTCTCCCCCCCCCCCCCTCCCCTTTCATCTGTTTAAACAAACAATTTGTGTCACTGTAATTTCGTCATTACTATCTGTATAAATAAAATATTTATTTTATGTCTATTGTAATAAGTTGGTTCACAGCCATAAGTTACATTGTATAACATTAGTTGACGCATCTTGATGTAGCTACACATTTTGCAATGGCACCTATTGGCAAAAATATCTTCTTGGCCTTCACTCTGCAGAATTGTGTCTGTAGGCTGCCAATGACTATTCCCCATAAGACTTTTAACACCACATAAACGTGCAGTAGTAGCTCTTGGGTAGGTGCAGTACTGTTTGTGCCAAATGATTTAAATTAATGTGTTTTAGCTATCCATTACTGTCTTATAAAAAAATTTTTTATTTGATTTTTTGTAGATATCTGATAATGGACAAATTCCGAAACGCGTCATATGAGCCTGATGTTGGTCTCTTATCTTTGCGACCCAGTCAGCCTGGATGCAGAACTAATGATTAAACTACATTTAATTTCTACAAAAGGGGATCTATTCATCTTTTCTGTTGAAGTAATAGTTTGTGGAGTGCAGAGTACAGAAAAATCGCAAGTTATTGAATGTGTCATTTAATGCAACAGAATTTATATTTACTGTTAAATGAAGTTGAGATAGAACTAATGTCAACTATGTTTCCCCACATGTAATTCCAGCAGAGCCATCTTAGGGGATAAGTTGTTTTTTCTGGGAGTGTGCTGAGGTGGCGGAAGGACGGAGATTGGATATTGGTGGCTAGAAACGGAGGGAAGGTAGGAAGTCGGAATGTGGTCATGCACGTCCCTGCTTTGCACGTATGTATACTGAAGAGCTACCAGGGGGGTCCGTGATTATTCTACACCACTACATCACAACAAGCAACGCGGGTGTTTCACAAAGTTATATCGACCCTTCCGCAGCAGCAATGATTTGTGCCAATTTGCTCACTCTTACTACGGTAAGCAAAATTTCGACCACACGATTTATCTCTGCTATTCGAACTTTCTTGGTCTTCGTTGAGTGGGCAATCGCTGCAGCGGTTATATTCACAGCCACGAGGTGCAGTGGGGCAAGAGGTGGCGATGGACATTTGGCAGAGCGACCCTTCAAGTTCCACTATGCTCGTAAAACTCGTCAACACCCGTCTACCGTTTGTCGCAAAGCTATGGAGGCGAAGGGGCCAGTACTAAGAAAGCTGACAGACAGGTTGCACTTTCTAGTGGACGAATTCGGAATAAGCCATGGTAGCTAGAGCTAATATTATTCGAAACTACTATTTGTTTAATTTTATTAGGAATTTGCATCACTACGTTTTTTTTCTGAAGATTTTCTTATTCATTAGTACAACCATTCGAAACAACAGTACCTAAATTTTCATACAGTTTTTATTTGCGGAATAGTATTCTGTTAAAGTTATTAAGTCTGCTGCAATTCTTTCGCTCATTAGCTTCACTTTCCTCGAGTCCACAAAACAGCTAAAATTCCTCTAATAAGGATTAATACAACCAGATGTCGGAGTAAAAGAAGTTAAAATGGAAATTACAACGTAAAATAAAATTTTATAAAGAATTTAATAAAAAGAGTAACTTTGATTTCGCCAATAAGATTCCAAACTTTTTTTTTTCTTTTTTTTTTACTGAAGGAGTCGTCCATCAAGTTTCAGCTCGAAATTATTATGGAAATGATCGTTACAATGTTTTCGTCTCTGTGTTTTTTCTTGTCCTCAGCTATTCTTATCAACATCCTGAAGAGCATTGTTTGTTTTACTGAACAGACATGATACTACAGCAGACATATATCTTGCTTCTAGGCACATGCTCAACGAACATAAAATTATAATAGTTTGATCTTCCAGACAGAAGGTCAAAAAAATGTAGAAACTGAAACACAATTATTATGAACTAATACATTTATTAAGGGTGTACTTATCATGAATGCAGTTGTCACTGCAGGTAAAATCATTCATTGTCGCACTTTACTGATTTCCCTTCCGATACAGCCGGCCGCTGTGACCGAGCGGTTCTAGACGCTTCAACCCGCAACCGCACTGCTGCTACGGTCGCAGGTTCGAATCCTGCCTCGGGCATGGATGTGCATGATGTCCTTAGGTTAGTTAGGTTTAAGAAGTTCTAAGTCTAGGGGACTGATGACCTCAGAAGTTAAGTCCCATAGTGCTTAGAGCCATTTGAACCATTTTGAACCTTCCGTTACAACAATGCTCGAGTGCCGCACTCATAAAGCTCTTCCATTGGAGCGACGAGTTTTCTCACAACCTCACTCCCCAGCAGCTGCCAAGGTCACTAGAAACGAAAAGGTTAGATGTATGGAAACTGTGCCCATTGAACACTGCGCCCAGTGAAATTTTCGTGCATCAAAAAATCTGTGAAATTTGCATTTAGTGTTCCTGGAAACTACCTGCTCACTACGTGACGGCTTACCTCTACCCTTTGCGTCGGCCACCGGAAACACGCTCTAAGCCCCACAGTGAGGTGCTGAACGACGAGCAGCTTATATATCCTGTAGCCAGAAGAAAAGCGCCACGAATGGTCGAAGTAACACTCTACGATCAGCACACTTAGATATGCATATTGAAGAATACAGATGTTCTATTTGTTTAATCCTAGCAGTAACAAGAAATTTTCGACAATGCGCACTACCAAGGGTGGAGGGGGAGGAGTTACTTTAAGTGCAACCGAAAAAAATATTAAAAGAACATAATTCGTTAACAGCTGTTGAATTATATAGAGAGCATACTTCTTGAAGAAGTACCGATGTGTAATTAGAGTCCAGAACATGATAATACCTTTTAGCACTCTCTTAGCAATATTAGTAACGGCCTTGCCGCAGTGGATACACAGGATCCCGTGAGATCACCAAAGTTTAGCGCTGTCGGGCGTGGTCGGCGCTTGGATGGGTGACCATCCAGGCCGCCATGCGCTGTTCCCATTTTTCGGGGTGCACTCAGCCTCGTGATGCCAATTGAGGGGCTGCACGACCGATTAATAACGGCTTCGGTCAAGAATGCCATCATAACGACCGGGAGAGCGGTGTGCTGACCCCTCCGCCCCTCCTATCCGCATCCTGCACTGAGGATGACACGGCTGTCGGATGGTCCCGGTAGGCCACTCGTGGCCTAAGACGGAGTGCTCAGTAATATTAATACCCGTTCAGTAACGTGTACTGTTGGCAATATGACCACCACAAAAACAATTTAAAAAATAAATTTCGTTCATTATCGTTCACTTTTACTGTCAACATACTTTCTAAAGAGATATTAGTGTGTAAGTAAGCTCCGAACCTGAAAATACAGAATACAACTTTCATTGGGGAAAATTAATTTATGATTTATTCTCTAACACTTCAAAGTATGTCTTATAATAGAATTTGACAAGGCTCGCATATCTTAAACTTGGCAGTCCTGGTAAGGGTATGCTAATCATAATTATCAAGATAATTCCTTCCATGTTTTGAAGTCAAATGCAGAGGGAGCAACAATGTAATGGAACGAGTAGGAGAAGAAAAAAATGGTTCAAATGGCTCTGAGCACTATGGGACTCAACTGCTGAGGTCATTAGTCCCCTAGAACTTAGAACTAGTTAAACCTAACTAACCTAAGGACATCACAAACATCCATGCCCGCGGCAGGATTCGAACCTGCGACCGTAGCGGTCTTCCGGTTCCAGACTGCAGCGCCTTTAACCGCACGGCCACTTCGGCCGGCTAGGAGAAGAAGCCCTGTACAACTTACACTGAGGTGCGAGCGTCATGGAGTAGTGATGTGCACACATACAGATGGCAGTAGTATCACATACACAAGGTATAAAGGGCAGTGCACTGGCAAAGCTTTCATTTGTGCTCAGGTGATTCACGCCAAATGTTTCCAACGTGATTATGGCCGCACCGCGGGAGTTAACTGTCTATGAACGCGGAATGGCACTTGGAGCTGGAGGTGTAGGACATTCCATTTCGGAGATCGTTAGGGAATGCAGTATCCCGATATCCACAGTGTCAAGAGCGTGCCGAGAATACCAGATTTTTAGGCGTTACCTCTCGCCACGGACAACTCAATGACCACACAGCCTTCACTTAACGACCTACAGCAGCTGCGTATCCATAATGTTGTCAGTGCTAATAGACGAGCAACACTGCGTTAAATAAGCTTATAAATCATGGTGTGATGTAGGACGAACGTATCCGTTAGGCGTTAATGAGCCATGGCAGCAGACGACCGATGCCAATACCTTTGCTAACAGCACAACATTGCCTGCAGCATCTCTCTTGGGCTCATTATTGGTTGTCCCTTACACAACTGGAAGAATTGTTTCTCCGTCAGTGGAGTCCCGATTTTATTTATTAAGCGCAGATGGCAGGGTTCGGTAGTGATGCAGACTCCACGAACCCATTGGCCCAAGTTGTCACAAGGCATTGTGCAAGCTGATGGTGACCCCAAAATGGTACGGTTTAATTTACTTGGAATGGACAGGGTTCTCTGCTCAGACTGAACCAGTTAGTGACTGGAAATGGTTATTTTTAGCTACTTGGAGACCACTGACAGCCATTCATGGACTTCATACTCCCAAATAACGATTGTGAATTATGCGACTGGTCTGAAGAATATTCTGATCAATTCGATGCGAATGATTTGGTGACACAGATCGCCCGACATCAATCACCGTGCACAAATTCCTACAGAGGGAACGGCTATAGAGGCAGCGTGGCTAAATATTTCTGCAGCGGACTTCCAGCGGCATGTTGAGTCCATGCCACACGCCGAGTTGCCGCACTAAGCCCGGAAAATGTAGATCCGACACGATCTTAGGAGGTATCCCATAACTTTTGTCACCTCAGTGCATGTTACCTGCGTGCATGAATAATCCTGGACCTTCAGTAAGAATGAGGCCACATATCATGTACAAAGTACGAACATTATGCTGCTACGCAGCTACACTCCTGGAAATTGAAATAAGAACACCGTGAATTCATTGTCCCAGGAAGGGGAAACTTTATTGACACATTCCTGGGGTCAGATACATCACATGATCACACTGACAGAACCACAGGCACATAGACACAGGCAACAGAGCATGCACAATGTCGGCACTAGTACAGTGTATATCCACCTTTCGCTGCAATGCAGGCTGCTATTCTCCCATGGAGACGATCGTAGAGATGCTGGATGTAGTCCTGTGGAACGGCTTGCCAAGCCATTTCCACCGGGCGCCTCAGTTGGACCAGCGTTCGTGCTGGACGTGCAGACCGCGTGAGACGACGCTTCATCCAGTCCCAAACATGCTCAATGGGGGACAGATCCGGAGATCTTGCTGGCCAGGGTAGTTGATTTACACCTTCTAGAGCACGTTGGGTGGCACGGGATACATGCGGACGTGCATTGTCCTGTTGGAACAGCAAGTTCCCTTGCCGGTCTAGGAATGGTAGAACGATGGGTTCGATGACGGTTTGGATGTACCGTGCACTATTCAGCGTCCCTTCGACGATCACCAGTGGTGTACGGCCAGTGTAGGAGATCGCTCCTCACACCATGATGCCGGGTGTTGGCCCTGTGTGCCTCGGTCGTATGCAGTCCTGATTGTGGCGCTCACCTGCACGGCGCCAAACACGCATACGACCATCATTGGCACCAAGGCAGAAGCGACTCTCATCGCTGAAGACGACACGTCTCCATTCGTCCCTCCATTCACGCCTGTCGCGACACCACCAGAGGCGGGCTGCACGATGTTGGGGCGTGAGCGGAAGACGGCCTAACGGTGTGCGGGACCGTAGCCCAGCTTCATGGAGACGGTTGCGAATGGTCCTCGCCGATACCCCAGGAGCAACAGTGTCCCTAATTTGCTGGGAAGTGGCGGTGCGGTCCCCTACGGCACTGCGTAGGATCCTACGGTCTTGGCGTGCATCCGTGCGTCGCTGCGGTCCGGTCCCAGGTCGACGGGCACGTGCACCTTCCGCCGACCACTGGTGACAACATCGATGTACTGTGGAGACCTCACGCCCCACGTGTTGAGCAATTCGGCGGTACGTCCACCCGGCCTCCCGCATGCCCACTATACGCCCTCGCTCAGAGTCCGTCAGCTGCACATACGGTTCACGTCCACGCTGTCGCGGCATGTTACCAGTGTTAAAGACTGCGATGGAGCTCCGTATGCCACGGCAAACTGGTAGACACTGACGGCGGCGGTGCACAAATGCTGCGCAGCTAGCGCCATTCGACGGCCAACACCGCGGTTCCTGGTGTGTCCGCTGAGCCGTGCGTGTGATCATTGCTTGTACAGCCCTCTCGCAGTGTCCGGAGCAAGTATGGTGGGTCTGACACACCGGTGTCAATGTGTTCTTTTTTCTATTTCCAGGAGTGTATATACCACTTTTAATTTTACGCTGCTACATGGCTATACATCATTTTTAATTTTGAAGTATGCGTTGTCAAGTAGAAAAATACGACATTTGAATTCCCTGTCTGTAATTTGGTCATTGCGTTTTCCATAGTAGTTTCAAGATTCCGCTGAGAAGTTTTGTGATTCTACTATATCAAAAATAAATCTGGCTAGAGGACAAATGTAAGGATGTAGAGGCATGTATCATTAGCGGGAAGATAGAAACTGCCCTCAGGAAAATTAAAGAGACCTTTGGACAAAAGAGAACCACTTGTATCAATATCAAGAGCTCAGATGGAAACCCAGTCCTAAGCAAAGAAGGGAAAGCAGAATGGTGAAAGGAGTATATAGAGGGTCTTTACAAGGGCGATGTACTTGAGGACAATATTATGGAAATGGAAGAGGATGTAGTTGAAGATGAATTGGGAGATACGATACTGCGTGAAGAGTTTGACAGAGCACTGAAAGACCTGAGTCGAAACTAGGCCCCGGGAGTAGACAACATTCCATTGGAACTACTGACGACCTTGGGAGAGCCAGTTCTGACAAAACTCTACCATCAGGTGAGCAAGATGTATGAGACAGGCGAAATACCCTCAGACTTCAAGAAGAATATAATAATTCCAATCCCAAAGAAAGCAGGTCTTGACAAATGTGAAAATTACCGAACTATCAGTTTAATAAGCCACAGCTGCAAAATACTAACGCGAATTATTTACATACGAATGGAAAAACTGGTGGAAGCCAACCTCAGGGATGATCAGTTTTGGTTCCGTAGAAATGTTGGAACACGTGAGGCAATACTGACCCTACGACTTATCTTAGAAGTTAGATTAAGGAAGAGCAAACCTACGTTTCTAGCATTTGTAGACAGAGAAAGCATTTGACAATGTCGACTGGAATACTCTCTTTCAAATTCTGAAGGTGTCAGGGCTCAAACACAGGGAACGAAAGGCTATTTACAATTTGTACAGAAACCTGATGGCAGTTATAAGAGTCGAGAAGCATGAAAGGAAAGCAATGGTTCGGAAGGGAGTGACAGAGGGTTGTGGACTATCCGGATGTTATTCTATCTATATATTGAGCATGCAGTAAAGGAAACAAAAGAAAAATTCGAAGTAGGAATTAAAATCAATGCAGAAGAAATAAAAACTTTGAGGTTCGTCGATGACATTGTAATTCTGTCAGAGACAGCAATCAACCTGGAAGAGCAGCTGAACGGAATGGACAGTGTCTTCAAAGGAGGATATGAGATGAAAATCAACAAGAGCAAAGCGTGGATAATGGATTGTAATATAATTAAATCGGGTGATGCTGAGGGAATTAGAGTAGTTAATGAGACACTTAAAGTAGTAAAGGAGTTTTGCTATTTGGGGAGCAAAATAACTGATGATGGTCGAAGTAGAGAGGATATAAAGCGTAGACGGGCAGTGGCAAGGAAAGCGATTCTGAAGAAGATAAATTTTTTAACATCCATTGCAGATTTCAGGAAGTCTTTTCTGAAAGTGTTTGTGTGGAGTATTTGTATGGAAGTGAAACATGAGCGATAAATCGTTTCGACAGAAAGAGAATAGAGGCTTGCGAAATGTGGTGCTGCAGAAGAATGCTGAAGATCAGCTGGGTAGATCACGTAACTAATGAGGAAACAATGAATGGAACTGGGAGAAGAGGAATTTATGGCACAACTTGACTAGAAGGGACCGCTTCTTAGAACATATCTGAGGCATCAAGGGATCACGAATTTAATACTGGAGGGCAGCATGGAGGGTAAAAATTGTAGAGGGAGACCAGGCGATGAATGCACTAAGCAGATTCAGAAGGATGTAGGCTGCAGTAGGTGCTTGGAGATTAAGCTAGCACAGGCTAGAAAAGCATGGAGAGCTGCATCAAACCAGTCTCTCGACGGAAGATCACAACAACAACAACAATATAATAAAAAGATTGCCATTTCGGTTCGAGCACTCCTGTCCTCATCGTCAGCAGCTACTGTGCAGTTAAACACCGCCTAAGAGACCTTGCCTCTTCTACCAGCGGGATAAGTTGCGGATTTCAGATGAGGGGAGTAGCCGACTTTCATCGACTTTTTTATGGGCGCTGATTTCACTGACCGAAGTTCACAGGATGTCGAGTGAGCTTGATGTGCGTGCTGCTCACTCCCGCTGGCCTTCTCTGACAAAATGTAATGTACTTTGTACCCAGATAGCGGTATTTGTAGCGGTACACTTGCTTGTAACTAGCGTAGCGCTTGTGCAGAACGTAACGACGCGCCGCTGCCTGCCAGGGCTGTTCCAGCGCGCCATCCTGATGAGTGGGTCAGCGCTGTCCGACTGGGCGCTGACGGCGAACCCGCGGCCGGTGACGATCCAGGTGGCGGACGCGCTCAACTGCCCCACGCAGAACGAGCTGCTGGCCTGCCTGCGCCGCCAGAGCCTCGAGGACCTGATGGCCGTCCAGGTGAAGGCGGCGCCCTTCGTCTCGCCCTTCGCGCCCGTCGTCGACGGCACCTCCGTCCCCAACGACCCCGAGCAGATCATGGGCGTCTACCATAGCCTCTTCAGCAGGTACCGCCGTCCTACTCCATATACTTTACTTCTGTCACATCTGTTTCATAAGTCTCTTTCTTCAGAACGAAATTTTCACTCTGCAGTTGAGTGTGCGCCGATATGAAACTTCCTGGCACATTAAAACTGTGTGCACGAGCGAGACTCGAACCCAGGACCTGATACTGGCGGGACCATAATTGTGAGGACGGGTCGCGGATGGTTCTTGGGTAGCTAAGTCGGTAGAACACTAGCCTGATAAAGGTTCCGAGCTCGAGTTTTCTTCCGGCTCATACTCTATGTGATCAAAATTATCCGGACACCCAACCAAAACTTAATTTTTTTCATATTAGGTGAATTGTGCTGCCACTTGCTGCCAGGTACTCCATGTCAGCGACGTCAGTAGTCATTACACATCGCGAAAGAGCACAGTGGAACGCTCCGCGAAACTTCAAACGTGGTCAGGTGATTGGGTGTCACATGTGTCATACGTCTGTACGCGATTTTTCCACACTCCTAAACATCCCTAGGTCCTCTGTTTCCGATATGATAGTAAAGTGGAAACGTGAAGGGACACGGACAGCACAAAAGCGTACGGGCCGACCTCGTCTGTTGGCTGACAGAGACCGCCGACAGCTGAAGAGGGTTGTAATGTCTAATAGGCAGACATCTTGATTTCATGGTAGAGCGGCTGCTCATAAGCCACACATCCGGACTGTTGATGCCAAACGACGCCTCGCTTGCTGTAAGGACGATTGAACAGTGGTAAAACGTCGTGTGGAGTTACGAATCACGGTACACAGTGTGATGATACGATCGCAGGGTGTAGGTATGACGAGTGCCCGGTGGATGTATGCCAGCGTGATTACTGCCAACAGTAAAATTCGGAGGCGGTGCCGCTACGGTGTGGTCGTGATTTCCATGGAGAGGGCTTACCCCCCCTTGTTGTTTTGAGTGGCACTATCACAGCACACGCATAAATGAATGTTTTAAGCACCTTCTTGCTTACCACTGTTGAAGAGCAATTCGGGGATTGCAACTTGCAACACGATCGAGCACCTGTTCAAAACGCACGGCCTGTGGCGGAGTTGCTACACGACAATAACATCCCGGTAATGGACTGGCCTGCATAGAGTCCTGTCCTGAATCCTATAGAACCCATTTGGGATGTTTTGGAATGCCAACTTCGTGCCAGGCCTCACCGACCGACATCGATACCTCTCCTCAGCACAGCACTTCGTGAAGAATGGGCTGCCATTCCCCAAGTAGCCTTCTAGTACCTGACTGAACGTATGCCTGCGAGAGTGGAAGCTGTTATCAAAGCTAAGAGTGGGCCAACACCATACTGAATTGTAACACTACCGATGGAGGGCGCCACGAACCGGTAAGTCATTTTCAGCTAGGTGTCCTGATACTTTTGATCACGTAGTGTATCAGGGCACACTCCGATGTAGAGTGAAAATTTCATTCAGGAAGCATCACAGGTCTGGCTAATTCCGATTTTCTCAATAGCCCTCAATAGCCTTTTATCAAAAGGTGCTAACCATGCAAGTTCCGCAGAAGTTTTTCTGTAGTCTTCGGAAACTAGCAGATGAGGGACTGGCTTGGGTAGCTCAGTCGGTAAAGCAGTTGAACGCGGAAGACCACGAGTTCACGTATTGGTCCATCACACTGTTTTTATCTGCCAGTAAGTTTGAAGTCTCTTTCTTACTTACAAGGAACTGTCAACTGGAAACCGAGCACCCTCACAACGAGATCATGGGATGACTGCATTCAATAGTATTCACGACACGCGTTCTAAGACATTTGCCCCACTGGGAAACAACAGGACCAACTCCGGTTTCGTACAACGCGGTCGGTCGCTGATGGACCCACAACTCCACCCGCTTTTGCACTACCTCGTCCGAGTGAAAGCGCCCTCCACGTGTGTCGCCAAGGATGTGAAAATCACACGGTGAAAGATCCGAACTGCAGGGAGAATGTCTTAGCCTTTCCCAACCAAATCGATGTAGCATAGCCCTCGTCCGATTGGCACTGTGAGAGCGGGCGTTGTCGAGCAATAAGGTGCTCCCCTGCTCGTCGACTTCCTCGGGAGAGAAACCACAATCAACTTGCCGCACTATGAGGACACTTTGCAGAGACTGCGACAAGCCATGAAATCAAAACGCCCAGAAATGCTGTCGGACGGAACAATAATGTTGTACGATAACGCGCGCCCTCACACTGACAATCGGAGCAAGCCTACGCTTCAGCGATTTGGTTGAGAAACGCTGAAACATCCTCCACACAGCCCGGATCCAACTCCTAGTGATTTTCACCTCAGTGGCGACCTGAAGACTTCCTTCGATGTTGGTAGTAGTCGGACGAGAGAGTGCTAGAGTGGATGCAAAGTGCAAGGGTGGATGTCATTGTGTATCAATCAGAGGCCGACCACGTTCTACGAAACAGGAATTTATCATCTTGTCTCCCACTGGGGTAAATGTCGTAACACGTGCTGTGCTTACTTTTGGAAGGAACCATTCCATTGTGCAGTTGTGGCAGGTGTTCGGTTTTAGTTCGACTACCCCTGACATTAGGTAAGCACTTTTAACATTTTTTGATAATTATTTGGTTCCATTCCAGGTAAAAATGAGCTTTGAGAAATTAGAGGTCAGCAGGGTGAAGGGGAAGAGTGACCTTGGGCTTTAAACACGGAAAAATCAGGAGAAAAAAATACCATCAACTTTGCAATATATGACTCATGCATCTTAAACCCATTCATTACTTAATGTAGGGCGGTATTCACCCTATTTCCCTTGAATGTGCTCTCATTTTACATATCACGTTTGTTGAGTGATGTGACACGTCAATGACCCAAGGATAGGTAGAGAGAGATTGAGGAAGGTGGTTGTGAAAAATCGGATGAAATAAGCGCAAGGAATCACTCGCAAATTCCAAACAGCTGCCAGGAATCCAATTAGCACAATGACTTTGCGTATTGAGTACAGTCTGCAGCAGCTCCACATAAGCCATACATTTCTTCAGTAATTGCTAAGCGACGGTTAAACTGATGTAAAAGCGATTCCAGAGGACAGTGAATGAACGGAAAAAGAGTGATTTGGGTAACCCAGTGGCAACCCGAAGTAACGATTTAGGTTTGGCGAATGCCCGGGGAAAATTATCTGCCATCATATGTAATGCCCATAGTGCAGTACAGAGGAGTTAATGTTACGGCATGTGTGTTTTTCTCGTGGTTAGAGCGTGATCCCTGTATTGCGCTAAATTCTAAAGGATATGAAAACGTTCTACAGCATGATGTACTCCGTACAGTACAGAAACAGTTCGGAGACTACAACTGTCATTAAACAGCATCTGCGACTGAGTCGTTTGTGGACAATAACACTCAAGAAATGAACTAATCTGTTCGGTATGCTGAACTGAACATAGAGTATCATCTTTGGGATGAGTTAGAATGTTGACTTCACTACAGACCCCAGAGTTCAGCATCACTACCTCATGTGTTTTTACTCTTGAGAAAGACTCGGGTGCTATTCCTCCACAGATTTTTAGTGGTATTACTGAAAATGTTCGCAGCAGATTTCAAGCTGTCTTAAAAAGTCCGGATACTTTTAATCACAGAGTGTATTTACTTTGTTATTACTTGCGTGAAGTAACTAGAAATAAGCGACATTTGTGAAACAAACGTCTACATTTTGCAGATGGGTAGATTAACTGTGCATCAAAGTTGAACACTAGAAGAGTGGGGAGAGATGATTTTCTGGGGAGGAGTACGCTTCCTGCCACAGAAGCAGCGAAGCTGCATACCAAAATTAGAAGCTTTGTGTCAACAGTATAGGGAATTATGGAATTACGTTGGAAGATCATAATAGGTTCATATGCCAAAGGAAACTTGAGGAAGTGGCACACGCTAATTCTTTGAATATAATTACTGCTGTATAAGATGGCCACTTCAACGACAGAAAAGAAGACCAAGCTCGATGATCATGATATCTCCAATGCGACTTTAAAAAAACTGAAGAATGTATTATGTTGTGTCTTGTTCTGTCCCCGTGGTCACTTTTTATTCTAATTATTCTCCTGAATAAAAAATGAAACTTGTCCTTAAGTCCTCTAAGAACGACTCCACATCCTCAAATGATTTTCCAGAAAAATTAACGATCACGATTCGTCCTTAGCTGTCAACTGTCCGTGAAGCTGAGTCAGAATCCTCTGTCAGCTGCGTCACTCTTTCTAACGCGCTGCTTCTGACACAACACAGATTGCGTCTCTTACTGCCACTGCGGTGCTCTTACACTCCATTACACGTAGTAATACAAAAACAAATTACAATACTAAAAGATCGTTACAAATTAGTTCTTACGTCATCTCATGAACTCTCGATTCACCACACTGCCCAGCGATACACCCACATCGACGACACATGTAACTAGTTAGAAGTACGAGTACTAACGCTGTACGTGGCGCAGTATACGAATTTACGTTACATTGCGTACATCCTACAGACACGAAGTAAAGCAATCAGCAAAATGATGCTGCAGTGCCGGTGTCGTTCAGAAGTACGATACATGTCAGAAGGAAATTTTCATCCTACTTCTGAATAACACAGACACTCCTGTATCGTATTTATCGGCTGACACCGAGCAAGCGTCTTTCATTAAATTGTCTCCTCTGCATGGGAATATACAATGAATATATGGGTGCAGGTTGTACACACTGTAGACATATGGAAGTTTAAGTCGTGCTCGGATAGCGTAATGGTAAGACAACCACTCGTGATATGTAGAAAATCCGGGTTCGATTCCTAGTCCGCCACAAGTTTTCATTGTCGTCATTCGATTATACAACCAATGGTCGTCCATATTCGCAACTGCAAAAGCATGTAATGAGGTACCCTTAAGGATACAGAGTACTTATAAATGGTGGAAAAATCGAAATTTTTTTATGACGTAATTAAATTTTGTAGTCTTTCCTGATTACATTGATATGTGCAATATAGGGTTTCAAATGAGAAATGACCTATATATACCAAATTTTAAAGTTACGGTCATGCATACCGCCATGCCCTCTTTATTTCTGTTACAGAAACCAGTACTGTTTCGAAAAGAACTGTGAGCTTTCTGCCCCAGCGATTGTACGTATGATACAGTGTATATGTTGGTAAGAGTGCAGGTTGCTTGTGTCTGTAAATGATTATCTTTGCTAGTATTTACTTTTGTTTCGCTGAAGCAGTTTGCTCACGTGATATTAAATATTTGTTGCCCAAGTGCTACATATATTTGTGGAAGTACATATCCTTTAGTGTGCAATAAGTAAGAACTATGACACCCATCAAGAAATTCAATAAAAGGAAATTCCGTGGTAACCAGTCCACAAACAGAGCAAGCCACACTGTTGAAAGTAACCTATGTATCAGTTCTTCAGCGAAGAAACTCCCACATGGCACGCCTCCTGGTGATTCAAATTTTTGTGTTAACAATGACACTGTTTGTAGTGGATCTGTTGTTGTTGATGTGGGCATTTTATCTTCTTTGGTAAAGGATGTGGCGAAATGTAAACAGTGTGATAGTGTAGGCTGTCTGGAAATAACTGACAACAAAGTAGCACGAAGGGTTTTGCGTCAAAATTAGTTGTTCTGTGTATATCCTGCAATACATCTACCTCGAAAATGACTTCGAACATTGTGCATAATTCATATAATGTGAATCTGAAGTTAGTGTATGCAACGTGTGCAATAGGAAAAAAGGCAGCTCAAACGTTTTGTGGTTTGATAGACCTTCCTCTCCTCCCAGTAGGTTTAGCAAGTACATAAAAATACTTTTAGCTACCTTGACGGTTGTGCCTAAAGCATCTACGAAACGTGCACTAGAAGAAACTGTAAATATTGATGGAACCAGAGACATTCTCTTCTTGAGCCTGTTATGAATGAAATAAAACCAATTCTTAGAAACCTGAGTGACCCTGTTTTGCTTAGTAAATGTCTTCATAGGGGCACTCAGAATACAAATGAAAGTTTCAAACATTGCATATCGGAAAGATTACCTAAGAATGTTTTTGTAGGTCTAAAAACATTAAAAGTTGGTGTACTAGATGCAGTGATATGTTTCAATGATGGAGTGATAGGAAGCTTGGAAGTCCTGAGAAATTTAGGCATAAAATGTGGCTCTGGTATGGAAGATCAATTGCTTGCGTGTGACAGATAGTGGGTGCATGAAGCTGAAAGATTCGCTCTTCAATTTACCAAAGAAGCAAGAAGTGCTAAAAGGAATGCCAAGGGGAAGCTTGAAGATAAAGAAATGCTGCAGGATGAAGAATATACTTCAGGAATGTTCTGAGGCACAGTTTCGCTATTTCCATGAAGCTGCATTTTTCAGAATTCAGGTACAAATATATGCTAAAGTTTATAAAGCATTGCTCCAATTTTTTTCTGAAACTTTCAATAGTGCATACATATATAGTAGACCTAAGCTTTATTGCAGAATGAACTAAATTATAGAAATAATAACATTTTTATTAGAAAAAAATTATAAAAATTAAAATGTAGGATGTGATATTTTTTGATTCTTGTGATATACAAATACGTCGAATTAAATATGTGTAGTGCCTCAGCCATCATGTCATTAATATCTGGTAAAAATTTGGTCTCCTTCAAATGTATAACATTGGATTAAATGGTACCTCAATTTGAGGAAGCATTCTGGGAAAAAAATGCATCTATTTCTTTGTAATTTTTTGATAACCCTAAGCAGGTTCAAAAATATTCAAATACTTCTAATTTGTTTAGAAAGTGTGCTGCATTACCTGATATCAACAAAAAATCTGTAAAACATATACATTATAAACAGCGCCTGAAAGAAGTAGGTGTTGAATTTTACCTAATATTGAGCCGGAAAAGCACCCTGTATCCTTAAATTCAGATAAGCCAGTCGGCTCCTCCAGCCTGAACAATGTAACCTTCTAGTTACGATGGCAGTCACGCGTCACTTCCATTTCTGTAACACCTTCCAAAACATAACCAAATGTTTTAACACTCATACACCTTGTTGGCACCGTAAATCACTGTCCAGACTCTGTGCTGCTAGAGGACGATGACGTAAATTCTGAGGCCGAACTACAGCACTTCTGGTGAGGGGTGGGGCAGCTATCAGCCAGGATGGTGCGAGCGGGTGTTGGAGGCGACGTGGGAGCCCAGGAGGCCCTAGACAAAAGTAGCTGCAAACGATAACAGCTCTTGTACTGACGCGTCTGCGCTGCTTCAGACTTCGGCCAGTAAATTTTGCTGGGCTGTCTGCATGCACGCCCTGTGATGCAGACGCCAATACTACACCGTCTGCAGAGGTCTCACTCCATAAGCTGGCGGTGCGGTTGCCGCACCGGTGGCGTTTGCTCGACGATGGCGTATCTACCTGCTAAGGCCCCGTGTTACACTTGGCTGAGTCATGATAGGGGGATGCATACCACCTTCAGACACCTGTCTGGCGATGGTGGTGTACTCGGGGTGTAGCCCGCTGCCCCTGGACAGGAATTTTCCGTGCTGCTGGAGGTGACCTGGGACGCCAGCTGTGCCATGGTACTAAGTCTGAAGAGGAAATTAGTGCAGAGAGCTGTTACCCTGCCATGGCCTCAAAATAATGGCTTCTTGTGGTGTGCATACTGTAAGACCTTCGGTACACACACCATCAGATTATTTGACTTGTCGCTCTAACGAAGTAGACGAGTGTCAGCAATATGTCTCGTGGTGTTACCGTGGCGTGTTTATCTTCTGCCGTTAGGACAGATGATAGAAATGCCACTTGCACGCGTAGAGTAGCAGATTGACGGTGACCAACTTTAAACAGAACTTGATTAATTTTCACACACATTTATTAAAATGATAACAAGCATAAACATTACGTAACTTTATTCTGGATGCTATTTACAATTGACAATCTGAAGTTCCTTTGGTCTTGGTACGTTAATCTTATTCTCATATATCTCTGATACTTGACAAAGTGTCTATACATTTATCTTCATGGCTATGTACAGGAATATGATAATTTTATCAGGCGCAGACTGAAACTTGACTATAGACTGGTACAGACTAATGTAGACTGGTACAGACAAATGCAGACTGAGTAATCGGAGGTCTGTACACTCATTATAATACCTCGCGCCTTCAGGTATCACTGCGCGAGCGTGATCCGCGAGCAGAAAAGGTTCTACGTTACCAGCAATCTCATTGGCTGCGTTACATATTAATACCCGAATCGGCGGAAGCAGAATTTGGTCCATCTCTAAGGCAGTGCCATCTCGTAGTGCGGAGACGGACGAGCGCTGCGCCTCCGCTGTTGTGCTTAGTGGAGCGTGCTCTAGTGGGAAAGTTGCGTACGCGCTGACTACACGGAACTTTGTACACAACACTTCTCACGACAGATCCACGTAGCGACCTCGTACGACAGAGTCCCGTGGACCTGTTAGGGCTGCTGGACTAAGAATAATTCCATTGCAAAAATGTACAGTACAGTACTTTTCGGCGGAATATTAGGTTAGTGATAAGGCAGCTGACGACTAGAATGTGCTCTGTGCCCACCATGCTGGAATAAAATAACGGACCTCTTAACCAAAGGAACGTCTACCCTTAATGCTCGAAGTACTGTAGTTGTAGGGGAAGGAGTAGAAGAAAAGGTTACGGGAGAATATGGGCTTGCGACAAGGAATGAAAGAGGAGAAAGACTAATTGAGTTCTGTAACAAGTTTCAGCTAGTAATAGCGAATACCCTGTTCAAGAATCACTAGAGGAGGAGGTATACTTGGAAAAGGCCGGGAGACACAGGAAGATTTCAATTAGATTACATCATGGTCAGACAGAGATTTCGAAATCAGATACTGGATTGTAAGGCGTACCCAGGAGCAGATACAGACTCAGATCACAATATAGTAGTGATGAAGAGTAGGCTGAAGTTGAAGACATTAGTCAGGAAGAATCAATACGCGAAGAAGTGGGATACGGAAGTACTAAGGAATGACGAGATACGTTTGAAGTTCTCTAACGCTATAGATACAGCAATAAGGAATAGCGCAGTAGGCAGTACAGTTGAAGAGGAATGGACATCTCTAAAAAGGGCCATCACAGAAGTTGGGAAGGAAAACATAGGTACAAAGAAGGTGGCTGCGAAGGAACCATGGGTAACAGAAGAAATACTTCAGTTGATTGATGAAAAGAGGAAGTACAAACATGTTCCGGGAAAATCAGGAATACAGAAACACAAGTCGCTGAGGAATGGAATAAATAGGAAGTGCAGGGAAGCTAAGACGAAATGGCTGCAGGAAAAATGTGAAGACATCGAAAAAGATATGATTGTCGGAAGGACAGACTCACCATACAGGAAAGTCAAAACAACCTTTGGTGACATTAACAGCAACGGTGGTAACATTAAGAGTGCAACGGGAATTCCACTGTTAAATGCATAGGAGAGAGCAGATAGGTGGAAAGAGTACATTGAAAGCCTCTATGAGGGCGAAGATTTGTCTGATGTGATAAAAATAGAAACAGGAGTCGATTTAGAAGAGATAGGGGATCCAGTATTAGAATCGGAATTTAAAAGAGCTTTGGAGGACTTACGGTCAAATAAGGCAGAAGGTATAAATAGCATTCCATCAGAATTTCTAAAATCATTGGGGGAAGTGGCAACAAAACGACTATTCACGTTGGTGTGTAGAATACATGAGTCTGGCGATATACCATCTGACTTTCGGAAAAGCATCATCCACACAATTCCGAGGACGGCAAGAGCTGACAAGTGCGAGAATTATCGCACAATCAGCTTAACAGCTCATGCATCGAAGCTGCTTACAAGAATAACATACAGAAGAATGGAAAAGAAAATTGAGAATGCGCTAGGTGACGATCAGTTTGGCTTTAGGAAAAGTAAAGGGACGAGAGAGGCAATTCTGACGGCTAATAATGGAAGCAAGGCTAAAGAAAAATCAAAGACACTTTCATAGGATTTGTCGACCTGGAAAAAGCGTTCGACAATATAAAATGGTGCAAGCTGTTCGAGATTCTGAAAAAAGTAGGGGTAAGCTATAGGGAGAGACGGGTCATATACAATATGTACAACAACGAAGAGGTAATAATAAGAGTGGACCATCAAGAACGAAGTGCTCGTATTAAGAAGGGTGTAAGACAAGGCTGTAGCCTTTCGCCCCTACTCTTCAATCTGTACATCGAGGAAGCAATAATGGAAATAAAAGAAAGGTTCAGGAGTGGAATTAAAATACAAGGTGAAAGGATATCAGTGATACGATTCGCTGATGACATTGCTATCCTGAGTGAAAGTGAAGAAGAATTAAATGATCTGCTGAACGGAATGAACAGTCTAAAGAGTACACAGTATGGTTTGAGAGTAAATCGGAGAAAGACGAAGGTAATGAGAAGTAGTAGAAATGAGAACAGCGAGAAACATAACATCAGGATTGATGGTCACGAAGTCAATGAAGTTAAGGAATTCTGCTACCTAGGCAGTAAAATAACCAATGACGGACGGAGCAAGGAGGACATCAAAAGCAGACTCGCTATGGCAAAAAAGGCATTTCTGGCCAAGAGAAGTCTACTAATATCAAATACCGGCCTTAATTTGAGGAAGAAATTTCTGAGGATGTACGTTTGGAGTACAGCATTGTATGGTAGTGAAACATGGACTGTGGGAATGACTTCCATGGCACTAGAGGGAGCTGTAGAGGTGAAAAACTGTAGAGGAAGACAGAGATTGGAATACGTCAAGCAAATAATTGAGGACGTAGGTTGCAAGTGCTACTCTGAGATGAAGGGGTTAGCACAGGAAAGGAATTCGTGGCGGGCCGCATCAAACCAGTCAGTAGACTGATGACCAAAAAAAAAACTTTTTCACGAAAGTTCGGACAACAGTGCGCTGGCAGACGATGTCACACAACAGGCCAAAGCAACTGATTGCCCGTCTCCTCAAAGGCATTTCGGTTTTCATTGCACCACCAACGTGAATATGCGTCACTACAGAAAGGAGGATTGCTTGGCGATTTGCAATTAGCAATCGACAAAATTTTAATTGTGTACTCTCATCTCCATCTCCAACGTACTGATAAGGGCAGAGGCCGTGCATACGTAATACCAGCGATATTCTTGTCATATAGAAAGAAACGTGGTGAAATTGAGTGTGTGCTTGTTGGAGAACTATCTTCTACAAACTCAATAATTTGCTTCACTTCATCCACCCTACGTTCATTTACACGTTGCAAGAGATATGACATCTGCGTGAAGCATCATTTCGCCCAGTTTAGTAGACACTCTTGAATCTGACGTCCTACCGTTAGGAAATCATTTTTCGTATTCTCTACAAGCAGCAGACGTTTCCATTGCAGATGCCATACACCAATGACATATCGACACACTTAGTTTTTTAAACACGTGCAGCATGTTTAAACAGTAGAAATAGCCAAGAAATTACATTAACAATTGAAAAATTCGATTATATGTACTCAATCACAACTTCACTTCTTGAACGTAAAACGAAAATGCCGATCTATAAATCATCCCATGGCAACATGCTCGCCAACACACGGAACCAAATTCTGTAACCACCTGTATCTCCTTATTAAATAAAAACTGGACTCATTTGTATGAAATTTTTTATTCAGATTTGTTTATACATCCACCTCCTAAAATATTTACCATTCCTCGTGAAGCAGCCTGCACATTAGCAGTGCAAAGTCTTCTGGCAATGCTGGTACTGAATACAGTTATTGTAACATGTTGAAGTTGCAATGAATTTTCGTTAAGGCACAAATACGCTATTCACAGTCAACTGTCCAAAATATAGCCAATAAAATTAGTTTTTCTGTTAAGCTAAGGGAAGACGTGCCAGTTCTAAAAATAAAGCACAATGTTTTTGCTGGCTATCAATACATTTCGGGTAAATTTTATTGCTTATAAATCGTTACTGCTTCTAGAATTACTTCTGAGAATACAGGGTGATTCAAAGAGAATACCACAACTTTAAAAATGTGTATTTAATGAAAGAAACATAATATAACCTTTTGTTGTACATCATTATAAAGAGTATTTAAAAAGGTTTTTTTTCACTCAAAAACAAGTTCAGAGATGTTCAATATGGCCCCCTCCAGACACACGAGCAATATCAACCCGATACTCCAACTCGTTCCGCACTCTCTGTAGCATATCAGGCGTAACAGTTTGGATAGCTGCTGTTATTTCTCGTTTCAAATCATCAATGGTGGCTGGGAAAGGTGGCCGAAACACCATATCCTTAACATACCCCCATAAGAAAAAATCGCGGGGGGTAAGATCAGAGGTTCTTGGAGGCCAGTGATGAAGTGCTCTGTCACGGGCTGCCTGGCGGCCGATCCATCGCCTCGGGTAGTTGACGTTCAGGTTTCATAACTAAACTTTTTCGTAGGACTCTCCATACAGTTGATTGTGGAATTTGCAGCTCTCTGCTAGCTCTGCGAGTCGATTTTCCTGGACTGCGAACAAATGCTTGCTAGATGCGTGCTACATTTACATCACTCGTTCTCGTCCGTCCAGAACTTTTCCCTTTGCACAAACACCCGTTCTCTGTAAACTGTTTATACCAACGTTTAATACACCACCTATCGGGAGGTTTAACACCATACGTCGTTCGAAATGCACGCTGAACAACTGTCATCGATTCACTTCTGCCGTACTCAATAACACAAAAAGCTTTCTGTTGAGCGGTCGCCATCTTAGCATCAACTGACGCTGACGCCTAGTCAACAGCGCCTCAAGCGAACAAATGTACAACTAAATGAAACTTTATAGCTCCCTTAATTCGCCGACAGATAGTGCTTAGCTCATCCTTTTGTCGTTGCAGAGTTTTAAATTCCTAAAGTTGTGGTATTCTTTTTGAATCACCCTGTATTTCACAGCTGATAAATGAATAGACTATTTGAAATTGCTAACTAAGGGAGTATATTTTACATTTGTGGAGAGCAAGTTCGTGGAAACTACATCCTTGGAGGAAGCGAAATAAGTAAGTTGACCTGTTTTAGACACTATCATTCACACTTTTCTATAAGATGTCATTTTAGGATAACCGTTCATTTTGATGAGAAATGTTTATTGAGGGAAAAAAATACATGTTATTATGTGTAGTGTTAACATAAATATAGTTTGAGAGTAACATTGATATACAAAAATTATCTGTACTTCCCATTAGTCAATTTGAGTACCCATCAGAAATGACTGAAATGCAGAGGTATAAAATGCGTTGACACTCTGTCCAAAAGAAATAAATCGTAAGAGAGCTGTAGTGATTTAAATGCATATTAGTATCTCCACTACAACTCATTCTGCGCTAGGGATGGGCTACACTAATAAGTACCAGTAATAGGTTAGAATATTCCAGTTTCAGTCAGGCAGTTTGAGATTCCTAAAGCTACAATTTATTTAACAGGTTCGCATGTTGGGCATGACGTATGCTGAAACCATCGAAATACTTCACACTGCTGTAGCATTGCTTCCTAAATGTTTGATAACTTTGTGGTTAAGAAATCATTTCTGAATTTAGGTTGATGCAAGATTTATTTGAGAGTTTGATAACTTTGTGGTTAAGAAATCATTTCTGAATTTAGGTTGATGCAAGATTTATTTGAGAGTGTGAGCGATGTGTTCACGTTTCATTCAATATGCAAGACCTCACAGTTGCAGACAACACTATTTCCATACCCTAAATTAGTTGTAAAACTACGACAATTTCCCATAGGGTATCAGGTCTGCATTACAGGCGAGTGCAGGACCGCCCTAAGGAACGCACGGAATAATTTTCTCCCGACTTCCTCAAAGGAACGCTGGCGTGGCTGGGAATTCAGCACCAGCAGTGCCGAACTATTAGCGAGGAAACGAATACATTTTCACTGCGAGTAACATCCCGTCAGCGCCGAACCACTTGCGTAATATTCTACGGGGCGGAACTCAGAGACTATCTTTTACAGTAACGAGGAACGAATTAGACTGCTTTGTTCAATATTACTGAAAATCTTGCGACAGAGAGAAAATCAGTCTAACAGACATAAACGGTTTCTCATGGTTATCCAAACCATGGCGAATGGTTTTGTTTTCCTTGCCGGACATAGAACGTATTACTCCCTCAGTTCGTACTATTCAGCAACAATATCATTTTAGTAGGAACGTTAAATATCGCATATCTCTAGTCTGTACGGTATAATAATTTTCATTAGGTGCGAAAGATCTGTCGCATGATTTTACGCGAACAGGAAGTAAACACATAGAAATAAGCTCAATGGAAAAAATCAGTCACGTCTAGAGAAATCATTATAAGCATCATTTTATATCGTGTAATTCCGCCTCTGGACTTAATAACCGCCTGTATTTGGTTAGGAAGTGAGTCCAGTCGGACGTGCAGGTACGTCGCGTCCGGGTTCAGTCACTCGCTGAGTTGCTCATCACGCAAATCCGCCAAACTGAGGGGATACTTTTACCAGCTGTTCCAACATGTACAATAGATTTTTATCGGGTTCGAATCAGGTAATTGTGCAAGCCAATCGCGATGTACTAAGTTGCAGGAGCGTTCAGAAAAACAGTCATATATTCTTCCAGCGCGATGGGATTCGCTGTCGTCATCTTTATGTGATTGTCTGAGCAATGTCCTCTTACGAGTTGCCTGACTCCAAATGTTCATTGCAAGCAGTTTCTGTCGCAATGTTATCTCATTAACAGGTTGAGATGGACCTGCGTTCACTGTCTGCAGCAATTCCTGTGAGGTTTGGAAGCGATTTTGATCCACAAGGCGTGAAACGCGTCTCAGGTCCCTCTGAGTCAGGATATCTTTTCGACCACAATTCCGAGGCCTTGTTTCGTGACCAAGTGCGCAACACCACTACCTTTAGCCACGTCGAACAGTTCACCGTGGAACACCAACAAATCCAAGAACATCACACACCGTATAGCCACGGCCAAAGGCGGTTGCGCCTTTTTGCCGCTCTCTCATGTCTTTGAATTTACCCATGTTCACGTACAAGTCCGCTTGAAAAATGAATGTCTTATTGATTGTTACTGCCTTATGGTCACGTAGAGGCAGAACACCTGAGTTTGAGCACTTGACTCCTTCGCTGCGCCATCTGTAAATGCTAAACGATTCAACTGCTCTTGCGCACTCCGGTGTCTGTTTTTTTCTGCTGTGCGCTTATTTTTTTGTATAGATGGTAAATTGTGACGGAAATAATGAAGTTTCAGTTAACATCTGGAAAAAATCATATTTCATTCATGAAACTTGGTGTAAGCTCCACCTCTAATGCGACTAACTTTTTCCAACGATGACTGACGTGGTGCATAACTTGGTCTTCGAAGTCTGCATTTTGTCTGTCCAGGTAACATTCAATCTCGTTAGTCATATCGTCGTCATTCTGGAAATACCTGCCACAATATCAGTTCTTCATCCAAAAACGGATTAAGCTTTTTTTTAATTTTCGTGGTAGAAGTCTTAGAGAATGTTGTAGAGTTCGCTTGTAGCTGCTAATCCTCGTTCATTATGGAATCAAGGTTTCGATAATGAATCACATCTTCAGATGAAATCTGCAACAACATACATACGAATTCGAGACCACCAACTGAAGAAATTAATAGACCCTACAATGAAGGAACAGAAAAGTACTTACTTGGTTGGACTGCATTAAGCCATTAAATCATTACTATCTCCCAACGTTCAGTAGGCACATATCCTGTTATCATCGACTGCAGTCGATATTGAAAGATCCATCGATAATTTTAGGTAATTATGGGTAATCAGTGAAGGATTTTCTAATTTGGATGTGGAAAATAGGTGGGATGATCTGAAGAAACCGAAACTATGTTATCAGAATATCGTAAATATAGTACGGTAGCAACTTGCCAGTGTTGAACTCCTGATAGTGCTTAGAAAAACACCTATCTCGACTGCAGTGAAGAAATGATAAGAAAATATGCAGACGCAGCCGCTGGCAGTGGACCGTACCTACCACACTAGTACTCGTAGATGCTGGTCGAGGGCATAAGTGGTGTACCTTATTTTTCGAAGGGCCAGAGTCGGTTTACAAATGAAATTGAAAACTGAAGATAAATTATACAATAACAATGGGTGTTGCTTATCGTTGGTAATACGTAGTAGTAATACTTTCAACAAAGAAAAATTCTGTGTAGTGTGCTTTCTTTAGATGTAGTACAGATCCTACTAATTAAAAACTAAAACTGGTGAAATAAGAGTTATTAAAATTAGCTTTCGGTCCCAGCAACCACGACGTCAAATAAAATTAATGATTTCGATTGCAAGGTACATTAGAAAAATAGTTAAATTTGGCAAACGAACCACGCTTCATAACGATGTATGGTAAAACAAGGTAAAGAGAGCCAAACATCAAAATGCAGTGAATATGATATACTGCAGTTGTTACTGTAAAGGAGCTACTCCTGGAGGAGTGGATAAGCAATCGAAATTTGAGAGAGTAACTCTGTGTCTCAGGAATTAGCGTTCTGTTTGGGCGTAGTCTTAGGGAGTGCACGATACGGATTTCTTCGAGAACATAGAGAATATTGCCCTTGCTTCAGTTACATACTGTCTTTAAGTTGGTTGCTGGATCCGTAAGCGCATGCCCAGTATCACGCAGTAAGAAGTCACCGGGACGGGATCAAATTTGATACCCCAAAGGAGCAGCATATGGGACTGTAGCCTGCGCAGCAAAGGCTCTGACATTTTTGTGTAGCAAAAACACCCTCTTGGACAGCTTGTCGTCACGTTTGGTCTTGACAGCTTCCCGTAATTTCGTCAGGAGTTTTCAGCATGATTCTCCCGTGACGGTTTCCTCCTTACAAGCATAATCCACACCATAATCCATCAAATAAAAAAAGAAAAGCTCAGTGTGCCCCATGACTATTAGGTCTTCATGTTTTTAAGCGTTGATCAGTCAACATATTTCCCATCGTTTGCTTTGCTCCCCTGTCTCGCAATCAAAATGACACTGCCAATGATTTTTCTTCGTAAGGAACCGCGGTCATATAGAATTTTTTGAAAGAAGTTTCCGCCATTTAAGTGTTAATTGTTCAGTTATTTTACATAATCATTATTTCAGCTTTACAGTCATTCTCAAGGGCACGTTGAAAAGTTAAAGTACACCTGATATATCTGAGATATGTCATCGTCGAAACAATGAATTCCTGGTCTTATGGACCAGTTGTCGTATTGCAGGAGATATCTAAGATGAGTAATATGGTTGACATTGTGCACACTGAGAAACCATTAACACCCAGTATGGCGTTTTTAACAGTCGATATATTACTGTGATATGCGTTCGTCACTTCTGTTCATCAAATGACCGGAAGTGGCGAACTGGAGAGATGATTGCGAGTCACAGGAACATATCGGCTGTTAAATAAGCCGTACTCGGTGTTAATGGTTTCTTAATGTGCACGATGTCAACCATATTATGTATCTTCGATATGTGCTTACATATTGTAATACGACAACTAGTCTATACGACCAGAAATATGTTCTATTTTAACATTTAAACATTCACTTGAGAATGGCTGTAAAGCCAAAATCATGATTATATAATATAAATGAACAATTAACAATCAAATAGAGAAATTTCTTTCGAAGAAAAGAAAATGTCCACTGCTGCCGCGAGGACGCGGGCTTGTCAAATGGGTGTAGGCCCTCACGGAAACTAGCGGTCGGTGACGTACGCTGTACTCAAAATGTTGCACAACATGCTGAAAACTGAATGGGGACTGATTTTCACTTTTCCTACAATCGCCTGTATTGTTAAGCGCCAGTCATCATCAGGACCTCCCCTTCCATTTCCTGGCTCTTCACAGAAAGGTATACTGCCATTTTTCTTCGTCATTCAGGAGTGTTTTACAACAATAGAAACGTCTCCGCCGCGTAACCAGTGTGTCATCTGAGGAAACAATGTTGCAGTACACACCCATCGACTCAGCACAGATTGTTGCTGCGTTGTTTCTCTTCTAATACAGAAAACGAATTACCATTTATCAATGGTCTGCGCCATTTCGTTTCCACTGTTGTTGTGGCGCTATGTCAATGTGGCACTAGTTTCAACGTGTTACAAGACTGCAGCCATGTAGTGGGCACCAGTATAATATCTAAGGGAAAGTAAACATTGCCGTCTGGAATGCTTGCGCATAGCGTACATGCAGTAGTGTGAGGTACAGTATGCCGACAATTGCGGTGAAATGGTATCGCTTTTGATGTCAGTAGTACAGTACATAACGAGACATTAACGGTTCAGGAGGCAGAAGATGGTATAAAGACAGTCGGCTCTATGCGGTGTTAGTATGCCTTTATGCGCGTTTACTGCAGACAGGAAACACACACTGTTAGTGACATTGCGCATTTGTACAAAAACCACGTTTGTGACAATGCCCCCCCCCCCCCCCCGGGGAACAATTACTATGTGATGAAAAAGCAAAAATCGATGCGTGTAAAGGGATTCTAAAATCGTCAAATCGCCAAGAAGTTGAACCGTTCAAGTAAAGTGATTGATAATTTCATAAAATTGAGAACACGATATGGACAGAATGGAAAATATGAGCAAGTAAAAAATTACACCATACAACAAAAAAAACTTTTTCCAGGTACAGAGATAAAACATGGTAGACCTAACTAATTTGGACTTCTTGAATCTGAAAATGCAGCCTCAGATTTATTGTTATGGATACTTTTAAATGCCTGTATCTAAAAACAGAGATTAGGGTGGTCTACACTAAATTTAGAAAATATGTAACGTACTTAATGCCATAAAACTATCTTACTCTAGTATCCTGCGCATAATGTACATTTTTACAAGAACAACTGCCACATTCAGTTGCTCGATGATGATGTTAATATGTCCTGATGGAACCTTTCTCCGTGTTCGTTACTAACCGCTCCCCAAGTTGGTAGGGAAGAAATGTAATTGAAAGTGAAGGAAGTGCATTTTTAGTGACATTGTGCATCCAAGATTTTTATGGTTCTCTAAAAGAGTTCCAACTAATATGTCACTGTTTTCTGCTCTTGTATTCCCTAGGAAACCTTCAACGACATCCTTAAAAGAACGCCAGGTTGCAAGTTTTAACTGACTTAATTTTTCTTCGAAGTTCTTATCATTCACTAACTTCCTAATTTGTGGTCCAATGAAAATCCTCTCTTTCAATTTGGCGTCACTTAATTCAGGGAACACTTCATGTAGATACATGAAACCATTAGCAGTTTTGTCCATTACCTTGTCTAAATTCTTCATAAGGCCGAACTTAGTATGAAGTGGGGAAAGGAAAACATTTTGGCAATCAACTAAAGGCACATATTTAAAGTTTTCTGTCCATGGAGCCAATTTCTCTCATGGTGGCCACTGTTTAACGGTATAATGTTTATCTGTTGCACGGCTGTCCCAAAGACAAAGGAAATAGCAATACTTTGTGAAACCACTTTCCAGACCAGTTATTAAAAAAATCACCTTAAGATCACCACATGTTTTTCAATTTTCTTCTTTATACTTTATAGCTTCAAGTATCTCTGACAAATTGCCGTAATTCTCTTTCATAGTCACACAGTACGCTACAGGTACAGATGGAAACGTATTACCGTTATGCAATAGTACAGCCTTCAGACTTGTCTTGGAAGCATCAATAAACAAGCGCCACTCAGCAGCATCGTATGGAATGTTAAAACTGTTTCATTAATCCTACTACATCACTACAAGCACAAACGTTGCCTACCGTACAGTAATATGTCATCAGATCTTTATTACGTTGCCTAAACTGAGTTTCTTCATGAAGTAAGTTTCTGCATGCTCCTTGGATAAGTATAAATCACGAACTAGGTCATTCAAGTCTACTTGTGTAATGAAATGTGGTATTTGTTCTTGAAAGTGCCTCTCTTCACTTGATTGGTATTGTGCTTCCTCAACGTTTGTAGATTCATGATCAGAATTAGGAACTTCTTCCCACACTCCACACTAGTGGAGGAGTTTGGAACTGGCAGGTCTTCACCGGGGCTGGGGGGTTTGGGGAACTTGTCTAATTGTTGAGGGCGCGTTAGGGTACTTACTATTCTTCTTATTCTTTGATAAAAAGCCAGTTACATTAGTATCAATCATCAACATGATTTTGAGGCCCTCGCCAGATCATTGATTTGCCAAATGGTAAGTGATCTTTGTTTCTTTTCAGCCATTGTGTTAGTTTAGAATTGCACCTAGTGCAAGTTATGTCAGGTGTCCAATCGTCATCCTGATCTCCCAGTTGGCATTTGAGTATAAATGATACGACATCTTCATTAAGTTAGAAATTGGCCGTCTTTTTTCCTTGTCGTGAATTCACCACCTATATAACAAAATGAATCGGGATGGTTTGTACATCCACGTTTTGATTTCTTCATCTTGTATATTCAATGCCTACAAAACACTTCTCTGTCGAATGTACTTAGCCGTATCAGTTTCTGAAAAAGGAAAGAAAAATTCAAAGACTTCAGATAATATAGAAGGAAGAATAAGCAAATCTATGTGGCTGGACGGTTTAAATACACAATGTAAAATACAATAATGTTACATATTACATTTAAAAAGTAGTTCACATTAAAGTTAAGAACAGAGAAGGTCACTGAATTAATTTTTATCACACTCCTTTCAAACACAAAGAACTTAAAAATTATACTTTAAATTCAACTTTGTTATATAAATTGCTGGTCATAACTTTTTATCCTGACGTGATGAACACTTTCTGATTTCACATTTTATGTCAGATTACAATATAGAATTAGGTTTTATGTGTACTTTGTCTGTACCAAAGTCACTGTTGACTGGTGAATTAACTGAGGCAGCGAAACGGTTACTTTTGGGCAAATTGGGACCACAGACCGTTATTTTACTCAACTTTTTGCCGGTTTACAGCTTCCAATGGGTGCTAGACATGTAAGACGTATTTTGTCACTCGGAAAACAACGTAGATTCTAGAATCGACTGCAGAAACGTGCTCTAAGACCCAGGCATAAACAGGCAACATTGGAGTTTGCTGAAAAGCATATGTCTTGGACTTCAGAATGAGAAAAGTGATTTTCAGTGATGAGAAGAAGTTTAATTTAGACTGGCCGGGTGAATTTCAATATTATTCGCATGATCTGACAAAAGAGCAGCAATTAAGAACGAGCAGAAATTTTGGTGAAGGAAGTGTTGTGATTTGGGCAGCCTTCTGCGCTGTAGGTAAATCACGCATTGCTTGCTGAACACTAGAATGACAGTCCTGAGATGCTAGAGACAGGACTGATTAGAATGTATGAAGAGGTAAGGGACGAAAATCTAATGTCTCAGAGAGATAATGCATCTGTACACGTTTCTGTTATAACCAAACAGTGGTTGAAGATAAAGATATCGATGTCTAGCCTAGGTCTGCATCTAACCGGGTTTGAACACCATGGAAATGGGAAATACTTTAAAGACTTGTTTGTAGCATGGAAAAGAATTTGAGGCCATATGCGAGCTGAAAAGTGTGATACGAGAACGGTTGGCAACAGTTCCACTGCAAGAACTAGAAAGCCTAAAAAATCAATGCCAAAGGGAATTTGGTAGGTAATTAGGAAGAACGGAGGACAAAGTACTAACAGTGCAATAACAAAACAGGACAGTTTGTACGTTTGTACCAGTTTTATCCAGGAAATCAAAAGCCTTATTTAGTTATTCATGTTATGAAAGAAACTACGTAATTCGGTCTGCTATTTACTAACTTCTTTCATAATAAATTCAAAATAAGTGGCTCTATGTTTGAGACATTGTACTAATACTTTCATAGGAGCCCCGCTTCCATAGTGATTTCCACTACTATACCACCTTGAAACTAAAAATTAAACATGTAACTTTGATTTTTCGTGGGAACTGCTAGAATTCTGTGATTACGCTTCGTATAGGTTGAAGACCACCCCTACGTTATAAGTTTTATCATGTGTATGATATCTGAAACTTGCTACTAGCCACTTTCTTCTAGCGCCAAGCATACGCCAAACACTTCTTCCGGCGCTGGCCACCCTTTTGTTGTTCTGTGCGTTGTAAGGAACTAGATAATAAGCTGCTGGGTTATCGACTAGATCGCTGCTCTAAATTCCCGAGCCGCCCGTATGAACGTGTGTGACGCAAATTGCTCGCGAGCTCTGGGTCGCTATAGCGAGGCAATAGAATGCTCGTTAATAATGCGTCCATCGCCGTTGTAACAATTCAGTGATGTTTTGCAAAGCCTGTGTCACGGCGGCAGATTGATTTACGACCGTTCGAAATAATTGGACCGGAGGTTGATTACTCTCTAGCGCGTAAATTATGGCAAAATGGTGCATTTTGTATGAACGGGAGATTAACGGAGAAAGAAAGGGACGACTGCTCGTCATAAATTTATCCACAAGTTGTGCAATGGTTCCCAGAATTCGGAATGCGCTACCGAGTGATATTTTGCGTTATTTCAGAACCAAACATAGACAGCCTTTTAGTAGCCCTTATTGTTTATCGTGCTCGGTTTGAACTGACGCTTGCAGCCCAAATAGGAAAAGGTATTCGGAGGGTGGCGTCAGCGTCAAATAATAACCGTATATGAAGGACGATGTTCACGATTTTCTTCTTATGTATGTATGTATTTCAAGGTATTGGTTTATTTGTTTTTGGTTTCAACGCTATAATGATCAATCTTCAGGCTCCTCTATGATAAACTTGACGATTACTGCTAGCAGTCTATCTGACTGTACCCTATGTCGAGGTGTGTTATGGTGGCTACCCGATTATCCATATATTACCAGGTTTATCGTAGAGGGGCATGGACATGGTGGCACATGGTAGCGTCGAAGAGGTATGCAAATAAAGTGCGATCTTTCCAAAACAGCTCAAGGGTTCGTTCATTCAAAAAAAAAAAAAAAAAAAAAAAAAAGAATCATAGTACCTTCAGGCAGCCTCCGGTCTACCTGAAGATGGATATGTGCAGAGTATGATTCTGGTATTTAAATACCATTCATAGCGGAATTTAGGTCTTGATACAGCATGGCGACTTTTAAATGCGACAAACAGAGATAACGGTCATCAGTTCATAGAATACTGTTCATACTCCGCAGTATCGTTTTCTGTAGACTCGCCCCTTTCTTTATGGAGGCTTTCACGCATGGGTGAATATTGTGTAAGGGGACCAAATGGTGTTTCCCGACAGCAAAACGGACGAATAAGTTCGTATCTCTTTATGTCCGGAAAAGTACAGTGAATCTAAATGAAGCAATTAGTAGGCCATGCTGGACCATTAGATTACACTTTACGCATTTCAAAAGATATTCGAAGGGGTGCAATACGAGCGTTTATACGCGCATCAAGGATTGCTTTACTCTTTCATATGTTCTAGGCCACAACCGAATAGCATCACAGGCTACCCGAACAATTTGTTTAATAATCCGCTCGTCAGCAAGTGGTTCAACATACACAACACTTTTCTGGTGCTCCCACAAGCCAAAAATCAAAGGATTTGGTCTCAATGTCGTGCAGAATCTACTGTTCTGCAAAAGGTGTACGAACATCTTGCAGTCACTCAGGCCGTTCATCTGTCTGAAAGCACCCATTCCCACAGAAACATCGATAAATGGTTGCAAGATTTTGTGAGTTGGCCAAGTTATGTGACTTGTAATCAGCCGAAATCCCCCAACCCAAAACACAGAGAAAAACTGCTTCATGAATGCCATCTACACTGGCTAATATGTACTCGTATTAATTAAATGATCAATTAATGCATTGCATAGTGTAATGTAATGTACCAGTAATACCTGCTTTGTCGCAGACTTAGCGCTCGTTTCCAGACTTATAATGAGACAACTTTTTTTCCCTTTCCAGTCGAGAAAAACCTCCTAAAGTATTTTCACTTACTTAATATTACTCTATATACAACATCAAATCAAAACGACTTCGCTTGACGTGACATATGTCGTTGCTCATGGTACATCGTATGAAAGTGCAGAATGTTACGTTGACACAAAAGAACTCGAGAATTTTCATTGTTGTTGTTGTTATGGTCTTCAGTCCTGAAACTGGTTTGATGCAGCTCTCCATGCTACTCTATCCTGTGCAATTTGCTTCATTTCCCAATAGCTACTGCAACCTACATCCTTCTGAATCTGCTTGGTGTATTCATCTCTTGGTCTCCCTCTACGATTTTTACTCTCCACGCTGCCCTCCAATACTAAATTGGTGATCCCTTGATGCCTCAGAACATGTCCTACCAACCGATCCCTTCTTCTAGTCAAATTATGCCACAAACTTCTCTTCTCCCCAATCCTATTCAACACCTCCTCATTAGTTATGTGATTGACCCATCTAATCTTCAGCATTCTTCTGTAGCACCACATTTCGAAAGCTTCTATTCTCTTCTTGTCCAAACTATTTATCGTCCATGTTTTACATCCATACATGGCTACACTCCATACAAATACTTTCAGAAATGACTTCCTGACACATAAATCTATACTCAATGTTAACAAATTTCTCTTCTTCAGAAACGCTTTCCTTTATATTGGTAAGGAATTCTTTATCATGATGTACAGTGCACATCTTATTACCATTCGTGAATTGTACCCAAGTGCATTCAGGTGTCACATTAAAGATGACTGATGCTGCCGATTTACGTGCTTCCTCAATATGCTCTTTTGGTGGTAGGTGACATTCGAGTGCTCCCAATTCTCAAAATAGGTAAACCAGGCAAAATATTTTTCGGCCTCGAGAGGCATCAGGCTAATATGTTGTAACCGGGTCACTATCCCTGACAATAGGCTCAATGCGGTTAGAAAGAGTATCCAACTAGTCAGTAGAGGGCCTGAAGATGGCGTAATATATCGCCGAAAGTAGTAGCGCATTTAATAACAGTTTTGAAACTGGATGGCTGAAAGGCGTCTAATTTGACATTCTGAGTATCCGTAAGTTTGTCGTGTTCAAATGGAGCTACTGCTTGCTCATTAGATCCAAAACTGCTACCAGATTGAAGGAATGTTGCCAGATTTCCGCTCTTCCCTCCCACTGATCTAGATTTTCCGTGATTTCCGTAAATCGCTCCAGGCAAATGCCGGGATGGTCCTTTTGAAAGGGCACGGCCGACATCCTTCCCCATCCTTCCCTAATATGATGAGACCACACCTATATATAAAACGGAGGGAAATTCATGAAATACGGGGAACATAAAAAATATCGGTAAATTCAAAACTGTTCTGTTGGTCCCGCCCACGAAGCGGCTAGCTCCATTTTCTCCCACGACCTCGCTTTGCGAGTAGGGCCGTTGTTCTAAGCATAATCTGACCAAAAATTTAAAAAAAAAGGTCATGCTGGCATACAAGATGGTTAACCAGCCTGTTGTCCGATTTTATAAGTTTTCCCTTGATGTCACTAACCTGAAACAAATTAAGTTTCTTTTCCCTGCAGGTCCAAGCCTGCCTGCTAGACAAAAGTTGTTTCTATCATTCCAGTCAGTACCTGGAACGTGGGGACAATCGCTGTTGTCTCACCATGTACCTCTAGAACAAAGGGCATTGCCACACTCAAAACAAAGAAATCCAGTATCCACTGACATAATGACAAGGAAGATGGCCACTGTTTTCTTTCGCCCTCTGACAAAGGATGTTCGTTTCCCTGTTGCAGGTGCAAGCCAAAAAGTGTTTATTTTCCCTGCAGGTTAAAGCCCCTCCATTTAACAAAGAATTCAAGTCTGAGCCTATGGATATGTAAAAATATTTTCTCCATATAGGCTGACAATAACTGTTCTGCAGACCTACTTTCAGTGACATCAGAAACCACTTGTCTTCCCAAAATTATTATTCACTCAATCCGACAAGGCTATTTATGTAACAGTCACGTAACTTGTAGAATTCCAGATCACATCCAGATATTGCTTTTCCTAAGTTAAACTCCAGTTCTCCTATGTGGACATATCCACTTGTTGTGTACTGTGAAAGGATAAATCAATACACCACACCAAGCCCTTCCCCCACTTCTCTGGCCACCCCAAACAGGGCTGGGAAGCTGGACCAGGCTGTATGTTTCCGATGGTGGCCAGAGATCTCAGTAGGGTCAGTCTCAGCTCTGGTACCGAGCGCCGCGGGTTTCGAGTCCGCGCCAGACGGCATGGACCTCGATTACCACTAGAGGACTCTGAAACCGTCGCGCCGTAAGCCGTGGCTGCGTGCGCTGTTGGCCCGCGTGTAATGTGAGGGCGCCACAGTGGAGCAAGTGGTCCCAGCGGCCAATAGCGACGTACCCTGTCATGTATTTAAGCGCCTGTCTCTCACTCCGCGAGGCAGTCTTATATCCGCGTGAGTCTATCGACATCTCGATTACAGACAGCGTGTTAACATTACTTTGTTTCCGTGTACGAGTGGACGTTGTTGATTCGTGAGGTTTTCGTTTGTGATCCCATTGCTTCTTGCTTGTGCTTCTTCGTAAGATCTTGCTCGCTCGTCCGTCATTATTCGTGTCCGTCCTTTCCCGATCGTTTTGTTTGTTAGCGGGTCACTCCCGTTCGGTCCCGCCGCGCTTTCGTTCTCGGCAACCCGGCGACCGTTCCGGTCATGGTTACATCAGCCATGCCAGCTGGACCCCGACAGCGGTAGTACCCATACCAACTGATGCATACGCTACTCTCGCACCGCTGGTATCGCCACCACAGCACATAAGCCCACCATGGACAAGCATATATACTTGAAAGTAAACCAGGCCAATTTATAGTAACTGTTTCTTGGTTCAGTTGTCCGAGTATGTGGTTCAAAATGGCTCAGAGCACTATGGGACTTAACATCTGTGGTCATCAGTCCCCTAGAACTTAGAACTACTGAAGCCTAACTAACCAAAGGACATCACACACATCCATGCCCGAGGTAGGATTCGAACCTGCGACCGTAGCAGTCGCGAGTATGTGGTCAGTTTTAACTCCTAATGTAAGTACTGCTCATGAATGTAGAAGATCTGAAGCTCTAGTTAGTACTTGTACTTCTGTATTTATTTGTAAAACTGATTAGATATCTACACATAGTAACCACGCTACAGGCATGGCGTGTGACATCACGTCAATGGCATCCCGGCCAGTAGCTACCACTTCCCCACATCGCTCAACCAAGTACGGAACGCTCCGCACTGAATTCACCCGCAGCGTAACCGTGCGAGAGAGAAACGACTGCCAATGAGGCCGGTTCTTCCATATTCTATTCAAAGCTGAATGGGTTGTCATTCACTGCCAGTAAAAAAGATGTTTCTTGCCCAATATGGGTAGCAATGTGCCTGCTAGCCAAAGGTGTGTGAGCGTGATTATGCTATTTTTCCCCAACGTGTACAACATTCCAGCACGGAAACGAATGGCTGCCATTTTTAGTCAACAGTATGGATGTTTGCCTAAACCCAGTGGGCATTTCCACGTATGGTCACTCTACTGTCTGCTATATGGGGTGTTATAAAGCTGACTAAATTCTAGGGGTTGTAGAGAGTGTCTTGAGGAATAAATTGAGGATAGGCATCCGCGTCCAGACAAATCATCTAGTGACGCTACAGAGCGTCGAAGTTATATGTGCGGGCCCCTGCCGCTACACCACCCCTTCCGCAGCAAACTAGACAGTGTATGTGGACGGACTCTAGGCAGAAAGTCTCGCAATGTTGTCTGTTATTCAATGTTCGCGATTGAATGCCACAGTCAATAGTGGAAAAGATGGAGCTAGCCACTGCGTGGACGGGACTTGTCTTCTATGAATTCGATTATCTGTTGCCGGCCGAAGTGGCCGTGCGGTTCTAGGCGCAACAGTCTGGAGCCGAGCGACCGCAACGGTCGCAGGTTCGAATCCTGCCTCGGGCATGGATGTGTGTGATGTCCTTAGGTTAGTTAGGTTTAATTATTTCTAAGTTCTAGGCGACTGATGACCTCAGAAGCTAAGTCGCATAGTGCTCAGAGCCATTTGAACCATTTTTTTGATAATCTGTTGCCTCAGTAGATGGCGGTTTTGAACACAAGTTTCCATTTGCTGTTTATTCCTCTTCAGGAACCCTCTCAAATCTTTTTCGGTGTACAGGAGAAAAATAATCTGAGCTTGAAAACTTGATTCAGAAAACATCATTCATCAAGTAAACAGAGCATCACGTTCATAGGAGACAAGGCCTGCCTCTGCAGTGCTTGTCTCCATCTTCCCGACTGGCGATGGTAACAGTTAGTTGCAGTCACTGAATAGGTACAAAACTGCAAGACTTCCACCTATGGTCCGTCACATCACGAAGTCACGTTTGCTACTGAAGGGCTGGACTAGCAGCAGATGCCGGCGCTTGTAACATCAATGCCGTGTATTGGCTAACGTAATATTCAACAACATGGCGAAAAACTAACGTAGGTACGAAACGAGGCTTTCTGTGCCTTAAAATACACACTTTCATCTACTTTCTTCTGTCACACAACTACCCAATTTCAACTACTTCGCAAAGTAACCATAGAAGTTAGATGTAGATTATCGTAAATATGAGACTTTAAATGAAACCATTACTACTGTGTGTGTGTATGTGTGTGTGCGCGCTTGTGTGTGTGTGTGTGTGTGTGTGTGTGTGTGTGTGTTTGTGTGCGTGCGTGGGTGCGTGTGTGTATGTGTGAGTGAATGTGTTTGCATGTGTGTATTTTGTAGGGTAGATGCCCAAAATTAAAGCAACAAACAGAAATTTTTCAAGATTACACATCTTTTGCCACAAAACAATATAAACAGGTGATAGTAAAGAAGAAACCATGTCAATAATATAGAAAGTGATCAACTGCAACATGTATGACCGTAGAGAAAAGTGTTCTTTATTTTTTTCCATCTTAACGGATTTGTACATACAATCCGCAAATTGCTTAATGTACTCAACGTACTCAGTATGGGGTGTGACCACCCCTGGCACCAATACATGCCTGTCAACGACGGGGCATGCTGTGAATGGTGTCATCAACCTCATGTTGAAGCAATAACACCTAATCATCCTGCAGAGCTGTTCACAAGTCTTTGACAGTGGCTGGTGGATGTTGAAGTGATGCAACCCGTCTCCCTAGTGCATCCCAGTATGCTCTATGGGATTCAAATCCGGAGATCGAGCAGGCCACACCACGTGTGAAATATCTTCCGCTTCCACAAAAAAAAAATATAAATAAATCCACCTGTGCAATATGATGTCCAGCATTATCGTCCTTTAATAAGAATTCTGGGTCCACAGCATCTCGCAACAATCGACCATGGGATCCCGAGAACTCCTCACGGTACCTGACAGCAGTAAATCTTGCTGATTCACCTGTACAGTATCATGAAGAAGTGTTCGTGTGGCCAACATAATCCCTGCCCACTCCATGAGGAATCCTCCTCGGTTTCGGTCCCTTTCCACAGTTTTTAGGGCCAGAAATCGTGTTTCACGTGCGCTCCAGATGCGCATCCGTGGAGAATCACTCTCTGTGTCAAATCAGAACTTAACTGTGAAAAGAAAATTGGGCCACTGTTCGACAGTTCAGGTGGCATGTTGACAGCTTCACTACAGACGTTCCCTTCTGTGAAGACACCTCAGCGGTAGGCAGACAGCGGGTCCCCAACAATGAAGGCCACTCTGCTGAACCCTTCTGTACAACGTTTGTCTCGGTAAAACAGGTCCAGGAGATGCTGCGAGGTCAGATGCCAGTTGCAGTGCAGTAGTAAGGCGGCACCGTCGTGTCCTTACAGCCAAACAACGGTCCACTCGTTCCGACGTCACACGTAGTCGGCCCTGTCCTGGTCTCTGGGATACAGTTTAGGTCTGCATAGACTGCCGCCTCATCCGAGAAACAACAGAACGATTCACATTAAGCCATCGGTCCATATCAGTTTCCGACTCTTCTGCTTCCATTCTTTCTACAGCCCTCCACAGCAAAGAGTCTGCAGGAGTCTTCTATGCACCACACTGCACCGTCTGTTATTGTGTACACAGTGACTGTGGATATGGGACTACCCTGCAGACACTAACCCGCTTGATAGATGGCCTGGCTTCATTGCAGGCGTGTTTGTTTGTTGATCGGAATGCCATCTTCCGTGCAGAACACGATCGTAACGACGTCTGTTGACAATATGTATGATTATATGGTGAATTAGAAACAGGACGGGGAAATAGCAGTATTTTGCTTTAATTTCGGACACCAGTGTATTTGGTTAAGCACATACTGCACTTGGAGGTCTCTTCTGTGCTGCCACCGCCACACCCACTAGCAGTCTGAGGGCGCTGATCGCCTGTTGGACGCTAGAATCACTTCGCATCAATCTGGTTGCAGCTGAGTGCTACCAGCTGACTCCTCAAACTGAGTGTCTCGAGTGCTGTGCAGACAATGTGAATATGACCATACAGTGGCCCTCACGAGGATACATGTTGAAATAGATGTACCAGAGTCATGTCAACAGGTAGGAATGTGGGTAAACATTTATTATTTGTGAATGACAGACTGTCTCAACCACCACAGTTAGCATCCTTCCAGACTTATTCCTAAAATGAAATGATTTCACGCTTAAATATGTTCCAATTTTCAAAACTGTACAGTTTCTGGACGATTGGTCGTCTGGACTGCATATTATTGACATTTCAACGTAGAAAATCCATCTCCACCTTGTGTCATATATTCATCTGGCAAGATTCGACTGCATATGGCTCCATACACTAACGCTGCAAACTTTAAGATGATAACACTCCTGTACAGTAACCATATAGAGACTGCAATGACCACACACTTTTTTGTATATGACGGAATTATTCTTTAAGTAACATTGATGTGTTTTATTGTTGCTGGCTTTGGTGGAAATAAATTTTAACAGTACCATTTCTAAGGATTGTTCTGGTTCAATAGTATGGATAGCATGTTTACTTATATAAAGAAATGGCGCATGCCGAGCTGCGTGTGGATATCGTTACACCATCTACACAGATCACTTCAAAATCCCACACTACTGTGAAAGCTCTTTTTCTTACGTGTGTAGTAGGGTAGGGACGTAATTTAGTTTATTTAAACAATAGAAAAGCACATCAACAGACCACAGCAGCCACTGATGCACAGATGCGAGGAAACCATGACTGTCTGCAGAGGTAACCATGCCTCAACGCAACTTCAGATGATTACTGTTCCAGTCTGGAAGTCTACAGCATACGCACTCTCCATAAGCACATGAAATGGTAAACGTCATTTGGTGCAACACATACTTCTGCACTGGCTATGTGCCTTACTCACATTCCAATGCCATGATTGTTGTTACTTGAAAGCTGTAGGACATACCACAGCCATCCCACGAAAGGCCAGCGGCGCTGATATTCCAGTCACATAGATATGGGGCTATTAATAACTCCCGGCCATAGCAGCCCACATCGTGCCATCAGGCAACAATTGCGCTGCAAAGTGCCACAGTGTGGGTCGAAAAGTCTTGGTGTTTCATATACAGTCAGTCAGTGAACAATTTTTATCTTTTACTTACGAGTTCTTTCGACTGAGTTATTTTCTGTTCATATAGAGTGTAACACCATGGTTGTTAGGGCAATTTATAATTTGATAAGATGGCAACATAATTATTGACAATGTTGGACCACATGTAACCCATCTTCATGCAGTCTAAAACCTGTATAGCAATATAGTAAAGAACTGTCGTTTTAAAAACTTATCAAACTGATTTCCATCTTCCACGTGCGCAGTGTGATCTTCTTAAAACCCAGTGGACAGATCGCACAATACTGTTGCACAGCCTGCACAACATAAAAACATATGACAAACGACGCATTAAAAATACTCTTTTTTAGTGTGATAGATGTCGAGCAGCACCGAAGAATTACAAGCAATACTGTGTTCCTTAGCCAGAAATGTATATCTTCCTTGGCTAGAGAACATGGTATTAGAGACTGGAAGCTGCGATTTGTAACTATAGAATCGATGGTATGTTTAATCATAAGGAATACTGCCTCATATATCAAGACCACCAAACATTATTTACAAAGTGCTTCACTGTATTCTGTGCTAATCACTTATATGTGTTGTAATCAAATCAACAGCTTACAGAAGAGTTGTTGCCTTATGTTTAACAGTGTTCTGTAATTTGTCAATTGGGGTAATAAAAATAGTCGCAACTGAACTGGTGTACAAGTAAACTTTTGAGAAAGTCAAAGCTGAGAAATTAACTATGTTGTCTGTGTCTGTAGTTTTAATAATTTGCCTGCAAAGTATGTGGAGGTTGTTAACACAGTCTCCAACAAGGACATAGAAGCATCATACGTAAGTGTTCTAACTAATCTGGAGTTACATATTTTTTCAAGGGCATTGTTCTCTAGAAGGGCGCTTAATGTAGATATTCGAGAATTAGGATTGGTTCCCACAAATAAAGTAGTTCAACAAATCTTCCCACAAATAAAGTAGTTCAACAAATCTCAAGAAAAGGGACTAATATATCAAACAGACTTAAGCCATTCCGTATTAAAGAAATTACTTCTTTAAGTGCAGTGAATGTGTTGCACTAAGAAACAAAAATTTTGAAAGAACTCAAGAAAAGAAAAGAAAATATTTGGTGAAAATAACTGCCATGAAGGAAGCAGTAATCTGCTACTGGAAAAAGAACAATCCATGGCCAGTGTCCAAACAAGACTTACAAGTTATTTTTAACACAATATGGGGAAAAAACTGTTTATTAATTGAGAATGCGAAATTACAGTGTTTACTTAAATTACAATATAAAGTGGCCACTTGTTTGTATAGCTTGCTGAAAACGATGTATTTAAGGGCATTTACAGCACAAGAGGGCACACGAAATCTGTTTATAAATCTCTATTCCATTTTGAATTTGCTTTAATAGGATGGTTATATTGGATCAACATGTGATGGACTGGGCGTCGTGCATATAGCAGCCGAAGAGACTTTTGCAAAGTTTAAAACTGTGGTATAACTATATTTAATGGTCACTAATTTGTTAAAGTGACTAATGTAAAGTCCTGTATGCCACAAGACTTGCACAAGAATGTGTAGTGGAAGAGTTTTAAACGTACACCAAAGGAGATGTAGCCTGCTACAACGATTGTTTAATGGAAAAACCAGAAGGCAAAATTAAAATTCACAAATGCTTTAACTTAGAAGAATTTCAAGAAAAAATGGAATTAATTTTTAGGGTCATATATGAGGTGGTTTGTAGGAATATAGTTAGATATGTATTACAATTTAAAACTTAACTTCTTTGTTTCTATCGAATTACAGGCCGGAAAGAATTAAATGATTTACATGTAGATTTAAATAAGTTAAAAATTAGGTCGGATGCTGTTAAGGATAAACCATCAAAAATGGAGAAAGAGAGTTGTTTTTGGTGTATATTGCATGTTCAAAAATTAATAAGGGATTTGTGTCGGAATATCTGTGTTCTTATTCGTCAGCCTATGAAAAGTCGGAAAATAGCATTCTTTTACAACTTGTTAACCACCTTCCAATTCAATAAAGTTCTCTGTTATTACTTATTTTATTGACTAAAGAAAGTGGTATTACCAAACTGGGAGCTACAATTTGTAATTTCAGTGACTGACCCCACACATAGAACCAGTGTTTATAATGCACAGCATGTTTCCATATGGTATAAGTTATTGAACAATGTTCTGGAATGCATCCAGTAGCCCATGGCTTTAGAAATGCATTTGTGTTTTAACAGCAAATGGTATCTTAAATCTAAACTTAACGCCTCAGAAATAGTCAGCTTTTGAATAGTGGCTTGTAACTATCTATTGCACCCAAGTGCATAGGCTACTGCTATCCTCCCCTAACGTCATCCTCGTTAGACATAGTATTAAAGCTGATAGTTACAACTTCTCATACTGCTAGGAATTTATCACGGTAAAAACGTAGATTGTGTAACAGTGTTCTGCGATGTATCCGCTGTAAGAACACCACACTGTGCATCTAGGAGGTGGAAAGTACTTTGCAGAGTTTTTAGACCTGGGGAATAGGTACGTTTAGCGACAACTCGTTTTCTACAGTGACGAATTAACATTTAGACTGTGTGGCAATCAGTTACACAGACTGCAATATCATCAATTATTCTATAGTCATCTTATCGAATTATAAAGTGCAATGACTACAGAAACGGACGGTATTAGGTTAATATATTGTTTGCCGCAGATATAAGAGACACTGAAGAAATGGCAAGTAACAGATGAAAATCCTATGACTGACTGATAGCGTAACAAATATCGAGACTTTTCAATGTATTTGCAATTTCTAGCACAGTAATGTAATAATATACACCAACAACTGTTATATTTCTATTATTTCATTAGACAACCAGTTTCAACGCTCCAGTCACGTCATCTTCAGGTCCGTCGCATAAACGACACCAAGTACCACTCATGTGTGTTAAGACAAGGCACCACTGTTCATATCTGGTTTGGTAGATGTCCGAACTTCATGAGCATGTGTGAAGAGCACAGATCACAGATGGTAATACCTGCAGGCGGTAATAGTGTAAATTTTTAACAGAAAACTTTGTATCACCTGCAAAGAGCTAATTAATATACCTCTACTGACCAATGATGGTCACGAAACAAGCAAAGAGAAATGTCTACAGCCTACTTTCACATATGGTAGTGCTTGTGATACGTCTGCAGGCCCTAATAGCTTATCGTCTTAACAGGGAACTTCGTATCAATTACAAAGAGCAAACTATTATATCTGTACTGCCCGAAGACGTCAATAGAGATATTCTACTTAGCTCTTTGCAATTGAAACAAAGATCTCTGCTAGAAAGTTACTCTTTTACAGCCAGCAGATGTATCACAGGAATTATCACATGTGAGGGTGTGGTACAGACAACTGTCTTTTCTTGTTTGAGGTATGTATTTTCCATGACTTTTGCCCCTTCGACATTAATCATTGTGAAGCGTGTTTCCGCCTTATAAGTACATATATGTATGTTGTTCCCACATTCTTGCTTTTTATATTATTATTTTTGTGTATATTTCATAGTGTTAATGGATGTCCCATGATTATGGTCTATGACTGGACGAGTACACACGCAGATTTTTTGAATAAACAGCTGATGGTTGAAGATGCATTTTGTCATTAAAAAAAGCCTGTTAGGTTTCAACAGTACAGTTGTCTTACTGGTTCATTAGTCTCTGCCTTAATGAAGCAGACACAAAAACTAAAAATCGATCAAATTCCGTAATTTTAAAAGTATAAGTGTTCAAACAAAATTCTTTCTCATTTTAAAGTTTGGTTAGATGTTGAAGTTGGTCATCACTGTCATCATTGGGGGAGTGGTGGCGGTCGGAGAGGAAAGAGGTGGTAGGTGTGAGGGGACAGGTAACAGCTAATATCTGACTGCACTCAGGGATAATGGTCTAAGAAAGGTTGGCAACCACCACCCTAAAAAGTTACTGCACAGGAGTTTTATCCTCTTAAGGTTTGTGACACTAGTGTGTGGAATGCTACAGAGGCTAATTGATTGGAGAATTTATACATTGGAATGTTATTGGCGTACAGTTCAGATGACTAAGAAGCCAGAAACCTCGCATTTCTAAAAATTAGACCAAGTTTAAGGTCAAAAGCATGTAGTTTTAGAAATACATCTGAAAGCACGCCAGCCATGGTGGGGAATGTACACTGTCCATAGCTAACAACCAGTATTTGCCTACATTCCTACCCAATGACATAGCATTGGTATGTCCATTTACATCTAGTGCAGGTAGAAGTGGGGCGGGCCACTGGACTGTATGGTTTGGTTGGGGAGTACTACATGGTCTTGCCCAAACAGTCTCCACAATGCAGGATCTCTGGATGTGGGGAGTCAGTTTGCAGTGAATAGCTGTAATTTGCCTATCATAAAGTGGATCCAGCCTTTGGTAGGCGGTTGGCGCATGCACACTCCTCTTGGTGGGCTGCTGCGTTGGCAAGGGCAGCATGGAAGAGACTTCCCTGTGTGGTATCTGTTTCAAGAAGCAAATGTTCTTGCCCTATTCTACCCTATAATAAAACACACACTCACAGACACACACACACACACACACACACACACACACACACACACACACACACACACACACGCACACACACACACACACACTCATGCACATACACACACTTCCAGCACTAATTGTTAAACAATAAAAATCTCGTATTTATGTTAATTTACATATCTCTTTGGATAGTTATCTAGAAAACTGGTTGAAACTGTGTAGTTAGGCAACACTGAAAAGCAGTCACAAATGGGTGGCTGAAGACACCGCATGGCTTGTTTCTTCCCTATATGACCGAATAATAGCTTGGGGAATACATGCTAATTGATTTTTCATGTCACTGAAAGACCGAGACTGGGAAAAGCATCATTTGTCCAGGTAAGGAGATATCCTTTGTCCTAGAACTACTACAAGGGAGGGAAAGAACTTTGGAGATTATGCCCTTTATCACAGAACCATAGGCACAGATTGGCATGAGAAAAAAATCTTTTGTTTAAAAAGCACACTTGAATCTGCAGGGAAACAAAGGCCTCAGGGGAATGATGTCATGGGAAAACTAGAAAATCTGGCAACAATACACAGCATGTCGATATCCCAGGTCAGTCACTTCCAATTCCAGCAGGACAATGGCACATCCTGTATTTTTGAATTTCACTTCAGTTTGTACTTAGGACAACCCTACTTCCGAAGTGTCATCATAATAGTGGGGGCAAATCCATTTATTGCAATTGGTCTATTTTTGAATTTCTCACGAAATTATGAATTTCCTGACATTTTATATATAGGGCAATTTGCCAGTTCGGAGAAATCAGCCAAAAGTGCATGAAGTCATCGACGACATCATTAAGGGGAAGTGAGAGGGATGGTGGAGGAGAGGTTGGAGGGATGGTAACAATACAAAGTGTGCCAGAACCATCACTGCCTGTCTACTAGGCTACATGCTAGAAATATTCAGCTGCCTAGACCACACAAAATATTTCTTTATTTAAGGCAATCGGTTTCAACAGGCTTTGCTGTCATCTTCTGGTCTTAAAAATCACCTTTTTAGAAACTTGTTCATCTTACGTTGTACCTCACATCCATATGATTAATTGGAGTGAGGTCCAGCGTAAAATGAACACGTTTCACAAAGAAGAAATTTCTAATAACTGAAGATGACAGCAAAGTCTGTCGAAAGCAGTTGTCTTAGATAAAAAAAATATTTGATGCCACCTAGGCTGTTGAATGTTTTTAGCAAGTAAAACAGATTGCTCCTTCAGTATTCATAAGATGAGAAAATTATTCTACTAGGCTACATTCGCTGCTGCAAAACTTTCCAAATATCTGCATCAACTTTGATGCTGATTCTCAACACAGCGTTCGGCAACAGTCCGTGTAATTGGCCCACGTAACATTTGCCACACTTTCAAGGAATATAATAAGGGCCTGATACTCTCAAGTCGAGATAATTTTTAACGAGTAGAACATTTCTTTAAATATCCTAGGTTGCCAGAAGATTAGTGTGATTCCTTGCTTGTTTAGATCTTACTAGTTGCTGCACATATGCCGGTATGGCAAATTCTAATCACATCCCAAACACAACATTAAATATAGTCTGCTCAAAACTATTAAAGAAGCAGTCTTATACAAGAGAATGTAAGGTGCATTAAAAAGACTTAACAAAAGAAAACTCATATCGATTTGACGTACAGACATTGTTTTGGTGTCATTCTATAGAAAAATACGTCAATTGGTTCACCATATATCTAAAAATGTTAAAAGTGACTTCCATTGGTTATGTGGCACACAGCCCATCTGAAGTCGATTTCTTGACAAACTAGCTGCAGCATTTGATGCGTGACTTGTTTACTAGGGAGGTAGATTCTGGCTTTGAGATCTGACAGAGAAACTGGTAAGGGCGGGACAAACAAGGCACCCTTAATTATTCCGCGAAAGAAAAAGACAAGAGGTGTCGGATCTAGTGAACGTGAGGGACATGAAACTGACACTTCTAAGCTCATTCGCGTGCGAGGAAAGCGGACATTTTATGAAGTCTCAGACGGCTTACCAAACAGTAAAACTGGATCTGGTTTCCATTCAGATGACATCAAGACTAGTCTGTAAGTCGTATGAATAAATTTGTACAAATTTTGGAAGTTGTAAAGTCATATATGTGATGAGTGGGCCTAGACGAGGTTTTAAGCAATTCTGAAAATGTTTCAAAAATGGAATTAAGCATTTATGATCTGTCAAACAGTTCAAGTGACTTGCTAGCAGCCGTCCGGTGTGGCCGAGCGGTTCTAGGCGCTTCATTCTGGAACCGCGTGACCGCTACGGACGCAGGTTCGAATCCTGCCTCGGGCATGGATGCGTGTGATGTCCTTAGGTTAGTTAGGTTTTACTAAAAACATCAAAATTGTTTTATGGATGTAATCAAGGATACAGTCATTCTTCAAGTGAATGAGGGATTGCAAACACTTACTGAAGCCTTGGCTCAGGTGGGTGGACGCATAATAGAAATGACATAAAACTGTGCTCACAAATATGACCAATGACTGTGAAAAAGTTAAAGAGTTAACGAAAAGTCCCAGAAATGCACGAACTAACGGCAGTAATCTCGTCCAAGTGCAGAGTCGGTGCACCTAGCTGTTTGTGAGAATTGGATCAGGAAAACGAAACCCTGATGCAAGGTAATTCACTTCGCAATCGCCTCATCTCTGTGAACGTAATACGGCCCATTCTTACCACTCTAATGATGTACAAGATCAGAAGATGGCTGCAGTAATGACTGAGTACTGTTCTAAGCTGATTTCACTCTGCAGCTCCATGCTGTCCCAAGAATAAGGGTTCTCTCCAGTGTACTCGCAACAAGTGCTTTCTTACTCTCCTCTACCAAACTTAGCTGGTTCTATCCGTATCAGCATCTCAACAACCTGCTGCAACAGACCTCTTGAGTTGCAACCAATGATAATTTAATAAACATGCTAACAAATACTCTGCTGTTATGGATTAACCAATGAGGAATGAGAGCACGGGGGGGAGTAAAGCCTCCGATATTTTTACGTGAAAACTCTCACGCTTTTCAAGCGAAACAACCGTTATTAATGTTTATTCTTCAAGTCTATATATTTGCAGCTCTCTGCCGATGGAGGGCTCTGAATTGTTGCCTGTAACATTGCAGTGCGTAATGCTGCAATCGAGTTTCGGTTCGAAGAATTCATCCACACATGGAGCACCCTCTCCAGAATGACTGTGACGTGTCGCACACAAACGCTGCGACATCTGCAGTAATTCGACGCCTTGGATCCTCCATTCAGTCCCGTCTTCGCTCCATCCGATTTTCATCTCTTTCGAAAACTTAAACATTCGAGGACTTCGATTAGATAATTATGAAGTGTTGCAACCAGGGGTGAGGTTCTGGCTACATCCAAAAACTCAATCATTCTACAGCAACAGTATCAAGAAACTGATTTCCCGTTGGGAGAATTGTGTTCGTCACCAGGGTGACTATGTTGAGAAATAGTATGTAAACATTGAAGAATAAATATGTAGACTGTTAATAACGTTTGTTTTATTGAAAACCAAGCTTTAAGAGTGAGACATGAGTTTCTCCTGGCATATACAACTTTCAAATAACTTCCGGGAATTCTGCCAGGTAACACTTACAGCGACCACCGATATTTCGGCGGAAGAACACCCCGCCGTTTTCAAGGAAAACTGTAACGGACAGGCGGCGTACATGCAAATTTATAACCTTGGTTCTCGGACTGAAGCAGCAAAGATAACACACACACTGAACACTAGTGCCACCAAAGATGACCAAAGTCCGAGCTATCGATAGTGGGACTATGGATTCGCAGGTGAGATAGTATTGACTCTGTCCCTCTGTTTTTTGACAAGGCAGAGAGCCGGATTCCAAACAGAGTTTAAACAGAAACCTCCATCCCTGTTAACGAGGTTGCTTGCTGCTGTAGCCAAGTAGATCTGCTATTGCCGAACATTGCTTGGATACTGGTCACCCCATGTTATATAATAACACCGAGATATTGGCATGCACGTCCAGCTATTGGGACTGTGTTACTAGGGAGGAAGTTGAGATTAAATTCGCGAGCAACCTCGTTAATTGGGATGGAGGTTTCCGTTTAAACTCTGTTTAGAATCCGGCTCTCTCCCTTGTCAAAAAACAGAGGGACAGAGTCAATGCTACCTCACCTGCGAATTCATATTCCCACTATCGATAGCTCGGACTTTGGTCATCTTTGGTGGCACTAGTGTTCAGTGTGTGTGTTATCTTTGCTGCTTCAGTCCGAGAACCGAGGTTTTAAATTTGCATGTAAGCCGCCTGTCCGTTTCAGCTTGCCTTGAAGATGGCGGGGTGTTCTCCCGCCGAAATATCGGCGGTCGCTGAAAGTGTTACCTGGCTGAATTCCCGGAAGTTATTTGGAAGCTTTAAGAGTTTTCACATTATTCGGAGGCATTACTTTTCAGCACACTGTCGTATATTCCACTCTTGGAGCAGGGTAGAAGGGAAAAAATCTAGCCCACTATACAACAGACATCTAACTACGGCCAGTGAGGTGCCCGTATGCGCACATGCGGGAACTCTCCCCCATTGCTAAAACAATTACTGTGAGCGATTCAGAGATCATCCTACCAAATTTTCAACAAACTCTCCAGATAGTCTCCTAAGGTCACAACAGCTGTTTCCATGCTAACAGGATCGTATTTTCTCCTGTCCTTGGCCAGCCTGTGTGGCCGAGCGGTTCTAGGCGCTTCAGTCTGGAACAGCGCTACCGCTACGGTCGCAGGGTCGAATCCTGTCTCGGGCATGGATGTGTGTGATGCCCTTAGGTTAGTTAGGTTTAAGTAGTTCTAAGTTCTGGGGGACTGATTACCTCAGATGTTAAGTTCCATAGTGCTCAGAGCTATTTGAACCATTTTGAATCTATTTTCCTTTAGATTCTTATCTTTGCTAAAAGGAATTCTTTTCACCTCATGCACAATGAAGATTTACAACAGGCCCTTCCCCCTCGCTAATCAAGCCTGCAGCATTCGCTAATCAGAAGCTCTTCCCTGCGTTCAAATGCCCGAAACTTTGTTTTTCACAGGACCGTCCTTACAGCACATGTTGGCCCTAGTGACGCTCAACAGCCACCAACCAGCTAAAGGCTCAAGGTTGTCACACATTACAGGACTCTTACTGGCATACCGAGAGCAAAAGAAATTTTGAGTTAATTACAATTGCAATTTTTTTACATTTGTTATTATTGCTTGCAGTTTTCAGGCAGCATTAGTGATTTGATTTAGTAGTCGAATATTCATATTGGACCATTAATGAGGTTACGGGACAGTGCCCCACTGCGAAGCGTGGGCTGTTGATGAATGACTTCACATTGTATTCATTGATGACTTCACTACCCAAGATAACTATTATAGGTCAGTATGGGGGCGACCTGGATAGTTGTCCAACACAACGGTGTTACTCCTGTCATGTAGTGTGGGGAGTCTTCGAATATGACATCTGGTCACAGCTGGTAGTGACTGACGGATTTCTGATGGCGCAGCTGTCAGTCACAAATATCCTATTTACTTATTTGTTACCTGACATGAAAATTTAATAGTCATGGGTGACTGGAATTCGTCAGTAGGAAAAGGGAGAGAAGGAAACATAGTAGGTGAATATGGAGTGGGGGGAAGAAATGAAAGAGGAAGCCGCCTTGTAGAATTTTGCACAGAGCATAACTTAATCATAACTAACACTTGGTTCAAGAATCATAAAAGATGGTTGTATACCTGGAAGAATCCTGGAGATACTAAAAGGTATCAGATAGATTATATAATGGTAAGACAGAGATTTAGGAACCAGGTTTTAAATTGTAAGACATTTCCAGGGGCAGATGTGGATTCTGACCACAATCTATTGGTTATGAACTGCAGATTGAAACTGAAGAAACTGCAAAAAGGTGGGAATTTAAGGAGATGGAACCTGGACAAACTGAAAGAACCAGAGGTTGTACAGAGTTTCAGGGAGAGCATAAGGGAACAATGGACAGGAATGGGGGAAATAAATACAGTAGAAGAAGAATGGGTAGCTATGAGGGATGAAGTAGTGAAGGCAGCAGACGATCAAGTAGGTAAAAAGACGAGGGCTAATAGAAATCCTTGGGTAACATAAGAAATATTGAATTTAATTGATGAAAGGAGAAAATATAAAAATGCAGTAAATGAAGCAGGCAAAAAGGAATACAAACGTCTCAAAAATGAGATCGACAGGAAGTGCAAAATGGCTAAGCAGGGATGGCTAGAGGACAAATGTAAGGATGTAGAGGCCTATCTCACCAGGGGTAAGATAGATACCGCCTACAGGAAAATTAAAGAGACTTTTGGAGATAAGAGAACGACTTGTATGAATATCAAGAGCTCAGACGGAAACCCAGTTCTAAGCAAAGAAGGGAAAGCAGAAAGGTGGAAGGAGTATATAGAGAGTCTATACAAGGGCGATGTACTTGAGGACAATATTATGGAAATGGAAGAGGATGTAGATGAAGATGAAATGGGAGATATGATACTGCGTGAAGAGTTTGACAGAGCACTGAAAGACCTGAGTCGAAACAAGGCCCCCGGAGTAGACAATATTCCATTGGAACTACTGACGGCCGTGGGAGAGCCAGTCCTGACAAAACTCTACCATCTGGTGAGCAAGATGTATGAAACAGGCGAAATACCCTCAGACTTCAAGAAGAATATAATAATTCCAATCCCAAAGAAAGCAGGTGTTGACAGATGTGAAAATTACCGAACTATCAGCTTAATAAGTCACAGCTGCAAAATACTAACACGAATTCTTTACAGACGAATGGAAAAACTAGTAGAAGCCAACCTCGGAGAAGATCAGTTTGGATTCCGTAGAAACACTGGAACACGTGAGGCAATACTGACCTTACGACTTATCTTAGAAGAAAGATTAAGAAAAGGCAAACCTACGTTTCTAGCATTTGTAGACTTGGAGAAAGCTTTTGACAATGTTGACTGGAATACTCTCTTTCAAATTCTGAAGGTGGCAGGGGTAAATACAGGGAGCGAAAGGCTGTTTACAATTTGTACAGAAACCAGATGGCAGTTATAAGAGTCGAGGGGCATGAAAGGGAAGCGGTGGTTGGGAAAGGAGTGAGACAGGGTTGTAGCCTCTCCCCGATGTCATTCAATCTGTATATTGAGCAGGCAGTAAAGGAAACAAAAGAAAAATTCGGAGTAGGTATTAAAATTCATGGAGAAGAAGTAAAAACTTTGAGGTTCGCCGATGACATTGTAATTCTGTCAGAGACAGCAAAGGACTTGGAAGAGCTGTTGAACGGAATGGACAGTGTCTTGAAAGGAGGATATAAGATGAACATCAACAAAAGCAAAACGAGGATAATGGAATGTAGTCAAATTAAATCGGGTGATGCTGAAGGAATTAGATTAGGAAATGAGACACTTAAAGTAGTAAAGGAGTATTGCTATTTAGGGAGTAAAATAACTGATGATGGTCGAAGTAGAGAAGACATAAAACGTAGACTGGCAATGGGAAGGAAAGCGTTTCTGAAGAAGAGAAATTTGTTAACATCGAGTATAGATTTAAGTGTCAGGAAGTCGTTTCTGAAAGTATTTGTATGGAGTGTAGCCATGTATGGAAGTGAAACATGGACGATAACCAGTTTAGACAAGAAGAGAATAGAAGCTTTCGAAATGTGGTGCTACAGAAGAATGCTGAAGATTAGATGGGTATATCACGTAACTAATGAGGAGGTATTGAATAGGATTGGGGAGAAGAGAGGTTTGCGGCACAACTTGAGTAGAAGAAGGGATCGGTTGGTAGGACATGTTTTGAGGCATCAAGGAATCACAAATTTAGCATTGGAGGGCAGCGTGGAGGGTAAAAATCGTAGAGGGAGACCAAGAGATGAATACACTAAGCAGATTCAGAAGGATGTAGGTTGCAGTAAGTACTGGGAGATGAAGAAGCTTGCACAGGATAGAGTAGCATGGAGAGCTGCATCAAACCAGTCTCAGGACTGAAGACCACAACAACAACAACCTGACATGAGACAATATAATGCTACCATTTGTTAACAGGACAGTGCTTGTCCACACATCGCATGCAGCTACATGAACTGTCTACAAGACGTTGACGTACACCCTTGTCCAGAAAGATCCAGATATTATTCCCCGATGGAACGTGTGTGTGACCATGTCGCATGTCAGCACCATACCAGTGGCAGTATTCAGGAAATGAAGGACTAGTTACAAAACCAGTGGGTCAGCTAGCTTCAGGATAAGAGACTACGTCTTCATGACACTCTTCCCAGCAAGTCAGTGCATGCATCTGGGCCAGACGTGGGAGAGATGTCATACTGCAGTTCGTTGTAAATTTCAGTCGATTCTGTAATCTATGGAATAACATCTCTCACTTTCTTAAGAGGTGAAATTTAATTTCGATTTCTCTTCAAGTTCTGGGTCCTTAATTTCTTTTTGGTTAAATAGTGTGTGTTTACGATGCTTTGTGGGTGTTCTGAACAGACTTGGGGGCCAACTGGAGCACTGCACTTCAGTTAGGCGATGCGATTGCTACACGGTGACAACGCGTGCAGACATATAAGGAACTCAGGCAGTTACCAGGGATATTTACGAGCTTCTCACAGGAGAGCGACGAAAGCTGCGACACAATTTCCGATGAAGCGCTCCAGCGCCGGGTGCGTCGCCATCTGCGGCCACCCGACGGACGGCGACCGCCACGTAACACGTATCTAATATAGCGTCGCACAAGCCCGGCGAATTTATGTGTGCGCGGCTGGGGGCGGCGGCGACGGCGGCGTCGCGGCGGCCAGCTGCCGCGGCATATTGCGCCGGTGCCGGGCCAGCGGGTCAGCCGGCGGCGCGGCTCATCTACATATCTGGGGCCGCTCCTGCCTGTCTGTCGGCATGCGTAGCGCCATGCTGCGGACTAGCTAGGGGAAACACCACGCAGGCAGCTCTGGGCGCTCTTTGATCAACTTGGCAGCACGCGCCGGTGCTTTCTGACTAGATCACAGACAAAACGTAAACAACACTCACACACATATATAATTTCTCATACACAAACAGCAGTTGACCGGCGATGCCTGGTGAAACGTTGTTGTGATGCCTCGTATAAGGAGGAGAAATGCGTACCATCACGTTTCCGACTTTGATAAAGGTCGGATTGTAGCCTATCGCGATTGCGGTTTATCGTATCGCGACATTGCTGCTCGCGTTGTTCGAGATCCAATGACTATTAGCAGAATATGGAATCGGTGGGTTCAGGAGGGTAATACGGAACGCCGTGCTGGATCCCAACGGCTTCGTATCACTAGCAGTCGAGATGACAGGCATCTTTTCCGCATGGCTGTAACGGATCGTGCAGCCACGTCTCGATCCCTGAGTCAACAGATAGGGACGTTTGCAAGACAACAACCATCTGGTTGCATCCGTGTTTGAACGCACACTGGATGCGTGTATTCGTCATCGCCATACTGGCCTATCACCCGACATGATGGTATGGGGTGCCATTGGTTACGCGTCTCGGTCACCTCTTGTTCGCATTGACGGCACTTTGAACAGTGGACGTTACCCTTCAGATGTGTTACGACCCGTGGCTCTACGATTCATACGATCCCTGCGAAACTCCACATTTCAGCAGGATAATACACGACCGCATGTTGCAGGTCCTGTACGGGCCTTTCTGGATATAGAAAATGTTTGACTGCTGACCTGGCCAACACATTCTCCAGATCTCCCACTAATTGAAAACGTCTGGTCAATGGTGGCCGAGCAACTGGCTCGTCACAATACGCCAATCACTACTCTTGATGAACTGTGGTATCGTGTTGAAGCTGCATGAGCAGCTGTTCCTGTACACGCCATCCAAGCTCAGTTTGACTCAATGCCCTGGCGTATCAAGGGCGTTATTACGGCCAGAGGTTGTTGTTCTGGGCACTGATTTCTCAGGATCTATGCTCTCAAATTGCGTGAAAATGTAATCTCATGTCAGTTCTAGTACAATATATTTGTCCAATGAATACCCGTGTATCATCTGCATTTTTTCTTGGTGTAGCAATTTTAATTGCCAGTAGTCATAAATCTAAAAGCGGTTTTCGGCACATGTTAGAGCGTCGAGATGCACGGGTGTTTTTGTTTGTTTAATGTTTTTAGGGCTGGTATCAACGAAGATATTGAAGTAAGTACTTTAAATGTGACTTTATACTTTCTATAACTGCATTCGATAGCTGTTGAGAAGACAGTTTCAGTTATATAACGTTTCTTAATGTTGACGTTGAAACCTGTCGTAAAAAAATTCGAGAAATGTACCACAAAGCGAGAGCACGGTGGCCGCAAACAGCATTTCCGGTGCAAATTGTGCCAAGCAGGCGTCCCGGACCAGGCTGCGTAGTTGTTTGCCGTAGGTAGGCGATACCCGTGGTCTAGGAAGCATACGAAAAACGGGAGAAGGACTTTTATTGAAGAAATTCGAACAAAACACGGCACGATTCTCAGAACCCAGCAGGATATCATGAACGAGATTTATCGCTATTATTGCGAGCTATATTCTGTACATCAAAGTAGTGATGCTTCCTTGGAAGAATTCCTTGACATCCTAGCCCCACAGCTGACAGAAGATGACAACGAAAATTTTCTCGAGGTTGTCAGTGAAGAAGACGTGTATGAGACTCTGTGCGCCTCGCCACCAAAAAAATCCCCAGGACCGGATGGTCTGCCAGCAGAATTTTACGTCCGTTACTGGCCAATAGTAGGTGCGAAAATCACGGATATTGTAAATGAGGTTATTCAGGGTAAAATGATTCCGGCTGAGTTTAAGGAGAGTAAAATTGTTCTGGTGCCAAAAAATAATGGAAACAAAGATTTAAATAACTTTCGTCCAATTTCATTGCTGAATTCTGATTATAAATTAATAGCTAGAATAATAAACAAGAGAATTTCATGCCTTACAGATAAAATTATTAGTCAACATCAGAACTGTGCGCAAGGCAGAACCATTTTTCAAAATCTAGCGGAATTCAGGGATATCATTGCAATAACTTCTGTAACAAACATAAAGTGTGCTTTATTGTTTTTAGATTTTTATAAGGCGTTCGATGTAGTAAACCATGAATATCTTCTACAGACATTGAAGAAAATAGGTTTCAACGATAGGGTTATACAGTTGATTAAGAACATAGCAACTGGAATAAATGCTAAAATAGCGGTGAATTGTCAACAATCCAGGCCGATGCAAATACAACGAGGTGTTCCTCAAGGAAGTCCTCTGTCCATGTCGCTCTTCGCAATTTCGCTGGAACCTTTCCTCCGACATGTCCATGCTACATTAAAAGGCTTAACATTATCAGGAAACAAAACAGTTATAAGAGCCTATGCTGACGATATAGGGGTAATTATAAGGAATAATGACGAGGTAACCACGCTAGCAACAGTGATTGATTCGTACTGTAGAGCATCTGGAGCCAATGCAAACGGAAAAAAAAGTAAGATGTTAAATCTCAGAGGTTTTGATAATATCAACGTCGAGTGGGCAAAATTAGTCCGACAACATAAAACACTTGGGATCACCCTGACAGCATGCCCTATGAAAATGACGGCTTTAAATTGGAAAGTTGCAGCAGATAAAGTGCAAGGAGCCATTGTAGAGAACTTAACTCGATATATGAACCAAGTTCAAAGAACACAGTATATCAACTCATGCATCCTTGCTAAGGCTTATTATACTGCCCAGCTGTTTCCAATACCGAGAATGATAGCGAGGAGAATAATGTCCAAAATCACAAAATTTTTGTGGAGAGGTGAAGTGTTCAGAGTACCTGCTAAAGTAGCCACTTTAGATCCTAAAAATGGTGGACTAGGATTAACTGATATAACGGATAAAGCCTCTGCTCTTTTTATCAAAAGGCAAGTTAATTTAATAAGAGACTCGCGAGAAAGCATAACCAGCCAACTTTTCGAGATCATTAAACCTCCAAGCCTGCTTCCCCCGATTGACGTGCAGAATATCAACAGTCGCTTACAGCACGTGAGGATTTTCTATGTTGAGTTTAGTTATGTCAGTGTCGAACTCAGGCAGTCCCGACACTTAACATCGAGAGCCATAATGCGGGAACGAAAGAAAAGCGAAGGAAGAAACAAAATAGAACGACAGTTTCCAAACATTGAGTGGACTGAGATTTGGAAAAACATTAGTTCTAATGTGCTCACGTCTAATATAAAAACGTCATGGTACAAGACAGTTAACAACATAGTTAGCACCAATGAAAGACTGCACGCAATCGGACTCTGTGAAACAAATTTATGTCAACAATGCCATCTAGTTGACACAGTAATTCATCGATATACTTGCAGTGGTCACATGAATAGTTGGAAGTGGATCCGGGAGCAAATAGCTCTGATTACAAGAACATCCCCTGAGTATATATCGCTGTCATTGATACACAGGCCTGAAGCACGCTATTTCCCAGAAGCAAAAAATAACGCTGTGTACTGGTTGCTGGGAAATTTTGTTAACTACGTCCTTAACAAATTAGGATCCGATAGCATCATAGAGTTCAAGGTACACATGCTGTGTGAGTTCCACAAAATTAGAAGCTATTCGAATCACAAGAAAAAGTTCGGTAATATGCTAAAAATTGTATTTGAAAGAATGGGCATTGGTTAATATAAAAAAGAAGACTGTGTTGACAGTGATGTATTGTAGTTACCTTAAGGATACTATTTAAGATTTTACAGTATATTTATGATGTGTGCTTTCTGTACTTCAGAGAGTAGTTTTTTGAAATTTATAAGCTAATGTACAGAACTTATGTGACATTGAGATTGTGTGTCTAATAGTGCCAAACACAAATCATGAAAGGTGCATTATTGGATTATACTAGAAATTTGGAAATAGACAGTTTTTATAGAAATCTCCTTATCGATTGGTTAAAACCATAAGATTCTATCCGATAAATGTAATATTCAATGGCTGGTACATTGCCCTGTTCATTTTTGCAGTGAAAGACTGATTATATAAATCTGATCACTTCAAATACTTAGATTCAATTAACGTCCAGTAAGTGTAGTTGGAAGGCTAGTCAACTTTATTATATATCTCCTTTCCGCCATTCTCAAGTATTTATGCTTAATTTAATTCCTTCTGGTGATTTAGTCAGTAACACAATCTTCTGTTGTCTTTCCTTAATGTCAGCGCAATTGAAATGATCAAACCGCTTTGTTCAAATAACTTCATGTATGTATAACTTAGTATGTATTTGCAATGTGTAACATTGTTTTTTTTTTAATAAAGGTTTTATATAAAAAAAAAAAAAAAAAAAAAAAAAAAAAAAAAAAAGGGGTAGCGTCTTTGATTCTTAATCAAAACGTCTTCGGTCCTGGGTTCGATCCCCAACCCTTCCTAAATTTTGATAAATAATCAGCATTGGCGGCCTAAGACTTACGGTATAAGAAGTCAGCCTCATTCTGCCAACGGCCTTGTCAAGAGGGCGGATAGAGGTTCAGGGCACTCTCGTGTCCTACGGGTGAGAAATTGCCCCTAAAGACAGAAGAATCAGCAAAGATCAACGACATGAGGATGCAGAACGCAATGGAAACCACTGCATTAAAGATACGTAAAGTGTATCCACAGGACATGTGGCCTGTAATTGAAGAAGTGTCATGATGATCTCTCCATTGGCAAAAGATTCCGGAATAGTCCCCCATTCGGATCTCCGGGATGGGACTACCAAGGGGGAGCTTAAAATGAGAAAAATATTGAATAATCAACGAAAGGATAACGTTCTACGAGTCGGGGCGTGGAATGTCAGAAGCTTGAACGTGGTAGGGAAACTAGAAAATCTGAAAAGGGAAACGCAAAGGCTCAATCTAGATATAGTAGGGATCAGTGAAGTGAAGTGGAAGGAAGTCAAGGATTTCTGGTCAGATGAGTATCGGGTAATACCAACAGCAGAAGAAAATGGTAAAACAGGTGTAGGATTCGTTATGAATAGGAAGGTAGGGCAGAGGGTGTGTTACTGTGAACAGTTCAGTGACCGGGTTGTTCTAATCAGAATCGACAGCAGACCAACACCGACAACGATAGTTCAGGTATACATGCCGACGCCGCAAGCTGAAAATGAACAGATAGAGAAAGTGTATGAGGATATTGAAAGGGTAATGCAGTATGTAAAGGGGGACGAAAATCTAATACTGATGGGCGACTTGAATGCAGTTGTAGGGGAAGGCGTAGAAGAAAAGGTTACAGGAGAATATGGGCTTGGGACAAGGAATGAAAGAGGAGAATTGAGTTCTGTAACAAGTTTCAGCTAGTAATAGCGAATACCCTGTTCAAGAATCACAAGAGGAGGAGGTATACTTCGAAAAGGCCGGGAGATACGGGAAGATTTCAATTACATTACAGCATGGTCAGACAGAGATTCCGAAATCAGATACTGGATTGTAAGGCGTACCAGGGAGCAGATATAGACTCAGATCACAATATAGTACTGATGAAGAGTAGGCTGAAGTTCAAGACATTAGTCAAGAAGAATCAACACGCAAAGAAGTGGGATACGGAAGTACTAAGGAATGACGAGATACGTTTGAAGTTCTCTAACGCTATAGATACAGCAATAAGGAATAGTGCAGTAGGCAGTACAGTGGAAGAGGAATGGACATCTCTAAAAAGGGCCATCACAGAAGTTGGGAAGGAAAACATAGGTACAAAGAAGGTAGCTGCGAAGAAAACATGGGTAACATAAGAAATACTTCTGTTGATTGATGAAAGGAGGAAGTACAAACACGTTCCGGGAAAATCAGGAATACAGAAATACAAGTCGCTGAGGAATGAAATAAATAGGAAGTGCAGGGAAGCTAAGACGAAATGGCTGCAGGAAAAATGTGAAGACATCGAAAAAGATATGATTGTCGGAAGGACAGACTCACCATACAGGAAAGTCAAAACAACCTTTGGTGACATTAAAATCAACGGTGGTAACATTAAGAGTGCAACGAGAATTCCACTGTTAAATGCAGAGGAGCGAGCAGATAGGTGGAAAGAATACGTTGAAAGCCTCTATGAGGGTGAAGATTTGTCTGATGTGATAGAAGAAGAAACAGGAGTCGACTTAGAAGAGATAGGGGATCCAGTATTATAATCAGAATTTAAAAGAGCTTTGGAGGACTTACGGTCAAATAAGGCAGAAGGTATAAATAGCATTCCATCAGAATTTCTAAAATCATTCGGGGAAGTGGCAACAAAACGACTATTCACGTTGGTGTGTAGAATATATGAGTCTGGCGATATACCATCTGACTTTCGGAAAAGCATCATCCACACAATTCCGAAGACGGCAAGAGCTGACATGTGCGAGAATTATCGCACATTCAGCTTAACAGCTCATGCATCGAAGCTGCTTACAATAATAATATACAGAAGAATGGAAAAGAAAATTGAGAATGCGCTAGGTGACGATCAGTTTGGCTTTAGGAAAAGTAAAGGGACGAGAGAGGCAATTCTGACGTTATGGCTAATAGTGGAAGCAGGGCTAAAGAAAAATCAAGACACTTTCATAGGATTTGTCGAACTGGAAAAAGCGTTCGACAACATAAAATGGTGCAAGCTGTTCGAGATTCTGGAAAAAGTAGGGGTAAGCTATAGGGACAGACGTGTCATATACAATATGTACAACAACCAAGAGGGAATAATAAGAGTGGATGATCAAGAACGAAGTGCTCGTATTAAGAAGGGTGTAAGACAAGGCTGCAGCCTTTCGCCCCTACTCTTCAATCTGTACATCGAGGAAGCAATGATGGAAATAAAAGAAAGGTTCAGGAGTGGAATTAAAATACAAGGTGAAAGGATATCAATAATACGATTCTCTGATGACATCGCTATCCTGAGTGAAAGTGCAGAAGAATTAAATGATCTGCTGAACGGAATGAACAGTCTAATGAGTACACAGTATGGTTTGAGAGTAAATCGGAGAAAGACGAAGGTAATGAGAAGTAGTAGAAATGAGAACAGAGGGAAACTTAACATCAGGATTGATGGTCACGAAGTCAACGAAGTTAAGGAATTCTGCTACCTAGGCAGTAAAATAACCAATGACGGACGGGGCAAGGAGGACATCAAAAGCAGACTCGCTATGGCAAAAAAGGCATTTCTGGCCAAGAGAAGTCTACTAATATATCGGCCTTAATTTGAGGAAGAAATTTCTGAGGATGTACGTCTTGAGTACAGCATTGTATGGTAGTGAAACATGGACTGTGGGAAAACTGGAACAGAAGAGAATCGAAACATTTGAGATGTGGTGCTATAGACGAATGTTGAAAATTAGGTGGACTGATAGGGTAAGGAATGAGGAGGTTCTACGCAGAATCGGAGAGGAAAGGAATATGTGGAAAACACTAATAAGGAGAAGGGACAGGGTGATAGGACATCTGCTAAGACATGAGGGAATGACTTCCGTGGTACTAGAGGGAGCTGTAGAGGGCAAAAAACTGTAGAGGAAGACAGAGATTGGAATACGTCAAGCAAATAATTGAGGACGTAGGTTGCAAGTGCTACTCTGAGATGAAGAAGTTAGCACAGGGAAGGAATTCGTGGTGGGCCGCATCAATCCAGTCAGTAGACTGATGACAAAAAAAAAAAAAAAAAACGACTGCGCTACAAGAATAAAGCTTTATTTCTCTTTGAACCAACTTACGACCTGCGAATGTTGTACATGGAAATACGACACAGGCCAGAATCTAACGTGTCACAAAGGGCTTAGGAAAACTATTTCACATTTGTTTATCCTCCCAGACTTACATGAGCTGAAACAGTGCTGTTGAACAACTGTCTGAATATACGCTGCACTAAATTATACCACACAGGATACATTCGTTGAACTAAACATTTCATTAAAAATACTTTGGTGACAATCTGTAGATCGCAAAATAAATATTTTCCTTAACGAAACGTCATTTCATGCTGAACGTAAGCGCGTAATGACAGTGTTACTAGCTACGTGCAGTACACGCTGTCGACTTATTTGACATCACAGTGCAATTTCGTACGCACATAAATGAAATAAACAATTTACTAACAATGATTTACTGACCATCGAAGTCAAATAACATAAATTTTGTCTTAAAAGATATTTTTATCCATTATTGAAGCATGTGTTAAAATTGTGATCATGCACTGGAAAAAATTGTTCAAATGCCTCAGAGCACTATGGGACTTAACATCTGAGGTCATCAGTCCCGTACAACTTAGAATTACTTAAACCAGCTAACCTAAGGATATCACACACATCCATCCCAGAGGCAGGATTAGAACCTGCGACAGTAGCAGTCACGCTGTTTCGGACTGAAGCGCCTAGAACCGCTCGGCCACCGCGGCCGGCCGGACTGAAAAGCCCATTTGCAATCACGTTTCGAAAGTACGATGAACAGATACGATTATAGTGGATGTTATGGTACTGTATTGTATGTTAAACGTGGACCTAGAAACGTCGGAGAGGCTCCGTCCCTGCAGCATCCACAGTGGTCCAAGACCCCACGACGTGTACTACAGCCCACTTCACCTCTCCGCCGCCCCACACGGAACCCAGGGTTATCGTGCGGTTGGGCCACCGGTGCCCCCCCCCCCCCCCCCCTACTGAACGTCTCACACCAGACGAGTGCAACCCCTATGTTTGCGTGGTAGAGTAATGATGGTGTACGATTATGTCGAGAACTTGTTTGCGCAGCAATCACCGATATAGTATAGCTGAGGCGGAAGAAAGGGAACCATCCCGCATTCGCCTAGGCAGACGAAAAACCGCCTAAAAACCATCTACAGACTGGCTGGCACACCGGACCTCGACACTAGTCCGCCGGGCGGATTAGTGCCGGGGACCACGGCTAACCGGGCGGGCGGATGTTACGGTAGAGCATGCACTGGCCACTCGACGACACATACGGTATGGCGTAGTTAGGGCTTCGCCGCAAACTGTGTCTTTGACTGCTCCACAAGGAAACAAATTGAGAGGAATCAGATTGGAGACCTCTCAGGCCACTTAACAACAGAATTTTGTCCTGTCCAACGTCCAAGAAGGTGCTGACTCAGTATTTGGGTTGCAAACATAGAATGAGAGAGATGGAGAACCGTCGTGTTGTAGCCACATACTCTGCAGAATATCCGGTGGTAACTCTTCTAGAAGAACCGCCAGATAGTTCCTTAGTAAGTGTGGGTACGAATGTCAAGTTAGAGCGCATGAGATGAAGTAGGATCTCGTAATGTAATTTCCTATGATGCCGCACTATGTGCTTACGCTCCACTGCCGCTGATGTTGCCTTTATGAAGCCAGTGTTGATTTTCGGATGCCCAAGATTGCGTGTTATGGAAATTTACGTTAGCGTGGTTTGTAAATGTTGCTTTATCTGTAGAGAGGACACGCTTGAAAAACGAGGGGTCGTTTCTGAGTTGCTCAAGGGCAAACCGATAAAATTCTGTACGACGTTCGAAATCACGGTTGTCGAGAAGCTGATGTAGCGACAGATGATAATAATGGAAATTCTGTCGATGCAGGATACGAGTGACACTTATGTGGCTGACTCCACGTTCCTTGGCAGTATGTCTCTTACCAGTAAGCGAATTCATTACCGTCGCAACCAGCGCAACATCTTCGTTTTTTCTGTCAGCTGCAGCCTTTTTTGTTGTCCTCTTTTTGACGTTCATGAAGCCGGTTCACTCTAGCTTCTTAGTATTTCGTGCAGTTGCCTGACGCCTCAGCCATTGGTAATGCGGATAGAGACCCTATACCGCTGCATTGTTTCACGGTATTTGTTTTACATTTGCAATATAAAAGTTGTATATCCAACTTCTCATTGCTGTACCTGTCTGTATGCAACGAATAATGTAGCAGAAATGAGCGGCCTACAGTGCAGACAAGTAAACGGGCAAATGTGTTGACATTCTGACACAGCGTGGCGCCAGAGCTCTGGTTGGCGGCGTTTTCACCGCTAATGCTGATCACGGCAGGTGTGTTCTCACATTCTAGGACATTTCTCAATTTTTTTTACTACTGGTTTCAACGTCAACATTAACAATCGCTATAACACAGCAATTGTTTCCTCAAGAGCTATTGAATGCAGTTATAAACGCTATATAGTTCTATTTTTAAAAACATACTTGCTTCAATATCTCCGTTGATACTAGCGCTAAAAACATTATCCAAACAAAACAATACGTGCCCCTCGACGCTATAGCATTTCCGAAATCGCATTTCGATTTGTGTAACCGTTCCCGAAATAAAAGGGGTACTATATCTTACGTGGCCAACGGCCTTGCCACAGTGGTAAAACCGGTTCCAGTCAGATCACCAAAGTTAAGCGCTGTCGGGCCGGGCTAGCACTTGGATGGGCAACCATCCTGCCTGTCGAGCGCTGTTGGCCAGCGGGGTGCACTCAGCCCATGTGAGGCAAACTGAGGAGCTTCTTGATTGAGAAGTAGCGGCTCCGGTCTCGGAAACTAACATACGGCCAGGAGAGCGGTGTGCTGCCCACATGCCCCTCCATATCCGCATCCAGTAGCGCCTAAGGCCCGTGGATGACACTGCTGCCGGTCCGTACCTTTGGGCCTTCATGGCCTGTGCTGGGAGGAGTTCATTTTTTTTATATCTTACGTGGGTCACCCTGTATACATGGCGGCGCGTTTCTACAGCTGAAAGACGGTGTCTATTCAAATTTCCCATCAGTGTTCGCGCTTCGTACGGAAGACAGACCGCCGCGTCTGCAGCGGTCAAAAGCATTGATACGACACGAAGGCGTTAGTTAGTCAACAGACGTAAGGCTATAATGGATAGAGGTGGATGGTCAACACCAATGGACAAGAAAAAGGAGGAGCAGCGCGTCCGCACTGTTTAAACTGTTAATTTCTTTTGTACCGCTGTCGAAAATCATGCCAAATGTTTAGTATGTCATCGGAACCTCATGTATTTAAATAAGTACTCGACTGAACGGCACTTAAATACCTGTCACAAAGATCAGTTCGAAAATTTGGCCGGCCGGTGTGGCCGAGCGGTTCTAGGCGCTTTAGTCTGGAACCGCGCGACTGCTACGGTCGCAGGTTCGAATCCTGCCTCCGGCATGAATGTGTGTGATGTCCTTAGGTTAGTTATGTTTAAGTAGTTCTAAGTGCTAGGGGCCTGATGACCTCAGATGTTAAGTCCCATAGTGCTTAGAACATTTGAATCATTTTGTCGAAAATTTATCGCAATAGCAACGCCAGTCAAAACTTGAAGAACTGTAAGAAAATTTCAAGCAGCGTTACAGTGAAGTAAGAGTTCCTACCGTAAGACTCTTCATTATTTATAACGATTAGAAATAAAACTATATTTTATAATCTGATATGACACTTAGCAATGTGCCAGTCATCGAATATCAGATTGCCAGCAACAAGGAACATTTCTTTTCGGTTAATTTTTTTATTTGGGTTGCATTAAATCCCGTCGCACAGACATAAGAAAAAGTTTCAAGTGCGTTATTTTTCACCACTTTCTGAACAGTCGTCACAAACGTTTTCTCGGACAGCTAAGTGTCATTAAGAGTCATTCTTTGTTTTCGTGAATTTGTGTTTTGATTGATGGGAAAACATATGTTGTAGTTTGATCTATGTTTTCAATTAATTAGAACGCAAATATTCCAGTAGATAAAAATATATTTTGCGCCTACATTTCGCAACCTTGCTAGCGTATATGACCACTTTTCAGACAAACTGGGGGAAAACTCACCTAAAACCAATCTTTTTTTGTTAGTTTTTTATTTGGGTTTCAATGAATGAAACAATTAATTGTTAAAATGATACAAGTGTTTTACAAGTAGTATTGTACAAAATTAATTAAAAGGTTTTTTTGCCGTGGTAGGGCAGGAAACAGGTGGGCAATATTTACTCCCAAGTTACAAATGATCGCTGAGAATTGCGAAAGCAGGGAAACCCTTTGCGGCTGGGAATCTCATCAAGCATTACCTAGTCGACTCGGCGGCTTGTATTTGTCCACCAGACCTCACGGAAAAATTTGAAAAAACAGCTCTTTCACCTCAAACTGTTCCTCTCCGAGTCGAGGATATGGGCTCAGATATGGAGCAGCAATTAATGGAGAGAGCGGCAAACTTCGTTTCATTTTCTATCGCTCTCGACGAGTCCACGGACGTTGAGGACATAGCTCTTCATATTCATTCGGGTATCGACGACAATCTACGTGTCACAGAAGAATTTCTCGAACTTATACCATTGAAAGACACAACCACGGGTTTGGATATTTTTCTAGTCGTGGAAATCGTGTTCGAGTCATTGGGTTTAAAATGGTAACGCCTGAGCAGTGTAACAACGGATGGAACCCTTGCGTACGAGGTATGCGGACTGAATTCCTGCTTTACGTCAGATCGAAAATGGCTGAAGCCGGGTGTTCCTTATTCGCGGCAGTCCATTATCTGATACATCAGGAGGCACTTTGTGAGAAGATTGTCACAATATAAAAAATGTTATGGACATAGTTATTCGAACGGTTAATTATCTTCGGTCGTATGGACTCACACATTGCCAGTTCTAAGAATTTCTGGCTGATATCGAAGCGGAATACCCGGACGTCCCTTACCACGCCAAAGTAAGATGGCTGAGCAGAGGGAAGGTGCTTCATCGGTTTTTCTCCTTGAGGGACGAAATCAATACCTTTTTTGGCAATGAAAGGACGTCCAGAAGAATTATTTCGTGATCCTAACTGAGTGCCGAATTTGGCTTTCCTGAGTGACCCAACTAGTGAACTTTGAACTCCAGGGCGAAAATCACTCTGTTGTTGATTTAGTGAAGACGATTCAAGCACTTAAAAAAAAAACTTGTTTTGTGGGAAATACAGTTGCGTGAGGAGAATTGTGGACACTTCCCTGCATTAGGCAGCGTTAAGGAAGATGTGGATTTTTCAGATTATGTTCAAATCATTTGAAATCATTTGCGAGTTACAAGAAGAGTTGGAAAACAGATTTTTGGAGATAAGTGAGCTTCAACCGACCATAGATATATTTCTTCGCCCGTTTTCTCTTCGGGCAGAGGATGTCTCACAAGTGTTTCAACTAGAGCTGATGGATCTGAAGTGCGATATCCGCCTGAAGGATCGCTTTTTATGTGTAAAAGTTTGGATGACCTGTACAGCTGGTTTCCACGAGAGAAGTATCCTCTTTTTCATGGGAGTGCGGCCAAAGTTCTCTCAAAGTTTGGTTCCAGGTATATTAGTGAGCCCTTTTCTCCCTTTTAAAGCTTTCTAAATCTAAGAACCGTTCACTATTTAGCGACGAAAATTTGACTAATTCTTTAAGGTTATCAGTCTCCCGGAATATTGGGCAAAACCTAGACCAAATCATTTCCTCGAAAAAGAAAAAACACGTAAAATATTAATAGTCTTCTTTAACAATGTTGACTGTGACGGTTAAAGGTCTTTATAACATTAATTCTATTTTCTGTAATAGGGTTTCAAACTTGGTCAATTAAAATTATTACGTAGAAAACGGTAAACTAAGAATCCGATGTCTAAACTCTGGAAAGGAATACCAAAAGCTTAGCTCGAAGTACAACAAAAAGCATTTACCTGTAACTACTAACAGTAAGAGTGAGACTCGATATCCCTTACGTAAAATTATTTCTAAAATAGAATATTTATGACACTAGTTCATTTAAGAAACTGATGTATCTTTCAGAAGACGCCTACTGTCCATATGACGAGTGTGCACATGCAGTACTAATAGAATCAAACTGCGGGTCAGAGAACTACTAATTTGTTCTTCGATTCTTGATTTGGATGTTGTTTTCTAAAGCTCTGCGTAGTGATTCTGCAACACGAACAGTAATTGTTACCTAAACAGTAGATGGTTTGGTTGTTTTACGGCTTTTCGACCTCTTTTACAGAGCTGCACTTCCTCTGTTATTTTGTTTACGTTGGATCTGACCGCGGGGCAGTCCAGCGCAGAGCAGTGCTGTGCGGTCTCTCTCTCTCTCTCTCTCTCTCTCTCTTTCTCTCTCTCTCGCTCCTATGCCGACACTAGCGACACACGGTCGCATACGGGGCGCTGAACTACACTGCCTTGCGCGCTCGGAGCGTGGCCACGCCCGCCGGGCGCAATTCTTGGATGAGCTTGATACAGATTCAAGATAAAGCACCGAAACCACTATCCCCCCTTATGACAGCGTAGGCAGGCGTCTGGCGCTTCTAACAATACCATCACTTGCAAAGTAGGTTAGAAATCAGATTAATAATGTTGCTCACGCAGCAAATGTTCCCTTTATCGGGCAACAACAAATTTATTGACTGTGGATGGTATCGTCAGAATGGAAATAATGAAGTCACTGTAAAAAAGTCATTAATTTTAGCATTTATCTTGAATACATCCTGGAACCGCGCGACCGCTATGGCCACAGGTTCGAATCCTGCCTCTGGCATGGATGTGTGTGATGTCCTGAGGTTAGTTTGGTTTAAGTAGTTCTAAGATCTAGGGGACTGATGACCTTGGATGTTGAGTCCCATAGTGCTCAGTGCCATTTGAACCATTTTTGAATGGATTCCCACGTAGATTTCGTCGAAGTTGTTATGGCTCATCTTGCTGATTCTAGGGTGATTCCACCTTGACTGCTAGAAGGTCCAGATCTGCATTTTAGCAATATTTGAAGACCTAACAAATGCGTTTTTCAGGAAATTCTTAATGATCAAACAATACCAGATCAGAACAATGGTATGGTAGAAATAATTTTTGACTTCGTGTTCAAGATCCACATTTTTATTAAACTTCTTGTAAATTTACATATACTTCCTCTTAATTGTCACATCATCAAGCAAACAGTTTCATATCAATCTTCATATATTTCATTTCCACTTTAACCAAACACAAGACTCGACTGTTCTTTTAAAAAGCGAAATAACAACTTAACTTCTTCAAAGTGAAACAAAGTGGCCGTCTCGGCGGTGACTTCTCGCCACTTTGTGTAGAGGAATACGTAACAGCAGCGGCAGAAAGAAAGGTTCCGAAAGCATACTTACAGGAAGTCCATGTCGGAATGATCTAGACGCTTCAAAGAAATAAAAAGAGAGTAAAAAGGAGGAAAAGTGGAAAGCAGCCGAGGAGAGAAAGGCAATAAAACGTAGAGTGCGAACAGCATAAAACACAACCCTTTAAAAACTCATTTTGGTGATAACAATGAAGAGACACATTTTCCATATTAAGGCCAGAAGAACAGTGGATTAAGTACCAGTTGTGCTCTCTCTAGTCTCACGAAAGTTGTACGGGAGCTGAGGAATACAGTTTGACTTTTATTTGTGAAAAAGTATAATTAGATTCTTGTTGTACAGTAACATATATTTAGTTCATTGTCACAACACTTTTATATCTCTTATCTTAGTGTTTAAGGCTAAGTAGCCACTTTGCCCTCTTATGTCGAGCAAAGTGGCCGTTTTGCCACTTTGAGTAAACAGAGTTTTTTAAAGTACTTAATCTGATTCTAAAGTGATTAAACTGTTCTGTATTTTACTTCAATAGCAGTAGATTATAATCTGATTTGTATGCATTTCCGTCCATTAGGAAATAGGTATACCTTAGCCTGGCCCCTTAGCCCAGCTCTCCCCTATCTAAACTGGCAGACGCTTGAAGACAGACGCCAACATTGCCGTGAAAATGCACTTACATGTATTAGAAAAGAGTAAGTACTCCGCTCTTGGAGACGATAGTCAAGGACTGAAATTTGTTGTATAAAGCTGTGGTCGATAACTGGAAGAGAGAGATAATCTACTAAAAAAGTCTCAAGAACCAGAATGAAGTGAGGAATGAAGGATCGTATTACAAACGCCTATTTATCTCTCCAGCAGTAGTTTCAGCGCGCTCAGAGACATTTAAGCAGTCGCTCTTTCCACGCTCCAGTTATGAATGTAATGGGAGGTTGACCTACTAACTGCCGGCCGCTGTGGCCAAGCGGTTCTAGGCGCTTCACTCCGGAACCGCGCTACTGCTGCGGTCGCAGGTTCGAATCCTACTTTGGGCATGGGTGTGTGTGATGTTCTTAGGTTGGTTAGATTTAAGTAGTTCTAAGTCTAGGGGACTGCCATTTGAACCATTTGAACCTACTAACTGATTCTATGTCAAGTAACCTCTGTCATGCACTTTAATGTGGTTTGTAGAGTACTGATGCAAATGCAGAGGATCTTCTAAACTAAATGGAATTCATTGCGAAAGTCGGTACCCCATCCTTAAACAAATCCCGCCAATTCCTTCGACGCAGCAAACAGTGGTGAGACGGAGTTTTCGTCTTTCGTAGTCTGCTGGCTCCCTCATTACAGGAGACGACACGACGCCCCTGTTCCGAGGCAACACTTTTCGTTGCCGATGAGGAGTCCAGCCACTGGCTGGCCCGCGTCACCAAGGTACTGGTTCCCTAGTTCCATAGGTGGCGAAATATGAGCCTACAGCTACGCTTCCGCTTGATGTTGCAGCTATGTTCGCCGCTGGAGGGCTGTTGGATGTTCATCTGCAACAGTTGTTCACCTCAGGTGCTCTCGCTGCAACTCCAACTGACGTGTGTTGAAGCTGGGTTGATTGATAATGTGGCGAACGGCTGAAGCCGTTCTAGGAATGGCGTCGGCGATATTGGTTTAAAATAGTTCAAATGGCTCTGAGCACTATGCGACTTAACTTCGGAGGTCTTCAGTCGCCTAGAACTTAGAACTGATTAAACCTAACTAACCTAAGGACATCACACACATCCATGCCCGAGGCAGGATTCAGTAAAGACTTTTTTAGTAGATTATCTCTCTCTACCAGTTATCGACCACAGTTTTATGCAACAGATTTCAGTCCATGACTGTCATCTTCAAGAGCGGAGTACTTATTCTTTTCTAACTCATGCAAGTGCCTTTTCACGGTAAAGATACCGTCTGTCTTCCAGCGTCTGCCAGTTTAGATAGGGGAGAGCTTGGCTAAGGGGCCAGGCTAAGGTATACCTATTTCCTAACGGACGGAAGTGAATAGAAATCAGTGATTATAATCTACTGCTATTGAACTAAAAATGCAGAATAGATTAATCACTTTAGAATCAGATAAAGTACTTTAAACAAATCAGTTTACACAAAGGGGCAAAACGGCCACGTTGCCCGATATAAGCGGGCAAAGTGGCTACTTAGCTTTAAAGTCAAAGATAAGAGATATAAAAGTGTTGTGACAAAGAACTAGACATATGTTACCGTACAACATGAATCAGACTTTTTCACAAAAAAATCAAACTGTATTCATCAGCTCCCGTACAACTTTCGTAAGTCCAGATAGAGTACTACTGGTACTTAATACACTGTTCTTCTGGCTCTAAATTTGAAAATGTTTCTGTTTAGTACATACACTCTGTGTCTTCATCGTTATCACGAAAATGAGTTTTTCTAGGGTTGGGTTTTATGCTATTCTCACGCTTCATTTTACTGCCTTTCTTCTCTTCGGCTGCTTTCCGCTTTTCCCCTGTTTTACTTTCTTTTTCTTCTTTTTATCTCTTTGAAGCATCTAGATGATTCCGACATTTACCAAATATAGATCACATCCGATTTTATAAAGAACAGTTAGTAGAGGATTTGAACACTCTTCTTTTATGAATAGTAAGAGGATCAACAGCTTGACTATAATTTACAAATTTCGTGTGTTAATCCCGCTAAGCTCCACAGCCAACAATCCTGTCGCTGCAGTCGCTGCATCCATGTATAGCTCCAAGGAACAAGAGAACTACACAACTTTTGCTAGGTATGACAGACGACGCGGCAAGGCGCTCCTATATATATAAGGCTCCAGATCTGGGGAAACACTCTAAGATTGAGAGAGATAATTAGAATGGTCTTTGTCGTACACAATAAATGCACACGCCTCTGTCTAGGTAAGATGATAAGCAAGTACATGTAGCTGACAAGATGCGGGTACACACAGAGCAATTGCAGTTAAACCCCCTGAGGCGCGAGTAAGTATTGCTAAAACGCCTTAAGAAACACCAGTTAAGGTGAGCTTAAGCAAAGCATAATATTTCACTCAGTAATAGCCCTTCGTAATTCAGTTATGACTAAAACACATTAGTGAAGGTTAGAAAAAATACATTTTACTTAATTACAATTACATTTCAAATTCACACCCAGTACCTGATACAGTACGATGACATTGCCACCGGGTACAGTGCCACTCACCGGTGTTGCCACTTCAATTCATAACATCGCACCACAAGGGGGTGCACATAAGCGGTTTACCAATTAACCGAATCACGTGGCTTTAAGGAAGACGAAGTATAAACTATTGGCCACTCTCAAGCCAAGGCACACTCCAGAACCAATAAATACATGTTATTCGCTGAAGAAGAGACAATAATATTGCACCAATTTTCCTGTAAACAGGAAAACACAGGGCCAGGATATCAGTGCCTACTGATATTCTAGCCCTGTGGTTTTCTTGTTTACGGTGCACTCTCCCCAACGCTAATTATTCCTTCAACTGCTTTTCAAATAACAGAAGGAGGCCCCCCGTCATCAGATTTCCAGAGCACGATCCCCGTCACCTTCCTTAGGGGCTACCCAACATTCGACAAGTCGCCCGGCTATCCGGCTGGGTACATGCGTTGGCAAACCAAATCGACCCAACCAAACCCTGCCGCCAGGCACTGCTGCTCCAGCCCTCCTTCTTCCGTCACGTGCCGTTCACAACTCACTCCGCCGTGCCAGGCCTCCAAACCTCAACCAGGAAAACCGAAGATAAGTCACGAGGGAGGTGACTATAGGTACCGATGCCAGAGGTAGTTAGGCCTGCAAACCGAGCCACCACGGCTCACCCATTACCGTCGAAAAGTAGGAGTTCCCGATAGCTACAGTTCATATGGAAATAAAGAATAGGATTTAACGTCCAGACCCTCTCGCGATCATTTTGAGCTGTTAGCAGTTCAGGATAGTCCAGGATGTTTGGCTCTCTCCCAACCTCACCGTAGGAGCAGTACTGTATATGACAAGATTCTGCTTCGGAGATCGCAGATGACAGTAACAGGGAGGGAGATGGCACCTAGAACTATTTCCTGCGGTTCCAACCAAGTGTTCCCCCCGACGACTGTGACCAAAATGAGCAATGCTGTACACATAAGCACTACACCCGAAACAGTTAAGACATTTTGTTATTAACCAGCTACCTCTGTCTCTCATTCCTGCAGTTGTACCGTACTGGTATTTTCAGAAGATAGTGCCCCACAGCAAAGAGCTGCTGGTTCAGTTTCGGTCTTCGGACTATCATCAGATACGTAAAAGAATTTACATAATGACACGGTAAGCGATATAAAATCATTGTCGGCAGACAATAAAATCGAAGAATTCTTCACTGTTGTCACATAGTAATATAAACAACATCGTCAGTCATAATCTGTGCCAGACAGTGCAGTCTTTCGTGCTATATCGACCGTCAGCATTAACGTTGAGAACGATAACATTCTACATACATAGAATATGCCTTTGTTCCTAACATTAATACTAATATTGCATGAATGAGTGCACTGCTGGCACGTTTTATGATTGACGACGTTCTTAATTATACTATGCGACAATAGTGACGAATTCATGGATTTTATACCTGATACCATTGATTTTATGTCGACTTGTAGGATGTTATAGGATGATGGTCCGCCGGACGGTGTGACCGTGTGGTTCTAGGCGCTTCAGTCTGGAACCGCGTGACCGCTACGGTCGCAGGTTCAAGTCCTGCCTCAGGCATGGATGTGTGTGATGTCCTTAGGTTAGTTAGGTTTAAGTCGTTCTAAGTTCTAGGGGACTGATGACCACAGATGTTAAGTCCCATAGTGCTCAGGGCCATTTGAATTTGTTGATGGTCCGTGGATTTGTTCAACAAATAAATTTTATCAGCAGCTCTTGGCAGTAAATCGTGACGTTCCTCAAAGTATTGCAGTTTCTTTGCAAATAACGTCATATTCATTTGTAACGATTCTTTTTTATTTACTTTTGCAATCTCGGATTTGTACCTTTTTAAAGCATCTATGAAATACCATACAACGTACTGATAAAAAAGATGGGGTGACGGTATCTACAACCACATTTTGTAGATTGTTGAGATTTATACACTATGTTACTCTTAATGATAGTATAGTCATTGATAATTACTAATAACGTAGCTAGGTTTGTTACTGACATGGTGGTTGTAGTTGCGACAGGCAATAACGTAAGACGTTGGATATCAAAGAGCAGCTACTAATAGTAAATTACCGATCAAGGTTCTCCATTTTATTTATTGTAATCTTGAGTTGACTGTGTAGCTATATCACCTTGTGGTTTAGCTATCTAAAATAGTATGCTTATATTACATTACAGTAAATGCTTAGAAAATTTTTCATTCTGAGGTCCAATCGTTCATCCAGTATGTATTTCGTTGTTTTTTGAGGGCACTATAAATCTCAGTTTCTTCTACAGAATCCATTAATCTGACATACTCCACCCTATGCTATGCAATACTTTCAACGATTCCTCTCGGCATTAGAGGACTTTTAACGCACTCAGGGACGTTGTAGAACATGATCGTTTTGCTGGTCCAGGTGTTGCGGTGTTGGGTGGCATAATGTTGCATAGGAGCTGTACGGCTACTATCTTTTTTTCGTGTTCAATGAAAGTGATGCGCGCCGCCTTTTTATTGGATCTGAGCAGTATGGGACTTAACATCTGAGGTCTTCAGTCCCCTAGAACTTAGAACTAGTTAAACCTAACTAACCTAAAGACATCACACACATCCATGCCCGAGGCAGGATTCGAACCTGCGACCGTAGCGGTCGCACGGTTCCAGACTGAAGCGCTTATAACCGGTCGGCCACTCCGGCCGGCCGCTCCATTTTTATTCAGTGCATTATATTTCATATTTGTACACTTTATTTTTCAAACAGAAGTCTTCAATAGTCAATATCTTACGCCACAGAGCTTCTGAGAACAAGGAAAGTGATCCTTCCAGAATGAGATTTTCACTCTGCAGCGGAGTGTGCGCTGATATGAAACTTCCTGGCAGATTAAAGCTGTGTGCCTGACCGAGACTCGAACTCGGGACCTTTGCCTTTCGCTGGCAAGTGCTCTACCACCTGATCTACCGAAGCACGACTCACGCCCGGTACTCACAGCTTTACTTCTGCCAGTATCTCGCCTCCTACCTTCCAAACTTTACAGAAGCTCTCCTGCGAACCTTGCAGAACTAGCACTCCTGAAAGAAAGGATATAGCTGAGACATGGCTTAGCCACAGCCTGGGGGATGTTTCCAGAATGAGATTTTCACTCTGCAGTGGAGTGTGCGCTGTTTGGAAGGTAGGAGGCGAGATACTGGCAGAAGTAAAGCTGTGAGTACCGGGCGTGAGTCGTGGTTCGGTAGGTCAGATGGTAGAGCACTTGCCCGCGAAAGGCAAAGGTCCCGAGTTCGAGTCTCGATCGGGCACACAGTTTTAATCTGCCAGGAAGTTTCAGAGTGATCCTTGGTTGTCAGCGACATTGTTATTCCCAGTAACATTCAGTGAGAAGTAATTGAGGGAGTTGGGTGATAGTAACGCTGCAGTGCGCTTTGGAAGTAATCAGCTTAGCACAGATATGTAAATGCTATTTAGATGGCAAACTATAATTTGGTACAGATTGGTTTGAGTACTGTGAAGATACTTATGTAAAGTTGTCGCTGTATTGCTTGCTCGTGCGTAATTTATGATGAGTTTGGGGTGATTTTCTCTTTGTTGGTTCGAGTCACTTAGGTTATTATTCAGACGTGACCAGGTAAAAGTACGTGTTCACTTGGTTTGCACTCAGCGTTGTAGACGCACCAGTGCTTTACCATTCTGTTAACTAATTTCAGGGAAAAGTAATATTTTTAATAAGAAGTATTTTTTGTGAAGATGATTGTAATTGTTAAGGAATGAAATTAGAAGTGTAGTTTTTGAGTGCTAATCTCTTCTGCATCATTCAGTCATTCAGTATATGCAGTTTCTACCACTATCCCCTCACGCAAGTTTTATCCTCTAACTATGTTTTGGCGCATTGCACGCAGTAGAATACAGTCATTAAAAGATATGTGTAGTGTGCTTAACATAGCTGTACATTCTTGAATTGCTCTTCTGCTGGACTTTCTTTTGTTTAGCTGGTTTGCTGCAGGGCTCAATTTTAATGTTAACTACTTTATAGCAGAACCTATTTTCTGTTGACCCAGGTAAGTCACATAATTTGTTTGGGCCTGTTTAACACCAGTCTGGACAGAGTAAGCTCATTCACAGTTAATCTTTGCATTTCAAAATTATTAAGTTCAGTTTAATATACATCTCAGACATTAGCAGTGAAGTGCTACATACGCTGGTGTGTCGCCTAATGTCTGCAATTTTATTTAGTCAGTTTTGGTACGTAGATGAAAAGGCCATTTTTATAGCAGAATTTTGTACAGTTATTATTTCAGAATTCCGTTTGCAATTTCATGTTGAATTTTTACTCTGTTTGTTTTGTGTGTTGGAGCCGCAAGTCATGTACTGTGACGTCACATATTGCAGCACTGTTCACTGCACTGTGCAATACACAATTCCACGGGACACCTTAGTTAATATGCAGTTTTACTTTTTGTAAAAGATAATTGCAATACAGTTATACAATTTCAGACATTTGGCGACTTTTATCAGACAGCGCTTACGTAAGCAAACCAGTTGCATTGTTCATTGTAACAATACAGACATGCACGGAAATTTTGAAGAATAGGAAACCAGTCCAGTTTAGTTCACAACAACAAAACAACATAAAACATGAACACTTACCGAGTACTGACCTCCAAATCGTCGAACTGGGCACACTCACAGGTCGACGTTATTGTGGTACTGTATTTGTTCCCCATGTGCGTCTTTTTATGGGTGCATTCGGCCCTCTCTCCATTTTTATGAATGGCAGTGTGTGACGGCATCGAAATGTGCAGGTGAAGGAGCCCTTGGGACGAGATGATATTCGACTGCTGGACTTGCTTGTTCCTTACCTCGACTTAAATCCCGTCGAGCACGTGTGGGATGCGTTATGGGGACGTACTACTGCACGGCTACACGCAACAATGACCATACAGCTGCTGTCAACCATGCTGGTGGAGGAATGGAACGTCGTTCCACAATAACTCATAACGAACTTTGGATCCAGCATGAGAGCACGTTACAGAGCATGCAGCTGGAGACCATACACCCTATTAAGAAGCCCTTCCCGTCATCTGCAGTGTTCAGGGGACCATCATTTTTGGCAGTAGCTTTAGTGTAATTATTGTCTTTGAATAAAAGTGCCATTTCAGTTGGTATCATTTCTCATTTCTTTCACTTACCATACTGTAGCAGTTATTTCTATAAACGGTCCAAATTTCATCCATCTACGTTATTCGGCAGTGACACTACATGCGGAAGTTGTTACGCCATCGCCAAGGTAGCCCCTGCGGGCCGGCAACACATCTAACACCACACGGGACCGAGGTTGTCTATGCCCAAGGCGTAAGCAATGGTAAACATCGGCTGTTTTGGAAACAGACATTCCGTGTACTACTTCCTGCAGCTGGAGGTCGAGATGGCCCGCAGGAAGTATTACTACACCAACATCTGATTGGCTGGCCAATACTATTTAGAGGCTAGAACCAGCACCGAACGTCTACACCTCCTGCCGCCTTGATCCCCCTCACCCCCTAGTTGCTCCTCTCCACTCCCATCCCCGCCCCCTGCCACGCCTTCACTGTTGTGTCCCCCCTACCCTCCATCTGTACACCCTTCATCTCCTTTCCCAAGGTGGCTTTCATCAACTCCCCCTGCCGGATGGTGCCCTCTCTCCCTCCATTTATCCCTCCTATCAACTCTGATCCTCACTCCCCCTCCTTTCTTCGTCTGTCTTTTTCCCGGGCTCCCTCTCCCCCCCCCTTCCATCCTCTTTTTTCCCCACCTTCCCTCTCTCTGCCCCCCATCTCTCCCCCGAGTCCTTTTGCATTTCCCTCCTCTGCCTCCTCTCATTCCCTCGTGCATCTGCCCTGCCCCTCTCCCCTTTATTAGTGATCTCCCTCCCTGGTTCCCCCCCCTTTTTCGATTTTTTCCTTCCTCCCTCCTTGTTCTTCCCCCTCCTCCAGGTCCCCCCCACTCTGCCTTTAGCTCAGGAGTGTCATCTTTGTGCCGCCATTTTCGTGCAGTGTTTTACAGTGAGTGTTTTACAGTGACTGTTCCGTGTTGTGTTTTTTTGGGAAGTGTTGCGAACGGCCATCATACTGTCACTGGGTGTGCTTTTTATCTCTTGCGAACAGAAACCAGACTGACGCCGTGTTTTTAAATTGTGAGTGTACTATGTTACTTGTCTGATTCCTGTGTCTTTTATTAACATTGCCAACCCCTTTTGCTTTCTGTTTTAACTTTCCGCATTGTTCCGCCATTTTGCACTTTACGTCATCGTTTTATCGCCTGTTTTTCTTGTTTCCTTTCTTCTTCCATTTTTAAAATAAAAGTCTGTAGGCTTTAGAGCAGCGTACTAAGCTGCTGCCAGCCCGCCCCCCCCCCCCTTTGGGGGGAATTGAAAATCAATAAAGGAAAAAAAAAAAAACACCGAACGTCAGTTCACGCCGAATACCGACCTCAGGGACTTCTCCACGGAAGACTACGTCTTCGCCATCGGAATAGGACTTGTAATTAAGTGTATGTGTGTTACCAGGGACTCTTGTGGGGAAGTTGCCTCTAGTAGGAACTTCTTACTGGCTTTGTGATTGACTTTTCGTTGTTATTCTGTCATTTCCATGTAGACTTACGTAAATAATAGTTATGTTGTAAAACTCTCAAATTGTAAGTTACAACAGAAGTTATTTTCGTTTTTATGCTTTGTTTCACTTATCGATCCGGTTTGACTAATATAAAATAGGTAGTCGGCTGTGGCCTTACGGAAGGAAACATCGCTGCATCTTCCTCAATAAATTTAGTACAATCGTGAAAACCTAATTCATTGTGGTCGAGTTGGGATTAGAGCGTCCATCCTCTCGAATACTAAGCGAGTCTGATAACAATAGGACAACTTCGTTCGATTCATCCCTAATGTAAATTTAGTACAATCGTGAAAACCTAATTCATTGTGGTCGAGTTGGGAGTAGAGCGTCCATCCTCTCGAATACTAAGCGAGTCTGATAACAATAGGACAACTTCGTTCGATTCATCCCTAATGTACAATACTGTCTCGTTTATACAGAGATGCAAAGAAAATTTCGTATCGTAAAAAGACCGTGTTACACCATTCCTTTCTTTCTCAAGATCGTTCACTGCACATACACGACACACATCATTCACACACTATCAGATAACACTGACTGCCTGTCCGCCCCCGGTAGCTAAGTGGTCAGCGAGACAGAATGTCAATCCTAAGGGTCTGGGTTGGAGGGTTCGATTCCCGGCTGGGTCGGAGATTTTCTCCGGTCAGGGACTGGATGTTGTGTTATCATTATCATCCATCCCCATCAAAGCGCAAGTCGCCAAAGTTGCATCAAATCGAAAGACTTGCACCCAGCGAACGGTCTGCCCGACTGGAGGCCCTGTTCACATGACTTTCTTTTTTTTTTTTTTACTGATTATTGCATTAAGATGATGTTTGGTTTCCTTTTTGCATATCGCTAAGTCCTATGAGAATGCCTCTAGGGCTATCATTTTAAAATTTCAGAAAATAGTACCTAAAGTTTCTAGGTAAACAACATGTTTAGCAGTCGGCAGTTTAAAGTACAGCAAGGTGAAAAGAAGAGCAGATGTCATGTACTCAATGATGGCTTGCTTCAAGGCTCCTTTCTTGCTCCAGTGCTATCCAGTCTACACACAGCAGGTCTGCCGAACCTCACCTGCCGCAAATTCCAATTTGCAGATGGACCTTGCAAATTCAAATCAGAGAGAAGTTCTTTCTGATTTCGAAGAATCCCTAACAAAATGCCTCACTATACTTTATGCGGTTTTTCAACACCGGACGACTTAGATTTAATGTTTGTACAACAGAAGTATGTCTTTTCCACCTCTCGTACCCTCTATCATCAGCCAAGATCAGCCCACGGTTCGGTCCTCATATCATAAATACAACGAGAAGCTTAGGTACGATGATTTAATATTAGCCAGAAAGATGAAAACGCGTAAACAGCTCTTCAATACAGCGAAGAAGGCACCTAGTGGATGATAGTATGCTAGGAACAAATTCATCAGTTCTCTGCGGAGCATCCGTTGTGTTGGTATTCTCTGCAGCAATATACTGTGCACTCCGCAGCGCCCATGTGAAGAAAGTTGACTTTCATTTGAATGCAGCGATGTGATCCTTTAGTGGTACATCAGACTTACAACTAAATGCTGACTAACAATACCGTCGAACATATATCCAGCTCATCTTCGTCGAAAAGCGGCACTCTAGAACTTCTGTTAAGAAACTACTAAAAATGTATCAATCCCTCTTCACAAATATTTATTTACACTGTCTGGAAAATACCTCAAATCCAGAGGACTGTCGTATGAATTAGTAGTCCAAATGCTTTCCACTGGATTCAACAGGGACGCTGAATGGATACGTGAGTGCCAAGCTACGGGAACTCGGAACCACGAACATCAGCTGCTTAAGTTCCAGGCTTTCATCACCGTGTGGAGGTGTGGGTACAGCTTAATAGACTTTGTACTGGAGAAGGTACGCGCAATAACAGCATGCACTAGTTGGGCTTTTGCATTGACATTGCAAGTGACTGTGGTGACATTCAGACAATGAAACACATTGTAAATGGGTGCCCTAACAGACGTTTCTCTGATGTTCTCAAGAGTCCACGTGAAGCATTCGACGAACCTCTCCACAGGATGCACTATTTCAATATTAGTATGTTGTTTGGGCCGTTGAATGTTTATACACTACAAACAATTGCACATATGTACTTTATGTTGTAGGACCGTTCAGTTGTTATAAAATGCATACAATACTACTACTAATGATAATAATAAATATGGGTGCCTCTAACACCGAATCATTATTCCTCCAATGAGTGAGATGTTCAAGTACAGAGGTGTGATGTAAAGGATTCCAGGGAAAAAAATATAGTGTACAACGTGTTCTATTTTTATTTATTTGTGTTACATTATTTTAATGAACATTTAACCTGTGCCATCTATATAATCATTCACCGTATACAATATATTGCTCGAAATTTAATTTTTAAGTATTTAAGTAAGTTTATCTTAGTAATCTTTTTAGTCTCCTTAAGAGACTAATTCTACAACTTTATACCATGGTATGAAATGCTATTTTTATCAGTAACTATCAAGGCTTTTTGGTGCTTGCATGTGCTACGCAGAAGTAATCCATTTAAAATGCTCAGTGTTTTAAAAAGATCTCTACGATGAGTACGATTACTGCTTTTGGGACTTATTCTTAATGCCTTTTCGTGGTGGGCGTTTGTTTCTTCGAAAACAATAATCGAAGAATTGACGGTATGTACGACTAACATCAAGGTGCGCTAGATACATACACTAATAACACGTTCAAATGGTTCAAATGGCTCTGAGCACTATGGGACTTAACTTCGCAGGTCATTAGTCCCCTAGAACTTAGAATTACTTAAACCTAACTAACCTAAGGACGTCACACACATCCATGCCCGAGGCAGGATTCGAACCTGCGATCGTAGTGGTCACGCGGTTCCAGACTGCAGCGCCTAGAACCGCTCGGCCACCACGGCCGGCTATTACACGCATCTTAGAGCATAATATACTGATGAATTTGCAACTATGTATATGTTTTCGTTTCGCCTACATTCATATGTAAAAGTTATGTGTTTGATAAGCAGTCTATAGAGATTATAATTAAGAGTCTCATTTTTTCCTGATTAAAGCTGAAGATCATGTCATTTGTTCTGTGGCACACAAAGGGCATTCGGAAAATAAGGCCAAATGTGGTTGGAATTGGAAATCACAGTGAAAATCCGATGGAAATTTGAACAGATGTTTTGAGCAGTGTGTCTGGTATGCCCGTCGAGCACGTCACCTCGCTCTTCTTACTTCTGAGCGCATAGTGATGACATAAAGATGCCCGCATGGTACCACTCTGATGGCCTACATCTGATCCAGCGTCTTACTAGGTCAATAACTTCCACATCATTCACGTCCTGCTTCTCCGCGGAGTGCATCTTTCATTGGGCCAAACAGATAGAAGTTGGAAGGTTCGATATCCGGACTGTAGGGTTAATGCGGAAGTACAGTCAAAAGTAGTTCCATGAACTCGTCCAGGTTGCACAAACTTGCGGGTTCATGGAGAAGGAGAAGTGCAGCGTTTCCGATGGGAAGTGTTTCATAAACCTCAATACAGATCGTAACTGGCTCATCCTCAATTCCGTTTCTTTTCACGTGAAATGTTGGTTATCAGGTCAACATTTTGGCACATATGAGCTGTAGACGAGCGTAGAGAATTGGAGAAAGCAATGGCGGCTGCGTTGTATGACGAAGGTATTGGAAAGTTGTACAACGCTACGACAAATATCTAAGTCAGAGCGGTGACTACGTAAAGAACCAGCTGTAGGTGTAGGTAACTATACGAAATAAAACATTTTTGATTTTGACAGTGTCTTCCATTTCGCAACCGATCAACGTTACTTTCCAAATAGCTCTCATATTCAATGTGAAGATTTAGTTATTCTTTGCTTGAATATCACAGAATGTATATCATTAGTTGACGTTTAGCAGGATGAAATTATTTGCAATCACTTTCATGAAAGAGAACGATGTGTCGAGTTCCGTGTGAGATGAAACCTAGTCGACAAGAGATGGATCAGATATATTCCATAGTGGAAGGAAACAGCTACCAACGGCAGTAACTGAAAAAGTAGAATTTTGGACAGAATTATTCTTAAGTAGAATATTACTTATTACATTCGCTTCTTCCGAACGTTTATTTGCAATAACTTCCTGTAAACGTACTCTCTGCATTCTTTTGGCATTTGTTGCCATTTGGAGATGTCAAACAATGCCTATTGGCCTTAATATTACGACTATATCCTTTTCGTACTCTCTGGTCTAGTAAGGAGAAATGCTTCACAGACGACGGGTGTTTGCCATGGTGAAATCTGCAGCGACCTGGAACATACCAAAAGACCGTAAGAGGAAGAGAAGTGAGTGGCGAGCGCGCAAATTCTAGCACTAACGTAGCGGGCCATTAATTCTCGTTTGCGTCTCGGTACCTAAGAGCGTTCTGGCAGGTATTTGGAAAGGATTAACTGGCTGTCAGTGTAAATACTCATCTGCTGCTGCCATAGGTGACAGATTTATGCACAGTAGCCTCGCGTCGCCGAGCTAGTAGTGCATAAATAAATTTAGATCGTAGGTTCGAGAATAATTAATACCAACGTCGAATCTGCGTTCTGATTTTATTACTGTTTCCACTCGTAGCGTTTGTTGATTTTCTGCTTTATATGTTTGACGACTCATACATGCTTCTGCAGGATGACGTATCTGACTTGTTTGATTTCAGCGTAGGATTTCTGTAATGAATAGAGCTAATAGCAGATATAGCAAACCTGTGTATGATAAGGCTATGCTCTGAAGGGAAAAATGGACGAATATAGCGATGTTTTTCATGTTGAATGTAGTAATAATCTTTACGAAGCCTACAATGTCTTGTTATTAATCAGTACGCGTAAAGAAACACTTGAGATCCTTGAAATTTGAAAAAATTGTTTTTAGCTAAACGTGATGGCAAAGAATTTTATTGATACCACAAAATAAAAAACACAGTTTGGTCAAAAACCATATGTACACGATTAAAAGCAATATACAAATTCATATTTACTTTTATGTAAATACAGCCGTTTCCACTTGTAATTACCTATTTCTTAATTTTATTCTGGAGTCGAATAGTCCAGGACTCTGAGCTGAGCCCAAAGCAGATGCATAAACGCATGTGTAATTAACAACGAATATAAAAAGTGAGGTTGATGGTGTGTGACACGGAGTACAAATAGATGGAGGTCGTAAAGTGCATGACTCAAACAAAAAAAGCATGCGAATAGCTACTGTACATAAGTAACGTGCTGCCTTTCGGCGTTCGTCGTGGGATATTCAGCAGATGGTCGTGTATTGGTTTTCTGGCGTTTCCACAGCACGAATGGCTGGCATTGTTGAAGGGCTGCTGGCGGGCGACTGGGATCGAGCTCGCAGCCGCAGGTTACTATGCACAACGGGCGTTCAATAAGTAATGCAACACATTGTTTTTCTAAGACAGTTCCGTTTGAACAACGCAGAATTTATTATGAGAAATTGTGCAATATTCCTGCTTCAGCCCGTATTTTCATGAAGTTCCGATAGGTGTGGGCGCTATACGTAGTGCCGGCCGCTGTGAGCGAGTGGTCCTAGGCGCTTCAGTCCGAAACCAAGCGCCTACTGCGGTCGCAGGTTCGAATCCTGCCTCAGGCATGGATGTGTGTGATGTCCTTAGGTTAGTTAAGGATATGCAGTTTTATGTGTAGGGGACTGATGACCTCAGATGTTAAGTCCCATAGTGCGAAGAGCCATTTGAACCATTTTTTAAGCTATACGTAGCCTTCAAAACGGCGACTGTACAGGAGGAGCGTTCCAAGCAGACAGCTGTCACTGGATTTCTTTCGGCGGAAAACCAGATCATCGCATTCACAGGCGCTTGCAGAACGTCGACAGGGACCTAACAGTGAACAGAAGCACGGTGAGCTGTTCAGCGAGGCGTCTGTCGTCATCACAACAAGGTCGCGCCCATCCTGTCCGGTCTCCAGCGTGCCGATTGGCCGCACAGCTGTGACTCTTGCAATGTTGGGACGTGCGGACACTCTCATTCGAAGTTATTAACGGATCACAATCAAACACCTCGCTGCGAACCTGGATGTCTCTTTTGGGGTACTCAAAGATGAGGGCCCATCTCTGCGCAGCTCTTCGCGCGTTACGAGACTGATCGTGACAATTTTTTGTCAAATATCGTCACAGGAGGTGAAACATGGGTTCATCAAATGGAACCGAAACAAACCGGCAATTCAATTCCTCCGAAGAAGAAGTTCAAAGCCGCACCCTCAGCCGGTAAAATAATGGCGAAGGTCTTCCGAGTCTCTGAAGGGGTTATGCAGTTTGACTTCCTCCCTCGTGGTGCATCGAAAAATTAAAGTAACCACATCAGAGTCCTCGTCACCACAACAATGCAAACGAAGTTTTCCTTTTCCATGACAACGCAAGACCATCCCGCGCACTCGAGATGAGTTCACTAAAGTTCATTGGACTATTCTTTCTCATCCATCATACAGCCTGGATCTCGTACCAAAACAATGGTTCAAATAGCACTGAGCACTATGGGACTCAACTTCTGAGGTCATGAGTCCCCTAGAGCTTAGAACTAGTTATGCCTAACTAACCTAAGGATTCGAACCTGCGACCGTAACGGTCTCGCGGTTCCAGACTGCAGCGCCTAGAACCGCTCGGCCACTTCGGCCGGAAAACGGATCTCGTGCCTTCCGACGTCCAACGCTGCGCACCGCGGGAAGCATTAGGTGGATGATAGGGAGGTTATTAGTGCAGCAAAACCAGTAGTCTGGTGCCACGGTGGTATACAGGCCCTCTCAGTAACATGTCGTATGTCAGTCGCATTGAAAATAAGATTTTGTAGCCAAAAGAGAGGTGAATAATACGTTGCATTGGAATTCTGAATAAATCCAACCTGTTATCAGTAAAACATACATTTTGCATTACTTATTTAACACCTCACGTGCTTGCCGCGCTGACATCTGCGGACCTTTATCAAGTCATTAATATTGTCGTTCACTTCTAATTACCAGCAATGGTCGTTCATTGGAGAGGGGCAGTGCAAGCACCGTTTATCTTGAGAGTTTTCTGTTTCTAGTTGAAACTGTACTCCTGCTTGTGAATTCCGACAGCTGTCCAAAGCAAATGGAGTGTCAGACCTCCTCTGCAGCGAGAACTAGCGTATAGGCGTCTCTTATTACATGGTTGTTGTTGTTGTTGTTGTTGTTGTTGTTGTGGTCTTCAGTCCAGAGACTGGTTTGATGCAGCTCTCCATGCTACTCTATCCTGTGCAAGCTTCTTCATCTCCCAGTACCTACTACAACCTACATCCTTCTGAATCTGTTTAGTGTATTCATCTCTTGGTCTCCCTCTACAATTTTTACCCTCCACGCTGCCCTCCAATACCAAATTGGTGATCCCTTGATGCCTCAGAATATGCCCTACCAACCGATCCCTTCTTCTAGTTAACTTGTGCCACAAATTTCTCTTCTCTCCAATTCTATTCAATACCTCCTCGTCTGTTATGTGATCTACCCATCTAATCTTCAGCATTCTTCTGTAGCACCACATTTCCAAAGCTTCTATTCTCTTCTTGTCCAAACTATTTATCGTCCACGTTTCACTTCCATACATGGCTACACTCCATACACATACTTTCAGAAACGGCTACCTGACACTTAAATGTATACTCGATGTTAACAAATTTTTCTTCTTCAGAAACGCTTTCCTCTCTACTTCGACCATCATCAGTTATTTTGCTCCCCAAATAGCAAAACTCCTTTACTACTTTAAGTGTCTCATTTCCTACTCTAATACCCTCAGCATCACCCGACTTAATTCGACTGTATTCCAATATCCTCGTTTTGCTTTTGTTGATGTTCATCTTATATCCTCCTTTCAAGATACTGTTCATTCCTTTCAGCTATTCTTCCAAATCCTTTGCTGTCTCTGACAGCATTACAACGTCATCGGCGAACCTCAAAGTTTTTATTTCTTCTCCATGGATTTTAATTCCTACACCGAATTTTTATTTTGTTTCCTTTACTGCTTGCTCAATATACAGATTGAATAACATCGGGAACAGGCTACAACCATGTCTCACTCCCATCCCGATCACTGCTTCCCTTTCATGTCCTTCGACTCTTATAACTGCCGTCTGGTTTCTGTACAAATTGTAAATAGCCTTTCGCTCCCTGTATTTTACCCCTGCCACCTTTAGAATTTGAAAGAGAGTATTCCATTCAACATTGTCAAAAGCTTTCTCTATGTCTCTTACGTGGTATGACTCAAATACTACGTGCTCAGCAAAGGCCGATTTCTCCATATACTGGAACCAGCAACGCCGTTTATATTCGATGATCCTGGTACTGAGGGATCGTCCGCCCGTTCCAGAACAGCCTTTTCCACACGTACATGATTTCAGGTAAACTCCCGTCATTGTTAGTGGGGCTCGTGTGTACTTCGATGGTAACAAGAGTGCCTGACGTTGCGAAGGACCAAAGATGAAGCAAGGAACTCGCCATAAATTTATACACAAGTATACAACCATTTTATTTCAAGTGACAAAAGCGGTTATTAAGATAGTTTACAAGGAATTTAGGAGTTAATTGCATTTTTTGTTAATGCTAATACTGTAGGATTTAGATTCATTTACGAGAAGCTCAGTTAGAGCATCCTGTTTGCCACAGTCCCAACAGCTACTGAGGAATTGTTCTGAAGATAAGTGCACAAAAAGAAGAAAAAATTTGAAATGCTCAAGAAATTTACTAGCTACGTGTCCGACTAGAACGTACCTTTAGCTGTAACCGCCACAGATACTCATACGTTTTGCATACCACGGTTTGTTCTGTTTTTAATGTCGTAGGAGTGCTTTTCCTGTTTTCTCACCTACTTAATCAGTGCTTTAGAACCTCATCGAATTCTGTCGTACTTAACACCAAGATTTATCTCTAACTCAAGCAAATAGTAAACGTATTTTGGTAAAAAATCTCGACAACTGGATGGATGGTGAAAAGTACTTGGTCGAAAGGTGCTATATACAATGCACTGGCAGAGTTACTGATTTCGAATAACTGCTGAAGCCATATGAACTATTCGTAGTACACTTATTTTTGGCACGCTATTTTCTAAGTAACTAATTACATGTTTACAAGGTACATCTGAACACAATCAACACATATTTCTAGATCGTTCACGGACATTGATGTAAGGGACCAGTGGTCTCCGATTGCTCGTTTCAGAGTAATAAAGTAATTACACTGACTGAAAAAAGATTGTAGCGGCCGCAAGGGGAGGAGTAATCAAAATGAAACTTCACAGTTTTAGAAGGTCTGTCATGTTATTTCAGTGATCACAAAATCGAGTCATCAGGAGGAAACTACATGCAACGTCTTGAGTCGAGGGAGTATGTGAAGTTGGTGCAGTGAGTAAGTAATCGAGAGAATATTACAGAGAAACTTGCCAATATTATCCAATTATGTAGTATGACGTTGCAGCCCCTCCACCTTGGATGCATGTATTCGTTTGGTGTGGCGTAATGGACCCGTTTTACCCGAGCTTGAGGATAGCTGGCGCACAAGTGGTGTAACTGATCCTTGATGTCTTGGATTCGACACTGGGACTAAGGGGACATCGGAGCTATTACCGACACGTTCTGTCGTGGACAGAAATGAGGCTCTAGCGGTCACATGAATACCTCACTATCACGCAGGCAATTCGTGGAGACAAGTACCATGTGTAGACGAGCATCATGCAGTTGAGAAATAGCACCACGACACTGTTGCATGACAGGTGACACATGAGGACACAGAAAGTTCGTGACGTGTCGTTGTGCCTTCAGAACCCCGACAATCGCTACCAGCCGTGACCTGAAATCATAACCGACGGCTTCCTATGCACCATGGCACCACGTACCTCTCCAAACCATTGAATGGATGGGATCTCAACCGAAGGGTTAAAATGTGCTTCGTGCACAATATGGTACTTGTTCCTTTTGGTGCTCATACGTGGTGAAGGATAGTCTTAATGACTAGCAAACCACCCCCAGTTTCCCATGCAGTCCAAAATCGGGCCATTATCAAATCCGAACGCTCCAGAAATCTGGATAATGCACTATTCCACCTTCTGACCTGGGGAAGATCCACAATGAGGCATCTCCCAAAATCTGTCAGATGCTGATACAACTCTCTCTCCAGTACGCGGTACCTCACCTGTCATGTAACGCTGTTCAAACCCCTGATACGCTGCGGTGACAAAAGTCATGGGATAGCGATATGCAGATATAAAGATGGCGGTAGTGTCGCATGCCCATGGCGTAAAATGGCAGTGTATTGGCGGTGCGGTCATTTTTATTCACGTGATACACGTGAAAAGATTTCCGACGGAAATTAACACACTTTGAAAGTGGAGTGGTAGTTGGAGTTGGACGTATGAGACATTCCATTTCGGAAACTTCAATATTACAAGATCCACAGTGTCAAGAGTGTGCCGATAATACCAAATTTCAGGCATTACTCTCATCTCAGACAACCCAGTGGTCGACGGCCTTCACTTAACGACCGACAGCAGAGGCATTTGTGCAGAGTTACCAGTGCCAACAAATTGGTATATCGGAGCGCCACTTAAATAATTTGACAATTCAGAGGCTTCCTTTACCAGGATATAGATTATCTGGCTGTTTATCAAGGAGTTCCTTGCTGGGTTTGGGAGTGGCCATGTACGTAAAAACAGTATTCCATTTGAGTCCATAGACGTATCACGGCACTGCACTGAACAGATATTTGAATGTTGTGCAGGGACAGTCGAATGTAGTGAAACTAAACTTCTAATTGTTGTTGTTTATAGGTCCACTAACTCTGACCCCAGAGCATTTCTGCTCAACCTAGAGAGGGTTCTTGATTCACTTTGTAGGAAGTACCAGAAATTAATTATATATGGTGACTTCTATATTAATTTCGTATATGACTGTGCAAGGAAAAGGATGTTGGTAGATCTCCTAAATTCATATGATCTGACGCAGACTGTGTTTTTTCCAACTAGGGTGCAGGGGAACAGTAGCACAGCCATAGACAATATTTTTATTCATTCTTCATTCCTAGATGGGCATTCTGTTAGTAAAAGGGTGAATGGCCATTCAGACCATAATGCAAGAATTGTAACACTAGAAGGCTTTTGTACACAAATAAATGTCACATATATACACAAACTATGTAGGGAAGTTAATCCAACAGCAACAGAGAGTTTTGTAAACCTCGCCAAAGAACGAGAGTGGCAGGATGTTTAGGTGGCGATAACACAGATGACAAATACAATGCTTTCCTCAACAAATTTCTTATGCTCCTTGAGAGTTGCTTTCCATTAGAACGTTCTAATCGGAGTACTAGTAGTAAAAGGAAGCCTGGGTGGCTGACTAGTGGTATATGGATATAATATAGAACAAAGTGGGAATTATATCAAAATGCTACTGGAAGTAGTCACAATCAAGCAACAGTGACCCATTACGAACAGCACTGTAAGGTGCTTAAAAATGTTATTAGGAAGGCAAAGCGTATGTGGTACGCAAATAGAATAGCTAATTCACAGGATAAAATTAAAACCATATCGTCAGTTACGAAGGAAGTGTCTGGTCAGCAGCACAACGTCGACGATATAAAGTCAGTTACTGATAAACCAGATATATGTACAGTGTTTAACAATCATTTTCTGAGCACTGCTGCTGAATTAAATAAAAATTTAATTTCTACAGGTAATCATATAACTCTCTTGGTAAATGCCTTTCCGTGTTTGATGTCTGAAATACTCCTCCATAGGTACAGACAAGGGTGAGATTCAGTCAATAATTAAATCACTGAAGACTAAGGACTCTCATGGACATGACGGAGTGCCTAGCAGAATATTAAAATACTGTGCTGCACATGTCAGTCTTGTATTTAGCCATATCTGTAAGTTTTCCTTTAGAAATGGTCAGTTTCCTGAACTATGAAAGTACTCAGTAGTAAAGCCGCTTTATAAAAAGGGGTAAGGGGATAATGTAGACAATTTTAGATCTATTTCTATGCCATTAGTGTCTGCTAAAGTTATAGAAAAGGCTGTGTATTTAAGGATAATTGATTATTTTATATAACACGATTTGCTATCAAATGTACAGTTCGGCTTTGCAAGTTGTTTACCTACTGAAAATTTTATATTCTCTTTTCTTTGTGAGGTACTGGATAGGTTAAACAAAAGGTTTCGAACCCTAGGTATATTATTCGAGTTCACTAATGCATTTGATTGTGTTAACAACAAAACATTGCTCCAGAAGTAAGACCATTACGGAATATGGGGAGTAGCCCACCTCTTACTTCAGCAACAGACAGCAAAAATGTCATTAATCACAATGTTAAGAATGGATATGGTGTGGGGTCTGAGTGGGGTGCATTCAAATGGGGGGTGCCCCAGGGATCAGTGTTGGAGCCATTCCTGTTCCTTATTTATATAAATGATATGCCCTTTAGTATTACAGGTGACTCTAAAAGATTTCTGTTCGCTTATGATATTAGCATGGTAGTAAAGGATGTTGTGTGCAACATTGACTCGGTTTCAAATAGTGCAGTTCATAACCTGTAGAAAATAAAGTAACGATAAATCATAGTAAGACACAATTTTTACAATTTCTAAGACACAATTCAACAAAGCTTGACGTTTTAATTTCACAGAATGAGCATATGATTAATGAAACTGAACAGTTCAAATTTCTAGGTGTTCAGATAGATAGCAAACTGTCTTGGAAATTCCATGTTCAGGATCTTTTTCAAAGAGTTAATGCTGCCACTTTTACTGTTTGAACGGTAACTGAAGCGGGTGATCGTTTGACACCAAAATTAGACTACTTTGCCTATTTTCATTCCCTTATGTCGTATGGCATTAAATTTTGATGTAAATCCTCCCATTCTAAAGAATAATTTTGGTTCAGGAAAGGGCGGTTCGGGCAATAAGTGGTGTAAGTTCACGAGCCTTTTGTCGACCCCTGTTCGCTAGTCTGGATATTTTGACATTGGCTTCTCAATATATATATATTCCTTACTGTCATTTCTTGTTAACAATATTAGCTCATTCACAAGAATAAGCAGCTTTCACTCAGTTAATCTTGGCAAAAATCAAACTTGCATTTAGATCAAACTTCCTTAACTCTCGTGGAGAAAGGTGTGCAGTATACTGCTGCTTCCATTTTCAGTAAGCTACCACAAGAATTCAAAAATCTTAGCAGTAATCCACGCGCTTTCAAATCGAAACTGAAGAGATTCCTCATGGGTCAGTCGTCCTATTTTGTCGAGAGGTTCCTTGAAAAATTAATCTGATTCTTGTTGTATTGTTGATTGGGTTTACTTAAACTTTACTTGCCTTTTTTGGGTTCTTAAACATTTCATTACTATCTGTAATTACTTTTATGTTGTGTAATTTCATGTACTGAGATGTTCCACGACCTTGCAGATTTGCTCCTGAATTTGATCCTACGGAACCTGACTTGCAAATAAATAAAATAAATAAGACATCCAACACTGCGTGAAATAATCTCAGAAATCAGTGTGGGACGTACAACGAACGTACCCGTTACGACAGTGCAGCGAATTTTGGTGTTATTGGGCTATGGCAGCAGACGACCGACGCGAATGCCTTAGCGTACAGCACGATAGCGCCTGCAGCGGCTCTCCCAGTCTCGTGACCATATTTGCTGCACCCTAGACTACTGGAAAACAGTGGCCTGGTCACTCCCTATTTCAGTTGGCTAGAGCTGATGGTAGGATTAGCGTGTGCTGAAGAGAACGCGAAATCGTGGACCCATCAACGGGCTCTATGTAAGCTGGTGGTGGCGCCATAATGGTCTGGGCTGTGTTTACATGGAATGGACTGGGTCTTTTGGTCCTATTCTACCGGTCATTGACTGCAAATGGTTATGTTCGACTACTCGGAGACCATTTGCAGCTATTCATGGATTTCATGTTCCCAAACAACGATGGAATATTTATGGAGGACGTATCACGGAGCCCCATTTGTTTCGGACTGGTTGGAAGAAAATTGTAGACAATTCGAGCGATCGACATGTATTCCATCGGACATTTATGGGACATATCCGATGGTTTGTTATCGTTCACAAAATCCTGCCCCGGCAGCACTTTCAAGTTGTGGATAGCAACTGAGGCAGCACGGCTTAATATTCCTGCAGGGGACTTGTTGAGACCATGCCACGTTGAATTTCTGCTCTGCTCCAGGGGAAAGGAGTTCGACACAATTTCAAGAGGTCTCCCATGACTTCTGTCATCTCGATGTTTGCCCTACCAGGCCCAGTAACAACAGTAAACACGAACAACACTAACTTACTTCTTTCTGTCACAGAGAATTTCAATTCTAATAATTTACATGCTATCTGATGCTGTGCCCCCGTAGAAATTTTCTCTGACTTACGACTATCAATTCCGGGTGCTTCAGCTATCAGTCAGGCATTGTATGATATATTCGATTTGAGATCTCAGTTACTTTTGTTTCTTTGAAAATACCTTCATAACAGTGAAAAGTCCTAGAACATGCAATCACCAAAAAGTGTAATACAAAACATAGAATAATGTAACAACGCATATGTGCTAAAGTTCTGTGATGTTTTTGTTGTCGCTACGAAAACAGTTCAGCATAGCGTCGATGTGCTGCGCGTTCACTGCATTCAGTGAATCAGTACCGAATGTGTATCGTGGTCTACTCTTCATCACTAGTAAACCCATGCATACTGTTGTACATCACTGTTGACGCCCAAGTAACGCAGACCAACAAACACACTGGAGACAGAACCGATCAATAGTGAAGCAAGAAATCGAGCGAAACCCAATTACTATTTCCCGATTCACCGAAGGCCACGAGTTTCTTCCACCAGATACTAAAAAATGTCCCTGAACAACAATCAAAATTTTGTCCCACTACTAGTAGTGTACTCTGCGGATTATTATGGCTCAGGAATCGGATCCCCTGCAGCAATATATTTACATGTCGATGTTATGTGACAATTCGAACCACTTGCCCTTAGGCATCACTTCCCAGGGACAGAAAGCAAACAAAAGTTTGAAAATATTTTTATGAAGCTTGGTCATCGAGATTTCAGGGTTGCAGCCGACATCTTGCCGCGATACTTCGCACCTGATGATGGCGAAATGGCTGTCAATCGAAATATTGCGGCAAGATGTCGAAGTCATCAGAGTGTTTTACATTCACATGAAGATGGCTGAATGCTTGTCAGTCGAAATATCTTGGCAACATGTCAACGTCACTGGGCTACAATTTCAAAGCCTTATGAACTAGTCATTACTTCGAGAAAACTTCAAGCATCACCTCACATAGCGAGATCAGTACTGAATACAAGCCTGAGTGAAATGGGCATTGATATTAGCAACGGCTACGAATGCGAGTGGAACAACTTTGTATCAGAACAAGACACACAGCTCACACCAGTGACATTTGCGCTTTTAAGCAGATATTTTCAGTGCAGTATACTTACCAGGACAAAAAACAGCTCACACCAGTGACGTTTGCCATTATAATCAGATATTTTCAGTGCATTATACTTACCAAGACAAATGGGAGCAGTAAAAACTGTATGAAATAAACGCAATTACTCTGTGGCGAGCAACAGAATACCATCAGTCTCATGTATCAAATGCCGAAAACAGACGCCTGAAAAATATCCAAAATTTTCTCGCTGGAGTTCGGGTTTACCTTATACACATACCGTCACCACTAATGTACCTCCGGATTACTCTGGCTCAGGACTAGTAAGGGAATCCCATGAAACTATGCAGCTACCTGGCTGTGTTATGTTGCAATTGAAATCACTCTTCTGAACTGTCCAGAAAAGTGACCTTGGGCATCTTCTTCCGGCTGGGAGAAACCAAACGGAAGTCCGAAAATTGTTTTTACAAAACGTTAGTCCGCGAGGTTACGGGACTGCTGCCGCATGAAGTGACACATTGCCACAGTATTTCTGTAGATGAACATTCAGCCGTCGCACCATAAGATGGATGAATGGTTGTCCGCTGAATTATCGTGGGAAGATACAGAAGTCATCCGAATGGTAGTCAGGCGAAATATCGTAGCAAGATTTACAACGTCATCGAGTGTTTAGCACTCAATTGAAGACGGATGAATGGCTATCGGCCGAAATATCGCAGCAAGATTTTGATCTTATTCCTGTGTTTTATTCTCACCTAATGACGGCTAAATGTCTGTCAACCGAAATATTGTGGCAAGATGTCGACGTCATCCGAGTGTTAGACACTCACGTGTTGAGGGCCGATTCCTTGTCAACCCAAATATCGTGGCAAGATTTCGTGGTCACCGGGCTACAATCCCTAAACCATTGCTCATGAAACCGAGAAACTCCAAGCATCACGTCGTATAGCGAGATTTTAGCAATCTCCGCAGAGCTCGTGCTTGAGGATGGTCGTCGACGTGCAATCCATGGTGTATTAAAGCCGACATTGCGGACAGCGTGGAAAAATCTTGAAGATGTGCGTTACCTTTAAACAACAAAAGCCGACCCATCGACTAAGACATACTCCCCTCACGGATCTGTCCTCGTTTGTTTCAGGTACGACCTGATGTACGGCGTGACGCAGATCGAGAGCTACCAGCTGTTCGGCAAAGAGGCGCTGGTGTACGGCATCCTGGAAAAGGTGTGCCTTGAAACGCTGAAAGATTACATGCAGGCGAGGTTTCAGGTCAGTGGTCCCATCCCGCGTGGCTCACACCTGCTGCTTGTCACTGCTTCGGCCTTTCCTATTCCTCGCCTGAAAGCCGCTTCTCTTCTCAGTTTGAAACTTGTTTCTTAGACAATGGTGTAGGCCAAGTAATGAGATGTGGCCTTTGTAATGACATGCGGTCTATGATTTTCTTACAAGGAATTTCAAATCAACACTAGCACTTAGTTTGTGGGCACTTAATTTGTGGCACACAAAAGTCTATGCTGGATCGAAACTCGAACCGGGATACCTACGATGTACGAACAATGCGCTACTAATCGCACTATCTGTACAGAACTCACGGTCCACCTCGATATTTCAATTACTCACTTGTTTCCAGCCTCATTTTCCAATCTCAGCAGATGCCTTACTCCCGTTCTTGTCGACTAACACGTGTCAGAGAAAGGCTAGCACGGAGAATTCGACCTAGTGCATTGATCCAGATACACTGCATGTCGAGCTGCATTTGAGCAGACGTTCCGGCCAAAGAGCCTTGTAGATCGTTCCTCACCCAACCGCAGTAGGGCGACCACGAAGTGTCTGTTAAGTAAAATAAAACACTTTTCGATTCTGATCCCACATGAGTCTATAGCATCGGATGTTCCATATTACTGGTGATGAATGGTATGGTTTTTTCCACTACTGCTAATAAATGGTGACAATTCTCACGTATCGTCTCAAGATTGTTGTACGATCTGGACAATGAAGTCTTGGTGCTGCTTAATGTTACTAGCGCTACGTTCGACTGTCCAGCAAACTAACGCCATGTAAGCAGTAGAGACTGAAAAACTAGGTACTATTAAAAAGGTGCCACATATTCCTAAATGAGATAGTATTGGCCAGAATTAGAAGAAATGATGAGTCCAGAACCCAATGTCTGATGTGATACTGGCCAATCTTCACTCTTTTTCCCATGTGTCACACAGAAATAGACCTTATAGGCAGAAATGCAAAAAAATGTTCAAATGTGTGGGAAATCTTATGGGACTTAAGTGCTAAGGTCATCAGTCCCTAAGCTTACACACTACTTAACCTAAATCATCCTAAGGAGAGACACACACACCCGTGCCCGAGGGAGGACTCGAACCTTCGCCGGGACCAGCCGCCCAGTCCATGACTGCAGCGCCTAAGACCGCTCGGCTAATCCCGCTCGGCGAGCAATGCTTGAGGTTACCAAGCGTCCTGACACATCTCTGAGATCTGCTTCGCTACATCACAGTGAACGACGCTAGTTTCCAAACGCAGCTGGATTCTTTCTGACTGTGTCATATGCATGGTCGCACGTTCTTGTAATGCCTGCACATTCTCTATGGGTTGGGAGTGCGCCAATGACATTAAATGTTGCAAGCCTGCTACTCTCTTTTAGGATCTGGACTTTAATAAAAATGGCAAGGTAATGTTAATCAGAACACTGGGAGAAGTTGTGATCTAAATGACAATAGATTTATTCAACCTTAACATCACAAGACAAAATGAATGAATAAGGAAACGTCACACAAACATTTTTATTTGACAGACTCTTTAACTAACATGGGGTCTATGGTGGACAAAGTGATCAGTCTGGGATCGACACAGGACACTATGCGGAACACTAATTGCGTTATCTCACTTCATATACATGAATCCGGCTTATGGCAACTAAACTACGACACAATCAAACATCTATACTCTACTATTCCTAAAAAAGAAAAATATAATTCTAAAGGACAGGGTGCCGAGAAACATATATTGGAGCCCTACGCAGTAGCAGCGAATACTTTACCCTCCTGCAGGACAGGGCAGCACACCACGATGCATTCGGCGACTGAAGTCATGGATGGCAGCAGTATGTTATTAATGGCGCGCGCCCGAAAAATGCAAGTACGCGGTCTCGTGTTCGGTTAATTTGGAACGCAGGTACTTTACCACGAGCCTCTGAAACCCCGGTGGATTCCAGTGTGCAGGTGTACCCGATTGCTGGTCTGACAAGCCAATCTGACTTCGTGCCACAACTATGCGTGATGGAATATGTCACATGTTTAGACGGCCGACTCAAGACAAATAAGTACACCCATGCATAACTCAATATGTGCATGATGCTAGAAACAGTACCTCTGATGGTTCAGAAGGTGACGGGCTCAGGCTCTAAGTGGCACACTAGCAAAGGACACCAGTCTCACCGTTTAGGTAGAGACCTGCAGTTCTTTACTAGCGAAGCTCTGGTACAAGAGTGATCTTTTCTTTCTGTCCGCTTTCCTCCTCAGCTCGGTAGCAAAAGCTCATTTACATCTTAGACTTCTTCCACTTTAGCACAAGCCAATCACTAGCTGGAGTATGGCATTCGAAGCTCAGAGAGCGTCCCTTGCTCTGCATACACGGATTTGACCAACTGGGAGAAAAGGAAAAAAGATTCAGTTTCGCAGCCTTTTTCTCACGCGTTTGCGCCATGTCTTTTGCTAACAACATGACCAGGATGGAACCACAGCCCTCCATGAAAAGCCTTTTATCTCTTCTGTAGCGTCCATTTCGAAGTTTCCAAAGAACGGCCATAAACTCGCTAAAAGCCTCGCGTTTTCACAAATATGTTTTGTAACTGAATCTGGACGTCTGGGTGCCAGTGACCTGTCCCACCGAAATTCGCAGAACGCACACAGATGTCCCGTCGGCTTCCTGCCTAATAAGGCCCCATCCTCTGCTTTATAGCCGGTCTACAACGCGCTGGCCATTGCAGCGGCGACTTCTCGCCGCTAGTCAGTCTACCTGGACACAAATGCTGACTGACTGGCGCCAACCAACGTGTTCTCACAATGAGGCCGCAGAACTCAGCCGTCCGGAAATGCTTCCACGCAGGTTCCGCAGAAAAAACGAGCTTCCCTGGCCCACCGTCACCATGCTTTTACTGCAGTCATTTAAATCGGCACCCTATTCCTTTGAACGCAGGTAAAGCTTACCGTTATTCTTTCCCTAGAGCATACAAGCAAGAGCATTAACCACTGCCCACCATTCAATTGAGGTGTGAAGTCAAATTGCAAATCATATTCCCTAAGAAAAAGAAGCGGCATAACACTAAATCAGGAGTGAGAGTGCCCTGCAATCTCTCAATGTTCCCTGAAGCCAGGAATCCGACGGACTGGCCAGGAGTTGGCCACGCTAAGGGACCTCCAAGCTAGTCTATCGCCCACGAAATGTGCAGTGATGTACTGTCGTACAGTAAGTAGAAACCGAGAAGGAAGGGGTGAGGGCGGGGGTGGGAAGTGCCTCGTATTTTAAAAACCATAATCGTCCTTCCACAATGGTAACATTCTCCAAAAGCGCTGGTAACACAGTGCGCAAGAACATTAAGACAGCCTAGATTACTCAATACTACAAATCGCTGGTCAGAAATAAAACAGTCTATATCTCAACACGTATTAATTCCCGGACATGCAATTATAGGAACTTTTCTTCTAGTTTTCACCAATACTACCTCCTATGGGAACATGTGACGTTTTTTTAATAATCCTACATTATTACCGTTTCTAATACAAAGTGTCACAAAATAGCGCAGACGCTCCTTGAACAAAGTAGATATATATTTCTCTTTACATGCCACTACTGATAATAAAAAATTACAAATGAATTGAATAAATGTTCATTTAGTGTACTGTGACATTAAAATATGCAGGTGCTTTTCAGTTTGAACCAAAATACATTATTGCATATTTAATAATGCCTATCACAATTTATGTTGCCACTCACTGTAATTCAGACACGTAATCCACATGCGACAATGCGTATCACTCGACAGCACAGTAAATATAGAATTTTCTGCATTCCTATGTAAAACATGCGTTCTATTTTCACAACAGAGATGTGTGTATCAAGTGACAGTTAGTAGATTTCGGCAAAAGTGTTGCAAAACTTACAGGATAAACACGCAGACAATACAGAACACAGTAAATATTTCCGGTGAACCAAATTTTTCGTTATCATTTGCAGAATCAATACCACTAGAGATCATATGACATGCTTAGCTTATGTGAAGGAAGATATCGTTCTGGTGATGTGGGCTGCCCTATAATAACCTAAAGGAATGTAGTCGAATTAAGTCGGGTGATGCTGAGAGAATTAGATTAGGAAATGAGACACTTAAAGTAGTAAAGGAGTTTTGCTATTTGGGGAGCAAAATAACTGATAATGGTCGAAGAAGAGGCGATATAAAATGTAGACTGGCAATGGCAAGGAACGCGTTTCTGAAGGAGAGAAATTTGTTAACATCGAGTATAGATTTAAGTGTCAGGAAGTCGTTTCTGAAAGTATTTGTATGGAGTGTAGCCATGTATGGAAGTGAAACATGGACGATAAATAGTTTGGACAAGAAGAGAATAGAAGCTTTCGAAATATGGTGCTACAGAAGAATGCTGAAGATTAGATGGGTAGATCACATAACTAATGAGGAGGTATTGAATAGAATTGGGGAGAAGAGGAGTTCGTGGCACAACTTGACTAGAAGCAGGGATCGGTTGGTAGAACATGTTCTGAGGCATCAAGGGATCCCCAATTTAGTACTGGACGGCAGCGTGGAGGGTAAAAATCTTAGAGGGAGACCAAGAGATGAATACACTAAGCAGATTCTGAAGGATGTAAGCTGCAGTAGGTACTGGGTGATGAAGAAGCCTGCACAGGATAGAGTAGCATGGAGAGCTGCATCAAACCAGTCTCAGGACTGAAGACCACAACAACAACAACAACATTGTAATAATGTGCTCATCTGATGGTTTGCTGCTTCAAAGAGTGTGGCAGTCGATGATACTACAAGACATAAGTTAAACATATAGACCCACTCTGCGACCACTAGGCTTCAAGGGCGACACCTAGTAACACTACTGTGCATCAACGGTGGCGTGTCCAATGTTGCTAGGAGACATCAAAAAGTAAGTTATGCATATCGCTCCACACTAGGACCACTGTGCATGAAAGGTGGCGTATTACCAGAAAAAGTGACCTGTTATGGATTTCCAGTGTGCAGTGTTCTGGTTGGATGTGGGACAACAGGTGCATCACAGCGTAGGAGTGAAATGGCGTGGAAGACTACGCTTAAACTGCAGACGGATTCACAGTGAAATTTTGGCGGTTTATGGACCCAATCCATTATCGTGTCCGTTACGTAGTGAAATGGGGGCAGCCCCGAATCCACCCGAAACCATGCAGGTAAGCAGGTAACAGGACCGAATCCTCCAAAACTGACACATTGTATGTTGTATTAGAGCCAATAATATAATTATCTCTGCCGTGTTCCTTATCTCCTTCCCCTACACCTCCCATGTTTTAAACATTCACTTACACACGCTTTGCGCGTGACCTTGAGCGGGACTTAGTCCCTGGCGCTATGCTGGTTGGACTTTATCTCAATAAGATAAACGATAAAACTTTTAAACATACAATACACGTGAAAAATTTTTACATCTTCTACTGTAACTTCATATGCTTTCCTTTGCCTACTTGGAGTATTCATAACATTTAGAACTGCTACCTGCTTCAAACGGGAGGATTCAGTCCCATCGTTTTTCAGACCCTTGCGGGCTTGGGTGGATTTTGTACAATTTTTCTGATCGCGGGAGGATTCGGGGCTGCGCCCAGTGAAATGGCGCCAACAGACTTGGGTGAGTGGAATCGGAAAGGAAGGACACCGACCACAGAGAACCTCGTGTAGGCAATCGATGAACTTCTTAGCACCAGTCGCAGAGTGGCAACAGTGGACATTGTTCAGTAGATCCGCATCCCAACAGGCATTGCTCATTACACAGTCTGAGATCGTCTGCAGTATCCGAAACTGTGCTCACACTGGATTCCGCGATCACTATCACTTGCACTCAAACGTGCGTGGTGTAGGGCGTCTCTAAATTTCCTTGGGCGTTACTATATGAATGATAATGCTCTCTAAGTCGCATCGCTACGAGCGCTGAGAGGTGAGTCCATCATTTCACACCTTCAATAAAGAGAGCATCCTTGGAGTGGACCTCCTCGTCTCGCCTATGCGGAAGAAAATGCGAAGTTGCTTCACCTGCAGGGAATCTGAGGGAAAGCGCATGACCCACCGTTTTCTTCAACCGTGAAAGAATTGCGTACACGAGTTTATGGCAAAAGGCAGAAACATTAGTGCCGATTTGTACTGTGCAACAATGATATCACTGTGCAGGGCCATAAAGAAGAAGAGGCGTGGAAAATTAAGCAAAGACATCGTTCTCGTTCACGACAGTGAGACATCACACTGCGCTCACAAGTTTTGCTACAGCAGTCCATGTTTTGCACTAACCTATTTTCAACCTTTAGGCAAGCTGAAACAGAGTATGGGAGGAAAGTGATTTTCCATCAACGCTGATGTTAACAATGCAGTTGGAGCGGCTATGAGGAGGTATTAAACGAAGAGGTGAAATGAAATTTCTAAGCTGACCGTTCACTATAGGTATACACTCCGCTGAGCAGAATATCACAGTCGTATTAAGTTTACGTCACTGTTAACTTCCAAAAATCGCTAAATCTAACAAGGGTTGGGTAGCACCATTGTCTGCCAGTTTCGATGTGCTTTAAAGTAATGACTTGGTACCAAGTGGAAAGGTCGAGGTAATTAAGCCTTCGTTTTCGGAAAGATAATTTCTCTTTTTCGTCGGTGAAGTATGTCTCTCAATTGTTCGTTCTTTCAAGCAAAGCGATGGCGTTGCACTTACCACGATAAGCTACTGACGGATTCGAGTCAATCGGAAGATGAAGACCAGAACGAAACGAAACCAACCTGGACACAGCACACGGGAAAGGCCATGGCAGTTTTCGGCAACTGGTTCAGAAATAACTGAAACCGTGGCCTACACGGAAGAGCGCTTATTCCCGGAAGTATCACAAAACAGTTCTTAACAAGTGCATAGAAGACTGAGGGGATAATCTCATGCAACACTGACGTTATTACTATTACAGTGATGAAGGGTTGACTTAATTCATAATCGTTCGATTCTTCATGTTAGTTAAGATGTTACTGCAAGTACACTGCGCAACACAAGTGGTCACTTACATTTCGCATGCTAGCAGGCGCAATTTCATCGACGTAGCGCTACCCAACTGTGGAGTGACGAAATGTTTGCACGCCACACGGTAATCAGTGAATATCCATCTCTATACAGGAACATTTTTAAAGTTCCCAACTAAGGCGCGGCGGTGGCCCTGGGTAGTCATAGAAAGACCCTAACTTGTTTTATTCACACCTGTGTCAGGGTCGCATTGCCCTCCCCCCCCCCCCCCCCCCCCTCCTGTGATCACGCCTCAGGAGGGCTGAGAAAACATAAACAACCTTTGCTGCTTCAGATCACATTAAACCTTCGGTGAACGATTTCGAAAGATTCCTATTGGTACCACTGTGAACACCAGAGCAAAAATTTGTGATCGCGCTACACTCCAGAGAGGTCAGATCACATTCAGTGGAGTTGCAGGCCTACAATGTCCTTGGGTGTTGAATGGTCAATGCGTAGAGGAGAGGGGGGGGGGGGGTTGCCAGAAGTGTCAAAGTCGTTAAGAATGTCGTTCTGTTGCACATTGCCCTGCAGACTGCTGTTTTCGACGGCAAAACGTGTGAATGCCTTATTGGCCGGTCGGGGTGGCCGAGCGGTTCTAGGCGCTACAATCCGGAACCGCGCTGCTGCTACGTCGCAGGTTCCAATCCTGCCTCGGGCATGGATGTGTGTTATGTCCTTAGGTTACTTAGGTTTAACTAGTTCGGAGTTCTAGGGGACTGATGACCTCAGCAGTTAAGTTCCATAGTGCTCGGAACCATCTATACCTTATTGCGCAAGTGTTGACACTTTGGTGTTTGAAGCGTTTCCGTGCCTGAGGCTGACGTCAAAGGGCGCTTCGCTTTTTCACAGAGGGAGATTGTGGGCACCTCCGAGTTCAATTTCCAACTTCTGCAACGCAATGACAGATTATTATGGGGTCAGGACAAGTGACCCTTTTTGTTTTGCACTGTGTAGTTTAGAACACACTCTGCTTCATATTATTTGACTACGCTATAGATTTAAGCCATCGAAACAAGATTTACTGGAAAGAATGATGATCGTAGAGGAGTACTGTTATTGTATTTGCAGTTAATTACAACATAATAGAACATGGAAGAATGGGGGAAGGGGGAAAAAGGGAGCGGGGAGCTGCAGTGCCGTGGTTTACGCACTTGTTTCGTCTCTGGACTGTACTGAATCAAAGTTTTGTTTGTAGGCACTTCTCTGGTCTTGTACATACTGAAATTCCCTTGAAAAATCACCATAAGATTCAGCTAGATGAGTCAAAACAAAATTACACAGCTCATTGATAATGTGAATATTCGGTAATTCGTTTCCAGCAACAGCGGAAGTGTATCTCTGTGTCAGGGCAATCCCGGCGATTTCTTAAGCCATCTGGAATGGCAAAACACAGCTGTAAGTTTAGTGACGCTACCTAAAGCGTGGTAACTGGAACGAAGAAATAAGTAATTAAGTAACTTGTATGACTGGTGTAACGCAAGATTTTCATTTATGATACGTCGTCTGGTTCTGAATAATATTAGTGATGTAGAGCCTAAGTTGCTGTTGTAATGCAGTTTTGAAAACGTTGTTGCTATACAGGATGAACCACCAAAAACTTGCGCCCCTGATATTGCAGAAATGAAAAGTACTATTGATGGGCAGTTTTCACAGAATGGATTGGTAGTTAGGGGCTCGTATTGTTAGCCGATAAACAGATTATAGTATTACTTGTGTATTTTTGTGCAATTACACACTTGTTTGAATGGAACATTGCCTATTGACATCAACAGACGAAAAGCAGGGTAAATTAGAATGCCAGTGGTGTTTTTTGCAGGATTCTAGTGCGAGCAGTTTACGAGGTATCGTATTTTGAGAAGTTTCCAAACCGTCACTTGTTTCTGACACTCAACCCGCGTAGTTGCTAGGTACGATGTCCTTATGTTTTTGCTTACAGGGTGCTTGTGTGTTCCTTGAGTGCGTTGCAGCTTGCTAATCAGTTAGTGCGTGACAGTCCATGCACTAGGTCGTAAGTGTACGATGGGATATACCAATGCAGAAAAAGCCGCCGACGTGGCAGAAAAAGCCGGCGACGTGCTCATGGTGTATGGAGAGCGTAGGAAGAAGTTCGTTCTTGTACGGAATATGCGGCAAGATATCCCAATAGACGTCAACCATCTCGGCAATTACTTATCAACTTCTTCGCCCAGTTACGTGAAAGTGGAAGTGTAGACCTAGACAAAGAAAAAGTAGGAAATAAGAGAGGACGGAAGAGGGGGGAATTAATGTTCTTGTTTTTTTTTGGAGTTGATTTGCACCACACGAAGAAGTAGTATGAGTCAGCAAAGTATCCTGCGCATTCTCTATCGACATAGGTTCCATTCCCGTCGCACCTCTCTCCATCAAGAGCTGCATGTAAACGATTATGAGAATGGTATTAACATGGGCATTAAGACACAATATTCTAGACGTATCATGTATCTATTTACCTGTGAAGTCACATTTACCAATCACGGCCAGGTAAACCGCCGAAACATGCGCTACTGATCTGTGGACAATCCTAGTTGGCTTCGTCTGGTGGAATGTCAGCGTCCATGGAGTAAAAACATATGGTGTGGGGTACGTATAGACACTTGTTTCATAGACGGAACACTGAACGCGCACAAGTACCGCAACCTAGTAACACGCCATCTTCCATGGATGCTAGAAGACGTTCCTCCGCAGATTAGGAAGAACCTCTGATTACACCATAATCGCTGTGTGATCTTAAGCTTTCCCGGTGAATTAACTGTTTGTACTGTTCTCGGGTCTCCAGCCGGGTGCAGTCGTTTTCAAACCACGATATTTCGACAGCGTTCCCTGCCGTCATCTTCAGGTGATACCTGCAGACTGAGCGTTTCCGACGAATTTCCTCCCCTTTATACTGTGATCGCTCCCCACCCCTTCCTCCGCGTCATGCCGCACGCGGCACTGCGTGGAGTGGTGGTGGGGAGGGGCGGGCTGCTGGCTGCTGGATGCGAACTGTGGACCATCAGATGTCCTGTGGCCTTCGTCGGGCGCGGACGTCGCTTTGGGTCGGCGCTGTGCTTTTAGTTGGCTGAGTTCTGGGTCCCCAGGCTTTGCTGAGGTTTAACCCGGCGTCTCTGTTGATCAGCCCGCCCCTCCCCACCACCACTCCACGAAGCGCCACGTGCGGCATGACGCAGGGGAAAGGGTGGGGAGCGATCAGAGTAAAAAGGGGAGGAAATTCTGCGGAGATACTCAGTCTGCAGGTATCACCTGAAGATGATGGCAAGGAACGGTGTCGAAATATCGTGGTTTGAAAACGACTGCACCCGGCTGAAGACCCGAGAACAGTACAAACACCATAATGGCTGTCCAGCCCTTCATACACGAAGTACTACAGCGTGTCTTCATTAATTGATTCCAAATCGTTGGATTGGAAGCAGATGGCCTGTACTTTGGCCAGTCCATTCCCTGGATTCGACGCCTGTAGACTTTTTTCTGTGTGGAAAGGTGAAAGACTCTATCTAAAAGGACATACCAACTATATTCGATGATATACAACGACGTGTTCTGCAGCCCACTCGGACACGTCCTCTGAAGTACTAGCGTGTGTGCAGCAGTTGTTCCATACCAGACTGGAAGCGTGTACTGCCGCTGAGGGTGGTCATTTTCGAACACAACCTGTGATGGTCGGATTGTCTCGCTACTGGTCAGAATGTATATAACTAGTGTATGCACTTGTGTTACTCTTCAGTGCGTCCAACTGCAGGCATTGCACAAGTGTCGGTGTGGGAACTTTTCAAAGTACGATGTCTCTTAAACGACTTGCACTATAACCCTGCAACAAACACCATTAACATTCTTATTTACCCTACTTCTACTTTGTTAATGTAAATTGGCATTGGTCCATTTAAAGAAGTGTACATTTGCACTACCTATTGACTGGCTAAAAAGACGAGCCTCTGAATACCAATCCAATGTATGAGAATCGCACATCAAAAGCACTTCCTATTTCCGCTACATCTGCGGTGGAAGTCTATATACGGTAACATCACCTGTATTTTATCCTTCAGGCTGATTAGATAGCGTACAAACAGTCCGAGACCGGTCATCAATAAATAAATTGCCTTCCGGTGCGACTTAAGACAGTTTTCCTGACAGTTATTAAAATTAAAAAAGAACTGCGGATACATTCCAAAGCCAGCATACAAAGTAACTCAACTTTTTCGCGATGCTGATTGAAACATAACATCGTCCTCACGTCACTGCTGTAAGGTGTTCTCCAGATTCCTCCGATACATACTACCTGATCAAAATTGTATAGGCTCACATTAGTGGGTGTGCCCACCCTTAACCTATATGACGAATGAGGACACTTTCAGTGATGCTTCTGAATGTCTATAGAGGAATGGTAATCTGTTCTTCCTCAATAGCCGAATCCAAAGTATATAATAATGTTTGGTGATGGGGTTTGGAACAAAGTCGACACTCTTTATGCAAGGATTTCACGAAGGAGAATGCCGTGGTTATAGTGGGTGGTCCGGGAAATAGCATTGACAGAGACTCTGAATATTCCGTAGAGAGTGACATGGTGAAGATAGCATCAGCAACGAAGCATACGAGTGTGGGATTTGTGTCTGTGTTGAGACGCCATGATCGGCCTCATCTGAACTCTTCTGTAGGGAGGGTGAACTTGTAGTTGGAGTGGCTGCTTAGGACGGATACAGGGTCCCATATTGGTTTGATTCCTGTGGATGCTATTGATAGGTGGGACTACACTAGGCATGGCCTTCACCTCAATAGGAAAGGGAAGCGAAAACTGTCTGGGTTGATTGCAGAAAACTTAAGGGGGGACACTGTCACAAGTGGCAAAATACCAGTGGTCTCAGGTGTCAGAGGGATGCCTTTTTTAGGATAGGGAAGGGGGATAGGAAACGAGTTTTAAGAGAGATTGGCAGACACACTCAGATGAACAGGAGTCAGATTTTAGCATACAGCCTCCATTTAAACAATGTTTTACAGAAAGTAATCAGAAACTGCCAGTTCATCTTCACCAAAGCAGTTATAAACCCCTTAGTATGCAGTATCAGATGTCTTTATTACACCAGAACATTCCGGGACTCAGAAATAAAGTTGATGAACTACTCATTTGTATCGATGAAATGAATTCATATAACCAAGTTGACATAATCTGCCTCTCCGAACATCAAGTGACCACTGGTATAGATATGTTAGAGATTTCAGGATTTAAGCTAGCTTCCTACTTCTGCAGAGTAGATATGAATGGAGGAGGAGTTGCCACATTTATTAAAAACTGCCATAAATTCAAGAACATTGACATTAATAAATTCTGTTTAGAGCAGCATCTAGAAGCATGTGCAACAGAAGTAGAGCTCCATAACAGATCCTATATAGTGTTAACTACTTACCAAGCACCTGCAGGAAATTATAATCTATTCATAAATCATCTAGAAGCTCTTTTGGGTTATTTAACAGGAAGAAACAAAGAAATTTTTATTGCTGGTGACTTTAATACAGATTTTCTAATGCAATCTTCCAGTAAACATTTACTGCAGTTAGTAATGTTGTCTTTCAATCTAACTCACACTGTAAACTTTCCAGCTAGGATCACTAAATCCTCAAGGACAGCCATTGATAACATTTTTATACACAAATCAGGGAAACAAAATCATATCATAAAACCTGTAATAAATGGACTATCAGATCATGACATGCATCTCCTTGTTTTAGATGTAAATTATTAGCAGATTATCAAGACTGCTAAATCTGAGTACAGGAGAGAATTCAATCAACGAAAAATTGAGTGTTTTAGAGAACTTCTCAAAGATATGAACTGGAAACATGTTTATAGTGCTCATGACATGAATGAAAAATATAACACATTCATGAACAATGTCAGTACCATGTTTGAAAACTGTTTTCCTCTAAAAGTTACTCAAATTAAACAGAAGTCTATAATAAAACCATCGATCACACAAGGAATAAAGATTTCCTGTAAGACAAAAAGGAAAATGTATCTGTCGACCAAGAATAGCTCCAATGCTGATGATTTAGCTAAATACAAGGAATACTGTAAAATATTTAAAAAAGTAATTCAGACATCTAAACAAATGCACTACGAGAAGAAGATAGGAATGTCAGTGAACAAAATAAAAACAATATGGGATACAGTGAAAGAGGAGACTGGTAGAACCAGAAAGGAACAGGAGCAAATAGCACTAAGAGTAGATGACACATTAGTAACCGATGGGCATAGTGTGGCAAATCTATTTAGCAAGTACTTTATATTTGTTACTGATAAAATGGGATTGTCAGGATCAGTAAATAATGCCCTTGAATATCTAAAACTAGCCTTTACAAATAGCTTCAGTTACATGAATATGTCACTCACTTCACCAAAAGAAATAACTTCCATAATAAAATCTTTGAAAACAAAGCATTCTAGTCGTTATGATGAAATATCAACAAAGTTAATTAAGGCATGTTCTTGTGAGTTTAGTACAACTCTAAGTTACTTGGGTAACCAGTCAATTATAACTGGGACATTTCCTGACAGGCTGAAATATGCAGATGTTAAGCCTCTATTAAAGAAAGGGGATAAAGAGATGCCATCAAACTATAGACCGATTTCTCTTTTTCCAGCATTCTCAAAAATTTTAGAAAAAGTAATGTACAGGCAGCTTCTCAACCATCTGACCACAAATAACATATTATCAAGAACACATTTTGGATTTCTGAAGGGTTCTGATATCGAAAAGGCTATTTACACCTACAGTGAAAATGTACTTAATCCATTAAATAACAAGTTACAAGCAACAGGTGTGTGATTTGTCAAAGGCATTCGATTGTGTAAACCACAACATCCTTTTAAATAAATTAGAAATTCTCTGGTGTCACGGGTAGTGCTGCAAAATGGTTCAAGTCATACCTCGCTAACAGGAAACAGAGGGTGTCAGTGCAAGGGAATAGTGAATTAAGTCATCAGTCATCATCAGAATGGGAAGAAATTACATGTGGTGACCCACAAGGATCCATCTTAGGGCCATTGCTTTTTCTTGTGTACATTAATGATCTCTCATCAGTTACACTGCCAGAAGCAGAGTTCGTTTTGTTTGCAGATGATACAAGTATTGCAATAAATACACTCCTGGAAATTGAAATAAGAACACCGTGAATTCATTGTCCCAGGAAGGGGAGACTTTATTGACACATTCCTGGGGTCAGATACATCACATGATCACACTGACAGAACCACAGGCACATAGACACAGGCAACAGAGCATGCACAATGTCGGCACTAGTACAGTGTATATCCACCTTTCGCAGCAATGCAGGCTGCTATTCTCCCATGGAGACGATCGTAGAGATGCTGGATGTGGAACGGCTTGCCATGCCATTTCCACCTGGCGCCTCAGTTGGACCAGCGTTCGTGCTGGACGTGCAGACCGCGTGAGACGACGCTTCATCCAGTCCCAAACATGCTCAATGGGGGACAGATCCGGAGATCTTGCTGGCCAGGGTAGTTGACTTACACCTTCTAGAGCACGTTGGGTGGCACGGGATACATGCGGACTTGCATTGTCCTGTTGGAACAGCATGTTCCCTTGCCGGGCTAGGAATGGTAGAACGATGGGTTCGATGACGGTTTGGATGTACCGTGCACTATTCAGTGTCCCCTCGACGATCACCAGTGGTGTACGGCCAGTGTAGGAGATCGCTTCCCACACCATGATGCCGGGTGTTGGCCCTGTGTGCCTCGGTCGTATGCAGTCCTGTTTGTGGCGCTCACCTGCACGGCGCCAAACACGCATACGACCATCATTGGCACCAAGGCAGAAGCGACTCTCACCGCTGAAGACGACACGTCTCCATTCGTCCCTCCATTCACGCCTGTCGCGACACCACTGGAGGCGGGCTGCACGATGTTGGGGCGTGAGCGGAAGACGGCCTAACGGTGTGCGGGACCGTAGCCCAGCTTCATGGGGACGGTTGCGAATGGTCCTCGCCGATACCCCAGGAGCAACAGTGTCCCTAATTTGCTGGGAAGTGGCGGTGCGGTCCCCTACGGCACTGCGTAGGATCCTACGGTCTTGGCGTGCATCCGTGCGTCGCTGCGGTCCGGTCCCAGGTCGACGGGCACGTGCACCTTCCGCCGACCACTGGCGACAACATCGATGTACTGTGGAGACCTCACGCCCTACGTGTTGAGCAATTCGGCGGTACGTCCACCCGGCCTCCCGCATGCCCACTATACGCCCTCGCTCAAAGTCCGTCAACTGCACATACGGTTCACGTCCACGCTGTCGCGGCATGCTACCAGTGTTAAAGACTGCGATGGAGCTCCGTATGCCACGGCAAACTGGCTGACAGTGACGGCGGCGGTGCACAAATGCTGCGCAGCTAGCGCCATTCGACGGCCAACACCGCGGTTCCTGGTGTGTCCGCTGTGCCGTGCGTGTGATCATTGCTTGTACAGCCCTCTCGCAGTGTCCGGAGCAAATATGGTGGGTCTGACACACCGGTGTCAATGTGTTCTTTTTTCCATTTCCAGGAGTGTAGTATGTCGAGTGTAGTTCTAGAAAGATCTGCTAATGATATTTTGATGGATATTAGTAAATGGTTTACAGCCAACTCACTGACATTAAACTTCGAAAAGACTCACTATATGCAATTCAGAACCTGTAAGAGGTTTCCACCCAACATATGCATAAAGTACGAAGAAGAGCAGACAGAAGAGGTTCACAGTCTTAAATTCCTGGGATTACAACTTGATAATAAATTCGTTTTGGAGGAGCACACCACAGAACTGCAGATATGTCTGTATTTGCAATTCGAGTGTTAGCAAACATAGGCGACATAAAAGTGAAAAAGCTTGCATACTTTGCCTACTTTCATTCCATGTCATATGGTATAATATTTTGGGGTAACTCTTCAAGTCAAAAAAAACTTTTCGGAGTCCAAAAGCATGTAATACGTATTATTTGTGGAGTAAATTGACGGACGTCTTGTAGAAACCTCTTCAAAGAACTGGGTATACTAACTACTGCCTCTCAGTATATTTATTCCTTAATGAAATTTGTCCTAAATAATATATCTCTTTTTCCAACAAACAACTCAGTTCAGACATACAATACCAGGAACAAAAATGATCTGCACAAGGACTTAAAAGCACTTCCTTTAGTTCAAAAAGGGGTCCACTACTCAGGAACACTCATCTTCAATAATTTTCCAGCAAACATAAAAAATTTAGCTACAAATAAAGATCAGTTTAAAAGGAGCCTGAAAGACTTACTAGTGGACAACTCCTTCTACTCCATTGACGAATTTTTTAATAGAAACAAATGATGTATTGTATATATTCATACTATTAGTATTGTTATTTCAGATTTTTTTAAAAAAAATAGTGACATGTTCCACATCCACGAGGATCTCCTTAACACGGATCTATGGAACGAAAAACTAATCTAATCTAATCAAATCTTACTCACCCCAATGGTGTTCCGTTGGTTTCAGTTCGAGAATAAGGACGGCCAGTCAGTTTTGGGAGTGTTACTGTCCACACACCGTTGCCTCACAGGTTCTACATTATGACAGGGTGCATTGTCATGCTTGTAAAGTTATCATCTCCAAACTGTTTCTCAGCTGTACGCAATACACACCGCTGTAAAATGCCTTTTTATCCTTCCACATCAAGCATTTTCCCAAGCGCTGTAAGGAGACCGCATCCAGACCACGGAAACGCTTCCATAACGTCACACCACCTCCCCCACACTTCACTATAGACACTACTCATGACTGTATGTAACGTTCTCCAGATGATTGCCAAATACAAGCCGTTTCATCAGATTGCGAAAATGTACTGAAGCTCACTCGTTTCTAGTCATACACAGTCGCTCTCCATTCCACCTCGAGCGTCTCTTAGCACTGAGTACAGAAATGAATGGAATATGAAGATCTGCTCGACCACTGTATCCTATTCGTTTTAACTCGCTATGCACACTCATAGTACTAGCTGGACTGCTGGGGGTACTCTGGAACTCAGGAGTGATTCCTTCCGCTGATTTCATGCAATTTTGTATAACCACCCGCCGATCCGTGTCCGTCAATGCGTGAAGTCAGCGTGGTTTTCACTCCACAGACACATCATTGCCTCGGGGTTGACAGTTTCGAAGGGTTGAAATGTTCCTGACGGGTTTGTTACTCAGGTGACAACCGGTGACTAGTCGAAGTCACTGAAATCTTCTGGCCAACCCATTCTGCTGTTAGCAATAATAGCCTCAGGTGACATCCATTTCATTTCCGCATGACATAGTGTGTCCGGATAGTAGCGAGTAGATAGTTTAGGGTTCATTATTGATGTCGCTGCTTCACATGGCATTTAACGCCTAGACACGTAACAGAATCCTCTGTAAATATTCTACTGAAAAAAATTATTAATAAACATCACATACGAAAAAAGACGGACCTCATGAGAAGTAGCAGAAATGAGAAGAGCGAGAAATGTAAATTTAGGATTGATGGTCACGAAGTGGATGAAGTTAAAGAATTCTGCTACCTAGGCAGGAAAATAATCAGTGAAAGACGGAGCAAGGAGGACATCAAAAGCAGACTAGCAGTAGCAAAAAGGGCATTCCTGGACAAGAGAAGTCTGCTAGTATCAATCATAGGCATTAATTTGTGGAAGAAATTTCTGAGGATGTATGTCTCGAGCACAGCGTTGTATGGTAGTGAAACATAGACTGTTAGAAAACCGAAAGAGAAGAGACACGAAGAATTTGAGACGTGTTACTACAGACGAATGTTGAAAATTATGTGGACTGATAGGGTAATGGAAGAGGAAATTTTGCGCAGAATCGGAGAGAAAAAGAATTTGTAGAAAACACTGACAAGGAGAAGGAACAGGATGACAAGACATCAGTGAATGACTTCCATGGTACTAGACGGTGATGGAGAGGGCAGAAACTGTAGAGGAAGACGTAGCTTGCAAGTGCTATTCAGAGATGAATGGGGTTGGCACAGGAGAAGAATTCATGACGGGCCACTTCAAACCAGTCAGATGACTGATGGCTCAAAAAATAAATAAAAAACCAAGTAAAATTGAGGACAGCAGCGTTATGCCTCAGAAACTTAAGGTCAACACAAATTGCAGGCGACTCGTGAAAATACCATACCACAGGGATTTACAGATAATACAAAATAAGAGGAGCTATTGCACACAGCGAACATGAGAAATTGTAGTTTAATTTGTCTTTGGAGAGTATGTATTTTTAAGTAAATATTACTCTCACACTAATGACAGCTTTCCAGACATAGGTTGTATTGTCTTTGTCAGAATGTTAACTTTACAGCTGAAACCTTCTTTTTTATTATGAAATGTGGCCTTTGTCTCCCAGGTTGCTTCTAGAGCTAACTTAAGCTCACGAATTAAATAGATAACGCTGCATATATCCTAGGAGTTTCTTAGCTACTGGTTTCTCTTCTAATAGTATTTAAGGCATTTTCTCCTAACAGCTATCTATACTAAAACACCTATCTTCATGAGGTAGTTTTAGTGTTTTTTTCGTATTAACGTTGTAATGGGAGTCCTCGTTCAGTGTCAATAATTGGTTTCTGTCTTATTGCTTGCTGATTTCGCCTTGTGATCTGACAATTCACCTATGACACTTCTTTCGCTCGCCAGTTCATAGCGCCATTGGCATTGAGATCGTATCACTTGCTCCATCAGCCAAAATAGCATAGCTCATTTACTGGGCTGAAACGAAATTTTTGCCTTTTCCTCTCATGAGAAAGTACCTGTACCTCCGAGGCAGAAGGAACGGATGGCAGATACCGTTGTATTGTATCGGTCTGTTGTTATTTCTCATGTTCGTCTTTTACCCTCAGTATGCAGTGGTAACACGATAGTTCCCTGATAGTGGGACATATGCGCTGTTAGAGTAAATGGCTGTCATGGACTTCCACTGGGACCCATCAAAAATAATTTATTTACTGTCGCCTTTAGACATTTTGTCTATATTTATGTAACAGGTCATAGCTAGAACGTGTGAAAACATGTCGTATGCTCTGAGAACAAATAAAAGAAGAAGAAAAATTATGTAATGCTAAAAGTAGTATTTATTTGCACCAACATTAATTGAGTGAATGTATACATACTGGCTAAAATGAGGAACATGACAATTTAAGATGCAGCTTTATACTAGACATACAGAATTTAACAGTAAGACGCATTTAAATAAGATACTGAATAAGAAGCCTAAGAGAGAAGATGAACAATAAATCTGAGATGCATAACGATATAAATTTATGGGTGCATATTTCCTCGGAAGTGGTGCCTGAGCACGTTACTGATCTCTCTTTGGTGTATCCGTTACCTCTTCTTTGGCTTTGTGTGTAAGAAGACTGGCAAAAGTATGGGTACTGTTTACGGAACTGTATTACACTTCATACGTTATGCACCTTGCTCTGAAGTTCTGTTTCTTTTCTCCCTCTCTAGAATTCAACTGGATGTCTTAACGAACCTCAGTGTTCGAGAAGTAAGCAGGTAATGCTGATTATTTATTAATTCTCCATCCTTTTTATCGCTCCTGGCCTCTGTTTGCTGACGTAGTCATGCACTCTCTTCGGTCGCACTGAAAGGGTACAGTACCGCCCGACATTGAAAATAGGTACAACATTCTTCGTTATTCTTGTCAGAACAACATACTTTTTGTAATAATAATTTCACTTAATACACCGCAGCTGGATCCCAGTGTAGGAAAGAAGGATAATTTATTTATTTATTTGATCACATCTGCACTCCCACAAAATAAATCCCTACGCCAATTTGGTGCGATCTGTGAAATGAATGAATGTATGGTCGTCTGCTAACCGCAGATAGTGAATGTACATTATATGATCATCTTTGAGACCGTCCTTTGGTCACCTTTGGTGGAACCAAAGAGATGAAATTTACTTGAGCTTTGATCGCCTGAAATGTGCCTGACCAATACGGTCGCGTGGTGCTCCCCCACCTCGGCGGCGGTGCGAGATGACCGGAATAACGCCCATGTTTCAGCACTCTGGCGTTGGATCTTGTGTTGGTAAGACCTGTCTTAGGTGTGCTCCGTAAAGACAAAAGAGTGAAGACAATGGTATGCATGTGAAATACTTAAGAGTAGTAATTATTTCTCTATTTCAGGAACTTTTGGGGGGAGAACTAAATGTCAGGCAGGTAATATTAAGGGGATCGTAGTAATCTTAGGAAGTGACCAACGGTCACAATGAAACCACGTGTAGCAATAAGTTGAAATACTTGCGAGTGCTAGTACTAAGCTGAAATACTTCCGAGTGATAAAGTTAAGCTGAATTACTGGCATGTCTACTCTAAGTTGGAAATACACTCCTGGAAATTGAAATAAGAACACCGTGAATTCATTGTCCCAGGAAGGGAAAACTTTATTGACACATTCCTGGGGTCAGATACATCACATGATCACACTGACAGAACCACAGGCACATAGACACAGGCAACAGAGCATGCACAATGTCGGCACTAGTACAGTGTATATCCACCTTTCGCAGCAATGCAGGCTGCTATTCTCCCATGGAGACGATCGTAGAGATGCTGGATGTAGTCCTGTGGAACGGCTTGCCATGCCATTTCCACCTGGCGCCTCAGTTGGACCAACATTCGTGCTGGACGTGCAGACTGCGTGAGACGACGCTTCATCCAGCCCCAAACATGCTCAATGGGGGACAGATCCGGAGATCTTGCTGGCCAGGGTAGTTGACTTACACCTTCTAGAGCACGTTGGGTGGCACGGGATACATGCGGACGTGCATTGTCCTGTTGGAACAGCAAGTTCCCTTGCCGGTCTAGGAATGGTAGAACGATGGGTTTGATGACGGTTTGGATGTACCGTGCACTATTCAGTGTCCCCTCGACGATCACCAGTGGTGTACGGCCAGTGTAGGAGATCGCTCCCCACACCATGATGCCGGGTGTTGGCCCTGTGTGCCTCGGTCCTATGCAGTCCTGATTGTGGCACTCACCTGTACGGCGCCAAACACGCATACGACCATCATTGGCACCAAGGCAGAAGCGACTCTCATCGCTGAAGACGACACGTCTCCATTCGTCCCTCCATTCACGCCTGTCGCGACACCACTGGAGGCGGGCTGCACGATGTTGGGGCGTGAGCGGAAGACGGCCTAACGGTGTGCGGGACCGTAGCCCAGCTTCATGGAGACGGTTGCGAATGGTCCTCGCCGATACCCCAGGAGCAACAGTGTCCCTAATTTGCTGGGAAGTGGCGGTGCGGTCCCCTACGGCACTGCGTAGGATCCTACGGTCTTGGCGTGCATCCGTGCGTCGCTGCGGTCCGGTCCCAGGTCGACGGGCACGTGCACCTTCCGCCGACCACTGGCGACAACATCGATGTACTGTGGAGACCTCACGCCCCACGTGTTGAGCAATTCGGCGGTACGTCCACCCGGCCTCCCGCATGCCCACTATACGCCCTCGCTCAAAGTCCGTCAACTGCACATACAGTTCACGTCCACGCTGTCGCGGCATGCTACCAGTGTTAAAGACTGCGATGGAGCTCCGTATGCCACGGCAAACTGGCTGACACTGACGGCGGCGGTGCACAAATGCTGCGCAGCTAGCGCCATTCGACGGCCAACACCGCGGTTCCTGGTGTGTCCGCTGTGCCGTGCGTGTGATCATTGCTTGTACAGCCCTCTCGCAGTGTCCGGAGCAAGTATGGTGGGTCTGACACACCGGTGTCAATGTGTTCTTTTTTCCATTTCCAGGAGTGTATTTAAGAAATGGCGTGTGCAGGACTTGAAATTAGAGGCGAGCACTTCCACGTGGTGAGTATTTTGTTAGTCTTAATCTGTGTATGAGACAAAGGATAAAGAGAAATACTTGTCCAAGGTATCAGTTGAGGACTCGCGTGTGTGATGAATATAATCTTAATATTACTTTGTTGCATGTTAAGTTTCCGTGTAACGCTGGGTTCAAACTCTAATACTCTGAGAGAGACGTGATATGAGTCAGTCGTCTATCCAGCAACGCCACTTGGCTTACATTGCACAGGAAGACGTGCATATATTCTCCAGAGTTCGTGGTAGGAAAGATGAATATGATCTTAATATTACCTTTGCGTGTTATGTTTCCCTGTGACGCTAGATTCAAACTCTAATACTCTGAGAGAGAAGTAAGGTGAGTCAGCCGACTACCCAGCAACGCCACTTGGCTTGCATTGCACAGGAAGACGTGCATATATCCTCTTAGAGTTCGTAGTAGGAAAGAAAAGTTACGTAGTGGGCCAGTGTCGTGTGAAACTGGGATGAATACTAATTGACGTGGGAAAGCTGAAACTGAAGTGATTCTAACGTTGTGACTATTCTTTGTGATGCAATGTATGTTGCCAGTGTGATGTAGTTCATGTAATTTAAGTATGTGTGGTTTGCATGGGAGAGTAGCAAGATAGGTTCAGAGGCAGTGGGTTATGCATGTTCCTTTTTGTACCGCTTGATCTGAGGTAAATTTTCGTTATGGTGGGTCTGAGAATCGAAATGTGAGATATAGCAAAAGATCCACCATCCTGTCGAGAAAGAAATAGCAAACAAAAAATTTTACTTCTTAGGGCTATCACAATAAACGTAAGAAAATCCCATCAAAAAAAATCTTTTGCTATATCGACGGGCTGCCCTTCTTTGCACTTTTTCCATGTCAATCCTACCCGATAAGGATCTCACACAGCGCCGTAATATTTCAGCAAAGGAAGGACAAGTGTAATGTCTATTTAGTGGGTTTGTCGCATCTTCTAAGTGTTCTGCCAACGAAGTGCAGTCTTTGTTTCGCCTTCCCCACAATATTATCTATGTGGTCTTTCCAATTTAAGTTGCTCGTAATTGTAATTCCTAGGTATTTATTCGAATTGACAGCCCTTAGATTTGCGCGATTTATCATATACCCAAAATATGTCGGATTTCTTTTAGTACCCATGTGGATGACCTCGCACTTTTGTGCCAATTGTTTAGTGCCAATTGCCACTTTTCGTACCATAAAGAAATTCTCTCTAGATCATTTTGCAATTGGAATTGCTCGTCTGATGATTTTACTAGTCAGTAAATTACAGCATCATCTGCAAACAATCTAAGGGGCTGCTCAGATTACCACCTAGATCATTTACATAAATCAGCAACAGCAGAGGGCCTACGACACTACCTTGCGGAACGCCAGGTATCACTTCCGTTTTACTCGATAATTTACCGTCTGTCAGTACGAACTGTGACCTCTCTGAGAGGAAATCACGAATCCAGTCATACAACTGAGACGATACTCCATATGCCATTTATTGATCAATTTTCACACTATTTTTTTATTCTTCTGGCATAGGTTTCCCCTTCTGACAATATTCCGTTGCAAAATGGTTCAAATTGCTCTGAGCACTATACGACTTAACATCTGAGGTCATCAGTCCCCTGGAACTTAGAACTACTTAAACCTAACTAACCTAAGGACATCACACACATCCAAGCCCGAGGCAGGATTAGAACCTGCGACCGTAGTAGCAGCGCGGTTCCAGATAGAGGCGCCTAGAACCGCTCGGCCACACCGGCCGACTATTCCGTGGTAATTTGACATCATTCTGACCAGTGGTGTTATTTCTACGACGTTGTGAAAGTTTAATTATACTTACCCTGTACATAAATGACATGACGGACAGGGTAAGCAACAGTAGGTTGTAGTTTGTTGATGACGTCGTAGTTTACAAAACATGTCAGTGGAGAGTGACTGTAGGAGGGTACAAAATGACTTAGGCAAAATTTCTAGTGGTATGAGGAATCGCGCCTTGCTCTAGACGTAGAAAAATGCAAGTAATTGTACATGAGTAGGAAAAACCGTCCATTAATGTTCGAATACAGCATAATTATTGTGCTTTTATAACGGGTGTTTATAATTAAAATGCAGCTATTCACGGAAGTCCAGCGTTGTAATAAACGTATGGCAGCAAAACTTGGCAGGTATGTTACCGCGTTAATGTGAAACCTATTTACACTGAAGAAAGGTTATTTCCAATTTTGACGACCACATGAATATCTAGCGCTGTGTAACATCTCGTCGACGTCTCTGGCGCTCGTATACAGCTGATAGTGTAAGTGGCAGATACACATATCAAAAAAGTTTTGCATCGACCCTGTTCCCAGAACTCCTGAGAATAGACGTTGAGTGTGGATATTGTATCAGAGACACAGTCACTCTGACTGTTCAGAGATGTCACTAAACCCGCCTAAAGATGCAAACAACCATGCATGAGCAGTGCCTGTTAGACGGAAGAGGTCCGACAGCCGATCACTTCGAGTCATTCCACGAGGAAGGAGGTACACAGCTCGTGTTGTCTGTAATTCAACCATGCCTAGACGGTCAATACCGCGGTTCGATGGCGTCCGCATTGTTACTTTGCGCCAGGAAGGGCTCTCAACAAGGGAAGTGTCCAGGCACTCGGAGTGAACCAAAGCGATGTTGTTCGGACATGGACGAGATACAGAGAGACAGGAACTGCCGATGACATGCATCGCTCAGGCTGCCCAACGACTACTACTGCAGTGGATGAAAGCTACCTACGGATTATGGCTCGGAAGAACCCTGACAGCAACGCAACCACAATAAATAGTGCTTTTTGTGCGGCCACAGGACGTCATGTTACGACTCAAACTGTGCGCAATAGGCAGCATGATACGCAACTTCACTCCCGACGTCCATGGCGAGGTCCATCTTTGCAACCACGACACCATGAATCGCGGTTCAGATGGGCCCAACAACATGCCGAATGGACTGCTCAGGATTGTCATGATGTTCTCTTCACCGATGAGTGTCGCATATGCCTTCAACCAGACAATCGTCGGAGACGCGTTTGGAGGCAACCCAGTCAGGTTGAACCTTAGACACACTGTCAAGCGAGTGCTGCAAGGTGGAGTTTCCCTGCTGTTCTGGGGTGGCATCATGTGCGGCCGATGTACGCCACTGGTGGTCATGGAAGGCGCCATAACGGCTATACGATACATGATTGCCGTCTTCCGACCGGTGGTGCAACCATATCGGCAGCATACTGGCGAGGCATTCGTCTTCATGGAAGACAATTTGTGCCCCCATAGTGCACATTTTGTGAATGACTCCTTCAGGATAACAACGTCGCTCGACAGGAGTGACCAGTATTTCCTCTAGACAGACGTGATCCCTATCGAACATGCCTGGGATAGACTGAAACGGACTGTTTATCGACGACGTGACCCCCCAACCACTCAGAGGGATCCACACCAAATCGCTGTTGAGGTGTGGGACAATCTGAGCGAACAGTGCCTTGATGAACTTGTGGATACTGTGCCATGACGAATACAGGCATGCATCAATGCAAGAGGACGTGCTACTGGGTATTAGAGGTACCGGTGTGTACAGCAATGTGGACTAACACCTCTGAAGGTCTCGCTGTATGGTGGTACAACAAGCAATGTGTGCTTTTTATGAGCAAAGAAAGGGCGGTAATGATTTTTATGTTGATCTGTATTCCAATTTTCTGTATAGGTTCTGGAACTCTCGGAAACGAGGCGATGCAAAACTTTTCTTGCTTTTTGTATTTACGACTGGAACAGGAAATCAAATGACTAACAGTGGTAACGTACTCTCTGCCATGCTCCATACGGTGATTTTCAGAGTAAGAATGTAGATGTACTTATAGAATATGGGGTTGTTATATACTACTTCGAGAGAAACCTAGATATTTTGAATGTAGTCAGCTATTTCAGCGATGCTCCTTACGAAGACGGAACCATGTCATCACGGCGCTACCTTGCTACATGCGAGCAGCGAACGTCCTACCCGACACTATGCAGAGTGGCGTAATGAGACTGCTGCTGAAAAGAAATATGTTCATGCTCTTTAATATAGGCAACATAGCTTACATCATCTGCGTCCTGTACAAACCGAGTTCGTACACTATGTGATCAAAAGTAACCGGACACCTAGCTGAAAATTACTTACAAGTTCGTGGCGGCCTCTATTGGTAATGCTGGAATTCAATACGGTGTTGGCCCGCCTTTTGATGACAGCTTCCACTCTCGCAGGCATACATTCAATCAGGAGCTGGAAGATTTCTTGGGGAACGGCAGCCCATTCCTCACGAAGTGCTGTACTGAGGAGAGGTATCGGTGCCGGTCGGTGAGGCCTGGCACGAAGTCGGCGTTTCAGAACATCCCAAAGGTGTTGTATAGGATTCAGGTCAGGACTCTGTGCAGGTCAGTCTGTTACAGGAATTTTATTGTCGTGTAACCACTCCGCCACAGGCCGCGCATTATGAACAGGTGCTCGATCGTGTTGAAAGATGCAGTCGCCATCCCCGAATTGCTCTTCAACAGTGGGAAACAAGAAGGTGCTTAAAACCTCAACGTAGGCCTGTTCTGTGATAGTTCCACGCAAACCAACAATGGGTGCAAGCCCCCTCCATGAATAACACGACCACGCCATAACACCACCGCCTCCGAATTTTACTGTTGGCACTACACGCGCGGGCAGATGACGTTCACCGGGTTGAAAAAATGGCTCTGACCACTATGGGACTTAACTGCTGTGGTCATCAGTCCCCTACAACTTAGAACTACTTAAACCTAACTAACCTAAGGACATCACACACATCCATGCCCGAGGCAGGATTCGAACCTGTGACCATAGCGGTCGCTCAGTTCCAGACTGTAGCGCCTAGAGTCGCTCGGCCACCCTGGCCGGCCGTTCACCGGGCATTCGCCATACCCACACTCTGCCATCGGGTCAGCACATTGTGTACCGTGATTCGTCACTTAACACAACGCTTTTCCACTGTTCAATCGTCCAATGTTTGCGCTCCTTGCATCAGGCGAGGCATCGTTTGGCATTCACCGGCGTGATGTGTGTCTTATGAGCAGCTGCTCGACCGTGAAATGCAAGTGGTCTCACCTCCCACCTAACTTTCATGGTATCTGCAGTGGATCCTGATGCAGTTTGGAATTCCTTTGTAATGGTCTGGATAGATGTCTTCAATAGTCGGCAGTCTCTGACAGTCAATAGACGAGGTCGAAATGTACGCTTTTGTGCTGTACGTGTCCCTTCACGTTTGCACTTCACTGTCATATCATAAACAGTGGACCTATGGATGTTTAGGAGTGTGGAAATCTCGCGTACAGACGTCTAACACTAGTGACACCCAATCACCTGACCACGTTCAAAGTCCGTGAGTTCCGTGGAGCGCCCCATTCTGCTCTCTCACGATGTCTAATGACTACTGAGGTCGCTGATATGGAGTACCTGGGTGTACGAATGTAAAATTAGAGAGATTCGAGAGCGCACGGAGGCTTTCCGGCAGTCGTTCTTCCCGCGAACCATACGCGACTGGAACAGGAAAGGGAGGTAATGACAGTGGCACGTAAAGTTCCCTCCGCCACACACCGTTGGGTGGCTTGCGGAGTATAAATGTAGGTGTAGATGTAGGTGGCAGCACAATGCACCTAATATGAAAAACGTATGTTTTTGGGTGTGTACGGATACTTTTGATCACATAGCGTAGCTCAGGCGTCTGACGTCATTATATTCACACGTAATTTTGCCATTCTGTGTGTGTGTGTGTGTGTGTGTGTGTGTGTGTGTGCTGTCGAGGTGCAGCGACAGACGGCCAGTCGCAGGAGTGGTGAGGTGAGTGTGTGTGCCTGCCTGCAGATCCGGACGGAGCTGGCGGTGGGCGAGGCACAGGCGCTGTACAGCCGCGGCGACTGGGACGCGCCGCTGGACGCCGAGGACCACCGCGACGCGCTGCTGCACATGCTGACCGACGCCCGCGTCGTGGCGCCCGTCGTGCGCACCGGCGACTACCACTCCAGGGTCAACGACCGCTCCTACTTCTACGTCTTCACCCACCGCACCGTCTACGGCGACTACTCCAACGTGAGTGCCATCGTCTGCTGCCTGCTTACGCTACTCAGACACGTCTACTGCACAGCTCACCCTTTATTTAAACACCAAGAGCCGACTGTTGTCTTCTAAGTTCACTAAACTCCGTCCGAACAAGCCTTGGGAACCTCAACGGTGGCGACCGGCCGCCGTGTCATCCGCCGCCCACAGGCGTCACTTGATGCGGATAGGGTGGGGCATGTGGTCAGCACACGGCTCTCCCGGCCGTAGGTCGGTTTACGAGCCCGGAGCCCCTAGTTCTCAATCACGTAGCTCCTCAGTTCGCCTCACAAGGGCTGAGTGCATCCTGCTTGCCAACAGCGCTCGGCAGACTGATAGTCACCTATCCAGCCCGCCCGGTTGACCGTGCGGTCTAACGCACAGCTTTCCGGGCGGGAAGGAGCGCCTGGTCCCCGGCACGAATCCACCCGGCGTGTTTGTGTCGAGGTGAACCGGTCAGTCTGTGGATGCTTTTTAGGCTGTTTTCCATCTGCCTCGGTGAATGCGGGCTGGTTCCCCTTTTTCCACCCCAGTTACACTATGTCGACGATTGCTGCGCAAACACATTCTCCACGTACGCGTACACCACCATTACTCTACACCGCAACACAGGGGTTACACTCGCCTAGTGTGAGACGTTCCCTGTGGGGTCCACCGGGGGCCGAACCGCACAATAACCCTGGGTTCGGTGTGGGGCGGCGGAGGGGTGAAGTGGACTGCGGTAGTCATCATGAGGTTGTAGACCACTGCGTCTGCGGCGGAGACGGAACCTCTCCGTCGTTTCTAGGTCCCCGGTTAACATACAATACAATACAAGACAATACACCTATCCAAGTGTCAGCCCAGCCCGACTGCGTTTAACTTCGGTGATCTGGTGGGAACCGGAGTTACCACTGCGGCAAGGCCGTTGCTTTCTAAATTAACTACGCAAATAAATTATGAACGTTATTCGGAAAATAAAGTCCGATCGGCCGCGAAATGGAAACCACACAAAAGAAAAGTAACAGTTAGCTACATTTCTCGTTGCATTGTACCAACTTTCCAGTACCCTCGGCATAGAAGGCATTCGGCTGTGTTTTTTGCCACTGCTCCACACTTCACTGCAACTTGTTGCCTGTGCTGCCTCCATAGGCAGCGGTTCACATGAGCAGAGAAGAAAATTGGGCGGAGCCAAGTTCGGGCTAAACAGTGGGTGATCAAACTCTTCTCATCCAAAACGCTGCAGAAGCGTCCTCATTGCACTTGCAGTGCCCGACCGACAACTATAACGAAGAAGGAAATGCATGACAGTTACGTTGTTTGGGCTGCATGAAATCAGGCGAAATCTCTCACGGGCCTTATTCTTGCCGAAAGACACTAGTTTCGAGGTACCTCTATGTTCTCGCTGTGCACTCAGAAAAGAAATGAGCGACTGGACACGATCGACGGGCATACTAGAGACTTGGTCCAGCACACCTCTACAAAGCTTCATTGAGTTTTCACTGTGGTTCCCAATTTGCAATCGAACTGACCTTACTTTCCGAATGAAACTAAACTCCGCCCAACTGTACAGAACAGTCACCCTGTCATCTTCAGCCTACAGGCATCATTGGATGCGGATGTGGAGGGTCATGTGATCAGCACCCCGCTCTCCAGGGTGTATGTCAGTTTACGAAACCGGACCCGCTGCTTCCCAATCAAGTAGCTCCTCAGTATGCCTCACAAGGGCTGAGTGCACCCCGTGTGCCAGCAGCCTCGGCAGACCGAATGGTCACCCATCCAAGTGCTAGCCCAGCCCAGCAGCGTCTAACTTCGGTGATCTGATGGGAACCGGTGTTACCACTGTCACATCGCCGTTGGCTGCTTCGCAAGTAGGTCTCTTAAATTATATGTAACTGATCTCAGCCATTTCCCGAAAAGCCTCGGTGAAAACGCCTCTGGCATTATATTTGCTGACGACAGTAAACCTCCACACACGCAATGAAAAACAGATTCACTTGCCATAGAAAGAAATTATTAGTTAGCACTCCAAGGCGAATATGTGAAATTAAGAGGTTTCTAAGTTTATGATGTAATAATGTAATAGAGATCTCCTTTTAGATGGTCTTCCGTGCAGTGCACACATTTATGCATTTTATGTCACCTGAAACTACTCTGAACCTTACTTAAATGATATCTCTAAAGCTTCTGAACACAAAAAAAATCTTTTCTCTTAGAACTGGTGGAAGTTGAATGCAGCGTGTGTTGACTGCGCTGCTGTATTTGCTTTCAGCCTGCTGTACAGGTACTCACCCTGAAATGCAGGAAAATCACGTAATAAATAATAATACTCATGGTGTTGCGAAATGTACAGGTATTTATGAGCGCTTGTGCAATTAAACAGGGAATGATATTGTTCCGTGTCCTGTTGCAGACCATGAGCTTACATAGCAATGTGGTTGCAAAAGTAAAATTTAAAAACAAACAAACAAAAAACGAACACGTCCACACCACTTGCTGTATCAGAAAATTGTTCCTCTAAGTACACACACGTACGTGAACCTCCTTATTCTACATCGAAATTCGAACTGAGCGCAAAAGATACAATTCATTCTACAATATACACAAAAATTTTAAAAAAAGAACTGACGTAACTTGTTATTGATTTATTTGGGGTTTTAATATCTACACGATCATGACTGACCATAAAATGTACTGATACAGCGGTCACAAGACAAAATAAAATCCACAACATGCATCTGCTCCAATCGGATGTGACGTAAGAAGCACCTCATCTTGCCCATGTACAATGCCTGCTCTCACCTCCTCTTCTGAAACTGCTAAATATTTGCGGTAACGGAGTATTGGCATATACAGGGTGTTTCAAAAATGACCGGTATATTTGAAACGGCAATAAAAACTAAACGAGCAGCGATAGAAATACACCGTTTGTTGCAATATGCTTGGGACAACAGTACATTTTCAGGCGGACAAACTTTCGAAATTACAGTAGTTACAATTTTCAACAACAGATGGCGCTGCAAGTGATTTGAAAGATATAGAAGACAACGCAGTCTGTGGGTGCGCCATTCTGTACGTCGTCTTTCTGCTGTAAGCGTGTGCTGTTCACAACGTGCAAGTGTGCTGTAGACAACATGGTTTATTCCTTAGAACAGAGGATTTTTCTGGTGTTCGAATTCCACCGCCTAGAACACAGTGTTGTTGCAACAAGACGAAGTTTTCAACGGAGGTTTAATGTAACCAAAGGACCGAAAAGCGATACAATAAAGGATCTGTTTGAAAAATTTCAACGGACTGGGAACGTGACGGATGAACGTGCTGGAAAGGTAGGGCGACCGCGTACGGCAACCACAGAGGGCAACGCACAGCTAGTGCAGCAGGTGATCCAACAGCGGCCTCTGGTTTCCGTTCGCCGTGTTGCAGCTGCGGTCCAAATGACGCCAACGTCAACGTATCGTCTCATGCGCCAGAGTTTACACCTCTATCCATACAAAATTCAAACGCGGCAACCCCTCAGCGCCGCTACCATTGCTGCACGAGAGACATTCGCTAACGATATAGTGCACAGGATTGATGACGGCGATATGCATGTGCGCAGCATTTGGTTTACTAACGAAGCTTATTTTTACCTGGACGGCTTCGTCAATAAACAGATCTGGCGCATTTGGGGAACCGAAAAGCCCCATGTTGCAGTCCCATCGTCCCTGCATCCTCAAAAAGTACTGGTCTGGGCCGCCATTTCTTCCAAAGGAATCATTGGCCCATTTTTCAGATGCGAAACGATTACTGCATCACGCTATCTGGACATGCTTCGTGAATTTGTGGCGGTACAAACTGCCTTAGACGACACTGCGAACACATCGTGGTTTATGCAAGATGGTGCCCGGCCACTTCGCACGGCCGACGTCTTTAATTTCCTGAATGAATATTTCGATGATCGTGTGATTGCTTTGGGCTATCCGAAACATACAGGAGGCGGCGTGGATTGGCCTCCCTATTCGCCAGACATGAACCCCTGTGACTTCTTTCTGTGGGGACACTTGAAAGACCAGGTGTACCGCCAGAATCAAGAAACAATTGAACAGCTGAAGCAGTACATCTCATCTGCATGTGAAGCCATTCCGCAGGACACGCTCTCAAAGGTTTCGGGTAATTTCATTCAGAGACTACGCCATATTATTGCTACGCATGGTGGATATGTGGAAAATATCGTACTATAGAGTTTCCCAGACCGCAGCGCCATCTGTTGTTGAAAATTGTAACTACTGTAATTTCGAAAGTTTGTCTGCCTGAAAATGTACTGTTGTCCCAAGCATATTGCAACAAACGGTGTATTTCTATCTCTGCTCGTTTAGTTTTTATTGCCGTTTCAAATATACCGGTCATTTTTGAAACACCCTGTATTTGCTGCTTGTTTGACTAACAGCAATTTAAGCTGTCCTCTTAGTTTCTTGCCTAACTACAAATTAGGAAATTGCCACGTACTCGTAAATAAACTGTGACACATTTGTGACAATGAATAATATGAGATTCACTGCTGCGCATTACACATGAACCGATATAAGCTGCCTCTTAGATTCCTGTCCAACCACACACTCTGAAATTGCCACATATTCGATAATAAACAGCCAAATACTTATTACATTCTTCGTTTTCTAATCAGACAGAAGTATATATAACATCGAATATTGCAGAACATTCTTGTACGACATTCATAAGGATGTATCAGAATGTGTAAACAACAATAATATGACGGGAAGAAAGTACTTGCACATAGTTTTTCCTTCGCCTATATAGTCCACAATATTACCCATTACACTGTATTGTAGTCGCATGGTTTCGGTCTTTTGGCATGGTTATCACATTACCTCTTGAAGGCTTATATCATTGATGCATTATTATCTGACGTGTAATGCTATAGATAAGACGTTAGTGATAGATCTTCAATGCGCCGTTGCGGTGAAACGGCATACTTCAAGTTATAATGCAAAACAGCTAAACATGCCTCTATAATTATGGTGCCTGCCGCATCGAGTCACTTCCATTTGGAAAAGATGCGTATTGCGGGTTTAACGTCTTCAGTTGCTGTCGACATGGACACGTGACTCAATCTAGACCACAAAAAAACTAAGTCCTTTTTCAGTTTGAATGGCAACTAATGTGAACAGGTGTACTGTGTGTGACTGCGACATTGGAAAACAAACTAATCCCACATGAATATAGCCGATTACATTTGCAGTGCATTGCTTAACCCAACAGCATGTTTCGATCTCACCAACAGATTTGGTACAGCGTGATGTAGAACAGCAATTTTCATTGCACCGCCGAACAGAACAAAGGCAGCAAGAAATGTGTAAGCTTCTCAAGCAACCCAGTAACTGGCAAGCTGTCTGATTGTCTGCCACAAACCAAAGAGCCTCCCACAAGACATTTCTCGCATGTGGCCAGTCCAGAGAGCTACACTAGGCGATACACCATCGATCCCAGAGTGTCAACAAACATGCCCTTTCTATAACACAAGATAGCGTCACGTTAGCTTACCAATGAAACGAGTCGACGTGAAATTAGACATGTTTCGAAATATAAAGAGACTCTAATGAATTTCACCTGCAGTAGTAGTCTAGGCGCAGTTATATAATGGCTCCTTTTTAGATTTCCAGGTGGCTTTATACACCTTACCTCACAAGGGGCATCTAATCAAATTGTGTACCTATGGAGTGTCGTCTCATTGTGGGACTGGATTCATGATTTCATGTTAGAAAAGTCACATTTCGTACTTATTGACGGAAAGTCATCTAGTGGAGCGGAAGTGACATCTGAGGTTTCCAAAGATGTGCTATAGGCCTTCTGCTCTTCTTAACCTATATAAACAGACAGCTGACCAAGCTGGCAATGCCCGAGTGTCCATTATGCCAATTTTCTATCAGTATTAGAATCGAAGAAATTTCATTTCCGTGTTTTCGTGAAAACACCATTGAAATTGTGAAGCAGTCTTACGAAGAAACACGCATAATGGACGAATGTATAAGTGCAACTGATTCTTATGTGTACAACGCGATTTTGCAAATGTCTCTATGGCAACGCTTCTTCGTAGCTCTGTAGATGGCTGTTTTTTCACCCACAACCATTTGCGCTTCGCAGTGGGTAGCTGTCAAAAGCACTGGCAGGTACCAGACATTTCATTAAGTTCACTCAACTGCTGGAGTGTCCACGCATCTCATTGTTAATGACGTCATACCTCTTCGACTGTGTGTCCTACAATGATATACAGGGTGTTCAGAAATTTAAGTTACAAACTTTTAGGATTTGTAAAGTGGTGTCAGTACACAATCTTCTGAATGGGAACCTGTGTCCGGCGCTACAGAACTTCGAAGTTATAGGGGCCGGCGCCAGTAAATTATGTATTTACAGGGTGATTCCGTAATGACGCTACAAACTTTCTAGGATAATGGAAGATGATAAAAGCATCAATCTGATGTAAGGGTCCCTCTACTGGAAACGAAAGTGTCGAAAGTTATACGCAAAAACCGATCTAATACCTCTGACCGTGTAATACATGTGCCGGTACCGTTGTTGCTAAGAGTGTAGGGTAGGCAACATTCAGTGGTGTTAGTACGGACAAAAACAAGAAAAAAAGTTCTAAAATGCATATCGTAAGAGCTATGAGCACTTCTTCATCTTCGATAATGTGAAGAAAATCTCTTCTACTGCAAGCTCTTCGGTTTTCATATTATTGGAAGATATAATATGGACATTACCTCACTAGAGGAGATGTGTTTCACACTAGCGAAGACGAACAAGTACCCATAGCTCCTCAGGTATGCATTTTAGAGCCATCGTTTACTCGACATTTTTTCTTGTATGCATTCCACTGTCAGAGGTATCAGAATGATTTTCCCTTATAACTTTCTCCTCGTTCGTCCTCAGCACAGTGCCCTTACTTGAAATTGATACATTTAACCTTCTCTATAGTCCTATAAAGTCTGTGACATCATCATGGAATTACCCTGTATATACATACATTTACAGGCTCCGGCAAATATAACTTCGACGTTCTGTAGCGTCGTTTCAGGACACGGATTCCTCGTCAAAATCTTATGTACTAACTCCCCTCTAAAAGTACTACAAGTTTGTAATAGAAATTATCGAAAACGCTGTACTTGTTTAGGTCTTTCAGCGGCAATTGTGAATATTGACTGCGAAATAGTTAGCAACAAAGAAGTAATAAATTTAAACTTCGTATACGATGCGACAATTTTTCACGCGTCTCAGTGTTTATGACGTTATGTCTCCTGAACTGTTTGCGGTGCCGTGACATAATTTTATAGATACATTTAGCAGCATTTGTGGATACTTTACGCGAAACTTACTGCTAATAGAGTTAGCAGCACAGTAGTAATAAATGTAAATGTCGTGGACGATGAGACAGTTTTTCACACATCTCATTGTTTATAAAGCCGTATCTTCCGAACTATAATAGGTAGGTGGTTCCTAACCCCCCAGCGATATTTATGTCAAGCTTTGCTGATACCGATCCAGTGGTTTAGGAGGAGATGTGGAGCTTACAGACAACATACATCCATTTTTATAATATGGATAGATTTAGGACACAATTTGAATAGCCCCCTTAGATTGTTTGCTGATGACACTATCGTCTACCTTCTAGTAATATGAACATCAAAACTAACTGCAAAATTATTTAGGTAAGGTGCCTTTAGTGTGAAAAGTGGCAGTTTCCACTAGTCAACAAAAAATGTTGGGTCCTCCACATGTGTACTACGAAAATCTTAAATGTCAGTGATATGATACATCACAGTACTGCTAAACTTGTCTAATTAAGTACATAAGGATTAGAGAATAACGAGCAGCTTAAGTTGGAACCGTCACATAGAAAATGTTGTGTGGAATGTGAACCAAAGACCATTTTGTTGGTAAAACACATACAAGCTACAATAAATCTGCTATATATATTATCTACACTCCGTTTGTCTGTCCTCCTTTGGATTATCGTCATGTGGTATGGGATCCATGCAAGCAGGACTGACAGAGGACATGGAAAAAGTTCAAAGGAAGTCAGCCCTTTTCCTATTATCGCGGAAAGCGGAGCGTCTGTCGCCAGTATAATAAGCGAGTTGTGGTGGCAATCATTAACACAAAGGCGTTTAGTTCATTTTGGCCTACTTAGGACAATCAATCAGCCGGCAAAACGAAGACCCCAAATGTGATCTCTGTCTACATCTATTTGGGTACTCTGCAAATCACACATAAGTGCCTGCCAGAGGATTACCGAACCGACTTTAAAATAATTCTCTATTATTCCCCTGTCGAACAGCGCGCGGAAAAAACGAACACCTATATGTTTCCGTGCGAGCTCTGATTTCACTTATTATGATGATCGTTTCTCTCTACGTAGGTCGGCGTCAACAAAATATTTTCGCATTCGGAGAAGAAAGTTGATGATCGAAATTTCAAAATGGTTCAAATGGCTCTAAGCTATATGGGACTTAACATCTGAGGTCATCAGTTCCCTAGACTTAGAACTACTTAAACCTAACTGACCTAAGGACATCACACACATCCATGCCCAAGGCAGGATTCGAGCCTGAGACCGTAGCAGCAGCGCTGACTGAAGCGCCTAGAACCGCTCGGCCACAGCGGCCGGTGATCGAAATTTCGTTGGAAGAAGATTCCACTGCAACGAAAAACGCTTTCGTTTTAATGAAATTCACCCCAAATCCTGTATCAAGTCCGTGACACTCTTTCCCCTATTTCGCGATAATACAAAACGTGCTTCTGTTCTTTTAACTTTATCGATGTACTCCTTTAATCCTATTTATTAAGGATCCCAGATCACGCAGCAGAATTCCTAAAAGAGGACGGACAAGCGTAGTATAGGCCTCTTAAGTAGACCTTTCACATTTTCTAAGTGTTCCGCCAATAAAACACAGTCTTTGGTTTGCCTTCCGCACAACATTTTCTGCATCTTCTTTCCAGTTTACGTTATTCTCAGTTGTAATTCCTAGGTAATTAGTAGAATTTACGGCCTTTAGATTTGACTGATTCATCGTGTAACCGAAGTTTAACAATTCCTTTCAACGCTCATGTGGATGACCACACACCTTTAATTATTTAGGGTTAATTGCCAATTTTCGCGCCATACAGATAGGTTTTCTAAATCGTTTTGCAGTTTTGATCTTCTGCTGACTTTGCTAGACTATAAACGACAGCATCAAATGCAAACAACCTAAGACGGCTGCTCAGATTGTCTCCTAAATCGTAATGTAGATAAGGAACAGCAGAGGGCCTATAACACTACCTTTGGTAACGCCAGAAATAACTTTTTTTTACTATATGCATTTTCGTGACCTACCTCTCTGACTGGGAATCACGAATCCAGTCACATAACTCAGCCGATATTGCATAAGCACGCAATTGCACCAGAAGCCGCTTGTGTGGTACAGTGTCAAAAGCCCTCCGGAAATCCAGAAATAACAGAATCAATTTGAAATCCCTTGTCAATAGCATTCAACACTTTATGCGAGGAAAGAGCTAATTGTGTTTCACAAGAACGATATTTTCTAAATCCGTGTTGACTGTGTGTCAATAGACCGTTTTCTTCAGTCGGCCGGGGTGGTTCAAATGGTTCAAAAGGCTCTGAGCACTATGGGACTTAACATCTATGGTCATCAGTCCCGTAGAACTTAGAACTACTTAAACCTAACTAACCTAAGGACATCACACAACACCCAGTCGTCACGAGGCAGAGAAAATCCCTGACCCCGCCGGGGGCCGGGATGGCCGAGCGATTCTAGGCACTTCAGTCTGGAACTGCGCGACCGCTACGGCCTTAGGTTCGAATCCTGCCTCGGGCATGGATGTGTGTGTCCTTAGGTTTAAGTAGTTCTAAGTTATAGGGGACTCATGACCTCAGAACTTAAGTCCCATAGTGCTCAGAGCCATTTTTCATCGAGGCAATACATAATGTTCGAACACAATGGAAGTTCCAGAATCCTACTGTATATCGACGTTAATGGTATTAACCTGTGATTTAGTGGATTACTTCTATTGCCTTTCCTGAATATTGATGTGACCTGTGCAACTTTCCAGTCTCTGGGTACGGATCTTTCGTGGAGGGAGCGGTTCTATTATGGTTAAGTATGGAGCTATTGCATGAGCATACTTTGAAAGGAACCTAACTGGTATACAGTCTGCACCGGAAGACTTGCTTTTATTGATTTAAGTTGCTTCACTACTTCGAGGGTATCCACATCTAAATTACTCATCATGGCAGCTGTTCTTGATTCTATTGTCAGGTGATGATAACGTAGTCTCAAACTAGTACGAGGTATCTCAGCATTTTTCATAATCATTGCTCAATATCTTGACCGTTAACCCCCCTCAAATACCCTACCAGACCTAGTAGCAACAACAGGAACGACTCTGATGTATCCTTGTGCGCATTCTATCTGTCGCAGAGAGTTGCAACTCTCAATCATTTATAAATCCACCGATGGTGTCTATGTGTGCGAAGTTGCTTTGATTTCCGACCATGCCTTCTGGGTACTTCACTTTCTTGTCCGTCACCGTAATACAGCCAATTTGAAAGTTGGTCTTAAAATGAACAGCAACAGGAGCAAAACATCGATAAGAAAATGCTACGTATTAACAAGGAAGTCATAGAATCAGACGATAAGTTTTTTAGTTCAATTCAATATCATATTGATACTGCTAGTAAACAATATAAACACAAGAATACAAACGACCTGCAGTTCCTTTGGTAAACTAGATAAGGCTTTCAAAGCTTAACTTAAGGTTTGCGTTACAAAAAAATTTACATAGAGCATGTTTTAATTATTGAAGTGGGACTTTGATTTTTTTAAATGTGAAAAGTCATTCAAATACGAGTAATAATGATTCAGTGAAGGTAAGGGGTTCTGGATACGAACTATGTCTGTAATTGCGTGTGTAGATGCACGGCCTGTAGATAGCTATTACTGTTGTAAAATTCCGAGTCTACCTTCTACAACATTAACGAAGTTCCAGTACATTAACTGCAGCCATTTAATGCAAGTGGCAAAGCAGCAAGCTTATTCGTGGTACCAGCGTTCGTACTATTTCCGCCATTTCCACATGTTGTTGTTGTTGTGGTCTTCAGTCCTGAGACTGGTTTGATGCAGCTCTCCATGCTACTCTATCCTGTGCAAGCTTTTTCATCTCCCAGTATCTACTGCAACCTACATCCTTCTGAATCTGCTTAGTGTATTCATCTCTTGGTCTCCCTCTACGATTTTTACCCTCCACGCTGCCCTCCAATACTAAATTGGTGATCCCTTGATGCCTCAGAACATGTCCTACCAACCGATCCCTTCTTCTGGTCAAGTTGTGCCACAAACTTCTCTTCTCCCCAATCCTATTCAATACTTCCTTTCCACATATAGCCAGAGATAGCAATTAATGTAGTTAATTGTTAATTCATCCCACTGATTTTCTCTCTGGTACCTACTAATTTTCTCTTAACGTACACGTTTCTTACTCTTAGAACTTGTCCTACGTGATGTGGTCTACAGAAAACGACATAAGAGTGAACCACTGAATGTATAAGACATCTATGAAAAAACAAAATTCTGATTATTATGTTAACATTGCTTGGTTCTCAATTACATATTCCGTTATTTCAGCTGCGGAGTGAACAGAAATTTAAAATAGGCGCCTACTCTGCATGTCGTAAATGTGATGCGATTCATATGCCTCATGGGAGTTAAGCTCCCGACTTTTATATTCGTATCTCCTCTTTCGTTCTTTTCATGGATTAGATATTCTCCAGAGATAACATCAAGCACGCTGCATATTATCCATCCATCATTATTTCCGAGAAAGATACGCGTTTCAAAGAACCAAATTTTCGTGCTACTTGCTGTAGTTTATCGTGTACTCCGACGAAGTAACTGATGTAAATACGTTCTTTCCAATGAGCCTATAAAAGTAATTGAACAATTTTAGCTTTAGAATGTGCAGACTTTCGTTTTACTATCACCCATTATTCAGCATTGTATCACTACAGCTGTAGATAATTAAAAACAGGGGACGTTCTGTTCTTCGTCTCCACTACACTTTTCGATCACTGCAAACAACCAGTCTCCAACACTGCGTTTTCACTCAAACGTTGTTACCATCAGGAAGAATAAGAAGCTGGAAAGTAATTTATTTCACTTGTTGCAGCTTTTCTAAAGCTCTTCATTACCTACTCGCCAAATATGGGACCCGTTCACGGTGACCCAATAAAACGTCGTACTCTTTGATCGCTGTAGCCCTTCCAATAAAAGGGCGACGGGATGTAGGGGTCGGCGCTTCCTCTCACCACTCGCTCAGCGTTTTCAGTCGCTCGGTCCACAGAGGGTAGCAGGCCTATGCCGTTGAAGTGTTTTTCAATGACAACAACTTTGTTATTGCAGTGCAGAGAGCTTTTCCCTTTCAATTTAACGTCCCGCTTTGGGAAAAAACGCACGTAGTCGACAATAAAAGTCTCGTACTATTGAGAATATCGAGTCTGTGAAGTAGTCTGTTCTGCAGCCCGTAAAACGTTTTGCAAGAAAACTTCCTTCCTTGGGAAGTGTACGAAGAATTTAACAGAAAGCTCTGCTTCTTCACTAACGTAAAATGATGACTGTCCGGCCGTTTTACCGTCTGGAATTCGGCTGTTCTGAGGACAATGTGGTGGGGAGTGGGGGGGGGGGGGGAGGGGGCTATTTTCTCACACGGTGATGTTTCTACATCTGAATAATGAGTAAAGATTGGATCTGAAAAGATTCACCTGTGAAAAATTTGGAACTGACATGAATTATTTACTTGTTAAAGAAGGCTTTCAATTTTATGATCTGCGGAATTAAAAACCAAACAAAAATTGTAACACTGCAAGCTGTATTTGATTCAGTCATTTTCTTCAGTAAAGACAAGTGATAAATTTTGGTGATATTTGTTTTAGGTACACTTCTGTTTCTATAGCAGAAGTAAAATTTGTGGGATGACACTATTTTATTACTAAGTACACTTTTAAAATATATAATTCTTTAAACTATATAATACTTTATGGCATCTTACAAGCTTAATAGCGCAAGCATTAAATAAAATTTAAATCGCAGCTTAAAGAAACTATTTCACACTTGACTGTAAACAAAAGCTATCTCTGAGGTTTTTCCCTTACCAAATTTAGGATGTAACTATTTGATCTGGTGTGGCACCTCACGAGACACACACACACACAAACACACACACACACACACACGTATTTCGACAAATGGTGACATTTAGAAGAGAAAGGGAAAGAAGATAAGACTCAGCACTGTTTCAGTTTAAGTAAAGAAACTGAAAGGGACTGATTTTGAAAACACGTGTTCAAGTTCTTAGTAGGAAGAATATGTTATACCCTGCAAAAGTATACTGATTTTTGGAACTTCGTTTTAAATAACGGCGAACAATTCTCTTGAGGAAATCTACTGCGGAAACATTTCTGAATACAAGAGAAAAATACGCTCACCAGCTAGCGGAATTTTAGAACAGTTAATCATTTGCCATAAGGTGCTTTCTTCCGTGCACCGTCGCTCTTGCCATGAAGTGAACGAAGAAATAACGAAATGGCTCTCGTTTTGATTCTGTGTGCATCTCGAGGCGAAAGAAGAACTACCGATCTTGAATTTTCACAGCGCCATAACACACGAGTGGCATCTTCTCAGAAGCAACCTTCCATACGGCCTACCAGAGCACACTTCACGTTCAAAGTCTCCCGCTACTCATCCCAGAGTGCCGACCAAAGATATCTCTCCTAACGGCTACTCCACAAGCTGCGTGGAGGGAGACAGATATAGACATAACGCTACAACCGGTGGAAAGCTGGTATTTCGTGAAGCGTATTGGTTAGTTACATGTACCATAAATCATCTGAACGATTCTTTTATCAAAATACTGTGGAGTGAGTCAGCTTAAAGGATATGTACTCAAGCTTAATGTCAATATTAACGAACCAATTACTTTTTTTATCCTACCAACCCAACTACACTTAAAAGTGAGTTTTTTAACAAACCACCAGTTTTTAATTAGAAATCCTTCAATGGAACAGAAAAAGTTGTCCAGAAGTGAAGATTTTAGGTTAGATTTAAATTTGCTTCGCTCTGTCCGTCATTTTATGTTATTTGGCAAATGATGAAAATTTTCATTTCTGCATTCTGAGCTCCTTTCTGAGCCACTAACAGCTTTAATAATCCTCTAGTGTTGTAGGTATTTTATTCTCAAATTGTGATGTAATAATTGTGTGGAATTTCATCAGCGAATATATGTAATGTGTCGGAGCAGTTAAAATGCCTAACTCCTTGAAGAGATACCTAAACGACGACCACGTGTGGATGCTATATATTAATCTTACTGCTTGCTTTTGTCCAATCAGTATTTTCTTTTTAATTGATGAGTTAACCCAGAAAATTATCCCATAAGACTATACTGTGTGGAAATACGCAAAATATGTCAGGAGTCTGATCCGTTTGTTTCCAAGACTAACAATTGTGCAAAGAGCAAAAGTAGCTGAACTGGTTGAAGAGTTCAGTAATACGCTTCTTCCAGTTCAAGTTTCCATCACTATGCACACCTAAAAATTTGGAACGTTTCATTTTATTTATTGACTCCTGTTCACGTGCTAAATCAGTGTGATGACTCTAGATATTGCACATCACTGAATACAGTGTTCCTTTTCCCGTAAATTTATAGAGATTCTATTTTCAGAGAACCACTTAATAACTCATTGAAAAACATCGTCAACTTTCCCTTCTGTTGCTTTCACTCTAATGGGATTTGTTGTAACACTAGTATCGTCTACAAGAAAAATCAGTTCTTCTTGTTGAACTTTAAGTGGTATGTCATTCACAGGTCTATGACTATGCCACCTCATACATTTCTGAAAAGAAAGAAAAGGTGAAAAATGCAATTCGCTGTGTATACATCTACAGGTATATCACGGACTCACACAAATGGGAAGGGGCGGACAATCGATAAACGTGCACAAACATCACATTCAGCACGAAGTTACGCTTCTTTAAACGGCGCAATTTTTTTTCCTGCGTAAATGATAACTGGAGGTACAGTTAGTGTTAGCAGAGTTGGTTTCACCGCACTAAACCTTATAGCTTCTGTGCACTTAGGGCGCCACCGTAACGCCGTAATAGGGTTACCTGCACTGTACTGATCCTGCTGTAGACTATTATTGCTCTGCGATTTGCGGCAGAAACAGTACGTCCACGAATATTTTGTCTTGTTTCGTTCTCAGGAATCACCGTGCAGTTTGATATAAATGTTTAGAAACACTATAATAATAACGTAGTGTGACGACACTACAGTAGAAGAGATGAAAAGCAAATCACCAATCAGCGATGTTAAATGTGATATATTTCTTTGACACGAATGTTCACAGCGTAGTAGTATGGCAGGTTATTATGACACATCTATTTTCAGATGCTAAACTGTGATATGGTCATTGAGAAGCGTCCAGTGAACTAAATCTACACATGCACTCCGTAAACCACTGTGAAGTGAAAAGCGGAAGGTGCTTTCCACGTATTGGAGTTTCATCTTGTTCCTTTGGCCGGCCAGTGTGGCCTAGCGGTTCTAGGCGCTTCAGTCAGGAACCTCGCGACCGCTACGGTCACAGGTTCGAATTCTGCCTCGGGCATGGGTGTGTGTGAAGTCCTTAGGTTAGTTAGGTTTAAGTAGTTCTAAGTTCTAGGGGACTGATGACCTCAGATGTTAAGTCCCATAGTGCTCAGAGCCATTTGAACCATTTGAACCATCTCGTTCCATTCATGTAAGAAGCTCGCGAAGAGTAATAACTTCGAAGCCGCCATTAGCGGTATAATTAATCCAGCTGCGTGTTCACGGCACCTACAGAAGCGGTAAATTGTGGAATATGGCGTGTCCCCCATTTAATATTTTTTCTCGAAATTTTGTAACTAGGCCTTCGCGAGTTAGCTGATGTCTGTCTTCAAGTCTTTTCCAATCCAGTTTTCTCAGAATTTCAATGTCGCTCAGTAGTGGTTCAAACCATTCGTGCTGCCCTTCTTTATACGTTCAGTATACTCTCTTAGTCCTTTTTGGCATAGTTCCCACAAACTTAAGTAATGGTTTAGGGCGGATCGTACCACTGATTGTTAGCAATCTACTTCGTAGATATATTGCATATTCCCAGTATCAAACCAATGAACCTACGTCTACCATCTTCCGTCTCTTCAGTTTGTTCAAAATGGTTCAAATGGCTCTGAGCACTATGGGACTTAACTTTGAGGTCATCAGTCCCCTAGAACTTAGAACTACTTAAACCTAACTAACCTAAGGACGTCACACACATCCATGCCCGAGGCAGGATTCGAACCTGCGACCGTAGCGGTCGCGCGGCTCCAGACTGTAGTGAATAGAACCGCTAGGCCACTCTGGCCGGCCTTCTGTTTGTTACATTCAGTTGTTTGTATGAGTTGGCTCATTCTCACTGATACTTATTGATGCTTTAGTCTGTGATATCACGTAACTTGAGTTTTGTGAAGTGCAAAATCTTATATTTATGAGCTTTTAAAGAAGGTTGTCAAGCATTACGCCATTATGAAGTCTTATCATGATCTGACAGAAAGAATGTGTAGTTATTTTCGTATTTTTATTTTTTTATTTTTTCTAGGCAGTACTTCTTAACAGATAACACTGAGGTTAACATTATTACTGTTATTATTATTATTATACTTTTCAACACGAATAGCTGGGTCCCAGAGACTACGCTGACGAAATATGGAAGTTAGTTGTCGACCTGTTGATGCCTTTCCATCCAAGATTATGAGCTGCAATTTTCTTGCTAAGAAATGATCAGTCCACTCAGAAAATAATCTTCACTTTGTTGACCACGACACACGAATTGACACTGATTTTAATTATTAATGAAAACTGCCTTAGCTGTATTACTAAACATTTATTGTGCAGCAAGATATCTTTTAACAAACTGCATCTACATGACTGTGTGGAATCTACATCATTCTTCGGACGCAAGAGTACTTTATGTTTCATTTGATTACTAATGTCGATTAACTATGATCATCTTACAGCGGCCAGTGTTAATAAAATCGTGTGAAAAACCGAAATTTTGTAGCCAAGAATGATGTCATTAGTAAATATGCAACATGACAGCACGGAGAAACTACTTTTCTCATTTTCAGCTGAAGCGACTTCGGAGTTCCACGCCCGTGTTTCTGTGTTTCAGTCCAAGCCGCAAGGCAGCATAAGCGGCGAGGAGCTGGCGTACGTGTTCGGTGCGCCCGTGGAGGGGAGCCGCCACCAGCACCCGCACATCTTCACGCCTTCCGAGAGGATCCTCTCCGAGAACGTCATGACGCTGTGGACCAACTTCGCCAAGACTGGGTACGTCACCACCCACCACACCTTGTCTGCTTGTTGTTGTACTCGCCATCAGATGCGCATGATGCACAACGTAAACTGTTTGTCCACTTACGTTAATTCGTCGTTCGACTCAACTGAAAAGATACTTCTATGTAGCTGAGCCGTCCGCCCCCAGTAGCTGAGTGGTCAGCTCGACAGAATGTCATTCCTAAGGGCCCGGGTTCGATTCCGGCTGGATCGGAGATTTTCTCTGCTGAGGGACTGGGTATTGTGTTGTCCTAGTCAAAATGGTTCAAATGGCTCTGATCACTATGGGACTTAATAGCTGAGGTCATCATTCCCCTATAACTTACAACTACTTAAACATAAGGACATCACACACATCCATGTCCGAGGCAGGATTCGAACCTGCGACCGTAGCGGTCGCGCGGCTCCAGACTGAAGCACCTAGAACCGCTCGGCCACTCCGGCCGGCTGTCCTAATCATCATTTCATCCTCATCGACGCTAAATTCACCGAACTGGCGTCAAATCGAAGGACTTGCACCCGGCAAACGGTCTACCCGACGGGAGGCCCTAGTCATACGACATTTTTACTTTTGTAATTGAGGCCCCGCAGACGAAAGATTCCACTCGTGAAGTGTAAGTCCTTGTCTACGAATAGTTATAATAATCGTTATACAGGGTGTATCATAAATAATAGCGCAATCGCATACAGATGAATGTATGCGATACTTGAGCTGCGACTGTTTCGGTTATCAGCCTCTACTGACTGTTCGGTGGTGTGGTCTTTTTTTTACACATTCTAGACGTGGAGTTGCAAACAAAATGGATAAAATAGCACAGTACACAAAGTGCCAGACATGTAAGTTGTCTGCGAAACGTCAGTCTTGCTGCACACATGGCACATTACAGTAACGGGGAGTATGCGGATCTCCATCTACATCTACATCCATACTCCGCAAGCCTCCTCACGGTGTTGGTGGAAGGTACCTTGAGTACCTCTATCGGTTCTCCATTCTATTCCAGTCTCGTATTGTTCGTGGAAAGAAAGATTGTCGGTATGCCTCTGTGTGGGCTCTAATCTAATTTTACCCTCATGGTCTCTTCGCGAGATATACGTAGGAGGGAGCAATATACTGCTTGACTCCTCGGTGAAGGTATGTTCTCGAAACTTTGACAAAAGCCCGTACCGGGCCAATGAGAGTCTCTCTTGCCGAGTCTTCCACTGGAGTTTATCTATCATCTCCTTAACGCTTTCGCGATTACTAAATGATCCTGCAACGAAGCGCGCTGCTCTCCGTTGGATCTTCTCTATCTCCTCTATCAACCCCATCTGGTAAGGATCCCACACCGGTGAGCATTATTCAAGCAGTGGGCGAATAAGTGTACTGTAACCTACTTCCTTTGTTTTCGGACTACATTTCCTTAGGAGTCTTCCAATGAATCTCAGTCTGGCATCTGCTTTACCAACGATTAATTTTATGTGGTCATTCCAATTTAAATCACTACTAAAGCCTACTTCCAGATAATTTATGGAATTAACTGTTTCCAGTTGCTGACCTGCTATATTGTAGCTCAATGATAAGGGATCTTTCTCTCTATGTATTCGCAGCACATTACACTTGTCTACATTGAGATTCAATTGCCATTCCCTGCACCATGGGTCAGTTCGTTGCTGATCCTCCTGCATTTCAGTACAATTTTCCATTGTTACAACCTCTCGATATACTACAGCGTCATCCGCAAATGCCACAGTGTACTTCCGATGTTATCCATGTAGTGACGTAACAAGACTGTTACGCCACTTGAAGTAGCCCGTAGGATAGGCACGCGTACACACACGCCGACGGGCGTCAAGTCTGGAACAGGCTACGTAATTAATGCTATGAAGAAAAGTACGTAGCTGGATTAATACTTATCTTTAATCAATCATTGTGGTACATCGCTCTTGACGATACACAGGAGACTTTAATTACAATCACTGTAAGGCTAATGGCGCCTTGCTAGTTCGTAGCCATTAACTTAGCTGAAGGCTATTCTGTCTCTCGGCTAATGAGAGAGAAAGGCTTCGTACATCTAGTCGCTAGCTAGGTCGTCCGTACAACTGGGGCGAGAGCTTGTTCGTATCACGAGACCTGCCTTGTGGTGGCGCTAGGTCTGCGATCACCCAGTGGCGACACGCGGGTCCGACATGTACTAAATGGACCGCGGCCGATTTAAACTACCACCTAGCAAGTGTGGTGTCTGGCGGTAACACCACAATCCACAAGGTCATTTATATATATTGAGAATAACAACGGTCCTACGCACTCCCCTGCGGCACACCGAAAATCACTCTTACTTCGGAAGACTTCTCTCCATTGAGAATGACATGCTGCGTTCTGATATCTAGGAACTCTTCAATCCAATCATACAATTGGTCTGATAGTCCATATGCTCTTACTTTGTTCATTAAACTACTGTGGGGAACTGTATCAAACGCCTTGCGGAAGTCAATAAACACGGCATCTGCCTGGGAACCCGTGTCTATGGCCCTCTGAGTCTAGTGGACGAATAGCGTGAGCCGGGTTTCACATGATCGTCTTTTTCGAAACCCATGCTGATTCCTACAGAGAAGATTTGTAGCCTCCAGAAAAGTCATTATTCTCAAACATAATACGTGTTTCAAAATTCTACAACTGATAGACGTTAGAGATATAGGTCTATAGTTCTGCACATCTGTTCGACGTCCCTTCTTGAAAACAGGGATGACCTGTGCCCTTTTGCAATCCTTTGGAACGCTACGCTCTTCTAGAGACCTACGGTACAACGCTGCAAGAAGGGGGGGGGGGGGGGGGGGGGCAAGTTCCTTCGCGTACTCTGTGTAAAATCGAACTGGTATCCCATCCCTTATCACGTAAGTTAGTGCAATGGTAACACAGGTTAGGCTGCACGCTTATACCAAGAAGCATACCCCTGCCAGAAGGAATCCCGAGAGCCGAATGTTTACAGAGGTGCATCAACGCCTCCGAAATTTAGGAAATTTATCGCAAGTTCCTATGGGACCAATCCGTCGAGGTTATCGGAGTCCCTAGGCTTACACACTACTTAATGTAATGTAAACTAACCTACGCTAAGCACAACACACACACACACACACACACCCACGCCAGAGGGAGGACTCGAACCTGACAGAGGGAAGCCACGCGAAACGTGACAAGGCGCTAGAGACCACGCGGCTACCACGCGCGGCAGCGCCTCTGACAAACTGTGAGCTTCGCACATGCTGCAGGAGAAGTTAGGCCTACGCGACTGACACCCACGCTTGAACATGTGATACTGGAAACAGTCGAACACTCTCCACGATTCCCGACAAGGAGATTTGTCACTCAAATTCCCTGGAAAGAGCCATGGTAGTATTTGATGAATAGGCATAATTAATTTCTCGTTCTATGTTTTACCTCAAGTATCCACATTCAGTTCGTGGATACGTGTGCTTTATGTTTATTTCCATGTATGGAGTGCGAACATCTTTTGTTTGGTTTTTGTGGCAGTGACAGCATGCCTATTGACAGGTCTTGCTGTTCAGCTTTGTGTTTCTACATATGCTATATCTCTCTCCCTCCATCCCTCTCTCTCTATATATGTGTGTGCACGTATGTATGTATGTGTGTGTGTAATATCTTTTTAAGCTGCCTGGGACAGTACGAAAGGAAGGAAAAAGGGAATGGAAAGTGGAAGGGAGAGTGTATGAGCCAACTTGTGTGTTTTTGTGTTGTATGTTGTGTGAGTGTCCGTGAGAGGTCCAATTATTACTTTACTACAGCTGTGTATTATGGTACTGGGAAGTGTGCTCGTGTATGGTTTAGATGAGAAAGTTTTTATGGTGGCTAGAGGAGGATTAACGGCATAGTCCTCATATTAATTGTAGAATTGTGACTGCGGAAGAGAGACCTCAAACTCAAAAGACAACATCTACATTCAGTTACGTTTGTTCTGCAAATCACTGAGTGAGGAGGCGCACTGCTCTCGCATTCTGGAGGACGACGGTTCAAATCCCCGTCCGGCTATCAAGATTTAGTTTTTTCCGTGATTTCTGAAAATCATTCCAAGAAAATGGACCCATTGGAATGGAAATGCCGATTTCCTTCCCCATCGTTGATGCAATCCGAGTTTATGCTCCGTCTCTAATGACCTCGATCTCACCGGAACGTTAAACCGTAATCTCCTTTCCTTCATTCCTTCCGACTAATCATATGAAGTTTATTTATTTCAATTTAATTTATTCACTTACTTGTTTAAACTTGTATGATTAGGGCCATTAGGCCCTCTCTCACAGCGGACCAGGGTTTCACACATATGGTATATTACGTCATAGTTACCTTAGAAATAACATAGGTATAATCATAGAAACGTAAACAGACATGTATGTGCCAAGCTTGTGCACTATTAAGTTTATTTTGCATCACTAAATGGAAATAAAAGTGAAAGTATGCCAAAGAGCTGAGCTCCAAATGCAATATGACTAGAAAAACGTGCTTCGGGATATAAGCAGAAAACAGACGAAAATGCTACCACTTGCGGTATTTTGATCCAACAATACAAAACGCCTATGTTAGAACAAATAGGACCTCTTAGTGGTTGCATAGACGGGTTTAAAATACTTTAAGTAATTATGTAGTAACAACAGAGAGAAAGACCTCGCAAACAAAGGTAGTTACCGTATTAGCAGTTTGTCTTTGAATGTCTAGCAGTTGAAGCATGTAAGCGTATCGGGTATACTGCCTCACGATACAACCACAGCTGCCAACGTTCTCTCTGCCTTTATTTGTATGTCTTTGATGGCACCTCTTTGTGTGGCACTTGAACCGGACCCCAGTACGAATCGTACAAGTGCTTTTTTGTTTTGTCACTTTCTAAAGTAAATATCAGTTTTGCAAATTCTACTAATACATCCAATCTTGCAATTTGTTTGATCTACGAAAGAGTCTGTGTGATGGTTCTGCTGCAAACATTCACCCTCCGTTACTTCCAGCTATTGACGGAATACGACGGAATCCACTTGTGACTCATTAATCTTACAGAGATAAGCATTTTTTTAAACAGAGGTACATAGCCAGAAAGCAAAATGTTAACAATTCGCTCAGAGATAAACGAAAGATGAAATTCGCCTATATCACATTTTCGGAAGACTGAATCATCGATCTTTGGGCATTTGAGAATCTATAGTTCCATGACAAAGGATTGGTTACCGTCCTTCACTTATATGGTCTGTTGCAGCAGGACATTATAAAACCATACTCGTATACCCAGTGTGTGGTGCAACACGCTCCAATAATAACTCCATCTGCCCTTAGAAAACAATTTGATAGTTGTGACCCTTCATGAACACAGGCAACACATCAAATCGATCCATCCCAGTACAGAATTCATAATGGAAATATGAAGCGGAACTCTTTCGGCATACCATGTTGGTGTGACGTCACGTGTGCTGGACTGCTGTTGAAATTGTTTATACTTTTAAAAGTTTTAGTCTTCAGATACTTATTTTAAAGTTTGTTTGTGTTAATATTTGCTGTAAAAGTAACTTATTAGTGGATTTTCATTAATCTCGGTCTTTCTTCCTGTGTTATTGACGCGAGTGGTCTGTTATTCGTGAGTATGCTTACGTCGTACGTCCAAGCCTCACGCCTCAGTATTGTGTTTACGTTTTGCGGCGTGCAGTTGCAGCTGTAGCGGTTATAAAGCTAAGTACTGACGAAATTATTTGCGCATTGTTATACAGTTATTAAATTTGATAGTTTTCAGCGGTGTTTCGTGCTGTTTGTTGCGAAATAACGCTGTAGTTAGCTGTTCGAAACATTCACTCGCTGCGTTTTTTAGGGTTTTTTGTACGTTGAAGTTGTTTAGTAAATTTTGTGCTTTAGTTTTCAGTTGAAGTTTCTTATTGTTTATAGTTAAATATTTCAGTAAAGTTTTCATTCACTGTTTTAACTTCGCTGAGTCTTCCAGTGGTCGCTTGAACATTTTTTTTTAGCTAGTAATTTTGTGAAGTTTTGTTGGTATTGGTAGTAATTACGGTTTAGTAGTATTACTAAAAGTAGCTGCTTTCTTAGTAGACAGGGAATTTCGAGACCGCTATTGTTAGTTCTATAAATAGTTCTACTGGTGTAACTGTACTTAAGTAACGTAGTTGTATAGTTTTTTTCAGTAACTGTAAATTTTTACCATGAGTGAGAAGTGTGGGCTCTGTCGTAGGTTTGTAAGTAGTGAATTACAGTGTGGGATTTGTTCAAAGTATTTTCATTGGGGGGAATGCCCTGGGGAAGCCAATGGGCTTTCTAGCGAGATCCTCTCCTGGGAATGCAGAATCTGTAGCAGAAATGATAGAGGAGAAGGGGCTTAAGATCTGTGCCCTTCAGGTGCAGTTACAATACGCAAAGGAGGAACTAGAGAGGTTGAGGAGGGTGAAGAGTGCTGGGGAATGGGAACTGGCAGTTGGCAAGAAGGCAGCTAGGAGGAAGAGATATTTAGATAGTTATACTTTGCATGTATGCAATAGATTTGACCAACTGTCAGAGTTGAGTGGAGAGGAGCCTCGTGTAGCTGTAGATGCAGGGAACATGCAGCAGTCCTCAGCAGTTAGGGGGCCTAGGTCAGTTGGAAAGCCTAGCAGGAAGAAAGAGGTTCTGCTGCTAGGTAGTTAGCACGGTAGAGGTGGGCCAGCAGTTGCAGGAAGTGTTGGGGAGTGATTAACAGGTCACCAGCTGGATCAGGTGACTGACAGCATATGGGACTTACATAAGAATTTTACGAAGGAGAATCAGGTAGTGGTAGTAAATGGAGCAGGGAACAGTCTTCATAGGGACGGGGAATTTGATACAGGTGGTGACATGGTAAAGATAGTTACTCAAACTGATGGCACCAACGTGCATTTCGTGCAACTGTTTCAGCGTCTTGATCGGCCTCATCTTAATGCGGCTGTTAAGAGTGTTAACATGGGACTTGAGAGGGCACTGGTGCCAGAGGGCATGGGTCACGTTTCAGTGGTGCCAGTTGAGTCTATCAGTAGATCGGATTTCACTAGGCATGGCCTGCACCTCAATAGTTATGGGAAGGGGAGGTTGACAAAGCTTATAGGTGACAGCGTAATGGGTAGTGGTGGGCTCACTCATGGAAAAATTCCTGTAGTAGTTGGTGTTAGAGCTGCTCCTTTTTTTAGACTGAAGTCAGCTGATAGTTGTACCTGCTTACAGGAAGTCTCTCTAACTAAGGGCTCACCTTCAGAGGGCGTCATGTTTCCAAGAAGGGAAGGAATCAGCATATTTCATCAAAATTAAGCGGTATTAGAGATAAAGGTAGTGAACTACATACAGATGTTTACTCTGAAATTATTGGTATATCGGAGACCCACTTAAATAATTTGACAGTTCAGAGGCTTCCTTTACCAGGATACATATTAGCTTCCTGTTTTTCAAGGAGTTCATTGCGGGGTGGGGGAGTGGCCATGTACGTAAAAAACAGTATTACTTTTCAGTCCATTGACGTGTCCCGGCATTGCACTGAATAGATATTTGAATGTTGTGCTGGGGCAGTTGAATTAATGGAAACTAAACTTCTAATTGTTGTTGTTCATAGGTCCCCTAACTCTGACTTCAGAGCATTTCTCCTCAAGCTAGAGAGGGTTCTTCATTCACTTTATAGGAAGTACCAGAAATTAGTTATATGTGGTGATGTCAATATTAATTTTGTGTATGACAGTACAACGAAAAGGATGTTGGTACATCCCCTAAATTCATATGATCTGATGCAGACTGTGTTTTCTTCCAACTAGGGTGCAGGGGAACAGTAGCACAGCCATAGACAATATTTTTATTTATACTTCATTACTAAATGGGAATTCTGTTAGTAAAAGGGTGAATGGCCTTTCATACCATTATGCACAAATTTTAACATTAAGAGGCTTTTGTACTCAAATAAAAGTCACATACATATACAAACTATGTAGGAAAGTTAATCCAGCAGCAACAGAGAGTTTTTTAAACCTCGCAAAGAAGAAGAGTGGCAGGATGTTTACAGTACCGATGCTCTTTAAGAGTTGCTTTCGATTAGAACGTTCTAAATGGGGTACTTGCAGTAAAAGGCAGCCTGGGTGGCTGACTATTGGGATAAGGACATCATGTAGTAATAAGACGAAATTGTATCAAAATGTTAGAAGCAGTCCCAATCAAGCTACAGTAACCCATCACAAATGTAAGATGCTTAAAAATATTAATAGGAAGGCAAATAGTTTGTGGTATGCAAATAGAATAGCTAATTCACGGGATAAAATTAAAACCATATGGTCAGTTATGAAGTAAGTGTCTGGTCAGCAGCGCAAGGTCGACAATGTAAAGTCAGTTCGTAGCAAAAATGTTTCTGTTACTGATAAATCAGAATTTACCAATCATTTTATGGACATTGCTGGTGAATTAAACAAAAATTTAGTTTCTACAGGGAATCATATAACTCTCTTAGCAAATATCTTTCCGAGATTGATGTCTGAAATAGTCATCTGTGATACAGACAAGGGGGAGACTGAGTCAATAATTAAGGACTCTCATGGACATGATGAAGTGCTTAGCAGAATATTAAAGAACTGTGCTGCAAATGTTAGGCGTGTATTTAGCCACATTTGCAATTTTTCCTTTAGGAAAGCCGCTCTATAAAAAAGGAGAAAGTGATAATGTAGACGATTTTAAAACTTTTTCTGTGTCATCAGTGTTTGCTAAAGTTAGTAAAAAGGCTTTGTATGTAAGGATAATTGATCATTCTATATCACACGATTTGCTATCAAATGTACAGTTCGGCTTTAAAAGTCGGTTAACAACTGAAAGTGCTATATTGTCTTTTCTCTGTGAGGTACTGGATGGGTTAAACAAAAGGTTTCGTACGCTGTGCATGATTGATTTACCTAAGGCGTTTGATTGTGTTGATGACAAAATATTTATCCAGAAGTTAGACCTTATGGAAACGGGGAGTAGCATCTTACTTTAGCAACAGAACAGACAGCAAGAGGTCGTTATTCACAGTGTTGAGAAGAACGGGTGAGATGTGGGTCTCAGTAGTGGGGGGAGTGGGGTGGGGGGAGGGGGAGGGGGTCCCCCAGAAAAGATTTCTGTTGCTGATGACACTAGCTTGGTAGTAAAGGATGTTGTGTGCAACATTGGCTCGGTTTCAAATAGTGCAGTTCATGACATAAGCTGATGGCTTGTAGAAAATAAACTAACGCTAAATCGCAGTAAGACTCAGTTTTAACAGTTTCTAACACACAATTCAAAAAAGTCGACGTTTTAATATCACAGAATGGGTATATGATTAGTGAAACTGAACAGTTCTGATTTATAGGTGTTCCGAAAGATAGTAAACTGTCGTGGAAAGCCCACGTTCAGGATCTTGTTCAACGACTTAATGCTGCCATTTTTACTTTTCGAACGGTATCTTAAGTGAGTGATCGTTCAATACAAAAATTAGTCTACCTTTGCTTATTTTAATTCGCTTGCGTCGCATGGTATTATATTTTGGGGTAACTCTTCCCATTCTAAAAGGATATTTTTGGTTCAGACACTGGCGTTTCGGGCAGTAAGTGGTGTAAGTTCACGAACCTCTTGTCGACCGCTGTTCACGAGTGTGGGTATTTTGACATTGGCCTCTCTATATATTCCTTACTGTCATTTCTTGTTAACAGTATTAAGCAGCTTTAACTTACTTAATACTCGGCAGAAATCATACCTGCATTTGGATTGGACATCCTTAACTGCTGTATACTGCTGCATCCATTTTCCACAAGCTGCCACTAGAATTCAGAAATCCTAGTAGTAATCCACGCGTTTTCCAATAGAAACTGAAGAGTTTCCTCATGGGCCACTCCTTCTATTCTATCGAGGAGTTCCTTGAAAATTTAGATGATTCTTGTTGTATTGTTGATTGCGTTTACTTAAACTTCTGGCTTCACTTTTTTCGGGTACATAAACATTTTATTGTTATCTGTTATTACTTCTATGCTGTAATTTCTTGTGCTTAGACCTTCCATGACCTTGGAGATTTGCTCCTCATTTTGGTCCTATGGAATTTGACGTGTAAATAAAATAAATAATAAAACCACGAGCCTCAGACACGATTTGTGTGATTAGAACAGTGGTTCACAGAGTATGCACGCTGTCAGACGAACAAAGCTCTGCTAAATAAATATGGAAATGCCGTGTGGCTAGGGCCTCCCGTGGGGTAGACCGTTCTCCCGGTGCAAGTCTTTCGAGTTGACGCCACTGCAGCGACTTGCGTGTCGATGGGGATGAAATGATGATGATAAGGATAACTCAACACCCATTCCCTGAGCGGAAAAAATCGCCGACCTCCCGGGAATCGAACCTGGGCCGTTAGGCATGACATTCCGACGCGCTGACCACTCAGCTACCAGGGGCGAACTCGTTAAAGAAATGAGACATTTGAGGAGAGTCTTCCAGAAGAACGATCACTTAGAAAAACAGTTATAGGACGCCCAGCAACGCACTGCAAAGACAACCTACACAAATAAAGGGTAAGCCAAAGACGCACACCTTCTGTACGCTGGCGAAAATATCGGCTACATATTAACACGATATCTGATGTATAGGGGATGCGTAAAAAACATGGAACACCAAAAACACAGTTCATTACCTGGCCTAATACCGTGTAGGAAACCTTTTGGCATTCAAACCAGCTTCCATGAATTTGTAAATGTAAGTGGTGTATGGTTTGCAAGGGAATCTGATACCATTCTTCCTGTAAGAAAGTAGTAAAGGCAACGACGATGGAATTGGCTAGCGATCACGCACCTTTCTCTAAACTGCAAATCATAAAGGCTCAAAACATTCAGATCTGATGACTCTCGGGGGTCAGGGGAGAGGCAAGAAGCGACCATTCATTGTCGTGCTGACAAAATCATTGCTGGACGATGCGAGCTGTGTGGGATGGGGTCCTCTTGTCTTAGAACACAGCATCGAACAATACGAGACTGGAATAGAAGGGAGAACCGATAGAGGTACTCAAAGTACCCTCCGCCACACACCGCCAGGTGGCTTGCGGAGTATGGATGTAGATGTAGATGTAGATCGACATTGTGAAACAAACGTTGTACATTGGGTTGAATCTGATCAGCCAAAATGGTCACATAAATCTTGGCCTATGGAAGACTACGATATGCCTGGCAAAATCATCGCCGCATCGCCGTCACGTTTCACTTTTGAGAGTTAAACAAGGTCAGAAGCTGAAAACAGTGTAAAACAGGACTCGTCCGACTACGCGACTTCGTTACATTGCTCCCTATTCCAGGATTTTTAGCTTCGGCTCCAAGTTTCCCAATTATGAGAATTCCCATCACTGATGAGTGGTTTTGGAATTCCAGCTCGCCTTGCAGTGGTCTGATTATGGCGTTCCCTTCGTGTTGTTTTGGGCTGACAGAGTTCGTGACTGCGACATTCGGCTCTGCAGCTGTCATCCTCATATTTTTCGTCACGGTCCTCTCCAGTGATAGTCTTGTCACGCTCTCTCAAAACACAGTTCCGTCAGCGTTGTAATTTAGCAGATGACGTTTTTACGCTTTCCCTGTATGCGGTGTAAATCTTCGATACGGTGCCTCTTGAAGCACCGAACACTTCGGCTACCTTGGTTACGTAAGCATCCACCATACGAACACCAGTAATTATCTCACGTTCTAATTCTCTTAGATCCAACATTGTTTATTCATAACTACAAAGAACGCTGTTCTCACTACGACAGAGCCTTGCAACGTATTGAGGCCACTGCAGAGGTGCCGTATGTGACCAAATACAACAGCTCCGTCCACAGGCTTGGCTAGCGTCTACATTTATATCCAAGCATACATTTGTCTGTGTGTTTCTGTATTTTTGTCCCATATCTGTACATCGATCCATCGATGCTAGAAAAGGTCTACTTACTTGTATAAAATACGACACAGGGCTGCGGAAACCAAGTGTCTACCACAGTTGTTTAGTCTGTGACATTGTGTATTGGACACAGTACAAGAGCTGTTGAATTAAGATGTGAAGAACATGTTATAACTTCCTTGCACGCTGTGTGGTTCTATAGTGAATACAGGAACGAGGAAGAGATGCTGTTCATGTACAGAGAATGCTGATATTAATTTATTCTACATCTAGTGTCAAATAGTAGAAATAATGCATAACTTTGTTGCTGTAGTTGCAGCGTCAGTTGCTAACAGTAGCTTTGAATGTTGAAACATACACAGATAACGGAGATTTAGAAATCAGTCAGTCTTCAATACACTAACTACTCAGTAAATCACGAGCCCTGGCCACAATGAAAGTCTGTAAATGTTATTCAACTGGCAAACGCACAAAAAGGCCTCAATGCGTGAATGCTCAAACTGAATTACACCTATCTCTGGAGTCCCGAAGAGGGGATGCTTGAATCTAATTGGCACCGGCGTAATCGTTCGCGGAAGCGCCCTCGTGCCGCAGTGGCGGCTGTAGGAATCGCCACGGCGTATAACTGGCGGCGAGCGTATTTGAAAGTGCGGCCAACCGGATGGCCTCTGGGACAGTGTAATAAACGAGGCAATCGAGTTTAGTGTGGCGGATAATTTATTTACGCGAAGAGTAGCTTTAACTTAGGTAAAACGTGGGATCCGCCGAAGAGTAAATGTGCTGCTGCCTGCTGAGGGAGGGAGGGAGGGAGGTGAATATTTATGATAACTACCGACAACTACTCCTGGAAACACTTGTCACTAGTCAGTATCCATTATGCGGTTCTATTTTCTTCAAATCAATACTGAACCTCCAACCTCAGCCCCACTGTCAACAGCTGGTTACGCAATTTAGTTTGCTTAATTACGTCCGAAAACAATCTCAGTGCTCCATCTTTATTCATAGGAACGTGCCTATAAAAAAGCAGAGGCTGTAAATCATTCTTCTTGTGTGTAGTTTCTTGGTGTTAACGCATGCCCTTCCCGTTTTTGAATTTCTGTTGACTGTTTTATCGTTCAACTGGGCCGAGGAGCACTGATAGGCCAGCACACAGCGTGTGCGTTCACTCTCTAGTTGGGGTCCAAATAGCGCTCACTCCGTCTTCAGGCCACGACTCGTCTACCGGGACCATCCGACCGCCGTGTCATCCTCAGTGGAGGATGCGGATAGGAGGGGCGTGGGGTTAGCACACCGCTCTCCCGGTCGTTGTGATGGTATTCTTGACCGAAGCCGCTACTATCCGGTCGAGTAGCTCCTCAATTGGCATCACGAGGGTGAGTGCACCCCGAAAAATGACAACAGTGCATAACGGCCTGGATGGTCACCCATCCAAGTGCCGACCACGCCCGACAGCGCTTAACTTCTGTGATCTCACGGGAACCGGTGTATCCACTGCGGCAAGGCCGCTGCCATTGGATCTAAAGAGCACGAAAAAAAATCTATTTTCGGAGCCTGATGAGGGCTGTTGGGGAAGCTGCTGAAATACTTCCCCTTTCCATCTTCAGACTTCTGACTGGTCTGATGCTTCATGTGGATTGTCACGACTTCCTTTGCTGTGCCGACCTCTTCATCTCAGACTAGCGCTTGCGCCCAGTGACCACAATTTTTCGTTGGAAATAATCCAGTATCACTCTTCCCTATTGCTTCTACCCTCTTCAGCAACATGTAGCATCGTAGAAGTCATTCTCTGAATCATTACAGATATCCTATCGTCTGGTCTCTGCTTGTTGTCAGTCTTCTTCCTATGTTGTTTCCGGAGCTGTTTCCGCAGAGAAACTCTTCATTTCTTACCTTATTAGTCCGACTAATTTTCGACGCCCTTCTATAGCACTGCTAGTCAAACGCTTTGGTTTTCTCATACTGAATTCCACATGCGCTGAGGTGGTAAAAGTCTTGGGACAACGATATGCAAGTATACTGATAGCTGTAGCGTCGCGTACATAACACATAAAAGAGCAGTGCATTGGCGGAGCTGTCGTTTGTACTTACATGATTCGTGCGAAAAGGATTCCGATGTGGTTATGGCCGCACGATGGGAATTAAGATACTTTGAACGCAGAATGATAGACCTTGACACATGGGACACTTCACGTCGAGAATTGTTAGGGAATAAAATTTTCCGAGATCCACAGTGTCAGGAGTGTGCCGAGAATACCAAATTTCAGAGTCTGCCTTTCATCACGGACAACAAAATGACCGACGGCCTTCACTTAACGATCAAGAACTGCGGTGTTTGCGTAAAGTTATCAGTGCTAACAGACAAGGAATACTGTGTGCAATGACTGCAGAACTCAGTGTAGGACGTATGACGAACGTATCCGATACGACAGTGCGGTGAAATCTAGGGATATTGGGATATGGCAGCAGACGACCGACGCGAATGCCTTTGCTAACAGCACGACATTCCCTGCAGCGCCTCTCCTGGTCTTGTGACCATATAGGTCACAGATGATTGGAAAACCGTTGGCTGCTCAGATGAGTCCCAATTTCATTTGGTAACAGCTGATGGTACGGTTCGAGTGGCGCAGGCGCCACGAAGCCATGGACCCAAGTTATTTACAAGGCGCTGCGCAGGCTGGTGGTGGCTCCATAATGGCGTAGAATGTGTTTACATGGAATGGACCGGGTGCTCTGGTACAACTGAACCGATCATTGACTGGAAATAGTTATGTTCGGTTACTTGGAGACCATTTGTACACTACTGGCCATTAAAATTGCTGCACCACGAAGATGACGTGCTACAGACGCGAAATTTAATCGACAGGAAGAAACGCTGTGATATGCAAATGATTAGCTTTTCAGAGCATTCACATAAGGTTGACACCTACAACGTGCTGACATGAGGAAAGTTTCCAACCGCTTTCTCATACACAAACAGCAGTTGACCGGCGTTGCCTGGTGAAACGTTGTTGTGATGACTCGTGTAACGAGGAGAAATGCGTACCATCACGTTTCCGACATTGATAAAGGTCTGATTGTAGCCTATTGCGATTGCGGTTTATCGTATTGCGACATTGGTGCTCGCGTTGGTCGAGATCCAATGACTGTTAGCAGAATATGGAATCGGTGGATCAGGAGGGTAATACGGAACGCCCTGCTGGATCCCAACGACCACGTATCACTAACAGTCGAGATGACAGGCATCTTATCCGCATGGCTGTAACGGATCGTGCAGCCACGTCTCGATCCCTGAGTCAGCAGATGGGGATTTTTACAAGACAACAACAATCTGCACGAACACTTCGACGACGTTTGCAGCAGCATGTTCTATCAGCTCGGAGACCATGGCTGCGGTTACCCTTGGCGGTGCATCACAGACAGGAGCGCCTGCGATGGTGTACTGAACGACGAACCTGGGTGCACCAATGGCAAAACGTCATTTTTTCGGATGAATCCAGGTTCTGTTTACTGCATCATGATGGTCGCATCCGTGTTTGGCGACATCACGGTGAACGCTCATTGGAAGCGTGTTTTCGTCATCGCCATACTGGCGTATCACCTGGCGTGATGCTATAGGGTGCTATTGGTTACACGTCTCGGTCACCTCTTGTTTGCATTCACGGCACTTTGAACAGCGGACGTTTCATTTCAGATGTGTTACGACCCGTGGCTGTACCTTTCATTCGATCCCTGCGAAACCCTACATTTTAGCAGGATAATACACGACCGCGTGTTGCAGGTCCTGTACGGGCCTTTCTGAATACAGAAAATGTTCGAATGCTGCCCTGGCCAGCACATTCTCCAGATCTCTCGCCAACTGAAAACGTCTGGTCAATGGAGGCCGAGCCACAGGCTCGTCACAATACGCCAGCCACTACTCTTGAAGAACTGTGGTATCGTGTTGAAGTTGCATGGGCAGCTGTACCTGTACACGCCATCCAAGCTCGGTTTGACTCAATGCCCAGGCGTATCACGGCTGTTATTACGGCCAGAGGTGGTTGTTCTGGGTACTGATTTCTCAGAATCTATGCACCCAAATTGCGTGAAAATGTAATCACATCTCAGTTCTAGTATAATACATTTGCGCAATGAATAACCGTTTATCATCTGCAATTCTTCTTGGTGTAGCAGTTTTAATGGCCAGTAGTGTATTTATGAAATTCATGTTCCCAAACAACGATATCATGTCACTGGGTGCGATTGATCTGAAGAACATTACAGACAACTCGACCGAATGATCTGGCCATCCAGATAGCCAGACATGGGTCCCATCTAACATTTGTGGGACATAATCGAGAGGACAGTTCGTGCACAAATTCCTTCACCAGCAACATTTTCGCCGTTGTGGACGTCTAATGAGGCAGCAAGGCTCACTATTTAGACAGGGGACTTCCGATGACTTGTTGAGTGTGGGCCACATTGAGCTTTTGGACTACGCCGGGAAAATGGTGGTCCGGCACAACATTAGGAAGTATGTTCTGTCACGTCAGTGTAATGCTGTGATACATATGAAATTCTCAGAAATTTGCTCCTCAAAAAATGGACGAATTTGGATACTAGTTGGGTTCTTTTGCTCAGTAATCCCGTATTATTATATTGTGCGCATCCAGAAACCTGTAGACTATCATTCAGATGGTTGATAGAGATATTACTGGATATTACTGCGTTGTACGATAACCCTCCCATAACGAAGTAGCCTGGATAAAAGTTTCTAGACGAGAGCTCCTCCGCCATAAAGGTAAAATGCCTTCAGGCCGGTTCGTGATAACCCAGAGACCAACAGGTAGCGGATCTGTGGGACGCCACCGCACAGTGCGGCGCGCCCTGGTTTTGGGGGTGGCAGTGGCAATTAGGCGTGGCGCGCTCAGCCATCAGTCAGCCGTGGCCATTGTCGCGGCGCGCGATGGAGCGGCCGATAGCTGCGCCCCAGCCCCGTCCAGGTCATTACGCGGCCCGCTCCCTCCCCCCTGCCAGTAATTGAGGCGCGGTCGGATTTCCGGCAGCCGGCCAGGACGGCAGCTGCGGGGCGAGGACCCCCGTATCGTCGCTTCCCGGAAGCCCCCGCCACTGTGCTTGGTGCCGCTCAGTGACTGCTGGTCTGAAGCGCCACCTCAGGTGGAGAAGGCAGTACCTTGACGTTTTCCCCTAAGATTGCCACAAAACGAAAACAGCCGTGCCGAGGATTACAGTTCATGGAGAAGAATTAGCAATTGCAAAGATTACTGATGACGCTCCAATTCTGTCAGACAGTAAAAGGACTTGGAAAAACTTAAATTATTGGTGATGTACAGCAACCAGCCACAAATTGGTATCGAATTCCCAGAATGAGATTTTCACTCTGCAGCGGAGTGTGCGCTGATATGCAACTTCCTGTCAGATTAAAACTGTGTGCCGGACCGAGACTCGCAGTAGAGCTTCTGTAACGTTTGGAAGGTAGGAGACGATGTACTGGCAGATATGAAGCTGTGTGGACAGGGCGTGAGTCGTGGTCGGGTAGCTCAATCTGTAGAGCACTTGCCCGCGAAAGGCAAAGGTCTCGAGCTCGAGTCTCGTTCCGGCACACAGTATTAATCTGCCATGAAGTTTCACATCAGCGCACACTTCACTGCAGAGTGAAAATCTCATTCTGGAAACATCCCCCAGGCTGTGGCTAAGCCATGTCTCCGCTATATCCTTTCTTTCAGAAGTGCCAGTTGTGCAACGTTCGCAGGAGAGCTTCTGCAAAGCCTGGAAGCTAGGAGACGATGTACTGGTGGAAGTAAAGCTGTGAGGACGGGGCGTGAGTCGTGCTTAGGTAGCTCAGTTGGTAGAGCACCTGCCCTCGAAAGGCAATGGTATCAAGTTAATTTACTCAAAAACTATCGTTACCGGTTTCGAATTTTTACAATTCATCATCACACGGTTTTTTCCTTCTTTCAACAGTACATACACTAATGCGTCAAAGAAGCTAGTATAGGCATGCGTTTTCAAATAGAGATATGTGTAAACAGGCAGAATACGGCGCTGCGGCTGGCAACTCCTATATAACAAGTCTCTGGCGCGGTTGTTAGATCGGTTACTGCTACTACAATGGCAGGTTATCAAGATTTAACGAACGTGGTGTAATAGTAGGCGGACGAGCAATGGGACACGCGTCTCCGAGGTAGCGATGTAGTGCGGATTTTCAGGTACGAACATTTCACGAGTGTATCAGAAATCGGCCAACCATCAAATCTCCGACATCGCTGCTGCCTGACAAAGATCCTGCAAGACCGGGACCAACGACAACTAACGATAATCGTTCAACATGAGAGAAGTGAAACTTTTCCGCAAATTGCTGCATATTTCAATGCTGGCCCATCAACAAGTGTCGCCGTGCGAACTATTCAAGGAAATATCATCGATATGGGCTTTCGGAGGCGTGTACGACTGGTGTACCCTTGATGACTGCACGACACAAAGTTTTACGCCTCACCTGGGCGCATCACCACCGACACTGGATTGTTGATGACGGTAAACATGTTGCCTGGTACTACGAACCTCGTTTCAAATTATATCGAGCGGACGGACGTGTTCGGGTATGGAGACAACCTCATGAATCCATGGACCCTGCATCTCAGCAGGGGACTGTTTAAGCTGATGAAGGCTCTGTAATGGCATGGGGTGTGTGCAGTTGTAGTGATATGGGACCCCTGTTACGTCTAGATACGACTCTGATAGGTGACACGCACGTAAGCACCCTGTCTGATCACCTTCATGTCCATTGTGCATTCCGACAGACATGTGCAATTCCAGAAGGACAATGCGACACCCCAATAGTTCAGAAATGCCACATAGTGGTCCAGGAAAACTCTTCTGATTTTAAACACTTCCGCTGGCCCCCAAACTCCCCAGACATGAACATTATTGAGCTTAATTGGGATGCGTTGCAACGTGCTGTTCAGAAGAGGTCTCCATGCCCTTGTACTCTTACAGACTTACGGACAGCACTGCAGCATTCATGGCGTCATTTACCTCCAGCACTGCTTCAGACGTTAGTCAAGTCCATGCCAAGTCGTGGTGCGCAGCTTCTGTGTGCTCGCGAGGGTTCTGCACGGCATTAGGCAAGTGTATCAATTTCTTTGGCTCCTCAGTCTATTATACATTGAGTTCCTGTAAGATGCCTTAGGATAAACAATAATTTACAAATTACAAACGTGTAACAAAAATGGCTGCGCCACGTAATTAAATTGTAATGCATGTTACCTGAAATGTCCACCTGGCGTATTTTTATTAGCTGTTTTCTTGCAATTAAATATATTCTCAATAATGTTTGTTTTTTCACAGTCATAAATATTGCACTACACTGTTAACCACTTTTGTACGGTCACAAAACAAGATTTCAATGTGACCGAACGAAAGTGGTTTACAATGCAATGCAACGTTTTGACTGCGAAAATGCAAACATCCTTGGGAATGTATTTCACTGCAGAAAAACTACTAATACAGGTGAACGAGATGGACATTTCACTTAAGCTGCAATACAACACACATTTGTAAGTTATTGTTTATTCTTGGGCAATTCACAGGAGACCAATGTATAGTATGTATTGATGGAAGTATGAAAAACCGTCTCATGGTGAATTGTAGAAATTCGAAACCGGTAACGTTACTTTTTGAATAAAGTAACCTGAAACCAATTTGTGGCTGGTTGCTGTATACCATCAACAACTCATTTTATGTAACAGCCAAGGTCTCCAACCATTTCTATATATGACAAAATTGCACTTGAAAAAAAGTTTATAAGACAAATTTAATGAAAATACAATACAATAAAAATAATGTGGTTTAATGTAGATATCTCAGGTGACGGTGAGGGAATTAGATTACGAAATAAAACACTGAAAGTAAGCAGACGAGATTTGCTGTTTGGGTAGCTAAATAACTGAAGTAGCAAAAGTAGGAAGTATAATAAATCCAGACTTCCTGTAACAACAAAATATCTTCCAGAAAAGGGAAATATGTAAACTTCTAATACAGTTGTGAGTGTTAAGATCTCTTTTTTGAAAGTATTTATCTGGATTTTAGTGAAATACAGACTATGATCAATGAAGACAAGAACAGAAGCTTTTAAAATGTACTACTACAGAAGATGCCTGAAGATTAGAAAGCCGGCCGGAGTGGCCGTGCGGTTCTAGGCGCTACAGTCTGGAACCGAGCGACCGCTGCGGTCGCAGATTCTAATCCTGCCTCGGGCATGGATGTGTGTGATGTCCTTAGGTTAGTTAGGTTTAATTAGTTCTAAGTTCTAGGCGACTGATGACCTCAGAAATTAAGTCGCATAGTGCTCAGAGCTATTTTTGAAGATTAGACAGGTACATCACATTGTAAGGCAGCAATTTTTTTCCACCATACATTTAATATTCTGTGAGTCATTTTCTATTCATAGTCATATTAGATCACTGTTTACAATGCACAATCAGATTTTTAATCATTTCTTTAACTGATACCAGCTATTACCACGTACTAACAATATCTTTTTTACCCCATCTCTGGGAGTTAATCGGTACTGAGCACAGAAAGAAAGGGCGACGTGGACAACGAGTTCCTCAGAAGCTGCTTTCCGGCTAACGAGGGGCTGGGAAGAGAGTTGTCATGTTCTGCAGGGGTGAACGTTTACTGCCCTCAGACAGACCGTAGCGAGGAGATGGGGATTTACAAAACTGGTGGCCACAGAACCCCCGCAGAACAGGTAGTGTATGCAGGAGGTTACACCTTGATGGGCACAAGATGATTCCAGAATAGTGTACCTGGCCAAAGATCATCAGGAGTGGAACAAGGATAAAGTACTTGGAACAAGGAGAAAATACACCCTTTTAGCATGAAGGAATGCATGGGGTCACAAACGATAGTCGCGAGCTGACCGCCAAGGGATCTTATCATGAGAAGTGCCGGCGCATGTTTCTCACTGAAAAGCAGAGATGTGTATTTGACTGGTGGAGCGTCAAGAATATAGGAAAAAAAAAAACTTCGAGGAAGTCTTCTGGATGGAGTGTGAGCTTCAGGCGATTGGCTAGCATGTTCATGGCCCACTGTACAGTCAGAGTATTGCAAATTTACACTGATAATCTGCTCGTTGGCACAATGGCTACGATACAGATATGTGCATAATCTGCACCGTGGTCAATGGGCCAATGAACAGATCATCAGTGTAACTGCTGTCCATACTTCACTAGGTGATACGTTCACTTCACTTCAGTGGATAGGGTAACACTCATAATAAAATTACCAAATATGCTGCAACCAGTCGCCAAATCATGTTTTTTTTATTCACTTTTGCAAATCGATTTCAACTGATCAACAGCCATCATCGGTGCTACAAATACAAGAATAAAAATAATTAATAACAGTGACCAAATGAATAAATGTACATAAAACAACGTAAACCAATTAAATGTATATAGACGCATTAAACAATTTAAAATGAACGTACAAATTTACCTTGTAACCAATATGTGCCCTGAGTAGTAATACTGTCTTACGCAGAGGTCAAACATAAAGTGATTCATCGAGAATTGACTATGACAACGAGAAACCATAAGGGGGCGCTGCAAAGAAAACCCGACCTCTATGCGAAAAGATACAACTAATATAAAAATGAGAAGAAGAAGAAAGAGATATGACATACAAAGTGAGGTAAAATATAATTATATAACACTAAAATATTTATATAAAATGGATATATTGACAAAGATTTTGTCAACCACATAGTACAGTTATACACGCCAAAAAGTGATTGTACAAATTAGTAAAAATATTTTTATCCAACAGCAAAAGTTAATCATAATGCCAAAACGTAGAACCGTTTTAGGCAGATGGCGCCACACTGCTGAATGCACATGTAATGTAAAGTAAGTTGAAATAAGAAAATTACGGACTCGAATGAAACAAACGTATTATAGAAAACAAGGCAAAATGCAATTGGGCAACCTAATACGACCAGTCCAGTAAGTAAATCGGACTGTAATTTTTATCCAAGAGTGGTAAACTTAACTGAAATAGGTTTTAGCACTGATGAACAACAGTTGCTTAACATGGGTTTGATGTCTAACGTGCATAGCAGGTTCAATAAAGATGCAGTAAAAGATACATTTGTCCATGCACGGTTTCCGTTAAATAGTTTAAAGGTTAATAAAGTTGAAGAAAGCTATGTTGCTGTTGTACTTGAAAAAGTTATTTCTAAGGAAGTAAATATAATGTGGTCTACGGAAAACAGAACGATTAAGGGTATAAATAGTAAATTGCATAAAAATGAAGCGAACGTTACTAAAGCCGATAAAGGGAACACTGTAATTGTAATTAGCAAAGATGAGCACATTAAGAAAACTAAAGAATTCTTTGCTAATAATAACATTGTGAGAATTGAGAAAGATCTTACTGGTGACGCACAGAAAAAACTTAATGATAAAGACATTATTACACCGTTTGAGAAGCTGACTTTGCGAAACATGAACCCACGGACACCTACTTTAAGGGCCCAACTCAAAGCCCATAAAGAGGTTTGCCCTGTGAGACCAATCGTGAACAATATAGTGGGTCCCTTCAGTAAAATTTCGCGAAAATGTTTAAACATATTAAAAAACACTTTCGATTTCATAAACAATTTTCTGTGGAGAATAGTAAACAATTAATTGAGCAGGTTAGAGACATCCCCACTACAGCTAGTATGAAGCTGTTGTCTCTGGATATTGTGAATTTATACACTAATATCCTGATAGATGAGACTATTGACATTGTGAAAAATAATTTAATGCTGAGTAATTTGACAGACAATGAAACTGAGGAGTTTATAGACCTTTTGTCTCTTATGCTTTTTCCGGTTCAAAGACGAAATTTATGTGCAATAAGACGGTCTCAATATGGGAAATGCGATTACTGGTTTTTTAGCTGACGTGTTCATCAATCACCTAGAAACCAGATGGTTTCATGAGAATGTTGAGTTGGCAAAGAAAATTGTCTTTTACGTTAGGTACGTTGATGATACATTATTGCTTGTGAATGGCGATGAAATTGACATTAGCGAAATTGTGTCTTCATTTAACGCCTTACATGCTAAAATAAAGTTCACATCTGAACTTGAAACGAGTGGGATTATTAGTTTTTTGAATCTGTACGTAAGGAATAGTGACGGATGGCTTCATTTTGGCATATTCCGAAAAAAGACTTATACTGACTGGCTCATAAACTATCATTCAGCCCATCCTAATCAGCATAAAATGGTGTTTGTCAGATTTGCATTTAATCGTGTTTTCTGTACCCCACTTTCCGAAGAGGATCGTAAAACTGAGTTAGACATTATTTTTTCCGTAGCTTAATCTAATGATTATCCGCTACCCTTTGTTCTAAAATTTTATGAAAAGTTTGCCAATAAATATAAAGACATGGGAGCAAATGAAGTAATGTAGGGAAAAATGAAACAATGAAATATATTTCTTTACTATAATATCGGGTAGTTAGTCTTAAAGTTGCAGCTGTTTTTAGGAAACTCAAGGTTAAGGTTGCCTTTTCAACTAAGAATAACTTGGGACAAATTTTAGATCAAGGCGTAGACAAAGTAAAAGTTTTGCACCAGTCGAGGGTTTACAAAATACTTTGTCCGAGCTGTAAAGCATCTTACGTGGGTCAGACTGGACGAAAAATTGAAAGTAGATTTGCTGAAGAGGAAGCCGTTGACAGAAAGGACGCATCTGATAGGTCGAATTTTGCAGGCAACGTTATAAATAGTGGACATGAACTTCCTCGAATTGAGACGCATGTGAGGCTATTGCATAGAGCAGAAAAGGGAAATTATCTTGATTTGCCAGAGGATGTGGAGATCTTTTGTCATCATATATCATCTAGCATGTGCCTTCTCAATGAGCAGGTAACGGTGAGGGAAGTTCATTTTTGGGAGCTCTTCGGCGAGCATTTGCTTGATGGGAATGGAAATGAGAGTACAATGAAAGACGAGAGGGGGGTGGGAAGAGTGAAAGGGGGGGGGGAGATAAATAGATTGGTGATATGAATGGTGTTATTGTAACTTAGTTTGCGTTGACGCCCTTTAATTAGGCTTTTGCTGTCTTGTCGGCTGTACCAACAGACATATGGTGTAGTTTTATATCTCATGATATATGGGCACACCGTAAGAGCCCTTACGAGTTCTCAATCCACCCTATCGAACCAGTGTCAATTTTCCCATGTATGAAGTGTGCTAGCACTTTATTCTTGCATTTGACCTTGTTTTCCTTAATACGTTAGTTTCATTCGTGTCCGTAATTTTCTTATCTCAACTTAGTTTACATTACATGTGCATTCAGCAATGTGACGCCATCTGCCGAAAAACAAGTCCGATCGTCCTGAATGTCATTAACTGTACGCTAGATGGATGCCAACACCGTTTTACATTTTGGCATTATGAATAACTTTTGCTCTTGGATAAAAATACGATAAGTAATTTTAAAAAAATTTTAAAATTAAAAAAAAAAATTCAATTGTGTGCTTCTCATCTATGTTTGTTCCTTTTTACTAATTTGTACAATCGCTTTTTGGCGTATATAACTGTACTACGTGGTTGACAAAATCTTTGTCAATATATCCATTTCATGTAAATATTTTTGTATTATATCATTATATTTTACCTCACTTTGTATGTCATATCACTTTCTTCTTCTTCTCATTTTTATTTTAGCTGTATCTTTTCGCATAGAGGGCGCGTTTGCTTTGCAGCGCCCTCTTATGGTTTCTCGTTGTCATAGTCATTTCTCGATGTATCACTTTATGTTTGACCTCTGCTTAAGACACTATTACTACTCAGGACACATATTGGTTGAAAGGTAAATTTTTATGTTCATTTTAAATGGTTTAATGCGTCTATATACGAGGTGCGGCTAGAAAAAAACCGGACTGATGCTGGAAAAAACATTTATTTACAATTATTTACAATTTCATGTTATCTCCTTCAATGTACTCTCCTCCTCGGTCTCTACACCGCTCCATACGAATTTTCCACTGTTCATAGCAATGCTGCAGATCATTTTCGGTAAGTCCATACATTACTTCCGTCGCTTTTTCTTTTACTGCTTCAACAGTCTCAAATATAGTTCCTTTCAAAGCTGACTTTTTTCTCCACAAATCGTTCTGTTTTCTCCGTACTCACTCACGTAGGGTAGCCAGGACGCTAATGTAGTAATGCTGATTCACTGTTTGTCCCTCTGGTACCCAATCAATGTGCACAATCCATTTGGTGTAAAAAAAAACAATCATCATTGCCTTGAATTTCGATTTTGACATTCGTGCCTTTTTTTGTCGTGGAGAACCAGGAGTTTTCCAATGCATCGATTGGCGTTTAGTTTCGGGATCGTAAGTAAATAACCACGATTCATCGCAAGTAATAACATTTTGTAAGAAGGTGGGATCACTTTCAATGTTTTCCAGGATGTCAGAACAAATCATTCTTCGGCGTTCCTTCTGTTCAATTGTGAGACACTTTGGAACCATTTTTGAACACACTTTGTTCATGTTGAAACTTTCATGAAGAATCTGCCTAACACTTTCCTTGTCAACTCCTGTTAACTCAGACACTGCTCTGATTGTTAAACGGCGATCTTGTCGAACAAGTTTACCGATTTTTTCAATGTTTGCATCAGTTTTTGCTGACAATGGTCTGCCAGTGCGAGTGTCATCACTGGTGTCTTCGTGGCCATCTTTAAATCGTTTAAACCACTCAAACACTTGTGTTCGCGATAAACAATCATCGCCGTACACTTGTTGTAACATTACAAACGTTTCACTTGCAGATTTTCCTAGTTTGAAACAAAATTTGATGTTAACACGCTGTTCTTTCTGTACACTCAACATTTTCCGACGCACAGACAAAACGTCAACTACTTAAAACAGACGCCACGGGCAGACTGAGTGCAGGAGGCAGATGAAACTCGAGCAGTAGGCGGAGCGAGAGTCACGTGACAGGTCACCCGACTTTCAGCCTTATTACATTCGTTTTATTGTTTCACCAGTACTAGTCCGGTTTTTTTCCAGCCACACCTCGTACATTTAATTGGTGTACGTTGCTCTATGTACATTTATTCATTTGTTCACTGTTATTAATTATTTTTGTTCTTGTATTTGTAGCACCGATGATGGCTGTTAATCAGTTGAAATCTATTTGCAAAAGTGAATAAATAAAACATGATTTGGCGATTGGTTGCTGCATATTTGGTAATTTTATGGCTTACGGTCGCTGCACGACTTGGGAACCACATGGAGACCACCACTCACTCACAGTAAATGTGTTGAGTTCCATTCGCTTTTCTGCTGACATTTTTCTGGAAGTTTCAGTCAGGGTGAACAGGTCTTTTGTTTCTTGCCGCTGATAAGTATCAGCGTAGTTTGTATCCGTCTAATAAATGTGGGCGCAGTCTAAATAGAGTCAAACATATGTCCTGCGAGTCTGAAATTACATTTCGGGTGGAATCTGACATGGTATACTTCACCTTTATACAATTTTTGGAGTCTGTAAGTTTTTTGAGAATTAATTCTTTATGGTATGCAAGTTGTGATTCGTTCTAGTAACATCCCGATAAGATCAATTGGTTTCATTTGCTAATTTGAAGTGAAATAAAACCACAACATGAAACTATGTTTTATGGAAATCCCTAGGTGTAGTTCAGCAATGGAAGAGTCGTTTTAATCCTTTGTAGGCACAAGAATTCCATTTCGGAAACTATATTTCCAATCACTCATACACACGCTATGTGTAACGAACACCGCGGTGCTTACATAACGAGGTAGTGAAGGAAGAGGTCCCGAATCTAGTAGGGAGCAGAGAAATTTATAGCATAACGTGAGATACGATCGGTTGATGGAACACATTCCGAGGCATGAAGGAGTAGTTAATATGAAAATCGAGTGATGTATGGGGATACTAAAGGTTACATCAGGGTATGACTACACTAAGTAAGATCAAACGGACATAGTGTGCAGCAGTCATGCGGATATGAGTAGAGCTGCACAAGGCAGACTAACGTGGTGAGCTGTATCAAACCGGTCTTTGGACTGAAGATAATAAAACTTGCCTGTTAATTTTTAATTACATTCAACCTTAATTCTGAACTTAAGTGCTATTCTCAAAACGAAATACACCTTTTGCCACGTCTAATGGACTTGGTGCAGCTATCGTGATTTCTATCACGAGCAGGCAGTTTCTGTCTATACGTAAGTTGCACAAAGTGCAATGCCGCCTGTATGTAGTACGAGAGTATATTACGATTCCATATGGAGGTTGATTTCTTAACAAATTCTACTGACGTCAGGACGGGTATCATCAAAAAGATGGGACACAGTATATGTTGTGGATCAGAAATCGAACACTGGCTATAGCACTGGAACGAAGACAACTGAAGATAAATTAACCAATAATACCCAAGAATTGCGAGTGGCTTATGACTACTCATACTGCTCAAGAAAATCTGTGGAGTAAAAGTGAGGGATCCTAATGAGGATGGATAATGAAATCCAATTAATGTTTCCAACCTTGCAAAGATGAAATATGAAGAATGTGGTGTCCAGTCAAAATCATGTACTTCTTCTGAAAACCTAAATTCGTGTTATTTATTAGTTAATTTCTTCATTCGAATAATGCCAACACGTCCTTAGAAATTGTGGAAAAATTAGGAGAAACTGGAAATAAATCGCACTGCTCCGTGTATTGTGATTCGATGACTGTTGAGTTAATTATTGTCCAGAACAAAAACTCCAAAAACCGAAAAGATGACAGTCCAATCCAAAATGTCGAAACCCTGAAAGTTTTTAATGTAGGAAAACTACACCAAACGAAATACAGTGTCAGAATGTAAGGTGCTAAGACACTCTCAGAGCATTTTTTTTAAATGCTGAGCATGCACAGTATGGCGTGCTCATGTTCTTAGTTGAGGATCATCGGTAAACAGATAACATGGCACAACTCTATCGTAAATTTTGAAGGGAATTTCAGTTTCTGTTGACTCTTTCTCTGACACAACTGTACACAGCTACTATTCGCCCGAATATGCAACTCATTTAATATCCACAATAATTAGCAGTGGTTGGTAACAGCATCAGTCATTTTCTATGTATCAGAATTTTACAGTAGTGTGGAATCCAATTACATACAGTTTTAAACCTTGCAAACATGGAATATTAGGAACGTGGTGTCCAATCAAAATCATTTACTTCTATTGAAGACCTACATACATTGAATCAAAGTAAGCGCTGTATCATGTGTGAGATACAGAGTCGAGCGAGTGTGCCGGGGTTTACCCCAGTTCACTTCTTCAGTCTGCATATATACATCATAGATGACTGAAACTTAAAAAGAACTCTGAAACCAAACAGTTCCCTTTGATTGAAGAGGCTGCCAAATTTTTGGATAAATGAAAGGGGAGAAAAATCTTAAATTTAAGCCGCGTGCAAATCCAATTTCCTTTAGTAAATTGAACATGAGTGGTATAAATGGGAGAAAGAGTTATATGAAAAACGAAATATGCGCCAATTTAAAATTCGCAAAAGCGTGAAAGAAAAAGTATTCGAAAGATTCAGAGTTTCTCTTGAGAGTCAGTGAATGGTTACCGAGGGAGTGCTACGAGATTTAATGCTCTGAATTAAGAGTGAGATGAACATTACTGATTTCCAGGCTTCTTCGGCCTGGTTAACTAGATTCAGGAACTTACAAGGAAAAGCAAGAAGCAAAATTACGAAGTTTACCTCAAGTAAAGGTGCAGAGCAAATCTTACTGATAGAGAAATAGGCAGCTGATGAGAATACCAAGTTTCTTGTTTTCCACTAAAATCAGATTTCGTGCAAAAACTGCTTGTAAACCGCACTTCATTATTTCAATAGAAATAAGAGAGAGTCGCTTGTGCAACCAATGAAACCTATGACACATTCGCATACAACAGTGCCAGTGATAATCATTATTGGATTACTATTTCTGTCTTTAGGAACAGCAAGGCAAATCAGGACAGAAATTAAGACAACTGTTACTTACAAAAGTCTTGCAATCTTTGTGGTAAAATCGGGAGTAGTGGGAGAGGGTACCACTAACTGCAGAAAATAATTCATTGCTTTTGGTGGGCACTTGGGCTGGGCATAATGACAGTTCAGTCTCTAGGAGGGTGGCGGAAATACTGTTAATGTAACCTGGGTTCCACCGTGAAGAAGTAATGTGATTCAACCTCTCCATAAAAAAATTTTCATCCGTGTAAAGCATTTTTCAGAAAATGGTCAAACAATATAATTTCTGATGGCTCTATGTTAGTACAGGTGTATCAGGGTAACAATACTGTTAAACAAAATTGTTGAGGCTTTCGTGGCCACTTGTTGACAAACTGCCTATTGGCTTCTGTCTCGGGGTCTTCGGCCGACGTTCATCTAATGAGTTTTCCGAAGTTTCGCCAGCACGAGTGGCTTGCATTGTCAAAGCTTCACCCTCCATTGCTGATGATGAACTGGAGCCGAGCTCTGCTCTCATCTTTTACTTTCCCCTCTTTGAGGATATGTGAGGGAGAGTTTGTAGCCTTTCGGCTTTTACTTCCCTGTGTACTTGTGTGTGTGATTATGTCTGTACTTTTTGGTGTCTGTGAAATGTGACGATTGTTCTGTGTGTGTGTCTGGTACTTGCCTGAAGTTTGGCGAGATAATTGTTGTTATTTGAGTAGGAGCACAATTTGGGAATGGATATTGGGATTTTCTCTTCGACTTAGTCGTCGAAGATCGTCATGGGGCGATTGTGCTTATCGCGGGACATGTCATACCGACCTAGGGAGTGGATGAGGGCGCTTCCCGACCTGGAAGAACCTTCATAGAAGGCCCTTGCCAGGTCTTGAAAACGCTCTCTCAGGAGTGGTATTTCAGCAGCGGCGTGCAAATCGTCAATGGGGAATCCAAGAGGTAAACGCAGTGCCCTCCTGAGGGCGCGGTTCTGCAGCCTCTGGAGTTTGTCCAGGTGCTGCTTCGCCGCGTATCCCAAGACAGGACACGCGTATTCCTTGACTGGCCGGATCAGGGCATGGTATACGTTCACTCCTACTGAGCAGGGAAGGGAACTGGATGAGTTGAGGATTGGGTACAGGATGGACATTCTGGCGCAGACCTTCCTGTGGACCTCGTCTATGTGGGGTTTCCACGTAAGACGAGAGTCCAAGGTTACGCCAACATACTTGGCGGTTCTGCGCCAGGGGAGTTGGGTTCCGTTTAGGTGAAGATGGAGGGGGAGGCGTTGAGGAGGTTCGCGCCTTCCGAGCCTACGGGTAATCAGTATAGCCTGCGTCTTTTCGGAGTTGATGGTGATGGAGCCGAGCTCGCGGCCGCAGACTATATGTACCTGACGCGCCAACGTCCGAGGGCTTCTCCGCGGCCATTTCCGGTGCGGTTCTCCTCTTGCTACCTGCGACGGTCGTTCGCTGCAGTACGGGAAGCCAGGATCTGTTTACCTCAAGACTTTCCTCTTTCTTGTTGAAACTGTTCGCGTGTTTTTGTATTTCCACAGCTTCTCTGAACATGCGCGTGTGATAGTGCTTCTCTACAGCCAGAACTTCCGTGTCGGCGAATTTTATTACGTGGTCGGTCTCATTCAGTGCGTGCTCTGCCACGGCCGATTTCTTCACCAGCCCCAACCTGCAATGTCGCTTATGCTCTTTGATCCTGGTGTTAATTTATCGTCCAGTCATTCCGACATAAACTTTTCCGCATGTGCATGGTGTACGGTATATTCCCGACATTGCAAGTGGGTCTCTTTTCTCCTTCGCCGAGCTAAGACACTCTTTGATCTTCCTTGTCGGTTTGAAAATCGTCTTTAAGCCATGTTTGCGCAATATATGGCCGATTCTGTCCGTCACTCTGGGAATGTATGGCAGAAAGGCCGTACCCGACATTTCTTTCTCTGGCTCCTTACTTCGCCGAGTGTTTGGCTCTGTTACACTTCTAATGTAATTTGTGGAGTACCCATTGCTCCTCAGAACAGTTTCCAGGTGTTGCATTTCTCGTTTGAGGTGTTGCGGCTCACATATTCGTCCTGCTCTCGTTATGAGCGTACTAATCATGCCTCTTTTCTGGCTCGGGTGGTGCTTCGACAGTTTGTGCAGGTATCGGTCAGTGTGTGCCCGTTTTCGATACACGCTGTGTCCCAGGTTTTCGCCGTCCCTTGTGACCAGCACATCTGGAAGTGGCAGTTTCTTGTCCTTTTCTACTTCGGTGGTAAATGTTATGTTGGCATGGAGGCTGTTCAAGTGTCTTAGGAAGTCACCGAGCTGCTCTTCACCATGGCTCCACATCACGAAAGTATCATCGACGTACCTGTACCACACCTTAGGTTTGCAAGTCGCCGAGTCCAGTGCCTGTGCTTCGAATTTTTCCATGAAGAAGTTGGCCACCACTGGACTCAAAGGGCTACCCATGGCGACGCCTTCCAGCTGTTCGTAGAAGTCGCCATTCCACGTGAAATAGCTCGTGGTGAGACATGCATGGAAGAGCTTTTTGATGTCTTGCGGGAAAATGGAACCGATGTGCTCCCGAGCGTCACTGAGTGGCACTTTCGTGAACAACGTAACAACATCAAAGTTGACCAGGATGTCGTTTGGTGCAAGTTTCAGTTTCTTCAACTTCTCAATGTCAATACTGTTAAAGTTCAGTCAAATCTGCATTGTCAATTTGTATCACCACATTTTACAAATGGAATCAAGTATGCCTCGTACGCGGCACAGTATGCAGAACAACAGCCACGACCATTCCTTATTCCATTCCTGATTTGTGTAGATAATACTTGTAAGTACTGCGAAGTGGCTGAATGCATTGATCTTTCGTCTGGTGTGTCTGGTATTACGAAAGTGTTTTGTTTTTGTTATCCAATCGCAGTTTTGCACTTTTGTGACGCTTACAGGGAATAAACGTCGACCTGTTTCATTGTTAGCAAAATATACATTATTCAAACATTATCGTAAGAGCTGTCCGACAGGAACTGTCATAAAATACTTAATGCCAACGAATTAAAGTCCAGATCGATGGAAGTCGTATGTAACGTACACTGTCTTGATTTTCTTTCCTTTTCTAGTCACTTTCGTAACAGTTACATCTGCAACAGTTACGTGTGGATGTGAACTGCAAGTTATCCAAAAAAATTATTATTTGAGACATTTGTGGCATGGTTTAAGTACTTAAATGGTTCAAATTTCTCTGAGACTTAACATCTGAGGTCATCAGTCCCCTAGAACTTAGAACTGCTTAAACCTAACTAACCTTAGGACATCACACGCATCTATGCCCGAGGCAGGATTCGAACCTGCGACCGTAGCGGTCGCGCGGTTCCAGACTGAAGCGCCTAGAACCGCTCGGCCACACCGGTCGGCTAAGTACTTAAAAATAGCGTGTGTGCACTTTAGACTCCGTGATGCGTGGCACAATGTACTGTTGCCACAACGGCGTATAGTTATTCGCCGATTGCATGCTAGCAGGAGCGGCTGAACAAACCGCCATAATAAGCGGTACATCGTGAGGCAAAAATGAGGAGCTTTAACATTTTCCAGAAAAGTACTTGCAGTTCATCTTAGCAGCTGAAATGTTTACAGTTCATTTCTTTCGGTGTATTCCTCCTGTGCGAAAAACGTCAAAGTAGATTCTGCCATATCGGGTTCCACCATTCACTTGTAAGTTGAAAAGTGATAAAATTTACACATGCGAAATTTGGCTGCATAGCTCCCCTAATAACTGAATTTAATTACTGCACGGATTTCCTACATAAAAAGGACGACTAACTGGATTCCGAAGCAAAATGTTTAATCGTAGGGGCACTCGAGAGCAGCACATTCACCAAACAGTCAGGTCGCGAATTACTGGTACTAAAAAACTTTCTGAAGCATCCCAGACTCTGTATTGTGGTGCAGCCTCCATGAGTGGGGGTGGCCACCAGCCACGTATCGCGAAAAACGAACCCACAGCACCAGATGCTTCACCCGATCAGGTGGATGCTGAACATTCCAGCCCCCGTTACTCTACCTCCTACCAGTTTTCGGAACAAAAATTCGAACAAGAGATCAGTGGAAAATTCCGCAGCTCCTGCGTAGGCCTGACTGACTAATAGCAAGATGAACTTTCAAAAACCAATGTGTAAGCTGTGGTCTCCTGTCTGGTCACGCCACCAGCCAGCTTTGAAAGTTAAAAATTCAGTAGACGTTCAGTGCTTCTACAACGAGAACCAAGAAAGCTTTGATGATTCTACAATTGCACATACACTCCCAATTTACCATACATTCGCAGAGCTAAACGAGAATAGGCTACAGGTATGGGTGATACAGGATGTTGATAGCAGATAAAGGGAAATAAATCAATAAAATTAGTTCCCCACAAAGTCCTTCTCCCAGGCATGGATGTATGGTAAGCAAACAGCCGGAAAGCAAACTTCTGGACTAGGTGGGGTCAATTTAATGATCACAAATAATACCTTCATGAAAGGTGGCTCAGACAGACCACAATGTGGTATAGACTAGAAACAGAGTGGGAGGTATTTTTAATTTTTCGCATCAATGAAGAGTAGGAAGTAGGCACACTGACAGCGAACAATAACTACTTTTCATCACAATATCAAGAAATATCCTTCCTGAAGAGAAATTGGAAGCAATGGCAATAACTTACAAAAAATACATAACAGGTCGCAGTTAAATGTAGAGACCCCTAGGTGATAATGAAGCTGATAATGTTAATTGTCCTTAGAGCGAGTTCATCAACTCATACACGCTGCCTTTCACCTTCACATCGATGTAGTACGTCCCCTAGACGACGCCAGAGATAACTGTTTGCTCACAGCTCTCGCTGTTGCTGCAGGTTTCGAAGTGATGGTTTGGGAACCCTGAACTACCTCTCGGTAACTTCCATGAAATGTTCGGCAGAGTTGATATACAGTTAATTATGGTGCTGGAATTTGCCATCGGTGTGTCTAGAGAGCAATATGACCGACTTCGACCATCCAGATTTAGTATATCAATAGCGCGGAGGGAAAAGTAATGAGATAAAGACACGGATATAAAGCTTTTATCAGCGCCTCGAAAAAATCGAGTTGCGGCAATGAAAACTGATGATGTTGTTAATCCTTCCTACGTATACTCTTCAACACATTTTTTTCAACCTACATGGCGTTCAGAATTATTCATCTCTCGCCATGCATCCGACGAAAGAAAAGGGAGTCACTTTTTGCCTTGTTACTAATGGTGAGGAAAAATGTATACCCCAAATAAGCGGCATACATGATTGTGTCATGTGCAGAATGAGCAGGCCCACCTCAATGGACAGTTTCCCACGGCACTTCATCTTGACAGCCTCGCACACACTCGTCAGGAGATTTCGGGGTAGTATGCTTCTGAGACGGTTTGTCTCCTACAAGCATAAGCTACACTCTAAGGGAAAAAAATTACTGGTGACGCACCAAGAAAGAATTATCCGAATGATACGGAAATCGATGTATGTGACGTACTTCAGCAGACAAACAAATTACTACAATTTCAGAACAGCTGGATGATTTATGCAACAGACAGATCTTCATAAACTGAGCAAATCAATTACGCGTTGCCCCCCCCCCCCCCTATGGCCCATATTCGGCTTCGCACTGATTAACAGAGTTGAGGGATATCGCACCAGATTGCGTCCAACGGGTGTGTTAAATCGTCAAAATCCTGTCCATTATGCTCCAAACGTTCTCAATTTGTCGACCGTGTTGGCCAAGGTAGGGTTTGGCAGGCACGAAGACAAGCAATAGCAACTCTCGTCGTGTACAGGCGTGCATTATCTTGTTGAAATGCAAGGCTAGAATGGTTTCAACGTCCCGCTACGCTGTACGAGTAACGCGGATAACAACCAAATGGGTCCTGCTACGAAATTAAATGGCATATTAGACCATCACTTCTGATTATCGGCATCTGTGGCTGGCCGCGGTCAGGTTAGCATCCTAAGGCTGTCTGGGGAGTCTCCAGACACGTCTTCGGCCTGGAATTTTAATGACGGCAATAAAATTGTCTTCAGATATGAGTCCCGATTCGAATTGAGCCCCGAGGACTAGCGAAGTCGTGTCTGAAGATGCCACGGACAGTGGTGGGATGCCAAGCTGACTGTTACCCGCCATACTACCTGATAACCAGGAATGGTTGTCTGGCGTGCCATTTCGTTTCATAGCAAGACCCTTTCGATTGTCATCCGTGGCACCATTACAGTGCAGCGGTAAGTCGTCATACATTCTAGGCCCCGTGTTGGTGCCCTTAATGGCAAGCTCAAAACGAATGGCTCCAAGCACTATGTGACTTAACATCTGAGGTTCAAAAATGGTTCAAATGACTCTGAGCACTATGGGACTTAACTTCTGAGGTCATCAGTCCCATAGAACTACTTAAACATAACTAACCTAAGGACATCACACACATCCAAGTCCGAGGCACGATTCGAACCTGCGACAGTAGCGGTCGTGCGGTTCCAGACTGAAGCGCCTAGAACCGCTCGGCCACACCAGTCGGCTAATGCCAAGCCATTCTGGGGTTACAGTTTAGGAAGATAATGCCCATCCGTACACGTCGAGAGTTTTTACTGCTTGTCTTCGTGTTTGCCAAACCCTACCTTGGTCAGCTAACTCGGCGGATCTCTCTTCCCTTCGGAACTTTTGGAGCATTATGGGCAAGGCCCTCCAGCCAGTTCAGGATTTTGACGATCTAAAGCGCCAGTTGGAGAGAATTTGGGACGATATCCCACAGGAGGAATCCAACGGCTCCCTCAGTCAATGCCAAGCCGAATAAGCGCTTGCATGAGGGCCAAAACTGACTTGCTCAACTTGTGAAGCTCTTTCTCTTAAATAAATCATCCAATTTTTTTTAGAGGCTTTAATCATTTGTTTGTCAGTTCACGCACATCACATCCAACGATATCCGTCCCATTTGTATAATTCCTTCGTGTTTGCGTATTTCTTTTGTCATACAGTGTATTAACACAACACCACAGTAGTCTCAAAAAACACTCAGCACCACGTAATGATGCCAAAACGAAACCAGCTCTGTATTAACACCACACAACGGTAGTCTCAAAAAACACTCAGCACCACGTAATGATGCCAATACGAAACCAGCTCTGTATTGACACCACACCACGGTAGTCTCAAAAAACGCTCAGCACCACGTAATGATGCCAAGACGAAACCAGCTCTGTATTGACACCACACCACGGTAGTCTCAAAAAACACTCAGCACCACGTAATGACGCCAAGGGGAAACCATATCTCCTATTGTCGTCATTGAAGTAAAGCATTGTTGTCTTGTTGAAGTGTGATTTCCCTAAATCGTTTCAGGCAAATGCCGGGATGGTTCCTTTGAAAGGGCACGGCCGATTTCCTTCCCAATCCTTCCCTAACCCGAGCATGTGCTCCGTCTCTAATGACCTCGTTGTCGCGGGACGTTAAACACTAACCACCACCACCATCTTGTTGAAGTAAAGCTAAAAGTGTTATACAAGCGGGTAATTCATCTCAATGAACGCTAGTTAGCGGTGCTGACGTGTTTTCTTTTTATTCTGAATGTAGCTGCTGGTCTACAGGAGTGAAGTAGTATTAATTGATTGAGGCCGTTAATAGCAAATGGTTGTAAATGACAAAACTGAATATTTTAAAATACGTGCAGTATATTGTGGTGGAAGACGCAATCTATTTGGTTTGCTTCCTATCGGTTACCCGAAGAACTGCGCAACAAAAAGTGTTTCCCCTTTGGACGCAAAAAGATGCAAATGCATTTACATGTCATTGTCAAAGACAGCCTAACCATATGGCAGATCACTGGCAATAAGGGGCCAAGCACACATTCTGCTGATGATGTAATGCCTTCTGATGATGCTATGCTGGAGTCGAACTAGACATTTCCAGTAATAAAAACGAAAGGGAGTATCTGTGTATTTATGTGCCAAGAACTTGCTTGGAAATTCCTATCTCCGTGTGTGACAGTGTTTATTCATTTTTCTTATCTGCTCCATTACATTTTTAATTAATGAAAGTTACGTTTATGGATTAATTCCATACGTGAAAATGGGACAAAATATTGTATTACATTGTTGTGGGTCGTTTCAGACATAATATTAACGGGAGCTAAAGGGACTGACATCTTTGGAGGCAAAGGACTGTGTGTGTTGACTAGATCATTGGTAGAAACATTCTAAATTTAATTCACCGATATTGTATTGATATATGTACAATTTCATTAATGACCACTACATTTGATACTTACTGTGGGCAATATGACAAATGAACAAAGAATTTTAAATTTCATACAAACTTTATATCTCATTTTCTGAGATTCGTGTTTTTGTCACACCCCCTTTGCTTTTAACTGCCTCATTTGTGATTCCGGCTGCACTTTTAAATGAGCCAGACCAGCAACACGCATTGTGCCACTGTTCATTAGATGACAGTGCTTGTTACAAAGTACATGAAGGTATGTAAAACTGAAGTAGGAACAACAGAAAATGTCAGACTGGAGCACAATATCAGCTGTACTTCCAGTGGGACCCAGACACAAAAATATTAGTATGTGATACTAAGAAAATAAACAAACCCACTGAGAACTTTTTTGGGTGTTAAAGACAAAGAATTTCTGTTTTCTTAAGGTAAAACTATATTTGCATAATTATGTACATTTTCTTATTATTCACATTTTCTGTGCTTCACTGGTTCCTGCCTAAGCAGTATGTAAATTACTTAGCATTTTTTTAACATTTAGGTGATAACTTTTCGGTAGTTTATCTGTTATTAAAATGCTGCTATCTCTTAGTTTATACTGGTATTCAGTCCTGTCAGTTTCCACACTTAATTCCCATTCTTCCGACGATATCGCCAATAGAGTTGTTTTCTTCAGAATATGCTCGGTCGGAAGCAAATTACGTAGCGTTAATGGATAACAACTGTTGACCTATGACACTCTGGTCTCTCCACAACCCTTAAATATGACAAAAGTAAATAAAAAATTTCCTTGCAATAAAATCGTTCTTTTTTCATTTGCGTGAGCAGTCTTAGGCATGATAGCAGCGATGCCTTTTCAGTTACATTCAGGGCATTGTGAGGAATTATGACAGGAAAATACTTGTCCCTCACATTCTAGCTTCGTGGAAGAAAGTTGCAGAAAGAAATCAGTCGACCTTATTTCACACACAACGTTCCTGGTTTTGAACGTAGAGACTGCCACTAAACAGAGAACCTGAATCTCACTGTGGACTTCCTTTTTTCCATTTTCTTAGTTCTACAGCTGGTTCAATAAATTAGTCCTACATACGATGAATGATAGGACAAATGGCGAGTTAAAAGTTCACAGAATTTTTTATCTTACTTTTTTTTAGTTTTAGTCCAAGTACATCTTTCTGGGTCTTCAGTTTTCACTGTTCCTTCTTAATTTTTTTCCCTACTATATACTATCGGTGTTTAGAGCTTTTCGTAAGTGACTGTTTACAGCTGTTAGATAATATGAAAAAAGTATATTTGTACCATCAGATGTAGAATTTTATGTTTATTGTCTTCCGGTTTCGCAAGAGAAAATAGAGAAAGGTCATTATTTAAAACCTTAGCACTTACTGAGTATGCATTAATGGATCAAGCATACATTTTCATCATATATGAGCCATCTAAATGTAGAACATATACAACTGTGATAACAGTACGTCTGAAAACAGTCTGTGTACCTGTAAACGCACTGTGTCTTTTTTTACAGTTTTCTCCTGTTCCGACATAAAACTTGAAATAGGTAGAGAATAAACATAAAGTACAGCTTAAGGCAAAAATATGTAGTTTTTTTTAAAATTGCCGTCTTTTCCTATGGTACATTCCATTTTTCTCAGAATTTCAAACGCCCTGCACCATTCTTGCCAAACTTTTTTATAGGTCGAACAATCCTATGAATGTGTCTTGATTTTCCTTATGACTTGCTTCCTTTACCATTCGTGAAGTCAGAACTGCCTCTCTAGTTCCCTTACCTTTCCGAATGCAAATTGATCGCCATCCAACAGATCCTAAACCTACCTTTTTAGGCTTTCGTATGTTATTCTTGTCAGCAATTTGGATGCATAAGCCGTTAAGTTGATGTGCATTTTTTTTTTTTTTTGCATTGATCTGTCCTTGTTGTCTTCGAGATTGTATGAATGATATTTTCAGAATGTCTAATGGCATGTCTCCAGACTAATACGTTCCACAAAGTAACTCTAACACTTGCTTGGCTGCTATTTACCTCCATTATTTGAGAAATTCCGAAGGAATGTTAGGTATTCCTTCTGTCTTATTTAATATGAAGTCTACCAAAACCTTTATTAAACTATGGCTCCAATACTGGATCCCCTATGTCTGCCACATCCGCTGACACGCCATTAGATAAGTGCTTCCTCCGTAGAGGCCTTCAACGCAATCTTACTATCTATCTACCCTCTTCTCTACGCTTAACAGTGGAATTAACATCGCACTTTTTATGTCGAAGCCCATATTTTTATTTTCAATGATTGGGAGTTTTCTACATTTTAAATCATTTCTACCGACGAAGATTTCGTCTTTGGGTCCTTCATATTTTTCTTGCAGCCATTTCGCCTTGGTTTTCCTTCGCTTCCAACTTACTTATTTCCTAAGTGACACATATTTCTGTGTTTCTAAACCTCCATATACATTTTCGCACTTCCAACTTTCTTCGATCAGTTGAAGTATTTCTTCTATTGCCTATGGTTTCTTAGCAGCTACCTTCCTTGTATCTTTATTTGTCTGTCCAACTTCTGTGATTGCTCTTTATAGAGTTCTCCATTCTTCTTCAATTAAACCACATATTGTAACATTTATTATTCTACTATCTACAATATAAGAAAACTTAAGAAGCTTCTCATCATTCCTCAGTACTTCAGTATCCCACTTCAGTGCACATTGACTCCTCCGGACAAGTCTCTTAGAGTACAACATTTTTTACACAGTAACTGAATTGTGATTGCAGTGTATACCTTCTCCTGAGTGTACCTTACAATATAATATTTGGTTTTGGAATCTCTGTCTGGCTATGATGTAATATAATTGAAATCTTCCCGTATTTCCCGGCTTGGAAAACTAGACCTCCTCCTATTGTGATTCTTAAACGGAGTATTCGCTGTTACTGTTATTGTAAAACTCAGTTACTTTTTCTCGTCTCTCATATGCTGGCTGCTGTGGCCGAGCGGTTCTAGGCTCTTCAGTCCGGAACCGCGCTGCTGCTACGACCGCAGGTTCGAATCCTGCCTCGGGCATGGATGTGTGTGATGTCCTTAGGTTAGTTAGGTTTAAGTAGTTCTAAGTCTAGGGGACTGATGACCTCAGATGTTAAGTCCCGTAGCGCTTGAGCCATTTGAACCATTTCTCTCATACCTACTACCAGGTCCATATTCTCCCGTAACCCTTTATTCAATTCCTACCCCTACACCCGCCTTCCAATACGCCATGATTATTACACTTTCGTCTTCATGTAGGGAACTGAATTGCCTGTTTAGATCCTCACATACTTTTTTGTCTCTCTTTATCTTCTGCTTGTCCGCCTCGACAGCTGAGTGATCAGAGCGGCGGTATGCCATGCAAGGGCAAGCATCAACTAAAAAGACATGCACTAGGCGACTGGTCTACCAGACGGGAGGTGCTAGCCACACATTTCGTTTCAACTTCTGCTTGCGAAGTCGGCATGTATACCTGAACTATTGTTGGCAGTGTTGGTCTGCTGTCTGCTGAACTATTCACAATAAGTCACTGTTTGCCCTACCATCCTATTCGTAACGAATCTTCTCCCGCCATATCTTTTTCTGCTGGTGCTGATATTACCCTTTACTCGTCTGACCGAAAATCTTTGTCTTCTTTCCATTTCACCTGACTGACCCCCACTATATGTAGACTGAGCCTTGGCATCAACCGTTTCAGGTTTTGTAGCTTCATTACCACGATCAGACTTGTCATTCCACACTCGACTTACAGAACGTTACCTTTTCAATCATCTTCTCATTTTATCTCCCCCTTAGCAGTCCCCTCATAGAATTCTGAAGGGAGGTATAACACTGAATCCCTTTCCAACGAAGAGATCATAAGACTTTTTTCAGTTACAGGTCACATTTATGTTGGATACACAATGTGTGCCTTTAATGCAGTGGTTTCCATTGCCTCCTGCCTCCTCTTGCGGTTGGTCAGTGCTGATTCTTCCGACTTTTAGGGCCAGTTTCTCGTTCCATTCACAATCTTGCTTGACAAGGCCTTTACCAGAACGAGGGTGACTCTTCATAGCGGTAGTCTTCGGCCGCAATTGCTGATGATTTTTGTTCATAATAAAAGCAGTGATACTATTCAGACCCGGGATTCAGGACGTTTTGATTACAAGTCAAAGACGCTACCCTTAAACGAATGGCCTGACCATGAATTGAGCCCACCTAATCATCGGAAAGTATCCTTGAAAAAATGACGTCATGTACACGTACATGTGAAGCAGCTATTCAATTTGGTCTTTACCGTGCGATCGCTTTCGGTCAAAGTCCATTATAAGGCACCTGTTGTATTCATACGTAATACATACAGGAAAACTTAAGGCGGAAAGTATGTATCTACATCTACATCTACATTATACTCCGCAAGCCATCTAATGGTGTGTGGCGGAGGTTACTTTCGGTACCACTATCTAATCTCTCCAACCCTATTCCTCTCGCGAAGAGTGCGTGGGAAGAATAATTGTCGGTAAGCCTCTGTATTGGCTCTAATTTCTCGAATCTTCTCCGAGTGGTCAATACGCGAGATGTATGCTGGAGGAAGTAATATCTTGTCTGGCTCCTCCTGAAGAGTGCTGTCCTCAAATTTCAGTAGTTAATATCTCCGTGGGGCACGGCGTCTCTCTTGTAACGTCTGCCAGCAGAGTTTGTTTAGCATGTCCGTAACGCCCTCGCCAGCTAAACGATCCCGTGAAGAAAGGCGGCGTTGGATCTTCTCTATCTCCTCTATCAGTCCTACCTGACAGGGATCGCAGATAGATGAACAATACTCAAGAATCGGGCGAACAAGTGCCTTATAAGCCACTTCTTTCGTGAATGAGTTACATTTCCCTAAGATTCTTCCGATGAATCTGAGGTTTGTGTCTGCTTTTCGCACTATCTGTTTTATGTAGTCATTCCACTTAAGGTCGCTCTGGATAGTTTCGCCTGGATATTTTACGGCAGACGCTGCCTCCAGCTGTTTGTCATCAGAAGTGTAGCTGTACAGTAGTGGATTTCTTTTCCTATGAATGCACAATATGTTACATTTACTTACGTTCAGGGTCAACTGCCAGAGTCTACACCATTCATCAATTCTCTGCAGGTCGTTCTGCAAACTATTTCTATCTTCTGGCGTTGCTACTTTGGTATAAACAACTGCATCATCTGCGAATAGCCTTAAAGAGCATCCGACGCTTTCTACTAGATCGTTTGTATATATTGTGAATAGCAACGGTCCTATCACACTTCCCTGTGATACTCCGGATATTACCTTTACATCTGTCGATTTAGATCCGTTAAGAGCGACGTGTTGAGTTTTGTGTGCAAGGAAGTCTAGAATCCAATCGCGGGACGGTTTCAAATGCCTTACTGAAATTAAGGAAAAACGGCATCAGCCTGTGAGCCTTTGTCCACTGCGCTGTGGATCTCGTGGAGGACAAGAGCGAGCTGAGTTTGGCAGGATCTCTGTTTGCGGGATCCTGTTGATTTTTATAGAGGAGCTGTTCATTTTCCAAGAACGTCACAATTTTTTAGCATAAAACATGTTCCATAATTCCACAACAGATTTGCGTCAACGATATAGGTCTATAATTGAGTGGATCTGTCTTACGGTCATTCTTAATAACAGGAATGACCTGCTCTTTTTTCCAGTCGTTGGGTACCTTTCGTTGCTCAAGCGATCTGCGATAAATTACTGCTGGAAGGGGAGCAATTTATTTCGCATAACCTTTATATAATCTTATACGTATCTCATCTGGTCCTGAAGCCTTCCACTGCTAAGCGATTGTAGCTGCCTTTCAATTCCACGATCGGTTATATCAATATCTGCCATTTTGACGGTATCACGACGATTGAAAGAAGGGACAGAGTTACGATCTTCCTCGGTGAAACAACTTTGGAAGACCGAATTCAGTATATCGGCCTTTTCTCTGTTATCTTCCATTACCCTCACGAGTTGGTTCTCTATCTGCTCAAGGTAATTTTCGGACAAGACATCCAGAACAGTGCCACACGATTCCCTGTCTCTGGCACCAGTTTTGATGGTACAACACTCCACATCTATACCTGGTAAGTTGAAGTCACCCCGTATTACAACGGCATCATCAGGAAATTTACTGATGATATTCTGCAAGCTCTGTCTGAAGCACTCTACAACTACAGATCCTGACCCAGGTGGTATATAAAAGCATCCGATCACCAATTTTGACCGTTCTTTGATACTCATTTTCACCCAGATTAATTCACATTCGGAATCTGTGATAACCTTGCTAGATTTTATCGAATTTTTTACTGCAATAAACACGCCGCCACCATTGGCGACTAACCTATCCTTATGATACACATTCCAGTCTTAACTTAGAATTTCATTGTCATTGACGCCTGGCTTCAACCAGCTTTCTGTTCCCAATACTATCTGTGCATTATAACCTTCAATAAGCGATACTAATTCTGGGACCTTTCCCTGGATGCTCGTGCAGTTTACTAAAATCATATTAACCTTTTCTATCTCTGATCTGCCAGGTCCAAGATTCTCTGAGATCACTGTGGCTGATTTAACAGGCAAATCGTGTTTGCTCCCAAGGGAGGGGTCCTCCAACTTAAAAAAGCCCCGTGTGCGCGCCACACGTATTCCGTTACCCTAGTAGCCGCTTCCTGCGTGTAGTGCACGCCGGACCTATTAAGGCTAACCCTACAATTCTGCATCCGATAGCAGAAGTCGAGAAATTCGCACCCGATACGTCGCAGAGCCGTCTGAGCCTCTGGTTTAGACCTTCCACCCTGCTCGAAACCAGAGGACCGCGATCAACCCTGGGTACGATGCTACAAATAGACAGGCTGCACCCTGCGTGCGTTGCTAGTTTTCTTCACCAAATCAGCCAGCCGCCGAAAGGAGCCGAGAATGGCCTCAGAACCCAAGCGGCAGGAGTCATTCGTGGCGACATGTGCCACTACATGCAGCCGGTTACACCCAGTGCGCTCGATAGCCGCCGGCAGGGCCTCCCCCTCATCAAGGATTAGACTACCCGGCAAACATACCGAATGTCCATTTTAGTAAACATACCGAATGCACACTAGAATTCTTTCTCGCCTTGCCTGCTGAGGCGCTCCATAACCCGCCTAACATTGGAGATCCCAATGACTAACATACCCCCCACCCTCTGTACTTGTCCGGACGGGGCAGGAAAATAGACCGCTGGCCCAACAGGAGAGGCATCCCGTGCTGGCTCAAAGTTATCATCAACACTGGGAAGCACCTCGTACCTGTTGCTAAGACGTAGGGAGCCAGCCGTACGGCGTGCTCCCTGTTTCGCCTTCCGCCCAGTGACACGCGAACCCACTACTGTCTGCCACCCACTCTGGAGTGAGGAGGGACCGGTCAAATGTTGCGTATCGGAAGCCGCAGTCACATCCGGGCCACCAGGGTATTCCAATGACACCAAAGGTGTCGCAGATCTCGTCACTGGCACCCCGACGTCACTGCAACTTCGAGCATTAGCTAGAAGCTTGTCGACCGTAGCCAACGCAGCTTCCAGCTGTTTACGGACAACAGCCACCTCTCCTTGTGTCCGCTCACAACAAGCACAGTCCCTAGCTATATCGTACCATGTATAAAATAGATATGAGTTCTCAAATGGTGCTACTGAGTTTGAAAATATACCAAAGAAGAATAAAGTAACACTAAAAATTGATGTGCAGATTTCTCACTGAACTCCGAGACTGCAAGATATTAAACAGAGATAAATTTCTCTGCACGGAAAATTTACACTGCGAAGCTGCCCTACACAACGATATTCACAGAACTTGAGCAAAACCAAAAAAACTACGATTAATTTTCTAAACTCTAATCTACACAGTAAAATACACACGTGCAGTTCACTTCTTTGCAGAAGCATGTGAACAAAAAACAAAGACTAAATTAATCTACAGTTGATCACACAAGTGCTGCTACTGCTGCTCTGCTGTGCGTCCTATCGGCTCGGTGGTATCGTAGTAACCATACAAGAAGTGCTTCCAGAGTTTTGCTAACAGCAAGTGTTAGAAACATACAAAATACAATGTCAAAGATATAACAATAAAAAATATTTAGTCATGCAGAGGGAGATGTATGGAAATAAATTACATTTGCGTGACTAAACATTATTTACAAATACCATATTTCTCACATTGTGCTTTTTTTAAAGTATGTATTCACGTCATCATACTGAGGTTCACAAATGGAGACGGACTCATTAATGTAACTACATAGCAAAGCTCACAAGCAATGCACAATTAAGCGTGGCAGAGACGTTAATGGACACGATCTCGGAGTAGGTATCCCCAGATCAAGCTTAATAAACAACTCATCTATATTACCAAACGGCTAATTCGGTCGCAGTGACAGACTACCTGACTACTGGCTTTCAGGAGCAATAAAAATTTGATTTCCAATATTTCATGTAATTAGTGAACGAATTTAAAAATTTAAAATACCGTCATAAACTACTCATATAGTAATCTTCTGTTAAAAGTTTAACACTGTAAGATAAGTATTACATTTACAAATCTTGTACATGTCTTGGGGCAGTGCAGCTCACCATACGCAAATATCCAGACTATATTCATCCAGCATTTGCGAAAGAGATCACTTAGCAACTTCTAACAAACTTTAATCATAATTTCTAACCTTTATGACAATTTTTACCGCTGGCACTGCTCGCAAAATAATGACAGGAAAAATATTTACCGCTTATTACATTTCTTCTATTCATGCAGTATACAACTTCAGTGTTAGGCATTCATTACTTCTTAATTATTAACTATATTGGCAAGACATTTTGCATATAGTACCCACATATAGCATATACCTGCGAAATTATACCACTGTACTTATAATTCAGGAGGTTTAACGTCTTCATTAATGAAATGCGTTAAAAACTAGCTGTTGCTTAAATCGGAATGCAGATCACCCAGACTATACTCGTCCAGTGTTTCATAAGCTACAGCCACATCAGTACTCTGTAAGCCATGTGACGGTGTATAGCGGAGGATACTTCGGACATCACTGACTGATCCACCCTTCACTTTTGCAACTGGCAAGTGGGAAGAATGATTCTTGCTAAGCCTCTCTATTAGATCAAATTTCTCGAATTTTCTCCTTGTGGTCATTTCGCAAGGTGTATGTGGAAGAAAGAAATATGTTGGCCGACTCTTCCTGGAAAGTGCTCTCTCGATATTTCAATAGAAAACTTCTCAGTGATGCACAATGCCTCTCTTGTAGTGTCTGCCACTAGAGGTGGTTGTTTTTCTGTTTTTGGCATTCCTGAAACGCACTCGGGCGACCCAAACGATCCTGTGACGAAATGCGCCCTTCTTCGTTGGATATTCTTTATTTCTTCCACTAGTCCTACCCGGTAATGGTCCCAGATTAATGATGAATACTCAAGAATCGGTTGAACAATGGATGAGATAGATTTTCTTAACATTCTTGCTATGAGTCTGAGTCATGCATTTGCTTTTCATACTTTTTTTTTTTTTTTTTTTTTTTTTTTTTTTTTTTTGTGGTCATTCCACTTAAGGTCACTCTGGATAAATACTCCAAGATATTTTACGGTACATACCGTTTACAGCTGTTTGTCATCAGTTATGTAGTTGTACAATAGTGGATTACTTTTACTGTGTATGCACAGTAAGTTACATGTATTGACGTTCAGGGTCAACTGCCAGAGTCTCCAACGTTCATCATTCCTCTTTAGGACATTCTACAAATCAGTAATGTCTTCTGGCATTGCTACTTTCCTGTAGGGAACCGTGCCATCTGAGAACAGTCTTAAACAGCTCCCGACTCTTTCTACTAGATTATTTATATTCACCGTAAATAGTAACGACACTATCACGTTCCCTTAGGGTACTCCGGAAATTACCTTTACATCTGTCGATTCTGTTCCGTTAAGCGCGACATCTTGAGTTCTGCCTGCAAGGAAGTCTTGATTCCAGTCGCACATCTAGTCCGCACGATATCGGCGAACAAGGTTCTAACCATGACAAATATCCCAGGTGAGCTCCGAATCACATCACAGGCATCTACGATTCTGGCAACCGATTCCATCTCCGTATCCACTGTGGTCTCACACACAAGTGACTTTAGACATCCCCACAATAAGTAATCAAGGGGATTCAGGTCAGGTGACCTCGCAGGTCATGGAATAGGATTCCACTTCCAATCTAGCTATCAGGAAATACTGCACCAGTACTGCTCCATCGTATTGCACTGTACGCCTCTGAATAGCACTGATTAATGTATTGGTCTGTCGTTGATTCCTAGCACGTTTTGTCATGGGACAATGTAAATACGATACAACAAAGCCAACTTATCGACAAGAAAAGTAAGCAAAACCTACCTCACGGCATCCTGGTAATCAGGCTCCTCCGCCTTGTTTCCTTTCAGGAAAAAAAAAGGAATTTACATGTAAATAAACAGAACAGTACGTGTAAACTTGTAAGCATGTTAGTTGCAAATAAGCTGAAAAACAGTAACGCCAGACAAAGCGGTAGATAAGTTTACTTGGATATCTCCCTAAGCTGGCTTCTCTGACCTCAGGTTCCCTGTCTCAAATTGTTCAGCGGAGCATTCAGTACGTCCCCTTACATTTTTGCATGTTCTTACGGAAACATACTGTATATAGCTGCAATCACTGGACCGGTTTTTATTTTATCTCTGGTATAAGCCTGTTTTCGGAAGCAACCAACAGTACTCTCTGTATGAAACTGTGTTATCACGCTTTGCAAAGACGCAGTGAAGAATTGGCAATACTAGAGGATGGCCTTTACTTTAATACAGCTCCTGAATGTAGTACGAACTTCCTCTTGTTCGGTAACTGGCCACTTTTTGCTGTCTGAAAAGCGTCCTTTGGAAACGGAGTGTTTGTGTGTGTGTGTGTGTGTGTGTGTGTGTGTGTGGTGGAGGGTGGCACATGTGTGGTTGGTCCATCATCAAACAGACCACTTTTCAGACAAGAGGAATGTTTAAAGAATTAATAATCTGTATGAAATATTTGCGAATCCGGAAAATCAAACCTGAGTTCCTCACATCGTATCGACACTCCACCTGGGGAAAATAGAAAAAAAAACAATTGCCCATTGGCTCATTCCGCTTTTAGAAAGGGTGTGGGGAGACTGAGGTTTGAAACAATGGATTGCAGCTAAATATTTAGCCTCCGGATGAATACTTTATTTGCGGCATTTTTTAAAATTCAAGCACGCAACATGTTTCTGACTTCTGGCTATTTCTGCTGAAAAAGACATCGGAAATAAAGCAGATGTGCCATACGAATGTTGCTCTACTATATTCCCTACATACGATCGACGATTATCTTTGTCGCATCAGTCTCATATGGTCACATTTCCTTCCGGTTCCGATGATAGCTTGTTTTCTCTTAATGAATATATTTAGTTAGCAAATGTAATTCTGTGCTTTTTAATTTACGCAGAATGTGGTTTGCCCAAAATTATACTACAAATAGTTTGATATAAGCATACATAACTGCATACAATTCCAAAATTACAGAAATCAGCTGAAGTCTATAAAAATTGTTAACATATACAAATAAATTATACTTGTTATCATCCGTTAATTTTGGTGCTTTTACTTGTGGCAACTTATCTTTCATATTTCAGTAATTAATAATACTTATTTTTTACTTTAAAATTGTTATTTCCATTCCTGTGCTCTCATACGATGTACAATGCATTCGGACAAATTATTTTAGTTCCGGAGTCAGTTTTATCATAATTTTTGAAGATCCTCCACAATATGTTACTATATTTCCAAAACTTTTGTCTTTTGCAGGAATCCAAACGAGCCACACCCTGTGACGAGCAACGAACCTGTAGTGTGGCCCAAGTACGACCGTGAAGGTCAAAGGTTTCTTCAGATAGGTAACCTCTGCACTTCCTTATTTCGTGAGAACTTTCCTAGTAGCCAAATAATAACGAATTTATACCAGTATAGGTATTTAGGAACAACGGATATTACTCTACAGCTCCTGCGAATCTCTCCTGCAGTTTATCAGAGTAGTCTGGCAAACATTAATGGCAGATCTATCAATGGAGTAATGTGGTTATTAGTAGATTTGCGATAAAGTTCAGGTACCCAGTCGACTGCCTACTTAATGGCTAACTATGCTAATGGAAGGGTCTCGTATCGCCCGAAAATACTGCAGTTTTATTGCCGTATGAGGAACATTTACCCACAGTTTTAATTTGCCAAGACGACCTTTCACATAATAGATACCTGGTAATAGCTAGAAACGTTTAGTCCATTAAATGCAACTGTTCTCTTAAGACAATCTTATTTCTGTTACTCACGACTCGGAATCAAAGAAGAAGATTGTAAATTTGATAGATAAAATATTTTGATGAAATCTGTTCTCACAACAGCAATGCAGTAAAGGTATTTGGATCTCGCAGCCTGTTGGCTGAATGTGATATTGCGATATAGCATTCATATTTAAAATGTACAGGGATGAACGTAAACAAACACAGCAAGCACGACGTGGGCTGTACTTAGTCATTCCGTTTGTAATTCTGATGCCTGCTCGTTACTAAGACGAACACGATGGAACTTCATTCTCTTTCCACTGTTGTGATTACAGATTTATTTCCTTTTTCATATTCTTTACAGTAGAATCATTAGACATATTCGCAGATTAGCTTCCCATGACATTGTTACAGTAAGGATACATATACATACCGCAACCAGTTATGTTGTTTAAGAACTATTACTCTATTACATTAATTTATTAGTGAGATTTACAAGCTACTTGTGCTCATTACCGCACATTAAGGCACACAAATCACTTACATATCAGCTAAGTACATTCTGTTTAATTTTACACTCCAAGTAGGTTTTTCAGTAATCACGGAAATAACTGAATACTAGACTTGTTAGTTCAGAACAAACATTAGTTATATTTATGATCACTTTTCAGTAACTATGTTACATCAAGGGATACTTTTTTTAAAATTTCAAGCTTTATTGACTGTTAATAAACACTACTGAAACTAATAAGCAACACTGTGACTGATTTTGGGCTATATATATACCTCTTTCAGAAAGCATTATATATATATATATATATAAAGATTTTGAAGTCTGAGAATGCAGCGTTTGATCATAGGTATGCAATTTCCAATTCAGGTAATATAGGTAGCAATCTTGTACTAAATACTTTCTAAGAGAAGAAAACACTTCAGCAGAATGTAAAAAGCTGCATAGTCTTATGGGAAATCAATAAGATTATTCTACTAAAAAATTGTATTCTTATTCCTCTAATGTCTCTACCTACTCCACTTTATTACAATTTTGTATCACTAGCCAGTCCATGTGATTTCATGAGTGTCGAATTTCTATTCAGTCATTTGTTATAGTATTATTACAATGACCCCTCACCAGTCAAAATTAACGAAAAACTGAATTACAATGCTCATTTTATTTCTTCAAAGTAAATTTGATTATTTCAGATATTGATATTTTCATGCAAATTTTTTTCTGAAACTCATAGACTTCCAGTTATGTATTTTTACAATAACAATTATTGATATTTTGTTGACAACTTTTCAGTTAGTGTTTTGCAGGAATGGAAATGATTGCTGTAAAGGAACACATCTGTAATGTTTCAACAGAGCGGAAGACTTTTGTTGAAAGAGTTAGTTGGTAATACAATCACTGAAAAGTTCATTCTCTACAACTCAATAGAAGCACAATGTTACACAAATAACGCCTATGACTGTAAACACATTTCAGATGTTTTCTGTGCAGTTAATGAGTAAATGAGATGTTAAGCAATGACTGTAATTATTTTCCAGAATTGACTGTTGTTTGTATCTTTCGAATTGGTTCTTTGTCAGCTGGCATGCATACTGTAGGCATGGAGCTGTAAATAGGTAAGCAGAGCGTTGTCTGGTGCAATTATTTATGACTCTGATCCAAACAAACCACAACTGTAATCGTTATCTGTCCTCCTCCCTCCCTACCCCACCCTTGCCTCCTCTCCCAGTAGACCATTTCGCCACATTGTTTATTTAGGACGCTGTGATTCTATCCTTCTATCCTACTAGCTATGGACAAATATCGGGGTTTATTAAGGACATAATTTATTATCCAGTTAATTATCCTTACCACTATAGTTTATGATCTGAGATGGCTGCCTCTATATTTATGTTACCCATATCTTTCTCACTATAGTTTATGACCCACTATGGCTGCCAGATTATTTCCATGATAGTCTTACCTAAATAAGTATAATTTCTGACCCAATATGGCTGCCACATGTTTCCAAGATAGCCTTATCTTAATGGTATCGTGATGGTCCAATCAGGTGCGTCTGCTCAAGAAAAGTGAGCCCGTAAGTCATTCCAACGGTCATAACCCTGTGCAATAACAACAAGTAATTCAAAGAATGGAAGACAGTTTTGACGTGAAAAGCAACTAAAGTATTATTATAACTTTTTAGTGTAACAGGAATTTTTTGAAGATGTAGCCACTGTAAGGACTTCCATACGAGATCTTCATCCAAAGACAAATATAGATGGTCGCTAATCTGAGGCTTTTAATGTATAAATAATTACCACTGTGTGTTTGCTGTAGGAGAGAAAGAGACAGGTATGCTTGCCTATTGAAACCAATACTGCTTGGGGCTCAAGGCACTAACACACTTCCTCAGCCTCCAGCTGGCTAAAGCACTCACTGGCCGCCGCCGCTGCCGCCACCGCTTTTGGTGAAATCGGAGGTCCAGATTGGAATGACTTCCAACAGCACTGCGTGAACCTGGGGGAACTACCGGCTGTGCACCTGCATAAACACATTAAATGTATATATGTTGCAACAATCCTAGAACTTATCATCTTTCCTCTGTTTAAGTACACATGCGTGGTGTCATCTCCTTCTTACGTCTAGCATTTGCGTTATAACCCAACAGCTTCTGTTGCATATTCTGGTAACTTATGTGCATACTGTTTTTTCTAAGTCTACCTATTAATCAGTGTAATATTACTAAAGTGGTAATTATAAAGGTTACTGACAGATCCTTGCAATATATATATATATATATATATATATATATATATATATATATATGCACTCCTGGAAATGGAAAAAAGAACACATTGACACCGGTGTGTCAGACCCACCATACTTGCTCCGGACACTGCGAGAGGGCTGTACAAGCAATGATCACACGCACGGCACAGCGGACACTCCAGGAACCGCGGTGTTGGCCGTCGAATGGCAGCGCAGCATTTGTGCACCGCCGCCGTCAGTGTCAGCCAGTTTGCCGTGGCATACGGAGCTCCATCGCAGTCTTTAACACTGGTAGCATGCCGCGACAGCGTGGACGTGAACCGTATGTGCAGTTGACGGACTTTGAGCGAGGGCGTATAGTGGGCATGCGGGAGGCCGGGTGGACGTACCGCCGAATTGCTCAACACGTGGGGCGTGAGGTCTCCACAGTACATCGATGTTGTCGCCAGTGGTCGGCGGAAGGTGCACGTGCCCGTCGACCTGGGACCGGACCGCAGCGACGCACGGATGCACGCCAAGACCGTAGGATCCTACGCAGTGCCGTAGGGGACCGCACCGCCACTTCCCAGCAAATTATGGACACTGTTGCTCCTGGGGTATCGGCGAGGACCATTCGCAACCGTCTCCATGAAGCTGGGCTACGGTCCCGCACACCGTTAGGCCGTCTTCTGCTCACGCCCCAACATCGTGCAGCCCGCCTCCAGTGGTGTCGCGACAGGCGTGAATGGAGGGACGAATGGAGACGTGTCGTCTTCAGCGATGAGAGTCGCTTCTGCCTTGGTGCCAATGATGGTCGTATGCGTGTTTGGCGCCGTGCAGGTGAGCGCCACAATCAGGACTGCATACGACCGAGGCACACAGGGCCAACACCCGGCATCATGGTGTGGGGAGCGATCTCCTACACTGGCCGTACACCACTGGTGATCGTCGAGGGGACACTGAACAGTGCACGGTACATCCAAACCGTCATCGAACCCATCGTTCTACCATTCCTAGACCGGCAAGGGAACATGCTGTTCCAACAGGACAATGCACGTCCGCATGTATCCCGTGCCACCAAACGTGCCCTAGAAGGTGTAAGTCAACTACCCTGGCCAGCAAGATCTCCGGATCTGTCCCCCATTGAGCATGTTTGGGACTGGATGAAGCGTCGTCTCACGCGGTCTGTACGTCCAGCACGAACGCTGGTCCAAGGCGCCAGGTGGAAATGGCATGGCAAGCCGTTCCACAGGACTACATCCAGGATCTCTACGATCGTCTCCATGGGAGAATACCAGCCTGCATTGCTGCGAAAGGTGGATATACACTGTACTAGTGCCGACATTGTGCATGCTCTGTTGCCTGTGTCTATGTGCCTGTGGTTCTGTCAGTGTGATCATGTGATGTATCTGACCCCAGGAATGTGTCAATAAAGTTTCCCCTTCCTGCGACAATGAATTCACGGTGTTCTTATTTCAATTTCCAGGAGTGTATATATATATATATATATATATATATATATATATATATTTGTGTGTGTGTGTGTGTGTGTGTGTGTGTGTGTGTGTGTGTGAACAGAAAAAAGAAAGTTCATGCACAATATAACTGATGAAATCTAAAAGGGAAATAGAATATTAGACGGCAGGATAATGTTTCAGATGTTGAAACATGTGAGGAATGGTCACAGAAACGACGCTTTAGTTATTAATGATCAGGATGGAAATACGCTACTAAACAAGAAAACTATCCTGAACAGGTAGAGAGAATATGTTGAACAGCTATTAAATGCTGAAGACCCAGAGAGTGGCTTTCCACTTGAGAATAATGCAGAGGGTGAAGGAGAAGCCGCAAACATTCAGGTGACTCAGCTAGATGTAGAAAGAGCAATGAGGAAATTAAACAATAATAAAGCAGCAGGAGAGGATAGAAAAATGGCAGAGATGCTGAAGGCAGGAGGAGACACACTTCAGGAAGAGCTATACAATCTCATAAAAGAAATATGGGAAAAATAGGAAATCCCAGAAGAGTGGAAATCAGCCGTCATTATCCCTCTGTATAAAAGAAACATTAATAGTAATTGTAACTACTACAGAGGCATTTCTCTCCTAAGTGTACCTTACAAAGTTCTGTCTTTAATAATACTTGAAAAACTTAAGCCATTTGCAAAAGTATTGTAGGAGAGCACCAGGCAGGCTTCACCGTTAAGAAAATCTGGGAAAAGTGCTAGGAATTCAGCCATCGGTTTTTGGTGACGTCGTTAGAGGACTTCTCTAAGGCTTATGACAGTATCTACAGATTAAGTATGTACAAATCCTGAGATAGCTTGGTATACCAATGAAGTTAATAAACATGGTCAAGGTGAGCACAGCGAAGACAATAGCCAAAGTCAAATACCAAGGGGAGCTGTCCGAGGAATTCCATATCAGAACGGGTGTGAGACAAGGTGATGTTATTTCACCACTGTTACTTAATTTGGTCCTAGAGAAAGCAATCTGAGAAATGAAAAGAGAAAACAAAGGGGTGACGCTAAATGATTGGACAGATTAATTGGGCTATGCAGACGACTTTGCAGTTCTAGCAGAATCAGAGGAAGAGATGGCAGAAACTGTAGAGGACCTAGCGCAAAATACAAGTAAGATCGGGTTACGGATTAATGCGGGAAATACCGAGGTAATGGAGGTATCAAGAGAAGCCCCTCATGATATCCCATTATAGGTAGGGATATGGAAATTTGCTAAAGTGGAAAATCTGAAGTACCTTGTTACATGGTTCAACAGGCAAAATAATTTAAAACAAGAAATAAACAAACGTATTGTGAAGTGCTCTAAAACTTATTTCAGTCTAAAGCAGATAATTTCATCCAAGAATATGTCAATTAAGACGAAACTTAATGCTTACAATGCCGTGATAGTGCCAGTATTGTTGTATGGAACAGAAACCCTAAGCATAAAGAAGGATTAATAAAACTTGTTGGTATTCGAAAGAAAAATTATGAGAAGGATCTTTGGACCTGTCCAGGAAGAGAGCTCGTGGACATGTAGAAAAAACCGAGAACTGTATGAGCTGATGAGGAAACATCGTTCAAAAACTGAAAGCGCGGATAATAAGCTTGGCAGGCCACATTGCTAAGAGACCAGACACCTCTCGGGCAAAAGCCGTACGTATGGGAAGACCTGTTGATACCCGTCCAATGGGAAGACCCAGAACGCGATAGGAGGATGAGCTACAGAAACACCTTTTCTAGCTAAGAGTCCGTGACAACTGGAACCAAAGTGGGCAAGATCACCATCTATGGAGGAGCGTTGTGAGGTCGGCACATGATCTACAGGGTCCTCCATCGCCGATTTGATGATGATGTTGATTAGAAACAAAGTTAGTTTATAAACAAATTCATTACTTACATTTAGCAACCTCAGCTACATCTATCATTTAACCCCCATCACTGTCCCATTTGTGAACAGCACATGATAGGAATGATTATTGGTAAAGCTCTGCGTTGGATCCAATTTCTCGAATTTTCTCATTGGAATAATTTCGCAGGATGTATGTGGGAGGAAATAATAAGTTGCCCAGTTCTTCCTGGACTGTGCTCTGTAAGATTTTTTCAACAATAAACCTCTCCAACATGCACAGTGCCTCTCTTGTAGTGTCTACTACTACAGCTTGTTTAATGTCCTTAACAATCGCGTGCCTGCCAGTACAAATTGTATCTCGTCTACCTGTTTCATTAAGGCGACCTGGCAAGGAACTCAGAGTCTAAGACCGACAAATCATACTCAGCATTCGGTCGAACAAGCGTTTTGTAAGCCCCTTCTTTAGTGGATGCATAACATTTGCTTAATATTCATCCAATGAATCTGAGCCTGGCATTTGCTTGCCTATTACTGTTTTCAGTGACCTTTTCTCAGTGGTGTAATAGCAAAGGAGTGGGTCTCTTCGCCTACTTATGAGCAGCACGTTACATTTACTTGTATCCTGGTCCAACTCCCAGTTCCTGCAGCAATCAGTGAACTGAAAGTATTCCTGCAATTCTGTACAATTTTCCAATGTTACTATCTTCTAATAGACAACCACATCACCTGCTACCACTTGCATGGAGCTTCCATCATTATTCACCAGCTCATTTATATTGGTGTGGCTGTTTTGCGCGTCAGCCATAACCAATGAGTAATGATTTTGCCAGTAATAGTGTCAACATATCTCCATATCCAAATGCAGTGACACCTGTGGGCTGAGGATGACACGGTGGCTGGACGGTACCGTTGGGCCTTCATGACCTGTTCGGGTGGAGTTTAGTTTTTAGTGTCAATATGTGATCGGAGTATATTTTTATTTACTCCTATAGAACAAATAAGTTACAGCAATAGCACGAACTGTGTTTCATACTCGAAATATGTATTTTTTATAAATTTTAACAATACAGAAATTTTATTTTGACGTAAGATAGATTTTTTAGTTCTTGATCAGAGATCTGCAATCATACATGCAATCCATGTTTTTGTGTACACGTGCTATTACTCTCCACCCCATAATACCTTCTTAGGGAAGAAATTTAGCAGTATATATATATTAATGTGACATCACTTCACACAGTATTGTAGCTTCACAGCCATATTGCATCATTCTGTGGTAAAGCGATACATACTGCAAAGCTCCAGTCAATTTGCAACGTTTCTAATGATTGTGATCACGTACAGGAATCACTGACTGACTAGCGAAGTATCTGTGGATGATATACTTATTACAAAAACGTGCTATATGTAGTACTGTGTCACAGATCCATCTGCTCTATGTAACAATTTAAGAAAAGCTTGTACAGCAGAAGGCCTTTTCCATACAACAGTCGAAGGAAGCCATTCCACACTTTATTATTTACGGAGCATAGCCCCTCTGCCACTGATTCCTTTGCTTATAAAAGCAGTAATGACACCATTTTTATGGAATGAGGACGATCATGACCTTTTTAAAAATCTTGGAATTCACCATTGCTGTGTAGTTTCCTTACAACATACAGTGACGCAGTTGTAATTTCAAATGGATATATCATTCTGCTACATATCCCTAAGGTGTTGGAAGCATGATTATTCTGCCTACGCGTTAGTTTGTTACAATTTTTGCATAACATTGCGAAATATGGAGAAAATTGCCACAGTCCTGTTTGCTTACCTTAAGCAAGACTACTCCCGGGAATCCTAAAAGAATCTATTACATGAACCAATTTAACATAAAATTCGTTGCTTTCGCTACTAAGTCAAAATGCAAAATATTTTAATGCATAATTCTGATATTTTAATAGTTCGCTGTTAAGTTCTTTACTTTTACAAAATATGGAGGAAATTTGTAGCATTGCATATGTGTTAAAGTGTAGATACATAGTGACATTTCCGCCTTACATCTAGTATTTAAATTAAAGTTTCCCAGTTTGTGCTACAAATTCCATTTACTTTCTTTGAGTATTGTATCTTCCTAGTATACCTACAAATCAGTGTAAGCTTACCAAAGCATGAGTTTTAAGTAATACTGAATTATGGGTATGAACAACGAAATATAGCTGTTATGTTAAGGAGGGTTTGTGTGGTAACAGAAGGGAATATTTTCCATGCCCCGCATCGTACTGCAGTCTCACGTCATCAGGCCTCGCTGGAAATCTGTTGGTGACATACCGTACAGAACTGTGTAGTACATGTCTAAATGTCTTAACAATTTTACTCTGGAGCACTGTCTTCATCGACATACAGTGGTATTGTGCAGACTCTTGTCTGACAGTTTTACGTTTTGGCACTGAAATCAACGTTATTTAGTATTGGCCAGCTTTTCTCGAAGGAGGTGTTAAGATCACGAAGTAATCATACCTATCATATTGCGAACTGACCTGTCTAGATATTATGTGTATCAACGTAGAATGTTGATAAACTGGGTCTAATTTTAACGAAACAGCCTGATCCCTAGGGCACATAAATTATAGAGCATGTTGCTGTCTCCAACATAGGAGGTGCGACAGTGTACATCTAATGCAACGTAAACCTTGTAGCATATCCAGAATGTCTGTTTACCCTCTATTTTTCTCATGTCCACTGTACTATATAAACTGATGTGTCCTGCCATATTCCACCATAGTACCGCACATTGTCGCTGGAACCCTTATAAGATGGAACGGAACTACTACACAGAATGCATGTGCTACACCTGCCAGTAACCGACAGTTTTTGAAGATTTTAATTTTGCACTTTATTTCCTGCATTTTTAAGTAGATCCAACTGGGCATGGAGCTTTAAAAATACATCTTCTTTTGAATATTGTCTAATGTAATGCAGGAAAAGCCTCAAACCCATCATTTCTGGCATTACACCAACTTGTGATCATTCTTCATTAGTATTTACACTTGTATTTTAGAGTATATTTGTATTCAGAGTTTTTCAATACACTATGTTTAAAGTAATTTGTATTCCTTGTTTGCAAACTGGCAATGCTGCTCTTTATCAAGTTGCTGTTTATAGTTATCCTCTTTGGAACCTGTTTCCGCCAAATACACCAGTTTTCGTTTTTTGACCTCAGTCTGTCCCATTTCCGGTTTTCCACATTAATTAGGCCTAAAGGAGTAATTTCTTTAAGAGGGACCAGCTTAACTCTATTCTGCACACTGCTATTTTTTCTTAAGTTATGTTGAGTAACATTTGTGGTAACAGGAAAAGTTTAAGGAATTTTTTTCTGATGACCCATGGAATAAGAAGATGCACAACGTCCAGTCCACTACTGTTGATACAATACAACCATCTTTTTTAACAGCTCCAAACAGGAATAGAGGTTTATAAGCATCATTTGTATATCCCCTTGCGTAGTAAACACCGTCAGCTGCACCATTTTCTGGAATTGCTACACTCTGTGACCAATTTCCATTAGAATTTACAGTAATTGCAGACATTCTATACTGTCAGTTTACACCCTTTTGCTATATCTGTGTGTAAATGCATGTGCAATAATTAATAAAGATCTTTGTACAAGAATATTTGTATTATTTTTTACCCGACCAGGTGTAGCTTGACTTCTTTAGTGTCCAATAGCGATTCACATTCCCTCATCCAGCCAGAGTATCTACAAAGTGTTTACAGCTGGACTTCCTCTTCTTCTTGCGAATGTGTACTCAGAAAAACTTCTATAACTAGAATTTCAGGTGTCAAATGCCAACCCCTTAAAGCACATGGACTGTGGTGAAGGTTTAATGCATTACAGTGTTTCCAGAATGAGATTTTCACTCTGCAGCGGAGTGTGCGCTGATATGAAACTTCCTGGCAGATTAAAACTGTGTGCCCGACCGAGACTCGAACTCGGGACATTTGCCTTTTGCGGGCCAGTGCTCTACCATCTGAGCTACCGAATCACGACTCACGACCGGTCCTCACAGCTTTACTTCTATTAGTATCTCGTCTCCTACCTTCCAAACTTTACAGAAGCTCTCCTGCGAACCTAGCAGAACTAGCACTCCTGAAAGAAAGGATACAGCGGAGACATGGCTCAGCCACAGCCTTAGCCCAGGACCGGGCGTGAGTCGTGCTTCGGTAGCTCAGGTGGTAGAGCACTTGCCCGCGAAAGGCAAAGGTCCCGAGATCGAGTCTCGGTCGGGCACACAGTTTTAATCTGTCAAGAAGTTTCATATCAGCGCATACTCCGCTGCAGAGTGAAAATCGCATTCTGGAAACATCCCCCAGGCTGTGGCTAAGCCGTGTCTCCGCAGTATCCTTTCTTTCCGGAGTGCTACTTCTGCAAGGTTTGCAGGAGAGCTTCTGTAAAGTTTGGAAGGTAGGAGACGAGGTACTGGCAGAAATAAAGCTGTGAGGAGCGGGCGTGAGTCGTGCTTCGGTAGCTCAGATGGTAGAGCACTTGTCCGCGAAAGGCAAAGGTCCCGAGTTCGAATCTCGGTTGGGCACACAGTTTTAAGCAGTCAGGAAGTTTCATTACAGTGTTAGTTAGAGGTATGCGCTTACTAATTACCACAAAATGTTATTCCATGAAAGCCTAACAAAGGTACCACTCATTTTTCACTATCTCTTATCTTTGTAACACAGAATACTCATACTACAGCTATCAAAGCTTCTTATATCCAAGATCTGTGTAACCAAATGATACTTATATTCAAGGAACTGACTGTATCCAGTTGTAAAGTCCTAACACAATTGCTCTATATCATGTGATCGTATGTGTGTGTGTGTGTGTGTGTGTGTGTGTGTGTGTGTGTGTGTGTGTGTTGATTTGAGATAGTATCTGTGGACGGATCCACTAGCAGTAGTCCTGGAGTAGGGTCTGGTGTTACCCACAACACACACACACACACAAACACACACACACACACACACACACACACACACACACATTGGCAGGCACAAACACAAACAGAAAAGTGCTATTTGGTTAGGAGTTTCAGTTGGATAAAGTCAGTTCCTCGAATATTATTTCTATCTGTTCGCACATGCACACAGGTCAAATGGCGGGAATTATAAGCTACACCTACCCTAAATTGTACATAAAAGAGTATAAAATCACTACTGCTAAAGAAATTTCTCAATGTCTGTATATAAAAATAAATGAGGCGCGATCTATGCTATGTGAATGCTCGTCGTAATATCTAATACTTAGCAGCAACTACTGCCCACCCTACTGTGTTTAAGCAAAGTGAAGACATAGCACCCATCCTCTTTATGTGCGCACCGACTATAACAAAACAGGTTGACTTTCAGAACAGTAGTTGGGCTGGACATTTCGTAAGGCTGGCTGAGTGACAGCTCGAAGACATTTCTTATCTGTTCCTGATGCGGTATACTGTACAGGGTAAGCGCTTAATGTGTTTATCTAGATGCACTGCCAACAGCTCCCTCAGCCTTGTGCAGTGCTGTGGGCAGCGATATTAAGGTGATTCCAGAATGAACCTCTGACTTAGCCAAATACGGCAGCTGCCAGTGCCTGCTTTTGCTGGCCAGAGGCCGAGCGGCACAGCACATTGGAAGTGCTGTATCTATCCCTTTTGTAGGTAATGTTAGTTACAAATTAGGGCGTTTGCTTAGAGCTTATAACTTTTCCACCAACAATAATCTGCACAAGAATTTAATCCACTCGTTGCAGATCACAGATGATAGACTGTATCAGTCTGGAGTGTATAAAATTACGTGCGGTGACTGTCCGAAATTTTACATAGGTCAGACAGGCCGACCTCTCATGACTAGATATAAAGAGCACATCCCCATTGGAAGCGGTGATGGCACGAGGGGTTTCACTTATGCAGAACACCTTATACAAATGGCTCAGGTGCCGAGTCCCCCGTCTAATATCGAGTTGCTTCATGCTGAAGTTAAGGGTTCAAAATTGGACATCTTAGAGGAAATGCAGATTTTTAAACACCTGCAGTATGCCAAAGACGATGTCCTTAACGATCAGCTCCAATTAAAAAACAGTAATTTTGTTTGAAGGTTTCGGCTCCTTACTTAATTCTTCACATTAAGTTATATGACGTCGAAGTTGGTTGATGCACGCGCACGATGTTGATTGTTCACGGATGGTAACGACGCCCCCCTCTCCCCCCCCCCCCCCCCCCCCCCCGCCTTTTTGGTACGTTTTCCCTCCTACTGAGTTGAGGGTTTGGTTAGCCAAGAAGAACACCATTTGTATTTTCTTGTTGCTGCGCGGTTTTAGGAGGTATTTTATGTATCTACGTTGGCTTCTATGTAATTATAAGATCATGGAGCCAAGGTAAGTTATAAATCTTTAACGTCTTCTGATTACGGCCTGGTCGGCAGCTTAGTATTATGGTGATGTAGCGACTAAGGTTGTTTCTGCTGCAGATATTATTAGAGCGATTATATCCGTTAACAATAACGTCCTTAGCATAGCTATCTTTTTAGTTTAGTTGTAATTTCTACGTAATTCTAGGGCCTCCATATTAGCTTGTGGCTGATGTACCATCCGTGCACAAAATTTGTCGTGCGTTGCTATTAAATATGTCTTAATTCCCGCATTATCACTTTTATCATTTGCTCAATTTGTTATTTGTGCGACGACTTTCGCCAATCAGTCAGGTCCCGATCCATGTTAACTTTGTAATCCCGCTCCCATGCATAAGAAGAACGTTTCCTGGCCGCGTGTATGCGCAGTGATTTCGATAGCGTGGAGAGCGTGTGACCATCGTCCGTTGGCTGGGGCGAGGCAGCACACACATGGTTGAGATAAGTAATATTATTGACTTGGTACACGTGTACCGTGTGTTTGTAAAACGTTTTTATGGGGTCTCGCCGCTGTAGGTGGTGATATTAGTCTTTGACTACGCCTATTTAGGCAAGCTGTTTTATATTTGTTCTGAAGAAGGTGTGGTTACCCACGCTGAAACGTAGGTAAACACAAGGTAGTTCGTGCAGTCGAGGCGGATTTTTCATAATTATTTCATTGGAAGTGTCGTCTGATTTAGCTTGTACTGGTGGCACTCGACCATATTGTTAGGCATCTGTCGGTGCGTGGCCAGCAGAACAGTAGTGGCCCCAAGCGGAATTTGTTTCGATAAATAAATATTCTTGTCCCATTCTATCCTACAACATCCGTGCAGTGGTAGCCGCTTTAACATTAAACTACTATCTGGATATGAAAGGTAGTCCTGGTAATATTATCAAATGCTAACTCCAACTCCTTACAGTGGCTACATTTTATTTATAACAATGCAAAATGTTGTAATAAGCCTTTAATTTTTAAAGAAGAGAACGAGCTCGCATTTTTTGTATTTCCTGCCATTTCTACACTACGTTATGTCCACTAGAATTTCATAGTGATGAAAGTATTTTGCGGAGCCATTTTTGATTGTGGCATCATACTGTGTGATAAATTATACTGATTAAGATGAGGCTGTCTTGCAAAAATATCCAGCAGCCATATAGGGTCACAGCTATAACAATTAGGATAAGACTATATAAAACATCTGGCAACCATCTTGCATCATAAATTATAGCATTAAGAATAGCTGACTGTGTAATAAATTGATCCTAAGTAAACACCAAAGTCTGCGCTACAACCAGCGCTGTAACACCACAGGGTCATATATACGGAATAACAGCCTCATAGCGTGACGAGTGAGGTAGAAGAAGGAAAAGAGGAGGGGATGCAGGGATACCAGGTGCCTGTGTTTAGGAAAGTGTCACAAATTATTGCGCCCGAAACCGCTCTTCCCACCTACTGTTGTCTGTCTTCCTTAAGAGCTTAAAAAAAATTCAAATGGCTCTGAGCACTATGGCACTTAACATCTATGGTCATCAGTCCCTTAGAACTCAGAACTACTTAAACCTAACTAACCTAAGGACATCACACAACACCCAGTCATCACGAGGCAGAGAAAATCCCTGACCCCGCCGGGAATCGAACCCGGGAACCCGGGCGCGGGAAGCGAGAACGCTACCGCACGACCACGAGCTGCGGACTAAGAACTTAAAATTTCAGGGACTGCTCAAGTACTGCACAACATCTATTGATCGATTTCTCCGCACTCATTCATACATCCTTTCTCATGATGGTGACGTTTGGACTTCGAGGCTAGGATGAACATAGATGGAAGTGTTCAAATAATTTACGGGTTTGTTGCCGGGTGACGTCGTCGACCACCGCCGATATTTCGACAGGAGCACACCCTGCCATTCTCAGTGGCAGTTGTGCCTTGAGAATGGCAGGATGCACTCCTGTCGAAATGTCGGAGTGGTCGATGACGTCACCCGGCACCAAACCCAAAAGTTATTTGAACATTCAGTTCGCCGGGATAAGTTAAGGTCTGATAGATGGAAGTTTTAAACTCTACAATCATGTCTATGTTCTGAAATTTCTCTGCTAGTCTCTGTGGTTTAAATTCATTTGTAGTAAAATGTCTACAAATTCTCCACATAACATTCTCCGCAACTGTAATATACAGATTGAACTCCACTGACATAGTTTCAGAGGTTGTTCAGGATTACGTTCCTTGTATTTTGGTATAAGGCACACATTGTCTCCAGCGGCTCTCTGTAGAGTTATTGCATTTCGTTTCATGCCTTGGACCAGTTAGCTTCGTACCGGTACTGCACTTCAAACAGCACACGGCAGTGCAGATGACGGTATGCGCTGCCTGTCATGTTGCCTTTTAATCAAGTTACCTGCCGTTGACAATAGTAATGTCCTCTACAAACCGTTTCCCTCAGCTTTGCATTTATTGCTGCTTGGTTCTGTCTACGGTTTTGTTTCCGGCACTGTTAGTTGCGCATTAGGTCTGATACAAAGTAGTGCTGTGAACAGGTTTACGGATGAAGAGTTGGCTGGTATCTATTTCGAACATGCGTTCACTGAATGCAGTGAAAGAGCGGCAGGACGACATAAACTTCATCTGTCCCAGAGGTGACGCAAACCGTGTCAACTGTACATAGTCGCCTATGAGAGGCCAAATCTTGTGTTTTGTGTCTTGTTTTTTGGCAGTTTAATATTACAGGGTTTTTTATTGTTGTGGAAGTATTTTCCGAGAAACAAAAGTAACTAGCGTAACAACGTAAATAAATCATAATTACCTAGTTATCTAATTACGAGCATCCATAAACGGAGCATTCCTTATACCAAAATACTCAGAAGTTATCCCTGAAGAAGATTTGAAAGTTTAAATTCTTTATTAGTGTGGCCATAGTGTCCGTAGTTACTTTACAATTCTTGAGGGTATTTTTGGTCTGATGTTGCAACCGCAAAAATGCATCATTTTTCACCAGAGATAAAGCATCATCAGTGGTCTGTAATTAAGTAATTTACATTTTGATTTGCTTCTTAGGTAGAAAAACAGTTCTTTAAGGATAGGTTTATTTCTACTTACGGTGAAAGCAGTCGAAAAGTCAACGAGTCTCGGTCCGGCCAACGGTTTTAATCCCATAACAAGTTTCATATCAGCGCAATCTCATTCTGGAAACATCCCAAAGGTTTTCAATAGGATTCAGGTCAGGACTCTGTTCAGGCTAGTCCATTAAAGGTATGTTATTGTAGTGAAACTACTCCGGCTTGCTGTGCATTATGAACAGGTGCTCGATCGCGTTGAACGATGCAATCGCCATTCCCGAACTGCTTTTCAACAATGGGATGCAAGAAGGTGCTTAAAACATCAATGTAGGCCTATGCTGTGATAGTCCCACGTGAAACAACAAGGGCTGCAAGCCCCCTCAATGAAAAAGACGGCCACACCAGAACACGACCGCCTCCGAATTTTACTGTTGGCACTACACACGCTGGCGGACGACGTTCACCGGGCATACGCCATACCCACACCCTGCCGTCGGGTCGCCACATTGTGTACGGTGGTTCGTCACTGCAAACAACGTTTTTCCACTGTTCAATCGTCAAATCTTTAAGCTCCTTACACCAAGCGAGGCGTCGTTTGGCATTTACCAGCGTGATGTGTGGCTTATGAGCAGCCGCTCGACCATGAAATCCAAGTTTTCTCACCTCCCGCCTAACTGTAGTACTTGCAGTGCATCCTGATGCACTTTGGAATTCCTGTGTGAGGGTCTGGATACATGTCTGCTTATTACAAATTACGACCCTCTTCAACTGTCGGCCGTCTCTTTCAGTCAACAGACGAGGTCGGCCTGTACGCTTTTGTGCTGTACGTGTCCCTTCACGTTTCCACTTCACTATCACATAGGAAACAGTGGACCTATGGATGTTTAGGAGTGTGGAAATCTCGCTTACAGACGTGTGACACAAGTGACACCCAATCACCAAACCACGTTCGAAGTCTGTGAGTTCCGCGAAGTGCCCCATTCTGCTCTCTCACGATGTCTAATGACCACTGAGGTCGCTGACACGGAGTACCTGGCAGTAGGTGGCAGCACAATGCATGTAATATGGAAATGTATGTTTTTGAGGGTGTCTGGGTACTTTTGTTCACATTGTGTATCTCTGGCGTGACATGATGAAACACTTACATGTCAAGTTACCCACACGACATTACTGCCGAGTAGCAGACAGTGAGACTGGTTAGACTCTGCAGAGTTATTATTTACACACAGCGGTTCTGTTCGTGCAATGCCCCTTGTCGCAATAAGCAGCGCGCCGTCCCCGGTCCATAGATCGTTCACAGCCATTGGCAGTGATGTATCAAACTATTTAAGATGATAAGACTGTTTTTGGTTGAATTGGGCTGGATAAATGGTTAAAACCATTCACGATCACATGGCTAATTCTTTCGCACGAGTTTGGCACGTCCATATAAAAAGTTACACAGTGATCTTCCTCACGAAATTTATCTATGTACGTTAATCTGTTTCGTTTGCAGATCCGTGGGCGATTCTTAGACGCCCACAACCAATGGCCACAAAACTTCGTCTCCCCTCCGCGTTTCCTCAGCATAGTAATTGTACTAAACCTCCAGAAATGGCTCAGTTTAGCCAGTGAGTCCATAGGGGATGGCATAAGAGGCGTACAGTATGACTGGCGGTGCTTTCCCATTACAGTTTTGCGGATATTAAAACAATCCGTCCTTGGAATATCTTAGTAAGTCTTCGTGTAGGATTCTTTCTACCTGTTTTTCCGAGAAGCTCTCGAAGTTTATGTTCCTCGCACAAGCAGTGTCAGCGCCGTCGGGTTCTCTGTAAAGTGCGACTCTACGTCCTGTGATTCTAACTGATGAAGCGGGGAGCTATATTATTTCGAATAATGTTCAAAAGCGATGTCAGTATGATTTATTTATTTACTAAATACAGGGTGTTTCAAAAATGAGCGGTATATTTGAAACGCTAATAAAAACTAAACGAGCAGCGATAGAAATACACCGTTTGTTGCAATATGCTTGGGACAACAGCACATTTTCAGGCAGACAAACTTTCGAAATTACAGTAGTTACAATTGTCAACAACAGATGGCGCTGCGGTCTGGGAAACTCTATAGTACGATATTTTCCACATATCCACCATGCGTAGCAATAATATGGCGTAGTCTCTGAATGAAATTACCCGAAACCTTTGACAACGTGTCTGGCGGAATGGCTTCACATGCAGATGAGATGTACTGCTTCAGCTGTTCAATTGTTTCTGGATTCTGGCGGTACACCTGGTCTTTCAAGTGTCCCCACAGAAAGAAGTCACAGGGGTTCATATCTGGCGAATAGGGAGGCCAATCCACGCCGCCTCCTGTATGTTTCGGATAGCCCAAAGCAATCACACGATCATCGAAATATTCATTCAGGAAATTAAAGACGTCGGCCGTGCGAAGTGGCCGGGCACCATCTTGCGTAAACCACGAGGTGTTCGCAGTGTCGTCTAAGGCAGTTTGTACCGCCACAAATTCACGAAGAATGTCCAGATAGCGTGATGCAGTAATCGTTTCGGATCTGAAAAATGGGCCAATGATTCCTTTGGAAGAAATGGCGGCTCAGGTCAGTACTTTTCGAGGATGCAGGGACGATGGGACTGCAACATGGGGCTTTTCGGTTCCCCATATGCGCCAGTTCTGTTTATTGACGAAGCCGTCCAGGTAAAAATAAGCTTCGTCAGTAAACCAAATGCTGCCCACATGCATATCGCCGTCATCAATCCTGTGCACTATATCGTTAGCGAATGTCTCTCATGCAGCAGTGGTAGCGGCACTGAGCGGTTGCCGCGTTTGAATTTTGTATGGATAGAGGTGTAAACTCTGGCGCATGAGACGATACGTGGACGTTGGCATCATTTGGACCGCAGCTGCAACACGGCGAACGGAAACCCGAGGCCGCTGTGGGATCACCTGCTGCACTAGCTGCGCGTTGCCCTCTGTGGTTGCCGTACGCGGTCGCCCTACCTTTCCAGCACGTACATCCGTCACGTTCCCAGTCCGTTGAAATTTTTCAAACAGATCCTTTATTGTATCGCTTTTCGGTCCTTTGGTTACATTAAACCTCCGTTGAAAACTTCGTCTTGTTGCAACAACACTGTGTTCTAGGCGGTGGAATTCCAACACCAGAAAAATCCTCTGTTCTAAGGAATAAACCATATTGTCCACAGCACACTTGATCGTTGTGAATAGCACACGCTTACAGCAGAAAGACGACGTACAGAATGGCGCACCCACAGAGTGCGTTGTCTTCTATATCTTTCCCATCATTTGCAGCGCCATCTGTTGTTGAAAATTGTAACTACTGTAATTTCGAAAGTTTGTCCGCCTGAAAATGTACTGTTGTCCCAAGCATATTGCAACAAACGGTGTATTTCTATCGCTGCTCGTTTAGTTTTTATTGCCGTTTCAAATATACCGGTCATTTTTGAAACACCCTGTACATTAAACTGATAACAGCGAGACAATTATTACAGGTTAACTGCAAACTAGTGATTTCCTGAGAGCATGGTCTTACGACAGAACTAGATCGAAAGGCATCCTGTCGGCGACTGACGGCTGTGGCACGCAACCCGTAACTCGCACTTCTAATATTTCTTAGCCGTTCATACACTTTCGTTTGCTAAACATATTTATTGAGATGGTCGATCTATGTGATTGTAAATTTGCTGTAAGAAAGTACTTACGATGTGTAGGCTTCTCCTAAAATTCGTGATGGAAAAAGCGACTTATATTAGCAAATATTTATTAAGCAATGTCGCTTGCTTCGCGCCAGGATAACTATGCTTTCCCTGCGTACATCGCAGCTGACGTAATGGGCGCGTCACACCATCGTCCACTGGAACAGAAGAGATACTTTACAATCAGAAACCTCCGTTCTTCCTTACCCATCGAATTGGAATCGAGGAACCACCATAATTGGGATTTTTAATTCAAAATTTTTTTAAATTTTTTGTCGTCAGCCTTCTGATTATTTCGAGGTGGGCTGCTAGAAATTCCTGTCCTGTGCCACACTCTTTATTTCAGAGTAGAACTTGCACCAAAAGCCTCAACTATTTGTGGACGTTGAACCCTTATCTTCCTTGCTCCTTTCAATTTTTATTTCATATATTCCAACCTCTGTCTTCACCTACAGATTTTACCCGCTACAACTCCCTCTCGAAACATGAAAGTTATTCCCCTACGTCTTAAAAGACGTTCTACCATCCTGTCCCTTCTTCTTGTCAGTGTTTCCCAGATGTTCCTTTCTTCGCCGATTCTGCCGAGAACCTCTTCATTACCTTCACCTAATTTTTAACATCCTTCTACAGCACTACATCTCCCCGTCTTCGATTCTCTTCTTCTCTGATTCCTTATAAGGTGACAGTGCACTGTCTATCGTGGTCTCGAGTTCATTAATGGGAGATATGCATATGGATCATTGCCTTCTAAGTTAATAGGCACCTGTTATCTAGAGGTGGTCTATGTTTAGGGGTAACGTCTTTGATTAGCAATCATAACTTTCTGGGTCCCCGGTTCGAATCTCATCAGTGTTTAACTTCTAAGTAAAATTCATCAGCAACGGCAGAAGAAGACTTTTGGCACCAATGGTCACTTCAAAGAGGGCGGAAGAATGGACAGAGGTTCAGGCCCTCACCTGCCCTTGGCGTGGAAAACAGCAACGAAATGGAGGAAGAATCAGTAATGATCAACGACATGAGGTTGCCAAAGGAAATTGAAACCACTGAATTAAAGACACATAATATGAATCAAAAGGACCTGTGTCATGATGATCTCCCCATCGGCAAAATATTCCGGACTTTTTCCCCATTCGGATCTCCGGAAGGGGACCACCAAGGGCAAGGTGACCTTGAGAAAAATACCAGATAACCAACGAAAGGGTAACCTTCTACGAGTCGGTTATGGAATGTCAGAAGTTTGAACGTGGTACAGAAGCTAGAAAAACTGTTAACGGAAATGCTAAGACTCTATCTAGATATATTGCCAACGGCCTTGCCGTAGTGGCAACACCAGTTCCCGTCAGATCACCGAAGTTAAGCGCTGTCGAGCTGGGATAGCACTTGGATAGGTGACCATCCGGTCTGCCGAGCCGAGCGCTGTTGGCAAGCGGGGTGCACTCAGCCCTCGTGAGGCAAACTGAGAAGCTACTTGATTGAGAAGTAGCGGCTCCGGTCTCGGAAACTGACATACGGCCGGGAGAGCGGTGTGCTGACCACATGCCCCACCACATCCGCATCCAGTGACGCCTATGAGCTGAGGATGACACGGCGGCCGGTCAGTACCGTTCGGCTTTCATGGCCTGTTCAGGAGGAGTTATCTAGACAGATTGAAGGTAGTGAAGTGAAATCAAAAAAAGGCAAGGATTTCTGGTCAGAGGAGTATAGGGTAATATCAAAAGCGGTAGATAATAGTCTAATAGGAGTAGTATTCGTTATGAATAAGAAGGTAAGTTACAGAGTGAATTAATGTGTACGGTTCAGTAATAGAGTTGTTCTCATCAGAATCGACAGCAGACCAACACCGACAATAGTTCAGGCCGATGTTGCAAACAGAAGTTGAAGAGATAGAGAATGCAAATGACTGTACTAAACGGGTAATTCAGTATGTAAAGAGAAGTGAAAATGTAGTAGAGACGCGAATGCGGTTGTAGAGGAAGGAGTAAGAGAAGTGGTTATGGGAGAATAGGACTTAGTAGTAGGAATGAGAGGGGAGATTCTGTAGTAAATTTCAACTACTAGCAGTGAATACGCTGCTCAAGAAACGCAAGAGGATTACTTAAACTCGGTAAAAGCCGAGGAATATGGGAAGAATTCCAGTTTGATTACTTTAGCGTCGGGTAGAGACTTGTAAATCAGATATTGCGCTGTAAGCCGTACCTAGGAGCAGATACAGACTCATATCACAATTTAGTAGTGATGAAGAGCAAGCTGAAGTTTAAGAGACTAGCGAGAAAATTCAATGTGCAAATTTGTGTGACACGAAGTACTAAGGGATGAAGGGACACACTTGAAGTTCGTTGATACTATAGATACTGACACAATGAATAGCGCAGTAGCAGTTTAGTTAAAGAGAACTGGACATGTCTGAAAAGTGCAGTCACAGAAGTTGGAAAGAAAAACATAGGTACAAGAAAGGTAATTGCCTAGATTCCATGGGAAACGGAAGGAATAGTTGATATGTTCGGTGAAAGAAGGAAGTAGAAAATATTCAGGAAAATTCAGGAATACATAAATAAAAATCACTGGGGAATGAAACAATAAGAAGCGCAAGGAAGGTATGCCGAAATGGGTGAATGAAAAACGTGAAGAAATCGATAAAGATATGATTGTCGGAAGGACTGACTCAGCATATATAAAAGTCCAAACAACCATCGGTCAAACTAAAAGCAAGGGTTGTAACATTTATTAAGAGTGCTACGTGATATCCACTGTTAAATGCAGAGGAGAGGGCAGATAGGTGTAAAGAGTAGACTGAGGTCCTCTATGAGGCGGGAGGAGATATCTGATGACGTGATACAAGAAGAACCAGGTGAAGAGATAGTGGATCTAGTATTAGAGTCAGAATATAAAATAGCTTTGAACGGCTTAAGAACAAATAAAGTAGAAAGGATAGATAACATTTCTTCGGAATTTCTAAACTCGTTGAGGGGGGGCGGGGGGTGGGAGGGGTGGGGTAGGGGCCACAAAAGGACTATTCACGTTGGTGAATAGAATGTACGAGACCGGCGAAATGCCTTCTGACTTTAGGAAAAACATTATCCACATAATTCCGAAGATAGCAAGAATCAGCAAGTGCGACAAATATCGCACAGTAAGCTTAACAGCTTTTGTTGCTGATAAGAATAATATAGGAAAGCAAATCAAGGCTCAGTTAAGTGACGATCACTTTGGCTTTAGGAAAGGTAAAGTCACCAGGGTAGTACTGCTGACGTTGCGGTTGATAGTGGAAACAAGACTGAAGAAAAATCATTACGCGTTCATAGGATATGTTGACCCGTAAAAAAGCGTTCGACAATGTAAAATGGTGCAAGATATTCGAAATTCTAAGAAAAATAGGGATAATCTATAGACAAAGACGGATAATATACGATCTGTAGAGGGAACAATAAGACTGGAAGACCAAGAACGAAGTTCTCTGACTGAAATTGGGTGTAAGACGGAAAAAAGTTTTTGGAAATTTGTGGTAAGGTATGAGATCATCGGTCCCTAAGTTTACGCACTACCTAACCGAACTTAAACTAACTTACGCTAAGGACAACACACAGGGACGATTCGGAGCTCCGACGGAGGGAACAGAGCGGGCCGTGACAAGACGCCTAGACCGCGCGGTTACAACGCAGACGTGTAGTCTTTAGCCCCCGTTGTTGAAGCTATACATCGAAGAAGCAATCAGCGAAATATAAGAAAAGTTCAAAAGTGGGATTAAATTTCAGGGTGAAAGGATGTCAGTGATAAGATTACCTGATGACCTTGCTATCCTCATTGGTAGCGAAGAAGAATTACAAGATCTACTGAATGGAATGAACTGTCTGATGGGTACAGAATGCATTGACAGTAAATTGAAGATAAACAAATATAATGAGAAGTGGCAGGAATGGGACCAGAGAGAAACTTAACATCGGAATTGGGGGAATTTTGCTGTCTAGACGGAAAACAATCCATGATGGACGGGGCAAGGAGGACATTAAAATCAGCCTACCATTGGCAAAAAGGGCATTTCTGGCCAAGAGAAATCTACTAGTATCAAACTTAGCCCTTAATTAGACGAAGAAGTTTGTGACAATGTGCGTTTGGAGCGCATCATTGTATGGTAGTGAAAAATGGACTGAGGAAAACCAGAATAGAAGAAAATCGAAGCATTTGAGACGTGATACCACAGAAGAATGTTGAAAATTAGGCAGACGGGCAAGGTAAGGAGTGAAGACGTTCTCCACAGGATTGGTGAGAAAAGGAATACATGGGAAACATTGACAGAAGAAAGGACAGGATGACAGGACTTCTGATAAGGCATCACGGAATATCTTCCGTGGTACAAGAGGGAAGTACAGAGGAGAAAAGATGTAGAGGAACACAGACATTTAAAAAGAAAGGTTTTACGTGCTAATCTGAGATGAAAAGGTTTGCACAGGAGAGAAATTCGTGGTGGGCGGCATGAAAGTAGTCAGAAGGTTGATAAGTCAAAAACGAAAATGGAAATATTACGTGTTTCATCTCGATGCAAGCCCGTGTCTCTGAGTACAAGCCGCTTTCCACGGTACATCATCTGAAAAAGCTTATCCCTGAGACAGCTTCTTTGCTTTAGTTGATATGCGAGAGTAATTAGCTATCTCTTTAAAAGCTCCCTCGAACCCAGAAGCAACGGAACCAAATTCAAACAAATATGGCGGATCTTCTGTCCTTCCACACAAATAGTTACAGATGTTCTGAACAGAACATTTGAGAATCGTTGGATCTGTCAGTCGACATACACAATAGGGCATCAAAAACTTCACAACTATAGTCTTTATGAGTAACATTAAAATAAAAAGTCTAAAAAGCAGCAACGACGAATTCTGAAGACTTATTGCGATGTAATTCAGCTGAAATTCATTGTTTAATATAGCCCAGACGGAATCGCTTTATAGCATGTATCAGCGCACAAGGTTATATGACACACATAATAATAAACACTCGAACGGTATTTCCTGAGTTAAGTTTTCGTTTGTATTATAATGCAGACGTTACGGTATTTTGCTTCCTGACGTCTGGACTGTGGTTTGCGGCGTGTTTATGTTGTCACTGTTTCATCAGGTTCCACAATTGTTACTTCACTGAACTCCTCGTGGAACGCTTTTTCAACTGGCGCACGAAACAGTGCGTATTTTCGGAAAAAAATTTCGGTATCAAACACATCATAAAGGCAAGGCTACCACTATTTGAATTGGTAAATAATAGACCTGCAAACATCAGAACGGGAAAGAGAACTTACCTAGGAAGACATAACGTCAGTTTCAGTTTTCATGTATCTGCCGCGCGTAACTAATACTTAGTTATCATAAATAGGAACATCAAGAAAGCCTTGAAATAAAGTAAATGACTCTTTGGCGTATTTTATTATCTTGTTTACTATTTGCTGAAACAGTAAATGTCTTCCGTATACTCGCAAGAGAAGTCCTCTGTCTACATGCCTCTAGACACAAGAAAAAAATGGTTCAAATGGGTCTGAGCACTATGGGACTTAACATCTGAGGTCATCAGTCCCATAGAACTTAGAACTACTTAAATCTAACTAACCTAAGGACATCACACACATCCATCCCCGAGGCAGGATTCGAACCTGTGACCGTAGCGGTGCCGCGGTTCCAGAGTGTAGCACCTATAACCGCTCGGTCACCTCGGCCGGCCTCTAGACACAATACTCTATGGTACTCCCGTCTAATAGCTAAAAGGACCATTCTTCCTCCTCAGCGGCTCAGACGTCACAGTCTATTCAACGGAGCTTTCGGCAATCTGATTGGGCAGGTTTTGTCACGTGAGACCTATATTTTCGTACTTTGTCAGCCACTGGAAACTCTTTGCGTTGAAAATAGTGATCTCTGTCTAAATTGGACGTAAAATTCCAACCGGCTTGCGTGTTAGCCCCCAAGTGTCACTGGAATAAACACGTCAATAATTACCGACTCTGCTCTAACTTTTAATATCGTATTTTAAGAACTACTGGAGAAGGACAACATAAACTCATTCGGGGATAGAGCAAAAACCGATGGTACTTCCGCTGTATTACTGTAAAAATATCGTCTGATACGAATATTGACAGGCTGATCAGAAAATAAATGCTGCATTCAAATGAAACTGCATTATTTGACTTACGCTTTAGTCATAAATTCTGTTGCCGTGCGAAAGAGCGACAAGAGATGCAGCAGAAACTAAAATTAGGTATTGTATTAGCTAAACTTTTAAATATGTGTAATTCGTAAAATCAAGAGTTGAAAAGAATGTGGATGCGTCTTGAATGAAGTTGACATCTTTTGTTCACATATGTCACTACTGATAAACGTTATACATGAATAAAGCAAGTACTTAGTAAGTGTAACTGATGTTCAAGGGAATCTCTCAAACGACGTACATTTTTATATAGGACTACTTGTTTTCTGAAGTGTTGGATTGCTTACTGGCGCTTAAGTTACGACACTATGACACAGAGACATAGAGTAAATGACACATAACACTTCCTTGGACAGGGCACTTAAAATTCAGTTTTCACGAAAATTATGTGCACTTATCTGTGGTATATACGCTCCATTTTGAAATAATGTGTACAACGCAAATGCATGTCAATTTCTTACAGGATGTACACAGTAAAGATACAAAGCCCACAAAATATTTCGAGCACTAAATTTCCTCTTGCCATTTTGTAAAAAGAAACCACAAATATACTGTAAAACTCGTAGCTTACGTCGAGGAAGCAACTGTTCTGTTAGCTTGACGTCTGCTAATGAAGAATTGACATTTCGCGATGATCTGATAATGCGCTACTGCAGTTATTGTTATAGTCTATGACATAATGTTCATAATATGAAATGGATGTATAATCTTCATCCAAGTATAGATAGATCTAAGTGTTTTGCCTAACTACAATATGGCTGACGGTGCAGTCTACAGAGATTTTCGTACACGCTGCATTTCTATACCCGGACCAGTATCACTGGCCCAGACCTGAAGAGATTGAAAAGCCGTGAACCATAAACATGCAGGAAAACCATAAAACATAAGTACAAAATAAAAGCTAAAAGAGTCTACGATATAGGAAGAAGAAGTAATTTCTTTTCTTTTCGAACAACGTCCTCTCATCTGCCGTCCTCTGCCTTTCAGAGCATCCGTCATCCTCAGTTATTTATTGGACATATTTTCTGACATCCTCTGGAATTAAAAGCCCTTACAGCTCCCCCTAGTACCGCTCAAGTTATTCCTTATGTCTTAACGCATGTCCCATCATCTTGTTACTTTTTTTGTCAGAGTTCTCCATATGCTCCTCTCCTTATCGATTCTGCGGAGAATCTCCTCAGGCCTTATCAGCCCACCTGATTTTCAGAATCTTTCTATAGCACCACATCCCCAAAGTTCCGTTTCTCTTCTTTTGGGTTCCCCACAGCCCGTGATCCAATTTCATACAATGTTGTATTCGAAATGTACTTTCTCAAAAATTTCATCCTCAGAGTCTAGTATTATTTTCGTCAGCAGTTTCCTCTTTGACTGAATTAGTTCAGTTTTTGTACTCCTCGTTGAGGCCATCACGTATTATTTTGCTACCAAGGTAGAAGAATTCCTTAACTTTGTGTACCTCGTGATCTCCAATTCTGATATTAAGTAAATCGATAATCTCTTTTCCTGTTTATCTCAGTACATTCGTCTTCCTTCAGTTTACCCCCGATCCATATTCTATACTTGTTAGAACGTTCATTCCATACAACTGTTCCTTTACTTTCACTGAGACTAGGAATGTGATTTTGGGCTATCGGTTGTGATAGGAACACACCCCTAAGATGTGCAATACGAGATTATGGTGCATAACGGAATGAGGAACCACGCCCAATAATCAAGAAAATTAATTGAAAACAAGGGTACTGTTGCACAATAGGAAACGTTGTCTTTAAATTAGAATTAATAGAGATGGCACAATTAAACATGAAACAAATGGGTGCTGCACCACTCACATAGTGGTGAGGGGATCATCTAGCTGTAAGTGAAAACAAATTGAGACTACTACAAATGGATTTATTGATTTTGGACATGAGAGTTACCAACTGAAATCTTAAAAAGAACCATTAACAATCAGAGAGCTGAGTACAATTAGAAGTATAACCTTGGCACAGATGGTTAGGGAGGATGGACACAGTTACGTTAATAACTCGTGGACATGGCCAGTGACTGTGTAATTGTGTGTATAAAGTAGATGGAAAGATATCTGATAACACCATAACCAGCCAAAATGTGCACTGCGACTAAAAAGTTGGATACATGACGTTAACGACGGTACTTGGCTCCTGAAGGGAGCGGATTAATTTCGCGCCTGAACGATGTCGGCGGGTGTGGCGATGTCTCATCGTACCAAAGGAAGCAGAGCTTGTATATGACAGTCGGCAGCAGTAGCAGCTGGAGAATATGACTGGCACCCTCTCTTTGTACTTATTGCTTAAGTGATTAGTGACAATCCTGAAAAAAGGTGAGGAAAAGGATCCCCTAGCTACAAAGTGATACAGACCTATCTGCCTTTTCGGTACCATAAGGAAGATTCTGGAGAAGCTGCTATACGATGTACTAAAAATACTTATTCTGGAATAAATTCGCAACAGTATGGATTCAGAAGCGGTAAGGGCACTTTTTGACCACCTGAGGGACTTGGATTGCCGACGATCATTACACAACTGTTTTAAGAATTACTGTGAAAACAAAGAAGCAACACTGTCGTGCCCAGAAGAAATTTCAGAAGGCTACCAAAAGGGGTCCATAAGCGGCCCTGTTTTGGGCACCTAGTACTCTACCCAGTATTAAAAAAGCTAGGCGATAATGAAGATGTCGTATGAGTAGTGGCATATGCCGAAGACCTGATGATCTTTTTGAAGGGAAGCTCCAGAAGAAACCTGGAAGAATGGTATTACATAGTCCTGTAACAGTTAACTCGGTGATTCCAACTGTTAGTAAAGCCTGAAAAAGAGCACGTACACGCTGTTAAAAGGGAATCTCCCAAGAGATCCGATCATGAAACTAAGCGACAGCTTCATAAAGAGAAAGACCGTCACCAGATATTTGGGCGTCTTCTTGGACGAACGACAATATTATGGTGCACATATTGAAGAGTTGAGCAAGAGAGCCAGGAAGAAGGTGAACAAAATATTAGTCTCGCCAGTTACGATTGTAAGTTTCCAATGCAGACAAGAACGTGTCACGACGTTATCTTAACTGTGATAGTGAAATACTGTGCGAGTGCTTGGGCCGAAAGACTTCTGCTCGTAAGACTAGTTCCTATAGTTAACCGTGTGCTGGGTGAAATACTTCTGTTGTTGACGGGAGCTTCTGGCACTGTGTCAGTTGAGGCGTTGCAAGTAAAACCTGGAATGTGACCACTCCATCTCCAGATACGGAAAAAAGCGGCGGTGTATTCGCTGAAGAAAAAGCAATACCATGAGCTGGCAAATTTAATGGGAATACGATCCACAAGCAAGCAGATCCTCTACCTAAGTGAGAAACGATGAGATGAAGCCTTAACAGCGAGGTGCACCTATGGTTTTTTGGCAAATATAAAAGAGGGTCTGGAAATGAAGCAACTGAATTTCTCAAGAGACCTGATGCATATCTTAACTGGTCATGGGATTTCTCCCGCATATGGCATCGCACTGGTGCAAGACAGAACTCTGAGTATGCGTGTGGTGGAGATGATATGCCAGAAGGTACTATCTGGGGATGTCCACTGTATGCCGGTGTAGCTGCTTCTGATCGGCAACAAGTGAATCGCAGTGGAAGACTCGATGTCAAGGGATACTTCGTGGTAAAACATCGCAGACGCTATTTCAAGAAAGCCATGAGTAGCCCCTTACCTTATCAACCAATCCCCGTCTACCGCACTACCAGAGGTTGCGACAGAAGATCGAGAAGCAACGCAGCTAAGGCAGCTGGGGTCAACAGTTCCGGTACATGAACTCCCAACACCGTAAACGCAGCCATTGTAACACCACCAGAGAGAAACACAACCATGGGCCGAGTGTCGTCATCCAAAGGACCAGTACCGGAGCGCCGTGGACCGGCGTGTGGCTGTGCTCGTCATCGGCAGCAACGACGCTCCCTCGGAACAGGGGAATTCTTCCCTGCAACCAGGGAGCCAAAGAACAGTGGAAGAGGCAGATACGACCACAACTACCTCCAAGCACTAAGGGAACCGACTAGGCATGCCTACGGTCTGGGCAACGATGGAGTGCATTGTGGAGTGCGACAGACAAAAACTTACCATAACAGCACGAAACTGATTTGGTCCTAGGTGTAGCTTTTAACCTTAGATAGTATTTTAATAATTTTTATTATTATCGTTATTACTGCTATTATTATTAATGAAAATAATTGCGATGATCGGAGGTAGATTTTATAGGACAGAATTAATTATTAATGTCTGTTACTAACTTGTGTGAGAATCAATACAATATGTATTTAAGTTAAAGACAATGGGCTGAAATGGAGTGGAATGAATAAATAAATAAATAGTCCTTGAGTACAGGCATCCTCCCAACTGCAGCAATGCACGTCTCATTAGTGACAAACTGAAGCCTTTACTCTACAAAAGCCGGAAACATACTGTTTACTGCACAACAGGCGGAAAAAAGTGTGTTCTCCTAGAGCATTCCCAAACTCGGCTGACTTGATACTAGAACTGGAAACTACCAGCAATGAGCGTGGAAATTCTGAATTCCAAAGTATGAAAAATACATAGCAGCAGTGTACAATCTCCCATCTCTTGTCTCTCATTACAGTTCAGCCTGTCGCTCAGAGGCAGGCAGTCGGGTCAGGAAAAATCTCCCTCTGCATGGCATGATTTTGAGATTAACTAATGAAAAATTCTGCATGTAGACACAGCACGAAAGAGCGGGTTCTCCCTAAAATTTCCGCGTGACCTAATCAGAAGGCTGTACCCTAAAAGTTTAAACTGAACGTTACTCCGAAGCAGCGAGGTGACGTTCCACGGCCTGAGTGAAGCCATTCGTGCCTAGAGATCTTACATCTGGCTAAAAGGCTTCCATAGAATTCCATGTTTCCTTCGATACATGAATGCTCATTCCATAACCCTCATGGACAGCGAACTGGGGGAAAGAGCAGGGCAGCCCCGCAATCTGCGGTCATGCACCTGCCCAGATTACAACAGTTTTATAGTGGCAAATTCTTCTTAAAGGACCCGTATTTCGGTCATCAACACGTAAGCTTCCAGGTCTTTGAAAACTCCACCAGCTGCATTGGAAAGAAGAACAAACAATGAAACGAAAAACAGCCACTGGCAGTGCTAACCCAGATCTTCAGTTACAGAGCAGTGAAACTAAATGCCTACTTGATCAAGGAAATTTTCATATCATCCTCTGAAATGCGTTACTGTAAAGTTTCAGAGAAAAATAGCCCACTACTTCGACAGCTTATCTTATAATACACTCCTGGAAATTGAAATAAGAACACCGTGAATTCATTGTCCCAGGAAGGGGAAACTTTATTGACACATTCCTGGGGTCAGATACATCACATGATCACACTGACAGAACCACAGGCACATAGACACAGGCAACAGAGCATGCACAATGTCGGCACTAGTACAGTGTATATCCACCTTTCGCAGCAATGCAGGCTGCTATTCTCCCATGGAGACGATCGTAGAGATGCTGGATGTAGTCCTGTGGAACGGCTTGCCATGCCATTTCCACCTGGCGCCTCAGTTGGACCAGCGTTCGTGCTGGACGTGCAGACCGCGTGAGACGACGCTTCATCCAGTCCCAAACATGCTCAATGGGGGACAGATCCGGAGATCTTGCTGGCCAGGGTAGTTGACTTACACCTTCTAGAGCACGTTGGGTGGCACGGGATACATGCGGACGTGCATTGTCCTGTTGGAACAGCAAGTTCCCTTGCCGGTCTAGGAATGGTAGAACGATGGGTTCGATGACGGTTTGGATGTACCGTGCACTATTCAGTGTCCCCTCGACGATCACCAGTGGTGTATGGCCAGTGTAGGAGATCGCTCCCCACACCATGATGCCGGGTGTTGGCCCTGTGTGCCTCGGTCGTATGCAGTCCTGATTGTGGCGCTCACCTGCACGGCGCCAAACACGCATACGACCATCATTGGCACCAAGGCAGAAGCGACTCTCATCGCTGAAGACGACACGTCTCCATTCGTCCCTCCATTCACGCCTGTCGCGACACCACTGGAGGCGGGCTGCACGATGTTGGGGCGCGAGCGGAAGACGGCCTAACGGTGTGCGGGACCGTAGCCCAGCTTCATGGAGACGGTTGCGAATGGTCCTCGCCGATACCCCAGGAGCAACAGTGTCCCTAATTTGCTGGGAAGTGGCGGTGCGGTCCCCTACGGCACTGCGTAGGATCCTACGGTCTTGGCGTGCATCCGTGCGTCGCTGCGGTCCGGTCCCATGTCGACGGGCACGTGCACCTTCCGCCGACCACTGGCGACAACATCGATGTACTGTGGAGACCTCACGCCCCACGTGTTGAGCAATTCGGCGGTACGTCCACCCGGCCTCCCGCATTCCCACTATACGCCCTCGCTCAAAGTCCGTCAACTGCACATACGGTTCACGTCCACGCTGTCGCGGTATGCTACCAGTGTTAAAGACTGCGATGGAGCTCCGTATGCCACGGCAAACTGGCTGACACTGACGGCGGCGGTGCACAAATGCTGCGCAGCTAGCGCCATTCGACGGCCAACACCGCGGCTCCTGGTGTGTCCGCTGTGCCGTGCTTGTGATCATTGCTTGTACAGCCCTCTCGCAGTGTCCGGAGCAAGTATGGTGGGTCTGACACACCGGTGTCAATGTGTTCTTTTTTCCATTTCCAGGAGTGTATATCCTTCCACGCTGCATTGGAACCAAACTCCTGAACCTTATTTTTATTTCCGACATTGCTTTTTCGATGTATAGTAGTAGCGAAAGACTGAGTTTTTGTCCGTCTGAGTGAAATGCAACCACTGTTCTTGGGCTTTCATTGCCATCGTTCAATCTTGATCCTTTACATACTGTACATTCTTTCCCTTTAGCTTATACTCATTTTTGTGAGAACTTCAAACATATTCCCCGTTTTATAGTGCTGAAGATTTATTCTGTGTCGACTAACCTATGGCCGAGCGGTTCTTGGCGCTTCAGTCTGGAACCGCGCGACCGCTACGGTCGCAGGTTCTAATCCTGCCTCGGGCATGGATGTGTGTGATGTCCTTAGGTTAGTTAGGTTTAAGTAGGTCTAAGTTCTAGGGGACTGATGACCTCAGATGTTAAGTCCCATAGTGTTCAGAGCCATTTGAACCATTTGACTAATCCTAGTCAAAGTGACTTCCTTTTTCTTAAGGCTTGTGTCCATTGTCAAGCACAAAGTGAGAACTTCCTCTTTGGTGTATTTATCTTCGCTAAAGCCAAACTGATTTTCATCTAACAGATACTCAAATTTATTTTCCATTCTTTCAGTAAATACAAAAGTCGTAGACATTGTGAGCTGATAACTTATAGACTTCACCTGGAAAGAAGACGTCGATATTGATCCGATGATGGCATGTACCACCAGAGGGGTTGTCGATATACTGATACTGGTTTCAGCAGCGTAAGCCAACAGGTAGCGTAATGGTATAACTACCAGAGCGCATTCTGTGTTTCCCATTTAATAGGGAATGCTCACAACCAGGATGCTTAGTGTGATGCAAACGTGTGAAGCAAACAGGCAACCGTGCCAGAGAGACGCACTCGCGCTGTCTACAGCCATCTGAGCCAGTTTCAAAGGGCTCAGACTATGGTCTTCCGAGTGGTGGGATCGGCCTTTCGAAGAACTGCCACACATGATCGATGAGCTGCCTCAGTTGTGCAACAATGTTGGTGTCAGTGGTCAGGCGAATATTCTCACCCACAGATGACGTTCTGGACACCCACGAAGCACAGGCGTCCTACACGACCGTCATATTGTAAGGGCAGCAGTGGCGGATCGTACAGCTACCACAGCACAGATAAGAGGACTTGAGAGCCCAAACGCGTCAACTGAACTGTTTGCGAACCAGTTATTAGTAGTGAAACAGCAGGCACTCTCACCTCTAGCCCATCTTTCACTCACGCCACAGCATCGACGTGCACAGCTCCACTGTTGCCGTCAGAGGATCACCTGGAAGATGGGACGACGCGCCGTAGTCTTCAGTGATGAGTGCTTGCACTTAACTGATTGTCGTTTGCGCTGACGACGAAGATGTGGTGAACGCTATCTCATACAGTGCATTCGACTCTGTTCCCAACCCAGGCCTTATTTTCTGGGGTGCGATAAGCTAAAACTGTCGTTTAGATTTGGTTTTTCTAGCGTGAACGCTAACCAGCGCTCGGTACGTGCAGAATGTTGCTAGGCCCGTTCTTTTGCCGTTCTTGCAACAGGAAGGTTGTGTGTTGTTCCAACAGAATGCTGCTCGTCCACGCGCTTCCTTTGACACCCCAAGTGCTCTGCAAGGCGTGCAGCAACATTTATGGCCAGCACAGTTTCCGGACTTGTCTCAAATGGAGCGCGTGTGACGTACGATGGGACGAAAAATGACTCGTGAGGCTCTCATCGCCCAACCACTTCTACAGGACTACGTGAATAGGTCGAACAGGCATAGTAAAATGTATCCCATGACAGCCCTAGCCGGAATGGCCGAGCGGCTCTAGGCGCTACAGTCTGGAACCGCGTGACCGCTACGGTCGCAGGTTCGAATCCTACCTCGGGCATGGATGTGTGCGATGTCCTTCGGTTAGTTAGTTTTAAGTAGTTCTACGTTCTAGGGGACTGATGACCCTAGACGTTAAGTCCCTTAGTGCTCAGAGCCATTTGAACCATTTGAACGCATGACAGCATTAGCCGTCTGTATAATCGACTGGATGCAAGAGTCATCCGCTGCCCTGTCGCCTGTGAAGGCTACACCGTGTACTAAAATTGGTGTTTTAGCATGAGACGATACCCGGCACCTCAGAACCGCTTGTGCTGATCAAATGGTTTAAATGGCTCTGAGCCATATGGGACTTAACTGCTGAGGTCATCAGTCCCGTAAGAACTACTTAAACCTAACTAAGCTAAGGACATCACACACATCCATGCCCGAGGCAGGATTCGAACCTGCGACAGTAGTGGTATCGCAGTTCCAGACTGAAGCGCCTAGAACCGCTCGGCCACTCCGGCAGTGCTGTTGATCTGTACATGTGATCATTTCATGTTTTCCACATCTCGTGTTGCAATGACAAATCTTGAGTGAATTGGAAAATTCTAAATGTACTGTTTTTTCCGGCAGTGTATATCTGCAGTATAAGGTACTTGCGGCAAGTCGAATGATAAAAAAAATTGTTATTGTTGTTGTTGTTGTGGTGTTCAGTCGTGAGACTGGTTTTATGCAGCTCTAAAATTGGTTCAAGTGCCTCTGAGCACTATGCGACTTAACTTCTGAGGTCATCAGTCGCCTAGAACTTAGGACTAATTAAACGTAACTAACCCAAGGACATCACACACGTCCATGCCCGAGGCAGGATTCGAACCTGCGACCGTAGCGGTCGCTCGGTTCCAGACTGCAGCGCCTAGAACCGCACCGCCACTCCGGCCGGCGATCAGCTCTCCATGTTACTCTATCCTGTACAAGCTTCTATACCTCCCAGTACCTACTGCAACTTACATCCTTCTGAATCTGCTTAGTGTATTCATTTCTTGGTCTCCCTCTACGATTTTTACCCTCCACGCTGCCCTCCAATACTAAATTGGTGATCCCTTGATGCCTCAGAACATGTCTTACCAACAGATCCCTTCTACTAGTCAAGTTGTGCCACAAACTTCTCTTATTTCCAATCCTATACAATACCTCTTCATTAGTTATGTGATCTACCCATCTAATCTTCAGCATTCTTCTGTAGCATCACATTTCGAAAGCTTCTATTCTCTTCCTGTCCAAACTATTTGTCGTGCATGTTTCACTTCCATACATGGCTACAGTCCATAACAGAACGCAGCATGTCATTCTTAATGGAGAGAAGTCTTCCGAAGTAAGAGTGATTTCAGGGGTGCGGCAGGGGAGTGTCGTAGGACCGTTGCTATTCACAGTATACTTAAATGACCTTGTGGATAACATCGGAAGTTCACTGAGGCTTTTTGTGGATGAAGCTGTGGTACATCGAGAGTTTGAAACAATGGAAAATTGTACTGAAATGCAGGAGGATCTACGGCGCATTGACGCATGGTGCAGGGAATGGCAATTGAATCTCAATGTAGAAAAGTGTAATGTGCTGCGAATACATAGAAAGATAGAGCCCTTATCATTTAGCTACAAAATAGCAGGTCAGCAACTGGAAGCAGTTAATTCCATAAATTATCTGGGAGTACGCAGTAGGAGTGATTTAAAATGGAATGATCATATAAAGTTGATCGTCGGTAAAGCAGATGCCAGACTGAGATTCATTGGAAGAATCCTAAAGAAATGCAATCCGAAAACAAAGGAAGTAGGTTACAGTACGCTTGTTCGCCCACTGCTTGAATACTGCTCAGCAGTGTGGGATCCGTACCAGATAGGGTTAATAGAAGAGATAGAGAAGATCCAACGGAGAGCAGCGCGCTTCGTTACAGGATCATTTAGTAATCGCGAAAGCGTTACGGAGATGACAGATAAACTCCAGTGAAAGACTCTGCAGGAGAGACGCCCAGTAGCTCGGTACGGGCTTTTGTTGAAGTTTCGAGAACATACCTTCACCGAGGAGTCAAGCAGTATATTGCTCCCTCCTACGTATATCTCACGAAGAGACCATGAGGATAAAATCAGAGAGATTAGAGCCCACACAGAAGCATACCGACAATCCTTCTTTCCACGAACAATACGAGACAGGAATAGGAGGGAGAACCGATAGAGGTACTCAAGGTACCCTCCGCCGCACACCGTCAGGTGGCTTGCGGAGTATGGATGTAGATGTAGATAAACGACTTCCTGACACTTAAATCTATATTCGATATTAACAAATTTCTCTTCTTCAGAAACGCTTTCCGTGCCATTGGCAGTCTACATTTTATATCCCCAAAAGCCAATCTCTTTTAACAGTAACTGTGCTACAGAACTAACTGCTCGGTTTGCAGACGATCGGCTGTCGGTGGGCAAGCAGTACCGGCGGCGCTACACGGACTTCTGGAACCGCGTGCTGCCCGAGAAGCTGAACAAGTCGTCGCGCGAGAGCTTCCCCAACACGATGTCGCCGCACGGGCCGGCGCGCGCGCCGCACCCCGACGTGCAGGTGTCCCCGGCGTGGAGCCCGCCGCCCGCCTACCCGCCGCTGCGCCACCGCCCGCTGCCACCCCCGCCGCCTCCACTGCCCGTGCCGCCGCAGCGCACGCGGCCCTTCGACCCGCACTACAACTTCGAAAAGCCCTTCGGCGCCTCCTCCGGCAACAGATGGGCGACGCCGCAGCCGTCTGGGGGCGGCGTGCCGTACGGCGAGCGTTCCATCAACGACCGGCCGGACCACAGGGGCGCCAACGTCAGCGCCGCCGACAAGCCGCACGCCGCAGGTACGCTCCTGCGTATCGCACCTGAAACCCGGAATGGCCGACTCAATATCTGGATACTGTGGTTCCGGCGACGTGTTGTAATGGCTCTGAGCACTATGGGACTCAACTGCTGAGGCCATTAGTCCCCTAGAACTTACAACTAGTTAAACCTAACTAACCTAAGGACATTACAAACATCCATGCCCGAGGCAGGATTCGAACCTGCGACCGTAGCGGTCTTGCGGTTCCAGACTGCAGCGCCTTTAACCGCACGGACGTGTTGTAATGTTCACGTCTCTTGTCGTACTTGCTGTACCGTGTGTGAGCCGACCTGGGTTCAGAAGTCGTTTGCGCAAGTTGTCTGGCACACTCGCAAACTCAGCACACAAATGGCCAAACAAGCGACTCTGCAGTGTCTAACAATACCACCACTTGCAAAGTAGGTTAGAAATCAGATTAATAATGTTGCTCACGCAGCATATGTTTGCTTTATCGGGCAATAACAAAGTTATGGACTGTGGATGATATCGTCAGAATGGAAATAATGAAGTCACTGCAAAAAATTCATTAATTCTGGCACTTAACTTGAATGGATTCCCATGTAGATTTCGTCGAAGTTGTTATGGCTCATCTTGCTGATTCCAGGATGATTCCACTTTGACTGCTAGAAGGTCCAGATCTGTATTTTGGCAGTATTTGAAGACCCAACAAATGCGTTTTTCAGGATATTCTTAATGATCAAACAATCCCAGATCAGAACAGTGGTAGGTAGAAAAATTTTTTACTTGGTATTCACGATCCACATTTTTATTAAACTTCTTGTAAATATACATATACTTCCTCTTAATTGTCACATCATCAAGCATACAGTTTTGTATCAATCTTCATACATTTAATTTCCACTTTAACCAAACACAAGACTTGGCTGTTCTTTTACAAAGCGAAATAACAACTTAACTTCTGCAAAGTGAAACAAAGACTGCTCTGTGCGCATTCGCGCCAAAATGGTTACAAGTAAGTCAAAGATAATGACAGTCTCATAGAAATGAATACACACAAGAACCATATCACTGTAACATATCGATACATTGGAGTACCTATACATTAATAATACCAAATGTGAATATTGTCACAAAAATATGTCTCTTACTTCGCAGAAAAGTAGTACGATATTACTGGTATCGAGAACTGGGGTTGGAGTGCCGTAATGGTCACGTAAATAAAGAACCATTACAAGTGACGTCACAAAATGGTGGGATAGCGATACGCACATATACAGACGGCGGTTGAATCGCATACCCAAGGTATGAAAGGTTAGTGCATTGGCGGAGTAGTCACGTGAAAAAGATTTCCGACGTAATTATGGTCGCACGACGGGAATTAACAGAGTCTGAGGGTTTAACAGTAGTTAGAGCTAGATGCAAGGGACATTTAATTTCGTAAATCTTAAGCGAATTCAATATACCGATATCGAGTCATGAGTGTGCGGAGAATACCACATTTCAGGCATTACCTCTCACTACCGACAACGCAGTAGCCGGTAGCCTTCACTTAACGACCGAGAGCAGCGGCGTTTGCGTACAACTGTCAGTGCTCAGAGACAAGCAAGACTACGTAAAATAAGCACAGGAATCAATGTGGGACGTACGACGAACGTATCGGTTAGGGTAATTAGACGAAATCTGGCGTTAATGGGCCATGACAGCTGACGCCCCACTTAAGTGCCTTTGCTAACTGCACGACATCGCCTGGGCTCATGACCATATCGGTTGTACCCTACTGGAAAATCGTGGCTTACACTGGGCTCGCATTCGGGAGGACGACGGTTCAATCCCGCGTCCGGCCATCCTGATTTACGTTTTCCGTGATTTCCCTAAATCGCTTCAGGCAAATGCCGGATGGTTCCTTTGAAAGGGCACGGTCGACTTCCTTTCCCACCCTTCCCTAATACAGTGAGACCGATGACCTCGCTGTTTGGTCTCTTCCACCAAATCAACCCAACCAAATCCTGGCTTCGTCAGATGAGTCCCGATTTCAGTTGGTAAGAGCTGATTTTAGGGTTCGAGTGTAGCGCCGACACTAGCGCCGACCCCACGAATCGATGTACACACATTGTCAACAAAGACAGTGTGCGAGCTGGTGGTGGCTCCATAAAGTTGTGGACTGTGTTTAAAGGAATGGACTGGGGCACTGACTGGAAATGCTTAGGTTCGACTGGTTGTAGACCATTTGCAACCATTCATTGACAACATGTTCCCAAAGAACGATGGAACTCTTATCGATGACAATGTGCCAAGTCACAGGTTGTTCGCGACTTGTTTGAAGAACATTCTGGACAATTCCACGGAATCATTCTGTCACCCAGTTCGACCGACGTGAATCCCATCGAACAATTATGGGACTTAATCGAGAGGCCAGTTCATGCACAAAATCCTTCACGATTATGGGTAGCATGACTCAGTAGCTCTGGTGGGGACTTCTAACGACTTGTTGAGTTCTTGCCACGTCGAGTTGCGAACTACTCCAGGCAAACGGAGACTCCATTCAACCTTAGGAGGTATCTTACGACTTTCGTCATCTCAGTGTGTGTAAGATAGGATGCAACACAATCGTAAAAATGTTAAATCGACAATTATTCACGCTCCTAAACACTAATGCAGGTGAAGTTTCACTATCCACAAGACAACGTTTAATTCAATTCATGTAATTAAAAAGGACCCAGCTAATTTTCCGGATTAAAAGAACAGAAGATGTCTCTACTAATGGCATCTGCATTACATTAGAGGCACCGTCAAAGTGAGACTTCGGTTCAATGAGCAAGAATCCTCTGATGATATTTATTTTTATTGAAAAGGGTCGTCTTATCAAAACATTAAGGGAGGAAACGATGACATGAGAAAAAATTACCTTAAAAAGATTAATTTATTTGGTCTCAGTCTATACTGCACAAGCTGGACTGATTCACAACTGCTTTCATCAAATAATGTAAACAGTAATATGCAAAACTGTTCAGATTCATCTGAATCACCAGACTGCTAATATACAGATTCATAAACACTGTATCTGTGCAGAAGACACCCTAATGCTCTCCGGAAGGGATGCAAATCACTTTCCAAGGTCTGGGCACCACACGAAAAGCACTAGATAGCATCGACAGATGAGTCCAGATATTGCGACTTTTGATCCGAGTATGATAGCTAACGACAAAGACCAGTCACATGTTGCGAAAATGACTCGCAGATTTTGAGCTACGCGTTGCAAAGAATGTAAATGCTAAACGCGACACTTACTCCAAAACAACTAAAGGAGCGGCAAGCTGAACAGGGCACGAAACAGAGACTCTCCAACGACAAGACGCAAACCTCGCTGTGTGCTTGCCCCAAAATGGAAAACTGACTTCTGCCTCTCACACACTTCTTACGCATACCATAGACGGCGAGAAATCGCAAGGTTTGTCACAGTGGCAACCGAAAAGCTCCCTCTCGCTTCCAGCGTGCAGGCAAAGCTTGCAGAATTTTCTCCTCCAGCGCTTTTCGTATTCTCTGTGAACAAAGTAAAAGTTGACAGTGTACTGGCCCTCGCCTTATTACTGGCAGAACGATATCTGGGCGTGTAAATACAGCTCGCTTACTTGCTCGACCACTGTCTTTGGGTATTCCTGGTAGGAAACCTCCCGGATTTCCGCTTTTGTCTACAATGTAAAGGTGGCATATCTCACCACGTTTCATCAACTGGAAGAAACATGAACTTAAGTAAAGAATTCGCAGGACTCACTCTTCCGCTCAGAAAGTTTATGAGAATGCAACATAAAATGATCGTATGTGTACATTGTCACGCCGGCCAGGGTGGCCGAGCGGTTCTAGGCGCTACAGTCTAGAACCGCGCGACCGCTACGGTCGCAGGTTCGAATCCTGCCTCGGGCATGGATGTGTGTCTGATGTCCTTAGGTTAGTTACGTTTAAGTAGTTCTAAGTTCTAGGGGACTGATGACCTCAGAAGTTAAGTCCCATAATGCTCAAAGCCGTTTGAACCATACATTGTCACTTAACGACATGTGACAAACCAGTATCATCACAGCGTGAGTGGGAATTAGTTACAACTTACGCGCGTTTCACTATTCTTACTACTGGAGGTGCTGTCACATGTAAGTGCATGATTCAGCATGAACCACAGAGTTCTGCGAGCAAGTATCCTCAGGAGCGCAACCTCACGAAGTGTGGAGGTGTGCAGTTAAGCGACCGGTCAGATGCACCTCGTACTTGCACTCCCGAGCATTAAGTGCCCGTTTACACATTCCATAAAATGTACAGCAAAGCGAGCACTAATGCAAATGAGAAAAGTCGCATGCGGTGAGACGCAGCACGAAATGCACAGCAGTAGCCAGTGAAAGCAGAGAGTGTCTTTGAGTCACGAAAGGAAATTAGCGGGATTTGCTTTCTCTGTGATCGCTCTAATACGAGGAGCTTTCAATCAGTAACACAGCCTTCCTTTTCTTGCCCAATTTCGGTTGAAAATATGCGGAATCTGTTGTGGGACATCGTGAAACATTCCTGCTCCAGTCCCTATAGTTTCACGTAGTTCTGCTAGGTGACGTCTAAAGCGTAGGTGTATTGCAAGTAGAGAGCTGTCATTGAGTTTCGTTTGGCAGATATTGTTAAGCACTTGTAGAATGTATACGGTGACCTGGTAAGGAACAAAAGCACGGTGAGTCGTTGGGAGAAGCGTCTGTCATCATCCGTACAATGCTGCGCAAATCTCTCCTATCTTCTGCGTGCCGGCCGGCCGCTCTTACTTGTAACTCTTGCAGTGTTGCAACGTACAGACACTCTCATTCGAAGTGATCGACGGGTCAGAAACACCTCGATACACAATTGAATGTCTCTGTTGGTAGCGCTGACACACTCGTCCACCAGTCGGGGTACTCGAAGGTGTTTGCCGCTGCATTCCCCACCGCCTAACAGAACACCACAAAGAGCAACGAAGGACCGTCTGTGCCCAATTTGTTGCGCTTTACGTGGGAGATGATTGATGTAGCAAGACGTCGGCTCCGACGTCTCCAAGTGAAAGAGTTCTATGCGGGCAAACCTGCCCTCCCTCTAAGATGGCGTAAGGGGCGTCGCAATAAACGGAGATTATGCTGACAGCACGTGTTCGTAACCAAAAGCGTGGAGAATAATATGGTGTGTTAGTATCCTGAATAAAACCTACCTGCTTTCATAAAAAAATGTGTTGCATTACATACTGAATGTCCCAAACTGCCTCATGAACAACACTTAGGTCTTCCATATGAGTACCAAAAGGAATACCCTTAATTTTCGGTTACACTATAAATCACTCAAAATTAATTCATTTGAATCCTTAAAGATAACAATTACGAAAAACTGAAACTGGAACCATCATACAGAAAATGTTGTGGAGAAGGTGAAGTAAAGAGTGCGTTTTATTGGTAGAACACATACAAGATGCAGGAGATCTACTAAAGAGACTGCTTATACTAACCTTCTTTTTCACGCGTGCTGTTCGGGAATGCAACGGCAGAGGAAGAGTCTGAAGGTGGTTCGATGAACACTCTCCCAGGCACGTATGTGTGAATTGCTGTTTGATCAAGTAGATGCCGACGTAGAAAAGAACAAAATTGTCATTTTGAGTCAAAGAAGTGCACGAAAAGATGAGAGGAGAAGCTTAAACTTTTTCTCGAAAATAGCTGCCTTTAGAGTACTCGTTTCGAAATTGGTTACTGAAGAGTTGGCATAAGTATCGATAGCCACTGGACCTCGTGAAATACAAATTAACGAAGCTTCTTCGGAGAAGTTATCAGGTAGTTTACGATTCCAAGCCACTGGTGAATCAAAAGCTGTTGAAAAACTATACTTTTGGTAACTAAACATCCACAACACTTCCTCTATCTGAAGTCTATATGACATTTCTTTCTTATCAATACTGTAAACGCAGAGTTTTCGTTTTCTTTTTTATTTCTTCCAGTTGTCTGCGGCCTACTATCTTTTAATGTACGGCATATTTCATTTAATGCTGTGTACAGTTTGTTCCTTTTGTGATAATCTCAACTTCTGATAGCAAAATGACATTGCTCCACTTGATATTGTTCAATGAAAACACTCACGCACTCTTTCCACCAAGTCATAATCCACATTCTTGTCGAAGTGACTTCGTCAGTGGGCAGCGGTAGCTGTCAAGTGAACAACAGCAGACTTAATAACCGCTTGAAGACACACTTTTTTGAGTGAACACTTCGGCTTCTACCGGCAATATTCGTGTAACATCTTATGCGATTTCAAGCGTGAAAGAAGTGTTATCTTCGGCTCAGTGCAACACTCGGCACCAGGGTGTGGATAGCGAGTTTTGGCAGGCCGTGCAACTCCATGGACTTCAAAATGGTTCAGCTGGCTCTAAGCTCTATGGGACTTAGCATCTGAGGTTATCAGTACCCTAGACCTAGAACTACCTAAACCTAACTAACCTAAGGACATCACACACATCCATTCCCGAGGCAGGATTCGAACCTGCGAACGCAACAGCAGCGTGGTTCCGAACTGAAGCGCCTAGCGGCCGGAACTCAGTTGACTTCAGTACACAATAGTGCTCGTGTGAAGTGAGAACTAAAGACTATGTTGTTGTTGTGGTCTTCGGTCCTGAGACTGGTTTGATGCAGCTCTCCATGCTACTCTATCCCGTGCAAGCTTCTTCATTTCCCAGTACCTACTGCAACCTACATCCTTCTGAATCTGCTTAGTGTATTGATCTCTTGGTCTCCCTCTACGATTTTTACCCTCCACGCTGCCCTCCAATGCTAAATTTGTGATCCCTTGATGCCTCAAAACATGTCCTACCAACCGATCCCTTCTTCTAGTCAAGTTGTGCCACGAACTCCTCTTCTCCCCAATCCTATTCAGTACCTCCTCATTAGTTATGTGATCTACCCATCTAATCTTCAGCATTCTTCTGTAGCACCACATTTCGAAAGCTTCTATTCTCTTCTTGTCCAGACTATATGAATAAGAATTTAAAGCGTAGGCTTATGATATGATGGTTGCGTTTTGCAAAACCAGATTTCGGCAGAGGGGATCTTGAAATTGTTGGGAAAATGAAAGCAGCTTGCGGGACTAATCTAGAAAGGGCCTGAAGAAAGTATGTGACAGCAACCATAGTGGCAGGTCTTCCTGCGCAATAGTGTGAAAAAAATTCGCATGGCGTGTCAGTATCAAGTAACATGCCCCGATGAAACTTGGACCATACATGGAAAGAACTGCTACAGTGTTGCACGGAAGGTAACTGTAAGAAATACGCGTTAAGACAAATAGAATAACTAAAACAACTAAACTCCTTCCGAATAAGCCTTGAAGGCTCAACGGTACCGACCGACCGTCATGTCATGCGCAGCCCACAGGCGTCACTGGATGCGGATATGAAGGGGCATGTGGTGAGCACACCGCTCTCCTGGCCGTATGTCAGTTTCCGAGTCCGGAGCCGCTACTTCTCAATCAAGTACCTCGTCTGTGTACCTCACAATGTCTGAGTGCACCCCGTTTGCCAACAGCGCTCGGCAGACCGGGTGGTCACCCATCCAAGTGCTAGCCCAGCCCGTCAGCGGTTAACTTCGGTGATCTGACGGTAACCGGTGTTACCATTACGGCAAGGCTGTTGCACAAATACAATACCTATTTTATTTAAAGACAGTAATTGCACTGAGGTCACCGAGATTTATGATGGTCCCCTGAATATTACACAAGGCGAGACACGGTTTTTAATAGGATGTGTTATCACCGCGGACAGATCACATGCTGACCACAAGGTTGGTAAGGAATTTTTGTAGGCCGTTCCATTACCCCACCAGCGCGGTACAAAACTGTGGGATGGTCGCTGGGGAATGTGGACGTGCCCACAGTATGTCTCCACAACGCATCCCACATATGCTCGACCAGTCGGGGGGAACGGGTAGACCAGTCTGTTCGACGAATATCCTCTCGTTCCAAGAGCTCCTCAACCTGGGCTGTACGCTGCTGTCGCACATATTCATCCATAAAAATGAAGTCAGAGGCGAATGCACCCCTGAAGCAGTACGCCCATGCAGCGTTATGTCAGCCCACGTTACAATACGTGGACAAAAGAAAACGATCATGTTCGACAATGCTGAACGTACTCTCATATGACGAGAGGTGGGAACACGTAACGCACCCAGGAACGTTACCGAATACGATTGTTACGGTGGTCCAGGTGATAAGGTGTTGGGAAGCATAATGTAGCATGGGCGTACTGACCTCCTGGTCGTTGAACATGGATACTCAGCGGTCAACGTCTCCGTCACCACGTGCGTCATTTCAGGAGTGCATTCGACCCTGACTTCATTTTTATGGAGGACAAAGCGCGACCACAGCGAATAGAGCTGGTAGAGGAGCTCATCGAACGAGAGGATATTCGACACGTGGGCTGAGCTGCCCGCACCCCCAGACCTAAATTGCATTGCACGCCTGTGAGATGTATTGGAGAGATGTATTGCAGCATGTCCGTATGCACCGACGATCATCCAGCCTTTGTCAGCTGCGCTGGTGGGGGGATGCAACGCACTACCAGAAGAACTCCTTTCGTATCTTGTGGCCAACATAGGAGCACTTTGCAGATCATGCGCTGCCGTCCGTGGTGATCGCATACCCTATTAAGAAGCGTGTCCCGGCTTTCGTAAAGTCAAGGGCATCAAAATGAGTCGCGGTCACTTCAATGTAATTATTGTACTTGAATAAAAACGTCATTTCTGTTCGTCTCATTGCGTATTTCTTTCGGTTACATTCTATAATATACTGTAACACTTCTTTACATACACGGTTCACATTTCATCGTGCTGTGTTACTTAGTAGTGATACTTCGTGCGAAAGTTACTTTCGTCCACAAGTCTGTCACGTCAGTGTAACGCTTAACTCTTCAAAGAGGTACCTACAAGACGATTGCGAGTGAACACCACTTATTTTTCTTACTTCTCGCTTTTGTGCAATCAGTACTTCCTTTCTAAGTCATGAGTCACGCCAGAAAATTGTTTGTAAGACATTATTGAGTTGAAATGTGCAAAATGTTTTACGAGGCTGATTCGTATGTATCCAAGACTACAGACTACGCTAAGTGCAAAAGTAGCGGAACTTAATTGTTTGAGCAACTCAGTAGTATTCTTGTCACAGGTCAGCTGTCGTTGGAAATGGACATTCAAAAATCTGGAACATTCAATACTGTTTGCAGTCTCTCGTTCATGCGCTACATCAATTATGATATGACTTTATTAGTTGTACAGAAGTAACTACAATAAGCTTTGTCAACATTTAGGGAGCGTCCACTTTCAGAGAAGACTTCTTCTTCTTGTTTCAGAAACATCTTTAATAATTGCTTATGCCGCTTTCTCTCTAATGGTATTTATTTTAATAATAGTATCATCTGCAAAATGTGCCAATTCTGCTTGTTAAATGTTAAGTAGAAGGTCATTCACACACGCATAAGGAGTAAGAGCAGTACCTACATTCAACCATGTGGAATACTCTTTATTATTTCTCCCCAGCCATTAATATTTTCTACCGTTCGAACATTGTTTAAATTATTCAGCTCAATCTTTTGCATTTGGTTTGTTAAGTATGATGCAAACCAGTTATGTGTAAAGCTATCAGTTCCAGAAAACTTAAGTTTTTCTAAGATAGTAATGTGATCTACAATTCAGACGCCTATTAAATATCACATAAAATACGAACTGGCGATATTTTTCTTCTAAGGCTTGTAACATGTGTTGAATTAATGTGTAAATAGCCCTCTCAGTTGAGCTATCCTTCTAGAAACTAAACAGTCATACGATAAGTGAATTGTTTCTACTTAAATGGATTAATTGGAAAGTTGTAAGTGTGCATTTAGTGCGTATCGTAGACCCGAAACAGACACGAAAAGAATAGAAAAATGAAAGTATGTGATAAAATTCACTGCCGTATATTTGTAAATAGTTAAATAATTGAAATTAGATGCTGAGAATCATTATAAATCTCCTAGCAATATACACTCCTGGAAATTGAAATAAGAACACCGTGAATTCATTGTCCCAGGAAGGGGAAACTTTATTGACACATTCCTGGGGTCAGATACATCACATGATCACACTGACAGAACCACAGGCACATAGACACAGGCAACAGAACATGCACAATGTCGGCACTAGTACAGTGTATATCCACCTTTCGCAGCAATGCAGGCTGCTATTCTCCCATGGAGACGATCGTAGAGATGCTGGATGTAGTCCTGTGGAACGGCTTGCCATGCCATTTCCACCTGGCGCCTCAGTTGGACCAGCGTTCGTGCTGGACGTACAGACCGCGTGAGACGACGCTTCATCCAGTCCCAAACATGCTCAATGGGGGACAGATCCGGAGATCTTGCTGGCCAGGGTAGTTGACTTACACCTTCTAGAGCACGTTGGGTGGCACGGGATACATGCGGACGTGCATTGTCCTGTTGGAACAGCAAGTTCCCTTGCCGGTCTAGGAATGGTAGAACGATGGGTTCGATGACGGTTTGGATGTACCGTGCAGTATTCAGTGTCCCCTCGACGATCAGTAGTGGTGTACGGCCAGTGTAGGAGATCGCTCCCCACACCATGATGCCGGGTGTTGGACCTGTGTGCCTCGGTCGTATGCAGTCCTGATTGTGGCGCTCACCTGCACGGCGCCAAACACGCATACGACCATCATTGGCACCAAGGCAGAAGCGACTCTCATCGCTGAAGACGACACGTCTCCATTCGTCCCTCCATTCACGCCTGTCGCGACACCACTGGAGGCGGGCTGCACGATGTTGGGGCGTGAGCGGAAGACGGCCTAACGGTGTGCGGGACCGTAGCCCAGCTTCATGGAGGCGGTTGCGAATGGTCCTCGCCGATACCCCAGGAGCAACAGTGTCCTTAATTTGCTGGGAAGTGGCGGTGCGGTCCCCTACGGCACTGCGTAGGATCCTACGGTCTTGGCGTGCATCCGTGCGTCGCTGCGGTCCGGTCCCAGGTCGACGGGCACGTGCACCTTCCGCCGACCACTGGCGACAACATCGATGTACTGTGGAGACCTCACGCCCCACGTGTTGAGCAATTCGGCGGTACGTCCACCCGGCCTCCCGCATGCCCACTATACGCCCTCGCTCAAAGTCCGTCAACTGCACATACGGTTCACGTCCACGCTGTCGCGGCATGCTACCAGTGTTAAAGACTGCGATGGAGCTCCGTATGCCACGGCAAACTGTCTGACACTGACGGCGGCGGTGCACAAATGCTGCGCAGCTAGCGCCATTCGACGGCCAACACCGCGGTTCCTGGTGTGTCCGCTGTGCCGTGCGTGTGATCATTGCTTGTACAGCCCTCTCGCAGTGTCCGGAGCAAGTATGGTGGGTCTGACACACCGGTGTCAATGTGTTCTTTTTTCCATTTCCAGGAGTGTATGTGCAGTTAATAATTTATGTTATAGGCGACTGATAATGGCTAGCATGAAGAAGGTTAACATGTTTCGTTAGAAAAAAATATTCAGCTGCAAAAGACGGAATTTTAAGTAAATGATCTAAGCTATATGATAAAATACAATGAAGAGTCAAAAAAACTGGTACATCTGTCTAATATCATGTAGAGCCCCCGCGAGCACGCAGAAGTTCCACAACGTGAAGTGGCATGAACTCCACTAATGTCTGAGGTAGTGCTGGAGGAAATTTACACCATGAATCCTGCAGGCCTTTCCATAAATCCTTTGGAGTATAAGTGGGTGGAGATCTCTTCTGAACAGCATGTTTCAAGGCAGCCCAGATATGTTCAATATTATTCATGTCTGTGGAGCCTGATGGGCAGCGGAAGTGATTAAACTCAGAAGAGTGTTCCTGGAGCCACTCTGTAGCAATTCTGGACATGTGGGTTAACGCATTGTCCTGCTGGAATAACCCAATTTCGTCGGAATGCACAATGGACATGAATGAATGCAGATGATGAGACTGGATCCCATGTCACTTCAACTGCACACGGCCCACACCATTATAAAGCCCCCACCAGCTTGAGCAGTCCCCTACTGACATACAGGATCCATGGATTGATGAGGTTGTCTCCATACCCGTATACGTCCATCCGCTAAATGAAATTTGAAACGAGACTCGTCCGACCAGGCAATATGTTTCCAGTCGTCAACAGACCAACTTCATTGTTGATGGGCCCAGGCGGGGCGAAAAGCTTTGTGTCGTGCAGTCATTAAGGGTACACGAGTGGGCCTTCGGCTCCGAAAGCCCATATCAATGACGTTTCGTTGAATGCTTCGCACTCTGACACTTGTTGGTGGCCCAACACTGAAATCTGCAGACATTTGCGGAAGGGTTGCGCTTCTGTAACGTTGAACGATTCGTTTCAGTCGTCGTTAATCCGATTGTTGCAAAATCTTTTTCCGGCCACAGCGGTGTCGGAGATTTGATGTTTTACCGGATTCCTGATATTCACGGTACAATCGTGAAATGGTCGTACGGGAAAATCCCCGCTTCATCGCTACCTCGGAGATGCTGTGTCCCATCACTCTTGCGCCAAGTATAGCAACACGTTCGAACTCACTTAAATCTTGATAACCTGCCATTGTAGCAGCAGTACCTGATCGAACAACTTCGCCACATACTTAATGTCTTATATAGGCTTTGCCGACCGCAGTGCCGTATTCTGCCTGTTTACACATCTCTGTATTTGAATACTCATGCCTGTACCAGTTTCCTAGGCGCTTAAGTGTGTAATCACTGGACTAGAGGATTGCATCGGTACAGGGTCTACTGGTAACACGCGACACGCTAAGGCCAGAAAACACCACTTCACGAAGCTGTCTCTTCCGCAGGCGACGGAGGCGGCAGCGGCGACGAGTTCGGCGGCGAGGTGGAGGGGACGGCTTCGCCGGGCGCGCTCGCCGGCTCCTCGTCCGTGGCGCTCACGGTCGTCATCCTGATCGGCGTCTGCTTCCTGCTGGTCAACATGTGCGCGTTCGCGGCGCTCTACTACCAGCGCGACAAACTGCGCGTCCAGCAGCAGCTGATGCGCCAGCGCTACGAGGACGTCACGGCGCTCGCCACCTCCGACGAGGACGACGCCGGCGAGCGCTACGTCCACAAGAAGGCCGACGCAGCCAGGCCCGCCACCTCCGCCGCAGCTGCCGCCGTCGCCGCGCGCGTCGCCACCGTCGACCGTCGACTCCGCAGGAAGAAGGAGCTCGTGAGTCCCCTCTACATACGTAAACATACATTGAGGTGACAAAAGTCGTGAGATAGCTGTATGCACATGTACAGATGCCTGCAATATCGCAAAAATTTGGAAATTTATGGTAAATTCCACTGCGACGAAACTGCAGAGGTCATCGATCATTACGCTTACACACTATTTAATCATGATTAAGTCCCATACTCCTTGACAGAGCTTAGGGGATGATGCGGCAGACCGCGCCGCCTTACTAGGCAAGGACCAAGAGGAAGTAGTTTGTTATTGCTTTCCTCCGACCGTAATGGGGATGAATTATGATAATGATGAAGACAATACAACAAGATCCAGTCATCTCGAGGCAGGTGAAAATCCCTGACGCTGCCAGAAATTGAACCCAGGATCCCGTGTTCGGGAAGCGAGAACGTTACCACGAGACCACGAGCTGCAGACACGCACTATTTAGTCTAACTTAAACTAACTTACGCCGCGCGGGATTAGCCGAGCGGTCTGGGGCGCTGCAGTCATGGACTGTGCGGCTGGTCCCGGCGGAGGTTCGAGTCCTCCCTCGGGCATGGGTGTGTGTGTGTTTGTCCTTAGGCTAATTTAGGTTAATTAATGAGTAAGCTTAGGGACTGATGACCTTATCAGTGGCAAGGCGCCTAGAACGGACTGGTTACCCCACACGGCGCTATAGCATCGCGTACACAAGTTATAAAAGGGCAGTGCATTCACGGAGCTGCTATTTGTGCTCACGTGATTCCAGTGAAAAGATTTCAGACGTCATTATAAAAAATGTTCAAATGTGTGTGAAATCTTATGGGACTTAATTGCTAAGGTCATCAATCCCTAAGCTTACACACAACTTAACAGAAATTATCCTAAGGACAAACACACACACCCATGCCCGAGGGAGCACTCGAACCTCCGCCGGCACCAGCCGCACGACGTCATTATAGCCGTACGAGAGGAATTAACAGAGTTTGAAGGCGGAATAGCAGTTGGAGCTCGACGCATGGCACATTTCATTTCGTAAATAGTTAGGGAATTTAATATTCAGAGATCCACAGTGTGAAGAGTGTGCCGAGAAAACCAAATTGCAGGCATTATCTCTCACCACGGACAGCGCAATGGCCAACAGCCTTCACATAACGACCGATAGCAGTGGAGTTTGCACAGAGTTGTTGTGCCAACAGACAGGCATCACTGCGAGGAATAATCGCACGAATCAAATGGTTCGAATGGCTCTAAGCACTATGGGACTTAACATCTAAGGTCATCAGTCTCCTAGACTTAGAACTACTTAAACCTAACAAGCCTAAGGACATCACACACATCCACGCCCGAGGCAGCATTGGAACCGGCGACCGTAGCAGCAGCGCGGTTCTAACATTCTGCGTGGTGTCTGTTGTTCTGTGTCGTGTCTCCCTACCACTTTCGCGCAACGACGCTCTGAGCGTGTTTTTTAGGGAATTGACTAGTTTGAACCTGGGACCTGTTGCTGGTAAGGAGACGCCAGACCACACATGACATGTAGAGTTCAGAAGAGTTCATTGAGACTAGCGATGATATAACCAAATACTTAATGATTTCAGCGTCAGCTCCACTGCACTCTCTGTAAAAGAATCTTAATACTAACTAAATTTAGTGGAAGGGGTTCAAGGCTTTCCTATTTTTAGTTAGCTGGTAAAATAACGTCGAAAAAGCAGTTACGTTTACCATTGGAAATTTTATTCTACTCACAAAACATTGTTTATAAATTGCACTATTGATAAAAGGAAACGTTTTAATACCGGATGATAAAAACCAACTGCGTTCAACAAAAATGTGAATGAATATTCCCTAAATGGGTTTCCAAGTTCTACAATGGATCGAAGGATGACCTATGCCATATCACATCAATAATCTAGGTTTAAATTAAGTTTCACAAAAGCGAAAACTATCAAAATGGTCTACAGTGACCCTCAGTTATCTTTAATTACTCATCTAACTTGTCGTAAATTACAGTGGCTGATGTGACTTCTCAATAACTATATAACAGAAAAATCATCGCGTTTCAGATTTTTACTTCAAGTGGCAAATGTGAACACCATGAGCTTTAATTGACGATCGACACTAGTATTACGCAAAAAGGGGGTGTAACAGATGAGACTTCTGCAGTTCTGAGTGAAGCTTTATGCACTGTTATGTGGCATCGCGTGCGTTCATTACCTTGTCGGTGTTTGTCAAGGGGTGGCGGCCAGCGAAACTCCGCTCACCTCGCCGTCTCGGAAGCCACTCTCTCCTAACTTCTCCTTACTACAATTTACCGACGTTGGTTTAAAAAAACTATCTGGCTGTGTTTTCATCTTACCAATCAGGGTCTCAATGTTAACCTTAAGCTCCGCCTACAAAAATTCTGTCCATCCAATGAGAAACGTTATACTTTTCGTGGTGGGGCAATGTTTTTAAAGTTTGCAACGTAACAGAGACGCGAAAAAGTCTCACGCTGAAACTTGCAGTTGGTGTGGCCCTTTTTGTGTTATCGTAAGATCTATACTGTTCTTCTGGAGGGCTCTAGCTTTTAACATGGGCTGGGGGGTGGTCCTGGTGGTTAGCTGGCGACGTGGGTGTCCGTCCCTTATCATAGGGCCTTCTAGCTTAACACGGTTCTGCTCTCGGTTTCTGTTCTCATTTCTCCCCTCGGAACTGCGTCTGTCTCACAGTGGGAAGGTATGACATGCATTTAGGCATTGTTGTGTTAGTCTGTGGTATTCCATTTGCTGACTCGTTACGCGTATTACTTTGGTTAATTTAATGTCACGATTTATTCGGAGCTATGTGACATACTACTGGCTTTGCTTATCATTTTTCATGGAAGGTGTTGGATTTGTCTGTCACCTTACATATCACCACCCTTCGAACTTAATTTTTGCACTGAAGTTAGACAATGATTGAATCGTTGTCTAAGTCAGTCAAAAATTATTCCTTTATCTAAATTTTGTTGCCTACTGTTCAGCCACGTTATTCTGGTTCTATGCTAGTTTGTATTACTAATTTATATTTTTATGTTCTTCCACATTATTCTCAAAAATATGTTTATATTGACAAGAGAAGAATATTTTTATGCTATTATTATTATTATTATTAAATTTTAATTATTTTCTTTCTTTATTTAAGTGTGAAGTTTGTTTTTTAAGAAGTTTGTTATCGAAATATTTTTTTATAAATGTAGTAATTAAGTAAAATCTATTCCTAACACATATTCTAAATATCATGTACAAGTAAAATGTTTTTGTTTCTAGACACTCATTTCAACATTGTTACACTAACAAATAACAATTATTTCCAAGAATTGCTTTGACAAAGAAATATACATACACAAGTATTGAGATATTATCCTACAAATGGTACAACTGTTTAAAAAAAAGGGAAAACATCCAACAAGATAATTTTTTATTCTTTGTTTTATAAGGAGAAAATAAGTAAAATATAGTTATTCTTTTATTTTTATGAGGAGAAAATAAGTGGCATATAGTTTTAGTGTTTACTATGCCTTACTTTTGTTCTTTATATACTGTCCATTTCAGAACTAATGACTTATTTTTATCGATAGTCTATTTTTTACTTAAGTCCATAGTCAATGACTGTTATTTTGTAGTTTATTAGCTGTCTGGTGTGCTTAACTTATTTAGTTTTTCACACGATTCTTTTTGCACAATTCCTACATCACATAATTTGGTTTCACACATTCACACAATCCTACGAATGTTTAAGCATGAGGTTGGTAAATGTTTTTGCACGAAGGTGATGGACTTGAGCGAGATGGATGTGGGCAAGTATTTGATGTACAGCTTCGTTCGTCGTTCCTTGTTGGCTTGGCAAGTGTGTGTTGCTGTTGTGGAGGTCCCATGACGGAATGGAGCTTTGAGTGCAGAATCTCGTGGTTTACTGGCTTTGTATACATGAAAGTCATAGTTCTGTGTCGCTGAAAGCGGTCGTTTTTCGTTGTAATACTTCGCAGACGACTAGTTTACAATAGGATAGGGATTTGGGAAGGTATGTCGTCTATTCTTCATCCATCTTCTTTCTTGGTCTCAATCTTGCGAATCTTCAACTTCTGTTCTCCCTGCTTTTTCTCTGCTTCTTACTTGCTTCTTGGTTCTTTTCTGGGCAGGATATGGAAATATTTATTGATAACTAGTCGCTTTGAAGTTCTCCTCTTTGATAAATTGTTTGGGCGTGTCAATTTTACTTCGTGGAACATTTCTTCAGTTTCGTGCATCAGCGTGCTGTTTAATAGCAGTATTGTGACTTTTACACTTCTTTTTTTATTGCCAGTGGTGGCTTGCCCAAGCGGTCTTCTCGTCAGGCCGTTTTTTTGCTCATTATTTCTGCAAGGGACCTCCAGGGACTAATTGAATCCATCCAGTCTCAAGCTGCTGCCCCAAACCAGGCAAAAAGAGATCGGTCAGGTTATCAGGGGGTATTCGGGGGTATCCATCACTTCTGTCACCTTAGCGTCCTTTTTTATGCATTTAGGGCAAGCTGCCATTCATCACACCAGATACATTGTATAAGTCTATCCTACTGTCACTCGACGACGACACGTTTCCTGAGCCGGCCGTTGTGGCCGTGCGGTTCTAGGCACTTCAGTCTGGAACCGCGTGACCGCTACGGTCGCAGGTTCGAATCCTGCCTCAGGCGTGGATGTGTGTGATGTCCTTAGGTTAGTTAGGTTTAAGTAGTTCTAAGATCTATGGGACTGATGACCGCAAATGTTAAGTCCCATAGTGCTCAGAGCCATTTGAACTACGTTTTCTGATACTATAGCGCCATCAGCAAACAGACGTAAATTCCTGGTCGCTCTCTCTGTTCAGATCGTTAATGTATATCGAGGTCAAGGGCGGTCCTATCACACTTCCTCTGGGTGCTTCTCACCATATTCTAGGATTCAATGAATACTCGCTGTTTAGGACAACTTACTGGGTTCCATGACTTCAGAAGTCTTCGAGTCACTCTCATATCTGAGAAACACTTGACTCCTTCTAAATAGGGATTATGTAACTACGAGGAACGACAGTGTTTCCACCAGCCTGACGGTATACATTACTAGAGCTAAACAGAGCTCTCGCAGACTTGCGATTAAGTAAGCCGGAAGCTGTAGATAAAACTCTTTCGGAATTTCTAAAATCATTGGAGAAAGTGGCAACCAAACGACTACTCAATTTTTTTTTTTTTTAATTTAGTTCAGCTAACATTTTCATTTAATGATGTTTATGAGATTCTGATCCTTTCGTTCTATCTCGTGAGATTTTTTTTTAATTAAAAACACAAACCAGCTATTAAAGCATCTTTATCTTCTGTGGGTTGCAGGGGTTACGACCTCTGGGGAGGTGGGTGGGTGTTTTCAATGTCTGTGTTGCGTTGAGCTCATAACGTTGCTGCTTCCACCAGGGCCGCGGAGGATCGCGCTAGAGTTTTAACTAAGCGCGATCCGCTGGAAAGCCTCGCTTCCGATGCCGCCATTGCGCTGCTGAGCGGGCTTACTTCCTGCCACACTTGATAAGCTTTACAGTATGACGTCACGGGACTATAAATCTCTCTCGTGAGGCAACAGCATGTTCATTGGACTCGAGGCAGCAGCACGAGCAACAGCATGTTACAGACAGCCATGGTTTATTGCAGCAGCATCACACACAACCATGCCCGAGGCAGGATTCGAACCTGCGACCGTAGCGGTCAAGCGGTTCCAGACTGTAGCGCCTAGAACCGATCGGCCACCACGACAGGCAAAAATGTAAATAAATCGCAAAGAAAATCAAATGAAATTATATGATTTCAGAGACCTTCTCAAGTCTCAAAAATATATCATGTATATAACTAAACTGAAGTGGTGAATGAAAATTTGTACCAAGGCTGTGGTTCTAACCGGGCCTCCTACTCACTTGGCCGATGCCCTAACCACTATGCCACAGAGGCTTTGAAAATTACATGGAGTACTCTCTATTTGGTATTCTCTCTAAACTCGATCAGCATTACAGAGGTTCTGCAACTGCATTATAATAGCGACTCAGAATCGCATTTAATCAAACGAAACTATATAGTTACACAGACTTTTCAAGTCTCAAACATCTATGATGTACATATGTGGAAATATATGGAGACAGTAACATTCCTGAAATGGACTGGTCTGCCCAGAGTCCTAACCTGAAGCCAATGGAACAACTTCGTTCCAGACCAAAGTGTCCAACAACATTTCTTTCTCTGAATTCGGCTCTAGAGGAAAAATAGGCTGCCATTCCTCCGCAAATAGATATCTCAATGAAACCGTCTGCATGAGAGTTCAAGTCGTATTAAAGACGTAACATCCCAACGCCCCATAACAGCATCCAATAGTAGGTGTCCGGATACTTTTGATTGGATAGTGTATATTATGACCGCTGATATGTACCTACAGGGAATCAATTATCAATTACGTCACCTTATTTCATTGAGATGATTATAATAACTTTATGACTAACCACCTAGTAGTTCAGCTGGCCGGTGTGGCCGAGCGGTTCTAGGCGCTTCAGCCTGGAACCGCGCGACAGCTACGGTCACGGGTTCGAATACTGCCTCGGGCATGGATGTGTGTGATGTCCTTAGGTTAGTTAGGTTTAAGTAGTTCTAAGTTCTGTAGGACTGCTGACCGCAGACGTTAAGTCCCATAGTGCTCAGAAACATTTGAATTTTTGAACCTCGTAGTTCATCAATTGGCAGCATTCCGTATGTGTTCTGAACAAGTATGTTTATTTTAAACAGATTGGCGCGGACGACGACTATGAAGCCATCCGCAGCGCCGGCCGCACGGTGGAAGGAGCAGTGGCCGTCGCGTCGCCAGAGGCCGCGCTGCCCGCGGAGGACCTGCCACTGGCGGGGGCGGCCGGCGCGGGGGCGGTGGCGCGGCGCAGCGCCTGGGGGGCGGCGCGCCAGTACAGCGGCAGCACCATGGACCCGCACACCAAGGTGCGCGAGTGGATCGCGCAGGAGATCGTCCAGCGCTACTCGCCGCGCTTCCTCCGGCGCGCCAAGAAGACCGAATCGCACGCGCCGGTGCTGCAGTCGTCGCAGAGCATCCAGACGTCCTTCGACCAGGTGTCAACGTCCACGGCGACGCCCAGGCAGCTCAAGCGGCAGCACGCCATAGAGACGGCAGAGGTGGCTGTCTCAGCTACACCTGCCGACGTGTCCGGGCACGGTTCCCACAGGTCCAGGCCGAAGAAAGTTTCCGTCGCCATTGATGCCACTCCGTCTGGAAGAGGCTCGAGCGTAGAGCACTCTATGAGCAAATCGATGGACGAGCTCGGGACCTGCGTCTCTACGTCCATGTTAACCCTAAAGAAACCCGCCCTCAAGCGGTCGCTGACCATGGCGGAGGACCTAGCTGTTGCGTCCACTTCTATTTCGCCGAGAAGCTCGTCTTCTGGCGAGCTGTTGAGCAGGAGCACTGCCAACATCAGCCTGAAGTACACTCTTCCCAATCAGCAGGCCCAAAATCTCAATGTCGTCAGAGTGGCACACGCTCATTCCAGATCAGATCCAGCGGCCAGTTCTAACCCACATGTGCCGTCACAACTGTCGGGCTCTATGAAGAGTGGACACTCTCAGCCAGCAGAACTTCATGCTGTAAATATCTCCTTAGATCCTCACACATCGCCATCGGTGATCTACGTCCCTGGTGGAAAGAAGCAGCAATTGCAGACGTTCCCAGCAGGAATTCAGCTTAGGTCTAAGGCTCTGCCAAAGAAAGATGTTGCAATTACTGCAGCGCCCATTCCTGTGGACGTCAATGTGACGTCCAGAGACAGCAATGAAGAAGAAACAGCCCATGTGGGTGATCCTCTGTCAAATATTCAGAAGAGAAAATTTCCTAAAGTGCTGCCAGACTTCCCACAAGACGCTCCTGCCAACGAGGTCGAGACGATGGCAGCCCAGGCGGCTAACTTCAAGAGGAGGTCGCTTCCACCCAATTCCCTCTTCATGGCGTTGCCAGTCTCAGAAGTACCTGGTTCTCAGTCATCTTCTGTTGCCTCATCAGCAGCTCCTTTCAAAGACATTCCAGGAAAGTCGAGTCTCACCAAGGTGCCGCCACCTCCACCGCCAAGGATATCCTCGACTCTGGGCCGAAAGCCCGCCAACACGGCTCCCATCACACCACTTCCCACCATTCCAGCTGGAGCTGTACCGGTTCACACCAGTTCCGAAAAGATGACTCAGGCAGCTGCGGAGGTGCCTGTAGCAGCTACAGCTTCTGCACCGTCCCATTACCAAAGGATCGAGCCGAGGGTCATCATCAAGCCGACCATCACCAGTCCGCAGACGAAGAAGGCTCAGGCAGCCCGCGGTCTGCAGAGTATACCCCGCGTGACACCTAGCGATCCAGTGACGCATCCGGCACCCGGACCGCCGTCGCCGCGCTCGCCGGTGCAGGTGGATAAACCTCAGCTTAGGGCGGCTGATCCGTATGCGCTTCCTGTGGCCAGGCAGCTTCCGACAGTTGCCACTGTCCACCAAGCTCCGAGTAGTCATCAACAGCCTCTACAGAGCCTTCCAGTTGTTCAAGAGGAGGTTAATCACCCGCAGCAGCAGTCGGCTGTAGCTTTCGTCGCGCCCCAGCAGAAAGCCCAAGCGAAGCAGACAGCGGCGGGAAAACAGGCACCGTCCTCTCCGGGCAAAAAGCGCCTGCAGCCCGTTCTCAAAGTTGTTGCGGAGACGTCGACGGACCCGTTCGAGGACACCGACTCCAGTACCGGCACGGTAAAACGCGTGAAGCGTCCCGCAGCGAAAGCCGCCCAAGGACAGACTCAGACGCAGCGAAAACCAGCGACCGAGGCAGCGCAGCACGCGAGTCCGAAATCGACGAAGAAGGCTGCGCAACAGGCGAAGCAGCTGACCGCTGCGCAGCAGACGACGCAGCCGGCGGCACAGCAGGTGTCGCCGCAAACCAGACCGGCGGCGGCTACGGCCAGCGCCACGACGAGCACCTCGGAACTTAGTTCGCCCTTAACCGAGGGCCGTGCTCACCCGCCGAAGAAGTGGTACAAGCAGTACCAGCACTCTTTCGTTTCCAAATCGGAGGACGACCAGAAGACATAATATTCGCGCGAGCAGTATTCGTATTTCCAGAGAGCTTATTATGCTTTTGTACAAAACAAAAACTTTTTTGCTTAATTTTTCTTTTGTAATTTCACTTTTTTTTTTCAACGTCTCTGCGCTCCTACTTTGAGAGGCGCTGTTTCAGAGGCGTATCGAGACACTTGGGCACGTCCTGTATTCCGTCTGTTGTACAAAACTCGAAGTATTATTATTACTACCTGTCCGTATTGCTGAGAAGTTTATTACAAGTTCCTTCCGCTGTAGACACTAACGTTGGTGATGCTGCTTTTTTTTGTATATTGTTGTCATTTGCGCATCGGAGCTGAAGCATGCGGCAGACAGAAACTGTCTCCCCACCTTTCCTTTACGCGCTGTTAACAGTAGAATAGTAGTAACGTCTGACCACATTAAGCACGTGTAATCATCTCCTCAATTTTTCCATAAGATGTTGAAACAGCACATTTAACTCTCGCATGTAAGAGAAAGAACGCGAATAAAATAATACTTTAAATGTTAAGAGTAAATACAGTTTAACACTTTTGTATCGCCCTGTGTTTACCATGAACGCAAAACATTTACTACGCTGTGACCTTAGCAGAACTGAATATTGATGCTTTCACTGAAATAAAATGTTTGTCACCCGTAACATACCGCCCAAATTTTGGTATACGTTAAAGTCTACACCAATTATTATGCAATACAGGTTGTAACTAAAACTCCTACAGAGTTTGAGGTCAGGTTCCTTACACCAAAAGAAGAAAAGATATCTAGTACCATAATCTAAAATATCTAGTACCACGAGAGCTCTGAGCACTTGTTCGTCTTTGATACTGTGAAACAACTCTTCTGCCGAGAGCTCTTTGCTTTCCATGTTATGGGAGGGACCAATATGAGAAAATAACTGTACAAATATGGCCTGCAAAATGCGTACCTCAGGAGATACGCGCACTTGACATAAAAGTTTTCTTAGTACCGTACCGCGTCATAATGCAAAAAAAAAAAGAAAGAAAAAGGAAAAAACTATGCTGGAGAAACCAATGTTTCAGTCACTGCTACATTTACCTTCTTCCGAGTCTACTGATGTTTTTTATCTGTGTGGAATCTCTTATATTTAGCCATTGTTGTTGACTGAGCATAACGTTACGTCATAATTTTGAAAGGTCGTTGTTGTGATTGGTCACTTGAGGCGGACGGAGCGGAAACTTCATTTAAATAGGTTGCTACGGTGCTGGAAGTGGGAATCTGCTGTTGTCTATCGCTTCTTGCATTGTTTGCTACGATTGGTGCTCATCCCTAAACGAGGTGTGCGCTGCTGTTTTCCACCTGCTGGATACAGGCCGCCTGGCTGCGGCCACTCGCCTGTACAGCTCGCGTCACTTGTTGATGGTGCCGTCTGTTCGAATCTGAGGATTGGCAGCCAGGATGGGGCAAGCCTGTATCCAGCCTCTCTGTTCTTCTTCTTATGAGGTTTTATTATTTCTGTGGCTTCTCTGATGTTGCGTTTCGAAAAGATCTACTGCCTAGCCAGTATGCGGGTTTCTTGCCGCAGTTTATGGTTTATGGTATTTGGCCACTGCAGACATGCTGTGCTGTCCCAGACGAATGTAGTGCTCATGTTTCCGTACGCGCGTTGCCATGGCCTGCCAGTGTCACCGATGTGTGCTTCTCCACACTGAACTTCTATACACCGACATTCCACCTAGTACGCACCTGCAGTGTGTAAAGTTTCTGTCTTGTACTTCGTGGAGCCTAGCATATTCTGGACCTTAGAATTGCTGTTGTAGACAGGCCGGACGCCAACCCCTAGAACAATTTTACCAATACAGTCAGTGACATTTTTCACGTAAGGTAAGCACGCTGCTGGCTGCAGTTTGTCGGTTTCTTACCTATCTCACTTTCTTTTGTTTGTTGCCATGGCTATTTGGATGGATTTATGGTTGTAGCCACTGACCACGAACGTTGTACACTGATTTTTAAGCTCTTGTGTTAGGTTTCGAGCACCGCTTAGGCGCTGCGCATGGACGGCCAACGGGGGGATACCTGAGTTGTTCTGCATTGGATGGTGGTTTGATTGGGTGTGCTAATACCTGTCCATAAGTGTAGGCCTCCTGTATACTCTGTGTCCCACTGTGACGCCCGTTGCAGAAAAGTTCGTTTCTCTAGAAGAGCTCTTTTACGTTATGACGTGGTACGATACTCGACAAACTTTTTATTTCAACTGATTCTGACCGAGGAATCCTACGCAATTACACCTAAGAGCACTTGTTCAGTTGCAGAGATATGTTTCACTGCATCAGGAACAGGAAGTGCTCATGATAGCTCTTAAAGTGAACTTTCAGACCCCATGTTTATTAGACTTCTTTTTCTTGGTTTGGTCCATGGTACCATCTTCCCAAAATGTGAGAAGCAAAGAGCTTGCAGTAGAAGAGGTGTGTGTCAATGCATAGAAGATGAACAAGTGAACGTAAGTCTAGAGGTATGCATTTTAGAACCCAAGATTACTAGACTTTTTTCCTTAATTTGGTGTAAGAAACCTGTCCTCAAAGTATGTAAAGGGAATTTATTTACACCCTGCATTTTGGAGTGAAATACGTTTTCACAACGCTAAGCAGCAGTTCTGATGCAATATAAATGGGAACTTAATATGTCTCGTAGTATTATCCTGAAGAAGTGTTAAAAACTGATTCATTCATCGGGATAAATGTACATTTGTTTGCTTGCGTTCAGATATGCAACGGGTTTCGTTCTGAAGGGGATCAGGCATCATAAACATACATCATATTCTCAATGGTTTCATAATTCCTGTTGCTGGAGTCTTGGAGCTGTAGAGAAGACTTAGTAGATAAAGTTTTGGCAAGGGAATAATAACCGGAATTGTACCTTTTGGATATGAAAGTAGTTTGTAGATAAAATCTCTTTACAATCTTCTGGTTCCCAGCACGCACACAGTGGAGACAATGATCTCTCAGCCGCATACTCTGCAGGAAACCATGGCGTAGACAGTGTTTCGAGTACCAGTGGCATGGTTCTCGTCTTCATCACGAAGCACGTCCTCTTTCAAGTGGAGTGTGTGGCGTACCAGTTTCTCGCAGGCGTTGTTGTAGTCGGACGAAAGTAGTGTAGTTACAAGAGGCACTGAAGACGGAATCCTCTTCTCAGATTATGTGCATACCGTGAAACGGGACATTTGAAAGAGTTTCGATTCTCAAACTCGCTTTAGACCTAAACGGTACATTTCCGAACGTGGCTCCCTTGCCAAAATTCTATCTACTAAGGCCCCTCCACAACACCTAGAAGTCTGAAACAGGAGTTATCAAACAAGTGAGGCAGAATCCCCACAAACATTAATCTAATATAGAAGATCAAGGAGCTGCCATAGGCAATGGTCGAGAGTTACAAAAAAAAAATATCTCCGAATCCACTGAAAGGATAGGAAAATAACGTCCAGTTTCGTTTACCATTGCCCTTTTCTACACTATTTTCGCTGCCATTAACTGTTGACAATAAAATTAGATACGCCACAGTCTACGATCCATTGGTGTCTGCTTGCAATACGACATAGTCACGCTCGGCCTAAACCTGCCTAAAGATAAATTTCTGTGTATAATTGCTGCTCATATTTACTGGAGTCGCTGTGCAACGCAAGCTGTATTATCGAAATATCAGTTTCATTTGGAAGTGAAACGTAATTTGTAAAGAAATTAACTCTTAAATAACTACCTCATTTTCCAGAAACTATTTTCTAGTTTTGTAATCGTATGAAAGTTAATTATTTGTAGATACGTTTATTCAAATGTGAAAACTGAAATTGTAATCTCTACAGAGCACATATTAAATTTACTGTACAAAAATCTGGAAATCCTAACTGTAAGACTCTTGTACAAAAAATACCCTTTTTGTTATGTAACGTGTAGTCCTAATACGCAAAAATGCGCGGAAAAAAGGATGAATTCCATATAAAACTATCCTGAATCCTTCATGCATAAATCTAGTCTAAATAGAAGAGTATGATCTATGTTTTGCGACTGCATACCTCAAACCAGTCTGTTAGTTAAAAAGAGCGCAAATTGGTGTCTGTTTTTCGCACAATTCTTAAATATGTAATTATTATATTGAAGTACCAGTCTGAACGGTTTGTTTTACTCTACCGTACATCTCACCATTCTCGGTATAGATTATGACTGGGGAAAATCTGATCAAGCTTGCGTTTGTTGAAAAAGTTCTGAAGACTACGAGCCCGATGCAGTGGCTCATGTCGTCTAGTTCCTTACTGAAATGAATGAAAAAACCTTTTACCTTATACCTTCCATTACAGATTAGGTATTTGTTGGATTACTACGCCGAGTGCAAGCTACGATGAGACTGCCACATGGTAAGTGAAGTAATGAATAATGAGCAGCGTTTTCTATGACCACTGGTGCAACACACTGTTTCGTTTAACGTATGGGATAAACAGCTGTAGTGGGTTATAAAAATTAAGTATTTACTATATCGACTTCATATCAAAGGAGAATACGATTTAATGTTACTGCAAGAGTTCTGAAGACTTGCCATGCTTATAGAGGCTACAATTGTATGACTGACGTCATCCAGTTCCATACCGGATGTATGGCAAAAACAATGCACATAATATCTTTCATTCCGTTATAGTCATTTTTTAGCTTAATGTCTTGGTTGTAAGCTACGATGAGATTGCCACATCAGTATCTTATAAAAACGTGGTAAGCAAAGTAAGATGAATGATGAACTGCCCTTTCTGTACCCACTGGTGCACTAAAATGTTTCGTTCATCGTATAGGATAAACCGTTAGAATAGGTTATAGCAATCAAATTGAAACGTCCCCTTTCAACAATTATACATGACTGTGCTTAAACTGACACACAATATTTTGTTAGCGCAACGCAATCTGACTTTCAAAATTCCCTACAAAAGAATGGCCCTGACTAACATTAAACTATACCTTTCACAAATCACTTACCTCACAAAAATCTTCGCTGCTCAAACTACTGCAATACAGCGAGCGCCACTACTGCCAGCTAAATAAAAGATTCAAACTATGGAAGGCACTAACTACTGATAGGAATAGTTAGCAAATGAAAGATATTAATAGAGAACAAACAATGTATTTACCTTGATATCATCATATATAAATATAGCAGTTCATGACAAATTACAAAACTCCGCCATCTCTCTCCCCACATCCACCACTGCTGGCGGCTCACCTCCAACTGCGCAACGCTACGCGCTGTTCACATCCGGCTGCCTAACACTACAATCGCGAGTATTACAACAATGCAAAGCAGCCACAGACTGCACACAGCACAGCCAGTGATTTTCATATTGAGCGTTACGTAACGTTGCTAATAAGAAAACATAAACAGCCTACTTACATAGAGAAAACATAAACAGCATACTTACAAAATATTTACTGTATCTGCTTCACGTGAGCGGAGTAAACCATTTAATGTTATCTATTCTATAGCACTTTCGACAGCGATTGTTACACAATAAACGTATTAATATTACCATGATAGAACATCTGACAAATTTTTAGCACAATACGAAATTCTAAATTTAGAAGGCAGCAGGAATAAAATACAGGGAGCGAAATGTTATCTATAACTTGCACAGAAATCAGACCGTAGATGTTAAAGGTATGAAAGGGAAGCGACGTGTCAGAAGCAGAAATTCCGAAAGGAAATTATGCTTTACCAACAACAATAATTTTTAAACTTCTTAGCAGGTTAAAACTGTATGCCAGACCGAGACTCGAACTCTGGACTTTTGCCTTTCGCGGGCAAGTGCTCTACCGACTGAGCTACCGAACTTCACAAAAGCTCTCCTGCGAAAGGTAGGAGATGAGCTACTGGCAGAATTAAAGCTGTGAGGACGGGTTGTGAGTCGAGCCGGCACGGTAGCTCAGCGTGTTCGGTCAGAGGATTAGCTGCCCTATGTAATAAAAAAAATATATTAAAAAAATAACTGAGTGAATGGATCAACGGCGAATTGGAACAAGTGTCATGGGACGTCCGCCCCAAACAAATACAACGAACAATATGAGATCAACGAACTTAAAAAAGTCGGTAAAGCACTTACCCGCGAAAGGTAAAAGTCCTGAGTTCGAGTATCGCTCCGGCACACGGCCTTAAGCTGCCAGGCAGTGTCGTATCAGCGCACACTCTGTTGCAGAATGAAAATTTCATTCTGGAACAATAATTTTGCCGGAGACTGCAAAGGACTTGGAAGATTAGCTGGACGGAATGGATAACATCTTAAAAAAACAACTTAAGTAAAACAAATATATGTTAAGCAGTCGTATGTGGATATGAAAGTAGCACACGAGTCTAAGTCATGAAGTAGAAAAGCTGTAATGTGTAGACTTGCGGTAGAAATAAAAAAATGGTTCAAATGGCTCTGAGCACTATGGGACTTAACATCTATGGTCATCAGTCCCCTAGAACTTAGAACTCCTTAAACCTAACTAACCTAAGGACAGCACACAACACCCAGTAATCACGAGGCAGAGAAAATCCCTGACCCCGCCGGGAATCGAACCCGGGAATCCGGGCGTGGGAAGCGAGAACGCTACCGCACGACCAGGAGCTGCGGACGCGGTAGAAATAAAAACTTTTCTGTTTAACAGAAACATGTTAACGTGTGCTACAAACTTAAGTCGTTTCCGAAAGTACTTGTCTGAACTGTAAACTTACACGGAAGTGAAAAGTGGACGATAAACAATGTAGAGCAGAAGTGAACACGAGGTTTTGAAATGTGGTGCTACAGACCAGTGATGAAGATATGAGATCATTTGATAGAAAACACCCATAAGCATCAAGAAAGCGTTTACCTGGTAATAGAGAGAAGTGTGAAGAGCAAATGGTGTTAAATTAGCCCAAGACTTTACTAGAGTAAACAGTCTCAGTTGAGTGTAGACGCAGTTGTTGTGGAGGGATGGCGAGATATGCACAAGATAAATTAATTTGATAATGGAGGGACGTGTGGTGAGTAAAAGTGGCTATTTGACAACTGTGTTAGAAAGCTGATACGAAAGGGAAGGGAGCCTCACTGCAAATGTAAACGTAGCCAAAGCCTCAAAGGCAAACAAAAAACCAACAAAGGCTAAATAAGCGTAAAGAGACCCATGCGTTACGCGTCCACCGAATTAGAAAATAAAATTATGTCTGTTGCCGTGACGGAAAATACCATATGTCCAGACACTTCGGAACGGTAATACTAAATACGAGAGCACTGTATACCAGACCAGCTTTGCGACTGTACTGAAGAGTTTCCACCAAACAGATCACAGAATGTCATTCTCAATAGAGTGAAATCTTCAGATGTAAATCAGGAATGCCCCAAGGAAGTGTTATTGCACCATTACTTTTCACAATATTATATAACGTAGGGAATTATGCTGATGTAAACAGATAAGCTGCAACAGCAGAAAATTGTAGCAAAATGTAGAAAGACGTGCAGAGGATAGGTGCAGACTGCAGGGAGTGTCAAGCTGATCCTCAACATAAGCAAATGTAACCTACTGCACGTAGACAGGAGGGAAGAAGCGTTATCGCATGATTATATTATTGCAGGACAATCAAGGAAACAAAGGAACCTACCGTGCATAAACAGTAGAAAAGACCCGTGGTCGTACGATTACAGTATTGCAGGACAATCACTGAAAGCTGTTACCTCCACAAAATATCTAGGAGTATGCGTACAGAAAGATTTGAAATGTAAGAACTACATAAAATTCATCTCAGGTAGCGCAGGTGCCAGACCGAGATTCACTGGAAGAATCCTCAGGAAATATAGTTCATCAAGAAAGGAAATCATTTAAAAAAACACTCGTCCGATCAGTACTTCCTGTTCATGCTGACAAAGTTTTATGAATGTATTTGTAAAAGTATATACAGTTGAAATTAAAATGTCCTGTGGCGCTTATCCTGCTCCAAGTCGGCCCCTTCCGCCCTTTATGTACGCAGAAAGACAATGTGTCACAGAACAGTGGATTGCCAAGGACAATTGAATGTGCGTGTTTCATTCTGAACACTGAATATGTTCGTTGAATACGATGATGTAGTGCCTTTTATCAACAATATGTGCAGCGTAGTAGAAGTGACAGTTTATTTAAAAAAAACCATAATAACTGAAACCTTGAATTATCAAATAGGCTACATGGCAAAAGCAAGAAACGGAGTTATTCAAGAAAAACTGTAATGCAAATTGTACGTAGATGGCATTCAACAAAAAAGATATGAACCAGCTGTTAGCTTCGTTTACAATATTAATAATGAATTCTGCGAAAGGGACAAAGTGCCGTAGATTGTCTCTACAACTATTTCTTTTAACATAATGTAAAGTCTTCCGTCATAACACATTTATCATTAAAGTTTTAAACATGGCTGCATGGTCAGCGACCGTTTACAAAGCAAAATTAAAGCAATAACAGCCCTCGGTCGCAAAAATTATGTCTTTTGACCTAGTTTCGATGCTACTATGAGTGCCTTCATAAGAAGTAAAACATTCAAACTGTCCTATAACATAAGAACAAAAATTATGGGAAATTTTTTGTAAGTACTGGCTAACAGTACAAGAAAGAAACAATATTTACATGTCGCGTATAAAATAAATATCAAGCGATAAAGCTTTAGTTACAAAATGCTTTTTTAAAAAATTTGGTGACTAAAGCTTTATCGCTTGATATTTAATTTATACGCGACGTGTAAGTATTGTTTCTTTCTTATACTGTTAGCCTGTACTTACACTTACATTAAAAAATTTCTCAAAATTTTTGTACTTATATTATAGGCCAGTTTGAATGTTTTACTTCTGATGAAGGCACTCATAGTAGTGCCGAAACCTCGTCAAAAGATTTGATTTTTACAACCGAGGGCTGTTATTGCTTTAATTTTACATTTATTATTTTTTGTTTTAAAAACGTTTGTCTTACGAAATTTTGCACTGAAAACCAGGACACCCATTTATGTACAAAGTCTACAGTAAAACCTTAGGTGCTCTTTATCTGGCAAATAATCTACCATAACCACTAAGTCTTTCTTTCTTTGTTGTATTATCCTATTGCTGACGCCAACACTTCCCCTGATGTCTTGAATGTATGTTTCATATCATTCACTTTTAACCATGGCTCGAGTTCACTGAATATTTTCTTGATACGTGATACTGCAAGGTTTTCAGCCTCTATCCTTATTGCCATAGGTTTAGTTATTTCAATATGCTTCAAGATCAGCATCTCATCAGCTGCCTCTTGAATTTATAGAAAGTTTGAGTTTCCATTTCAACTACTTGAAAAGGCTTGGAAAGTATTGCATATGTCATCGTATCACAGATGTCATCAGCTATGTATGCGTTTATGACTCCTGCGCTTCTTTGCAGTATTAAAGCCACGGTCACGCAAGAGGAAACTGTGTCTTTTGGTAAGAAATTAGTACTTAGCACATTCAGACATGCCAAGAGACACAGTAAAGACCAGAATAAATACTGGCATTCTATTCTCGTTCTAACCTGTGCAGTTATCACTCCACACAGTCAAATGGTTCTTTCTAGTGAGACATGTTCAACACAGTTAAAAGGCAGGAGGCTATTTCACTGCCTCCTCTTCCAGCGACAGACACGTCCTACACGAACATGTACGCATGCCTAATATCACTTACATTAACACAGAAGCTGCAGAGAGAAAGCTGTCTTCTATAACGAATTTCAATGTGTGTTAGAGTAGGCACGTATAGCACCTGTTCCAGGTCAATGGAGCTACAGCATAGATCCCCACCTGTTTGATGGGAAGCGGGTATATTCTCTCTCGTCATTTTTCTTGCTCGTTCACGTTTGCTTAGATACAGTTCTCGGTTTGGTTTATCTACTGGATTCCTTGTGGTTTGAAGTCTAATTTGGTACTGCCTTATACGTGTCCATTCTAGTTTCCTGAAAGATAAATTCGCGAAGTCTTTCTTAAATACGGTGTAGTAATATTTGAAGAACAAACGAGAACTTGGAGGTCTTTTTCTTGAAAGCCGCATGCAAACGACTTATGCTTAAGTCACAGCTAAGGTTTTTTCTTCCTGATTTTGACCTAGTCCTATAGCTGATACCTCTTGAAATAGACTGAATGTGGTATCTGGCAAGCTGGCTGCCAGTGAAAGTAAACTTACAACCAACAAATCTCTTTCTCTCGTGTATATAGTGTGTATTTCCCATTTTCTTCTTTCTTTCTAATGAAAAAATATTCCGAACTGTTTTTTGCGTACAGAGAGCACATTACCTGGACCATCAGGAACACCGTTGGTTACTGTTGTTTGTCTGCGACTAGCAGGTGCATTCTTGTGTCATGTCGCTTCCCCTTCACATTAACAGTATGCATGCACCCCATAATGTAATTGTTTTGGTTAGTTATGGTCTGCTGGAAGAACTCATTATGCAGTCTATTCTTCGTTCCTGCTACTAGTTCCTTATATTGCAAGTGGAATTTCCATATGACCTAACACAAGAATGTGTCGTCGCACATCATCAATATTCCAGAAGTTGTTAGTGCTAATATCAATTTCTGTTGTTATTATAGCAACCATAAAATATCATTGTTTTAGAAACACATACAACTGCACTTACGTTTCATGAAAAACTAACCTGTGCAAATGGCCTTGACTATCCACAAACTGCTTCTTCCGTGTCGAGTATGGCTTCCCTGCCGTTTCCTATTTACGTTGGTCAGAATAAATTAACTAGAATTAGGTCTTTTAGAGGATCTCGTAGAGCTTGTAGATTTCGACATAACTACGTATAACGGTGTCTAGAGAACAGCACAAAATGACGAACTAACACGAATACCAACACACCAAGCAGAACAATCAACACAACGGCACATGCCCCCTCTGAAACTGGAAAGGCTAATGGACTACGCACACTTGCCGTCTGTCCGTGCTGGTGTGAACTGCTTGCAAGGTTCACGGTACATCGCACGTCTGATTTGTAATGTCCGAAGGTTCTTTTCAACTATCTAATTGAAAAATATATGTTGTCGACCACAATGATACTTAGCCCCTTTCATATTTGAATGATCAAATTATACTCGTACAAAAACTTGCTTGCATGCCTTGATAATAATGACCAAAATAAGAATATCAAAAAATGTTCATTGACAGAATTACCGTTACGAATAGTCCGCTATCAGAAGAACTAAATCATTCTTCAACGTATCTTAGAAAATATCACAATTCATAATTTAGTTATGACTCAACTCTACTAGAAACCCTCAGTTAGGGACTAACTCTTCATGTTAACTCTGAAATCCTAACCTAAGAGGCACAAGATGACATCACTCTTCAAACTTAAATTACATAGAATAATAAAGTGTGCAATAGCAAACAAGGCATATCACGATGCAGCCTTGCCACATCACAGCACTCCACGAGCAGACATCCCGCGAACTAGGAAAACAACGTCGGGCCCACTCTTATGAAGAGTGCCGAAAGCCGTACACTAGGTGTTGGACGTCCACACATTATTACAGTAAGTGGCGGCCACTGGCTTGACAGCTCTGTGAAGCAGGGTAGTCAGCGATCTCTGTCAGGTCTGACGACAGACACAAAGGTCGCTGCTGCGTGGTTCCTTTTGTCCATTAACCTGCATCTACACTCCTGGAAATTGAAATAAGAACACCGTGAATTCATTGTCCCAGGAAGGGGAAACTTTATTGACACATTCCTGGGGTCAGATACATCACATGATCACACTGACAAAACCACAGGCACATACACACAGGCAACAGGGCATGCACAATGTCGGCACTAGTACAGTGTATATCCACCTTTCGCAGCAATGCAGGCTGCTATTCTCCCATGGAGACGATCGTAGAGATGCTGGATGTAGTCCTGTGGAACGGCTTGCCATGCCGTTTCCACCTGGCGCCTCAGTTGGACCAGCGTTCGTGCTGGACGTGCAGACCACGTGAGACGACGCTTCATCCAGTCCCAAACATGCTCAATGGGGGACAGATCCGGAGATCTTGCTGGCCAGGGTAGTTGACTTACACCTTCTAGAGCACGTTGTCCTGTTGGAACAGCAAGTTCCCTTGCCGGTCTAGGAATGGTAGAACGATGGGTTCGATGACGGTTTGGATGTACCGTGCACTATTCAGTGTCCCCTCGACGATCACCAGTGGTGTACGGCCAGTGTAGGAGATCGCTCTCCACACCATGATGCCGGGTGTTGGCCCTGTGTGCCTCGGTCGTATGCATCCTGATTGTGGCGCTCACCTGCACGGCGCCAAACACGCATACGACCATCATTGGCACCAAGGCAGAAGCGACTCTCATCGCTGAAGACGACACGTCTCCATTCGTCCCTCCATTCACGCCTGTCGCGACACCACTGGAGGCGGGCTGCACGATGTTGGGGCGTGAGCGGAAGACGGCCTAACGGTGTGCGGGACCGTAGCCCAGCTTCATGGAGACGGTTGCGAATGGTCCTCGCCGATACCCCAGGAGCAACAGTGTCCCTAATTTGCTGGGAAGTGGCGGTGCGGTCCCCTACGGCACTGCGTAGGATCCTACGGTCTTGGCGTGCATCCGAGCGTCGCTGCGGTCCGGTCCCAGGTCGACGGGCACGTGCACCTTCCGCCGACCACTGGCGACAACATCGATGTACTGTGGAGACCTCACGCCCCACGTGTTGAGCAATTCGGCGGTACGTCCACCCGGCCTCCCGCATGCCCACTATACGCCCTCGCTCAAAGTCCGTCAACTGCACATACGGTTCACGTCCACGCTGTCGCGGCATGCTACCAGTGTTAAAGACTGCGATGGAGCTCCGTATGCCACGGCAAACTGGCTGACACTGACGGCGGCGGCGGTGCACAAATGCTGCGCAGCTAGCGCCATTCGACGGCCAACACCGCGGTTCCTGGTGTGTCCGCTGTGCCGTGCGTGTGATCATTGCTTGTACAGCCCTCTCGCAGTGTCCGGAGCAAGTATGGTGGGTCTGACACACCGGTGTCAATGTGTTCTTTTTTCCATTTCCAGGAGTGTACCTGTGAACTCGCTGCAGTAGATCGCCGGTAGGGAAGCCGAGCAGAAACCTGCCGTACTGCAACTCGCACCAGGCTGCATACAACGTAACTATTGTAAGAATCGAAAAAAGGTCTTAATTTTGCATGAAAGGTGGAAACACTTGCAAAACTTCGGTATATTCTGAAGCTGAAAATTACAGGCTCTCGGCCAAGCCCATGCTAATCTTAACAAAGTCATGCACAGATCCTTTCATTCACATTAGCAAGTCATGGTATATCCCGAAATCTGAACAGCTACTAAGAACAGATTGTTCTCAAATGAAAATGCTCGTCATACTATTAAATTTAACGGTGTCTAATGCGCTCAAGTTTTTAGTCATCGCCGGCCGGAGTGGCCGAGTGGTTCTAGGCGCTACCATCTGGAGCTGCGCGATCGCTACGGTCGCAGGTTCGAATCCTTCCTTGGGCATGGATGTGTGTGATGTCCTTAGATTAGTTAGGTTTAAGTAGTTCTAAGTTCTAGGAGACTGATGGCCTCAGAAGTTAAGTCCCATAGTGCTCAGAGCCATTTGAACCTTTTTTTTTTGTCACCGATCTTCTCAGTATGCCACTTGGAATTACTGTCTTTTTCAATGCACAAAATTACTTTAAAAAATCCGTACTTTCTAAAAAAATACACCGGAATAAATATGCCTTCACTTTAAAACACTTTTGAACCCTGTAACACAAGTAAAACCGGCAAATTATAACTTCATCCGGAGCTCATACTACACACGACCGTATCACAGTAAGGTTTGGCTGCGACTCCTTTAGACTGCTGTAAGCATTCTATAACTCCAAGACAAAACACGCGCAGAGAATACTCCGTTCTGATTGGTCAGATTTCTTTGAGGCCAATGTTGTTGTTATTGTTGTAGTGGTCTTCAGTCCTGAGACAGGTTTGATGCAGCTCTCCATGCTAATCTATTCTGTGCAAGCTCCTTCATCTCCCAGTACCTACTGCAACCTACATCCTTCTGAATCTGCTTAGTGTATTGATCTCTTGGTCTCCCTCTACGATTTTTACCCTCCACGCTGCCCTCCAATGCAAAATTTGTGATCCCTTGATGCCTCAAAACATGTCTTACCAACCGATCCCTTCTTCTAGTCAAGTTGTGCCACAAACTTCTCTTCTCCCCAATCCTGTTCAATACCTCCTCATTAGTTACGTGATCTACCCACCTAATCTTCAACATTTTCCTGTAGCACCACATTTCGAAAGCTTCTATTCATGTCCAAACTATTTATCGTCCATGTTTCACTTCCATACATGGCTACACTCTATACAAATACTTTCAGAAACGACTTCCTGACAGTTAAATATATACTCAATGTTAACAAATTTCTCTCATTCAGAAATACTTTCCTTGCCATTGCCAGTCTACATTTTATATCCTCTCTACTTCGACCATCATTAGTTATTTTGCTCCCCAAATAGCAAAACTCCTTTACTACTTTAAGGTTCTCATTTCCTAGTCTAATTCCCTCAGCATCACCTGACTTAATTCGACTATATTCCATTATCCTCGTTTTGCTTTTGTTGATGTTCATCTTATATCCTCCTTTCAAGACACTGTCGATTCCGTTCAACTGCTCTTCCAAGTCCTATGCTGTCTCTGACAGAATTACAATGTCATCGGCGAACCTCAAAGTTTTTATTTCTTCTCCATGGATTTTAATACCTACTCCAAACTTTTCTTTTGTTTCCTTTACTGCTTGCTCAACATACAGATTGAATAACATCGGGGAGAGGCTACAACCCTGTCTCACTCCCTTCCCAACCACTGCTTCACTTTCATGCTCCTCCACTCTTATAACTGTCATCTGGTTTCTGTACAAATTGTACAGGGTGTTTCAAAAATGACTGGTATATTTGAAACGGCAATAAAAACTAAACGAGCAGCGATAGAAATACACCGTTTGTCGCAATATGCTTGGGACAACAGTACATTTTCAGGCGGACAAACTTTCGAAATTACAGTAGTTACAATTTTCAACAACAGATGGCGCTGCAAGTGATGTGAAAAATATAGAAGACAACGCAGTCTGTGGGTGCGCCATTCTGTACGTCGTCTTTCTGCTGTAAGCGTGTGCTGTTCACAACGTGAAAGTGTGCTGTGGACGACATGGTTTATTCCTTAGAACAGAGGATTTTTCTGGTGTTGGAATTCCACCGCCTAGAACACAGTGTTGTTGCAACAAGACGAAGTTTTCAACGGAGGTTTAATGTAACCAAAGGACCGAAAAGCGATACAATAAAGGATCTGTTTGAAAAATTTCAACGGACTGGGAACGTGACGGATGAACGTGCTGGAAAGGTAGGGCGACCACGTACGGCAACCACAGAGGGCAACGCGCAGCTAGTGCAGCAGGTGATCCAACAGCGGCCTCGGGTTTCCGTTCGCCATGTTGCAGCTGCGGTCCAAATGACACCAACGTCCACGTATCGTATCATGCGCCAGAGTTTACACCTCTATCCATACAAAATTCAAACGCGGCAACCCCTCAGCGCCACTACCATTGCTGCACGAGAGACATTCGCTAACGATATAGTGCACAGGATTGATGACGGTGATATGCATGTGGGCAGCATTTGGTTTACTGACGAAGCTTCTTTTTTCCGGGATGGCTTCGTCAATAAACAGAACTGGCGCATAAAGGGAACCGAAAAGCCCCATGCTGCAGTCCCATCGTCCCTGCGTCCTCAAAAAGTACTGGTCTGGGCCGCCATTTCTTCAACAGGAATCACTGGCCCATTTTTCAGATCCGAAACGATTACTGCATCACGCTATCTGGACATTCTTCGTGAATTTGTGGCGGTACAAACTGCCTTAGACGACACTGCGAACACCTCGTGGTTTATGCAAGATGGTGCCCGGCCACATCGCACGGCCGACGTCTTTAATTTCCTGAATAAATATTTCGATGATCGTGTGATTGCTTTGGGCTATCCGAAACATGCAGGAGGCTGCGTGGATTGGCCTCCCTATTCGCCAGATATGAACCCCTGTGACTTCTTTCTGTGGGGACACTTGAAAGACCAGGTGTACCGCCAGAATCCAGAAACAATTGAACAGCTGAAGCAGTACATCTCATCTGCATGTGAAGCCATTCCGCCAGACACGTTGTCAAAGGTTTCGGGTAATTTCATTCAGAGACTACGCCATATTATTGCTATGCATGGTGGATATGTGGAAAATATCGTACTATAGAGTTTCCCAGACCGCAGCGCCATCTGTTGTTGATAACTGTAACTACTGTAATTTCGAAAGTTTGTCTGCCTGAAAATGTACTGTTGTCCCAAGCATATTGCAACAAACGGTGTATTTCTATCGCTGCTCGTTTAGTTTGTATTGCCGTTTCAAATATACCGGTCATTTTTGAAACACCCTGTAAATTGCCTTTTGCTCCCTGTATTTTACCCCTGTCACCTTTAGAATTAGAAAGAGAGTATTCCAGTCAACATTGTCAAAGGCTTTCTCTAAGTCTACAAATGCTAGAAACGTAGGTTTGCCTTTCCTTAATCTTTCTTCTAAGATAAGTCGTAAGGTCAGTATTGCCTCACGTGTTCCAACATTTCTACGGAATCCAAATTGATCTTCCCCGAGGTCGGCTGCTACCAGTTTTTCCATTCGTCTGTAAATAATTCGCGTTAGTATTTTGCAGCTGTGACTTATTAAACTGATAGTTCGGTAATTTTCACACCTGTCAACACCTGCTTTCATTGGGATTGGAATTATTATATTCTTCTTGAAGTCTGAGGGTATTTCGCCTGTCTCGTACATCTTGCTCACCAGATGGTAGAGTTTTGCCTGACTGGCTCTCCCAAGGCCGTCAGTAGTTCTAAAGGAATGTTGTCTACTTCCGGTGCCTTGTTTCGACTCAGGTCTTTCAGTGCTCTGTCAAGCTCTTCACGCAGTATCGTATCTCCCATTTCATCTTCATCTACATCCTCTTCCATTTCCAGAATATTGTCCTCAAGTACATCGCCCTTGTATAGACCCTCTATATACTCCTTCCACCTTCCTGCTTTCTCCTCTTTGCTTAGAACTGGGTTTCCATCTGAGCTCTTCATATTCATACAAGTCTCTCTCTTTTCTCCAAAGGGATCTTTAATTTTCCTGTAGGCTGTATCTATCTTACCCCTAGTGAGATAAGCCTATACATCCTTACATTTTTCCTCTAGCCATACCTGCTTAGCCATTTTGCACTTCCTGTCGATCTTATTTTTGAGACGTTTGTATTTCTTTTTGCCTGATTCATTTACTGCATTTTTATATTCTCTCCTTTCATCAATTAAATTCAATATTTCTTCTGTTACCCAAGGTTTTCTACTACCCCTCGTCTTTTTACCTACTTGATCCTCTGCTGCCTTCACTACTTCATCCCTCAGAGCTACCCATTCGTCTTCTACTGTATTTCTTTCCCCCATTCCTGTCAATTGTTCCTTTATGCTGTCCCTGAAACTCTGTACAACCTCTGGTTTAATCAGTTTATCCAGGTCCCATCTCCTTAAATTCCCACCTTTTTGCAGTTTCTTCAGTTTCAGTCAGCAGTTCATAACCAATAGATTGTGGTCAGAATCCACATCTGCCCCTGGAAATGTCTTACAATTTAAAACCTGGTTCCTAAATCTCTGTCTTACCATTATATAATCTATCTGATACCTTCTAGTATTTCCAGGATTCTTCCATGTATACAACTTTCTTTTATGATTCTTGAATCAAGTGTTAGCTATGATTAAGTAATGCTCTGTGCAAAATTCTAACAAACGGCTTCCTCTTTCATTTCTTAGCCCCAATCCATATTCACCTACTATGTTTCCTTCTCTCCCTTTTCCTACTGTCGAATTCCAGTCACCCATGATATTAAATTTACGTCTCCCTTCACTACCTGAATAATTTCTTTTATCTCATCATACATTTCTTCAATTTCTTCGTCATCTGCAGAGCTAGTTGGCATATAAACTTGTATTACTGTAGTAGGCATGGGCTTCTTGTCTATCTTGGCCACTATAATATGTTCACCATGCTGTTTGTAGTAGCTTACCCGCAATCCTATTTTTTTATTCATTATTAAACCTACTCCTGCATTACCCCTATTTGATTTTGTATTTATAACCCTGTATTCACCTGACCAGAAGTCTTGTTCCTCCTGCCACCGAAGTTCACTAATTCCCACTATATCTAACTTTAACCAATCCATCTCCCTTTTTTTCTAACCTACCTGCCCGATTAAGGGATCTGACATTCCACGCTCCGATCCGTAGAATGCCAGTTTTCTTTCTTCTGATAACGACGTCCTCTTGAGTAGTCCCCGCCCGGTGATCCGAATGGGGAACTATTTTACCTCCGGAATATTTTACCCAAGAGAATGCCGTCATCACTTAACCGTTCAGTAGAGCTGCATGCCCTCGGGAAAAATTACGGCTGTAGTTTCCCCTTGCTTTCAGCCGTTCGCAGTACCACAACAGCAAGGCCGTTTTGGTTAATGTTACAAGGCCAGTTCAGTCAATCATCCAGACTGCTGCCCCTGCAACTGCTGAAAAGGCTGCTGCCCCTCTTCAGGAACCACATGTTTGTCTGGCCTCTCAACAGATATCCCTCCGTTGTGGTTGCACCTACGGTAAGGCTATCTGTATCGTTGAGGCACACAAGCCTCCCCACCAACGGCAAGGTCCATGGTTCATGGGGAAGTTGAGGCCAATAGAAAAACATTATTCTCTCGCCTTAGTCCGCACTTTTCATGTCTAACCAATCAACAAATCATACAGTTTTGAACTGTAGTATTTCTCGAAATAAGTATTTAACATTCTGATATTTTGTTTATACCTTACGTTAGTAACTATTTTCACTTGCACTCGAATCAGCTTTCCTTTTACCATTAACGTACTTAACATATTATGATACAAAATTCCCCGTCGTGTGCATTCACAGCGTCTTAAAACTTCCTTATTCTCGTTCGTACAGTGTTCATCAGTAAAACAATGATCTACATTTTTTTACTTTAGACCACATTCACGCATCTTTCACACTACTAAAACATATACAAAACTGTACAAACATAAATAAACAAAAAATCCTTCAAGAAATAAACAGAACAATTCACAAAAGCGTTCTCTTGACCTGTTTCTTGAATGTCTCTGTGCAGTACTGTCCTCTAGCATATGAAAATTAAACTACGTACTCGACTGAACACCATTCATACCATGTGTCACTGTGCACGCATGAGTCATTCTCCAGATGCACAGGCTATAGACAGGAGTGATATAAGGCCCCACGCCTCAGGGTGTTCAATAGGTAATACAAGACATTCTTTTTCCGAAAGCAGGTCGGTTGTAATCGGATTCCATACACCACATTATTCCCCACTCTCAACTGGTCGACGTCAGAGTCAACGTTTTAACGCATCAATAACGTTCCATCATCCACGTAGCGCTTCCCGCGGAGTGCGTCCTTCGTTGGGCCCAACAGGTGAAAGTCAGAAGCTGTGAGATACGGGCTGTAGAGTGTATGCGAAACAACAGTCCAATGAAATTTTGGGAGCTCCTCTCGGGTTCGGAGACTGGTATGAGGCCTTGCACTGACTTAGAGAATGAGCAGTTTATTTGCATTTTTGTGGTGATGAACATGCTGAAGTCGTTTCTTCAATTTCCTGAGGGCAGCACAATATCGAGTTAGTCGTTGCACCATGAAGGAGGTTATCGAACAGAGTAGTCGCTCCAGAGTCCCAGAAGAGCCCCTCCATTGTTTCAGCGGTTGAGGGTGCGGATTTGAACTTTTTCTTCGGAGAAGAGATGTGGCACAACTCCCGGGATTACCGTCCCGCTTCAATTCAAAGTGATGATTTTTCATCACCTGTGACGATATTCGACTAAAAATTGCCATGAACAGTCTCGTAAACCGCAGGAAATTTCTCATACATGTTGATTAGGTAATATTTATGGTCTTTTGTTACGCAGCGAGGAATTCAGCAGGAACACACCTTCGTGTACTCCAAGAGGTGGATGAATGTCTCAGCGCTATCAACACAGACGTCCGGTTAAGCAGCGAGGTGTTTCATTGTGATCTTTTGATCATCTCGAATGAGAGTGTCCGCACGTTCCAGCACTATAGGGGTGACAGCTGTGTGCGGCCGGTCGGCACAGGGGAGAGCGGATCGGATGGCGCGACCTTGTTTTGATGACGACGGACGCATTGCCCAACGACTCATCGCACTTTTATTCACTTTCAGGTCTCCGCAGACTTCTGTAGGCGCCTTTGGAAACGATACTGTGGTGTTCCGCCATAAGAAACTAAATCACAGCTCTTTTCTTGGAACGCACCTCCTTTACAGGCGCCATTTTGGACGCTGCGTATAACGCCGCCATCTATTGGAACTTCATGAAACCATAGGGGTTGAAGCGGGAATGTTCCAAGACGTTTCGCAAAGAATTCCGCATTTTTGTAACCGTAAGGCACAAGTGTTCCGGAGAATCTATCCGTTGCACGTTCTTCAACGTCGGACCGCTTCATGTATCCACGTTGACCCCTAGACGTCAATTATTATTGTTGTGGACACAGTATCATCGAGATCACCGTGGACCAGAGGTAACGTGTCACGTGATTGGAAGTATCACGTTTCTTGTTACATCGACTTGATGATAGGTTGTGGAAACGTCGTCATCCTGGTGAACGGTTGCTCGAAACATTCTTCGCACTGGTAAGAAAATGCCGTGTGGCTAGGGCGTCCCGTCGGGTAGACCGTTCGCCTGGTGCAAGTCCTTCGAGTTGACGCCACTTCGGCGATTGCGTGCCGATGGGGATGAAATGATGATGATACGGACAACACAACACCCATCCCCTGAGAGAAGAAAATCTCCGACCCAGCCGGCAATCGAACCCGGACCGTTAGGTATGATATTCCGTCGCGTTGACCACTCAGCTACATGGATCGGACATCGCACTGGTGAGAGCAGCATTATGTTATGGGGGACACTGACCCGGTCATCGATGGGACCTGTGGTAGTAATCGTAAGCACCGTGACTGGTGCGGGGTACGTGAGTATTGTTGCAGACCACATGCAACCAGCTTTTGTCTTCCCCGATGGCAATGGTATCTTCGAGCACCATGACTATGCGTATGACAAGGCCAGTATCGTGCTGCAGTGGTTTGAGGAGCATGTTGGTGAACTCAGTTGATAAATCGGTCATTAAAATAGCCGGATCGGAAACCGCTGGAAAACATTTAGGACTATCAAGAGCCAGCTTAGTTCTCACGGGAATCACTTGACTTGTTCATAACTGGAAACCTACCAAGGACTTCTGGAACCCATGTCAGGAAGAACTGCTGCTGCATTACTTACCAAAGGTGGACGAACACCCTATCAAGCAGGTGGTCGTATGTTTTTCATCTTCAGTATATCAGTGTGTGTCAATTATATGCGGTAACAACTGCTAAAATATTAATACCATTTGTTACTCTGGGGAAAAGATTTGTTTTTAATTATAAAGAAAAGAGATAATATTAGCGTTTATCCTTTAATGGACAGTAGGTCGTTAGAGAAGGAACGCAAACTCGAAATGGGGCTGTATCCACATCAACATCTACATGGCTACTCTGCAAATTACAAGTGTCTTGTAGAGGATTCATCGAACCACCTCCAAAATAATTCTCAGTAATTTCACTCTCTAACAGCACGAAGAAAAGAAACTAACACCTGCATCTTTCCGAGCAAGCTCTGATTTCCCTTATTTTACTACGATGATCATTTCTCCGTAAGTAGGTCGGCGTCAGCAAAATATTTTCTCAGTCGGAGGAGAAAGTTGGTGACTGAAATTTCGTGGGAAGAGCCCGCCAAAACGGGAAATACCTTTGTTTTAATGATATCCACGCCAAATCCTGTTCCATGTCCGTGACACTCCATCACCTGTTTCTCGATAGTACGAAAAAACGTGCCGCTATTCTCTGAACGTTCTCGATGTACTCCGTTAACTCCCACAGCGCGCAGCAGTACTCCAAAAGAGGACGGATATGTGTAGTCTAGGCAGTCTCTTTAGCAGATCTGTTGCATCCTCTAAGTGTTCCGCCAATAAAACGCAGTCTTTGGTTCGCCTTCCCAACAACATTTTCTATGTGTTCTATCCAGTTTAATTTGTTCGTAATCGTAATTCCTCGGTATTTGGCTGAACTTACGACTTGTAGATTTGATTGATTTATCGTGTAACCTAAATTTAGCGGATTCTTTTTATCACTCATGTGGATGACCTCACATTTTTTATTATTTGGGGTCAACTGCCAGTTTTTGCATCGTACAGATATCTTTTCTAAATCGTTTTGCAGTTACTTCTCATCTTCTGATGTTTTTACTAGACAATAAACCATAGCATCTTCTGCTCATTATCTTTGACTGCTACTCAGATTATCTCAAACATCATTTAAATAGATAAAGAGCAACAAGGGCTTACAACGCTACCTTGGGAAACATCAGAAATCACTTATGTTTTACTCGGTGAGTTTCCGTCTGTTACTATGAAATGTGGGCTCGGGCAGAAAAATCACGAATCCAGTCGCATAACTGAGACAATATTCTATAAACAAGCAATTTGATTACCAACCACTTGTGAGGTACGTTGTTAAAAGCCTTCTGGAAATCTAGAAAAAACGGACAAATGTAGAAATACGGACAAATTTGAAATCCTTTGTCCCCAGCACTTAACACTTCGCGTGAGTAAAGAGCGATGTTTTCTAAATCAGTGTTGACTGTGCATCAAATGGTTCAAATGGCTCTGAGCACTATGGGACTTAACATCTGTGGTCATCAGTCCCCTAGAACTTAGAACTACTTAAACCTAACTAACCTAAGGACATCACACACATCCATGCCCGAGGCAGGATTCGAACCTGCGACCGTAGCGGTCACGCGGTTCCAGAATGAAGCGCCTAGAACCGCACGGCCACACCGGCCGGTACGACTGTGCATCAATAGACCGTTATCTTCAAGGTAATACATAATGTTCGAATACAATATATGTTCCACAATCCTGCCGTATATCGACGTTAATGATATGGCGTTTAATTTAGTAGAATACTCCTATTGCCTTTCTTGAATATTGGTGTGACCTGTGCAGCTTCTCAGTCTTTGGGTGTGGAACTTCCGTAGAGCAAGCGTTTGTATATGATTGTTAAGTATGGAGCTACTGCGTCAGCGTTGTCTGAAAGGAACTTAATTGGTATATAATTTAGATCGGAGGAGTTGTTTTTATTAAGTGATTTGAGTTGCTTCACTACTCAGTGGGTGACTGCTTTTCTTGAAACAACTCACAGCGAAAATTTCCTTCAACGTTTGACAGAACCGACTTAAAACCTAAATCTGGATGGTTGAAAGGGGATATAACTCCACTACTCCCCCATACGAATCTATTTCCAACAGCCACTACAGCGCGCGTGGTTATATAAATCGGCTAGTACGAGCTCATTGCCTTAATCACATCGTCACCTCGTTTTTTAGTGTTCATTTCATCCGTGCATATACCATAATTCAAATTTATCAGTTCCAACGGTGACTTTTTAGTGTTCGTTTCATCCGTTTATATACCATAGGTCAAATTTATCAGTTCCAACGGTGACATCGTAAAGATTTGCTGTTTGAGCCAAGGTGTTATCATTTTGTATAAAACTCAGGACTTAAATTCCGTGCTGCAGAAACGAATACGAAAAATATGTCATCCAATAACGCGCGCCTGCTGAATGAAGGACGGATAGTAATGATGGTAAATGTGACAGTTAACACATCTGTGTCGAAAGGAGTCGCGTGGGAACAATGCTAAATGCAAAGCGGAAGGTCAAATGAACTTTATGTGGACATACGATCCGCACTGATGGCATTAAACTTTCACGTTTACTGAACAACAATAGTGAGTAAAAATTCGCGACACGGGAGACATTTCCTTCGTTCGATGCAGGGAATAGTTTTAGAAGACTAACGAGGTGCTTAGAAATTTGATAATTACCATAATTAATAAAACTATTACCTGACATTGTAAAATCGGAAGACATGCGGTCTGCTATGTTGAAATGTGTGGATAAAAGTCCCAAGTCAGGATCGCAAAAATTCCTTTATTGAGTACTAGTTTCAGTTCATTGATGAGCCGTCTTCGCACCAAAAAAAAAAATATTACTTAATTCAGCGCGTTATCGGCCTTGAGGCACTACACATTGTCGTAATCTATTGAGATGAATCGCTCTTGTTGTCATGTACGCACTAAAGTAGGACGTCATAGTTTCAGAGTTTACAACGTTAGCCATACAAATCCCCAGTGGTGATGAACGCTCTAAATTACGTAACCATGACGACATACTTTAGTGCGTACATGTGAACAAAGCGTTTCAGCTCAACATATAATGACACACTTGTAGGGAAGCAGCATACTCACGCATTATAAAATTCACATCAGTCTTTCCATTGTGTGCCAGCCTAGTGAAGAAAGCACACCATAGCAACTTCCCCTCCTCTACCCTTGTGAATGGAAGTGTGGAACGCCAACCAAAGCGGCTACAACCACGTGTGTAAAAATGAAATTGTCATAATTTGTGAAATTTTCTTTCAGGTTTAGAAAAGACTGCTAAGATAAAATTATCTGTTTATGTATCATGAACAACTGTGTTATTTTCTTTGAATTTGTGTATGTAAAAATATTTACAAACAATTTAATGGATTTAAGGTTTTCGTAATTTTACATATTTTTATGTGTTTGTCTGTCTAAGGCAATATGTATGCCAAAGTGTTTCATTGATTTTGCTTAAATTTCGAGTGATAATGTTGCTTAAGAGGCAGTGAACATGCCAGCAATTTAAATAATTCAAGTAGGTAATAAGTTTTCTTTTAATATTTCTAAATGTTTACATTTCAATTTTAATTTTCATAGGGAGTTAAGCTGTAATCTTGCTTCCCTTTTTGTAATTAATTTTTTTCATTTACATTCAAAAAAATTAAGTAGATGGTGATGTAGGGAAGCAGCTTACTCACGCCGTATAAAATTCACATCAGTCTTTCCATTGTGTGCCAGCCCAGTCCGCTGTAACTAGCTCCGACGTCATAAATATTTCGCAATACTTTAAAATGAAGTAAATAACTTGAAACGTTTCTAGCATGTCAGGAGTTATACAAAATCAATATGTGTTGGATATCAGTTCAATAACTTTAACCATTTTCGAAATTTGGATGTTTTTCTGTAAAAATCATTGGCGCAACAGATATAAGCTAGAAACTTAAAAATTTATATTTAGATTCCTTTTTCATAATAATTTAGTAGAAACAGTATTCTGGATCTCACAAATTAAAATTTTAGTTGAAATTCATGATTTTCTGGTTTTTGTCTTAGAAATTAAGGAAGCAAGATAGCTTAAGTAGGCGAATAAATAAAGCTAGGATGTTTAAATTTAAGTAGAAGGGAGATCCGCTATAATCATAAAAATGTGAGAAGTTTCAACAGAATAACTATAAAACTATAGCTATAGCATATCTCCAAAGAGCAAGTTCAGAGCTCGTCTACTGCGTGTAGTGTAATTAAATTAATTCTCCCGCCCAAAATATTTGACTTAGCCACGTCAGACTTTTATTATAATTACTTACTTGTGTGCTGATTGCACAATTAAATTGAAAGATTCACCGGCCATCAGCAAAGGAAGCAATGATTTATTCGATAACTTAAAGTGGTGCATTACTAGCCCAGCGGCTAGTCGAGAGAGCAGATTTGGTCAGGCGTTCCCTTAGCTGTCCGCACCGCGGCTTTATATGTAAGAACGCTGCACGAGAAGGGAAGGCCCCATTTCTCTCCAGATGCCGATTAGCGCACCGCCTGTGCCGGGAGTCGCGTCCCGTCTGTATTGTTGATCTAAACAGCCTTTGATACAGTAATAAGTAACTCGTGATACGGGTAACCATGAAATCGTTTTCGAGTGAAGTGTTAATTCTGGGATGACTTTAATGATCTACCTTCAGTTTGCGTATGTCGTATTTTCACGTGCCGCCACAGGACAGACATTCTACCATTATTTAGCGTGGCGTTTGATGAACATTATCATCAAATTATGGCGAGCATTCACTTAAACATTTAATTTGAACAATTATAGTGGCATCAGCGCATTAGACTCTGAACTGCTTTGGTAGTTCGATTGTGTGGATTCTTTTTGGTCTGTGACTTTCAGAATATAGTGAACATTTTAGAGAGAATGGATTTTGATTATGAATCCCAGACACTCTCCTAATTCCTCAGAGCTATAAGCTGTAGCTATAAATGTATTTCTCAGATGAAGTGGGCACTAGGAATTCTAATTGCAGGCTTCATGTTTTGCTAATCACTTTCTGGTTGCCAATATTGTAGTTAGAGAGCCAGTGTTGAGAACGGCAAACAGCATAAATACAATACCTTTATTCTATTATTCCACCCGCCGCCCCACACACTGATGAACCAAAACATTATGGCCAACATCTTAATAGCTTGTTTGTCTATTTTTTGGAACTTAATACATCGCTCATTCTATGTATCAGGGATCCGACAGTTTGTTGGTAGTTTTGTGTAGGTATGTGGCATTAAATGTCTACGCACAGGTCATGTAATTCGCGTAATAACTGGCCGCTGATTTGCGTAAGGGGTGATGGCGTCCGATAGCGACACAGATGGGTTCCATAGGATTTTCATCAGGCGAATTTGGACACAGAGATATCAATGTGACTTTACGATAATGCCCCTCAAACCACTGTAGCACGATTTGGCTCCGAGACACGGACAATTATACTGCTAAAGGATGAAATCGTCTTCGGGGAAGACATATGGCACGAAGGAATGCTGGTGGTTCGCTGTGGTCAGAGCGTCTTCGATTACTACCACAGGTCCCAGACAGCGCAGGAGAATGTCTTCCACAGCACAATACTGCTAACACCAGCCTGCGTGCGTGGCGCGCTGAACGTTTTGGGACGCTGTTCACTTCGATGACGGGTTTGTGGAGACGATCAGCGACCTGTTCTTCGAAGAGCCGTCACATTTCCATCGATCGACTGTCAAATGCAGATGGTCCCGTGCCCACTGCAATAGTACACTACCGGCCATTAAAATTGCTGTACCACGAAGATGACGTGCTACAGACGCGAAATTTAACCGACAGGAAGAAGATGCTGTGATATGCAAATGATTAGCTTTTCAGAGCATTCACACAAAGTTGGCGCCGGTGGCGACACCTACAACGTGCTGACATGAGGAAAAAATGGCTCAAATGGCTCTGAGCACTGTGGGACTCAACTGCTGAGGTCAGTAGTCCCCTAGAACTTAGAACTAGTTAAACCTAACTAACCCAAGGACATCACACACATCCATGCCCGAGGCAGGACTCGAACCTACTCGAACCTGCAACTGTAGCGGTCTTGCGGTTCCAGACTGCAGCGCCAGAACCGCGCGGCCACTTCGGCCGGCTGACATGAGGAAAGTTTCCAACCGATTTCTCATACACAAACAGCAGTTGACCGGAGTTGCCTGGTGAAACGTGGTTGTGATGCCCCGTATGAGGAGGAGAAATGCGTACAATCACGTTTCCGACTTTGATACAGGTCGGATTGTAGCCTACCGCTATTGCGGTTTGTCGTATCGCGACATTGCTGCTCGCGTTGGTCGAGATCCAATGACTGTTAGCAGAATATGGAATCGGTGGGTTCAGGAGGGTAATACGGAACGCCGTGCTGGATCCCAACGGCCTCGTATCACTAGCAGTCGAGATGGCAGGCATCTTATCTGCATGGCTGTAACGGATCGTGCAGCCACGTTTCGATTCCTGAGTCAACAGATGGGTACGTTTGCAAGACAACAACCATCTGCACGAACTGTTCGACAACGTTTGCAGCAGCATGGACTATCAGCTCGGATATCAGTTCGGAGACCATGGCTGCGGTTACCCTTGACGCTGCATCAAAGACAGGAGCGCCTGCGATGGTGTACTCAACGACGAACCTGGATGCACGAATGGGAAAACGTCATTTTTTCGGATGAATCCAGGTTCTGTTTACAGCATCGAGATGGTCGCATCCGTGTTTGGCGACATCACGGTGAACGCATATTGGAAGCGTGTATTCGTCATCGCCGTACTGGCGTATCACCTGGCTTGATGGTATGGGGTGCCATTGGTTACACGTCTCGGTCACCTCTTGTTCGCATTGACGGCACTTTGAACAGTGCTCGTTACATTTCAGATGTGTTACGACCCGCCGCGCGGGATTAGCCGAGCGGTCTGGGGCGCTGCAGTCATGGACTGTGTGGCTGGTCCCGGCGGATGTTCGAGTCCTCCCTCGGGCGTGGGTGTGTGTGTGTTTGTCCTTAGGAAAATTTAGCTTAAGTTGTGTGTAAGCTTTGTTACGACCCATGGCTCTACCCTGCATTCGATCCCTGCGAAACCCTACATTTCAGCAGGATAATGCACGACCGCATGTTGCAGGTCATTTACGTGCCTTTCTGGATACAGAAACTGTTCGACTGCTGCCCTGGCCAGCACGTTCTCCAGATCTCTCATTAACTGAAAACGTCTGGTCAATGGTGGCCTAGCAACTGGCTCGTCACAGTACACCAGTCACTACTCTTGATGAACTGTGGTATCGTGTTGAAGCTGCATGGGCAGCTGTACCTGTACACGCCATCCAAGCTCTGTTTGACTCAATGCCCAGGTGTATCAAGGCCGATATTACGGCCAGAGGTGGTTGTTCTGGGCACTGATTTCTCAGGATCTATGCACCCAAATTGTGTGAAAATGTAATCACATGTCAGTTTTAGTACAATATATTTGTCCAATGAATACCCGTTTATCATCTGCATTTCTTCTTGGTGTAGCAATTTTAATGGCCAGTAGTGTAATTGACGACGTCATTGGGTCAACATATGAACACGTACGTGTGGTATGCTGCGGATCTCCACGTTCAACAATAGACGCTGAGGTCCGAAACACTTGTGCGTGCACCAGAATTGTGCTCTTTCCGTAGGGATGCCATAGATCACCATCTATCGTATTTTACAAAGCAGATAAGTCTCCGAACTCCACGGTCTGAGAAGAGTCGTGGACGTCTAACCATTTAGCACCTAGTGGTACTGTACTGTCCTGACTCTTCCCGTAGATGCTCACGACAGTGGCAATTGAACATTCAACAAGCTTCGCCGTTTCCTAGATACTCGTCCACAGGGTCTGCGTAATAATAATCAGTCCTTTGTCAAAGTCGCTTATCGCAGTGGATTTCCACATTTGCATCCCGTGTCTTCGGTAGGATGATTCCCGTCTCTAATGCGCTTACGTACTTTTCATAGCGCTTCACTGGTTCACAACGTCCCCAGACGCCATCCGACGTCGCGATGAGCAGTGATCATAATGTCTTTGCTTAGGTAATACCTGGTGGCTGATAACATACTGAATTAAGTAATAATTTTTATTGCTCTGAAGACAGCTCATCAATGAGCAGAAACCAGTGATCAGTGAAAGAATTTTAGCGATCTTGACCTAGAATTTTTAACCACACATCCTATCACCCAAAGAAACTATAAAAATGGATGTACATAAGCATGTATGTTTCACACCTCTTCCTTAACCACTGGACTGATTTCGACCAAACTTGGAGCACTTGTTACTTACAGTCTGGAAAGCGCCGCGCGGGGTAGCCGCGCGCTTTAAGGCGCCTTGTCACGGTCCGTGCGACTTCCCCCACTGGAAGTTCGAGTCCTCCCTCGGGCATGGGTGCGTGTGTTGTCCAGAGCGTAAGTTAGTTTAAGTTAGATTAAGTAGTGTGTAGGCTTATGGACCGATGACCTCAGTAGTTTGGTCCCATAAGACCTTAACACACATTTTTCTTTTTGTCTGGAAAGAAGCGCTATGGGGGTAAGAACCACACACCTGTGTAAGGGGTGGGGGTGGTGGTGAAAAATCAGTGCAGCCCATCACGCCGAAGAGCCATAATTTAGTTGTCCAGCATTTGAAAATGAGTGCAGTTACAAACTTTCAATAAACCATACACATAATTTCAAACCTTTACGGATATTCTTCTCGCTGCCGACGCCCACAAAATTATAAAAGGAGAAAAGTTTATCGCTTCCTACATTTTCGCTGATCGTGTAGTAAAATTGGCGCATGAAGCATCACTTTTTAATTTATTACTTCTTATCTACCGTCTGTATTCGTGACATACTTTGCAGACCGTATTCACGGGATACTACAGAGTGTACCAGGAAGCTACATCATTGTACGTCACTTAGTTTAGGAGATATGTCGTCATAACCATTGAGAAGCGATTACCTCGTTGCTGCTAACTCTATTCGCAATACATTTCTCAGACAGTATCCAGATCTGCCAATGAAGATATCTGCAAAAATAGATAACTGTACTACTCATAGTTTAGGTGAAACGATGTCAAATAGTGTGATGCGGGAAAATGCGGCTTCATATATGACGTTTTAATTTGTTACTTCTCTTCGCAACATATTCCGCAGACAGTATTCACATGTATCACTAGATGTACCTGAAAAATTGTCATCGTGTGGCCCATAGCTTGGGAGATAAAACGTTATAACCACTGAGCTGCGTGAAAATGAAACTGCAGGGCGAAATTCTCTGCTCATTCCTGAATTATGTGTACAAATATGTGTAGAATTTGTTAAATATATATGTGAAATACTCTTGAAATTTGTGTCTGCGGGAAAAGCCACGAGTAGAAAGCTCCTCCTAAACCCCTGGAACTATTTCAGCTAAATTTGGTATACTTTTAGTTACAATCTGGAAAATAATACTTTCGGGGTAGGAATCAACAATCACCTACTGGAGTGAGAGTGGTAACGTGGAGAGAGAAGGGGAGGGGGCGATGGAGAAACAACAAGGAGGAAGGAGAGGATAGGCAGAGATAGGAGGGGATGGACAAGGATAGGAAGACGGATATGGACAGCGAGAGGGGTAGAGGAGAAGATGTGTAGAGAAAGAAAAGAGGAGGAAATCGAAAGAAACAGGGGAAGGAATAGAAGATCAGAGAAAGGAGGTAGGAGACAGTGAGAGGGTGGGAAGTGTGGGTGGGAGAGGTGGGCAGAGGAGATGGACAGAGGGGAGGGGAAGAAAGAGATGAACAGAGAGAGGGGGGAAGTGGGCTAATAGAAGACTGTAATAAATACATCAATGGACAACGCCGGATACTCAATAATTAATAAATCACTCTCCTTATTTTATAAATTTATTTGTACAGTTCTGAGCATGAGTTTTTGAGCATGAGTTGCTATTACAAATCATATCCATTGGTCTTACCCACAGTTTTTCAGCCTGTTATTGTCAACGTGTTCTTCAGTTCTAATACTGGTTCGATCCAGCTCTCCACGCTGGTCTATTCTGTACGACTTCCTTCATATCTTTGAAACTATTGCAATCTACCTCAGCTTCAACCTGCTTACTGTAGTCACGCCTAGGTGTCCCTCTACAATTTTTACCGCCCACACCTTCCAACATTAGCAAACTGATTATACCTTGATGCCTGTCACCAATCCCTTCTTTTGATCAAGTTGTAAGATCAATTTCTTTTCTCTCAGATACGATTCAGTACCTGTTCATCAATTATCCGAGCTCCCCACAGTCTCATCACTATTATCCAGTAGCACCACACACACCCTGTATTTCTTTCGTATGTACAGCATAGAACTGTCCAACATTATTGTTGTGAGACGGCACTGGCGATTTATATGGGTATAAGAAACAACCAGGCACTTTTTTTTTAAAATTTCTGTACCGTTAACTTGGTTTGAAGCCACAGCAAGCACATCATTAGATAGGGGTGTTATAAAATACTATGTGGACCATTCTTGAAACTAGACACTGTGGTCGTGGCGGTATCAGAAATAACGGATAATTGATTACTGGTACCCAAAAGTTCATCAAACGAAAAGGTTTTAGGATACATGCATTGCTTTGCCTCGTGGTATCCGTCAGAAATTTATTCTGATGATGCATATTTTACAGGTTACGTACACAGTACACCTTATTTAACTGCACTCTGTTTCACAATCACTTACAGTAAGTAAACACTGAACATAGGTGCAAAAAAAAAAAAAACGTTATGCCACATACTACAATTTACCATATCGTGATCTTTAACCTGAGATGCATTGCATTACAGTATAAACATTTAAAAGCACAGATTATGGATGTACGGGAACACTGTAAGCTGTAGGGGCGTTCACACGTTGGCAACATACATCTAATACAAATCAGAAAGGTACACAAATGATAAACAGATACAGTGAAATATTTTTGTTTGTAGGCCGTGCCAATGCAATTAATTAAGACGGAAATGTTATAAGTAAACAAAGTGACGTACTTGTTATACGTATAAGTGAATAAGAATTTATTTCGTTGTGTGAATATATCTTACTAGAGTCTTTTTAAAAGTGTTTGGGTACCAGAATATCTTGGAAATTGCGGAAGAAAAAGTTCTGTGATGATTGTTTTCATTTAGTATTTTCTGAAGCTGAAATGGTGTCTACACGTTTTATCATAAATACATATCCTCTATAATGTCGTCATCATGCTCTTGCTTGCTGACTATTTCTAGCTCACATATAAACTCTGAGCTCATTCTGTTCCTATACCAAACTGCTGTCTCTGTCTTCACTGTTCTTCACTTCTATGCAGATAGCACATTAAGGACTACTGCGCACTTGAACTGTCTCTAACACTTATCGTTACGACTCTGCTTTCATAATAAGTAATCGGCCCACAGCACAAAATGATAAACAATCTTCCTTGTAATTGCACGCCTTCTGTGCCAAAAGCAGAGTGTTACAAGGCTAACCAAACGGGAAAAAACGGTTAAAGCCTTACGGGCTACAAAAATAAAAGGAATAGTAACTCGATAGCTAACTGGTGTAGATGCTTTAAATAGAAGTTATTTGATCACGATTCTTGAAGACCATCTACAAGAACAGTTAACATTTTCAAATCTCCCTTTATAGATCAAATAATAACGAAACGGTGAGACGGCATCCACATATTTAACCGTGGTAGCAGGTCTTTCTGATTCCAGAAATACCTCCTATCGTAATTAAATATGTGGTATGCCGCCTCTTCGTTTCGTTATTATTTTATCTGTAAAGTGAGGCTTCAAATCTGTTAATTGTTGCTGCAGTTTATCTTTAAAAGCCGTAATAAATAACTTCTATTTTTGTTTAACCGCAACAATGAAGCTGAGTTATACTGCATTTAGAAAATTACGAATTACATTTTCTGATTGAAGAATGACGTAAAGATTGAAATAGGCCAGCGTAGAACATATAGTAGTAGTAATATAGACTGCGGGAGATATGCCTTAGTGTTGTATTAGTTAAGGCTTTCACTGACATTATATAGTAAAAATCTTTACTGTTCACAAAAATATTATAATTGCCAACGTTAATCCAGACTAAGTCTCCAGTAGAGCTTTTAGCTAAAATTTAGTAAGAAAATGTTTAGAAACTGTACTGCACAGCTTCTCTGCTGTTCTGAAATTGAAACAATTTAAATCGTTGCAGCTTGTGCGCCTTGTGCACGGTTAGTTTAAACTCGTACAGTATTTACCGCATAAATGCGGCGGGTGCAGCTCGTCATCGATGGTGGTTTAACACGTAGAAATACTAAATGCTGAAAACTCTTAACGAATTTTACGTGAAAGGGTATTTACAATGCTTCAATATTTCCAGCAAATGCTCCATAATCATAAATTGAAATATTTAACAGATTTAGATGCACGGGCACACACACAGACACACACACACACACACACACACACACACACACACACACACACACACACACACACACGTAATTACTCAAACAGATACAATTCGACCATTGACATCGAAAGCACACAGAAGAGAGAGCGAAATCTGTTATGGCACTCTTTCTTTAATAACGAAAAATAAACATGACCTCAAATATTATTATAATGTAACTCTAAAACACATATTTTAACACACAATTTTTCATTGATGATTGCATTAATTACAAAAATAATATTACATTTTCAGCACACAATGATTCTTAGTGTTTTGTGAATGTTTGTTAGAAAAAAGGTTTACGTTATTGCCTATTATCATAGTTCATAAGGGAATGTTATGCCACCCCCTAGAATGTTACGAGCACACTTATTCAAAGTTTGTATCATGCAACAACACTCAGTCTTGTTTATCGCTTCAATTTAAAGTTAATTTTTTATGCACAGTTGATAAGTTCGTTGCACACCTTCGTTGTAAGACTTTGCTCAAACGGTCATAAGATGTGAGTACACACATAACAAAAAACACTGTATACAGAATTACATTAATGAGCAAATATATAACTGCTTTCTGTCACAAGTACTTTAACACATATTGTGCTATTTTCGGATCGACACATCATTTGGGATGGTCCGCATTGTTCAGTCCTTGGAAGAGTTAACTTCAGCTCCCCCATCCCGGGAAAAGTCACTGGCAAACCGACGAAAACCAGGACGGAGCCTTGGACTATCCACTTTTCACTTTCACTTTAAAATGTTTATGATACACGTGTTAAACGACATTTATAAGATACAATGTTGGTTTTGTTTGAAATCTTTCCGTAGTGAAATTCGAGCTACTGTTAATGTTTCCCTTCATGTCACGTCTACATCTATATCTACGTGATTACTCTGCTAATCACAATAAAGTGCCTGGCACTTTCCAAAAGTTTGTGCTACACTGTCAGGTTTCTGTCAGTTTTTCATATAATGTTTCAAAATTACGAAAACGCTTTTTACAGGCGAACTTACAGAATTCTGGATTACACGCGTGTGGCCTCATTAAGTTAATTTATGTGAAATGGATAAACGTATTTGGATGTAAGTCGTATCTTCTGACGGCCGCCGAAGAAGTCGCCCGCCATCGCCACGCGTCGCATCACTAACACGCCGCTGTCACGAAGGCAGCGCCCGGTTCGAACAGGAGTCGGGCGTCGATCCCGCGGCCTCCAGCGCTGCGTGTGGGTGGCTGCAAGCACCTCTGTCCGTCTCCACCTGCGCCTCCTCATCTTGGATTGTTCACCTTGGCTGGACAACCCCCCAGCTGTTACTTGAAATAAATTCACAGCAGCGTTACAGGTCTGTTTATTAGCTGAGGGTTTTGCTGCGGGGAGAACGCACGAAATGACTAGGTTCTTATTGTTAAGTGCAGAGTTAATTCTATAGAGATTTGTCACTTCATTGTGTAGGAACACTCTTGTCACACTGCCTAACCAGTTTGTCACAGAGTTTGCATGCGCCTTTTGATTGTGAACAGCCACGATTATGTCACTAATAAGCACTTGGCAAGTGTCTGTCTATTTATCGGTGACTGACCGTTGATACACGCCATTGTACTAGGGTTGCCAAGTAAATAATGCACCGCATTTTGTTCCTTCAACAATTCTTTATCGAATATAATGAAAATTACACAAACGAAAGAGTGGTGTTTTATCTACGCACCCTACTCTTCCACGTAATCTCCATACCGTTCCATGGCCTTCCTCCAACGCGAAACAAGGGCGTGAATGCACCGTCGGTACCAGTCCCTGCCCAGGTGGTGGAGCCAGTGCCTCACTGTGTGAATCACCTCCTCATCGTCCTCAAAATATCTTCCACAAATGGTATCCTTTAATGGCCCAGACAAGTGGAAGTTCGAGAGGGCTAGGTCAGGGCTGTAGAGTGGATGGAGTAACACTGTCCAACCCTGTCTAGCGATGTGTTCAGCAGTCCTCAGACTTGTGTGGGGCCGAGCATTATCTTGTTGCAGCAAAACATCTCCTGGATTGCTGTGGCGCCGAAGTCCCAGAAGCGCGTCTTGTGTTTGTTAATGTGTTAACATATGCTTCAGAATTAATGGTACCGTCTCTTGGTATCACATCAATGGGAATCACATCTTCACAGTCCCAGAAAACGGTGATCATGACCTTACCGGCGCAAGCAGTTCCTCTGAATTTTTTTCTTCTGTGCGGAGTGGTAATGACACCGTTCCATCTACTGCCGTTTTGTTTCGGGCTCAAAAAGGGGAAGCCAGGTTTCATCACCTGCCACAATCCGGGATAAGAAGGTCTCCCCGTCAGCTTCAAACCGTAGTAACCAATCAAGACTAATGTTTTTTTTTCTGTGTGATTTGTGATCCACCGCAAGACACAGTGGGACCCAACATGCACACACTTTTGAATATCCGAAATTGCGGATAATTGCATCGACACTTTGCTGATTGAATGATGCAGTGCCATCTGCCGAGTCGTAACGCGTTTGCCCTCGCGGATGACATCAATCCGCTGCAACATGTCAGGTGTGACAGCCGTGGATGGTCTCCCTGACCGCTGCAAATCGTGGAGCTCCGCCGAACCGCCTTCTGATGACCTCACCCTCCGTGTCCAGCGACTAGCTGTAGCCGGCCGCGGTGGCCGTGCGGTTCTAGGCGCTCAGTCCGGAGCCGCGCGACTGCTACGGTCGCAGGTTCGAATCCTGCCTCGGGCATGGATGTGTGTGATGTCCTTAGGTTAGTTATGTTTAAGTAGTTCTAAGTTCTGACCACAGATGTTAAGTCCCATAGTGCTCAGAACTATTTTTGACTAGCTGTACTTCTGTCGACAGCAGATGCTCAATAGACTTAGCACACGAGTTTATGAATATTCCGCACAGTTTCTTTCTCTGCAGTGAAAAACTCAGTGACGACACGTTGCTTGTAACTTACATCACCTACAGACGCCATTTTGAAAGTGCCCTGCAGCTACACTGTCTGTCGGAGGTGACGAAAACTTGCCGCGTTCACTCCGGAGACTTCATACAATACATACGTAACGTTTCGCATATGTAGCAATGTTTTCGGCTGAGAAAAGAATGTTGTACATTACTTTTTGGGCGACCCTCGTAATAGCATTCGTCGCGGTGACTGTTTGCGTGTGCTGTATTTAGCATCCGTCGTGCGTGCGAAAGTCAAATTGCTGCTCGAGCACAACTATTATCCACCCTAAAAGCATTGACTGTGGTATCTTGTCCTCGATGCCACTGACCATACACTCAGGTTGTATCTGTTTCAAAGTTAGTTCACACTTTTCAAAGTCCACACTTCTTAAACGAATGTTACGCCTCAGCGTTATTGTTCGAGGTGGTCTGTTGCGTACATAACGTTCTATATCGCACATCTACTTTATCACCGTTCATAAACAGTCACAATTTTGTTACTCCGTCGTTTTAGAGCTTATTCACGAAGCCATAATAATACATATTACATTTTCAGTTATACATGCGTACATACAGACTTTACTTGCGTTGACCTTATCACATATATCCATATTCTGAGTATGACTACATTATATAAGTATGTGTGATGGTTGTACAGCCTTCCATGTCGAATTTTTGTCTCAGAGGAATCATTATGATCTTCTGGGCAGATTCTAGCCTTACTTTACAATAGCATTTATATTCTATCTAAAATCTGAGATCTCGCCTTGTAATTTCATTTCTCATCTACTTAGAACCGCAGTACATGTTCTCTCCAGAGAAACAGCGCGCACCTATCGGTTCTAAAATTTTGGAAAAAGCAGTTCTAACAAATGCTTCAAGTTAGAAGCAGGCATGCCATGAAGGCATGAGATCGACTCTAAAAAAACTATTAGTGCGTCATGCAGGCATTGAGAGCACACAGGAAGGCTTCTGGTGCCTCAAAACTCTGTTTATATTAGTTTATGAATTCCTACTGTACTATCTCGTATGACACTGATATCACATTTCACTATGTGATCAAAAGTATCCGGACACTCCCAAAAACATACGTTTTTCATATTAGGTGCGTTGTGGTGCCACCTACTGCCATCGACCTCAGTAGTCATTAGACATAGTGACAGAGCAGAATGTAGCGCTCCGCGGAACTCACGGACTTCGAACGTGGTCAGGTGATTCGGTGTCACTTGTGTCATACGTCTGTAAGAGAGATTTCTGCACTCCTAAACACCCCTAGGTCCACTGTTTCCGATGTGATAGTGAAGTGGAAACGTGAAGTGTGACGTACAGCACAAAAGCCTACAAGCCGCCATCGTGTGTTGACTGACAGAGACCGACGACAGCTGGAGAGGTTCGTAATAGGCAGACATCTATCCAGACCATCGCATAGGAACTTGAAACTGTATCAGAATCCACTGCAAGTACTATGACTGTTAGGCGGGAGGTGAGGAAACTTGGTGGCCGAGCGGTTCTAGGCGCTTCAGTCTGGAACCGCGCGACCGCTATGGTCTCAGGTTCGAATCCTGCCTCGAGCATGGATGTGTGTGATGTCCTTAGGTTAGTTAGATTTACGTAGTTCTAAGTTCTAAGGGACTGATGACCTCAGAAGTTAAGTCCCATGGTGCTCAGAGCCATTTGAAGCATTTTTTAGAAGACTTGGATTTCATACTCGAGCGGCTGCTCATAAGCCACACTTCACGTCGGTAAAGTCAAAACGACGCCTCGCTTGGTGTAAGGAGCGTAAAAATTGGACGGTTGAACAGTTGAAAAGCGTTGTGTGGTATGGCGAATCACAGTACACAATGTGGCGATCCGATGGCAGTGTGTGGGTACGGCAAATGCCCGATGCACGGCATCTGGCAGCGCTCTTAGCGCCATCAGTAAAATTCTGAGGCGGTAGTGTTATGGTGTGGTCTGTTTTTCATGGAGGGTGCTTGCACCCCTTGTTGTTTTGCATGGCACTATCACAACACAGGCCTACACTTATGTCTGAAGCACCTTCTTGCTTCCCACTGTTGAAGAGCAATTCGTGGATGGCGATTGCATCTTTCAACGTGATCGAGCACCTGTTCATAATGCACAGCCTGTGACGAAGTAGTTACACGACGATAACATCCCTGTAATGGACTAGTCTGCGCCGGCCGGAGTGGCCGTGCGGTTATAGGCGCTACAGTCTGGAACCGCGTGACCGCTACGGTCGCAGGTTCGAATCCTGCCTCGGGCATGGATGTGTGTGATGTCCTTAGGTTAGTTAGGTTTAAGTAGTTCTAAGTTCTAGGGGACCGATGACCACAGTAGTTAAGTCCCATAGTGTTCAGAGCCATTTTTTTTTTACTAGCCTGCAAAGAGTCCTGACCTGAATCCTACAGAACACCTTTGGGATGTATTGGAACGCCGACTTTGTGCCAGGCCTCACCGACCGACATCAATACCTCTCCTCAGTGCAGCACTCCGTGAAGAATAGGCTGCCATTTCCCAATAAATCTTCCAGCACCTGATTGAACGTATGCCTGGGAGAGTGGAAGCTGTCATCAAGTCTGAGGGTGGGCCAACACCATATTGAATTCCAACATTACCGATGGTGGGCATCACGAACTTGTAAGTCATTTGGAGGAATGTTTCCGTATACTTTTTATCACATAGTGTATTATTAACAAAATTAATCAATTCACTACACATTTAGCAAAAACGCTACAAGATATAAAATAACTTTTACTTTTTATGCAAGTATCTACTATTATATTACAAAACTTGTGATAATTAAAATACGTAAACATCATAACATTCCATTCCCTGTATAGAATATACTAACAGGTATCTCTTTTAAGCAAAGTTATTTACTGACATTGTTTAGTGAAATAAGTAGTCAAGAGTTTACATACATACTGGACAGAAATACCATACGCATAAGAAATTAAAGACACCTATGACTACTACATACAAATACTAAGCTTCTGTTTACAAACAGTTCTCATTGTACTAATATTTCATGTCTTTGAAAGGACAGAGATATTTTATTTTGCCTGTTTGCACATCAGCTAGCAGGTAGCTGCTACCGTGTGAAATACGATCTATTTTATACGGTTCGGCATAACGTATATTGTCCGGCATAAATTAATTGTCACTTTTTATTTCTCTTGTTAAAGACTAAGGGTGTGTATTCAGTAACACCAAGTATCCTTGTTGCAACTGTGTATTATTCTCATTTATTTGCTTATTATATTTCATTTTTCTACTTTCTTTTGTAACTGCTACCTTTCTTCACCATGGGACGTAGTAAGCAGCATGGCAGGTTTTGTGAGGACATCGAAAAAGTGCAAAGAAGGGCAGCTCGTTTCTTGTTATCGCGCAATAGGGATGAGAGTGTAACTGATATGATATGCGAGTTGGGGTGGCAGTCATTGAAAGAAAGGCGTTTTTCTTTGCGGCGAGATCTATTTACGAAATTTCAATCACCAACTTCCTATTTCGAAGGCGAAAATATTTTGTTAACACCCACCTACGTAAGGCATCATAATAAAATAAGAGAAATCAGAGCTCGGACGGAAAGATTTAGGTGTTCCTTTTTCCCATGCACCATTCGTGAATGCAGTGGTAGAGAAGTAGTATGAAAATTGTTCGATGAACCCTCTACCAGGCACTTAAGTGTGAATTTGAGAGTAACCATGTAGATGTAGATGTAGAGGTACCATCTCTATAGTGTATGTGTAGCCTTCGATTATCCCGTAGTGCTCAGAAACTACACGTACATAATTGGTTAGTAATTGATTGAGATCGTTCTGTTGCTCAGTGATTAAATATTCAGCTTTCTTACTTTTGAGCTAATCCGTTGTAGTTTGGCAGGTAATTCCTGTTCCGCGTCTGAGTAATAATATTCTCGCTCAGATAGTTCACATGCGATATGCAATACCTTCGGCCATTCAAATTTTACTTGGATCTTCTGGCAATATTTACCATGGATTTCTTTTGCCCGAACCATTTCCGCCGGCCGCTATGGCCAAGCGGTTCTAGGCGCTTCAGTTCGGAACCGCGCTGCTGTTACGGTCGCAGATTCGAATCCTGCCTCGGGCATAGATGTGCGTGATGTCCTTAGGTTAGTTAGGTTCAAGTTGTAGTTCTAAGTCTAGAGGAGTGATGACCTCAGATGTTAAGTCCCATAGTGCTTAAAGCCATTTGAACCATTTGAATTTGAACCATTTCCAGAGCTACTCCCCTACCTCTGTCCTCGGGCTTAGTTCCCCAGTTGAGAGGTCAATTTTTTGTTTCCTCTGCTGCAAGAACTCGCAACCAAGTATGCGGTGTACCACAAAATCCTTTACCACGAGAAAAGAACGTGAAATCTCTTTTTATCTTATTTAAATCTCCACCTGTAATTGGTGCTTTATAAGTGGTGACTGGGCGCCAATAGCACCGGTAACTTTACAGTTACTAACTGGAAATATCAGTGCTTTGTTACCTTGGCCTTCCTTTTTGAAGAATTGCGTATCCATAACATTCACTGAGGCTCCGGCGCCAATAATTAAATTTACAAGTAGCTGACACATTTCTGTCTCAACCACTGCTTGTAGCAATGCAGTGTTGGATTTATTGCATTTGTTGTATTCAGTCAAAAAATCGTGTTCTATTCCGACGTCCTCGCTGTAGCTCAACGTGCTAATTCCATTTTCTGCATAACTGCTGGGGCTGTCACGCCGTCCCACTGCCAACAATGGAGTTCGAATTACAGCCGTCTCTAGTTTGTTCGATACTAGGTCCCCGGACGGTTGTCAGCCGTTATCTCCACGATCCGCCCTTGATGATTTTGATTGTACGATGGGGGCAGATTGCTTTATCCTTGTTGTGCAGAAATATTGGTTTCATTTCTTGTTGTATTCTGGTTACTAGGCGGTAGTATTTGCTTTTGTCCCCACTGATCCACTTTGCAATGATTATGTGTTTTCCTACTTTTGGAACTGCCGTTATAATTTGTATTATATCGGTCATCATATCTACGCTTCCTGTTGTACTGGGATTCGCGATTCCCGTTCGGTGACCTGTTGTTGTTATGGTTGTAACCATTTCTTCTACCGTTACCGTTATTGTTACGGTTGAGTGAATTATGCCCCTTTTCATGTCTGGACTCTAGTCACCACTATTTCCGTGACCACTGCATTAAATCGATGGAGTGTAGCACTGACATACCGTGTTCAGGGTCATGTTCTGGTACATTAATTAACTTTTCCTTCACGTTAGACGGCAGCTGTGCCTTCAGCAAGCGAATTACGTCTCTGTTTGAGATACTCTCGTTCCAGTAACGGGCTATATTTATGCACTTTTCAAACTATTTTCTCAAGTTGCCTTGTTTTGGATTCTATGCTTCGGGTCTGTAGACTTGTTTTCTCAGCCTCTCTGCTCACAAGTACAACAGATGTCAGCAGTTTCCATTGTCCAAAAGGCTGTGTCATCCTGTATGTGCGAAATAATAAGTTGTATCTTTTGTCTGTCCGTTCTTTCTTACGGTAAAATATTTGTTTTATGTCTCTTTCATATCACAGAGTGAATTGATCGTTTCTCGTTTGTGAACACTTGGAATTGTCTGTGCTTCTTTAAGCTCTCCTCCAAACTTATACCTGTCGGGTTAGATACTGCTGCCACCATCTGAGTAAGGCGTTCTGGCGTGTTACTAAAATCACCCGCACCGAATGCGTATGGGTACTCAGGTGAGCCAACCACACGATGTACATTTTAGTATATATTGTTTCGTGACACATCTGTATCTATTGATCGTCTACTGGTTATCATTCCTTCATCTTCTTCTGAGATACGCTTTACGATTTCATTCTTCCATATTGGTATCTCAGTCCTCAACTGGTTTTTAAATTGTTCTCTCTCGGTACGAATATCTTCGATATTCCCTCTGTTGCCTGTTGTAGCTTCGCTGTTGACTTCCCGTAACGAATCTTTCACTACAGTTTCAACATGCTCACTTACTTCACTATCCTTCCTTTCTAACAATAAAGTCACCTTTTGTTCTACCTTTTTAGCCTGAGTTGCGAGATCCTGCTCAATGTTCAAGCTAGCATCTGGCTCCAGGTTTGCCATTCTATCAGATAACCTCAACTTTTATTACCGTTTGTGCAGACTAGTAAATTTAAGCTGGCTATTATATTCTTCTGGTTTGAGTGCAGCCTATGATATTCTTCTAGTTTGAGTTCAAATTGTTTATCACATTCTCTAGTTCGAATGGAAGTTGCCTGTTGTACTCTTCTACAAATTGATAGACTTTTTATATTCAAATTGTTATATATTTGGGTCCCACATTTAGTGCAAGTTCATGCCGTGTCTCTATCTGTCAATTTGTTAAGTTATAAAATGAACTTTGAAAACTGTTAATTGTTGTTGTTGTTGTTGTGGTCTTCAGTCCTGAGACTGGTTTGATGCAGCTCTCCATGCTACTCTATCCTGTGCAAGCTTTTTCATCTCCCAGTACCTACTGCAACCTACATCCTTCTGAATCTGCTTAGTGTATTCATCTCTTGGACTCCCTCTACGATTTTTACCCTCCACGCTGCCCTCCAATACTAAATTGGTGATCCCTTGATGCCTCAGAACATGTCCTACCAACCGATCCCTTCTTCTGGTCAAGTTGTGCCACAAACTTCTCTTCTCCCCAATCCTATTCAATACTTCCTCATTTGTTATGTGATCTACCCATCTAATCTTCAGCATTCTTCTGTAGCACCACATTTCAAAAGCTTCTATTCTCTTCTTGTCCAAACTATTTATCGTCCATGTTTCACTTCCATACATGGCTACACTCCATACGAATACTTTCAGAAATGACTTCCTGACACTTAAATCTATACTCAATGTTAACAAATTTCTCTTCTTCAGAAACGCTTTCCTTGCCATTGCCAGCCTACATTTTATATCCTCTCTACTTCGACCATCATCAGTTATTTTGCTCCCCAAATAGTAAACTCCTTTACTACCTTAAGTGCCTCATTTCCTAATCTAATTCCCTCAGCATCACCCGACTTAATTAGACTACATTCCATTATCCTTGTTTTGCTTTTGTTGATGTTCATCTTATATCCTCCTTTCAAGACACTGTCCATTCCATTCAACTGCTCTTCCAAGTCCTTTGCTGTCTCTGACAGAATTACAATGTCATCGGCGAACCTCAAAGTTTTTATTTCTTCTCCATGAATTTTAATACCTACTCCGAATTTTTCTTTTGTTTCCTTTACTGCTTGCTCAATATACAGATTGAACAACATCGGGGAGAGGCTACAACCCTGTCTTACTCCCTTCCCAACCACTGCTTCCCTTTCATGTCCCTCGACTCTTATAACTGCCATCTGGTTTCTGTACAAATTGTAAATAGCCTTTCCCTCCCTGTATTTTACCCCTGCCACCTTTAGAATTTGAAAGAGAGTATTCCAGTCAACATTGTCAAAAGCTTTCTCTAAGTCTACAAATGCTAGAAACGTAGGTTTGCCTGTCCTTAATCTTTCTTCTAAGATAAGTCGTAAGGTCAGTATTGCCTCACGTGTTCCAGTGTTTCTACGGAATCCAAACTGATCTTCCCCGAGGTTGGCTTCTACTAGTTTTTCCATTCGTCTGTAAAGAATTCGTGTTAGTATTTTGCAGCTGTGACTTATTAAGCTGATAGTTCGGTAATTTTCACATCTGTCAACACCTGCTTTCTTTGGGATTGGAATTATTATATTCTTCTTGAAGTCTGAGGGTATTTCGCCTGTTTCATACATCTTGCTCACCAGATGGTAGAGTTTTGTCAGGACTGGCTCTCCCACAGCCGTCAGTAGTTCCAATGGAATATTGTCTATTCCGGGGGCCTTGTTTCGACTCAGGTCTTTCAGTGCTCTGTCAAACTCTTCACGCAGTATCATATCTCCCATTTCATCTTCATCTACATCCTCTTCCATTTCCATAATATTGTCCTCAAGTACATCGCCCTTGTATAGACCCTCTATATACTCCTTCCACCTTTCTGCTTTCCCTTCTTTGCTTAGAACTGGGTTTCCATCTGAGGTCTTGATATTCATACAAGTCGTTCTCTTATCTCTTATCTCCAAAGGTCTCTTTAATTTTCCTAAAACTGCGTGTCCGACCGAGACTGTTAATTAATGTTGCATATTGTCTTCTGCGTAGAATAGCAAATGTTTTACTATTCAAAAAATATTATAAGCGCTTACTTTAGTCCAGGCCATGTCTCAAGTTGAGCTTTAAGTCAAAACGCACGCATACACACACACACACACACACACACACACACACACACACACACACTTGATTACTCAAACCATTCACATCGAAAGCGAACAGGAGAGAGAGCGAAATCTGTAATGGCACTCTTTTTTTTTAATAACGAATAATTAACATGACCTCATATTTTATAATGTAATTCAAAGCTACGAGTATATCTTTTTAACATATTGTTTTTTTATTGATCACTACATTACTTTAAAAAATTATGTGACAAATGAAATATATATTACATTTTCTAAACACACTGGTTCTTAGCGTTTTGCGAATATTTCTTAGAAGAAGGTTCAGGTTGTTGTTCATTATTCTTCGTTGGTAAGGGAATGTTATAGTGGCTAACCCAACAGTTGACTCCGGTAGATGCTTTAAATTCGTCTGTAGTGGAGGGATGTGCCACGAAGAAATACGTCGTTAATCTCGTGTGTTTCTGACACAGGCATTATGTCTGATATCACTGTAAATTATTAATACTGTATTAACCCTAAACATAATTGCAGCCACTCTGAGTAATAATAACAGTAATAATAATAACAATAATAAATATAACAATATGGTGCATAACTTATCTGGCGAAATAAAGAAATGTTTTTGCGGAGTTTTGTTGTTTTGCCCATAATTAAGTAGAGTTTGGGCAATAACGAAATAATATGTAAGCTTTCACAACTCTCCGGTTCACATTTTTGTGTAATTGGGAGTTTTCGTGCTTTTCCATTTTTTCGGACAGATGTACAAGCTCCCAAACAGACGTCATAGTTCACAAATTTACTTCCGGACTGAAAATCAGATATTCTTACGCTGTACCCACACAACTTGTGCTAACTGTACACTTCCGTGTTAAATGTTCGCTTGTAGTCACGATTATTTGAGTTCGCCATTCTCTCAATCATAGGATCTGTTCTCGGAGGCCATAGTTCCTTTGCGGCAAACTTTTCCTCATAATTTACTTCTCTGTTCCCAGAATGAGATCGTCAGTCTGCAACCCTAGTGTGCGCTGATACGAAACTTCATGGCAGATTAAAGCTATATGCCGGACCTAGACTCGAACTCGGGACCTTTGCATTTCGCGAGCAAGTGATCTACCGACTGAGATGCCCAAGCACGACTCACGATCAGTGCTCACAGTTTTACCTTCCTCTTAGCATTTAAAACAGGTTGAGATGTTTTCACTGCACACAAAAGCCAATTCCCGCACAGTAAACAACCAACTCCCAATACAAACTCAAGCAGTAATGTCCACCAAAACGATCACTTGAGCAGAATGCAAATGAGGCGCTGAGATCCATGAGGGCCTAAAGACACGCCTCCGTCGAGCCCACATTTAAGATTCTGTCAGAGGAACCAGTGATACAGCTTCTTGGGAATTTTCACGTGTTCACTGTGGGCCTAACAGCACAGATAAACCTGATTCATCATAACATCAACAGATTTCAGAAGTACAGATACATGCTGCAATCTCACAATCTACCGTGATGTGCTTTAGGCTCTAATGATTTTCAACGCCTCCTATAGATTACTGTATGATAAAATCTATAGCTTTATAAACTACAGCACATTCAGAAACCCACAACACAGGTTTACTGTCAGTAAAACTTTAACATATACTGACGTCCGATCGAATTTTACAATACAATGAGCGAATTAGCATATATGAGGAGTGTGCTATCATCTAGTGGATTTATGTCGAGCGAACGGAGATAGAGTCTGCCCAGTGTGGTAACACCTGGTGGCACTGACGTAAACTTCTAGTTGAGTGGGAAGGGCTAACCATGCACGTCGTAAACCGTGCACATTGTTTATCAAACCCGTATATTTTGGCCCGTAAGGCAATTACGTCTCACGAGTTGCGCATGCGCAGAAGCTGCTTAAAACGCGCACAACTGAAGGTGTGCTCGTGACCCTGTTGCCAAGTTTCACGGAGTCTAGGGGAGCAGTGAAAGTACCATATCTTTCAGATTGCAGCATCTGTTTTACATTTAATAGCGTTCATAGAAAAGTAACCAATAAATCAACAATGGGTCGAAAGTTAGGGTGTTCACGTGTTCTTATGCCCTTACACTGCAGCAGCCACTGACAGATTTACACTTTTTCGCTGCATTTGACATGGATCTGTTGGGTTCTAAAATTGAGCAATTTCTCGCTAGCATTAACAGTTTTTATGCAGCAACCCGTTAATGGTATCGTTGTTATGGGTATTTTGTGTCTGTTTTTAGATTTTTGAGATCTCTGAATAATCTTTGTACCTCAGATTTGAAGATGGAACTGTTCGTAAAAGTGAAATGACCACTTCGAGCTTTTCGTAAATAAAGTCCAATTCACACAGGCCCTCACGTTACGTCACGTCAGGACACGACCGCGTTTCGGCACTCTGTATTCACTCTGGCTGTCACGTCACAATGCGTCATGTTAATTTCCTTAGCCCAGTACCGAACGGCGAAAGCATGGTTATGAATTACCATATATAATGTAAAAGTCGGCGTAAATTATCAGTATTGAGGAACTAACAACGATAAAGTTCATTAATGGCAAAAGCAAATTTCACAACGCATGTTCTCGATCAATTAAGTGTCGTAACGTTCTGAGAAACGGATCAACATTTCAAAACATCGATATTTATTTACCAGTGTATATATATATATATATATATATCAGACCATAATACGACTGCGCGTGGCAAAAACTGGTTAACTTACGGTGTGAGCAGAAGACGATACAGCCAAATCTCCCTTTCTAAAAAAACCCTGACGTGGAGTGACGTGACGGTCCGTTGACGGACTGTTCGAGTGGCGCCATGCAATGTTTTGACGTGACGTGACGTGATGGCCAGTGTGAGCTGGCCTTAAAATTGTTGTGATTATCCTTCAAGCTTACAGCCATGCCTCAATAAATTTCAGTTGCCACGTTTTTTTCATTTCTTACTCATCTTCATACCACAAAAATTGGCTTCGATGGGAGCTTTAAGTCTCCACTCATTGTCTGGTTGCTTTTTGTCATCAAAAACACATCTTTCAGAGACAGTTTCGTGCAACTTGAGAATCTGCATATTTCAATAAATCGAGAAGTTTATCATCCAAATCGAACTGCTGCTGTATCGGCAATATCTTTTCCACAGAAAATCCGCTACAACTTGCAAAAAATTTGTTCATTTTTTCTAATGAAGCTTTTGTCTTTATCTTACAGTGTCACATTCCCTGCCATTCTGACGTAAATATTGTCGTCATTTAGGTAAATTTCTGTTTCAGTGACCTCCAGTTTCATGAGGCTATTTAAATCAGATTTAGGACTCAGGTACTCATTTTTGACGAAATTGCAGAGAAAAGATTCCATCATCTTCCGAATGTCTCACACATTATGTACGATTGTGGTGATTTTGACTGACAGTATTAAAATCATTGGTCACAGAGAGGACATAAGTCATGAGGTGTAACAATGCATTACCAAACAGGTTATTAAGACTGTTCAAGATATGTTAGTATTATAGAGGCCCTCAAAAATTATTTTTGTCAAAAATGGCTTCAGGTCATCATATTTCTCTAGCACCATGTCGATACAAGGTTGAAGTGACAGCCAAGTCGTATAAGCTAAAGAAAGTAATTTATGTAGATCAATCTTCAGGTAACCTTAAAACCGCTTTAATGATTCTGTCCGCGTCAGGCTGATATGGAAGTATCCAGGCATCCTGCGACGCAAATCTAAATTAGTAGGTAGTTTGCGGAACGCTTGTGATGCAAGCTGAATTAAATGACATGGGCACCATATAACGACAAGATGTGGAGGTTATTTCTTTAGTAAGGCCTGAACCAAACTGCGTATTCGGATCTTAACGTTCGTTGTATCCGATGTATATCCGAAAACATGAAAGAGTGGGAATTTCATGTTTTGCAAATTCGTCTTGTATTGTCTGAAAGGTGCCTTTACAGTTCCGTCAGTTGTACCGACCATATCAAAATGTCTGCGTTTCTCTTTTTATCACGCTGGTAAAGAATATTATAATTACTACCAACTGTTGTTTCTTTGCCAGATCTGTTGTTTCTTCGATTACAACATTAAAATAGTTGTTCTTTATATCACGAACTTCTCGTATATTGTAGTAATTGTTGCTATTTTGTTGTCATAAATGCACATTTTCTAAACATTTCGACTCCGGACATAAGATTCACATTAGTGCCTCAAAATCATCGACTAATGAAATAGGCAGATGTTTTGCAAGAAATCCGCACAGTTTAATTGCATTTCCAACACCTTATCAGTATGAGTTTGTTTTCTGGTTAAAGATGTTGACGTTCCCACATTTTGATATGACGGTCACCTGTTTGGAGCGTTTAACATTATTTGGTGTCTCAATGGTTCAGGCATTCCTCACACAAGACCACAATCACAATTTTACTACAAGCTTCTGTCTCACTTCTGTCAGCTTTCAGCCAAGACATATAACCAGGATGCTCCAACTAAAAAGTTTTAAATTTTTTCTCCTATTTTTTTCTTTACTGGATGATGATCTTGATGATGCTGAACATTGAAACAAAGGAGGTGCTTGGTCATCATTCTCTTCCATTTTTTGTTGTAATAATTCTCAAACGAATAATCGATAGCTTGTTTTCTCGCTATTGTTCAGTAGTGCAGAATCAAAAAACAAACCAACTCAATAACCACACGAGAAGTTTCTCGACTGGCCAAGAAACAGTGGGAAAACTTCGAGTCGCCTAAGTTTTTGTAGAGTGGTAGCCAACTTCGGCGACCTGACAGCTGTGGCAGTACTACACTCCTGGAAATGGAAAAAAGAACACATTGACACCGGTGTGTCAGACCCACCATACTTGCTCCGGACACGGCGAGAGGGCTGTACAAGCAATGATCACACGCACGGCACAGCGGACACACCAGGAACCGCGGTGTTGGCCGTCGAATGGCGCTAGCTGCGCAGCATTTGTGCACCGCCGCCGCCGTCAGTGTCAGCCAGTTTGCCGTGGCATACGGAGCTCCATCGCAGTCTTTAACACTGGTAGCATGCCGCGACAGCGTGGACGTGAACCGTATGTGCAGTTGACGGACTTTGAGCGAGGGCGTATAGTGGGCATGCGGGAGGCCGGGTGGACGTACCGCCGAATTGCTCAACACGTGGGGCGTGAGGTCTCCACAATACATCGATGTTGTCGCCAGTGGTCGGCGGAAGGTGCACGTGCCCGTCGACCTGGGACCGGACCGCAGCGACGCTCGGATGCACGCCAAGACCGTAGGATCCTACGCAGTGCCGTAGGGGACCGCACCGCCACCTCCCAGCAAATTAGGGACACTGTTGCTCCTGGGGTATCGGCGAGGACCATTCGCAACCGTCTCCATGAAGCTGGGCTACGGTCCCGCACACCGTTAGGCCGTCTTCCGCTCACGCCCCAACATCGTGCAGCCCGCCTCCAGTGGTGTCGCGACAGGCGTGAATGGAGGGACGAATGGAGACGTGTCGTCTTCAGAGATGAGAGTCGCTTCTGCCTTGGTGCCAATGATGGTCGTATGCGTGTTTGGCGCCGTGCAGGTGAGCGCCACAATCAGGACTGCATACGACCGAGGCACACAGGGCCAACACCCGGCATCATGGTGTGGGGAGCGATCTCCTACACTGGCCGTACACCACTGGTGATCGTCGAGGGGACACTGAATAGTGCACGGTACATCCAAACCGTCATCGAACCCATCGTTCTACCATTCCTAGACCGGCAAGGGAACTTGCTGTTCCAACAGGACAATGCACGTCCGCATGTATCCCGTGCCACCAAACGTGCTCTAGAAGGTGTAAGTCAACTACCCTGGCCAGCAAGATCTCCGGATCTGTCCCCCATTGAGCATGTTTGGGACTGGATGAAGCGTCGTGTCACGCGGTCTGCACGTCCAGCACGAACGCTGGTCCAACTGAGGCGCCAGGTGGAAATGGCATGGCAAGCCGTTCCACAGGACTACATCCAGCATCTCTACGATCGTCTCCATGGGAGAATAGCAGCCTGCATTGCTGCGAAAGGTGGATATACACTGTACTAGTGCCGACATTGTGCATGCTCTGTTGCCTGTGTCTATGTGCCTGTGGTTCTGTCAGTGTGATCATGTGATGTATCTGACCCCAGGAATGTGTCAATAAAGTTTCCCCTTCCTGGGACAATGAATTCACGGTGTTCTTATTTCAATTTCCAGGAGTGTAATTGCGTGGAATTACAACAGACTTATTTTAATTTCATGTCCCTTCCTACAAGTAACCGCCACTTACGAAGATGAGAGTCACTATAATTTGCATTCGGATTTTCCCTGCCTCGTGATGACCGGGTGTTGTGTGATGTCCTTAGGTTAGTTAGGTTTAAGTAGTTCTAAGTTCTAGGGGACTGATGACCATAGATGTTAAGTCCTATAGTTAAAAAAATAATAATTTGCATTCACATATCTAAATTAAAAGTAATATTTTTCCCCGTACCAGCCGATGAATACGAGGCTCGCACGGCCGCACGTTATCAGACAGGGGAACAAACATGAAAAGATTTCTCCTCTCGTGTATCGACACCACGCAACAGCATATCTGCTTGTCCTCTGTACTTCACACGCATTGCCACAATCGGTTAACTTTTCGTACCATTGCTGTAGGTATAATAGGAATAAGTTCCGATGTCACCCCTAACAGCGGTAATAATCCTCCTCCGTCCGAACAAGCTTCGCAAGGCCCAATCATACCGACCGACCACCTTGTCATCCTCAGCCCACAGGCGTCACTTGGTGCGGGTATGGAGGGGCATGTGGTCAGCACACCGCCCTCCCGGTCGTTGTCAGTTTTCGTGACTGAAGCCGCTACTTGTCAGTCAAGTGGCTGCTCAATTGGCCTCACAAGAACAACGCAATCTGCTTGCGAACAGCGCTCGGCAGACTTCGGCGATCTGACGGCTTACCAATGCGGCAAGGCCGTTGGCTCTAATACCTGTAATAGCACAATTAATACAGGAGGCTGAAATGAGACGGATTACATATGCTGGAAATCTACTCTATAGGAATCAGCATGGGTTTCGAAAAAGACGATCGTGTGAAACCCGGCTCCCGCTATTCGTCCACGAGACTCAGAGGGCCATAGACACGGGTTCCCAGGTAGATGCCGTGTTTCTTAACTTCCGCAAGGCGTTCGATACGGTTCCCCACAGTCATTTAACGAACAAAGTAAAAGCATATGGACTATCAGACCAATTGTGTGATTGGATTGAAGAGTTCCTAGATAACAGGACGCAGCAAGTCATTCTCAATGGAGAGAGGTCTTCCGAAGAAAGAGTGATTTCAGGTGTGCCGCAGTTGAGTGTCGTAGGACAGTTGCTATTCACAATATACATAAATGACCGTGTGGATAACATCGGAAGTTCACTGAGGCGTCCTGCGGATGATGCTGTGGTATATCGAGCGGTTGTAACAATATAAAATTGTACTGAAATGCAGGAGGATCTGCAACGAATTGACGCATGGTGCATGGAATGTCAATTGAATCTCAATGTAGACAAGTATAATGTGCTGCGAATACATAGAAAGAAGGCTCCTTTATCATTTAGCTACAATATAGAAGGTCAGCAACTGGAAGCAGTTAATTCCATAAATTACCTGGGAGTAGGCATTAGGAGTGATTTAAAATGAAATGATCGTATAAAGTTGATCGTCGGTAAAGCGGATGCCAGACTGAGATTCATTGGAAGAATCCTAAGGAAATGCAATCCGAAAACAAAGGAAGTTGGTTACAGTACACTTGTTCGCCCACTGCTTGAATATTGCTCACCAGTGTAGGATCCGTACCAGATAGGGTTGATAGAAGAGATAGAGAAGATCCAACGGAGAGCAGCGCGCTTCTTTACAGTATCATTTAGTAATCGTGAAAGCGTTACCGAGATGATAGATGAACTCCAGTGGAAGACTTTGCAGGAGAGACGCTCAGTATCTCGGTACGGGCTTTTGTTGAAGTTTCGAGATCATACCTTCACTGAGGAGTCAAGCAGTATATTGCTCCCTCCTACGTATATTTCGTGAATAGACCATGAGGATAAAATCAGAGAGATTAGAGTCCACGCAGAGGCATACCGCAGTTGTTCCACGAACAATACGAGACTGGAATAGAAGGGAGAACCGATAGAGGTACTCAAAGTACCCTCCGCTACACACCGTCAGGTGGCTTGCGGAGTATGGATGTGGATGCAGATGTACATGTACATGTAGATGTAGATAAGCGTTTGATGGACTCTCATTTAACAAATCGGTGAGGCCACAGACTATAGTAATACATTGAGTGCTGCCTGTGGTAAATGATGAGGTTGCCACCTTACGTTTGATTTTGCCCCAATTGTCCCTAAATCTTTAAAAAAAATAACCCTAAACCATATATAATAAAATACTTTCACCCTGAAATGGGACAAAAACCCTAAATATGGAAACACTGCAGAACCGCTAAATATTTTCACTGCTGATATACTGTTCACTGTCTTAAAAACTTTAATTCCCAGACTGTTGTAATCAATGAAGTTTAAGTTACCATTGCCCATCTACAGCCTTCCCTTGTCGCAGTGGTAACACCGGTTCCCGTCAGATCACCGAAGTTAAGCGCTGTCGGGCTGGTCTAGCGCTTAGATGGGTGACCATCCGGTCTGCCGAGCACTGTTGGCAAGCTGGGTGCACTCAGCCCTTGTGAGGCAAACTGAGGAGCTACTTGACTGAGAAGTAGCAGCTCCAGTCCCGTAAACTGACATACGACCGGGAGAGCGGTGTGCTGACCACATGCCCATCCATTTCCTCACCCAGTGACGCCTCTGGGCGGAGGATGACCCGGCGGTCGGTCGGTAACCGTTGGGCCTTCATGGCCTGTTCGGGTGGAGTTTAGTTTGGTGTATCGACAGCCTTCATATAACCGTGGATCAGTTTCCGTTCTATTCTAGTTTAAGAAAAATAATTTTCCTCACCTTGCGCTGTCGGCACTCCGCTATCTTCGTCCATTGATAATATGATCTTTGGATACTAGCTCCGACGAGGACTAGCGCTGGTTGTTAATATGGCTATGTGTCGTCTCGAAATATAAACTATTTAAATGAAAATTTCTTGAACTCAAACTACAACTCAGTACCACTGTGTGGTCACCTGAAATGCTTTATATCTCTTACGAGGAATTTGTAGATGGGTTGCAGTGAATTACTCGTTTTTCATAGACCACACACAATATTTACCGGCGACAATGAGCATCCACGTAGTTTTTATTTCAGTTAATGGAGAATCAGTTTATTCATTGTTTGACTCTCAACGAATATGCTACGTCAATACATACATGAATGTACCTAAACACAGTCCAGTCACTTATCCACCGTCCAAATATACGTCTTCGTCTATATCGACAAATAACAGTGCTCCACCTGCATTTGAGGTTAAACCCAGTCTTCACTACTTTCCTCCACACATTATCAATATTAGTCCAAACAATTCTCGTTCTTTCGCTGTCTCTTTTCTTTTCTTCTTATCTGATTCTCTGCGCCGAGAATTTTAGTACGTACTACTTTTTCCTTTTTCTTCTGGTTCTCTTCTCTTCTCCACCGTACCGCCTCTTCTCCATCGAAAAGTAGAGAAACTGAATATTCTGCCGAGCTATTCAACGGTTCATTGTAACCACTAACACCACTGCACCGTCTCCGACATGCTTTTTATTACAGTGATACAATCTCCGAAAGCATCAGTTCTCTACTTTCTCAGACCTATAAGAGTATTCCTTCAGCACTCTTTCGACACTTTACGGCTCATATATTGCCACGAAATATTGATTCCTGGCACAAATACAAACTGTTCCTCCATTAACAAACCTCTATGTCTCAGTCCATATTTCTACGACTGACACTCCCGGGTTCGATTCCCGGCGGGGTCAGGGATTTTCTCTGCCTCGTGATGACTGGGTGTTGTGTGCTGTCCTTAGGTTAGTTAGGTTTAAGTAGTTCTAAGTTCTAGGGGACTGATGACCATAGATGTTAAGTCCCATAGTGCTCAGAGCCATTCGAACCATTCATTCTACGACTGACTCCACCTTCCAAGTGTCTTCGTGAGCGTCTTTCATTACAGAGATAATTTTTACCCCACTGGGCCATAGAACTAATTTTACAGACGATCTTACAGAGGAAAAGTCACTGAGTTGATGATGGATGATGTGTGACACAAAACAGAGCTTTTTTTAAGGTTTTGAGTTGGAGGGCATCTATAGTTATCTGTAGCGGTCAACCAAGTGTCTCCCTGTCTGTGCGGTATAGAAACAAAAACAAGAGCATGTGAGTTTACGTACGCTGGACTTTAAATGCCAGTCTCCAATGGCTTTACTATTGTAAATGATTTTGTTTTGGAGGGAAGGATATTGTTATGTTTTGCGGTCTGAAAATATTTGGAAGTTCGTATGACACTGTACTGAGGAATGGAAGATGTAAATTTTAACATTTCCTTTTTAACATGTAATGGTGGCAGTGGTTGCTTAAGCTTACTTTGGATTTGTTAAACTAGGGTGTTTTTGATTATACCCATTATTGTGGACTACAGATTTAAGTATGTTCATTTCATTAGAAACGTCTGCTTCACTGATGGGGATGTGGAGCATGCAGTTTACAGCTGTCCTGAATAAAACAATTTTACGTAGGTTCACTTGGTATGAGGTCCAGACGCTCGTTAATGGCAACGTCTGTGATAGTAGATATTCTACATATCTGGAAGGTATACTTTTTATTGTGACTGGGAAAGTAATGACAAGGAAATTACTCCTTCTGTTGTATGACGCTTAACACAGAACCGCATCTTTGGGTACATTTTATTCATTTCATTTACTACGTCAGTTAGTTCTTCATTTCAGACATTCAAAAGTATTATAGTGTCATCCGCATGTTTTTTTTATAATGCATAACTTTATCTATAAAGTACGGATGAATAATAAGAATTTTAGTTTTTGGTAATGTATGAACAGCAAGCTGACCAGCAGGGCTACCACCCATTGCTAAATCATTGAGTTGCTTTGCAAAATTTGCCACTGGATGAAAAATAGTTCTGTGATAGGAGTAACTCAAGTAATATGATGAGTTAACGAATTTCTGCCTTGCTTAGCTTTTTATACAGGATTAATTTTTTTATGACAGGTGTGCTTTCCACGGTGTGTCTGAAGGTTTACTGCGCCAAAAGAGACAATTGTTGCTAGCTATTTTATAACTGTCGTTCATTGAAAAGTTTTTTTAAGTGTATTTTTTCTTCAGTCTATCATGAGTTTTTATGGTAATTTTATGTCCTGGGTTGTTTATGTCTTTTACAGTGGGACGTATGTGATAATAGCTTTAATGAATTTAGCCTGGGGCACTGTGTGTTCATTACAACACACAGCTGGGCTTCATTATTCACAGTTGGTATACTGTTCATGATAACAATATTACAAAGTTAAAAATATACTTCACTCAAAAGTATGCAGATAAGGTCAACAAACGACCTAAAATCTGTAATTTTCTACGGATTAGTAAGTAACAATAACTACCTTTCCATAAACTTTCCGTTACCGGTAACAATATTTGTGTTATTTCTGCCCACACTAGTTGCATTTGATCCACATAATGTTATTGAAACACGCCCATGTGATGACAAGCCTGCAGTGGCGTGAAAACTAATTGATGGTACAGAAAACAAATTGCATCAAAATTCGAAAAAAGGGACTGCTTCTATATCGCTCTCAAATAAACCGCCAGTTTACATCACAGTTGCAGTTCTCCATGCAGAATGGGTATAGTATCTTCTGTGTATTACTTAAAGGGTAATTCTGTGGGCAATGTAGCATTGTTTCACTAATACATGTTTTAAGTTCTCGTTTAGTATCTTGTCTTACAATCAGTACAACAACCGATGATGTTTCGACAGTCAAGTTACTTTTACCCAGAACAGTCAAATCGTTGAAATTAGGTGAAAACTGCCGTGACGAAGTACAATGGAATCTAAGACAAATCATGGTTAATTGTATGTGTTTGTCTGGGTAACGCTTAACGCAATCGTAGTGTACATATAGTATGGTTTTACTATGTTATATATCCAAAGACCCTGTAAAAAAGGCATAAAAACGTGGCCTTTAAAAATTTTCATTCATTGAGATTAGTGATATTAATTAAAAAAAAACTGAATACAAATCAAACCTTATCTTTGTGATAATTTTAATAACATTCTGTAACGACTCACGTTATTATGAGGTCTGATGATGTATCTTATTGAAAAAATGTTCACTTCAGGCCTAGAGAAATGATATCCAGATAAAAAGTTTTTTAATTTCGTTCGCAACGTTCATGAAGGGAACTGTAAACAGATTTTCTCTTCGTAAGGACAAAGCACTGGTGACGTGAAAGCACTCTGCTCGAGATAAACAGCGCTCTTGGTCAAACAATGAAGACACCACCGCCAGTAAAACGAGTAGTAGCAGATTTGGGAACGTCGGGACTCAGCGCTTCTGTCTTTTAGCACTAAAGTAACATTTAACCAACCCGGCTTCCGGTCACGGATTTCTGCATTCGTATTTTTAGTTGGGTTTCATACCGTTTTGTATTTCTGGAGTCGCAAACATGGGTGTACATCCATTCAAGTACGTTTTTACAATTCTCAGCTTCTAACTGAGGTTATGTTTTCGAGAAGTACAGCACAAAAGTTATTGATTGTTGCATTTCTCTTTCAATGAATGCAAACAACCTTTCCACTTAAAATCAGAGTTCGATGCAGCAACAGACTGAAAGTAGGTATTACTCTTAAACCACCGCTTATGAATTCATCAGATAATGATTAAACCACTTACACTTTCTGGGCAGAAAAATACGGAAATTAACTTCCGTTAGCTTCAAAAGCGAGTAATAATGTTTGGTCAAGTGTTTTTGCTCCGCTCAAACAAGACCCTCTCGAAATTACACTATGCACTTTTGTCCGAATTTTCATAGCCAAACGAAGAAAGGAAAATAAACAAATCTTATATAAAATTGAGCAGCATGAGATATAGTTTTGCAAGACAAAGTTCAATTACTTGAAAGTAATCGAGGTAATTAAGGAAAACTTAATTAGTGATTTGACGGAAAATTATAATGTCCGAATGTTCATAGCATAACAAAGAGGGAGGAATGGACATAAGGGAACCAAAGTGAGCAGCGTGAAGTTTACTTTTGCAAAATAAGATTTAACTGATTGAAAATAATCACGTTAATTTGAAAATTTTAATCACTGATTTGACGGAAAACTGAAACATTTTATGAACTGCTGCCGCTACCTAGGTAAAAAAAGTCAGAAGGTTCATCTCATTTATTTTGTGCATAAAAAGTTACATTGGTGCAGAAATTCTTCTTGAGAAACTTAAGTAAATATCAAAGTACAGCATAAATTGAAACTTATAGTCTGCCATGATGAGCACAATATTCCTCTGCATTTGTAACTTCTACAGTTGTGACTTCTGTGACTTGCAATGAGCTATATCTGTGGCACTGTATGGTACATTTGCTTAAGGGGCCTCCCGCCAATGACGCCAAACGCTCATTTCCATTTCATTTTCATCTACGTAATCGTTCCAGCTCCAGTTGCTCGTAAATGTAGTCCGTTGGTATTTAGTTGAAACGGCAGCCGGTAAATTTGTGAGATTTATCAAGCCGGCACGGTAGCTCAGCGTGCTCGGTCAGAGGGTTGGCCGCCATCAGTAATAAAAAAAAACTGCGTTAATAGATCAACACCCGGCCGAGGTGGCAGAGCGGTTCAAGGGGCAACAGTCCGAAACCGCGCGATCGCTACGGTCGCAAGTTCGAATCCTGCCTTGGGCATGGATGTGTGTAATGTCCTTAGGTTAGTTAGGTTTAAGTAGTTCTAAGTTCTAGGGGACTCATGACCTCAGAAGTCCCATAGTGCTCAGAGCCATTTCATTTTAATAGATCAACAACGAACTTAAAAGGGTGTCTTACGACGTCCGCCGCGATCAGATGCAATGAACGAAGGCGAACAAACTGAAATTAAAAAGAAAAAATGGAAAATAAATTGGTGAGCGCAACGGAATGCCATGCAAAGGGGCGCGGGTTCAATTCTCGACTGGGTTGGAGATTTTCTCCACTCAGGGACTGGGTGTTGTGTTGTCTTCATCATCATCATACCATGGTAATCCCAAATGTAAGGTCTTCTATTTTTTATAAGTACATAGACCTGTTTATTTCTACAATGGTTTACATGAGTTTACAGCTTGAACATTTTGCTATTTTTCGACATAATCACCATTTCTGTCGATGCATTTTTGTAGACGCTGTGGCAGTTTTTGTATGCTCATGTCACACCAGCTCGCCGCCATGTCGTTCATTAAATTATGAACCTCTTATTTTACCTCGTCGTCGATTCTGAATCGCTTTCCGGCCAAATGTTCTTCTAACCTAGGTAACTGGTGAGAGTCACTGGGCGCCAAGTTAGGACTACAGGGTGGGTGGGTGATTATGTTCCACTGAAACTGTTGCAGGAGAGCAACTGTTTGCCGAGCGATGTGTGGGAGAGCGTTATCACGCAGAATGTGTACGCCCTTGCTCTACATTGCTCTTCTCCGGTTCTGAATTGCCCGTTTGAGTTTTTTCAGAGTCCCACAGTATCTGTCAGCGTTAATTGTGGTCCCGGTGGGCATAAAGTCGACCAACAATACCCCTTTCCGACCCCCAAAAAACGGTTGTCATGACTTTACCGGCAGACTGCGTTTGTTTGAATTTCTGCGGCTTTGACGAAGAAGGATGCCGCCACTGCAGTGATTGTTGCTTGGTCTCAGATGTAAAGTGGTATGCCCAGGTTTCGTCACCCGTGACAATTGAGTCCAGAAAGTTGTCCTGTTCGGCTGCAAGGCGGCGAAGAAATGCGCGGGAAGCATCAACTCGTTGCCGCATGTGTTCCTCAGTCAGCATGCGTGGCACTCATCTTGCGCACTCCTTCCGGCAGTTCAATGCTTCCGTTAAAAATTCTGTGAGCGGTGCTTCGGGAAACCTCAGGAACAAACGTGCAGAGATCATCCAGGGCGATCTGCTGATCTTCACGCATGCTTTGCTCAACCTTCAACACTGTCTCCTCAGAAATTGACGGTCTCCCGCTCCTTTGCTCGCCGTGAATTTCAATTCGACTAGCTGCAAACTCCGTACACCACTTACGAACCTTTTTGACATCCATGCACGACTCACCATACACTTCCGTCAATTGGCGATGGATTTCAATCGGCGCAGTGCCCTTTGAGATCAAATACCGAATAAGTGGGCGCAATTCTCAACGGCTGCCAAGCCAAGACTGAGCGCCTCAGCGCGGCGTGCGCATGTTTGCAGATAGCACTCTTCATAACAGTGTGACCAACTGCCACACAAACTTGAGTTCTGTACTTCTAAAAAATAGACCTTACTTTTTGGATTACCCTTGTATCATCCCCATCGACACGCAAGTCGCCGAGGTGGTGTCAGCACAAATAGACTTGCACCAAGCGACCGGACTACCCGACGGGAGGCCCTAGCCCCCCGAGATTTCATTTCATTTCAGTAGTTACGACAGCACCACCGCTCATATCTGCAATTATTACAATCATTTACACAATCTCGAATTTCAGCTTCAATCTTCGTTCTTACCTGGCCTTTATCCCGTATCGTCACGAAGTCGGCACGTTAGTAATAGGATTTGCCAATGTTAGTGGTAGAAGATGGCGGGATGGGACTTTTTATCGGTACCCGTTCCCCCACGTCCTTCGCCTCCACCTGTCGAGGTCTATGTTTTCTGAATAGTCTGCGTCTTGTATTAGCGAGTATGAATGTATGAGAGCAATATCGAATCGTATAACAGACGAAGACAACCCAGCAAGTTCTGTAACCAGTTTTTCCAGAAACTTCGCTCGGTGGAAGAGAGGTCAAAACAAACCGAACATGTGTCTTGGCTGATACATAGGTGTACAACCGTTTCTGACGGAACAACGATCAAAGTTTTCGAGGTGCGATATGTTTCTTTTAGCGAGAAAATGGCTCAACAGAACCGGTGGCACAATGGCTAGCGCCATGGCTTCATAGGTTTGCACTCCGTGTTCGAACCCAGTTACTATTTTCATTTTTGTCGTTCATTTTTCTACCCATGTCCGTTGAAGATTACTACAATAGTTCCAGGTTTTATTGAAATAACGTTGTGTACTAATTGTATGCCTGGTGAACAAAGTGGGAAAGAAACAATAAATGCATGAAAAAAATATTTGAAATTCCCTTAGTGTCCCTTCATTCATAATCAACTGCAAGCTCCAGTTCCCGGAAAAGTGATCTGTTGTGCGTGGTTTGCGCGAAATTATTGCTAACAGCCGGCCGGTGTGGCCGAGTGGTTCTAGGCGCTTCAGTCTGCGCTCGGGTCGAAGATTCGAATCCTGCCTCGGTCATGGATGTGTGTGATGTCCCTATGTTCGTTAAGTTTAAGTAGTTCTAAGTTCTAGGGGACTGATGGCCTGAGATGTTAAGTCCAATAGTGCTCAGAGCCATTTGAACCATTTTATTGCCAACACGTTAAGCCTTCAGTAGCTTTAACAATTTTTTTTTTTCCAGAGTGAGATTCAAACAACGAAACATCACTGTCGCAAACCTGCCTTTGCCTGTTGCTTGTGGTGTTTAGAATTTCTATGGTTCAAATGGCTCTGAGCACTATGGGACTTAACATCCGAGGTCATCAGTCCCCTAGAACGTAGAACTACTTAAACCTAACTAATCTAAGGACATCACACACATCCATGCCCGAGGCAGGATTCGAACCTGCGACCGTTGTGGTCGCACGGTTCAAGACTGAAGAGCCCAGACCGCTCGGCCACACCGGTCGGCCAGTCAAATTCATTGTAAAACTGTAGGTACGTTACTGTCTTTACTTTTGTATTATCCGACCACAGTGTCATTGCACTCGCCTCCCAAGGCCGTTAACAGAATGACATGACGCATTGATATTATAGTTAAGAAGTACATTAACAATTTAAAGTCATGGACTGTGCGGCTGATCCCTGCGGAGGTTCGAGGCCTTCCTCGGGCATTGGTGTGTGTGTTTGTCCTTAGGATAATTTAGGTTAAGTAGTGTGTAATTTTAGGGACTGATGACAACCTTAGCAGTTAAGTCCCATAAGATTTTACACACACAACAATGTAAAATGAACGTAAACAGTCTTGACTGCAAGAAACCTCTATTTTTGTGGTTACCGGTGCCGCTCAGCTTCTGACCATCTTCAGAGCTCATACCATAATGCTAGGCGGTGGAGGTGAAAGGAGCACGCGTTAGGAACTCCACAAACGCCAACAGTTGAGCAGTTGAACAGATTACATTCGTGGAGCTCGTAACACTTGCTCCGTTCACTGCCACCATCTACCAACACAGTATGAATTCTGAAGATGGTCAAGAACTGGCCGAAACCGGTAACCACAAAAATGAAGTTTTCTTGCGGTCAAGACTATTTATGTTTATTTTAATGTGCTAAAAAATCCTCTGATCTCCTCGTGAATGTTCTCAAAAATTGTTAAGTACATTGGTGACAGGAAACACATCGCAGTGGTGGGTATACCAGCAAGTGGTTCAGCGTGTCATCGTGAAATATCGCCATAAAAGTTCACGATAGGCAGATCGCAGCGCCCTCACTGTCAGGTCCAATAATGTTGTGGTCGACTAATATCACTATGCTTCTTATCATAGACCAATTACGTAAACTGATGAACCCAACATTATGCCCACTTCCCAACACGATACTAAACACCATCTGGCGCCGTTGCGGCCATGTGGCGCAGAGAAGTGGAGCAGAAAAGAATGGGGAACGATTCTGCCGTCGAAGTGGGCCGCGAAAGCGCCAGTCGACTGATATACGCGACTTTGACAAAGGGCAAATTGTTGTGGCCCGGCACCTGGGAACGAGCGTCTCGGAAACAGTGCATCTGGTCAGCTGCACGCGTGCTGGTGCTGCTGTCGTGAGCATTTACGTAACGTTGTGGAAAGACAGTAAAACACCGAGCAGGCAATAAGGTGTGAGACGTCCCCGCTTCATCACAGAAAGTCAAGTTTGGACGACCTTAATCTATTTTTTCTGTTTGGTACTTGACAAAAGTATCAGTAGATTTTATGCTGATTTGAGCAGTGTATTTGCCCTCCTGTTTGTTAAGGAACTGTTTCATTAAAAAAATATTTCTGCTGTTTTATATTTATTGTCGCACTGTGTTTTGTGACTTGTTGAGGTAAAATCGTTTGTTGAAGCCGATTATTGCTACCATCTATGGCCTTCCTATCGCCCTCACCCCCACCCTTAAGTACCTTGGCGTCACCCGCGACCGTCCCCTCTCCTGGATCCCCAATCTCCGTAAAACCCAAGCCAAGGCACGCTCCCGAGTCCGTCTCCTCAAGCTCCTTTCCGGCCGTACGTGGGGTCTGCACCTCTCCACCATACTTCACACCTATAAATCCCTCATCCGCCCTATCCTCTGTCACGCCCATCCGGCCTGGATCTCCGCCCCCCCCCCCCCCTACCTTTTACAAATCCCTTCAGATCCTTGTACGCCATGCTCTCTGCCTCGCCTATCGCAACCATCTCCCCTCCCCCACGCGGATCCTGTACGACCTAATTCCGTTCCCCCACCTCCTCCTTTTCCTCGAACAGATACGGATCCTCTACACCTCCCGTAAACTCGATCCTCCTCACCCGCTTGTCTCACCCATCCTCTCCCACCCCCGCACGCTGCCGCGCCTGTATCTCCACGTACCACCTGCTCTCCATCTCTCCACCCTTCTTACCCTCTCCCAAGGCGGCTTCCGCCAGCTCCCCCTCCCTGCTGATGCCCTCCTCCCCTCCATCTACCACTCCTACGAACTTTGATCGTCCCCTCCCCCTTCCTGTGTTTTTTCCTTTGAGCACCCTCCCTCCCTTCTCTCTCCTTTTCCCTCCATCCCCCCTTCCTCCACCCCTCTTCCCCTGGGCTTCCCCTCCCCCCTCCCCCCTTCCTTCCTCCCCGCCCTTGGCGTCTCTTCTCTCCCCTCACCCTCTCACCCCCTCCTCCTCTCTTGGCAGGTCCCCGGACTCGTAAACACTCAGTGGACATTCGCGCACCAGAGATCATCGCCTCGTGTTTCTGTGTGTGACGTCATTGGTGCTCAAGTGTTCCAGTGTTATTCGTTTTGTGCTCCAACATTCACGTGTGTCAATTATCGTCTCTGTGTGTGTCCACGTGTCTGTAGAATTTTATCTTGGACTCTATGCCCGTGAACGGCTCCATGTATTTTAAAAGTGTCTGTCTCCATCTATGTATCCACCCTGTTTACCCTTTGATTGTCTTCATTTGTATCTTTTGTTTTCTCTGTGGCCAAAGAGCGGCGTACTGTGCCGCTGATGGCCTACCTGTAACAGGTATCAAAATAACAATAAATAAAAAAAGACCGATTACTGCTGTAACCAACTAATTAGCCTTACCATATCATTCATAGTGATTTGTGATTATTGCATTTATTTATTAAATAAATGTAACCATTGAAACGACAAGGTACCGACAGGGATGGATAGCCATACTGACTGCAGTGCCATGGTTGGCTGTGATAGGTTTCTTAGTTGACAATCCATGGGGAGAATAGCCTGATCGAGGTGGTCTCACGTATTCTCGATTAGGTTTAAATGAAGGGAGTTTAGTGGTCAGAGGGTACGATAAACTGATTAAGGTGCTTTTCGATCGACGCACGTTCACTGCGAGCTGTGTAACACGAGGCGCTGTCTAGCTCGTAGATGCCATCGTGCCCAGGAAAGACAAAGTGCATGTAGGAGTGGACATGGTTTCCAAGCATAGATGCATACTTGTGTTGATCCAGCCTTGCAGAACGACGAAATCACCAAGGGAATGCCATGAGAAAATGGTCCAGTCCGTGAAGCTCCCTCCTCCAGTTTGGATACTTACCATAATTGTTGAAGGCTCATGTCCAATGGAAAATAAAACTTGATTCGCCTGAAAACACTGCCTATCGCTACTCAGTGGATGTCCTGTTGCGGTACTGGCGTGCAAACTCTAATGTTCGTGGTCTATGAACACCAGTCACAATAGGTGCATGAACCAACTGCATACTGTGGAGGCCCAAATGTTGCAACGTTCGTTGAACGATCATTGAGGAGACACTGTACGTAGCCACTTTGTTCACCTGGATGGTCAGTTGCACAAGAGTTGCAAATCAGTTTCTCCGTACACATCACTGCAGTCATCGTTCACACCCGTCATCTTTGCCCCATCGTGCACTGCAACTTCACCGACGCAGGTTTTACCATGCACGATATAGGTTGACCACTGCAGTGGGCGAACAGTTTAAACACTTCCCCGGTTCGGAATGCTTCCACCCCTGCCCCGGAAAATAGTGACCATGCCCTTTTTGGATGTCAGAAAAGTCCTATGTTTCCACATTAGGACAACGCCTGCAATGCTTGCCGAGCCCCCCCCCCCCCCCTCCCTACCTTTCATGCTTTACATACCCTCCACTCGTAGTGTTGCCACCTGCCGTCTGTGAGGGGTTACTGAATGTTGACGTGAGCAAAGGTGATGTTACATTAATGTGACTGGATTGTATTTTTAACATATTAATTCATTTGGGAAATGATGAGGTGTCTGAAGCTGTGTAAGTAGGCTGTTTAGGTTCTTGTATTGGTAACGCCACCGCCACGTAGCGCTCTGTATGAAAATCACTGGCTGTGCTTTGTGCACTCTGTGGCTGGGTGGCATTGTTGAAATTTGCTATTGTAGTGTTGGGCAGTTGGCTGTTAACAGCACGTAGCGTTGCGCAGTTGGAGGTGAGCCGCCAGCATTGTGGATGTGGGGAGAGAGATGGCGGGGTTTTGGGAGCGGATGATCTGGACGTGTGTCCATCAGTGTCAGTAAATTTGTAAGACTGGATGTCATGAACTGATATGTATATTATGACTTTTGAACACTATTAAGGTGCGGTAGCGTTCTCGCTTCCCGCGCCCGGGTTCCCGGGTTCGATTCCCGGCGGGGTTAGGGATTTTCTCTGCCTCGTGATGACTGGGTGTTGTGTGATGTCCTTAGGTTAGTTAGGTTTAAGTAGTTCTAAGTTCTAGGGGAGTGATGACCATAGATGTTAAGTCCCATAGTGCTCAGAGCCATTTGAACCAACACTATTAAGGTAAATACATTGTTTGTTCTCTATCAAAATCTTTCATTTGCTGACTATGCCTATCAGTAGTTAGTGCCTTCAGTAGTTTGAATCTTTTATTTAGCTGGCAGTAGTGGCTCTCGCTGTATTGCAGCAGTTCGAGTGACGAAAATTTTTGTGAGGTAAGTGATTTGGGAAAGGTATAGGTTATTGTTAGTCAGGGCCATTCTTTTGTAGGGATTATTAAAAGTCAGATTGCGTTGCGCTAAAAATATTGCGTGTCAGTTTAGTGATGATCAGAATAAGTAAAGAGAGAAATGTCTGAGTACGTTCAGTTTTGCTCAGCTGTTTGAAAATCAAATAATGTAAGAGGTTTATCAGCACAGTAATTGATTAATTTTTCTTAACGGACGTTTCAGCTGTTTTATACATGGGAGCCCGTTTCTTTAAATAATTTGCGGTTGCGGGACTACTGGTGTTGTGTAATAGCATGGCATGAGCAGTTCTTCATGTCACGTATTTCATTCACTAGGCAACCAGCTGGCTTGAGCTTGTGCTCACCTCACGGAATCTTAGGGCAAGAGGCCATCATAAACCGAACATTTAAAGCCGAAGCCGGGTACTGGCGTGAAACTCGCCCAAGGCCGATGGGCCCCTCCGCTCATAATGGAACGAGGAAGAGGATCAGTAAGAAGCCCATAATGAGATCCGTGGCAGACGAAGCGCCCTGCGACAGTTCCCTTAGCGCCTCCTGGCGGGCGAAGTTATTTTATGCTTAATTCTTTACTCTGCGCGGACTTTTGTTTCACTTTATGAGGCGGACGCGGTGCCTTGCCGCGGACCCAATATAAATGCAAATACCGGCGCTGTTGCGAGCAAGTGCGACTATGCGGGCAGGAGGGATGGTCGCTCGCTCCTCTCTCCTCACTGCGCGCCCGGCCTCCTCGGCTCTGTGCGGTACGGTGCGGCCGAGAGCGGACGATAAATCACCAGCGCGGCTCTGCCCCGGTCCAGAGAGGGCCGCTCCGTCACCGTGGCGGGCATCCATCCAGCCCGCAGGCAGGCTCCGGCGTGGCACGCGGCCGGCTCGCCTTGTTGCCGCGGCGCACAGCTTCCTTTTACGCCGGATCACTCGTTAAATCACCGGCGAGGCTAGGAGCGTAGCTGCGCGGCGCCACTCTGGTATACAAAAGCGAACCGTTTATCCGTCGCAGGGCGCTTTGTCTGCCACGGATCTCATTATGGGCTGTCTAACATTCTGTGTGGTGTCTGTTTGTTCCAAGTCGTGTCTCCCTACCACTTTCGCGCAACGACGCTCTGAGCTTGTTTTTTAGGGAATTGACTAATTTGAACCCAGGACCTGTTGCTGGTAAGGAGACGCCAGACCACACATGACATGTAGAGTTCAGAAGAGTTCAGTGAGACTGTTGTTGTTGTTGTGGTCTTCAGTCCTGAGACTGGTTTGATGCAGCTCTCCATGCTACTTTATCCTATGCAAGCTTCTTCATCTCCCAGTACTTACTGCAACCTACATCCTTCTGAATCTGCTTAGTGTATTCATCTCTTGGTCTCCCTCTACGATTTTTACCCTCCACGGTGCCCTCCAATACTAAATTTGTGATCCCTTGATGCCTCAAAACATGTCCTACCAACCGATCCCTTCTTCTAGTCAAGTTGTGCCACAAACTTCTCTTCTCCCCAATCCTATTCAATACCTCCTCATTAGTTACGTGATCTACCCACCTTATCTTCAGCATTCTTCTGTAGCACCACATTTCGGAAGCTTCTATTCTCTTCTTGTCCAAACTAGTTATCGTCCATGTTTCACTTCCATACATGGCTACACTCCATACAAATACTTTCAGAAACGACTTCCTGACACTTAAATCTATACTCGATGTTAACAAATTTCTCTTCTTCAGAAACGATTTCCTTGCCATTGCCAGTCTACATTTTATATCCTCTCTACTTCGACCATCATCAGTTATTTTACTCCCTAAATAGCAAAACTCCTTTACTACTTTAAGTGTCTCATTTCCTAATCTAATTCCCTCAGGATCATCCGATTTAATTTGACTACATTCCATTATCCTCGTTTTGCTTTGGTTGATGTTCATCTTATATCCTCCTTTCAAGACACTGTCCATTCCGTTCAACTGCTCTTCCAAGTCCTTTTCTGTCTCTGACAGAATTACAATGTCATCGGCGAACCTCAAAGTTTTTACTTCTTCTCCATGAATTTTAATACCTACTCCGAATTTTTCTTTTGTTTCCTTTACTGCTTGCTCAATATACAGATTGAATAACATAGGGGAGAGGCTACAACCCTGTCTCACTCCTTTCCCAACCACTGCTTCCCTTTCATGCCCTCGACTCTTATAACTGCCATCTGGTTTCTGTACAAATTGTAAATAGCCTTTCCCTCCCTGTATTTTACCCCTGCCACCTTCAGAATTTGAAAGAGAGTATTCCAGTTAACATTGTCAAAAGCTTTCTCTAAGTCTACAAATGCTAGACACGTAGGTTTGCCTTTTCTTAATCTTTCTTCTAAGATAAGTCGTAAGGTTAGTATTGCCTCACGTGTTCCAACATTTCTACGGAATCCAAACTGATCTTCCCCGAGGTCGGCTTCTACCAGTTTTTCCATTCGTCTGTAAAGAATTCGCGTTAGTATTTTGCAGCTGTGACTTATTAAACTGATAGTTCGGTAATTTTCACATCTGTCAACACCTGCTTTCTTTGGGATTGCAATTAGTATTTTCTTCTTGAAGTCTGAGGGTATTTCGCCTGTCTCATACATCTTGCTCACCAGATGGTAGAGTTTTGTCATGACTGGCTCTCCCAAGGCCATCAGTAGTTCTAATGGAATGTTGTCTACTCCCGGGGCCTTGTTTCGACTCAGGTCTTTCAGTGCTCTGTCAAACTCTTCACGCAGTATCTTATCTCCCATTTCGTCTTCATCTACATCCTCTTCCATTTCCATAATATTGTCCTCAAGTACATAGCCCTTGTATAAACCCTCTATATACTCCTTCCACCTTTCTGCCTTCCCTTCTTTGCTTAGAACTGGGTTGCCATCTGAGCTCTTGATATTCATACAAGTGGTTCTCTTCTCTCCAAAGGTCTCTTTAATTTTCCTGTAGGCAGTATCTATCTTACCCTTAGTGAGACAAGCCTCTACATCCTTACATTTGTCCTCTAGCCATCCCTGCTTAGCCATTTTGCACTTCCTGTCGATCTCATTTTTGAGACGTTTGTATTCCTTTTTGCCTGCTTCATTTACTGCATTTTTATATTTTCTCCTTTCATCAATTAAATTCAATATTTCTTCTGTTACCCAAGGATTTCTATTAGCCCTCGTCTTTTTACCTACTTGATCGTCTGCTGCCTTCACTACTTCATCCCTCAGAGCTACCCATTCTTCTTCTACTGTATTTCCTTCCCCCATTCCTGTCAATTAATCCCTTATGCTCTACCTGAAACTCTCTACAACCTCTGGTTCTTTCAGTTTATCCAGGTCCCATCTCCTTAAATTCCCACCTTCTTGCAGTTTCTTCAGTTTCAATCTGCAGTTCATAACCAATAGATTGTGGTCAGAATCCACATCTGCCCCTGGAAATGTCTTACAATTTAAAACCTGGTTCCTAAATCTCTGTCTTACCATTATATAATCTATCTGATACCTTTTAGTATCTCCAGGATTCTTCCAGGTATACAACCTTCTTTTATGATTCTTGAACAAGGTGTTAGCTATGATTAAGTTATGCTCTGTGCAAAATTCTACAAGGCGGCTTCCTCTTTCATTTCTTCCCCCCAATCCATATTCACCTACTATGTTTCCTTCTCTCCCTTTTCCTACTGTCGAATTCCAGTCACCAATGACTATTAAATTTTCGTCTCCCTTCACTACCTGAATAATTTCTTTTATCTCGTCATACATTTCATCTATTTCTTCATCATCTGCAGAGCTAGTTGGCATATAAACTTGTACTACTGTAGTAGGCATGGGCTTTGTGTCTATCTTGGCCACAATAATGCGTTCACTATGCTGTTTGTAGTAGCTAACCCGCACTCCTATTTTTTTATTCATTATTAAACCTACTCCTGCATTACCCCTATTTGATTTTGTATTTATAACCCTGTAATCACCTGACCAAAAGTCTTGTTCCTCCTGCCACCGAACTTCACTAATTCCCACTATATCTAACTTTAACCTGTCCATTTCCCTTTCTAAATTTTCTAACCTACCTGCCCGATTAAGGGATCTGACAATTCACGCTCCGATCCGTAGACTAGCGATGATATAATCAAACACTTAATGATTTCATCGTCGGCTCCAATGCACTCCCTGTAAAAGAATCTTAATGCTAAGTGGAAGGGGTTCAAGGCTTTTCTATGTTTAGTTATCTGGTAAAATAACGTCGAAAAAGCAGTTAAGTTTACCACTGGAATTTTTATTCTACTCACATAATATTGTTTATAAATTGCGCTATTGATAAAAGGAAATATTTTGATACAGGATGATAAAAACCGACTGCGTTCAACAAAAATGTGAACGAATATTCCCTTAATGGGTTTCCAAGTTCTATAATGGATCGAAGGATGACCTATGCCATATCACATCTATAATCTAGGTTTAAGTTAAGTTTCATAAAAGAGAAAACTATCATAATGGTCTACAGTGATCCTCAATTATCTTTAATAACTTATTTAACTTGTCGTAAGTTACAGTGGCTGATGTGGCTTCTCAATAATTATATAACAGAAAAATCATCGCGCTTCAGATTTTAACTTCCAGTACCACATGTGAATACCATGAGCTTTAATTGACGATCGACACTAGTATTATGCAAAAAGGGGATGTAACAGATGAGACTTCTGCAGTTCTGAGTGAAGCCTTATGCGCTCTTATGCAGCATCGCGTGCGTTCATTACCTTGTCGGTGGTTAGGCAGCGTCAGGGAGCGGTGGGCGGCGCAGCTCCACACACCTCGCCATCTTGGAAGCAACTCTTTCTAACCTCTCCTTACTACAGTTTCCCGAAGTTGGTTTACGAATAAGGTATCTGGCTGTGTTTTCAACTGACCAATCACGGTCTCAATGTTAACCTTAAGCTCCACCTACAAAAATTCTGTCTATCCAATGAGAAACGTTATACTTTTTGTGGTGGGGCAATGTTTTCAATGTTTCAACGTAACAGAGACATGTATAGTCTCACGCTAAAACTTGCAGCTGGTGTGGCCCTTTTAGCGTTATCGTAAGATCTATACTGTTCTTCTGGAGGGCTCTATCTTTTAACATGGGCTGGGGGCTGCTCTTGGCAATGCGGATGTCCGTCCCTTATCGTAGGGCCTTCTAGCTTACACGACTTTGCTCTCGGCTTCTGTTCTCGTTTCCCCCTTCGGAACTGCGTCTGTTTCATGGTGGGAAGGTATGACATGCATTTAGGCGTTCTTGTGTTAGTCTGTGGTATTCAATTTGCTCACTCGTTGATCATATTACTTTGGTTAATTTAATGTCAGGATTTATTCGGAGCTACGTGACATACTGCCGGATTTGCTATCATGTCAGGGTTTTCATGGAAGGTGTTGGATTTGCCTGACACCTTACAGCTGTTACATCCGTCTACCGTAAGCCACTTTCCGATGGGTGGCGGAGGGTACTTTGCGTACCACTATCACTACCAGCCTTTCCTTTTCCAGTCGCAAAAGCTTCCTTTTACGCCGGATCACTTGTCAAATCACCGGCGAGGCTCGGAGCACAGCTACGTGGCGGGAGTCTTGTATACAAAAGCGAACCATTATATTCGTCTACATCTGTAATCCGCAAGCCACCTTCCGATGCGTGGCAGAGGATACTTTGAGTACCACTGTCGCCACCCGCCTTTCCTTTTCCAGTCGCAAATAATTCGCTGCAAGAACGTTTGTTGAGCGCAGGATTTCATGGTCATAGTCTCTTCGTGACACATGATGTGTGTCAGAAAAGTAATGAGACTCACAACACTTCGAGCGATCTCGCAACGCTGTGGTGTTCTGTTCGTGTACACTGGTGTGTTCATCCTTTCCAGATGGTCAGTCCGAGTTTTAGCTCCACTGAGTTATCACCTGATTTTAGAGAGCCCCATCACTGAAGTTGTGTTCTTGTTGTGTGTTACGAAAATGGAACAGCGGAATTTAGAGCAGCGTTATGACATCAGTTAGTGAGTTAAACTTGGGGATCTGCGACTGTGACCCCTGAAAATTGGAAACAAGCCTATGTGGAACATTCCTTATCAACAGTGTAAGTTCTTCGTTGGCACAAATCACTTTTGGAAAGTCGAGAACGCGTTGGAGATGAAGCTCGCTCAAGGAGAACTTCAACATCGAAAACCAACGAAAACGTCAAACGTGTGTGTGTTTTGTCAGATAATACTGACATTCTACAAAGATGTCCTTGTAAAGCTCATGAAATTTGTAAATCGAGTGAGACCTGACATCGCAGACAAGAGGATGAATCATCACACTGCCAGTTCCATCACGGAATTTTTGACCTCAAAAGACATTCCTCTTAAAATTTCCTGGCAGATTAAAACCGTGTGCCGGACCGAGACTCGAACTCGGGACCTTTGCCTTTCGAAGTTCTCTACCAACTGAGCTACCCAAGCACGACTCACGCCCTATCCTCACAGCTTTACATCTGCCAGTATCTCGTCTCCTACCTTCCAAACTTTACAGAAGCTCTCCTGCGAACCTTGCAGAACTAGCACTCCTGAGAGAAAGGATATTGCGGAGACATGGCTTAGCCACAGCCTGGAGGATGTTTCCAGAATGAGATTTTCACTCTGCAGCGGAGTGTGCGCTGGTATGAAACTTCCTGGAAGATTAAAACTGTGTGCCGGACCGAGACTCGAACTCCTGCAGGAGAGCTTCTGTAAAGTTTGGAAGGTAGGATGCAAGGTACTGGCAGAAGTCAAGCTGTGAGGACGGGGTGTGAGTCGTGCTTGGGTAGCTCAGTTGGTAGAGCATTTGCCCGCGAAAGGCAAAGGTCCCGAGTTCGAGTGTCGGTACACAGTTTTAATCTGCCAGGAAGTTTCATATCAGCGCACACTCCGCTGCGGAGTGAAAATCTCATTCTCGACATTCCTCTTGTTGCATAGCCCCTCTATTCACCTGATATCAGTCCTGTGACATTTTTTCTTTTGCCGAAACTGAAAAGTGACTTAAATGGACATTATCTTGCGGCCATGGAGAACATTCTGTGACCGACATGTTAATGGTACTCCGCAGTTGAAGTCTTTCACCTCTGCTACGAAGACTAGGAACGACTCCGCCGGGGTATAGCCGCCTAAGGGAACTACTTTGAAGTTGACAATATCGTTGTTCGAAAAAAATAAAACCTTTGGTAGATAGAAAGTCTGTACAAAATAGTCTCTGACTTCTTGCCGCATCTATTCAGTGTAAAACCTTGAGCTTTCGACGATTTCCAGGAGTAACTGACTGTCGAACTGCTTCTGTCCTTATAGAGCCCAAATACGGCTTCTGATTGGTAGATAGTTACGCCAAGCTGTCGCAGATGGTGTCAACAGGTGCGCTGGTGGCACCACCGCCCCCCGCCGTGGGGTCTGTATCGAGAGCTCGCTACCGTGCACCGCTAAAATTATATCCGCCGTCACTGTTGAAGGTTTTCTAACACATTTCTCAGACAGTTGAAGGTTTTATCACACATTTCTACAGGCTCTTTGGCTATAGAGTCCCAGAATGTGAGAGATGGGACAAAACTTTTGTTTCGTCAACATTTGTTTGTGAAGCTGTGGTCTGCAACTGTAGATTTACTCAGTTTTCCATTTTTAATATGCCGTTGATGTTCTGCAGAGCGGTCGGAAACGGCGCGTATGGACCGACCGATGGTTCAAATGGCTCTGAGCACTATGGGACTTAACATCTGAAGTCATCCGTCTCCTAGAACTTAGAACTACTTAAACCTAACTAACCTAAAGACATCACACACATCCATGCCCGAGGCAGGATTCGAACCTGCGACTGTAGCAGTCTCGATGTTCTGGACTGAAGCGCCTAGAACCGCACGGCCACAGCGGCCGGTTCCGACCTATGGAATTGCTTCTGCGCTCATATGGAATGTCATAAATCCCAGGAATCCTGAGGCTGACACTAACCTTAGAAGTCTGCAGAATCCGCTTTGTCTTCATAGGAGGTCGGGAAATAGATGTGGTACCTAGTCTTCCCAGAACTCTGCCTATTTTGGTGGTTGCAGCGCCGCAGAACGTAAGGAATGTCATCGGCGGATCATCATGAGAGTGTTCAACACTTTCACGTTCACTTTTCTTAGAGAACACTGACTTGATATCACGAAACGTGTAGCCGTACTTTCTGAACATGGGCTCCAGATGATTACTTTCTGAATCCAAATGGTCTCTGTTAGGAACAGGTTTTGCTCTGTGTATTAGTGAGTATTGGGACAAGGCCAGTGACATCCGGCGATGATGTCATCCGAGATGGCAGCTGTGACGTCATTCAATATGGCGGCTTTTGGCGGAAAGATAGGTCAATTGGGCTACATTCCACTAACCTAACCCACCGTCCCCTCCACTACCCCAGAAAATGGCTGGAAGTTCAAATTCCATCAGGATAATGCATAACATCTGTACTAACCTAAGAAAAAATGGTGGGATGATAGGTCAATTGGGCTACCTCCACTAACCTAAGTCATCCGACCGCCACCTCTTCCTAGGGATTGGCGGGCAGTCTGAATTTTGGAGGGAAGATAGGTCAATTGGGCTATCTCTGTTAACCTACGAAAATGGCGGGAAAGGAAGGGAACTTTGGCTACCTCCATTAACCTATGTCACCTGTCCACCACCTCATCCTAGGGATTGACGGGAAAATGACTCAGCCTTTGCTGGACAGTTGGAGAGAGGAAGAAGTGTACTTTATTTATTTTGGAACAATTCATTTAGGTTTGGGTTTTTAAAGATAGTATATTTATCACAGTGATACAGAACACACACTGACATGCTTGGGATCATGCCGCATAACCTACAGACCTGCAAACCACTCATGAATAATGCAATACATTTATGTCCAGAGAGCCAAACAGCTAGTAAATTGTCAAAATAATAATCCATCTAAAAGACTATGCAAAAATGCTTGCTAATCATCAACTGTCGAAATCATGCACCAGTCTTTATTTAAGCAATCTGAGGCACTACCGCCATCGAGTGTGATTGTCACAACGTCCAGAGTCCAACAGACCTAGTACACAGCACCACCACCAGTGGGTGCAGTCATCTGTTCCAAGATGCAACCCAAGATGGTGGGGTAAAATGGCAGGAAACAGTGTGGTTGACACGAGGCCTCGACCTAGACACATTATTGTCACCAGAAGACGCTGTTGTCCAATCTGTGACTTAACCTAAGATGACTGTCTGGATGGGAAAATGACTCAGCCTGTGCTGGGCTGCTGGAGAGTTTAAGGAGTTAACTTTATTTATTTTAGAACAATTTATTTCTGGATGGATTTTGAAGGATAGTATATTTATCACACTGATACAAAACACATGCTCTTACACACTTGGCGTCATGCCACAAAGCCCACAAACCTGTAATCTACTACTAAATAACGCTCAGCAGACACGCCAACAACTCCTAAATTACAGAAATAATTTCAGTGCAGTCATGTAAAGTCCTCCTAAATAATACAGTTCACTGATGTGCAGACGCGAAACCAACTCGTAAACTGTCCAAATGAGACATAGCACAGCGTATCGATCTGCTCGCAAAATATGGTAACAGACACACAAACAAAGTGTGCACGTACCACCCACTAGCCCCTCTCCACTGGACCGTACAGGAGACTATCGCACATGCACCCAGAAGTGGAGATGCACTGGCAGATGTCAATCGAAGCATAGGTGCCTGCAAGCATGAGGTGGCGACATTCCTTCATACTTGACACCGAGAAATTCCTCTCGACATACGTGATCAACTAGGCACCATTGCTGACGTGACTGGACGAGAGCGAAGACCTATTTGCAGAGCGCAGGCACTCCTATGGCATGATCCACCACTGGACACAACCGAGTGCCACCATCATCCTAACGCCACTGACGATGGCATGTGAAAGTTCTTTGAGTGTTATGCTGACATCACATGTCTATTTAAATAAGTGCCAAGTCATCATCTGAACCATACTCACGTGTGTTCACTGGTGCTGACCTCATCCCCCTCTGCAGTCCAGCGAAGACCTATTTGCAGAGCAGCTCACCATCTCAAATGCTATAGAAAACTGATCCACTGCTCGCGACATGTGTGTGTGACGCACATACTGACGTCACAGATCGTGCTCTAGAAAAACTGATCCACCACTCACAACGTATGTGATGCACACACTGATGCATTGCTACGCATAGCTACAAACTATCACAAGCACATCTAACAAGGTTCTGAATATTATACTGATGTCACATGGCTATGTAAAATAAGAACCGAGTCGACCTCCCAGAAATTTTATAGTGTCCCAGAAATAGTTAACAATCGCTTTCTTGATGTCTCAATTTGTATGCATAGAAATTCTTCCCTAATAAAACCTGTTTACGAAAATAGTTCAGAATAACCTCGAATGCATTCATCCTCGCAGTCCTAACGTACCACCCTGACCATCACCTGTTACCCTTCATGCTTTCAACATACACAAACGTTCTCACCGCTATGTAGAGACTCCTATATCGCAGCACAAAGAACGTCAAATGAATGAATCAAGCCTTATGATTGGCTCTTATCGAATTTACCCTCCAAATTACTGATGCAGCCGGTGTGGAAGCACCATCCGCTTTCTCCTTCTTTCTGCAGACGAGACTTTCAGCGGAAAAAAAAAACTATTTTACACAAATCGCCATATTGCACCGACAATTAAACCTTGCAAAGTGCCCATATAAATATGGAAAGACTCTTACTCAATTACACTGCTGCTCCACTGAGGACAGGAGCTTGAATATTAGAGTGTCAAACCAATCTCCAACCCAGCAATATATCACTGTGTACCATGTCGTTGTAGTAAACATACATTTCCTATCCTGTCCCATACAAAATCATTCCTTTTACATCACTCGAACACATATCACAAAGACAAACATCTCTATATATATACTCGCAGCACAAGATATTTCCATGTGAGGTCAGCAGTCATCCACCGCCGACGGGTGACCTCAGTGGACAGAAGTCACTCTCAGAACTGTTCTAGAAATTCGAGCTTGTTTCCCCTCGGCACGAACGTGTTACTGTTTCTGGTACACACCTGCTTGCTTGCTCGCTTTTCTACACCCATCTCCAGACTCAGGGATTACCAGGACACATGTATTTTCGCATGGTTTGATATAATATTATACCATTTTCGCGGTACTTCTCGATATCAAGCACATGGCAGCATCCTACCGATCGCTCGCGTAACATAATTCCCAAGATATAGACCGGAAATTATCTCTCTACAAACCCCAAAGTTTAGCGAGGTAGGGCGTGCTCTAGACCACTGAGTAACTGGAAACTTATCCCAACTGCGAAGATCTTTACTTGAAAACTCGAAAGAAATAGAGGTAAATGATACTTCCACTCATGAATACTGATGTCGGTGATGTCACTGATTCCAAATGATCCCTATAATTTATAAAGTCAACTAAGGTGTTTCTCCTGTCTAGAGAACCGGCAAACGTTTCTTTCACCTGCTAGATGCACACACCACAATCGATGTTCCCTCAACTAAATAAAGGCGCGAAATGTGCAGAAGCAGTCAACCAAACAATCTACATGGCAGGGAATAAAGGTCCAGTGCAAACACATGTCCGTATTCAATGTTCTCAAATTTGCACGCTATCACGAAAGCTGCCCAACACATACTAAGTATTACTTCGCTATTCTGCTGTCTAGAGGACCACACAGTTAACTCTGCTACATTGCTGCATTCCAACAGACTTTCACATTCGGACAATTCCTACTGTTAACGTTAAACGTGAATCAGGCTCACCACAGACCACGAATAGACAGAATCATCCTATGAAATCGTTCACACATATATTTGATCGCTATACTTGGAATTGAATGTTAGGGTACCCTTTTCAGTTGAATGACATTCGACAATGACTGAGGTATCGGAAATACACCATGCTGATGGCTGTGGCTCTGGAAATAAAAATATCTGTGCCATTCTTATGACTTGACATACTCTTCCCTTTGCTATCACGGTACTCCACGTCAAATCCACATCTTCCTTACGACTGGACATAGTCATTTTCTTTGCACATGTCGCATCACAAACACGTACTTTATAAGCCTGATGCTGAAGGTGAACCTATCATGCATCCCCTACTACTACTAAGTATAATGCCCTTGGCCAATAAATGATTCCAAACCATACAAAATAATAATCATAGAAAATCAACGATGGGTGGACATGTCACGTAAGTTTTTCTTGCGAGTGTTATCACTGTGTCTTTGAAAGAGTGATGTAATCATCTTACAAACCGCCAGATGTTAAAAAACCCAATCACAACAACTACAGCATGTTACTGTCACAAGCGGTCTTGGTTCTACAGCTGCACACAAGTATCCATGTTAAAAGCTATACTGGCTTCATAAATCGAGCTTTGGCATTACCTCCAAATGAATTGGTTTTTTTCCAGACAAATAGCGAGACGGTGATCGTAGGAGTGTATATTATCAGAGCAGCAGTCCAGTTACACGTAGCCCAGGATGCAACCTCGTGATAAAACTGCTGAATTTTGAAAGTGATTTGGCTAAGGACGTGTTATGGTACCGCAATCTGCAACTCCCACACGCTGCCCCAGCTAGATATTTCTATAGTCTTTTTAACGTGTTCTGTCTCAATACCATGTCCTAGGTTCTGCGCTCTATTCATTGATTTATAAGCGATGACTGATTGAGAAGGATCACAAACAGTAGTAGATATTGAACTGATTGAGGTCGTAAGAAATGTACACTAGCTTTTCAGATCTCTAGTGTTACGCTACCAGCTAGAAATTATGTCTATGATTTGGAATCAAGTCCTTCCATTCAACCACATGCCTGCGTTGGATCACAGCCACAAGTGAATCACATTTCTGGCACTCTCATATCTCTAAACCAGTCACTTTTCTCGAATCCATCTGCTAGAGTAAAATTGCAACGTGGTTTTAGTCAGCCCCTAGGCATCTTGCAACTGCTCCCATTTCTACATCTTCGAGCATGTGATCGTTCCCAGTTATGTCGGAACTGCACAGAAGTCGGAGAAAGTCATATCCACCACTTTTTGCACAGTGTAAATCATATTGCTATTGCGGCTACCATAACACGCCACACTCACTGGATGAATTTAAATGAAAGACAGTTACGACATAAGGAAACTGGAAGAGTTTTGTCGCATTGTGGAGAGTTTCCAAAGTACAGTCCATAGGTGATCCACGAGCTCTACATTTAAACACATCTGTCATAGTGATGGAATAGCTTGTCACCCTATATTCCGTTTCGACTGATTCATCATACTGCAGTCATGTACACAATCACTGTTTTGGTGCTATCCACCCGAGAAGGTGTTAGCCCTCCATCAAAACTCTCTGTCCAACTTAAACAAGCGACATCAGTCAATCATCATCTGCTAACCAACAGTATGCCAGTGGACAGATGGAAAGGAAAAGACACCATCGATGTACTCTAATAGTAAGCATCACAGTTGATAGTGCCAACAATTTTACCAATTATAGAGTAATTTCAACACGGACCAATAATGTGACAGCATCTTTCCCAATTTCAGCATCATAGCTAAACCACCCCTTCTCCACCTTGTGAGTATCATTGCGAATGTTGACAGATGACTGTACAGTACGTCCATTCATTGTTAATTCTCAATTACATATACCATCAAAGTATCAGACAGGGCTCTACAAATTCCTAACCCCTCGAGCTTAGTGCTTAATTTACGATCTATCTCTCTGTGTAAGGGAGTCACAGAGCATTCTCACTGTCGTAGGGTTAACTTAGAGAGTATAAGACTCCCCACACACTGTCACTGACCACCCGCCCTGCAGCACAGTTACCGGTTGAATCTGCAATCGGCAAGAAGTAGACCGCTACTTTCCACGACTCGTGAATGAATGGAGCTTGCCGATACTCACCCATCCAAGTACACAAGATTTCTCGAGATGTGCCCATGTCGAGGAGGTTAGCACTCTTTGTCGATGTATTGTAACAGATTGGAAAGTGTCGTGATGTAATAGCAGACGGTTACAAAGAACAAGAAACGAAGGATTTTTGTGCATGATGGATCTCCAGATGGATGAAATTCGAAGCATTTTTACGTAAATCAACCAAGCTATTAATTTTGAAGTATTATTCCAGACTCTAGGGTCAGTACCTGGAAGGCACTGGTAAGAGCAAACATAAACACAAGCACACCTAAGGCTAAAATGTTCTTCACTTAAAATGGCCTCTAATGTTAGATCGGTGGCGTTTCCGATCTATCAGTTATATGGAATGTAGCGCTGTTAATGCTCCAGTATAAGAAATATATTTCAAGTACAGGACATACATCCGTCTTCCAAGTTTCTCTATGATAAACTATGTTACTGAACCGTAAAACGAAAAAACTTCTGCCTTAAAACATTGGATCCGTGTGATACAAGCACAATATAGCTTTCCGGAGATGTATAGCATCCACTGTTCACATCCGATTACTGTTCAGAAATTATACTATGTCTGCCTCGGCCCTACATAAAATGATCGTTAGTAACAAGGAATATCTCTTACAAGGAAACAGATAAATGCACAGTAGCAGTGTCTGATATGTGAAAATTACAAGTCATTCCGCCACGAACTCTGTAAACAGCACATCTGTCAGGTAAATGTATACATGGGGATTGCAGTGCCTGACAAGCACCCATTGCTAACTTAGTTATGAAGCAGAAGTCCTGATTTTACACGCATGATTCGATGGGCGATGGAGCATATCGCAATCATATTACTTTAGAGGAATGTATCACATTTCATCACACATGAGATGGAAGTCCTCTGATGACAGATCGGTTTATCATTAACCATCGCAAGTAGACAGTGCTTGAAACTACATACAGAACATGTGGCTGTATATGTGTAGAACACAGGCTATGTTATGTGACTGATGCGTCCTGACAGAACAGTGGAAAAATTGACCACAGCAACTTATCCCTCTCTAGGATGGATCATCATTCCACCATTAAATCATACCTCATTACAGCTCCATCTTAATCAATCACCCCGTCCAATCTCTGTTATCCTTTAACGCAGATGCATGCAAGTTTAGAGGTGGATGGTTCTCTGTCTTCCTTAAAAGCGTCAAATACAGTAGTCAAATCACATGTATCGCTGGTACCTCAATAGACATACAGTATAATGCTGCCTCGTTGGAGAAAAATTGACTGCTTCCCTGATTCCCTTCACTTCGATGTCGACGGTTTTGGAGGGTGAATTTGATAAGAGCCAATCATAATGCTCGATTAATTCACATGGCATTCTTTGTGCTGGGATATAGAAGTGTCTACATAGCGGTGAGAACATTTGCATATGTTGAAAGCATGAAGGGCAACACGTGATGGTCGCAGTGTCACATTAGGACTGTGAAGAAGAATGCATTCGTGGTTATTCTGAGCTATTTTCATAAACGGGTTCTGTTAGGGCAGGAGTTTCCATGTGTACAAGTAGAGACATCAAGAAAGCATGTGTTAACTATTTCTGGGACACTACACAATTTCTGAGAGGTCGACTCGGTTCTTATTTTACATAGCCATGTGACATCAGTATAAGATTGAGAACCTTGTTAGATGTGACCACGATGGTTAGTAGCTACGTGCAGCAATGCGTCAGTACGCGCATCACACATGTCGCAAGTGGAGGAACAGTTTCTCTAGAGCATGATCTGTGACGTCAGCATTCACGTCATACCCATATGTCGCGAGTGGTGCAACAGTTTTCTACAGCTTTTGAAAGCGTGAGTCGCTCTCTGTAAATAGGTCTTCATTGGACCACAGAGGGGGATGAGGTCAGCAGCGGTGAAAACGCACAGTTGCAGTCCAGAAGATGACTCAGCACTTATTCAGACAGACATGTAACGTCAATCAATTGAAGAACTTTTACATGCCATCGGCAGCGACGTGAGGGTGATGGCTTGCAGCTGGTTTGTGTCCGGCAGTGGCTCACGCCCTCGGAGCGTCTGTGCTCCACAAACAGATATTCGCTCCCGTCAGGTCGCATCAGCAATGGTGACTAGGTGATCACATATTTTGAGAGGAATTTGCCAGGTGTCAAGTACGAAAGGGATGTCGTTGCCTCATGCTTGCCGGTACCTGTGCGTGGTTTGACTTCTGCCAGTGCATCTCGACTTCTGGGAGCATATGCAGTCCAGTGGAAAAAGGGGTGGTGGGTGGTGAATGTGCTCATTGTTTGCATGTCTGTTGCATTATTTTTCGAGCAGGTCTGTAGGCTCTGCTATGCATTATTTGGACATTTTGCGAGATGGTTTCATGTCTCCACATCAGTATACTGCATTATTTAGGAGGACTTTGCATGACTGCACTGAAATTATTTCGATAATTTAGGAGTTGTTTGCATGTCTGCCGAGTGTTATTTAGGAGTAGTTTACAGGTCTGTGGGCTGTGTGGCGTGATCCCAAGCAAGTCAGAGCATGTGTTTTGTATCAGTGTGATAAATATACTATCTTTCAAAATCCATCCCTAAATAAATTGTTCCAAAATAAATAAAGTACACTCTTTCTGCTCTCCAGCAGCCCAGCGCAGGCTGAGTCATTTTCCCATGTAGACAGTCATCTTGGGTTATCTCATGGAATGGACAACAGCGCCATCTGGTGACAGTAAGTCCACACCTCATGGTGACCACACTGTTTCCCACCATTTTCCCCCACCGTCTTTGGTTATGTCGCAGAACAGACGACAGCACTCTCTGGTGGCAGTACTGTGTACTAGGTCCAAACATCGTGGTGAAAACAATGTTTTCCGCCAAAATCCGCCAGCTTGATAATGGTACTTGTGTCATCAACTTACATCATGGCCACCTTCTTGGGTTATGTCACGGAATAGACGACAGTGCCCTCAGGTGGTGGTGCTGTATACTAGGTCAGTTGGACTCAGGACCTCGTGGTGAACACACTGGTGGGAGTGCCTCAAATTGCTTAAATAAAGACTGGTGCATGATTTCGACAGTTAATGATTTGCAAGCATTTTTGCAGTCTTTTAGATGGATTATTATTTTGACAATTTACTAGTTGTTTGGCTCTCTGGATGTAAATATATTGCCTTATTCATAAGTGGTTTGCAGCTCTGTAGATTGTGTGGCATGATCCCAAGCTTGTCAGAGTGTGTGTTCTGTATCACTGTGAGAAATGTACTATCTTTCAAAACCCATTGCTAAATAGATTGTTCCAAAATAAATAAAGTACACTTCTTCCTCTCTCCAACTGTCCAGCACAGGCTGAGTCATTTTCCTGCCAATCTTTAGGACGAGGTGGTGGACGGGTGACTTATGTTAGTGAAGGTAGCCAAAATGTCCTTCCTTTCCCGCCATTTTCGTAGGTTAGTAGAGATAGCCCAATTGACCTATCTTTCCTCCAAAATTCAAACTTCCCGCCAATCCCTAGGAAAAGATGGCGGTCAGATGACTTAGATTAGTGCAGGTAGCCTAATTGATCTATCTTCCCGCCATTTTTCTTAGGTTAGTAGAGATGTTATACATTATCCTGATGGAAATTGAACTTACCGCCATTTTCTGGGGAATGGGAAGGTGGGTTAGGTTAGTGGAGGTAGCCCAATTGACCTATCTTCCCACCAAAATCAGGTATACTTAATGACGTCACTTGCGCCATCTTGGATGACGTCGTCAGCTGACGTCACCCCCGCAATCTTGGATAACGGTACTTTGGTGTGGCAGAGGCCTCCTCCCAATACTTTAATGAATTTAAAGCTGCTCTCTTCTGGACATGATGGTGAAAACTCTGGAGGCTAGGATATAAATCACTGTCCTTCAGTTAGCGATACACTGACTGGGCGTGACGTCCATCCGACTACCATAACATCCATAAACGACTTGAGGGTGAACTGTATGTTTGGGTGTATGTTGTTTATATGTTTCTGGAAATGCTCATGAGCTTCTACACTTTGTGGTCAGAGCACAAACGTGTTGTCAGCATAATTACAAAATGAAGATGGACAAAGAAGAGCCGAATTTAATGCATGTTCCTCAAAATGTTCCATAAAAAATTTAGCTATTTCTGGAGAGGACAGAGAATCCATAGCCATACCGTCCATCGTTTCATAAAATTTACCTTTGTACAAGGAGTCGGTGGTCGTGATAACACGTCAGAACAACTTTATCGTTACAGAAGGAAAATGCTATGCCAACGGTTTCAACGTGTCCTCCTCAAGCCCTTTTGTAAATACTGAGATCATATCCAGAGGACGTCATCAAAAATCTTTCAGCATTTGCTCCAATCGAATACCGACGGCAACAGAGTATTGCAGTTCCACCAGCGAGGGCGCTGTCGCTGGGCGGTGTGGCCCTACTGCCCCCGGCGACTGCAACTTACGCGCGGCAGTACTATCAGCGCACTATATATGACGGAGCGGAGAACGTCTTCGTCAGTTCTCGTTCGGCTCACCTGAAGATGGCTGGCAGTTGTCCAGCCGAAATATCGTGCAATGAAGTTTACGACGACCGGTTGCAAGTCCGAAATCTTTTTCAACAGTTGATTCGCCGGAAAAATTTCAAATTTTACAACAGATGACGTATTCTCATGAGGATGCCGCAGTTTTATAAATTTTAAAACACGTTGTACACTATGATTAAACGTCATTTTTCGAAACTCAGTAATGGTCTTCCATTCCAACGTAGAAGTACGAAATGTGACTCGTAGTTCCCAACAAACTTACTTTTTAACGGTGCGAAAGCGTGGCACCCTGAGACTTCACCCTCGGGCTCATCGATGCTTCAAACACCAATGTGTCAACATACGCGGAAAAAGGCCACGACTCAGAAGTTCATGTAAGATTTAAACTCCGTTAATAATGTCACAGCGGCACCAAATGTCACCATATTTCTGCCCAAAGCCACCGCGGACGTTTCACATGATAGGAAGGTCGTCACACAGCCGCTTACCCGCATTTCACCCCTTCTTTTGACGCCTCTGAGACGGTGGTCAGTAACGCAACGCTCGGCTTTGACACCATGCGGTTTTCTTATAGTAGCAGAGGAAAACGTTTCAGACATGCCGCTGTTCGGAATCGACACGAAAAGACGTCAGGGGATGGCAGAAATGGCGTCAATGAAATTACCCCTTCGCTTGGGGCGTCCACTTGCACTCATTTCGCGGTCGGAAACGACAGTTTACAGTGCGGTGTGCAACGGATCGACGTTCTTGACCAGTCTTGACACGGCTGACACCGCCCGACGATTCAACCATTCTCTAAGGACATCGTGGGACTGCAACACCTCTCAACGTGATCTGAACGCTTTGAAGTGGAATGAGAACCCAGTTCTTGCTCTAATATACAGTGGGACCACTATGGACCGATCAAAAGGATTAGACGAAATCTGAACACAGGACGGCATATGCTTCATGAAAAAAATTCTTAAAAGACTACTGTGAAAACTGGTACCGTAAAGTAATTCAAAGGACGGGAATGAAATAAAAACACGAAATCGTAGAGGAGCTGTGGAAAAACTACTGGAAGAGTCCATGCGATTCGTAGCAAACAAACACAAGACTTTTGAGCATTTTTAGAGAAAGTTCAGGATGAAGATCACTGGTGAGATATAAGAGAACAGCAACTTCTTCGACATGTAGAAGTACCAGAGAGAGTAAAGATAAATGGGCTAGAGTTAAATGTAGTGAAGGGTAATAGTGTAGATAATTATTCAGATTGTGGACGTGGTTGCTATGATTCCACAGAGCGAGAAATTCTTCGGAAAACTATGGTCCACACAGGGTCTAAACCGGTCAGATGCTGAAAGAAACTAAGGGTTCGACCATGGCAAGAACTATATCATGTAAGATGCAGGGAAACTTTTCCGAAAACGAAGGAATGTTCTTGTGACAAAGATATGCGAAAGAAAGGTGGTTATCAGAGTGAATAACAAAACAGGAACAAGAAACATAGGTAGAATTACGATCGCCCTGAAAAATATTGAGGAAGTAAGAAATCTTTCGGAGCATGAGGAAAATAGCATGACAAAAGGTGTGATGAGAGAAACGTGCTACAGAATTTTGGAAGAAAGCAGCTTCTAGTGACAGCAGAATGTATCAACAGGATGAGTCTTACAAGGTTGGGTTAGTTTTAGGAACTTCATCAAATTTTTGACGGTATACGGGAACGTAAATTAGGAGAGGAGAGAAAACAAAGAAAGGAGATGGAGATGTAATTGATAATCCAGTTAAAGAGAGGTGTGAAGAAGTAATAAATCATATCACTGGACTGAAGGCAGAAGCTATAATTCGCTTCTCAGAGCGTGAACCTAAGAAAAGCCCAATTCAGAAAAAAGTACAGCTGAAGCTAGTCAACACGACTCTGAAATGATTCTAATAGAAATCCATGATGGTTACACTGTCTATTTAGTTCAAGCTGAAGCGTATAATAATTAGGGTGAGTCAGTTAAGGCGGGGAAATCTGAGAAAACTTGGTTGATCCCGACTATTGACCATCTCACAAAATCATTACTACTGCTATTATTCATAATCGTGCTCATTTCTGTTATGTTGGTGTGGGATACATGTGTTTCCACACATTCACTTATTTGCTTATCGCACATTTTATTTTCGAGATTTGCTTTATATTCATTACGAAGGATTTCATTATATAAACAGAATTTTTTTCGTTGAATTCGCTCTCATCTAACACAAATCTAAGTCGTACACATCTGCCTCAAATTTCCCCTTAACAGTCTCATCCACATTATTATATGCTTCAGCTTGAACCTCACATACAGTGTAATCATTATGGTTTTCTAGTAGAATCATTTCAAAATCGTGCTTACAAACCTCATACCTTACTTTTTTTAATGAGACTGTCGCTATGCTCATATTCTAAGAATGGAATCATACCCTCTTCTGCATGCATATTATTGGTATCTTTTAATTACTTACCCTCACTTCAGTTTAAATGGATCATACAGATTATCAATTAAATACCTACTTCCTTTATTCTCTCCTCCTCTCCTAATTTACATCTGTTAAACTTCACCCAACATAGTCACATTCATCATCTTGATATATTCCAATGTGACTAGAATCTGTTGTGCCAAACTACTGTAGCAAGATTCTTCAGCCACCCTCTTTGTCACGCCATCCTACTCCTGTTCCTAAAGATTACTTACTTCTACATTGTTTTCCAGTGTGACTGTAATTGTACCTACCTCTGCTTCTTGTCCCTGTTCGTTGTTTACTCCTGCATCCACTTCACTTTCGCGTATCTTTATTACAGGAACAGTCCTTCGTTCTTGGAATCGTTTCCTGCCTCTTACAGTCTACAGTTATTTTCATGGTCGAATCCTTTGTTTCTTTCAGCACTTGATCGGTCCATATCCTATGTGGCCCTTCGTTTTCGGTATAATTTCTCGCTCTGTGTAAACATAATTACCAAGTCCACAACCTGAATAATTATTACTCCCATTCACGACGTTTATCTGTGCCCATTTCTCTCTTCTCTTTCTGGTACCTGTGCTTTCCTAAGAAGTTGCTGTTCTCTTATATCTCACCAGTGACATTCATCCGAACTTCCAGGGAAACAGCGATTTCATAATATTGTAATTTATGTGGCAAACACAATCGTGGTCCCATTTGAGTTCTGACTTTTTATTTTGATGACCGGTTTAGATCTACAACAGAAAGCTTCAGCAGATCAACATTCTTTGGTGATAGTAGGCATCGATGGCGTGGAGCAGGTCCGTCCATGTTGGCACGGAAAACAGTGACCACTGTTCTCCACGCCAGCATAGATTGCCCTTCTCCATGGCGATCACCAAGGGTCGTAGATGTAATGATGATCTCTGTAGTAGAACGAAACCTATCATCGAAAGAAAAAGTAACAACTCGTATGTGAACATGACTGTGTTTACTAAATAAACGAGAAGTACTTTATGATACCAGTTTTCACAATAGTCTTTTACGGACTCGTTTTCCATTCGGAATAAGTGGTCTTATGATAAAGGACTCACGCCACAAGCAGCTTTCCTTTTGTTCAGACCAATATTCTCGTAAAGACTCTTCCTTAAATTTAACAGAAGCTTAGGGTCACCAGATGGAACATTAGTTACACAATTGATCGTGTCCTGGTTACTTATATTCTGTGGTAAAACAATATCACAAATTTTAAAGGGTTCCTTAGGGTGCCATAATCCTGGCTTCAGTGGATGAAACTTCTCCTCTTTATTTATACGTTTCTTATTTGCTACACAAGGTGAAAAATTAGATCTACTTTGGAGTTGCTGTTGCGAAAGATTCAACTCTGTTGCCGACTTCCAAAGGCGTACTTTCATATGCACCTAATCATGAGCTGTGCTGCACTACATTTCATTTTTCAGTTTTGAAATTTTATCACCAAGTGCTCTTTAAATTAACTTTTTACTATTGTCGCCGATTGTAGTATTTTAGATTCGATCACAGGCGATATATACTGTCCTCTGTACATCAAAATCAAACGTTGTATTTATTTGTGTAATCTGAGTCTGAACATTTGTATGTCTTTATGAACAGAAACCCGGCAAAATCTGTTTTACTTATCCTCTGTTCTTGCTTTTCAACTCAGCTAGTTAATGTGCAGTTTATTTCCTTCACTTCCTCCTTAAATTGCTTAATATTTTCCGACAGGTCACGTTGGTTCTTTTCCATCTTGCTAGAAAGACAGCTCAGCTTCCTTTTCACCTCACCAGGCAATTTTTACATATTACTAGAAAGATCGCTCCCTGTTTGCTTGAGACTACCAACGAATTTATGAGAGGTTCCATGCCCTCTTTTGCATGTCGCCTCTCATTTTCATCAATTTTATAAATGTTCTATGTAATTGCACGGTAGTAACAGACCGAAAAAGGTTATTGTAATGAGAGCTCAAAAAAATACCTTTCACTTGATTCCTAAACATGTTGCTTTACTTCCGTGGGTGGCCTAGGCGAGGCGAGCATCGTAGGACGCGGAACATTGAGTTTCCGGTTGCGAGCTGCACTTCCCTGAATTCTGAGGGGTTCGTACAATAGGCTTAAGCGCCTGGCGGAACGACTGACGTTGGTCGAGTTTCGCCTAATGTATGCAGGGCGAAATGATCTGCGAGACGTCTGAGTGTCGCCGCAGTTTATGTGTATACCGTTCCGGCGCGGCCGGAACGTAGATTCCTGGCACCAACTGACAGCATTGTCATTATGAGTCTGAAAGTACCTGTGGACTGTGCCCTGCTGGGTGCGACTGTCTGGCACTGGATGACCGGTGGTCTAGGCAGGTTGTTTTTGTAGCTGGTCAAATGGCAAGTTCAGTGCCCTGAGCTGAATTGCAGAGGCATGATTGGTCAACTTAAACTGAGGCTAGTTGACGTCATAAAGCCCTGCTCTAAATTGGAGGGAAGGTCGCTATTGGTGCGAATAATGTTCTGAGACAGTGTGGGGGAATTTTGGAATCAGAACTGAATGCTGTTTGGCGGTTTTCGAGGAGAGTAGGGAGTTGAGCAATGCTGGCGTAGTTCTTGCATCGCACCAGAGTGGAGATTCGGGATCTGATCTTCGTCGGAGTCGGATGGGCTTGCGAATTGGTCGCTCGTTTTTGGAAGAACTTAGAATTCTCGGACAGGCTTCGCGGCCAGGGGTTGATACAGAGTTGCTGCATGGCAGAAGTCGGTGCCTACATTCAGGACGCTGCCTACCGACGGCGTGCTGCAGATTTCAGCACTGGTACAGCATTTTGCGGCTCCGGCATTGTAGGACCTTATCAATTTTGTACTGAGTCCCTCAGCAGCACGCGCGCTCGCTTTGCTACAAGTCCACCTTGCTTGTTTCTCCATGTGTTCCCATTTGAGCTCTCACTACTAATTGCGATACTGCTATCTAGTCGGAAGATTAATATTTGATTCATTAGGACCTCCAGTCATTATCGTCAATTTATTGCCTCACAGAGCCAACTCTTATTCTCATAATATCTCAGTATACCCTGTCCTTTAACCCACTGTTTGTGTCGATAATCATGAACATTTATGTTGTGATGTATAATAAATCTCATTGTATTACTTAATCCGCATATCATTTCATAGATATAGGCAGAATCCAGTTTCCTGTTGTTTATTATGATAAAGTTCTTCTTTTTTGCGTAGATTACGATTTGTATTAAATTATTGTGAGTGTACACTCCTTAGTTTACCAACTAGCAGGATCCACCAACATTTCCTTTCTCTACCGTTGTGCGCATAATTAATTAGGTGGTAGATAAGGAGGGGGGTCGAGTGCATGGCTTGTTCTCATGCAAAATTCGTCTGAATTAGAGAGGTACAACCTCTTCCCCACCTCGGAACCACGCAATTATTCCCCACGATAGTCATTTTCTGTCCAAAAGTAGCATTAATGTTTTGCAAAAAAGAATGTGTGTGAATTCTTATGGGACTTAACTGCTGAGGTCATCAGTCCCTAAGCTTACACACTACTTAACCTAAACTATACTTAGGACAAACACACACACACACCCATGCCCTCTGCCTGGACCAGCCGCAAATTTTTTTGCAACATTAACGTAATTTGCGCATTCAGTGGTGGCTGATGGGCAATGATATCCTGATTAATTACTGTATTTACCATCTCCCACTTCGGTTTTAAAATTTATTGTTACTTCTACTGGAATTTCCAGAACCATGTTCAGTGTAGAACCATCGGAGACCTTGCGCCCGTGAGCTGTGTCGTGTCCCACTGCCCGTAATTCACTTTACAGGTCAACGGCCCCGTTACTTTTGTGCGAAGTCGTAAACATGTACTGAGTACCAGCGGCCGCTGAATGGCCCCGTTTAATGTCTACCTGCAGCCCGGGTGTCGTCGGCGGGCCATCCTCATAGACATCAGTTACGCTCTACCCATTCTTGTCGGATGCTGTTTGAGTTTACAACTTGTTCTGAATATTATTTCTTAAATTTCGGTAGATTTGTTCCTGTTATTCTTTACCCAGAGTGTTAATACAAACCAGTATCATATCTTTCACTGTATTGGCCGATGTTTTTGCACTATTCGCAAACTCTTGCCACTATTCCTAGTAAATTTCGATACTTTATTTGTGACGACGTAGGACAGACTAAATTTGAAAGGTGCTGTCACGGACGCCATGTGTAACAATCCTATCCGCCTCATTTTTGTTCTTGAATTTAGTTTCACGTTTACTTCCATATTCATGAGAGTCTGGTCACTTCCGTGAAGCAATATAACCTTGCTATGACTCTGATAGATTGCTTGATTGATTAAGAGGAGTTATGGGACCAAACGGCGAAGTCATCAGTCCCGCTACTCCGAAATTAGTCACAGAAGAAAGAGGGTCCACTAAAAGTGGACGGATCCAGTCAGGAGAGTGACATTATAAAATAATGAGCATTAAACACACACAGTAAAGGCATAAAAGGTGAGACCAAACCTAAAAACAGGATAAAGCGGGGGGGGGGGGGGGCGGTCATGGGGTCACAGACCGAGAAGACTGTTAAAGAAGTCCCAACCACAACCAACCTGCCCTGCTCCAAGATTAAAGTAGAACCTTATAACTGGAAATAAAAACCACTTTCACGGAGAAAACTGAGGACCAGTTCAACCATCCGTGGATCGTCTGCTAATATAACATTTAAGGAATCGGGAAGACCATACTTACCATGAAGGGCCGAAAGAAGGGAATTCCATCAATATGTGAAATATCGTCAGCCTGGTTCAACAACCACATTGTGGGGTGAGTCGTTACATAGCAGGAAACAAAGGGTGAGCCGGGTAGGACCAACGCATAAACGGCATAAAACAGTGGACTCCTTCTGAGAGAGCCGAAGGAAGAGCGCCAAACTGTAGTAGACTCCTTGACTGTGTGGAGTATATTACCATGAGCAGTAGCGCTCCAGATGGCATTCCACTTTTGGGCAAAGAGAGATTTGACGTAGATCCGCATATCCGCAGCTGGAGTCATGGTAGGAAATGGGTGGTAAGTATCAGCTTCTCTTGACAAACGTTCAGCCATTTCGTTCCCTGGGATGCTCACATGACTTGGGACCCAGAAAAAAACGACTGAATATGCGGCACATTCAAGTGCAGAGAGAAGGTAATAGCAAGCAGAGACCAAAGAGTGAAAAGGTGGCGGGAGTAGCATCGGTCGATAGCCTGCAGTCTGCTTATGAAATCTGAACAAATTAAGACACTGTGAAGCTCTGCTGTGAACACACTACATGATCCCAGTAATAAATGGCGTTCGAAGTCACGTGAAAGCGTATCACACCTTATCGATTGTCTTAGAACCATCAGTGTAAAAGATGATGCCACCCTGGAACTCTGCAAGGATGGCACACACAAGACGCCAGAAAACCACAGGAGTGCAAGAAATCTTAGAATCTTGGAATAGATTGGTCCTAATACGTGGTCTAGGCACCATTCAAGGTGTGGTATGGGAGGAAAGATACGGAGTGCAGTCCAATGAATGGAGATGGAGATCCCAACAGAGGGAAGTGATATGCATGCCAACCTCCAATCCCACCCATGGGCGGCTGTTAGAAGGAAGACATCCCTCGTTGGCAAAGAGCACTGGGTACGCAGGATGGTGAGGGAACTGGCGAACGACGACTGCTTAAGAAACAAGGAATTGGCTCCGTATAGAGGTAGAATCCCTGATTCTGTGAGGAGACTGTCAATGGGACTAATGCGAAAGGCAGCAATAGCCAAACGCGTCCCACAATGATGGACAGTGTCAAGCAGTTTCAAAGTGGAAGGAGCTGATGAGCCACAAACCCGACTACTATAATCTAGTCTGGACAAGACCAGAACACAGTAAAGATGGAGAAGAGTGGAACAGCCTGCAACCCAAAATGTGTGGTCCAGGTGACGGAGAGCATTAAGCTTCCACATACATGTAGTCTATAGGTGGCGAATGTGGGGCAGGCATGTCAGCTTGTTATCAAAAATAAGGCCCAAGAAAAAGGACTGTGGTACAATATCGAGGAGCTGGCCGCCTAAATAAAGTTCTGGATCGGGCTGTACTGTGGGTCGACGACAAAAATGTATAACCCGCGTTTTAGAGGGAAAAAACTAGAAGCCGTGGGAGATGGCCCACGCAGAGGCCTTGGAGCCGGTGCTCAGTAGTTGTACCAGATGCAAATATCGTCGACGTACAACGCCGGGGTAACCACAGGCCCAACAGAGGCCATGATCCCATTTATGGCAATGAGGAAGACTGTGACACTTAGCACAGAACCCAGTGGGATACAGTTCTCCTGGTCTGGGGGGGGGGGGGGGCTGAGTGAAGAGCCAACCCGAAACCGGAAGAGCCGGTGAGATAAAAACTCGCGGATACAAATCGGAACAGGACCACGGAAGCCCAGGTCATGGAGGGTAACTAAAGTGTGATGGCGTCAAGCATTGTCGTATGCTTCATGTAGGTCAAAGAAGACCGAGACAAGGTGCTGGCGGCGAATAAAGGCCTGTCGGATGGCTGATTACAATCTGAGTAAATGGTCAGTTGGAGAGCGTTCTGCCCGGAAGCCACACTGATACGTGGACAAAAAGCCCCGAGATTCGATTGCAATGACTTTGTCTTCTATAATATCTCATTTTGTACTCAACTGAAGCAACAATATTAAACTCTGAATACCATATTAACGCAACCTGTACCATTTGAATAATAGTTGACTTTATGTTTATTTGATTGAATTTTAGTTTGGCTATTGAACTTTTCCTGAAGCGACTTGTAGACAAGCTATTGTGCCGTTGTACACAGCGAAAATGTATAAGTTACATTTCACTTACCACGAGTTATCGTTTTCATAATTTACGGTCTCACTAAACACTGTGACTGCATTCACCAGTGAAACTCACCTAGAGAAATTCCTTATGAAATTTAACTACATTTTTTACTATTTTCGCTCGCCACATATCGTTGGAAGCAATTTTGACAATGAAAGCCTGATTTTCCACAACGACCATTTCACGAGTCTACAGTGGATACCAGGAATCCGGTATAACACCAAATCTCCGACATCGCTGCGATCGGAAAAATATCCTGCAAGAAAGGGACCAACGACGACTGAAGAGGATCGTTCACGTGACAGAAGTGCAAACCTTCTGGAAATGGCTTCAGATTTCAATGCTGGGCGGCAGCGCGGGGTAGCCCCACAGTGTGACAGTGTGAGGCGCCTTGTCACGGGCGGAGCGGCTCCCCCCCCCCCCCCTCACGCCTCCCCCGTTGGCGGTTCGAGTCCTGCCTCGGGCATGCATTTGTGTGTTGTCCTTAGCGTAAGTTAGGTTAAGTAGTGTGTAAGCTTAGGGACCGATAACCTCAGCAGTTTGGTCCCATAAGACCTTACCACAAATTTCCAATTTCCTGTTTTCAATGCGGGGCTATCACTAAGTGTCAGAGTGCGAACCATTCAACGAAACGTCATCTATATGGTCTTCCGGAGCCGAAGGCCCACTCGTGTACCCTTGATAACCGCACGACACAAAGCTTTACGCCTCGTCTGGGCCCGTCAACACCGACATTGGACTGTTGATGACTGGAAACATGTTAAGTGCTCGGACGAGTCTCGTTTCAAATTGTATCGAGCAGATGGACGTGTACTGGTATGGAATGGAAACAACCTCATAATACGTAGACCCTGCATCTCAGCAGTGGACTGTTGAAGATGGTGGAGGCTCTGTAATGATGTGGAGTGTGTACAGTTGGAGTGGTATGGGACCCCTGAAATGTCTAGATGACCCGTACGTAAGCATCCTGCCTGATCACTTTCATCCATTCATGTCCATTGTGCATTCCGACGGACTTGGGCAGTTCCAGGAGGGCAATGGGACACCCCACACTTGCAGAATTGCCACAGAGTAGCTCCAGGATAACTCTTCTCTGTTTAAATACTTTCGCTGGCCACACGACTCCCCAGACGTGAACATTATTGAGCATATCTGGGATGCGTTGCAACGTGATGTTCAGAAGAGATCTCCACCTCTCGTATTCTTACGGATTTATGGACAGCCCTGCTGGTTTCATGGTGTCAGTTCCCTCCAGCACTATTTCAGACAGTAGTCGAGTCCATGCCATGTCGTGTTGCGACACTTCTGCGTGCTTGTGGTTTCCCTACACCATATTATGCAGGTGTACCAGTTTTTTTGGCTCTTCAGTGTATGACAGTGTAGTTATCGTTGTTGCTGTTACTCAAGGCAATGATAAATTTTAAGACAGAAAACAAGTAAAATGAAATAGTTATAAGAAATTTAATCGTAAAAACTTAGGGTATAGAAGCCATTGTATTGGCCAAAAATGCAATTGCTCACAGTACGTGCTGAATTAAGTGTGGGTTTTCTTTCCCGAGAACAACAAATAAATAGTCTGTAACTTACTTTATCGCCAACGGCCTTGACGCAGTGGTAACACCGGTTCCGGTCAGATAACCGAAGTCAAGTACTGTCGGGTTGGGCTAGCACTTGGATGGGTGACCATCCAGTCTGCCGATCGCTGTTGGTAAACGGGGTGCACTCAGCCGTTCTGAGGCAAACTGAGAAGCTACTTGATTGATGATTGATGCTGATCACATGCCCCTCCATGTCCGCATCCAATGACGCCTGTGTGTGAGGATGACACGGCGGCCGGTCGGTACCGTTGGGCCTTCCAACGCCTGTTTGAACGAAGTTTAGTTTTCAGTTACCTTAGTTCATCAGACGTAGTGCAGTTGAGAAATTTGGTGACAATAATATTTATGCAAATTCTTCACGTCTCTGATTAAAGTGATCGTCTAAAGGCGTCCAAATATCTGCACTTGATAAACTAAGTTGAGGCAAATTGGTGCTAACATCGTTATACCTTTATTTATCCTGGTAAGTCTTGCTACCAGAGATAATGCGGAAGCATTAACAAACGTATTCTTCCAATGATATGTGCATATGTTAGCACAAAACAATGATGTACTCCCCGCTGCCATGTACGTCTGTAATAAACTTTTCACCACACAAAAGTTATTACCAAAAAAGGAAACCGAAAAGGCCACCTATTATCTCTCTCCGAACGCATACAGTAAGGTCTGCCTGCGCGACCCTTTCCCTTGTAGAAAGGCGTTCACTAAACGGAATGAGAATGGCAAAAGCTTTTTTTCCTCAATCCTATTGGCTTCGTTTTTCTTTGGCAGAATTTTATATTTCTCGTAATAGTAATAACAACAACAACAAAAACAATAATAGTAATAATAATAATAATAATATCAAACTAAAGAGGAGCTCAAACCACACAGAAATGATTTGTTTTGTATCCGTAATAATAGAACAATAAAATAAATGTGCATTTTCATTTCTAACTAAACTTTTACAGAATCATTAAACAATATGATAGCCCTCTAAAACACACTATGTGCGTGGAAGTGAACACCATTCCATTATACACGCCCTGATTGTCTTTAAATATCTTGTGAGGGTACAAGTTAAAAATTTCTTTAAGAAATTCTTCTAAAAACCTTCCGGAAAACGCATTAGCTGTTGATAATACTTTATTTCAAGATTATACAAAACCGGTTTTGTGATCCCGTAATCGCATGTTTAGGTGGAAAAAATGTAGCTAATTTATCATTAGTCCATTGGAAGAGTATAGGTCCCAACGTTGGGATGGCATTTGTCATTAGCATAGCCAGTTAAGATGGACGACGAGTCATCCAGAAATGTAGAACCGAGTATTAGTGATTGTAGACTGTGCGACCGAACGCTGTAGAGTCGCGTTTTTGGACCAGCGCTGTGAAATCCGTGAAAACAGTAGGACGTCAGGTATAGTGACAGTGGCAATGCTGCAGCAAGAAGGTGTAGATAGGGCCAAGTTTTGAGGAAAACGGACGTGGGGCAATGTGCTGCAAGAAGGCAAATTAGAATTAGTAGGTAGCAACATATTAATATCAGTCGGGCAGACACACCAGCCAAATATTAGTCAAAAACATAGAGTAAATTGACAGTGTTTAAAGTGTTAATATTGTTGCTTCGGTTCGCAAGCTCGAAATTAGACTGTATGGAAGACCGACGAAGTCGTAACAATATCACGCTGCTTCACAGATGTAATCAGACTCTTGTGAACAGCACAGGAAGAACTTTGCATTTGAGAATAGGAAAGGGGATGATAGGGTTGTTACATATGTACCGATAGAAAAGTGTTGCTTTCAAGATGGCGGATTCTAGGGCCTTTGTTTCAAAGTATTCCATGTGATCTAGTCAACAAAGATAATTATGGGTAAAATCGTGCTGCCGCAGATGTTTGTACACCGGTAGGAGAGAGTGTCGTGGATAACAGGGTTGTTCTCATCAGAATCGGCTGCAAACCAACACTGACAATGATAGTTCAGGAATAAATGCCGACGCCTCAAGCAGAAAACAGACATAGAGAAAGTGTATGACGATATTGAGCGGGTAATTAAGTACACAAAGGGAGAAGAAAATCTAATAGTCATGGGGAACTGGAATGCGGTTGTAGGGCAAAGAATGGATAAAGGGTTACGGGAGAATTTGGAATTTGGAATTTGAGTCCTACAATAAATTTCAGCTAGTAATAACGAATACTCTACGTAAGAATCACGGACGGACATTTGGAAAAGGCTAGGAGATAACGTCATGGTCGGTTAGAGATTCTGAAATCAGATAATGGATTGTAAGGCGTACCTAAGAGCAGATACAGGCTCAGATCACAATTCAGTAGCGATGAAGAGCAGAATGAAGTTTAAGAGACTAGTCAGGAAGAATCTGTGTGCAAAGACGTGGGATACGGAATTATCAATACGTGAAGAGATATGTCTCAAATTCTCTACGGCAATAGATACTGCGATAAGAAACAGCTGAGTAGACAATTTAGTTCAAGAGGAATGGACAACTCTAGACAGGTCAGTCACAGAATTTGGAAAGAAAAATATGGGTACAAAGAATGTAACTGCGAAGAAACCATGGGTAGCAGAAGTAACACTTAAGGTGATCGATGAAAGAATGAAGTACAAATATGTTCATGCAAATTCGGGAATACGGAAATACAAGTCACGTACTAATGAAGTAAATAGGAAATGGAGGGAAGCTAAGGCGAAATGGCTGCATGAAAAGTGTGAAGAAATCGAAAAAGAAATGACTGTCAGTACGACACACTCAGCATAGCACTCAAAAAAAAAAAAAAAAGAACAGGCCACAAGTGGCCCATCGGGACCATCCGACCACCGTGTCATCCTCAGTTGAGGATATGGATAGGAGAGGAGTGTGGTCAGCACACCGTTCTCCCGGTCGTTATGGTGGTTTTCTTTGACCGGAGCCGCAACTATTCGGTCGAGTAGCTCCTCAGTTGGCATCACGAGGCTGAGTGCACCCCTAAAAATGGCAACAGCACATGGCGGCCCAGATGGTCACCCATCCGAGTGCCGGCCACGCCCGACAGCGCTTAACTTCGGTGATCTGACGGGAACCGGTGTATCCACTACGGCAAGACTCAGCATAGCGAAAAGACAAAACAACCTTCCGTATAATTAAAAGCAAGAGTACAATGGAAATCCCACTGTTAAATGCAGAGGAGAGAGTGGATAGGTGGAAAAGAGTACATACAGAACTTCTATGAAGGGAAAGACTTGTCTGATGATGTGACAGAAGAAATGGGATTAGATATAGAAAAGATAGGGTATCCAGTATTAGGATCAGAATTTAAAAGCACTTTGGAAGACAAAATTTAAATTAAGGCAGATGGGATAGATAACATTCATCAGAATTTCTAAAATCATTGGGGGAAGTGGTAACAAAACGGCTGTTCACGTTGGTGTGTAGAACGTATGTGTCTTGCGATATTCCATCTGTCTTCCGGAAAAAAATCATCCTCTCAGTTCTGAACATTGCCACAGCAGAGAAATGAGACGATTATTGCACAATCAGCTTAACAGGTCATGCATCCAAGTTACTGAGTAGAGTACCATACAAGAAAAGCGAAAAGAAAATTGAAGATGTGTTGGATGACTATCAGTTTGGCTTTAGAAAAGGTAAAGGCACCAGAGAGGCAACTCTGACGTTCAGGTTGACTATGGAAGCAGGGCTAAAGAAAATATCAAGATACTTTCATAGGATTTATAGACCTGGAGAAAGTCTTTGACTATGTCAAACGGTGTAATAGGTTGTAATTATTATTATTTCACAGGATTAATCAGTAAAAAGATTAATTAATAGCAACATCTTGTTGTATTCCTGTTATCCATCGCCAAGCCTCTTTATCCAGAGCATCTTGCCTGTCGATGCTGCGATGTTCCATTACTCCATTTAAGTGGTCTGTCCAAGAACGTCGTGGTCTTCCGCGCTTACATCTGCTAGGTGGTTTCCATTCATAAGCCATCTTTGGCCACCTATGATCTGGCATTCTCATCATATATCCGTACAATTTTAATGATTTTCTTTCAATTCTTTCTATCACTGTATCATTTGCCTTCATTCTAGCTGTTACTTCATCATTAGTTTTTCTTTCGATTCTTGATATTCTGGCACTCCTGCGCAAATAATCCGTTTCCACAACTATTAGTCTTCTTTTGAGATCCGCATTTAACTTCCATAGTTCTGATCCATAGCATAACACTGATTCAATCATTATCTTATCTCCTCATTTCTTATTGCTGTTGGAAATATTCTTATCCCACCAAAAATAATTCATACACCCTAACACTTTTCTGCATTGTTATATTCTATATTTTACTTCTGTATGGCCAGATCCATTTTTATCAATATGTGCTCTTAGATAGTTAAATTTCTCTACCTGTCTCATAACTGCTTTGTCATTGATGTGTACTTCAAATTTAGCATCACTATTCACCACCAGGCACTATGTTTGGTTAGACTTATTAGTAGTCCCCATCTGTTGTATATCTGATATAATCGTTGTATCAGGAACTCAAGGTCATAATAATCTTGTGATATAATAGCTTGATCATCCCGAAACATAATGAAAATATCTGTACATCGTTGACAGTGATTCCCATTCCTCTGCAGCTGTTCTTCCATTTTCGGAGAGCCACTTCTACATATAAGTTGAACAAGATGGGTGACATACTGCAACCTTGACGCAAACCTTTAGTGACAAAATAGGTTCTGATAACACTGATCCTCGTTTAATTTGTACCACATTATCTCTTTATATTTCAATAATAATTTGTAAAAGGTGATCATCCATACCTATATCTTTCAAAGCTTCCCACAGCTTAGATCTAGGGACTGTAACGTAAGCTTTTGCTATATCTACGAAGGAAATGTGTAACTCCTTCCCTACTGCTATAAATTCCTCCATTAGTTGCTGTAAAATAAATAGGTTATCTGTACATGATCTGTTCTGCCTAAACCCGCTCTGGTATTCCCCACTATGGTGGCCAACACTTTGTCTAATTTTTCTAAACATTGTCTTTCTAAATAAGCGGCTAATTGTATAGTTGACACTAATGCCAGTATAGCAGTTTGTGTCTTTTCTATTCCCTTTCTTGAAAATAGAAACCATATACGAATTTTTCCATTCTGAGGGAATTTCAGTCCTTTTACAACAGTTGTTCATCACGCAGGTTATTCGTTTCTTCATATATCTTCCTCCAGCCTTCAATAATTCAACAGAAATGTTTCCTCGAACACGTGATTGGATATTTTCATTTTAATTAATGACAATTCACTTCCTCTATAGTAATGTTTATATTTCGATCACTTACTTCCATTTTCTCGTCATTCCCTGGAGTGTAATATAGCCTATATTCAGTTAAATGGTCTGCATAGGTTCGTAGTTCTCGTAAAAAAAATTAAGGGTAAGCTATAGGGAAAGGCGGGTAACATACAATGTGTACAAGAGCCAAGTGGGAACAATAATACTCGAAGATCAAGAACGAAGTTCTTGAATTAAAAAGGGTGTAATGCTGGGATGTAGTCTTCCACCCCTACTCTTCAGTCTATGCATCAAAGAAGCAGAGACGGTAATAAGAGAAAGGATCAAGAGTGGAATTAAAATTTTAGATGAAAGGAAATCAATGACAAGATTCGCTGATAACATTGCCTTCCCCAGTGAAAGTGAAGAGGTATTACAGGATCTACTGAATGGAGTGAACAGTCTAATGAGCGAAGAACATGGACTGAGTGTGAGTTGAAGAAAGACAAAAGTAGTGAGACGTAGCAGAAATGAGAACAGCGAGAATCTTTACATCAGGGTTGGAGATCACGTAGTAGATGGGCTTAAAGAATTCTGCTACCTAGATATCAAAATAAATCATGATGGATCAAGAATGCACTGGCTAAGAGGGCATTCCTGGATAAGAGAAGTCTATTAGTATCAAACATATGTCTTAACTTGAGGGAGAAATTTCTGAGCACAGCAGTGTACCGTAGTGAAACACGGATTTTGCAGAAGCTGGAACGGAAGAGAATCGAAGCATTTGAGATGTGATGCTACAGATGAATGTTGAAAATTAATTGCATGATAAGGTAAGGTATGAGGAGGTTCTTCGGCTTATCGAGGAGGAAGGGAACCTGTGGAAAACACTGACAAGAAGAAGGAACTGGATGTTAGGTTATCTGTTAAGGCATCACTGGATAACTTCCATAGTACTAGAGAAAGCTGTAGGAGCGTGAAAAATGTGGAAGAGGCCAGAGGTTGGATTGGATTGGATTGGATTTTACTTTCAATCCGATTGATCCGTAGTGAGGAGGTCCTCCAGGATGTAGAACATGTCAGAAAAACAACATTACATGACAAATATTTACAACTAAAATAAATAAGCTAATGTACCATTCCATAGGTCCCAAGTGGAATGATCGTCATTTTTTAATGAACACTATATGAAAGAGTCATTTTACAAATACTATTGCACTGAATTTAAAATAAAAAAGTTTTTTATTTATTTATACGATAATAAACGTGTAATACAACTACTATAATACTTATTTACAATGAACACAGATATATATATATATATATATATATATATATAATGAACACATTACTGCACTGAAGTTGTGCAGAAGTTACATTGTACTTATATACATATACATACATATCAGTTGGTTTTACTGAGAAATTCATCAGTGGAGTAGAAGGAGTTGGCCACCAATAAATCCCTTAGCATTTTATGGCTGCTGGCAAGTTATTGAAAATGTGTGTTCCTGAATAATGCAAATCTTTTTGTACAAGACTAAGTGACTTTAAATCCTTGTGAAGATTATTCTTATTTCTAGTATTGATTCCATGAACTGAGCTGTTGATTTGAAAAAGTGATATATTTTTAATGACAAATTTCATTAAGGAATAAATATATTGGGAAGCAGTAGTTAGTATCCCTAGTTCCCTAAACAGGCTTCTGCAGGATGTCCTTGAGTTCACACCACATATAACTCTTACTGAACGTTTTGGTGCCCGGGAAACTTTAGCTTGGCTTGATAAATTACCCCAGAAAATAATCCCTCATGACATTATGGAATGAAAGTAAACATAGTATGCCAGCTTTTTCATTTTTATATCCCCTGTGTCCGACACAATTCGCATTGCAAATATCGATGTGTTAAGACGCTTCAGCAGTTCTGTGGTATGCTCCCCCCAGTTGGAATATATCCAGCAAATAATTGAGGACGTGTGTTGTTACCGCTACTCTGATATGAAGCTGTTCGCACAGGATACGAATTCGTGGCGGGCTGCATCAAACTAGGCAGAAGACCGAGTACACAGACATTTAATATCTCATCTTCCTAAACAATAATCTTCATTCCTTTGAAGTTCGCTCCGAGACACCAAGAGGAGGGCCGAAGAAAATAAAATCTCGCTTGTAAGGCGACGTGCGACAAATCCTCGAGTCCAGTTTAACGATGATGATGATCACATCAACGCGCTGCTAGGGCCAGAACGACACGGCTCGCAACCGGTGAGCTTGATGACACGACTCAGGCCTTCATAAACTCTCTCGTCAGACCCCCTGCTCCACTCCGCCGACCCCGCATCACTTCCTTCTCGCGAGCCACCTCACTTATCTCTCCGAGCACCAATTGCCTTCCACGTTTGGTAGCCGACAAAAGATCCAGCTTTCGGTGGAAGATCTATTCTGAGCGATCCACCACGGCTCAGCCGTAGGTTTGTCTATGGCCCAAAGCGTATTAGCTGAAGCTTGTGCCGATATTTTGTGGATTTCTGTGGCTGATTTACCAAGTTTAAAACAGAACGTGATACAGCATGTCGGTAGTTGCAAAATTATAAACCCAGGCAAACGTCACAACGGAGAATTGCCATCCACCAAAAAAACTCGTTCACTTAGATCTAATCCGCTGGACGTATTGATGTACGAAAAATTTAACGAAACATGTATTATGATGCTCCTGGCGGAGTTTTATTGTACCATCGTTTGTAAGCGCGGGTCACACAAATTTCTGGAACGCTTGTGTAACACCTCGCATTTTCTGCACAGATACGCTGGAAGATTCGTTACTGTTTGAATACAGGACTGTCGAGCAATTACTGTAAAACTCATAACTGTTTAATATCAGTTAATAAGCGTTGAGGGAGATTTAAAGTGCAATGGCCACAAAAAAATTAGATGCACTGATTGTAGGTCAGAGTGAGAATCACTGGAAGGTCATACTGAAATGCTGTTTTCCACAGAAGATTTAGCTTACAAAGTTCTAAATGGGCTGATAGTTATGTATTGCCCGTCAAGTCTGTGACTCTCACCAGGTAGAGGAAATACAGAAGATGCGAACAAGAGTAACGTGTTTCGTCACGTATTTATTAAAAAAATCGCGTGCTACTCACAGAGAGGAACTCCGTGTCCTACGCTAGAAGAGGGACGTTATGCATCACTGACATCCTTACTGTTAAAACTAAAATAGCGTACGTTAACATTCGAGCAATATATTACAGACGTCTCGTCAAAAGGACTCTCTCATCTTTTCACAGCGATCACTATTGCGACCTCCGAAAAATCTTTACGTGTGTTTGGATTGCTTTCATATCTTTTTCTTCGTAGCTCTTTCTTCAGCTACTGTTTGCAAGTACAGGGTAAAATTGTTTTCGAGCATACGAATTATCTAATGTAAACAGTCACGTTGTGACAGTAGAGGCATTGTTTGTTTAGCATAATTATGTTTGCGGAGGTAATTGTTGACATTATACGTATGTCAGGGGTTATCAGTGCGGTGCTACTTATACACGTGTAGCGCAGGATTCATGAAAACGCCGAATTTTCGGAGCAACGAATCTCTAAATAGTTTTTGTTGAATTGCGCGGCCTAGCGACGTTCGCAGGAATATTTCTGCGTTCATCCTGTCAGCTCACTATTGTCCATCTACGAACTCAGTGTTGCTTACCAATCTATAGTGGCAGCAGATATGACTGGTACAAACAGTGGCGTACCAGGAGGACTGTCTTAAGCTGCAACTTCTCCGGCACCGTTACTCTGTACCATAAGTTCTCTAAAGCAATCAAAAACGCTTTCTCCCATTGTTCTTATATAATGGTTCCTTCCCAACATCTTTTTTAGAGTCCGTTAGCGTCACAGATGAAGTAAATCGGAAAAGTTGTTGGGAAAGTTTCTGTCGTCAAATCTCAATCACTTTGCTCGCACTGAAGTTGGTTTATTCAAACTGCAAAAAAATACTAAACAAATTCTTCACACGTAAACAAATCCACTTGCAATGCGGTACTTGCAAGTACGACGTCACGAAAAATATTTAACGGTAATTCAGAGTTCTTCCCAGAACTAGTTCAAAATTGTTCAGAAATGAAAGTCCCTTGCTGTTCTACACGTTCGGGGCAGAGCACAGAGAGACTTCGAAATTATATCAGGTCACAGACCTGACCCCTTCTCTAATGGTCTACTGGCTTAGATTTCTACTACCCGCGGGCAAATTCTTCTTTCATGGACGCGGTCGACAGAGGGAGCACTCTGTTCGGAACAGTTAGAGCCCGTAATTACCCCTAGTAGTAGTACCCATGCTGACTATTAAAGTTAATCACTGGGTTTCTTTGAGACTTAGAGGTGACATAACAATTTTCAGATTGTGGGGAACTTTTTCCTGTGTGAAGCACAGTAAAAAACACTTAACCTAGTATACAAAATAAAATAAACATGATTTTTGAAAGACGTGACGCAAACGCTTCCAATTCCTGATTTTCTCGTTTAAAATGACGAAGCAGTAATTCAAGTGACCGAAAGACTTATGGTCTAATAGCCAAAAGCAAACCAATTTCTCTACTCTACAACTGATTACAAATTTAAAACTGTTAGCAAAACGAAGAAGGCGGTCCTCTACACTGAATCTACTATATTTTGCAAAGCATTCGGTTATGGAAAACATACACTGACAATACTGACAATATCGTAAATGCAGAAAACTTAATTTAATGAAAGCATATTGCGTGTAAAATTCAATCATTAAAGAGCTATTAAGTAACTTCAGAATTCTTTACTTTTCCATTTTGAAAATTTGACTTGCAACTTTTTTCACATACGGTGTAGTGAGGGTAATGTTAGTATATAAAGAACTGTTATTTCCTTAGAATGACTGACGCCATGCAGTAGAATTCTGTGCGAATGGCCTGAATAAGAGCTTTCTCTCGTAATCAAAACCTTTCGGAGGCGGGAACCAAGTACAGAACACCTCGTTGTACTGGAGAGTGAGGTAGGGAAGGCCATACATGCGTCTCCACAATAGCAGACTCAGTATTTCTGTTCTTCTTCGGAGCTCACCATTTACTTTCTTCAGTCCGAAGACGGTAGTATATATTGCCAAAACTCTTCACCCCTGTGAAGCTAGTGCAATCTACGGAGGCGTACTGAAAAGTAATCCCTACGAATTTTTATTCTATTCTCAATATCGGCTGAGGTATTGCACTTCATACATATCACTCGATCGACTTTCCCGCTTCGCTGAAGCAAGTTGCTATCTCTGCCGCCGGTGGGCTCCGAACTGCAGCGCGAAACATGACGGTGTGTAATGTTACTATGTCGGTGTATTGCGAGACACTTAGGAAACTGAAAGCAAGAATTCGGCACGTGGAGCACGACAATTCCAGACCACAAACGAGCGCCGAGACATCTGCAACACTCTGACGCCTTGAGTTCACTGTCATCGACCATCCTGCGTAATGTCCCGTCTTGGCCCGCATGCGATTTTTCTAAAACTTGAAGAACACCTTCGAGGGGCGGTGGATGCAGAAGTGCGGTTGTGGATCCGTCAACAAGGTCAAACATCTGACAGTGACAATATCAAAAAATTTATCTGTCGTTGGCAGAAATGTGTTCGCTGCCAGGGTGACTGCGTTGAGAAATAAATATGCAGACATGAATTATAAAGAATTGGAATGTTAATAAAATTTTATTCCCTGAAGCAACATTAAAGGTATTCACATAAATCATCCTAAATCATTACTTTTCAGCACAACCTCGTATGTCAATTTGAAATTTCTTACTGTTGTCAAGCCATGGTCTCCCTCATTATTTTAAACTTACCTACCTCGTCCTCCCTCCTCGTCCTTCCATTACCAGATTGGTCAATTCTTGCTGTCTCAGGATGTGTACAATCAGTCGATCCCTACTTTTAGTAAGCTTTGTTCTCGTCACTTCGGTTTAGTACCCCTTCTTTAGTTATTTAATCTAACCATCTAGTCTTCAACACTTTACCATACGAGTAGGACTACATTTGAAATGACTGAGTTCTCTTCTTGTCTCAACAGTTTGTATCCAATTTTCACATTCGTCCGGGGTAGGCACCAGAGAAATACGTTTAGAAAAAACTTCCTAATACTTAAAACTGAATTCCATGTCAACAAATTTTCTGTTTCAGGACTCATCACCTTGCTATTAACAGCCTGTATTTTTTTCCTCTTTATTTCGCCCATCGTCGTTTATTTTGCTGATCAAATTTCGATGTTAACTTTAACGCTAATCTCATTTCTGCTACTCCTCTTTACTTTCGTCGTTCTTCAGTTTACTCAGTCCATTGCCTATACTCATTACACCATTCCCTTCAACAGTCCTGCAATTTTTCCTTACTTTTACAGACGATACAGTTAATATTGTCATTCATATCGACGCCTTAACTTCGTGCCTATCTTGACAACTGCAATGCGTCCACATTGATTTTTATTACACACGGTGTTTCAAAATGAACACACAGATTTTAAGGCTTTGTAGCATTTATTACATTGAATTTAAAATTATGAATAATACATCAAATGAAAGAGCAAATCAGACGGTTTTTCTTACAAGTGTTCAATACGACCACTATTCGTCACTCATCGAGTCGATAACCGAGTTCTTCCCAAACCTTGATCAGCGTATCAGGACTGATTGCTGTAAAAATAGCTCTTCTAAGGTGAGGCAGATCAGCCAGTAGTGGGGGCACATACACATTATTCTTTATGAACCATATTGTATTTTGTATGCTGCATTTGATCTTATAGAGCCATCTAATTAGTTGTGCGTGGGCCGTAATGCTCCAGTCACAAGGGAATGGTCCAATCCGACATGTCGGAACTACCCTGAAATTTTTCACACAGGAGGACTACACCGAAAGAAATACAGTGTAAGGCGCACTGTATGTCTTCCTCAAAAATTTTAAAGCTGCTCATTTTTCACCGCACATTGTATTTCTTTCCATGTATTCTGCCTGTACAAAAAATTTCAGGGCATTATTCAATACGTCGAACTGGACCATTCCGTTCGCTGAGCCGTAACCAACGATCCTCAGCGTGCAGCTCTCACGCACCGCAGCTGAGTCTGCGGACTCCGTTGCCCATTCAGCATCATGTGGGGGTAGGTCCCCGCGGAGATCTTCTTTCCTCTTTCTTCGTGTAAATGACAGCTGTATCATACTTACAAAACTATTACACATTATACTGGAAACAAAAAATTGTAAAAGAAGAATAAAAAACCAAAGGTACAAGTTACACGGTGTCAGATCGCGTATGAACGTAGAGGCGCCTTGCGGCAAATCGATCGGTCGTTTACAACGGCGTTTAAACAGTCGCTTACTCGTTTATGCCACTGAGGTGGAGCACCATCTTGCTGCCAAATGAAGTTCCATGATTCAGCTTCTTCCAGATGAGGAAAGAGCCATACTTGTAGCGCATCAATGTAAGAAACAGCAGTTTCAGCTGCTTCGCCCAAAAAGAAAGGCCCATAACTATTCAGCCACGGTACGTCCCCAAAAAATTTCATTTTAGTGGAGTCTTGTAACTGTACCATTTCCTAAGGATCTGATGACCCCCAGATGCGAACATTGTATGTGCTCTCATTTCCACTTAGGTGAAATGTCGATTTACCACTGAAGACGACTCGATCCAGAAAATCTTCGTCGTCGTGCAGCAACATTAAGTTTCCAAAGTTGGCAAGTAACCTATAGCCTGCAGGCTTTAGAGCTTGTACCAGCTGAGAACTGATTTCATGAGGCTACGCGTGAAAGACTGTGACACTTTCAACACGTCCTTCAGTCACTCTTGGTCATTCCATAGTCTTCCCTTTGTGCAGACCTATACAAGCAAAACTATTTGAGTTGTTCTTTAATTTGAGGTATATTTTTAACTATAATTTGAAGGTAATAAGTGATATAACGCCTTAAAGCCATACATTCATTCTGAAACACACTGTAGCTCATGCTCATTCCTGTTTTCTTGTACTTTATTAGTCCTACTCCTGCATGTCATAGTTTGATTTTGTGTTGATCGACCTGCACTCACCTGGATACATGTCCTGTTCTTTCTACCGGCAAGTAGGTTTCAGTCTGGTTGTGGCAGCGGTTGTGTGCGACAGGCCGCGTCTCGGTGCTCTCTGCTGTCAACAACACTCCGCTGGGTACGTTCAGCGCCTCATTGCTGTTGCAGACAGCAAGTGCTCAACCGAAGGCGTTACTGATGTAGGATCCTATAATGTCACAACCATCACGAAAAGATTCCTCAAAATTCGTGTTCGGCTTTAACTTTACGAGACTAAAGTTTCAATCATGGCTCGAAGAATCTATAAAAATCACCTCTGGAGACGTAGTAGACATCCTTGCTTCACTTGCGAACTGTATTGTGTACGTAAATAAATCAATTATCTTGCCAGGGGTTAAGTAACAAAATGAACACTGTCAGGAACTCCAAAAAAACCGTCTAAGGCAAACAACTAAGGAGTACAGATTTTAAACGGTGATGAAGAAATATTGTGGGTAGTGAATTAATACGCATCTAGTACTTATAGTATTTTCAACAAAAAAATTTTTAAACAGCTTATGTTTACAAGTTTACACTCCAGACAAAAACACATTCTCAAAATAAACAATTGTCTTTTTCACCTTCACAAAAAGACAATAATTGTTTCACCAGGAAAGCAAATATCTGTTGCTTTTACTACGACATTACAAACAATAACTGACTTCCATCTACGTCTGCATCTATATGGATACTCTGCAAATCACATTTAAGTGCCTGGCAGAGGGTTCATCGAACCACCTTCACAATTCTCTATTATTCCTATCTCGTATAGCGCGCGGAAAGAATGAACACCTATATCTTTCCGTGCGAGCCCTGATTTCCCTTATTTTATCGTGGTGATCGTTCCTCCCTATGTAGGTCGGTGTCAACAAAATATTTTCACATTCGGAGGAGAAAGTTGGTGATTCGAATTTCGTGAGAAGATTCTATCGCAACGAAAAAACACCTTTCTTTTAACGATTTCCAGCCAAAATCCTGTATCATTTATGTGACACTCTCTCCCATATTTCGCGATAATACAAAACGTGCTGCCTTTCCTTGAGCTTTTTTGTTGTACTCCGTCAGTCCTATGTGGTAAAGATCCCACATGTGGATGACCTCACACTTTTCGTTATTTAGATCAACTGCCAATTTTCGCACCATTCCGATATTTTTTCTAAATCGTTTCGCAGTTTGTTTTGATCTTCTGATTACTTTATTAATCGATAAACGACAGCATCACCTGCAAACAACCGAAGACGGCTGTTCAGACTGTCTCCCAAATCGTTTATATAGATAAGGAACAGCGAAAGGCATATAACACTACCTTGGGGAACGCCAGAAATCACTTTCAAGATGAAAAAATAAGTCTTCCAAATGCAATAATTATTACTCTCCAACAACAGTGCTAACACACTTCCTGTTTAACGATATTAGTAGGGTTAAAGGGGTCCTCCGACGTTCCATCTGTTTCCCACTGAACAATGTCTCTACAGAAGGTCCGATGCTCATCAGGAGCATACTGCAGGGACTTGGTGATGTCGTGCATCTTGTTTGTGTTCATGGGCAGCAGTTGTTCATCACTGTAGGATTTTTCACGTGGCAATGATGGTTCTCTTCCTGTTAAGGAGGCAAGTCTGAAAGTATTTACCATTTTTCCATCAATGTAGTCCCAACTTTTTGCAACATTAGGAGCTAAGCTGTTACATTCAAACATTAAGATTTGAAATTCATTTTCCAAATGATTCTGTAGAGAGGACATTACTTTTACTGAACTTAAGCCACAACTTATTGTAGTCTATGTCAAAGTTTGGCGTGTGCAAATTTGCAGAGTAAATTGGCACTAGCAACCAGTTCGCTGTACAATTCAGAACTGTACTTTCTGTCCAGATGACATACGTTTCTTCCCACAACACCAAAATCTCTGTCGACTGGTAGGTACGAGTTACCTCTAATAGGAAACTACAGCAATGTTTTATCAAATCTCCTTAATGAAGTCAATGCCAGTAGAAAACACACTACTGTGTTGATTTTTGTTTTGGCCTGCAAAACCATCAGCAAATACAGAGTGAGTCACCTAACGTTACCGATGGATATATTTCGTAAACCACATCAAATACTGACGAACCGATTCCACAGACCGAACGTGAGGAGAGGGACTAGTGTACTTGTTTAATACAAACCACACAAAAATGCACGGAAGTATGTTTTTTAACACAAAGCTACGTTTTTTTAAATGGAACCACGCTAGTTTTGTTAGCACATCTGAACATATAAACAAATATGTAATCAGTGCCGTTTGTTGCATTGTAAAATGTTAATTACATCCGGAGATATTGTAACCTAAAGTTGACGCTTGAAACCTCCGACGTTCAGTTGCGTGTTGTAACAAACACGGGCCACGGTCGGCGAGCAGCATCTGCAGGGACATGTTTACGATGACGACCGTGTTTACGAGTGTGGCTGTAGTGCACTGTTGTGGTCTGGTCTAGCTGTCGCAGTGTCCGCATGTAGCGCTTGTTGCTATTGTTATTCTGCATTCGTCTCCGCACGCAGACCTACTGTAGCACACCGTGTTACCAGACGTCTGTGATAGTGTTGTGTTGTAGGAACTGTGACCATGGTGTATTCGAACTCTGAAAAGGCGGAGATGATACTCATCTATGGCGAGTGTCGACGAAATGCACATGAAGCCTGCAGGGTGTATGCAGAACGGTACCCGGACAGAGAGGATCCAACGTGCCGCACATTGCAAAACATCTACCGCGAACTGTATGCAACAGGTATGGTCGTAGCACGCAAACGGGTCCGTAAGAGGCCCGTCACAGGAGAAGCGGGTGCAGTTGCTGTGTTAGCTGCTGTTGACATGAGTACACGGGACATTGCGAGAGCCGGTGGACTGAGTTAAAGTAGTGTCATGGGCATACTGCATCGTCACCGCTTTCACCCGTTTCATGTGTCGCTGCATCAGCAATTACATGGTGATGACTTTAATCATCGAGTGCAATTCTGTCAATGGGCATTAACAGAGAATGCGTTGCAGTTCTACCTGTTTACCGATGAAGCGGGTTTCACAAACCACGGGGCTGTGAATCTACGGAACATGCATTACTGGTCCGTGGACAATCCTCGCTGGCTCAGACAGGTAGAGCGACAACGACCGTGGACTGTAAATGTATGGTGCGGAATCATTGGCGACCACCTCATTGGTCCTCACTTCATTGCAGGAGCCCAAACAGCTGCAACATACATCGCGTTTCTACAGAATGATCTGCCAACGTTGCTCGAAAATGTACCGCTGGAAACGCGTCGACGTATGTGGTATCAGCATGATGGTGCACCTGCACATTCCGCAATTAACACTAGGTTGACCCTTGACAAGATGTTCGACGGACGTTTCATAGGACGTGGAGGACGCATAAATTGGCCAGCCCGTTCTCCTGATCTTACACCTCTGGACTTCTTTCTGTGGGGTACGTTAAAGTAGAATGTGTACCGTGATGTGCCTACAACACCAGAGGATATGAAACAACGTATTGTGGCAGCCTGCGGCGACATTACACCAGATGTACTGCGGCGTGTACGACATTCACTACGCCAGAGATTGCAATTGTGTGCAGCAAACGATGGCCACCACAATAAACATCTATTGGCCTGACATGTCGGGACACATTCTATTCCACTCCGTAATTGAAACGGGAAACCACGTGTGTACGTGTACCTCACCCCTCATGGTAATGTACATGTGCGTCAGTGAAAAAGACCAATAAAAAGGTGTTAGCATGTGGACGTAATGTGCTGTTCCAGTCTCTTCTGTACCTAAGGTCCATCACCGTTCCCTTTGGATCCCTACGTATTTCGGTGCTCTCCGATACACACGATCGAACAGCGGAGGAGTGGTACTCAAGCGTCAACTTTAGGTTACAATATCTCCGGATGTAATTAACATTTTCCAATGGAACAAACGGCACTGATTATGTATTTGTTTATATGTTCAGATGTGCTGACTCAACTAACGGGGTTCCATTTAAAAAAACGTAGGTTTGTGTTAAAAAACATACTTCCGTACATTTTTTAAAGGTTTGTATTAACCAATTACACTAGCCCCTCTCCTCACGTTCGGTCTGTGGAATCGATTCGTCAGTATTTGATGTGGTTTACGAAATATATCCAGCGGTAATGTTTGGTGACTCACCCTGTATATGACGTTCTTTGATAATTTTTGGAACAATGGTTTTTTTCTACTCATTCATTAAACAACACACTTCATTTGGTTTCTTTTGGCCGTATGTTCTCATGATACAAGCGAAAATAAGCATTTTCAGTTTTCAGAGCATGAATTCAAAAAGGAACAACTCATACCTGTCTATAATAGAATAAGTCCTGCACTGGTAAATGAGGTAATGAAAGGTTTTTAATAAAGTCTGTCGTAATTCCCATTACATTATACATCTACACGTTTATTTATATCTACATGGATAATCTGCAGATCACTCTTAAGTGCGTGGTAGAGGGTTCATCGAACCAGGATAATTCTCTGTTATTCTAATATCGAACAGCGCGTGTGAAAAACCAACACCTACATCTTTGTGTGTGAGCTCTGATTTAGCTTATGATGATCATTTCTACCTATGTATTTCGGCGTCAACAAATTATATTCGCATTAGGAGGAGATAGTTGGTGATTGAAATTTCGGGAGAAGATTTCTCCGCAACGAAGAACGTCTTTGCTTCAATAATGTCCACCTAAAATCCTGTAACACGTCAGTGACACTCTCTCCCGGCTGGGTCGGGGATTTTCTTCGCTCAGGGACTGGGCGTTGTGTTGTCTTCATCATAGTTTCATCTCCATCCGGCGCGCAGGTCGCCCACTGTGGCGTCGAATGTAATAAGACCTGCACCAAGGTGGCCGACCTGTCCCGAAGGGGCCTCCCGGCCAATGACGCCAAACGCTCATTTCCATTTCCATCTGGTAAGGATCGCCGATCGTGCAGCAATACTCCGAAACAGAATGGACAAGCGTGGTGCTGGCCGTGTCTTTAATAGACCTATAACATTTTCTAAGTGTTCTGCCAATAAAACGCAGTCTTTGGTTTGCCTTCCCGGTAACATTTTCTGTGTGTTATTTCCGATTTAAGTTGTTCGTAATTCCTAGGTATTTACTTCAATTAACGACCTTTAGATTTGACTAAGTTATCGCGTAACCGGAGTAGAACGGATTAATTTTTCCGCTCATGTGGATGACCTCGCAGTTTCGATTATCTAAGGTCAGCTGCCAGTTTTCGCACCATACAGATGTCTTTTATAAATCTTTTTGCAATTTGTTTTGATCTTTGCATGACTTTGCTAGACGATAAAAGACAGCATCATCTGCAAATAACCGAACACGGCTTCTCGGATTGTCTCCTAAATCGTTTAAATAGAGGACCTGCAACGCTACCTTGGGGTACGCCAGAAATCACTTCTGTTTTACTCGAACAATTCTATGGTATAAATGGCATATGAGTGGTTTAAGTCATATCTACAGAACAGGAAGCAAACAGTCTCTTTATATGCTTCAAGGGATTCAAAGGAGTTTGCCACTTCATCTAACTGGGGCGAAATTACATTAGGTGTTCCACAAGGTTCGATCATGGGTCCCCTCCTGTTCTTGATATATGTGAATGACCTCCCTTCTTATGTGAAACAAGATGCTGAACTGACACTGTTTGCTGATGATACCATCAAAATTATTAATCCAGTAAAAGAAAGTCCGATAGAGAATGATACAAATAAGGTCTTTGGAAAAGTTATTAATTGGTTTTCTGCGAATGGGCTTGCTCTGAACTTTGAAAAAACACAGTAATCCAATTTTCTGCTGCAAAAAGTATAATTCCTTCAATAAACATAACACATCAAAAGAAGTCAGTAGCCAGGGTGGAGCATACTAAGTTTTTGGGTGTACATATAGATGAGAATCTTAATTGGAAAAGTCATATTTTGGATCTCCTAAAGCGACTAGGTTCAGCAACTTTTGCAATGAGAATAATTGCCAATTTTGAGGATGTAGAAATTAGTAAGCCAACATACTTTGCATACTTCCACTCTCCAATGTCATACAGAATAATATTCTGGGGCAACTCAACACTTAGGCAAAAGGTATTCACAGCTCAAAAGAAAGTAGTTAGAATAATGTGTGGGGTTCATAGTCGCACATCTTGGAGGCATCTGTTTAAGAGGATAGGAATTCTTACAACTGCTTCACAGTACATTTACTCAGTAATGAAAATTTTTCCCAACAACATAGACCAGTTTAAAATCAACAGCGACATTCATGATTGCAACATCAGAAAAAAGAAAGACCAACACTATCCTTTACTTAACCTATCTTTGGCACGGATAAGGGTAAAATATGCTGGTATAAAACTTTCTGATAAATTACCTGGATGAAATAAAATGTCTGACAGACAGCAGAAATAGTTTGAAAAGCAAATTCAAATCATGCCTCCTTGACAACTCCTCCTATACCATAGATGAATTATTGAATATGAGTAATTAAATCTGGAGATACGTTATATGCATTTTGTGCCATTTAAGGGAATGGGATAGATAATAGAAATATTTAGGTATGACACTATAACGTAAAAAAATTACTTCCTGTGCGCATTTCTTGTGCATTTGACACGTTCCACATCATAACGGTTTTTCCGTGCTATTAATCAATGGATCACGTACCTAATTAACTAACTGTGACCTCTCTGACAGGAAATCATGAATCTAGTCACATAACCGAGACGACATTCCAAAAGCACGCAATTGCACTATAAGCCGCTTGTATGGTACAGTGTCAAAAGCCTTCTGGGAATCTAGAAATACGGAAGCAATTTGAAATCCCTTGTCAACAGCACTCAACCCTTCGTGTGAGTAAAAAGCTAGCTGTGTTTCACAAGAACGATATTTTGTAAATCAATGTTGATTGTGTGTCTATAGACCATGCTCTTCGAGGTAATTCATAGTGTTCGAACACAATATATGTTCCAAACTCCTGTTGCACATCGACGTTAATGACATGGACCTGTAATTTGGTGGATTACTCCTACTACCTTTACTACCTTACTTAAATATTGGCGTCGCCTGTGTAACTTGCCTGTCTTTAGGTACGGATCTTTCGTCTTCATAGTGAAATTTCTGCCTTACCTCATAAACTTCATTGTAATACTCCATGTACCTTCGATTGTGCACCATCAGTTCTGCAGCTGCTGCTATCTTTGTATTGTCATTTAGGGTGTCACGCCAGCCGCTGTGGACAAGCGGTTGTAGGCGCTTCAGTCTGGAACCGCGCGACCGCTATGGTTGCAGGGTCGAGTCCTGCCTCGGGCTTGGGCGTGTGTGATGTCCTTAGGTTAGTTAGGTTTAAGTAGTTCTAAGTGACTGATGACCTCAGATGTTAAGTCCCATAGTGCTCAGAGCCATTTGAACCATTTTTTAGGCTGTCACTTTTGTTCTGACGTAAACACAGGCGCCGGAACAAAGATGCGGTACACAAGAGCAGACATGGCGTTGAAGAAACGGCGGCCAGTGGTGCGCGGAAATGGACCGCGCTGCGCCAATAGCGGCACCTGGAAGAAGCGAATATAAGCACTGCTCCTGCTTGCCTCGGTCGCTCAGGTCGGCACCGGATCGGGGACGTTAGTTATCAGTGATGAGTGTCAACTTGCCTGAACAGTCCACATGTCAAGGAATCCAAATTATACTGCAAGTTGCCCCTCGTTTGCGGCTACAGTTTGTAAATCCACAGAGTTAAGCACTGTCAATTCCTTTCTAAAAATAAAACTACTATTGTTATTTGTTTGAATTGTTGTATAGCATTCCGAGAACGCTGCATCGCGTAGGCAACCTATTAGCGACGAGTGGGTAAGACCCCACAACCTTTTAGTTTAGTTTTCAGCTCTTCACACTTCCTGCAGACATCTATCTAATCTCAAGGAATAGTTTTCTTTACCTTGAAGTAGTTGTAATAGAACCAATACGACATTGATTCTGGATTTTTTTTTCTTTTAGAAAGACTATGCATGAGTTTTACATGTAGGTCAGGATTCAGGAACATGATTCACCGTATTGAATTACGGGCTGACTTAAACTCAGACGATTCTACGTGCTGAGCAACTTGTTCACATACTTCTGGACTCTTAGCCGCAGCTCTACTGCTCACATTTTTCCTCTTCCATCATTAGGTGACTTTCCAGTTTTTGATACATATATTAATCTTTGTATTAGTTTTGATGTTTCATCATGAATGCTATGGAAAGTTTTTTACAAACTTGAACTTATGGATCATCTTCCTCAGCAGAATATATCACTGAGAATGTTCTAGATGTTGATTCTTCTCCTTTCCTTAGCCTGTGCATTTTCGCTGGTACTAGTCTCGTCAAATCTTGGAGGTAAGCACCTTGAAGAGCCTTACTTAAAGAATTATTGAATTTAGTGAGAATTGGTGTACAAGAACCCTCATTAAATATTTCAAAATATTTACGGAGGCGTCCGCAATGATAATTTGAACGTCTGGCACGAACTGTCTTACCTGAATATGAGACATAAAAGGGCTATCCAGAAAGTAAGTTCCGATCGGTCGCGAAATGGAAACCTCTGTAAAAATCCGATGAAGCTTTGCACAGATGTGATGGGAAATGTCTTTAGAACGCCCGTCGATGGCGTCGCATCGCTCTTTTCAGTTCTGAGCGCACAGTGAGCACGTAAATGTAACCAGAAAATAGTGTCTCCCGCCAAGTACGAGGGCCTGGTGAGAAATTTCGCCTGAAACTATGCAGCCTACGTAACACAACTATCACACCGTTCCTTCTTCATGACAATTCTCAACTGCAGTCTGTAGGGGCAATGAAGATCCTCCTACTTGGTTTTCAGTGGGAAGTGTTTGATCACCCACAATACAGACCGCAATTGACCCCCTGAGTTTCATCTCTGCTCGCATGAACAGCTGATTATGAAGACGACATTTTGGCACAGACAACGAGCTGTAGACCTGCATAGAGAGATAGCGGAAAGCACTGGCGGCTGCCTTCTATGGCAAGGGTATTGAAAATTGGTACAACGCCACAAGAAATGTCTATGTTGGAGTGGCGATTATTTAAACAATTAGCTGGGAGTTGTGGCTGGCTGTTGCAAATAAAACATTTTGGATTCTTATAGTAGTGCCCATTTCGCATACGATAGGAACTTACTTTCTTGATACCCCTCGTATGTTTCGTCTTGAAGCTTGAACCTTTTAAATCTAAACTGTGTGTATGACCCTCCTCTTCTTATCCGTGTCTTTGTTTTCTTACTCTAACCCTCAGACATAGTAATACTGTCACTTGAAGACGTTATTTCAGTACAGTTGCAGTATATCTCAATTCTGGACACAAACTTGGAACTTAACAGGTAAAATAACCGCAAAACAATAAACATTAAACAGTCAGCTGTTACTATCGATATACGACTAAGCCCGTGGTTCTCAGCTGCATTTTATAATACTGTGCTTCTACCAACTAACAGCAGAAGCTAGAAACGTCAATCAAAATTAAAACTTTCTTACGAGAGTATTTTTCTTGCTCAGAAACAAACAAAAATACTGACGTTGGTGAACTCGGCTATGAGCTAAGTAAAAAGGTTGCCACTTACGTAGGGGCAGAGAAGTATGTAGCGCAACCACTGAGAGTGGGAGATTTTATTGTTTGTCTTCCAAAGCTGACGACTCACCAGCGTGCGAAACTAGCTCCGATCAGCTGCTATGATATAAATGTCAAATGGAAGGACGTGGACTCATGAATGTCTATTATGGAGGCGGTCATCTTCAATTGCGGCACATGTTTGTTGCAAGTAACACAAAATGAAATTAAGGCTGTAGTAATACAATGCAATTAGTAAAAGAAAACTGGCACTCAAAAAATTTAGTAATCATTTGTGACTGTATCTCAAAATTGCAGTTACTATTATTAATTAATATAAGATGCTAATTTGTGTTGGTTACCAATTGACAATAAGATCTGTAGGGGAAGGTGTGGCAATGTGATCAGGAAGGGAAAAAGAGGCCACTGCGTATTTTTTGCTCTAAACAGCGCTGCTACCTGCCGAGAAATGTTCTAATACATACCTCCACTCTCAGCGAAATTGATAGAGGAAGCTTGACCCTTTATTTTTTAGTAAAAACAAATTTTTTTCCGTTTACGTACGTACAGAACTAACAGGAAATTAAAACTGTTGTTCAAAGACCACTGCCAAAATCAAATTGTGCGCCGCCCCCCCCCCCCTCTTCCAAAAAAACAACTCAAATTACATAGCAACACTATGAAACACACGCTGTTCACTGGCACATTACAATTCTCAATTAAGAAGAAAATGCTTTGAATTTGAACAACGGAAACGTCAGATAAGACGCGAAAAAATCACCAAGTATGAAACGAATCTCACAGCAAAATCAGCAACAATAACCAGCTAAAATACGCTAAAGTAAAACTAAACTACTGGGAGAATGATTGGGATGATTTTCTCATACACAAAAACTTCTTACCTCAAATGAAAATACTAATCCTTTCATTGTAATGGCAATACTGTATTTTAAATTTCTTCCACAAGAACATAAAACTCACAGAAAACCAGAAACTTACCTTTATATGCAAAAGTCTTACAAGGGAATGTTCTTACAATTATGCAGATTAAAATGAATGAAACTGAAATGACCTAAACTGAGTTGGCTACGTGGACTGTTCTGTTGCTAGAATAGCTAACATTATCAGTATGCGCCAGCGAAGATTATTACCTTAAAAAATTTTCCACAATGCGAATCCAAATCTCTCTGTTCCATAAATGCTGCGTCTGTGAGTCCTTCCGTCCTTGTTAGCTTTCCAAAGCAAAATTCTCTTCCAATACGCACTAAGCTAAAGGTTCTGCCAGCTTATTCCATGTCCGACACCCGACAACTCTCAGCTCTACTATCGAGCCAAAGATACACAAGCTCAGAGATATTACTGTCACTGCCGTAAGTCTACTATTCCATTCACTCTGAACAATCCGCAGATAAATATCTGACCAACCCATATGCACCCGCCTTTTCACAATATCAATATTTAAAAGACGTATACTGGTCTACAAATGTAGTTCCTTTTTACAGCTGTCTGATAGCCATTTCTGTGAATCACTGATGTCGATATGACGAATTATCGGGAAAAGCGGTCACACTAATCCTTGGGAAAAGTGGTAAAGGTGTTCGGCGAAGTAAGGGCTAGTTACGTCCAACAAACACGCGTAATACAACAAATAAAACTGACTTTTAAACCATTTTTTACACAAACCTATGATCTGACATTGCGCCTAGTTGTGACAGTTTTGAATTAATTAGTTGAATTATATAAAACGGTCTCTGTTCTACTTGGACTACTAAAAATTCCGATTGAAAACGGTCTACTGCAGTCTCTTGGTGCTCTTTCAGATATAAGAGTATGAAGGCGCCCAGAAAAAGTTCCTGGAAATCAGAACAAACGTGGGATCCAGTTGGGATGGCACTCGTTATAGTACCCGCTTGTTGTTGTTGTTGTGGTCTTCAGTCCTGAGACTGGTTTGATGCAGCTCTCCATGCTACTCTATCCTGTGCAAGCTTCTTCATCTCCCAGTACCTACTGCAACCTACATCCTTCTGAATCTGCTTAGTGTATTCATCTCTTGGTCTCCCTCTACGATTTTTACCCTCCATGCTGCCCTCCAATGCTAAATTTGTGAGACCTTGATGCCTCAAAACATGTCCTACCAACCGATCCCTTCTTCTAGTCAAACTGTGCCACAAACTTCTCTTCTCCCCAATCCTATTCAATACCTCCTCATTAGTTACGTGATCTACCCACCTTATCTTCAGCATACTTCTGTAGCACCACATTTCGAAAGCTTCTATTCTCTTCTTGTCCAAACTAGTTATCGTCCATGTTTCACTTCCATACATGGCTACACTCCATACAAATACTTTCAGAAACGACTTCCTGACACTTAAATCTATATTCGATGTTAACAAATTTCTCTTCTTCAGAAACGATTTCCTTGCCATTGCCAGTCTACATTTTATATCCTCTCTACTTCGACCATCATCAGTTATTTTACTCCCCAGATAGCAAAACTCCTTTACTACTTTAAGTGTCTCATTTCCTAATCTAATTCCCTCAGCATCACCCGATTTAATTTGACTACATTCCATTATCCTCGTTTTGCTTTTGTTAATGTTCATCTTATATCCTCCTTTCAAGACACTGTCCATTCCGTTCAACTGCTCTTCCAAGTCCTTTGCTGTCTCTGACAGAATTACAATGTCATCGGCGAACCTCAAAGTTTTTATTTCTTCTCCATGGATTTTAATACCTACTCCAAATTTTTCTTTTGTTTCCTTTACTGCTTGCTCAATATACAGATTGAATAACATCGGGGAGAGGCTACAACCCTGTCTCACTCCTTTCCCAACCACTGCTTCCCTTTCACGCCCCTCGACTCTTATAACTGCCATCTGATTTCTGTACAAATTGTAAATAGCCTTTCGCTCCCTGTATTTTATACCTGCCACCTTCAGAATTTGAAAGAGAGTATTCCAGTTAACATTGTCAAAAGCTTTCTCTAAGTCTACAAATGCTAGACACGTAGGTTTGCCTTTTCTTAATCTTTCTTCTAAGATAAGTCGTAAGGTTAGTATTGCCTCACGTGTTCCAACATTTCTACGGAATCCAAACTGATCTTCACCGAGGTCCGTTTCTACCAGTTTTTCCATTCGTCTGTAAAGAATTCGCGTTAGTATTTTGCAGCTGTGACTTATTAAACTGATAGTTCGGTAATTTTCACATCTGTCAACACCTGCTTTCTTTGGGATTGGAATTATTATATTCTTCTTAAAGTCTGAGGGTATTTCACCTGTCTCATACATCCTGCTCACCAGATGGTAGAGTTTTGTCATGACTGGCTCTCCCAAGGCCGTCAGTAGTTCTAATGGAATGTTGTCTACACCCGGGGCCTTGTTTCGACTCAGGTCTTTCAGTGCTCTGTCAAACTCTTCACGCAGTATCTTATCTCCCATTTCGTCTTCATCTACATCCTCTTCCATTTCCATAATATTGTCCTCAAGTACATCGCCCTTGTATAAACCCTCTATATACTCCTTCCACCTTTCTGCCTTCCCTTCTTTGCTTAGAACTGGGTTTCCATCTGAGCTCTTGATATTCATACAAGTGGTTCTCTTCTCTCCAAAGGTCTCTTTAATTTTCCTGTAGGCAGTATCTATCTTACCCCTAGTGAGACAAGCCTCTACATCCATACATTTGTCCTCTAGCCATCCCTGCTTAGCCATTTTGCACTTCCTGTCGATCTCATTTTTGAGACGTTTGTATTCCTTTTTGCCTGCTTCATTTACTGCATTTTTATATTTTCTCCTTTCATCAATTAAATTCAATATTTCTTCTGTTACCCAAGGATTTCTATTAGCCCTCGCCTTTTTACCTACTTGATCCTCTGCTGCCTTCACTACTTCATCCCTCAAAGCTACCCATTCTTCTTCTACTGCATTTCTTTCCACCATTCCTGTCAATTGTTCCCTTATGCTCTCCCTGAAACTTTGTACAATCTCTGGTTCTTTCAGTTTATCCAGGTCCCATCTCCTTAAATTCCCACCTTTTTGCAGTTTCTTCAGTTTTAATCTACAGGTCATAACCATGAGATTGTGGTCAGAGTCCACATCTGCCCCTGGAAATGCCTTACAATTTAAAACCTGGTTCCTAAATCTCTGTCTTACCATTATACAATCTATCTGATACCTACTAGTATCTCCAGGATTCTTCCTGGTATACAACCTTCTTTTATGATTCTTGAACCAAGTGTTAGCTATTATTAAGTTATGCTCTGTGCAAAATTCTACAAGGCGGCTTCCTCTTTCATTTCTTCCCCCCAATCCGTATTCACCTACTATGTTTCCTTCTCTCCCTTTTCCTACTGACGAATTCCAGTCACCCATGACTATTAAATGTTCGTCTCCCTTCACTACCTGATTAATTTCTTTTATCTCGTCATACATTTCATCTATTTCTTCATCATCTGCAGAGCTAGTGGGCATATAAACTTGTACTACTGTAGTAGGCATGGGCTTTGTGTCTATCTTGGCCACAATAATGCGTTCACTATGCTGTTTGTAGTAGCTAACCCGCACTCCTATTTTTTTATTCATTATTAAACCTACTCCTGCATTACCCCTATTTGATTTTGTATTTATAACCCTGTAATCACCTGACCAAAAGTCTTGTTCCTCCTGCCACCGAACTTCACTAATTCCCACTATATCTAACTTTAACCTATCCATTTCCCTTTTTAAATTTTCTAACCTACCTGCCCGATTAAGGGATCTGACATTCCACGCTCCGATCCGTAGAACGCCAGTTTTCTTTCTCCTGATAACGACGTCCTCTTGAGTAGTCCCCGCCCGGAGATCCGAATGGGGGACTATTTTACCTCCGGAATATTTTACCCAAGAGGACGCCATCATCATTTAATCATACAGTTAAGCTGCATGTCCTCGGGAAAAATTACGGCTGTAGTTTCCCCTTGCTTTCAGCCGTTCGCAGTACCAGCACAGCAAGGCCGTTTTGGTAAATGTTACAAGGCCAGATCAGTCAATCATCCAGACTGTTGCCCCTGCAACTACTGAAAAGGCTGCTGCCCCTCTTCAGGAACCACATGTTTGTCTGGCCTCTCAACAGATACCCCTTCGTTGTGGTTGCACCTACGGTACGGCCATCTGTATCGTTGAGGCACGCAAGCCTCCCCACCAACGGCAAGGTCCATGGTTCATGGGGGGAGGAGTACCCGCTTACGAAGGAAAATTGGTCACAATATAAGCCTTCAGAGAAATGCATCTAGTTCTCCTATATTATTTTCTTTCTGATTTAAAATATTTGCTATGATAGCTCACAAGCTTATAGATTGGCGATGGTAAGAATCCAGAGCTACAGTTAATCAATCTACACTCCTGGAAATTGAAATAAGAACACCGTGAATTCATTGTCCCAGGAAGGGGAAACTTTATTGACACATTCCTGGGGTCAGATACATCACATGATCACACTGACAGAACCACAGGCACATAGACACAGGCAACAGAGCATGCACAATGTCGGCACTAGTACAGTGTATATCCACCTTTCGCAGCAATGCAGGCTGCTATTCTCCCATGGAGACGATCGTAGAGATGCTGGATGTAGTCCTGTGGAACGGCTTGCCATGCCATTTCCACCTGGCGCCTCAGTTGGACCAGCGTTCGTGCTGGACGTGCAGACCGCGTGAGACGACGCTTCATCCAGTCCCAAACATGCTGAATGGGGGACAGATCCGGAGATCTTGCTGGCCAGGGTAGTTGACTTACACCTTCTAGAGCACGTTGGGTGGCACGGGATACATGCGGACGTGCATTGTCCTGTTGGAACAGCAAGTTCCCTTGCCGGTCTAGGAATGGTAGAACGATGGGTTCGATAACGGTTTGGATGTACCGTGCACTATTCAGTGTCCCCTCGACGATCACCAGTGGTGTACGGCCAGTGTAGGAGATCGCTCCCCACACCATGATGCCGGCTGTTGGCCCTGTGGCGCCTCGGTCGTATGCAGTCATGATTGTGGCGCTCACCTGCACGGCGCCAAACACGCATACGACCATCATTGGCACCAAGGCAGAAGCGACTCTCATCGCTGAAGACGACACGTCTCCATTCGTCCCTCCATTCACGCCTGTCGAGACACCACTGGAGGCGGGCTGCACGATGTTGGGGCGTGAGCGGAAGACAGCCTAACGGTGTGCGGGACCGTAGCCCAGCTTCATGGAGACGGTTGCGAATGGTCCTCGCCGATACCCCAGGAGCAACAGTGTCCCTAATTTGCTGGGAAGTGGCGGTGCGGTCCCCTACGGCACTGCGTAGGATCCTACGGTCTTGGCGTGGATCCGTGCGTCGCTGCGGTCCGGTCCCAGGTCGACGGGCACGTGCACCTTCCGCCGACCACTGGCGACAACATCGATGTACTGTGAAGACCTCACGCCCCACGTGTTGAGCAATTCGGCGGTACGTCCACCCGGCCTCCCGCATGCCCACTATACGCCCTCGCTCAAAGTCCGTCAACTGCACATACGGTTCACGTCCACGCTGTCGCGGCATGCTACCAGTTTTAAAGACTGCGATGGAGCTCCGTATGCCACGGCAAACTGGCTGACACTGACGGCGGCGGTGCACAAATGCTGCGCAGCTAGCGCCATTCGACGGCCAACACCGCGGTTCCTGGTGTGTCCGCTGTGCCGTGCGTGTGATCATTGCTTGTACAGCCCTCTCGCAGTGTCCGGAGCAAGTATGGTGGGTCTGACACACCGGTGTCAATGTGTTCTGTTTTCCATTTCCGGGAGTGTATAATCTTATTACAACCTGCAGAAAGTGACATAGCCTTGATGCAGGAAGTAACATTTATCCATTTAGAAAAACTTAAGGGCTACAGTGCCATAACCAATACGGTAATGGAACAGACGGAATAGACGTGGGAGCAACCGACCTCACAAGAGAAGAAATACATTTAATACAAACGGAAAGACTGCCAAAAGTTGAGGAATCACCGATATCTTCAACAATACCCGAACTATTAGTGTCTATGTATTGTCGGGAAGGAATAATAAGTAAGGGAGAGCTAGTTCTTTAAAGATGAAATAGTTCCTCGTTTCAGAAAACATCTAGGAAATAATAATACCGCAGGAACCTAACTGCATGTTTACTCCTAAAGGTCAAATATCTAATCTCAACAAACGCAAACAAATAGAACATTCAATCTAAGAACTACGGCTGAGAGATACATTGATACTGAAACAGTGCTTACAACCAGTCACTGAGTCAACCGACTGGTCCGAATTTACGTCTTAGATACCTTATTAAAAAATCGTGTCTTACAGTCAGAATTTTGGCTCATCATTTTTTTATCGCGTTGCATACATAACAACAACACAAGTGGTGAAACAAGAAATATACTGAGCAAAAGGATTGTGGAAACCAAACGTCACACAACTGCAAGAGACAGAATATTGCGAGGCTTTCCTGCACGTTTGGGAACAATGTGAAAACAAGTTCCAGACACGTAATTCGGCAATAGAATGGTCGTCACAATGCACAAACCGGACGATCATAAAAATACTCATATCGTAATCAAGAGAACAAAGTTTCTGGAGCAAAACGACGACGAAATTCTACTTAAAGTTCATCAGAGGCTCACTCCATTCAGACTAATGAGTAATAGGAAACTATGCGAAGATAAAACATATTAAAGCTAAACTGATACATCGAAGAGGCAACAACCATAAGACTACAAAATGTGGTACAGAGGGCAGAACACATTACATGGAGAGGAAGCGTCGATATACAATCTGATACGAGAGAGAAAAAAATGTCCACTGAGCGTAAGCTAAACGATGGAACAATACTCACGAAATAAAGTGTTTTTTTTAACTTATCAGACTTCTAACTGGTTTGATGCGGCCCGTCACGAACGCCTGTGTCAGCCTCCTCAAATCCGGGTAGCACCTGCAGATTATGTTTTCAATTATTTGCCGCACGTATTCCGATCTGTCTTCCTCTAGAGTTTTTACTTTCTGCAGCTTTCTCCGTTGTGCGAAGTTAGCGTAAGGAGGGCTATGCGTGATACGTTCAGTGAATTCGAAAGTAAAATTCTATGTACCGACTTAACAGAAAATGCTAGGAAGTTCTGGTCTTACGTTAAATCAGTAAGTGGCTCGAAACAGCATATCCAGACACTCTGGGATGATGATGGCATTGAAACAGAGGATGACACGCATAAAGCTGAAATACTAAACACCCTTTTCCAAAGCTGTTTCACAGAGGAAGACCGCACTGCAGTTCCTTCTCTAAATACTCGCACAAACGAAAAAATGGCTGACATCGAAATAAGTGTCCAAGGAATAGAAAAGCAACTGAAATCACTCTACAGAGGAAAGTCCACAGGACCTGACGGGATACCAGTTCCATTCTATACAGAGTACGCGAAAGAACTTGCCCCCCATCTAACAGCCGTGTACCGCAAGTCTCTTTTCCAGGATGATACTGTAGTATACAGAGAAGTTGCGGCATTAGAAAACTGCATCGAAATGCAGGAAGATCTGCAGCGGATAGGCACTTGGTGCAGGAAGTGACCACTGACCCTTAACATAGACAAATGTAATATATTGCGAATACATAGAAAGGAGGATCCTTTATTGTATGATTATATGATAGCGGAACAAACACTGGTAGCAGTCACTTCTTTAAAATATCTGGGAGTATCCGTGCGGAACGATTTGAAGTGGAATGATCATATAAAATTAATTGTTGGTAAGGCGGGTGCCAGGTTGAGATTCATTGGGAGAGTTCTTAGAAAATGTAGTCCATCAACGAAGGAGGTGGCTTACAAAACACTCGTTCGACCTATACTTGAGTATTGCTCACCAGAGTGGGATCCGTACCAGGTCGGGTTGACAGAGGAGATAGAGAAGATCCAAAGAAGAGCTGTCCGTTTCGTGACAGGGTTATTTGGTAAGCGTGATATCGTTACGGAGATGTATAGCAAACTCAAGTGGCAGGGTCTGCAAGAGAGGCGCTATGCATCGCGATGTAGCTTGCTGTCCAAGTTTCGAGAGGGTGCGTTTCTGGATGAGGTATCGAATATATTGCATCCCCCTACTTCACCTCCCGAGGAAATCACGGATGTAAAATTAGAGAGATTCGAGAGCGCACGGAGGCTTTCCGGCAGTCGTTCTTCCCGCGAACCATTCGCGACTGGAACAGGAAATGGAGGTAATGACAGTGGCACGTAAAGTGCCCTCCGCCACACACCGTTGGGTGGCTTGCGGAGTAAAAATGTAGATGTTGATGAACCATGGAAGTTAGTCCCTGATATCTTAACAGACGTCCTGTCATCCTGTTCCTTCTTCTTGTCAGCGTTTCTCGTATATTTCTTTCCTCGCCGATTGTACGAAGAACATCGTAATGTCTTCCTTACCAATCCAACTAATTTTCACCGTCTTTATGAAGCAACATACCTCAAATGCTTCATTTCTCTTCTGTTCTGGTTTTGCCACAGACAATGTCTCACTGCCATACAATCCTGTGCTCCAAACTCTCAGAAATTTTTTCCTCAGATTAAACCCTGTGTTTGACACTAGTAGACTTCTCTTGGCCAAGAATACCCTTTTTCGGCAGAGCTAGTCCGTTCTTTACGAGTATGTCCTCCTTGCCGCGTCCGTCATGGCTTATTTTGCTGTCTAGGCAGCAGAATTCCTTAACTTTTTGTCTACTTCGTGATCACCAATTATCGTCTCATATTTCTCGCCCTTCTCATTTCTGCTACATCTCACTACTTCCATTTTTCATCGATGTACTCTCAATCCATATTCTGTGCTCATTAGTCTGTTCTTTCCATTGAACATGTTCTGTAATTCTCCCCCACTTTCACTTAGGATAATCAGAGAATCTCAACTATTATACCATTTCACCTTCAATTTTAATCCCATTCCTGAATCTTTCTTTTATTTCCGTCATTGCTTCTACGACGTATACACTGAAGAGCAGGGGCGAAAGACTACGTAACTGTCTTACACCGTTTTTAATGCGAGCACTTCGTTCTTGGTCTTCCATTCTTATTGTTCCCTCTTGATCTTGTTAATGTTGTATATTACCCGTCTTTCCGTACGGATTATCCCTATTTTCGTCAGAAATACATACATCTTGCACTATTTTACATTGTCGAACGCTTTTTGCTGGTCGACAAATCTTACGAACGTGACTTGATTTTTCTTCAGTCTTGCTTCCACTGTCAACGGCAACCTCAGAATTGCCTCTCTGGCGCCTTTACCTTTCCTAAAGCTAAAATGATTGTTATCTAACACATTTCCAATTTTCTTTTCCAATCTTCTGAATATAATTCTTGTCAGGAACTGCACCAGCTGGATTGTGCGATAATTCTCGCACTTCACGGTTCCTGGAATCTTCGGAACTGTATGGAAAGCCAAATGGTATATCGCCAGACTCACATATTCTACACACCAACGTGAACAGGCACTTTCTTGCCACATCCACCAATGGTCTCAGACATGCTGATGGAATCTTATATTTCCTTTCTGCCTTATTCAATCTTAAGTCTTCCAAAGATCTTTTAAATTCTGGTTGTGATACTGGATACCTTCTCTCTTCTACACTGAAGAGCCAAAGAAACTGGTACACTAGCCTGATATCGTGTAGCCCCCCCCCCCCCTGAGCACCCAAGCACACAGAAATGCCGCAACACGACGTGGCATGGACTCAACTAACATATGAAGTAGTGCTGGAGGGAAATGACACCATGCATCCTGCACGCCTGTCCATAAATCCTTAAGAGTACGAGGGGGTGAAGATCTCTTCTGAATAGCAGTTAGCAAACATCTCGGATATCCTCAATAATGTTCATGCGGGGGAGTTTGGTGGACAACGGAAGTATTTAAACGCAGAAGAGTGTTCCTGGAGCCACTTTGTAGCAATTAAGCACGTGTGGGGTGTCGCAAAGTCCTGCTAGAAAGCACAATGGACGTGAATGGATGCAGGTGATCAGACAGGATGCTTACGTACGTGTCACCTATCTGAGTATTATCTAGATGTATCAGGGTTCCTACATCACTTTAACTGCACACACCTCACACCATTATAGAGCCTCCACCAGCTTGAACAGTCCCTGCTGGCATGCAGTATCCTTGGATTCATGAGGTTGTCTCTCTACCCGTACACGTCCAACTGCTCGATTTAATTTGAACTGAGACTCGTCCCATGGGGCAACATGTTTCCAGTCATCAACACTGCAATGTCGGGGCGGGCCCAAGCGAGGCGTAAAGCTTTGTATCGTGCAGTCATCAAGGGTACACGAGTGGGCCTTCGGCTCCGAAAGCCCACATCGATTGTGTTTCGTTGAAAAACGCACACTGACACATGTTGATGGCCCAGCATTGAAATCTGCAGTAATTTGCGGAGGGGCTGCACTTCTGTCACGTCGAACGAATTTCTTCAGTCGTCGTCGGCCCCGTTCTTGCAGGCTCTTTTTCCGGTCGCAGTGATGTTTTACCGGTTTCCCGATATTCACGGTATACCCGTGAAATGGTCGTACGGGAAGATCCCCACTTCATCACTACCTCAGAGATGATGTGTCTCATCCATCGAGCGTCGGCTGTAACACTACTTAAACACTCACTTAAACCTTGATAACCTGCCATACTACCAGTACCAGCAGCAACCGATCTACCAACTGCGCCAGACACTTGTTGTCTTATATAGGCGTTGCCGACCGCAGCACAGCATTCTGCCTCATTACGTATCTCTGTATTTCAATACGCTCGACCAGTTTCTTTGGCGCTTCAGTGCATATCAACTGATGTTTCTCCTTCTATCACGTCATCAGACAAATCTTCCCTCCCATACAGGCCTTAAAAGTACTCTTTAAAGCTATCTGCATTCCACTCTACATTAAACAGCGGAAATGCCATTGAACTCATAACATTACCATCGTTGCTTTTAATTTCATCGGAAGTTCTTTTGACTTTTCTGTATGCTGAATCAGTCGTCACGACAATCATCTATGTTTCCATTTCTTCGCATTTCTTATACCGCCATTTCACTTTAGCTTCCCTTCACTTCCTATTTATTGCATTCCTAATTACTTGTATTTATGTATTCCTGAATTTCGCTGAACATTTTTGTTCTCCCTATTTTCATCGTTCAACTGCAGTATTTCTTCTGTTACCGTTTCATACTTCGAAGTTATCTTCTTTGTATCTACGTGACCGCCTTTTTTTTAGAGCTGTTCATCCGTCTTCAATTGAACTGCTTATTGAGCTATTCCTTATCGCAATATCTATAGCCTCAGAGAACTCAAGCGTATCCCTTCATTCCTTAGTACTTTCGTATCCCACTTCTTTGCGCATTGATTCTACCTGACTAGTAATTTAAACTTCAGCCTATTATTCGTCACTACTTATTGTGATCCGAGTCCATTCCTGCTCCTGGGTACGCCTTACAATCCAGTATCTGTTTCGTGATCTCTGTCTGACCAGGATGTAATCTAACTGAAATCTCTAAGTATCTCCCAGTCTTTTCCAAGCATAACTCCACCTCCTGTGATTCTTGCACAGCATATTCGCCATTACCAACCGAAATTTAGTGCTGGACTGAATTTGTATTTATCCTCTCGCATTACTAGCTGAAATATATTGCAGAAATGAAGTAGAGTTTCCTCTCTCGCATTCCTAATGTCAAGTCGATATTCTCCCGTAACACTTTCTTCTACTTCTTCCCCTACAACAGCACTTCAAACTGACATGAGTATTTGATTTTCTTCTCCCTTTACGTACCGAATAACCCATTCAATGTCCTCATATAGTTCTCTCTCTCTTCCTCTTCGTCTTGCGACCTCGGCACGTATAGTACAAACATATCACTTAACTGTTCACAGTAACTCACTCTCTGCCCTACCTTCCCATTCATAACGAATCGTACTCCCGTCATAGCATTTCCTGCTGCTGTTGGTATTACCCTACTTTCGTCTGGCCAGAAATCCTTGTCTTCTTTACATTTCACTTCACTGCCTCCCGCTATGTCTAGATTAAGCCTTAGAACTTGCCTTTTCAGATTTTCTAGCTTCCCTACTACGTTCAGACTTTTGAAATTCCACGCCTCGACTTGCAAAACGTAGAACGAAAGGATAACTTCCTACTAGTTGTGAGGCGTAGCGCCTTTGCATCGCTCCTGTAACTTGTTAGGACGATATCGTTATAGGCATGAGTCATCGACAGATGTCACCAGCTGACATGGACCTGAGTTACAGAGATGCACAAGTGTACTAGTAGGCGGCAGAGGTCAGCAGTTGACGGACAGTGCTAGCAGTCGTAGTCAAAACAATGTTGTAAAGTTATGTGTGACTAATATTTAATGTACTTGCATAATTATAATTGTTTTTTATGTGTAGTAATTTGCAGTATGAGTGTTGTATGAGTGAAGAAGAACTGAAGTAAATGAAAACTGTTTTGTTTATTCACGAAGTACCAGTTAAACTATACAGGGGATTTACTATAATTAAATGTGCAGTCAGTTTATGGTACTAATAAATCGTGAATAGAACACAAATTAATCGGTAATTTCAGAAGGAGTAATTTTATATTTGATTCTTTTCTAAATTTATTTATTTAGCAATTGCCATAGAAAGAAATGGTTTACTATGATTGGTCATTGAAGTAAAGCGCGGGTTAGCGCGGGATAATACTGCAACCTGATTTGCTGTTTGTGATATCAGCCAATCAGAAAAATGCAGGCTCGCGCCAATCTATGCTGGGAACAAAGCCTTTGGTGTGACCTAGAGAAGTCTGGGCTGAGGGTTCGAACTAGTAACATCTCATTGAAAGCAGCTCTGACGAAAGTACTGTAAAATAGCGGAAAAATGCTAATTACGAGTTCGCGAAGTAGTACAAAGTGTATTTAAGTGAACGGTATAGTGGAAGTCGTGTGGAATTTCGGCCGGAATATCAAAATTATTGCTTTTGACTGTTAGTTAAAACCGCGTGGCGTGTTGTGCGATCCAAGACTGGAACAGGTATTACGTGTAGAGCAGAGTACACAACATTTGAGCGAGCATTTTCATAACTAAACGAACTGGTGAACTCTATTAACTTCCGTAACGGGTGTAAATACCATAAACTGGCTACGTGTGTGATTGTGGTTTGCGTGTGAACTTTACGTTGTGTTGCCACTTAGTACGGACTTGGCAGTATTAACTGTGATCTTTATCGAAAAAAATACACCTGAAACTTTACATTGCCAAGTGAAAACTTTTATTTCAGTACTAGCCACATCCCGTTAACCGGATAATTCTATATATGTTGCGACCTGCAGTAGACAGTAATGGTCTAGTATTTTCTACTAAAGCCTTTAGCTAGACAAATGAACATTGCTGGACACTGGCAGGGCGGTAAAAAGTAACGTGCTGCGCCGCAGTTGGGGCGCACAATATCAGAAGTGAGACTAGGGAAGCTTTGTTCATCCAACTACCCACCTCCAGAGCTCAGTGTTTAGCGCAGATGTCTGTCATGCAGAGGGCCCGAGTTTCGATTCGCAGTGCTGCCAAGCAGTTTCCCTTGGTGGGACGATTTGTAGAGGGCGCACTCAGCCTCGCGATGCCAACTGAGAAGCTACTTGATCCACTAGTTGCGGTTCCACCGTCTGTAGAGTAGCGGGAAAGCGGTGTGCTGACTACATGCCCGTCGATATCGCATGCGTGTGACACGGCAAGGCAGCAGATGACACGGCGGCCGGTCAACGTCATTGGGTCTTCATGTCCTGGACGAGGATTTTGTTTTCGTTATTTACGTTCAACCAATTCACAGCACTCATGACCAGCCAATCAGTCGATGATTAAGTTCGGCAGTTATGAGCAAGCAGATTACGATGAAGGCTGAGTATCAGAGTAACTTAATATTAACTATGGAAATCCATGAAGACGAAGTTCGAAGACGCTATCATACAAAGTCCAAAAATAGCCAGCTGGAGCGGACGGTCTCCTTGCGGAGTTTATGGTCGGGCGTAAAGACCAAACTACTGTCCATTTGTAACGAGATAATAAATTTGAAGAACGGAATTTCGAAGGAGCTCTTAGAAGGAATAACACAAAATGGTTACAAAACAATAGGGAATCCAGGATTAGCGAATCTTGCAGGTGTGTAATGTTTAGTTTCCACAATCCTTTTGCTCGTTATACTTCATGTTTCTCCAAGTTTGTTGTTGTTACGCATGCAACGCGATCGAAACAAATGATGGGACACGACTGCGGTGCGTATTATCAGAAATTCCACGTACTTCACAATTCTTATGTTAAGGGTATAAGACGTGTATATTTCTATTGTTTTTTGTCAAATCACAATTTATGAAAGATGTTTATATTTTATTAATAGGATTAAGTAGGAATAATTAATATTTGTCATGTTGGAAATAATTGTGGTAGCAGAGAATATCTGCACCAAAGTATTGTTGATATAATTTAAAAAATGGCGGGAGGAACCGCGTGCGGGTACATTTTAAGAAAAGAGCGGGAAAGACCGCGCATTGATACATTTTGTAATGGTAGCAGGGCTTGTCTGCACCAGAAAGCATTGTTGGCAGTAGAGACCGCACTTAAGCGTTCATAGGATGTCAGTAGTAAGCGAGAAGTGAAGCGAGTCGCTAGCAGGTCTGAAGCAAGAGGTTGAGAGGAGTGGTGTGCCTGCCAGCCACCAGCTATGATTTGCAAAATATTATAAACGGATGTACAGACACATCAGCTAACTAGTATCATAAGAAGAACTAATATTATTGAGTTATTTTTTTTGAGGAACTCAAGACTACTGAAGGTATGTCTACGCTTTGCTAGTTGTAAGATTATTGTAAAAAGTAAGTCCCATTTGAACGTTTGTAAAATCATTTCATTCAGAATATAATTTACTTTTGCCAGCAATATTGCGTTTCTAATTATAATCCATCCCAAAAACCATCAATGTCAAACTTTGCAAAATTTTATTGTTGTCCAGAAAAAGTTTAACTATGAAGTAAATAACTTCAGTCAAATTAATTAAAGAATAACGTCAGCTTTGCTAATAAATACAGCCACTTATTATGAAAGCCCACCAGCAGCTAATAGAGTATAGTAATACAGAGTAAGTATATTCATGTCGCAGTTCAATGTAGCAGTCAGATGGCGATCCAGTAACAGTAAAAAAGGTAAGGAACAGTTTTGGGTTATTGCAGATAACGACTGAGGGCCACGACGACGACACATTCTATGTTTCTTCGAAATTATCAGAAAATCACTTTTAATAAGCAGCAATTAAATTTGTATGCGAAGATTGAAAAAGAGAATAAATTTCAAAGGGAAGATTTCATTTGTTATTATTAAGCAATAAATAGAAATTCTAAGGGAAGGTTACATAGGTTATTGTAAAAGGGAAGGTTATCATTAACAAAAGAGGTATAGAGGAGACGGGAAGGTTTCAAAAGCAGTGTAATTCTTCCCACTTAGCTACGCATTTTTTTGTGTTAAAGGACCACGCTTTCAGCTCGCTGACGTGAGAAATTAATAAATGAATAAACATTTGCTCTCGGCAGTTCACATACAATATACACTGATGAGCATGAGCATCACGGCCATCTGGTAAATAGCTTGCTGGTACGCCTTTGGAATGCAATAAAGAGGCGAATGTGCATGCTGTGGATTACAGAAGTGTTTGGTAGGTTTCTGGAGGTATGTGGCACCAGAAGTTTACGCTCGTCTTAAGCGATTTCATAAATTACGAGCTGGAAGCTGATGCTCGACATCGGTTTCAGTTCAGTCCAGTCTGCTGTCCAAGACATAGTGAGTTCAGTATGAATCTCCTCAAACCATGTAGCACAATTATAGCCTTATGACACAGACAAGTATCCTCCTGGAAGATGCCATCGCCATCGGGGATGACATCATACATCGGGCCTGGCCAAATAGCGCTCTACGATCGCGAGCACTCAGGGCGCGCTCTTGCCTAGTGCAGTTGCGAGTGGGGCTGAAGGGTGAGGATAAAGTGGATAATGAGGGCGGAAACCGTACACTGTTGGAGCTGGGCGGTCGCTTTGTCAGAAGCCGAACAGTCTGCTGACTACCTTGAGTTTAAGTAAATTTAAATTCTTCATTAAGAGTACTATGGTGTCCAAGTTATTGTCCAAAAAATAAAAAAATTATAATCCAATTTTTCAGTGCCAGTTCGTTAACTGTTTTATTTTTTGTATCGTTTAAAGGCCAAGCAAAAGGCTTAGTTTGCCATTGCACTATTATGAGCTGGAAAAAAAATTATTGAAACGTCATTACACCACCAGCCACGAAGATGATATGATGCACTTTTTTCTGACAAACGACCGTGAATGCTGACTGAACTGAAGGCGGCCACAAGGAAATAAAACTGAGTTCAGAGTAAGTAATTATAAAACCTTTCATTGTTGATATCGCTAATTATTTGAATTCATTAACTGTCTTAATGAAAGGGGAGAATTATTTGGTAAAAAATATGGCAGACAAGATTGACGTTATAAAATGAAGATTAACTTTGTGGAAAAATGAGCTTCAAGTTAATGAGGTGAAACATTTCCCGTGACTCAAGGCAGTCATTTGCGAATCAGACACGACTTAATTGAAATATTTCACCATCAGTTTGAGAAGTGACATGCCGCTCTCTCACTTTAACAACATTGTCAGTCAGATTTACATTCATATTTTAGGTCACGATCTTGGTGTGCATGGTTTATGACTTTTTACACGAGGAAACTGTGGGCAGACCGCTACGGTCGCAGGCTCGAATCCTGCCTCGGGCATCGATGTGTGTGATGTCCTCAGGTTAGTTATGTTTAATTAGTTCTAAGTTCTAGGCGACTGATGATCTCAGAAGTTAAGTCGCATAGTGCTCAGAGCCATTTGTAAACTGAGCCTTTGTGCAAAAGATGTGAAGGTCTTAACACTCCATATTTGCTCGTGTTAGAAGCTGGGACGATACGGAGAGAGTGGCTAGTGGACGTGTTTAATGGAGGCTAGCCTGTAACTTCCCTGACGCCCAGGATATTTCAGAGAGAAGGAAAAACATTTATTTTGCAGCCAAGACTGTATGGGATGCTTAACATCCTTCTTTCAGAAGTCGGAAATGGTCATCCCAGAAAAATTACGTCCCTCTATAAATGAAGAACTGTGGTCCCTTGTAGATAGACTCTTTTTGTCAAAAGATGGCCATGCTTGCTGTGAGAACGACACGTCCCTGGTCTAACATCATCTTTTTCCAGACAAGAGAGATTTTGATTGCTGATTGGCTCCTCTCTGGATAAGCGAAATGGAGGCTAGCTCCCCAAGCGTAGGAACTAAGGTGCTGTGTCTGGACTGGCCACCAGGCTACCAGAACAGTCAAGAGAGAATATTCAATGAGTAGAGAGTATCAGGATTTATTTGTGCATTGTGGGGCGGATTCGTTTTTGCTAATTCGGCTTCCATACCAAAACTTGGAAAGTGGTGGTAATTCCTTGCTTTCTTCATTCTCAGGTTCTTCCCTGGTGGAGAACTTCAGGTCTTTCCCTAGGGGGTGAGACTGGTGGTCTGCATCCTGTGGTGGATAAGAGCCAGTGGCTGTTTCCAACTATACTGGCGGTGGAACTGCACATCACCTTAGACGTATTTTGTGTCATGAGGGTGAACTTATTCGTTCTGAGTCAGCCGTCTGACGTTTGACGATTCCAGCACGCACCGTCATGCCTGTGAGTCAAATTCGTTTAGCAAGACCAGTGAATGGGCTCACCTCACACTGAAGTCTGCCGGGATTTCAGAGCTCTTATAGGGAAGTTTCCCGCGTTCTAATAACCAGAACGCCAGACAGCATAGTTTCCAAAATTTCGTTGACGCGTCAGAACATTATAGCTGGCGCAGCGCGCCGCTCCTCGCCCGCAGCAGACCGTTTCCTGCTGCCGCCTGAATCAAGGGGAAATACTGCTGCACTGGCATAGCGTTGTTAAATCACATTCACAGCTGCCTTTTCTCAAAGGAACCATAGTTTCTCGTATACTTTGTCACAAATTATTTCATTTGAATAGAGTTAGGACTCAAAGTGGTTACGTGGAAATAAATTCAGAATGCGTTCTAAACGGGATTAATTCGGGGGAGAAGTTGTATAGCTTAGACCTCAATGCATGCTTTGCAAGTCAAACACCATTCCCTTTCTGATTTGTGTTTATCATCCTTTTGTAATATTCATCTGCTAGTTATTGTTACAAGAGGATTAATAAAACTCGTCATTATTTTGTAATCTTAAATACGCCACTCTTCTCATTCATACTCCCTTAGTTATTCACCATTTTTATTTCATTGTGGTGGTACATAGGTACACCAGCAATTTGAGGATCAGTCTTACTAAATTAATTAATTTGATTATTAATTTGAGCTCTGAAACAGACGATAGGCGTAGGCAATAGAAGTGCCATGATTAAGTTCACTAATTTCATATCTAAAACTTAAGGGTGCAGCTCACGACTGAAGGTTATTGAGAAGATACTTTTCATTATGTAGAGATAGTAACATTCAGCATCACTGAGACGTATATTTATGATTAAAACAATCGTCGGTTTGCAAGTTCTCAAAGAGATTTTAAGACATTGCACGACTGAAGACGGGTTTTACTTGTCAGAACATTTTCACTTTTCACCCGCTAAAGTGCCCCTTACTTTCGAGTTGAGATGATATACAGCGGAGCACCCAGCTGAACGATCTGTTCGTCCATGCTTGGGACTTATAAGACTCTTACAAAGTATTACCCCACGAGCAAAATCTTAGGCTGCACAGAGTAGCCGCTAAAGTTATTTCAGTATCTGGTTCAACTGTATGTGCGGACGTTTTTTCTTCTCTTTCGAAATTAATGCAGTTGGCAAAGTTCAGGTTTAACAGATTTTAGTCTGCACAGCTCCATGTGTTTCACTTTATCATCAACCATAGTAGCAGATACATTGTATATTCTAAAATCGAAACGTACATAAGTTTATAAAAATCATAACGTAATGTTAAATACCTGTGTGTAATGCTTCTTGTATTTCGGCCCACCGTATTAGCGCTATCTAATGGTTTCACAGAAGTACTGCATTGTGTTGAAAACACGTCTTCGTAAGTTTTCCGCACTGTGTAGTCCTCAGCATATAGCCATCTCAATCAGATCTGCTCAGAACAGCGCATTGGCGGGGAAAGCCAGAGCACTCAGCAATCTCGCCTGTACTCTATGTTCCAAAGCTGTCATGGTGTCTCCAATTACTACCACAGATCCCATGGAAGCCGTCGTCGAGTCAGTAAGAAATTGTCTCTGCACGAACGTATTTATGGTTGACTTACAAAATACGTGATAAGTTCTTTGACTTACAAGGCGAAGAGCACTGCTCGGCCAAGAATGTCTAATGAAAATTTCGAGAATATTTGAGATGTGTTTACACGGAGCCCTGGGAACTCCGCAAGACGGGCAGGCCAGGAACATCGGCTTCCTCAAACAACGGTACGACGTGTTCTGAAAATAAACCTGCGTATAAAGGGTTACAATTTGCGATTACTGCGACTTTTGCTTGCCGGCGACCACAGCGGAAGGCACGAATTTTGCGTTTCAGTTCTCAATGTTGTAGCAGAGGACGCTTTTTCCGAAACGACTCGTGTTTTCGGATGAATGGAAGATTCATGTATCGGATAATAATTTAAGAATTTGGGGGTAACAAAATCCTGGCGTCGTCGTCGAACATGAAAGAGACTCAGCGAAACTGAATGTGTTTTGTGCCGTTTCTGTTCTTTTTCGCGGTGGTAACTGTAACACAAATGTTGTTCCTGGACATACTGCAAAATTGGTTGTTTCCTCAACTTCACGAAGATTCCAAAGATTTCCTTCTTTTGCGTGAAGATGCGCCGCCTCACTTCCACTTTGAACTGCAGCATTATCTTCAGAACACCATTCCACAACGTCGTATTGGAAGAGATGGGCAACAACATCTTTTTCATTGCTTTTGGTCCCGCAAGTCACAAGACCTCACACCTTGAGATTTTTTTTGCAAGGGGCACGTAGAAGGCAGAGTCTTGGTCCCACCTATGGCAAGTGCTCTTCAGGAACTGAGAAATCGAATTGTTGAAGCTATCGATTGAATAAACAGGGACCTGTAGATTCGTGTGTGGAATGAAATGGACTGCCGTCTCTACGTTTCTCGAGCAACGCATGGTGCTCATGTTTAGTGTATGCAATAGTGCCTGTGTGAGCATAAGACTTTGAAACTTCCTCTATCCACTGACTTGCGCAATGTGTTTCTATTTTCTGTCTTTCGTAGTTTGTTGGCTATAAACAACTGAAATCCGTTCTTTCTTTTTGAGTCACCCAGTAGCCACAATTTTAGAAGGACTGTATGGCATCCATGTACTCAGAAAGCAATAAGCAATGCGTCACGTATTAAAAGAATAGCATTTACATTACATCACTGTAGGTTAGGGTCAAAGATTTGTTGCTATCGGTCGCAATTGACTTTGCCTCAGAAATCGATAATCTTTATTTAAATTATTTGCCTATGCTCAGCCAATTATCGTCCGTTCGTTGTTTCACGGTCCTTCGAACATTCTCTGTGGATGTTCACGACAACTGCACCGTTTCCGATTCGCTCGCTAACAGGTGGCGGTACTTGCAAGGCAGACTCCTCCCCCTCAGATTTAGTAGTAAAGTGGTCCAGAGTATAGCCCGTCAAAAATTAAACGGAGATCAAGCATGAAAACCGGGGGAAGTGTGGAAACTGTGAAAAAAAATCAAAACAGTAGTAGTGAACGGTCCAAGCTCAAGAACTGCAACACCGAACACATTTGAAGAGCCGCGGTGTTGGAGTACGAAGGGAAGATCCGCCTTCTAAACTCCCTCGTGCCATATTTTTTCTCACAAAATTGTAAACTGTCCGTCTGGTTATTGACGTGTCTATTTGCTGTATTCAGATTTGCGTCTGTGTCGTAGTGGAACGTCGGTTTGCAACAGTCAGGTATATAGAAGGGACCTCCAGAGGTACACACCTCCTATTTGTTCTACACATGCACCGTATGTTACGACTCTTGCGTTCCGTTCTGGATGTTTTGACTCTTGTTATAACATAATACATAGCTGTTTATATGATGTTTTCATTTTTGTGAGAGGTCTATGGGGCATCTCACCCGCTCTCACTATTCGGCACCTTTACTTGAGACGGTAATATATTCTTACCACACGACACATTCGATAACCAGTGAATAGTATGACAATTGCCAAGAATACAATAGAAGAACAGACAAGTCAGTGACCTGACGCACAGTTCATAATTTTGTGAAAAGAAAGAAATAATTTAAGTATGCTGGAGATCTGAACACGGATCTCCCGCGATTCAGTCCAACACCGAAACCACACACCCACAACGAATTGTTCTTCCAGTTGCTCGGATTTGCACATTTTGTGCTTGGACCGCTCAGAGTTTCTATTTTGCTTCTTTTATCACAGTTCAGCACGTCTTCTTCCAGTTTTCATTCTTGATCTGTGTTGAGTTTTGAGGGACTATCCACTGGACCATCTTACAGGTAAATCTGATTGGGTGCGATGGGAAGTTTCCCTTGGTTACAATGTATCCTCTGACGAAGTCGCTTACGTCAGTGGATTTCCCAATTTGCACCCCTTATGCTTTCAAGAATGGTTTCCCTTTCGTCTGCTCCGCTTACAGATCTGTCTTACCTCGTCACGTTCCGTGTACGCCCACAGAACGTACTGGATCCAGAGGTTGAGGGACTTCACAGGGCGTTGTCCCTGTCAGCGTTGTACAGTATCTCCGAACAGCCACTGAACCCGACCTGGTAGTTGTGTATACTGTTGGGCTGTAGTGAAAATATACATTTGCAGCGGTAAAGGCGCCTTTCAAAGGCTGAGATGACATACGAGGTGTAATCACAAAGGAAAGGGAATTTTATAATTTCGCGGGCTGTATACATCAAGTTTTATCTTGTTGGTACAAATGTTCCTGATGGGTGCTTGCAGTTTAAGCTGTTTTAAATATTTAGTTCATTGCTGACAGTTGAAAAGGTTATATGTGTTTCCGCCAGCTCGATGTATTTTTTTTTTTTTTTTTACTTTTGAAAAAGACTTATCAAAGAATTTATATTAAATTTTGCTTGAAAAATGGAATAAAGTGCAGCACCGAATTCGAAATGATGACTGTGGCTTTTCCCGAATATACTATGAATAAGACAAGAGTTTATGAATGGTATAAACGATTCAACGAGGGTCGAGGAGACGCTGAAAATGACGAGAGCCCCGGAAGCCCAAATACGTCAATTACTGACGACAGTGCGGAAGAAGTAAAGAAAATGGTTTTGGAAAATCGCCGAATCACCATCAGAGAGCTTGCTGATGATGTCGGCATATTTTATGACTACGCCAAGCTAATTTTTAGGATGTTTCGGGCAGCAAAGTTTGTTCTGAAAATGTTGAATTCTGACCAAACATGACGTCGCTTTGGCATCGCTCATGAATTGCTGAATGAAGTTTCCAAAGATCCATAACTTCTAAAGAAACTTACAAGAGGTGATATGACGTCTAAACCAACGCCCAATCGTCCCAATGGAAACTGCCTGAAGAGCCAAGACAGATAAAAATTTGACGAGTTCAATCAAATGTGAAAGTTCTTCTCAATGTTTTCTTCGATTACAATGGCATGGTGCATCACGAGTTCCTGCCTTATGGTCGTATGCCAATAAGGAATATTACTTGGAAGTTATGCGCCGTTTGCCTGAAGTAAACCGAGGAAAACGACCAGGATTGTGGCATAACCACTCGTGGAAATTGCATGATTATAAAGCTCTCGCTCACAACTCAATCCTCGTTCGTGATTTTTTGGCAAAAAACAAAACTTTTCGTTGCCTCAGTCACCGTATTCGCTGGACATGCCCCCCCCCTCATTGTTTTGTCATTATTAAAGAGCTAAAAACAGAATCGCTTAAAGACCTGAATACCATAACGAAAAGTGAGTTCCAAAGTGCATCCACGACTGGAAAAGGCCCCGGCGGAAGTGTATTATGTCTGAGGGGTATTGTTTTGAAGGGCACAAGGTTGATCTTGATAAATAAATAATCATTTTTTAAGGAAAACAAAAATTCCCGTCGATCACACGTCAACAGAACATGGGACGTTAACAGACGCAACATGCCATGTGAAGGAAAGCCTTCTAAGATTAACTTTCTTCGACGGAGGCCATGGGAATTGTAGAATGTTCAAAAGTTACGAAAGCTGTTGTAAAAAAATTTGATTGGCCAAAGCTAGGACATGAGCTGATTATTCAGCTGCTTTAACACACCTAGAATGAGATCCTTACAGTGAGCAGAAGGCCGCTTATCCTAGTGGGCGATTCCCACTTCTAGGCTGCGAAAGAGACTCGGGAGAAGCAGTGGCGGCTTGTAGCTAAAATTAGTTGGGGTACTGCTCCACAAACTTTTTAGCCTTTCTTTCAAAATTATATAAAAGGAAACAAACACGTGTAACAAGGAAATTGATGCAGAAACTTGATAAATACTTAAAAGAACAAAATCAAACATATTTTACTTACTCCAATCTATATTGTTACAATTCAATCTTGATCTACTCAATTAAAAATTAAATCCATTCTTCTTAATTTAATTTGCGCGAGAAAAACAATTTTCTCTTTGATCTCTCTATGACATCTGAGGAAATTCCTTCACTGAACGCGCTACAAATGCATTTAGTCTTTCAAAATTCATAGTGCTTCTTAGGAATGTTTATATTCTTTTCACTGCTAAAAAGCGGCGTTCTGTCTCTGATAGAGTGTGGGAACTGTTAAGAGACTTTTTAACAATTTCGTAACATGAACAACATCATCTAGATTGAAACTTCCTGGCAGATTAAAACTGTGTGCCGGACCGAGACTCGAACTCGGGAGCTCAGATGATAGAACACTTGCCCTCGAAAAGCAATTGTCTTGAGTTCGAGTCTCAGTCCGGCACACAGTTTTAATCTGCCAGGAAGTTTCATACTAGCGCACACTCCGCTGCAGAGTGAAAATCTCATTCTGGAATCATCTAGATTATTTTGCAAGATAAATTTCAACAAGTCAATAGTTTTGCAATATTCATGAATATCAGAACTACAGTAGTGTATCTGTAGTTCACCATCAGTATCAAACAATTGTTTGCCAATCCATAAGGTATGCTTCAGTAGTCAGTACTCTCTCTTATGTAGGATGTTCGTTCTTAAAACTAGTGAACCATTTCTTTAGTTTAGCAACTACTAAGTGTTAGTGGAAGAATATCTGTCCCATACAATACATACTCAGTCACACACTTCGTTACCTTCCACTATGAGTGGAACGAGTCTCGTATTTTGAAATTTATAATATATATTTATATAAAACGCACTGATTTATCGAGATTGCATTTGATTGTAAATTATTTCGACGTGAGGCATAACCCGATGGAAAAGTCCTACTCGAAACCAGAAATTAGGAGCACTCAGGTAATTAGAAATTACCGTTGTTTCTGGAATGGTTTGATCTGTATTTGTTGTTCACTGAATTCTAAATTAGGCAGTTTTTTAAAGATTGCAAGTTTTCGTGTACTCTGTTTACATTTCTTGTGTTGAATTTCGGCCTTGTAGAGGATAGACGTGGAATGTGTCATTCACTAGCTTCTTGAGAACTGGCATACGTTTTGTTCTCTTGAGAAGAACAGTAGAATAGACAGAATGATAGAGAAAAATACTCCTGCGTTTCGTGTAATACTTGCTGCATTTCTCATTATTAAATTAAGTCGACGTGCATAACAATGAATTAAATGTGCGGTACAAAAATTCTTTTATTTTTGCTTGAACTCGTGCTTTTTCGGTATTCATGGCATTCGCACCATCGAGTGTCTTAGCTATTAATTTTCCCCACTACCTTGAATGATTATGTCCAACTGTTCTAAAATGCATTGAGATATGTCACACGCAGTAAGATTTTTTGGAACAAACAATCCCAAAAAACGCTCAAATATTTTTCAGTTCAGTACATATTGTAGAACAAGGACAACATGAGTGTGTTCCACACATCTACTGTGTCATCATCCATGACAGCTGCAAAGGAAGCTTTTCTAATTTCTGTCGGTGTGTCTTAGTGTAGCAAGTAGTCAAGCATTGCATTTTGAATGGTCTTTGTAACAACTTTGAAGACCTCACTGGTTTGTAAGCGATACAGCAAATCTGAAATTAATTTAGACGCAAAATTTACAGTTTATCTAAAGACCACAGGATTTACTGAACCGTCTTTTTCGCCAAAACCACGCAACAGGATTTTAAAGTTTGCACAAAATGAAACGCAGTCTATTATTTTGGGAAAAATTTCACGGTTCTTTATAACCTATATATTATGCTCATGGACAAAGCCTGTATGTGTTACTAAATTTGTCCTTTATACTAACAGTTACTAAAATTTGCAGTGAAACTGCATTATCAATTTGCTTCTTCGGTTTTTCACGATTTTCAGGTACTTCTTTAATTTTGTTTGTATTCCTACAACAATATTTCGTGCACATTATACCACCTCCAAATAGCAAACACGCACAACAAAACAACGCGGTTTTTACTTCAAAACAGCAAAACCAACATTTTCGTTCGAATCATTCAGAATTAAAGCGCTGCAGACAATTCTTGTAGTTGCCTTTGCTGACTGGGATAACAGAGTATCATGTGTTGAATGTCCTCTTTCCTGAACTGTAGCTTTCTCATGGAGAGACAGCTGTGAGAATTAAGCCTTTTGAGTTCGCTAACAGTCACAACTTCTTTCTTGTGGATGCAAGGCCATAGTTAAATTTTTCTGTAAAATAAATGAAAGAAATGAAACAAATCGAATTGCTGGAAGCAGAATATAACCTTATTATCTAATCCCACTCTTGATCACATTCGAAAAAAATGAAACGGAATGATCGTATGGCATTTATTGGCCAGTATATCCCCTTCGGGTTCGGCCGCTGTACTGCAAGTCCTTTTAGTTGCCGCCACTACGGCGACTTGAGTATCAGTAATGATGTAAATGATTATGGAGAACACAAAAGGACACACTACACCCAATCGGCTGCCGGAAATCGAATACGGGTCATCCGCGTGATTGGCGGTATCGCTACCGCTGCGCTACGTTAGGTTGGTTGGTTGTTTGGGGAAGGAGACCAGACAGCATGGTCATCGGTCTCATCGGATTGGGGAAGGATGGGGAAGGAACTCGGCCGTGCCCTTTCAGAGGAACCATCACGGCATTTGCCTGGAGTGATTTAGGGAAATCACGGAAAACCTAAATCAGGATGTCCGGACGCGGGATTGAACCGTCGTCCTCCCGAACGCGAGTCCAGTGTCTAACCACTGCGCCCCCTCGCTCGGTTGCGCTACGTTAGAAAGTGGTTTCACGTACTACACCATTCTCTCTCCCTGACGTCGCATGCAGCTTCGCACGAGCGCATGCGCACATCATCTAGAGACCGCCCCGCTGAAACTGTGCATAACGCATAGTTTCGTGCAACCATTTCTGTATTTCTTTTCCATTCACTTAACTTGAACAGCAAATACATCCACTAAATGTAAACACATGATGTCAGAGTGAAAACTGGTTCTAGGCTGCTTGAACGCTAGTTGAACACTGTTTAGTGAGATAGCTCCAGTGCTGGTCCGTTTAGTAGGCCGATGACTGACAACACCACATAAAATTCTAATTAATATTTGCAAGTGATTGTGGAGTTAACTCAAATCTCGGTTAGGAAGCTGTCAGAGTGGATTATGTCGAAAGTCATGTTGGAGTCGTACATAAACATTTACACAGTTTAACATTAATAAAAAGATAGTACGTTTGAGCCAAGCCATGCAGTGTGAATTCTGGCATTTTCTATATACTCCAGCACAACACGGCTCCTACTCAAACCTTCGCAGCTTCGTTCTCAAACTTCGTGTCCGCCTGTCGTGTTGTGGAGTAGGAAGTGCTACCGATCTTAAATGCTTGCTGACTCACAGTAGTGTGAATCTTTCTACACTGTATGATGAGGTTCTTGTGGCCTGACAAAGCACATAAGTGTGCGATGCTGATCGGTTCCAAGGCCGGCCGCGGTGGCCGAGCGGTTCTAGGCGCTTTAGTCCGGAACCACGCGACTGCTACGGTCGCAGGTTCGAATCCTGACTCGGGCTTGGATGTGTGTGATGTCCTTAGGCTAGTTAGGTTTAAGTAGTTGTAAGTTCTAGGGGACTGATGACCTCCGATGTTAAGTCCCAGAGTGCTCAGAGCCATTTGAACCATTTGATCGGTTCAAAAATGGTTCAAATGGCTCTGAGCACTGTGGGACTTAACTGCTGTGGTCATCAGTCCCCTAGAACTCAGAACTACTTAAACCTAACTAACCTAAGGACATCACACACATCCATGCCCGAGGCAGGATTCGAACCTGCGACCGTAGAGGTCGCGCGGTTCCAGACTGTAGCGCCTAGAGGTGCTGATCGGAAAATGCACAACCTGACCTAAGCGATTTCCATCTTTTCGGTAAGCTAAAATAACATTTGAGGGGAAGAGACTTTCTGACGACGAGGACGTTCAAACAGTGGTTCTCGAATGGCTCCGTGTCCATGGAGCGGATTTCTATCGTCCAAGAATTGAACAATTGGTAGATCGTTCCGGCCATTGCTTACAGAGCCATGTTAAGTGTCTCACTTTGAAGTGTAATGCAGCATTCAATAACAGTTACTTGGGATGCCATAATAATTTGTGACATGTTTTATTAAGCCTCATAGTATTACGTAAATGTTGTAGACAACTACTAAATGAAATCATACTTACGAAACGTTAATACAAAACCAATCGCTACAAGTTCCTTCTTTATCTGATGGAAATCTTTCACCAATATTTGTGATTACATGGAAATCGACGACAGAAAAACAAAACCAGTGGAATTACCAGTTCATAAGTTTTCACCCGTACCGTACCTTTATTAAACGAATACGTAACGACTATTATGATGAACTTGTAACATTACTAAACGACCATTATGGATGAATTTGTAATTTTACTAAACGACCATAATGGATAGAAGAATAACAGAAGGCATTTCGCATGTGATTGGTAAAGATATAATTCATTAGCATCTGCTTATCATTCAATAAGTTTATTCTGAAAAAATAATTTTAAAACAATTTTGGACGAATTACTGCTCCCTTTCACATATTTTTCCCTGCAACCAAACGATATTCAAGACCACAAATTTATCATAAATACGTCGTAACTGAAAATGCAATACTGAATAAAAATTGACGTTTATTCCATATGCGATTAGCAATTGGTACACACCATCATCTGATCGAGATGTTTGTTTTCAATTACGTCACGAGCTGTCTGCGTTCTCTATACTACATTTATAGCACGGTCATGTGACTGAATATATAGAGATGTAACATTTAAAAAGCTTCCAGTATATATGGTAGTGGTGAAGTTTACAAGCTCTTCATTTCGAAGCGAGTAGATCAAAGATCTAGAAACAGCGTATCACGGAGTAAAAAGATTGTCATATGCACTTTTGTTTTTTGTTGACAACAAGGCACACGCAAATAAATTCCGGTTTCGAACGTTACAACTGCCCTCAGTAAGATAGTGATAATATTACATGTTTGGTTTTACTGGCTGTAAAAATACTGGTTTATGAAATAATTCCACAATCTGTAACTACCTAGCGACTGACAAAATGGTTCTCCCGTTACAGTGCCTGTCAGTTCAAACTCCTGAACTTAAAGAGTATTTTAGGGTTAAGGAAAACGGTGCCGTTCTCCAGTTACCACTGCATTATTGAAAAGTTACTAAATGTTGAAGCAGAAAGATATGCATTTCTCTTGTGAAATCATTAATCTGTGTCATGACATTTATGGTCCTGCTACTTTTCCACAAAATGAAATGTAATTCAGTGTCTACTTTTCTATCGCAAAATGAGTCGAAACAATAAAAAAAATCCACAACATATTACTGATTCTAGGCGTCGCTAGATTATTCTCCTGTACCGAATACGTACTATACTAGTAAATCTTAGAACCTACTCCCATGTTTATTGTGTATGAGCGAAATTCATTACTGCAGACATCCTTGTAGGTGGCGAAATCACAGCTATAAGTAATTGTCGTGGGTATTAATAAAGCGGTTCAGCTGTATTTAGTCCTTTATTTTTAGATCACTACCGGTTTCGTGTCACTAAAAGCCACATCTTTAGGTGAAAGTCTGTATTACAATAAATCCTGAAGGAATAATAACCCTGAGAAATCCACTGATATGATAATTTTCTAAAATTATTTTAAGATTTCAAAAATTGAAAAATATTAAAAATTTTACCTGAGAATATTACAGTATTTGTACTCACATAATTACAATAATAGAGCCAGAAAGCTAGGAAGTTCGTACCCAACATTCGCTGCCCGTCAGAACAAAACATCGATCAAAGGTGAACTCCAATCCAATATTGCCTATGGATTCTGAACAAATTATACCATAGTGATTCATTGGTAAGGTGAAAATAAGTGAAAAAATATTAAGATCAAATTTGCGGTTAGCAGGAAGAGCCAATAGGTTTTTGCTACAAAATGGAGGTATATTATACCTGGACCAAAGCCGTCACGTAATTAGCTATTGATGGAAAAGTTGAACCAGCAAACCGCACTTACCGCTTCTCCGGTCTATACGCAACCGCGAACAGCGTACGCGGACTAATGCTGCGTCATACTGACGGCAATAAAGTTTACAGCTTGCTTACAGAAGGCTCACGCATGCGCATGCGCATGCACTGATGGTGGTCTTTTGTGGGACACAAGAATGGTGACTGGGAACAAGAAATACCGGGATAAAAAGTACAAAACTTTTTTGAAAAACGGTCTGTAGAATATAATAGTAACAGTTGAACAGTATTTTCATTAATAGCGCCCGTAATCTATGCAAACCTAAAGGAATTCTTGAACGTTTAATGACTTCAAAGAGGACATAAGATGCATATATTACGACAACGAAACAGAAATGCCGGCTGTATGCACTGAATAAACTTTAAGAACCTTAATATTCTAAAAATTATGGTTTTGTAATTTTTAATTCTTCCCCTTTTTTGTAGTTAAAATGATCCAAGACTGTAGTGAATTTTGAGATTTTTTAACCATAGATAAAACTTGAGAAAATTTTTAAAAGTATAAATGAAAGGAATTTTTGCAAAATCTAATATAATAAAGCGTGGTGCGTAGGAGGTGACGAGGTGATTTGGGGAGGAGGAGGGAAGGGCGAAAGGAGGAGGAAATTGGAAAAGCCAAGGAGAAACTAAGGGGAACTGTGTAAAGGGAGTACAGGAAGGGGAACTGGGTAAAGGGAGTACAGAGTATTACGTCGACCAACTTAGACTGTCGAAATTTACCAAAATGGTATGGTGCCTCAACTCCGTTTGTCCATTCAGTATTTGGTGTGGAGAACGACGAATGGATCTCATAATTTCGACGTCCTCCAAGGTGCTTAAAGGATGACCGTGGTTTTCCCGATGTAAAGTTCTTAAATTACTAAGCAGCTCAGTAACGGAATGCCTCTACTCCCGAAAGTGGATACTCAAGGCAGATTTTAAGCCGGAAACACTAAGATGTTCTTTAAACCTCCTACTAAACCTCCTGCCAGTTTGTCCGATGCACCGCATGGAGCAGTCATTGCAGGTGATGCTATATACGACGGCGGCATTATATTTTGAGAATGTAGCATGTTCTCTGGGCCTATCCTTGTGCCAACTGATTACAGGAAAGAGGAAATCCGGTTCGGCGTTTTTAAAGCGCAGTTATCTGACGATCTTTGCAGAAATATTGATGACATATAGGATTTTAAGATACGTAATACCAGCGGCCCTCCGACTTTCGATAACACGTTCAGTTAGCTTTCCTTCTTATCTTTCCGATGATACCCGGGTTAATCCCTTGGACGAATTTGACGAATTCGAAATTCTCTATCGAGGGCTTCCTTTTACAACGGGACACTACGGGACCTGTATAGGAGCGACTTGAAGGCTGACGTCTTGTACTTAATTGCAGGGTGAATGGAGGAGTTATAAAGCACTACATCAGTGGTGGCTGCCTTTCTGTAAATACGAAGTCCGGCTTTACTACACACAATGTAAAAGATCCAGATATGGTAACGTACCCCGTAATTCTGCTGAGCAGTAAGCTGAATGTTCTCGCGTTACCCATTCAACTCGTCCACGAACTGGCAACATTCCTCACGTGTCCCTTTGAAAAGAAGGAGAATGTCATTATATGCCGGTAACAAGCTACGGATCTTGCTAGCATATATTGGAAACTGAGTCATGGCATCCTACTCAAAAGCTGTCATGAATATACTGGCAAGACAGCAGGGACAAGGAGGACCACACTGCAATGACTTCTTTTTTTGTAAAAAGATATCATCCCCAAATATGAAGTAATCTTAGAACCAGTTCCAACAGTTCGAGTACATCATTGATTTTGTTGCTGGACCGTCCGCCACGAGCCATTAAATTCTGAACAAGAATATCCTGTACCTGATCTGCCGGAATACTGGTGTACATGTTCTTGAGATTCAGTGACACCATGCACCATGAGTTCCTTGGGGGGGGGGGGGGGGGGGGGATGGTAAACCTAGATAGTTTTTCATTCTACTATCCGCAGCTGCGAATGTTAAAGCAAACCTACTGGCAGTAATCTTGGTCGAGGTACTTTGCAAAAAACTTCTGGTACTGAACCGAGACCAATACGGGCGTTGACAACTGGACGAGCCGGCAAGTCGACTTGATGTAGGTTAATCACAGCCCGGTGTCTTTGTGCTACTGGGTTCGTTGCAGCAATGCTTTTCTTCATGAACGGATTTATAAAGGTAGTAGTTCTGTTAAGGCTCATTTTTAAGCTGACCAAATATCTATTTATAGGATCTACATTAGACTTAAGAGCCGCATTATCTGCCTAAGGTTTGCACTTTCATCACATACTGATCTTCACGTAAAATAACGGCTGTTTTTCCCTTGTCCGACCGAACAACTAGCGCTCGCCATTTGCTCACCGAGTATCTTGTTGATGCTCTCCAAAACTGCTTTGCCACTGCAAAATCGTTCCTTGACTAAACCAGAGGCACTGTAGTCCTTATGACCTCCCTCGATTATCTTATTGACGCCAACAGCTACTTAATTGCGTTCAACAGTGGTTAGGTTGGCACCATCATGCGCAGAGACGGTGTGGGAGACCAACGAAGTAAACTATTGTTGACTGGTTACATCACTGACGTTGTATGACAATTCTTTCTCTAAAAATGACGTTTTTTTCTCATTAAAAGTAACATCAGAAAGGTTGCGCACCCTAGGATAAAACTCCAACTGCATTCACTGACATCCTGATGAACAATCTGGTGCTCTTACTAAGTAACCTACTCATTTTATTTTGATGTGCAACGCTAATACGGTCTCTAAACTGTCCCACTTCATCCCCAAAGTGTTCAAAGGACACCACCCATTGGGATTTTTTGTGATCTCTCAAAGGCTTTTGATTGTGTAAATCATGAAATTCTGCTAGACAAGCTCAAGTATTGTGGCATGAGTGGGACAGTGCACAAATGGTTTAATTCATACCTAACTGGAAGAGTGCAGAAAGTTGAAATAAGTAGTTCTCGCAACATGCAAAGATCAGCACATTCCTCAAACTGGGGAACTATCAAGAATGGGGTTCCACAAGGGTCAGTCTTGGGTCCTTTGTTGATCTTATTATATATTAATGACTTGCCATTCTATATTCATGAAGACGCAAAGTTAGTTCTCTTTGCTGATGATACAAGTATAGTAATCACACCTGACAAACAAGAATTAACTGATGAAATTGTCAATACTGTCTTTCAGAAAATTACTAAGTGGTTCCTTGTAAACGGACTCTCACTGAATTTTGATAAGACACAGTACATACAGTTCCGTACAGGGAATGGTATGACGCCATTAATAAATATAGACCTTAATCAGAAGCATATAGCTAAGGTAGAATATTCCAAATTTTTAGGTGTGTCCATTGATGAGAGATTAAATTGGAAGAAACACATTGATGATCTGCTGAAACGTTTGAGTTCAGCTACTTATGCAATAAGGGTCACTGCAAATTTTGGTGATAAACATCTTAGTAAATTAGCTTACTACGCCTATTGTCACTCATTGCTTTCAGATGGCATCATATTTTGGGGGAATTCATCACTGAGGAATAAAGTATTTATTGCACAAAGGCGTGTAATCAGAATAATAGCTGGAGTCCACCCAAGATCATCCTGCAGACATTTATTTAAGGATCTAGGGATATTCACAGTAGCTTCTTAGTATATATACTCTCTTATGAAATTTGTTATTAACAACCAAACCCAATTCAAAAGTAATAGCAGTGTGCATAACTACAATACTAGGAGAAAGGATGATCTTCACTATTCAAGATTAAATCTAACTTTGGCACAGAAAGGGGTGAATTATACTGGCACTAGTGTCTTTGGTCACTTACCAAATACACTCCTGGAAATGGAAAAAAGAACACATTGACACCGGTGTGTCAGACCCACCATACTTGCTCCGGACACTGCGAGAGGGCTGTACAAGCAATGATCACACGCACGGCACAGCGGACACACCAGGAACCGCGGTGTTGGCCGTCGAATGGCGCTAGCTGCGCAGCATTTGTGCACCGCCGCCGTCAGTGTCAGCCAGTTTGCCGTGGCATACGGAGCTCCATCGCAGTCTTTAACACTGGTAGCATGCCGCGACAGCGTGGACGTGAACCGTATGTGCAGTTGACGGACTTTGAGCGAGGGCGTATAGTGGGCATGCGGGAGGCCGGGTGGACGTACCGCCTAATTGCTCAACACGTGGGGCGTGAGGTCTCCACAGTACATCGATGTTGTCGCCAGTGGTCGGCGGAAGGTGCACGTGCCCGTCGACCTGGGACCGGACCGCAGCGACGCACGGATGCACGCCAAGACCGTAGGATCCTACGCAGTGCCGTAGGGGACCGCACCGCCACTTCCCAGCAAATTAGGGACACTGTTGCTCCTGGGGTATCGGCGAGGACCATTCGCAACCGTCTCCATGAAGCTGGGCTACGGTCCCGCTCACCGTTAGGCCGTCTTCCGCTCACGCCCCAACATCGTGCAGCCCGCCTCCAGTGGTGTCGCGACAGGCGTGAATGGAGGGACGAATGGAGACGTGTCGTCTTCAGCGATGAGAGTCGCTTCTGCCTTGGTGCCAATGATGGTCGTATGCGTGTTTGGCGCCGTGCAGGTGAGCGCCACAATCAGGACTGCATACGACCGAGGCACACAGGGCCAACACCCGGCATCATGGTGTGGGGAGCGATCTCCTACACTGGCCGTACACCACTGGTGATCGTCGAGGAGACACTGAATAGTGCACGGTACATCCAAACCGTCATCGAACCCATCGTTCTACCATTCCTAGACCGGCAAGGGAACTTGCTGTTCCAACAGGACAATGCACGTCCGCATGTATCCCGTGCCACCCAACGTGCTCTAGAAGGTGTAAGTCAACTACCCTGGCCAGCAAGATCTCCGGATCTGTCCCCCATTGAGCATGTTTGGGACTGGATGAAGCGTCGTCTCACGCGGTCTGCACGTCCAGCACGAACGCTGGTCCAACTGAGGCGCCAGGTGGAAACGGCATGGCAAGCCGTTCCACAGGACTACATCCAGCATCACTACGATCGTCTCCATGGGAGAATAGCAGCCTGCATTGCTGCGAAAGGTGGATATACACTGTACTAGTGCCGACATTGTGCATGCTCTGTTGCCTGTGTCTATGTGCCTGTGGTTCTGTCAGTGTGATCATGTGATGTATCTGACCCCAGGAATGTGTCAATAAAGTTTCCCCTTCCTGGGACAATGAATTAACGGTGTTCTTATTTCAATTTCCAGGAGTGTAGTATCAAAAGTCTGACAGATAACAACACGTATTTAAGAAGAAATTAAAAGAATTTCTGAATGACAACTCCATCTACTCCATAGAGGAATTTTTAGATATAAATTAAGAAAGAAAAGAAAAAAATATTTAAAAAATAAAAAAAAATAAAATAAAAATAAAGAAAAACAAAACACACAAAAAATAAAGTTGTTATATTAACTTAAGTATGTTGTTAAATTAACCTAATTATGTCATGTATTAGAATATTCGACTCGTTCCACATCATTACGAAATATCGTATTCATGATCCATGGAACTAGTATTAATCTAATCTAATCTAATCTAATCAATCATACTGGTGCCAGCTAACTAGCGTGATAATTGAGCTAAATACAATCCCGTTGCATTTCACATATGACACAACATGTCATAACTCTGCGAACGTAGTGTTCAGACCTAGACAATGTTTTGTATAAATTGGGATGCAACCACTTTTGAGACAGATCTTATTGAATTTAACACGTGCTTTAACTTTAACAAAGGATTTCTGTTATTTAAAAACCTAAAGCAGGCCGTTAAGGCCTCGCTTGGCATGCTTCTCTGGACAACCTTGTTGGTAGGGCCACCACAGCTAGCAGCAGTCATCTTCGGTATTAATGAATTGACTCAGCTGTATTTTGTTTTAGTTATGTGAGTTTAAAAGTTTTAATATTCACATGTAACAGTTTATAAGAATTTTTTTTAATTTTGTAAAATCTAAAAATAAATTTAGAAAATTATCGTATCATTGGATGTCTCAGTGTTGTTATCCATTCTGGATTCTGTATTTATTGTTATTCAGATGTTCACCTGAAGATGCCACGAAACAGGTAGTGATCTAAAAATGAACGACTAACTACAGCTGAAGCGGTTTATTAATACCCAAGAATTTTTATTACTCTTACGCAGTTACAAATGGACAACGAGTCGCTCCTACTACTCCTATACATCTGCAGTGCGAGTCATATCAGAGTCTACTGCACTTACCCAGTACCCATGCAGTTACCTGAAGACTTACCTGCTAGTTTCTTGAGTCTCTTTCTTCCACACGGCAGCAAGCTTAGACCGGTGGTTTACTTTGGATTGCCTATGAAAAATGATTGGCACAAATGGAAAAAGCGTCGGAAATACAAGTGCATGGATACACAGTTTTAATGCAAAGATGGTTATATTTCTCAAAGATTCACCCTTCCATACAACAACAGGAAATTCAACATTCTACTCTTTCGCCGCCAATTTTTATAGGCGGGAAGTCTCCCGTCTCCTCCTGAGAAACTTGTTTATATATCAATAATAATGAACACTCAATTACTACAGTATATGTTAAATTTGATGTTTAGAGAGAACACGTCTTTTAAAAATAATTAGTATTCATTTCAGCTCTCGTCATAGTATTCATGAAGTAATACTGTTCATTCAAGCTTTCAAGGACAACAAACTCGAAAACAAACATTTCCATTAACACTTCTCTACCCAGAAATAATTAGAAAAAGTGAGTGTAGCACTATTCCGTATGTTATCGAATTACCTCCAGCACAATCGATATCCAAACGACACATTGTTTGTTTCGAATATCAGTGCATGCGCAATACATTCACTCACTCAGCCACTCGAATGTTTCACAACGGTAGTACAGTAGTATGTTAGTGCAGTATAGTTTTCTCTTGAACACGTTGATTATCGTGATATAGTCCTTGAATGCACAGTAAAATGTATGTGTTCATAGTTAACGCCACAATTTGGCACACACTTCTCCACGCGGTCAGACCAAAGAAATATGCTTGAGAAACTCCGAAAGTAATTACAGTCAAAACTGAAGTTACTCCATAACGCAACAAATAAATACGACAGTACAAGTAAATATACTATTCGATGCTACATGTAAGTAAACTGGATACCTTAAACTGGTAACACAGTGAACATACAAATCTGAGTTCAATCTCTTTTTTTTTTCTTCAGTATGAATAAATAGTTATTTACACGAATGATATTATATCTAATTATGATTGAACATTTGATTAACTCTGAAATAGAAAGAAACTTATTTTAGATTCCTGCACGCTTATGTCTGCGCGAAACAATTGCACTCTGAATGGAAGGAATAAGGCTGACTTGTAGACTGTCAATGTAACAAGTATGTTAAGTCTTTCCGTATCCCTAGAGTAATCACACTGTCAAAAATATTTCATTAGTATAGATTGTCTTTTTGCCTATTCAACCACAGGAACATTCTTTGCTTACACCTTTATGGTTAATCGTACTGGACACTGAAGAGAACGAGGAAAGGGAACCGAAACCAGCAGCGAGGGATCACAGTGTTTCTGATACAAAATGCACATTCGTGCATCTGTTCCACATCCGAAACTTGTGAGGGAAACAGAAAAACATACCGGGACTCGATTCATGCGAATTTCACGTCACCTGCTACTGACAGAGCAGCCAAGATTGCTACGCACACAAAGACTAGACCAGAATAATAAATTAAGGTACTATGATAATAGTTACTTGAGGCAAAAGACCTCACTTGTTAGTCTCAATCTTTTCCCTGATAAATGCAAATGAAATGTTGCCCATTTGCCCATGTTACAACGAATTCCATTTACAGAAATGGGGATTTCACGGAATTTTTCCTTCAAAAACCGTCTAAATTTTTTGACGCAGCCGTTGTTATGCGTCGTTTTGTTACAACGTACTTAAAATCAGCTAGCTCCGTTCGTGGTATTCAGTAAAAAAGCACTTAAGAGAGTTCCAATTTAAAGACTACAACAACTTTCACCAAGAACATTTTAAACATCATTGCCGACCCACAACTTTTATTACTGCTAACTAATTTACAAACGCTCATAGACAATGACACATGCCAATGGCAATGTGTTCAACTTACGCAGCAGCATATTGATGTCCTTGATGTGCAAAATAAACAAGCGTAAATATCGTTTGTCGAAATATACAAATTTTATTTTATTTTATATTAATTTAGTAACTGAAGACGACGATCAAAGGGGAATCAGTTGGATAGGGATAGACTAATATTATTAACCAAACTATGTAGTAATTTTACACCGACGAGTTAAAGGTTACGACATTTTTTTTGCGTTACTGATAGATTATAGCAGACAACAGAGACAGCTGTACAAACTAGACTTCGTATAACAGCTTTAGGCAGTCAGTCGCCGTTTTATCCGTGGACTGCACAGCGATGTGCTATTTTCAAGACCCTACAAAGTGGACGCATATCTATAATATGTTAGATTCCCCTGTTCAGAGCAACCGACTCTTTGAAAAGCTGATATAAATTGTAAACATGACCGGCTTTAATATACAAGTACCTCCGGAACGTTATCTGAAATTGAGACGCTACACAGCAAAGGTTCATTACGTCAACAGATGCACCCCAAAATCTTTCGAACACCATGTCCCTCGGTTGAACTAGCGTTAACCGGAATATTTTATCAGTGGTTGCGTGCCTCCTAAAGCAATGATTTCCAACTTTCTACTGTCATCGGATTAAATCTAAATGTGCTCCGCAATAGCCGTAATCGTTACATTAAAAGAAATAATTAACATTTCTCCTTCAATTTTCGCTCCCAGAAAGAAACAAAGAAATTCGTCTTACTTTGACAGAAAGGGGAAGAAAAATTAGGCTTTAACGTCCCGTCGACGACGGGATCATTGTAGTGGAGCTGAAGCGCAGATGGGGAAGTACGCCGGCAGCGTCCTTTTACAAACAACAATCCTGTCATTCGCACTAATTTATTAAAGAAAAGCACAGGTAACTTAAATCCGAGTGGCAATTGGAGTTCACTTCCTTATGGTGGTGCGCACATTAAATGCAATGAGACGCGTTCAGTAGCAAGGGGAAGTGTATCTCGTGATACATCAGCCAATGGCGGCATTCTGTCGCGTCTGTTTGTAACTTGCACTTCAGGCTGTGTGTAGAACACTTAGTGCTGCGGTGTCATGTTGTTTTATGTATGGTGAATGTACTTCGCCACTTTAGTGCTCATTGTGGGTGGCATAAAACAAATGACAGTTATTATTTTAACATTCAGTTTTTTACTAAGATAAGATAAATTCCCTCTTTTGCAACTCAATGTTTATTTTGTTTCTAACCAAACATGTTTTACTTATGCTAGGCATCATCAGTGTTATTTAGTATAACGAAAATTATTTACTTATACATACATAATTTGCTATGAGATCTACAGTGATCGCTGACCATTATATGTAATGGACAAGAAGTTTTGATCGGCCAAGACTTAAAAGTTGCGCGCTGGTGGGAATATGGGACGAACATAAAGGGCACTCGGAAAGGTCCCATTCTAGCACAGGGTTTGAGTACCATTCAAGCTGCCGCAGAGCGCTACGCCCTTGTTTTTGCCGAGCCCTGGGGAAGGGCCGAGGCAGTGTATTTACTGTGCGCAGTCCACTGCGGGGGCGGCAGGTGCACCTGATGGCCAATACATTTGGACCGCAGCTGTTTCCCCGCCTGGAAACAATGTGTGCTCCACCATTACGAAGTAAACAATCTTTCCGCGAGCACTGTAGAGCGTCCAGAGCAACATTGCCATTGAATTCACACGGCCAGGGCGATGGTTTTAATGAAGACCGGTCCCTTCATAGGCTACCCGAGACCGGCATAATCGGTCTCTCTGACCACTCCAAGCATTAGCAGAAATCAAAAGAATGCGTTTTAGGATATGCACCGACAACGAAAAGAGATTTCCTTTTCTGTCCTCTTGTTTGTCCTTATTCGGTAAAATGATGAACAGACAGTTACGAAATCCATATTATTACGGGGTTCTGGAACCAAAACCATGTATTCTACAACGATCTAGAATATATATTCTAGAATTTATGGTTTTCATAAAATCTAACGCACCAGTTTATTATAAAGTGAAGAAGCAATATGGCACCGAGTGACGTAAGTACTTATAATACAGCTGCTTTCCTATTATTTTGTGGCTTCATGTAGGTTAAAAGTAACCATTCATTAATACTTCTGCAACGTATGTCATTTTATGAAGTCTTGCATTTTACATGGCTCTCTTCAGAATTTTTAACACTTCTCCACATTTTTGATGAGTTTTAAATGGCATTACGTCTATTACAACTACGGTAGGGGCGAAACACGTCAGAAATGAACATGGATGTAAAACACGCCAATTATCCAAGTATGGTGGAAGTTAAAAGAGTGAATACGAATTTAATTCAACAATAGGCTGCAGATTATTACAACCGAAATAGAACGTATAACATGAAAAATGATATTGTGACTGTTAATAGTGTTGCTGAAGCGTTCGTTATTGCGGATTCGTAACGAAGAGGCAAGTCATTTACACACATCGCGAAGCTACATTTAAACTTCGTGATTGAATCAGCCACTCAAGGCAGCGTAATTGTATATGACTGCATCTTGATAATATTATAGTAAATAATTTTAGGTGGCAAATAATGTTTTTCTACCATCTGTTGTATGTAACTATAGAGTACCCTGAAAATGTGTGGTTTATCTCTTGTTAGCGAATTCAGCGTAAGCCATCCCACACTGTACAAAAAATAGTGGTGGGGTCTATGAAACACAGTGAAAGTAAATTAACAACAATTCTGAGAGCTCAAGCGATTTTGTAGAGATGCTTGTGATGCTATAAGAAACTATGTGGTGCAGTCGCACGAAATCGTCATTGCTAATGCACTATGCACGAATCTAACATTTCCAGAATCACTGAAAGAATGAACTTGCATACCGTGCTCACGGTTGAATTTAAAGAGGGAAGAGGTGCGTGCAGAACCGTAGCCTAGTTAAATAAACCTAGGCTCTTCTCAAAAAGTGTGTCGAGTTAATACTGCCTGTATTGTTGACGAATGACGTCTGAGAATGATAAACAAACTACTCCAGGGTGTGACAAAAGAGTACAGTGACAACAAAGTTTCGACACATAAGTTCATGAATTATCTGCCAAGATGAATTGAGACACAGAAGTCAAGGGGTATAGGCGACAAATTTTTAGTTTCAGAGGTAAGTGTAGATTTCAGTAGTTAGAGAAGACACATATCTCCGTGACCAAGAGATACATGTAACAATCAGTCTGGTGTTGACATTTAGTGGCTGAACGGAAAACTGCTAAGAGACAATCATATTCACTTTCGAAGGCGAAGGGTATAAGTGCATTTATATCTCTTGGCTACCAAGTGATTTCAAACAGCCCTTTGTTTTCCTGGCTGAATATTCAACAGAAGCTATTTAATTTAAAATTATTATATTGGTTCTTCGTAATTGGTTCTACGTGATTTATTGCTGTCATTTTATTTTGTACACAGCTGGTTGATGTTACAGATGATTTTAAACAATTAAAAATAAGTGCACGTCTGTGGCAAAAGTGTGGACTCTATAACGAGTTTTGTGCATAAAATACTGTACCATCTGTTAAAGAGAGTTACTATGGATTTGTGTTTAATAGGGCCTTCAATCTAGGTTTCCAGACACCTCATACGAATACTTGCGTAACTTTTGAGAGCTTGAAAACTTTGATAGCTCATGGACACCCAAAAATGTTCAGACCCTGACGACTGAAAGGGAATTACATTTGCTTACGGACAGGCAGCTATAGAGGAAAAATACAGGGCAAAAATTGTTCAGACTATAGCAAATAAACAATTTTTTTCAGCCTTCAGTTGCAAGGTAATTTTACTCGTTTACCTAGGTTTCGATTCCAGTAATGGAATCTTCTTCAGAACAAAAAATTAAATTATTTTGTGAGCCAAACACTGGCCATGTCACAGATTAAAAATTAAAACAATAAAGACATGGCCAGTGTCTGGCTCACAAAATAATTTAATTTTTTGTTCTGAAGAAGATTCCATTACTGGAATCGAAACCTAGGTAAACGAGTAAAATTACCTTGCAACTGAAGGCTGAAAAAAATTGTTTATTTGCTGTAAATTTCACAGTTGCTGACACGCTGCAATATGTTAAAGATTTGTTCAGACTATGACAGTTGGGAAGTAGCAATATGTTTTGTCAGAGGACGTTCCCTACACCTATGCTTTCTTGCAGCAGAGCGTATTATGCAAGACAGCTGTGGAACTAGAATTTTTGTACACACGGTGTAGTTTCTGGGCTTGCAAGAATCTCTATTTGGTATGAGAGTAAAGCTGCTCGTTGGTGCCAAGATATTGGTTCCTGTCTTTTACTCTATGTAACGAAATTGCCCACATCAGTTAAACACATCAAAGCTTTTATTGATAACTCTGAGGGTCAAAACAAAAGTACACAAATTGTAAAGTCCTGGTATTAACTTATCCAGAATACACACACTGAAATTGCAGTTCACAAATTCATGACATCTTGCCATTCGTGTATGCAATTTGACCAAGATTTTCGAATTATTTAGAATGGTACCAGGAAAATCCTTGGATTCTTGTACCTGACGAATGGGCACTGCTCAGTTCCAAGGCTAGAAGGAAACTCAAGGAAGTCCAGGTCACTGACAATGATTTCATGACGTGAAATGGAATCAATGATTATCCCAAGACCTCAGTGAAAGGTTTGAGGAAAATGCAGTGGCCTCATTTTCTACAGAAGTCATCCTTCGTCTTGTGTTACAAAGAATCTCTCAGTGAAGAGCTAGAAAATTTTCCAAATGTTAGTAACAAGAAAGCACATCATTGCGGCAGAAATATCAGTGCCTTCCGTGCTCCAGAAATGAATAATGAAAAACGTAAGTTAAAATATCTGAAGTACAGAGACCTACGGACTCTACTTCCCTTTGTGCCACCAGTACAGGATGAATTTTATCAGAAACCTGCACACCGTGAAACTGCAAGGACACTGAAGCCAGTTAACCAGAATCATGAAGAAGTAGATTGTTATTCAGAAAATGAACAGACTTTGAGTCATGTTCAACTCAAGTAACTAGTTACTGCCTGCCATTGAAGTGCTCATATTAATGTCACTATGATCCATGATTCTAAATTAGTAATAAAAAATTACTGACAAAATTCTGTAAAAGACAGGCAGTACATCTTCAAAAGTGTGCAAATAATTACTTTTTCCTTAAGCTGTTAATGGAATTTTCTGGAATGTCTCAACTTCGAACATAATTTACTCAAAACTAAAATTTTGTTACTTATACCCCTTGGCTTCTAAGGGTCTCAACTTCAAACGGTGAAATTATGTAAAACACAAAAATAACATAAAAGTATGCAAACAGAAAGCTCATTACACTTAGTCCATAACACAAGCGTAGTACCAGACGCAACTGGGGAGTTGCTCAGTTTCGAACGAGAACATAAATACCACCCTTCAGAATAATTCGCCAACTACATGGCAGTGCTGATTAAAAAGAGAAGCGGCCTGAAATATTAGATGGTGTCAGGATATATAACATGTACTTACACTGAGGTACGTAGAATCCTTACTACCGAATGTCTGCCACTGTCTTTGAGTGGTCAGCGAATAAGCTACGCTATATTCGCGGCTCTGTGTTTTCTGTAGCGGAAGGAATAGAATACGGTACATTGCGCCTTGCGAAGACAATCGAAGATCTACTTCAAGCTACAACCATGAAAACAGTATGCTAACCCTACATCTGCCCCATTTATGACCTGACGTCTTTGGTTGAGGATGCTGAACGATCGGTTTGTAGCGTGTGGTCCACGTGGTTTCATCGAGTAGTTATTATAACTCTGCTGAATACTTCTGAATCACCACAGTGTTATTTTGCTAGAAATTTCGTCTTTTCTTTCAGTATCGAATCCTACAATCGAAAGCCTGGGACATTCCGTTAGTTCTAACACGTAATGGAAACGAATTTTGTATCTTAATCATTCGGCCTAAGCCTCTGCGGCGTTGCAGATATGACGTGAAAAACGGAGGAACCTTGGAGCCCCGAAAAGAGCAATGCATCATTCAGAGAGAAAAAAATAATGCGGTAGTGGAAAGGTCCTCATATGCCCCACGAGGCACAATGTAAATGTTAAGTGCGATCGTAGTGCTTTGGACTGAGCGACGGCACACGCCAGATGCACGCACACAGTGGGTAGTGTTAGGCCAGTCAGCCTTGCTCCGGTAGGCGGTCCGACGGGGCGCTGACGAGCAGGCAGCGGCGGCCCGCGGGCGGCAGCGCTTGGTGCGGGGGCCCGCGTCAGACGGCCGTGTCCAGCCGGCATCAGACGCGCATCTCGTCGATGGCGGCGGCGGGCACTCGCAGCGCGGGCTGCGGGTGGTGGTGCGGGTGGTGCTGGTGCGGGTGGTGCTGGTGCTGGTGGTGGTGCGGCGCCGCCAGCAGCGGCTGCGCCTCGGGCGGACTCTTGCTGCGCGGGGGCGGCGGCGGCCGCGGCACCGACAGGTGCATCGTCGCAGACCCGTTGGGCGGCGACGCCGACGACACCGACTCGCCGGTGGGCAGCGGCGCCACGTTATTGCCCATCTGCGTGATATGTTGGCCGCCCTGCGAAACAACACGAGATATTATGCACTAATGGCCATTAAAATTGCTACACCAAGAAGAAATGCAGATGACAAACGGGTATTCATTGTACAAATATATTATACTAGAACTGACACGTGATTACAAAAAATGGTTGAAATGGCTCTGAGCACTATGGGACTCAACTGCTGTGGTCATCAGTCCCCTAGAACTTAGAACTGCTTAAACCTAACTAACCTAAGGACATCACACACACCCATGCCAGAGGCAGGATTCGAACCTGCGACAGTACCAGCAGCGCGGCTCCGGACTGGAGCCCCTAGAACCGCACGGCCACCGAGGTCGGCTCACGTGATTACATTTTCACGCAATAAGGGTGCATAGATCCTGAGAAATCAGTACCCATAACAACCACCTCTGGCCGTAACAGCGGCCTTGATACGCCTGGGCATTGAGTCAAACAGAGCTTGGATGGCGTGTACTAGTACAGCTGCCCATGCAGCTTCAACACGATACCAAAGTTCATCAGGAGTAGCTACTGGCGTATTGTGACGAGCCAGTCGCTCGGCCACCATTGACCAGACGTTTTCAATTGGTGAGAGATCTGGAGAATGTGCTGGCTAGGGCAGCTGTCGTACATTTTCTGTATCCAGAAAGGCCCGTTCAGGATCTGCAACATGCGGTCATGCATTACCCTGCTGAAATGTTGGGTTTCACAGGGATCGAATTAAGGGTAGAGCCACGGTTCGTAACACATCTGAAATGTAACGTCCACTGTTCAAAGTGCCGTCAATGCGAACAACAGGTGACCGAGACGTGTAACCAATGGCACCCCATACCATCACGACGGGTGATTCGCCAGTATGGCGATGACGAACTTCCAATGCGTGTTCACCGCGATGTCGCCAAACATGGATGCGACCATCATGATGCTGTAATCATAAATGGATTCATCCGAAAAAATTACGTTTGGCCATTCGTGCACCAAGGTTCGTCGCTGAGTACACCATCGCAGGCGCTCCTGTCTGTGATGCAGCGTCAAGGGTAACCGCAGCCATGGTCTCCGAGCTGCTAGTCCATGCTGCTGCAAACGTCGTCCAACTGTTCGTGCAGATGGTTGTTGTCTTGCAAATGTCCCCATCTGCTGATTCAGGGATTTTCTCTGCCTCGTGATGACTGGGTGTTGTGTGCTGTCCTTAGGTTAGTTAGGTTTAAGTAGTTCTAGTTGACTGATGACCATAGCTGTTAAGTCCCATAGCCCTCAGAGCCATTTGAACCATTTTTTATCGAGACGTGGCTGCACGATCCGTTACAGCCATGCAGATAAGATGCCTGCCATCTCGACTGCTAGTGATACGAGGCCGTTGGGATCCAGCACGGCGTTCCGTATTACCCTCCTGAACCCACCGATTCCATATTCTGCTAACAGTCATTGGATCTCGACCAACGCGAGCAGTAATGTCGCGATACGATAAACCGCAATAGCGGTAGGCTACAATCCGACTTGTATCGAAGTCGGAAACGTGATTGTACGCATTTCTCCTCCTTACACGGGGCATCACAACCACGTTTCACCAGGCAACGCCGGTCAACTGCTGTTTGTGTTTGAGAAATCGGTTGAAAACTTTCCTCATGTCAGCACGCTGTAGGTGTCGCCACCGGCGCCAACCTTGTGTGAATGCTCTGAAAATCTAATCCTTTGCATATCACAGCATCGTCTTCCTGTGGGTTAAATTTCGCGTATGCAGCACGTCAACTTGGTGGTATAGCAATTTTAATGGCCAGTAGTGTATTTTCATGTAACTATCTGCTCTGTATTTACATACGTATTCCCCAAGCCAACATAGGATGCGTGGTGAAGTGTATCCTGTACCGCTGTTAGTCGTTTCTATTATCGTTCCACAGTGTGAGAAAAACGACTGTGTATATGCCTCCGTATGGGCCATAATTTCTCGTATCCTCTATGCGAAATGTATGTTAGCGTCACCAGGATCGTCATGCAGTCATTTTGAAATTTCAGTTTCCTAAATTTTCTCAATAGTGTACCTCAGAAAGAAAGTCACGTTCCCTACAGGGATATATATGTTTAAGTTCCCAAAGCATCTCCGTATTATTCGCACGTTTTTCGAAACTAACGGTAATAAATCCAACAACCCGCCTCTTCATTGCTTCGATGTCTTCCTTTAATCCGACCTGGTGCGGATGCCAAACATTCAAGCATAGCCAGCTGCCATTCACTAATCAGCTACAAATTTTGTCTAAGTCATCTTCTATCATCCTAGAGACCCTCATTTTCGGCACCTTCCTGTACTCCACAGTAAGCAACCGCAGCTTGCTGCCCACTTTGCGCGCCATTTCATTTATGTATACAGAAAATAACACCGATCCTATCACACTACGCTGAGGTTCTCCTGATGATACCATTGCCTCTGATATACACTCGCCGCCGAGGACAATGTGCTGGGTTCTGTTACTTAAGAAGTCCTCGAGCTACTCAAATATCTAGGAACCTTTTCAGTTAGCTCATACCTTTTTTTTTAACACTCTGCAGTGGCGTACCGTGTCAAATGTTTTTCGGAAATCTAGAAATATGGAATCTGCTTGTTGCTCTTTACCCATAGTTCTCAATATATCATGTGAGAAAAAGGCAAGCAGAATTTAATTAGAGCGATGCTTTCAAAAAACAGTGCTGATTCGTAGGTATAAACTTTTCATAGGGAAATGGCAGTTAGTATGGGCTGGTGTGAAGTATGGGCCAATTGTTGTTTCTTGGATCTGGCCCTAGACACAGGAAATAGGCAGTGCTTGTAATAAAGCGCAGACGTCACTCTAACATCTGCTAGAATCTGAGTGATGTGGCTGTTAATTTTCTGTCACAAGCAAATGTAAGGTTTTTTGCTGAGCATCGAAGTTGGTGAACGGTGTAATTTTCAGCCAACACGTTAAACATTTGAAGGAAAGAAGTAATATTATCATAGCGGTATTAATATTTAAGTCGTCTAATGTAAATTGCAGTAAATTTATAAAAGCCCACTCATTCAAGCTGGTTTCCTTTCCCGCCATACTTTACTGTGCAGTGTTAGTCGGGTGGTATGGGCTTTAACGAAGTCGCGCAATAATGGTCATAAAAGCAGATCTTTTTGTTTTGTTTTTAGGGAACGATAGTAAGATTCAGGAGGAAGCCTGCCGGTAACGGTCGAGAGAAGTGATTTTAGACCGCGAGGAAGGAAGCAGCTTCACATGCTTCAGAACGCGAAATAAACGAAATGGCTAATGCTGTTCATTTTAATGTTACTAGACCTAAAATGCTTGGCGATTAGGGCAGTTGTAGGCGAGCACCAGACATCTATTAAATCTCAAACGGAGTTTTTCAGAGCAACACTGTCTGTGGAAATTTTTTAAGAATGGTGCCTTCAGTGTCAAAGACGTGACTGATGTGCACATGAATTTTGTGCAGGCATTGAAGAATCAGTGTATCACTGTTGCTACTATTACAAAATGAAAAAAATAATGAAACAGATTTACAATGAAAACTTATTTTTTACTTTCAACTACGAAAATAATCCAGCTATCATTTAGGTAACTTTCATGGTGTAAATGAGTCAAAGTATTATTTTCCTTAGCAAAATTTACGTCTATCTTTGAAGTTGTTACCTTAAATGTGCAATAGCCACGTGCTTTTAATACTAGTACAACCAGAGTACATTTGTTTGTGAATCATAAAAATACATTTTTTAAATCTAAAAACCTATATTTTGTTGTATGGGTCATACTGTCCTACATTTTTTTCTAACATATCAAATTAAAAATTTTAGAAATCTTTTCTTGCTTTGTGTCATTTAGGTTACAAATCTTTCTTTCACCATTAGCACCAAAACAAATATCCAAATGAAGGTTTTATGCACCTCTACCTCACTTCAAAACACAGAAGTTTTATATCAGTTTTGGCGTAGATGCCACACTAGCCACCGTTCCCCTACTGAACTACTTCCATAAAGCAAACCAAATGTGCACGACTTGAGATGCCCTACAGTCCGTTTTTAACTACGGCCTTTGCCTGCTCCCGCTACCGACACACGAATGCAAGTCCGGCGTTGTCGGCACTCATTGTTAAGTGCCACTTCCACTGCGCAAAGCACTGTGCCTGCCAAATCTCAATCAAGCGTTACACGAATGTTTCGTACAACATTTATTTACCCGTGCGCTACAACGTGACGTAAAGATTGTCGATAAAGGAACATAATGAAACACGATAGAGATATACACCACAAACGTTTCATAAGTTTTACGGGAGTTTTCTAGGGGATGAAGACTTTAAGCTTAGTACTTTTCACGAGTTAAGCCTTTCACTGCCACTGAGACGTGTATGTGACAAAATAGCTTATCAGAGAGAGGTGGGGTTTTGCTGTGTGTTATTGCTACGTATCACTGTCCCTCGGGGAATGGGAAGCTAGCTATTAATTTGGCAGAATTACTATACCCTGCAATTGTGGATTGTGCTGTCTTCAAGTTTCACTGTTAACCCTTTTCTCCATTCCTTTCCGTATTAGCGCATTTAATTAGCTAGCGCCTGCAGACACGCAACCAGATGAACAGGTTTGCAAAGTGAGCAGCTGTCGCGTTTTCTCCGGCAATGCACGTCAATAAAATATCACAAGTACTGACGTTTTCCACGGCACAAATCGCGCCACACTGACCACCTGAAATTTGAGTTAAAAAGTTAAAGAAATTTTCTATCCACTGGAGTGCGTATGTTTCCTGTACATCTTCTAGTTTTTGGCAGCCTCCTTTGGAAAGCTCACAGGTACTTATGAGCAATTATATGACATAATCTTTGTCGCTCAAACACGTATAAAACAGAATTACTTCCAATTTCAGAACAAGTCAATCTGATGGTCTACCTATGGGTACTCCACTTAGTCCTATACTATCTGAAATTTTTGTGAACAATTTCTAACAGATTTTCTCACAGAAAGAGCAACTCAGTTGTAAAATTAGGCATCGGTTCAGCTATCTGGATGATGGATCGTGTTCTGGACCGGTACCCCTAGACAATACGGTGTATTACTGCAACATCAAACTCGCAACACAAGAAAATTCACTTCACAATGAGGCTGCGAGGTTCTTCTGTAAATTTCTTGTGGTTTAATATAGATATTAGCACAAGAAGGCACTTATTTAGCATTTGCAGATAAAACGCAGCTACATATACGGTAAACCCTGCAAGCTCTCAGAGCCAAACAGCCACAAACATGCAGTTTTCCATTCGATGGTGAATCGCCTTGTATCTGTTCCATTATCTGAATCAGCGTTTCAAAGAGAACTACAGACCATCAAACACACCGCTTCCAACTGTCTTTGACCTGATTGATAATGCACTATGAAAAAATAAAACGCGTAGAATTACGCCACTTCAGCACGCTGGCCAAGAGCAGTTAGTCAGCAGTTGTTGAAAAAAATCACCTGTTGTGACATTGCAAAAAGGTTAAAGTCTCGCCACCAACGGCACATCAAAGTTTTTAACCAACAGTAGAGACGAATTCCAACACTTGGCACAGAGTGGGGTGTATGAAACCACATCCACGATTTACTGGGCACTCAGGCTGGTATGTGGCAGTTACTTTATCTAATACGAAAGATGGGGATAAAGGAAGATAGATTCAACCTTTGCTGGTCATCTTTTAAGCGAAAACCATTCATATGACGTATAACAATAAGTTTTACACTCTGTTGAGAAAAACAGAAAGGTGATCCTGCCGGAAGTACTGGAAATCAACAAACACATGACACAGAGGGCAGCTTAGTATTAAATTATTAGACTATGTTTTCCTGTTCCCCTTTCCTAAATTAAGTTTTCGTTGGAAATATTACATTAAATTCGTATATTCATCTTATTTTTCATCAGCTGATAAGTGTATCTTCACATAAAAGCTTTGTTTCCCCCTTTTTAGGGTTCCGTGTCTCAATTGGTAAGAACGGAACCTGGATCGCTTCGTTGTCCCTCTGTCCGTCTGCCAGACTGTTAAAAACACTTTTCCACAGAAACAGGTACATGTATCGAGTTGAAATTCATGTCACATATTAAAGTATACCGTCCCTTGGAGGGCAAGAAACTGAAGTTTCTACACTAATCTAATCAAAAGATACGGCCATTTATGTCACATATTTTAATGCTCGCAAACTCACTCACCAAAACCTATAGGGTCTTCCTGTTGGCCTGGAATCATGAAGTTTGGCAAAAAGCAAGGTTTCGCAACACAACAAAAGGAAAAATCCGAAAACTAAATTCGAAATTACGTCACACGAAAACAAATTTTTCCCATCCGTCTGTTAAGACCCCTTTTTCTCATGAATGGGTAGACATATAAAGTTGAAACGTATGCCACATACTAAGGTCTATATTCCCTTGCCAGTATAAGTAACGCTAGCCTCTAATACGTTAAGTGCAAAAGTGTGAGATGTGTTCTGCCCAAAAGCAAGCATGAAAAACGGCTTCTTCTATGTCCCTGTCAAACGATTGGTATACAGTATAGATCTCTATGCTAGGTATACATTCCACCCGTGACCTTCAAAATACATACTATTTATTCTTTCTTCCGGATAATACAAATCCGGTGAATACCATCGAATATAGCCAAAAACATGTCCTTTTTTTCTCTTGACGGTATGGACGTACATACTGTGTGTGACACATCTCGATAAATGTTATTTGGCACTTTGTTCAACAAGTTTCCCTAATAATGAATGAAATAAACATTATATTCTGTACAACTAATCTGCTATTTTGAGGCAAGAGATTATGTTTTTCACTATGAACAGGGATTTCTACCATAAAGTTGACACAATACGTGTAATACACAAAGTAATATTCCACTGTGGTAAAAATTTGGCTCCTTGTCACGACTGAGACGCACTGCAGACCTTACACACAACACATCGTGACTGATAGTCACACCAAGCAATTTGGAACAAAATTAGGTGTTCATCTACTGCATGTTTCCTAATAACTTGAAAAGAATTATCTGCTATTAGATCTCGTTTCTTTTTTTTTAAGCTGTCTATCTGACTAGATTCTTTGTCTTCTGAGATTAAAGACAAGAGATTCTTCTTCATAAACCTGCGTTAGGGTCCTCGTTATAGTGAACAGACAGTTTACTGAAATTTACTGCTTCTTTTTCCTTCGTTAAGTGATAACCAGCTTATTGCAATGGAGTTCATCTTCAGATGGATACATTTATCTTACATGATGGCTGTATGAGCGTTTTCTGTTGCTGTGGCGATGTCCAATAGTGAACAAAACACACACACACACACACACACACACACACACACACACACACACACACACACACACAAAAAAAAAAAAAAAAAAAATCAGTGGCAGCACTCACACTTCACAACAAAAAATGTTGCTTTACTACTTGACACGCATTTAATCAGAGATGCTTGGTACAAAAGTACTATTCAAAAGTCAACCAGGGAATCCATCATAGGACACTGCACTCGTTACGTAAAAATATATCTACATTACTAAACACCTAACACAGTTCATTGTTCATAGGCAGTTCCAGGTTACCACTGTAATGAGACTGATTAGTACATTGCTACTATTTAGTGCACAGCTCGATATATCCCATAGATTTAAAATCCAATCCAATAAGGAGCAATCACAAGTTTCAAATTTTTACTAGTATTGTATAGTTTGACTAAAATAAATAAACTGGTTATGTCACATAGAGACTGTGTGTTTAAACAGGAATCTAATATTATACAGTCACTTAAAACAGATTGTTATTTGTTGCATTTACTCTTGAAGTCATTGACATTAAAAGTGTTATTTAGAGACTCTCGAACTAACTTCAGAAATGACTGTCGCTAAGTGCCTCTTTTGTTAATGCCGAAAATATCTTTGTCTTTTGAGGTTTGCTTCTGGCTGGGAGGAACTTAATGACATGTCCTGCTGAGACCTCTATGTTTGACCTTGTTGCTGTACACATTTGCTGGAAATATTGTACTTTGAATTGTGAAGTATATGCACTGATGAATCAATTCAAACACTGATTAGTTCTACAACTGATAAAATAAACTCAACAAACTTCTGCCATACTTAAGGATGAACCATGCCACAAGACACTGTGCTAACACCAAAATGAAACCATAATGGGTGTTGTCAAACAAGGTAAGTCAATGTAATTACTTATAATTATCATGTTCAAATCAAGAGAGGCGTTCTAATCAACTTTTTGATTCAGCTTTTAAGGAGTTGAAAACATTGATGCAAAAACAATTCAATGTGAAAAAAGCTAAGTTCGCAAGTAACATTATAACATTAAATTTTATTGATTTTAAAGAGAGGTAAAGGTTAGAATATGGTGGCGCTCAGCTCAGATTCTTGTGATACATGTATTAACTGAATGAAAATATTTATACTATTGGGACAAAAAGACACAATGCATTTTAAGAAATGACGTATGACTATATTACAATAGCAACAGATGTGCAACAGCATGTGAAGTTAAATAAAAGTTTAAATATCACTGTACTGTTAAATATACTAATTTACTGACATTATGGATAGTTGGTGTGTGAAGAACAAAAATATATGTTGCGATAGAAAATCTATGAAATGAGAGAAAAGAAGTGGCTGAAACAGTGTATGAGAGGATTTCAAATGTGGAAAAAATGTTGGTAGCGATAAATCAGTTTATAAAAGAGAGAAAATTACACAAACAGGGCAAAATCAATTCAAACAATTTATGTTGATCAATGATGAATGTTCAATGGTCATGGGACAATTAATTACTGCAAATCTTGAATGGAAAATGTTGTCAAGTGATAGTCACAATCTTGGGAGAAAATACAGGATTCTGAAGTAACATTACAGTCCATAGAAACAAGAGTGAGGGGAGTGAAATCTAAATTGAGCAGTGTAATTAAACAAGTAAGAGTAGTATGAAGAGCAGATAGAAAAGAAGATAAATTTAACTTTGAGAGTCTTATTGCTGAAGGTAAACATGTAACTGAGCTATAATCTATTTTAATGGCTGAAACTAACCCTGTAGTTAATATTCAAAACTGTCATGTAACTGATGTAATTAGTACAGAGAACATAGTTAATATCAGTGATGATGTAAATGCAGTTGAAGATGTTGATAGTGAGATAAAGTATGAAACCTCCTGGCAGATTAAAACTGTGTGCCCGACCGAGACTCGAACTCGGGACCTTTGCCTTTCGCGGACAAGTGCTCTACCATCTGAGCTACCGAAGCACGACTCACACCCGGTACTCACAGCTTTACTTCTGCCAGTATCTCGTCTCCTACCTTCCAAACTTTACAGAAGCTCTCCTGCGAACCTAGCAGAACTAGCACTCCTGAAAGAAAGGATATAGCGGAGACATGGCTTAGCCACAGCCTGGGGGATGTTTCCAGAATGAGATTTTCACTCTGCAGCGGAGTGGGCGCTGATATGAAACCTTCTGGCAGATTAAAACGAGCACTTGCCCGCGAAAGGCAAAGGTCCCGAGTTCGAGTCTCGGTCGGGCACACAGTTTTAATCTGCCAGGTGGTTTCATATCAGCGCACACTCCGCTGCAGAGTGAAAATCTCATTCTGGAGATAAAGTATCTTCTTAGCCTGAAAATGTTTGTGTGTTTCCTGAGAGTAAAAGCAGGGTATATGAATTGTCAGGACTATATGAATTTTCAACATTAGGTAGAATAAGATATTTATATAGACCAAAACTTTGTAACAACAAATCTGTTTGGAAAAACTACCAGAATTTCGAGAAACACTGAAGCTTAATTGGTTAGTGTAGTATCTGAATGTATTTTTCAGCCAGTTTAAAGGTAAACATAAAGAATTAAGTGTTAATGCAGCAATTTATGACAAAATATTTTGAAATGTTTATCACTGGTGAAAAACTAGCTACTGAGATCTTTGCACTAGAACTAAAGGGCTACTGAATAATGTGAACACAAAGTTATGTTTGTCCTCAATGCAAAATTAACGTAATAGTAAGTTTGTGTTTTGGTTAGACAACGAAATGGAAAGGATACCACATGATAGACCATTTAAAGGGCTAAGAAACCACAGGAAAAATTAGTACGTCTCAGAATTTTGAACATCTGGCACCATTTTACATTGCCAAACGCTTTTGCAGGTAGAAAAATACAATGATCGTTTCTTGACTTTTCTTGTCTTCTCTACGCTATGAACAGCAACTTCAGTACTACCTTTTTTGAGCTTTTTCCTTTCCTAAAGCCAAACTGATCATGTAACACTTCCTCAGTTCTCAGTTCCATTCTTCTTCTTGATCAACATCAACTCCCAGCGTCCAGTCCCAAAGCTAACTAAAGCTCCCTACCGTTACAGTGTGTATTTAAAGCAAACCTGATTTGCATCATTACAGTCCTGTACGACTAGCGCAAAATCTAAATAGACCTTTCAGTTGTAGAAAGAAGCGTACCGAATTCCTTTTATGTCCCACAACTTCTTTGTGTTGCAATTTTTTTACCGCTAATGTACATTCTCAAGCGTGATCTAGTTACGCCTGCATATCGGTTAATTCCAACGCACCCAAACATTTGGAGAACTTTTGAGCAAAGACACGGTAGGTGCTCTGTCACAGGCGATAGATATTAAACATTACAACCTTTTAGTCTCTTACCAGAGTTTTGAAGACCTGGTCAAGGAATACGTCCCTCCGATGAGATTCATCTTACAGAAGGTACCAAATTTTAAAAACAACGCTATTACTATTACTATTAATAATAATAATAATAAACTGAAGAATATCATCTCACGCAAAATACCTATACCGAAATGTGCATTTCCAACAACACTAACATGAGAGATTACAAATCTGCCATTCAATCTGAAGATGTTTACCTTTCACGAATAAAAACTCTGAAAAAGAAAACAAATACAGAACAAATGATCGAAAATTGATGAGAAATGCCCTTGGGTCAAACTGCATAAGCTGTAACTTTCAGCTAAGAAGCAAGCAATCGATCAAACAGAACATATTCACAGTGAATTAGCAATCGCAAAATAATTCTTATGTTGCAACCTTTTCGAAAGAATAAACCCAGACTGAGTAACGTCGCAAGTATTTAAAGTTTATGGGACCAAAAGAAAGAAAAACAGACAAATCACGAAATGGATTGGACAATAAAAAATTATCTAAAACTGGCAGGGGTAGCACAAGAGTGGAAATTGTTCGATCTGAAGGACAACAATGAAAAGTTGACCAGGAGAAAAGGCGTAGTAGTTTACAAACCTATACACCCCTATATGCGATAAAAGCAGGAAATGAAAACTCAGTTGTTCAATCATTTAATTTGTATACGTATGTATTTGACCCAATAAACTTACTGTTTTTTTACCAACCATTCATTTTGAGCGGTTGCTACCGTCTAAGATGTGAAGGTGGTTGTCGCGTTAATTACTTTATCTCCCCCTCCCCCCCCCACACGATCGTAACGGTACCATATCGTTACCTCATCGCGTAATACAGATAAGCCGTTTCTCCATCGTATCTTCCCTATAATCAATAGCGGCAGCATTACCAACGCACACTAAGAAATTATGGCAGGGATGTGAAGTTTTACTCGCTGGATTGAGCCAGTGTACAAATTTGCAGAGCTGATAATTCGAAGGAGATAAAAGAATTAAATTCCAGCACAAATCGGTAACTGATTAGTAGAGAAGTTCTGTCAGTTAATCATTTTTTAAACAAAGGGCAGAGAGGCTGACCTGTTGCTGCGGCTGCATCTGCTGCTGGTGCATGGGCGGCAGCGGCTGCGCGCCCGACTGCTGCTGCTGCTGTTGTTGTTGCTGCTGCTGCTGCTGTTGCTGGGCGACGTTGGGCGAGGGCGGCGGCGCCTTGAGCAAGTTGGGCAGCACGTTGGGCGCGGGCGCCGACAGGTGCTGCTTGGTGAGCGTGTGGTGGGACGGCGACGTGGCCAGCGGCATGCTCTGCGCCAGCATCATGGCGGCCGTGTCCTGCTCCACGTCCACCACGACGCTCGAGCTGCCCGAGTGACCGACGTGGTAGTGGCCCTGCGCGCGGTGCTTCCCCGACAATGTGTCGAAGCTGCCCGCCGACGGCACGCGCCCCAGCTGGCCACCCGGCGACTGCGCCTGCTGTTGTTGCTGCTGCTGTTGCTGCTGCTGCTGCAGCGACTTCACCTCCAGGCGCGTCTTGTCGCGCTGGTAGTAGACGCCGGCGAAGATGAGCACGTTGAGGATGAGCAGCGAGCAGCCGATGGCGATGGTGACGCTGAGCGCGGTCGAGTAGGCGGCGTAACCAGCCGCTTCCAAGCTGGCCAGCGTGTCTCCGGTCGAGTTGCCCTGCTGCAGGTGGTGCGTCGCCTGCTGCTGCTGCTGGTAGCTGCCGCCACCACCGCCTCCCACCACTGTCACGCACGTCGTCATCAGAGTGTCCATCGTCGTGACAGACACCTGCAAGTTAGCCATTATATTAGGCTCCAAGAAGCTGTTCCCAGAGCAGTGGAGATGCAAGAAGTATATAGATGACGAAATGTGCTGTGAGGTGCCTCTGAGAGATGTTTGATTCGGTACCATTCCCGTGAGAAAGACCGCCTTCATAATGCTACTGCTCTGTGATTGGCTGCTGTGTTCGGAGCAAGGGCACCAAAACGTTAAAGTATAGTTATTATTATTAGTTAAACTACTCATTGGTATTACTTTACTTTTTAATATAAAAATCTCTCAACAGCTGATTATCAATCAGTCATTTTAGAATTATTAAAAACAATTTAAATCAGAAACAAAAGACTGATGAAATTGGAGACGAAGCACTTCGGAAGCGTTCGGGTCACACCTTTTCTGGTATAGCGCGCGAAGTGTTTCGGCTGTTCGTCACTCTGGATTAGGCAGTCGAGAGGAACAGACGTTGTCTGTCGTAGGATGTATTTCCAATTTTTATTTAAGTTCCTGTCCGTCACTCTGGATTAGGCAGTCCAGTTGTACAGTCATGTTGTCTGTGGCAGGATGTGTTTGCCAGTATTCAGTATTAAAAGATTCACTCCGGTAGTCATGAGGCACAGACACGTGCCACCAATAGTGTAAAGATATATTTTCGTAAACATTGTGTTTGATCATGTGCTTTGCTGTATCAGAAGGTGCTGTATTAATATCATGTAATCTTCCTGTGTGCCTATATTAAAATACGCGAGTGGCATCCCAAAGAAGTGATACATTATTTCAGAACAGAATCTCGCAGAAATCAGTTTCAGCCTCAAGATACAGAACCTACGACCTGCGTGCTGTTTTCTGCGCTGGGGACATCAACTTGAAGACAGCAGGTTAGTGAACTATAACAGAACCTTCGTATTCCACACAGTGCAGAGGAAACAACTAGGCGCCTCACGTGTATTGCATGCATAGAACAAATGTGCTCCGTGACACGTTATCTGCAGTAATGCAGAGGAAGTAAAGAAGGATGATCGTTATTAACACCAACAATCAATTCATTCTACCTTTCTTGCCGTAAGCTGCCTGTTAACGAGCAGTGATGGGCCTGCTTAGCGGTCTTATCACTTTTCAGTATAGTTTCGTGAATGATACAGAAAATTCTGTCGTGTGAACAAACCACGTCTCACACAGAAACAACGTAAATAATGCAAACGAATCACGATTACTAGGTTACCAGGAGTGTCATTTGAAACTGACTGCTTCAGTTGACACCTGGGGTCGCAGAACAATATGATAATGTGATTCTTGAAGTTTTCCCGGCGGACATAATGGTGCATCATCTTTTGGGCGTGCACTCGGGACAGCGACAATTCTTCTTGCGATATTTCGGCTAGAAACCTCCCAGCCATCTTCAAGGCGAGTCGGAGATGGAACAATATGATAATGGTTGAACAGAATTGAAGACATCATTAAATTCGTTCTCAGTTGCTATGGTAAATGTCATGTAAGCAATTAGCTATCAATAACTTTGTTATTCTAATCCAGGTACAGTATTCTGCACTCCGAAAGACTGTCAACATTTCTCATGATACATTACTCATTTTGAACGTTGCTGGCCTCTGCACACTAAGGGTGCCATGCCTACCGATACCAACAAAAGTAGGTCCTATGTTGACATACTTCATCATACTGACAATATGTTAAAAGAACTGAACACCAGCCAATATTGAATTGAAAGGAAAGATGAAAAAGATTAAGGAAATAACTTTTACTAGGCAACTATTCGTGAGCAAGAAATAAAAACATGGGTATCTGTTCACTAAAATCACCATGAATACATCATACACAACTGGATGGTAGGAAACTGGGAAGTGAGTTGTAGTCATGAACCAGCAAGGCAGAAAACATCATCATACTCATCATCGCCATCGTTATCATCATCTTCGTCATCATCATCTTCGTCATCTTCGTCATCATCATCATCATCATGACAGTCCCGTCTCAATTACGCCATTACATATAACCAGAGTTTCAAGTACCCTTCATCAGGTTACTAACAAACTACAAAGGGTAATCACGCAAGGTCATCAAAATATTATCAGTGGGAATGATAAGTTTCACAGAGAAGACATTCTTTTGCTCCAGAGATCCATAGTGAGGAAATCCTTGAGAGTGTATAACATGGTATAAATCAAGGACATGTCACACATTCTTAGAAAAATAAAGCGATACGCTAAGGTTCCTTCCACAGAACCTAAGTGAAATGATCGTCGTGAACGTTCATTATATAAAAAACTTGAAATCTTTGGTTGTTTAAGAGGCAATAATAACCTAGTCACAAATGTATAAATATAATATTTTGATTGGCTTCTGAACTACAGATCATTAAACTGGGGAAAATATTAACAGGAATTAATCGATCATACACATCATTGTTTAGCTGATGACAGTGTACAGTGTGCCTCTGCTGTAAGTACCCCAGACAGCTAATGAAAGAACGCAACTGAACAAGTTTGAAAGTAGGACTGAAGCTCAATCACGATAATGTATGATGAAGATATCAAAATGACGTGTACTCAATTAACAATGAGAGCATAGATGCCGGCCGAAGTGGCCGTGCGGTTAAAGGCGCTGCAGTCTGGAACCGCAAGACCGCTACGGTTGCAGGTTCGAATCCTGCCTCGGGCATGGATGTTTGTGATGTCCTTAGGTTAGTTAGGTTTAACTAGTTCTAAGTTCTAGGGGACTAATGACCTCAGCAGTTGAGTCCCATAGTGCTCAGAGCCATTTGAACCATTTTTTTGAGACCATAGAAACTGATGATGAGTTCTTGAATTTAGGGCACCTGAGGACGGCGACTATTTGGAAAGCAATACAAATAAACGGAAAGATAAAACCGACACGGATTCCAGTATCTGAGAAATCATAGCATTTTCATCAACGTATAGTAGCAGTTTGCATTTAGTACATTGAGACATGAAATTTCAGCGTGAGAACCATCGAAAAACTGAGAGCTGTTCATTGAATAATAGAAAGATACATGCTGGCATTAATGTAACAAACATATAAGGGTACGTTGTGGTCTGGAAGACGTAACAAAGACTAATGAACAACATGTTGTCTTGCGAATGCATGTTACGATGGACCACGATGTTCTTTGCTGCATTTCAGCAGATAAAGGAAGATAGAAGTGACGATCTAATGGAAGATGACACTTAAAAACATGCTAGAATGAAATGGATGACCAATAATTTCATCGTTACGGCACAGAAGGAAAATGCAAGTACAGATTGTAGACAACCATATAATGGCAAAGTTTTTCGTTATGTGAGAGACATTGCGGATACGTTCTGCAGATACTGGATACAATTGAATGTTTTACCCACAAGAAATAATTCATGAATAGAGTATATCAAGGTTTGCTACAAATTAATTTTGAAGAGTCTGGTAATACAGCGTAAAAACGTACACTACGCCACCTCCACCACGATAATAGCCTGCGCATATTGCCAACACTATTACCGAACATATCGTAAATTGTAAACCGTTGCAGCTTTCTCCATACAAATTAGACCTCAACCGTCTTTCTCACTCCCGTCAACCTACTTTTTTTTTCTCTCTACATCAATGCTACATAAGATCAGCAGAAGTTATGAAGAGATGAATCTGTTGTTTAGAATACAGTATCGGAAAAGAATTCTAAGTTTAGATGACATTTCGCTCTAAACATATTCACCTGGAAGAGCATTACCAAATATCGCATAAATCTGCACACACAAACCATAAGTTGCCACTTTTCTTTAAACTATTTTGTATCGGATGTCTTGGCACTACACAGTAGCGTCGAAAACTAAAGCAACAAACGGTCACTACTTGATTTTGAGCTTGTGTCAACGCGGCAGTCGTTAAAGTGTGGTAGGTCGTGATCACTTGGTCGGAGGAACTATTCGAAAGATATCCAGCTAGTGTATTGACTTTCACGGTCGCCTGTCGGAAGAATATTGAGGAGTAATACGCAAATAGGGAATATCGTCCAAGATTAAAGCATTCATGGAATTTGAATTTTTATTCGAATCTTGCTGCTTGATTTTGTTATTGTAATTCAATCATAACTTTCGACAAATGATGTAATTGACTAATAATAGAATCTCAGTCCACTATGCTTAATGTGCTCCACCGATCCGGTAATAAAATAATAATAATTATTATTATGAAACAATCTTTCGCGTCCCGGCACAGGTGGTGCCTTTGACTAATCTTGAGACAGTGTAACGTGCGTTGGCGACATCTGGGTGCTTTTTTGACGATTTTTTGAAATAGGTTTCATCCTTCACAACCTTTATAACGGAGACGAGAGGGAGAAAGAATCTCCTTGGCTAATTAGGAGGTCGGTAGTGTCAATATTGTCGATTGTAAAGGAGTAATGTTTCTGGTCGATTCTGTAGAAGTTGTAAATAATCACTCTGATGTAACGCTTTTACTGAGCTGTTAGATACAAGTAAGATTATAGCGAACTGAGTAGGTGAGGTGTCAGATCTACTATCTTTACTATACAGTCAGTCAACTATCGAAATGAATCAGAGACGAGTGCTCTTAGTCACGCAGGTTCTGCTAACTACTGGCCCATTAGACCTTTCTCAGTTTACTATACGGCCACTTGGCTTTGCAGTATAGGAGACAAGTCGTCAGTAATGACTTGGTCCTGTCATTTACTGAAATGCTTAAGTATTATTCGTTGAGATAGAGACAGGCATTCTCTGTTCAATACTATTCCACGAAATGTACAGTAACTATCTCGCAGTTAACATGTGTCGCCGGAGTCTTTCCCACGGCTACTCGTAGCTGATGAAACTGTCTTCATCGCTGCTACGGCGACGTCGCCGCTCCGTACGCTGACTGCTCCGTACTACAACTGATAAGCGGACCTCCTCTCCACTGACAGCGGCACCTTGATTGATCTGACTACACTTGGCCTTCCCGTGCGATCTCAGTACTGTTTGGTTTCATCCACTAGGAAGTTTTCCATCACGTGCGTTGAAGTTGTATTGTCTGGTTGGGCTCTCTCTTTGGTAGCATTCCATCTACATGTGACGCCTTAATGTTAGATTAATTCTGTTGTCGTACATTATGTGCGTCAGTGTTATATTTCCTCTGTCGTATTTTATCTCGCCCTCTCAGTGTCTTGGCGCCATTTCTAGTGTCTGTGTACCGGCTGGTCGCCCAAATGACGAGTGGCATCCAGTTTAAAGTGGCGTTATCTTCTCCAAATATTCTTTAGCTGTCCTATTTGTCTTGTACTCCTACGAAGCAAGGCGCTTACGCCATCCTCAAGTAAATATTTTTTTGATGTAACTGTTAATCAAATGTTTTCAAATGTTTTCATTGTCTAAGATCAAGACAAATCCGTCATCGATAAGTAGAAGAGTTGCTATGAACTAACTGAGCAAACGAAGAGGAACTCTCGCAAATTGCACCTGTTTTGTGGGTGGGTCTTTCTAGTGCCTGTGTAACTGTTCAACGATCGAGTAATGGTCTGTATGCCTGTTGCACAATACTAAGGCTACTCATCGATGATTGTAGATGATTTGCTTTATAAGCTCAGTTATCAGCAGTCTTATTCTACATCACAGACTATCTACTGTCATTACGACAGAACTGACGTCTTTCTCTTATGGCAGACATAGGAAGGAAGACAGGTCCCAAGTACACGTAGTCAGCTGCATGAAAATCCGACTATGAGAGCAATTAGAGCACTGAAATGTATACATCAAAGTGAGGAAGCCATTCATTGGAGCACGGCTCAACGAGGCATTTTATACACTACCTTTCAGCCGTTGCAGATTGGACTGTATTTTAAGAGCAGCAGCCTGTTTCTTAATACGCGAAGGGAGGAAACAGATCGGTGCCGTCAAAATGTCAAACACATAGAGGTCTTCTGGACGGAAAGTGAGGATAGCGAAATAATACTCTTCATTGTCGAATCTGTTTCGTGCTTTCCAGAAATAAAGAATATGTATTAGGGTTGAAAACGTCAGGGCTGTCCTGTGATGGTACGGACAAGGATCGTCATAACAGGCAAAATATCTCTGCACATAGCTGGCGTGAAACAGGGAAGATCGACGGTTGCCACGCCGCAGGTGGGCGGTTGTTTCCTGATGATGATGATGGCCAAGATTTAATCTGTATAGTGCAATAAAAATTTCAAGTAAACTATGTTATGGTACGTCTGTAGTGACCTAAAGTCTTTACGTGATGGTGGTCTGATACGTGCCAATATACATAATGCATCCTCGTCAACTTACAACTGATATTCATGTGGACTGTCTCTGACACACAGTGACATTATTGGCCTCATGTAACGGCACTGCTGCGAAAGATGTGATTACATGTTACTAAAGTCAACAGTTCGCAATTTTCCGGAACAGTCAGGAAACATTAGAATGCACAAAATTTATTTATTTCTCAATAGTTTACTTTTTCTAGAATAGAAATGGTAGTAGTCTGATTTGCGTTCGTTGTTCAAGGGCAACGATATTGATTTTTAGACTAGAACTTCTTGCAGTATCACACTATAATCTAACGTAAATAATCGTGATTCTCATTACTATGCGAACTGATCCCGTGTAACAGCTGGAGCGACATTAGCTGTAGCTGGTTGTATCTTAAGATGGTCTGCACGTAGTGTTTCAAGACTGACGACACGAGTGACATCAATCGCGCAGATACATTATTCAACCTGAGTGAGCTGGGGCAGTGGTTAATAAACTGGACTTAAATTCGGGAGCACGACGGTTCAAACCCGCGACCGGCCGTCCGGATTTAGATTTCAGTGATTTACCTAAATTGCTCCAGGCAAACACCAGGATTTTTCCTCTGAAACGGCACGGCCGATTTCTTTCCCCATCCTTGACACAATCTGGGCTTGTGCTCCATCTCTAACGATCTCGATGTCGACGGGAGGTTAAACCCAATCTTTCTTTCTTACTTTCTTCCTACTCCATACAAACTTTCGCTCGATATTTTGCTCAGTCGTTCCGAAATACACATGGAAGAGGAACTACTAGTGACGGTGGTTACGCTATGTGCTCTTAAACTGAAAAAGAAAAAAATCTACACGTCGTTCACGACGATCCTGGATTTGCTTACTGACGAGAGGGGCATTCTCTGATCAGAGAACTGTAGCAGGAACCAGAAGATTGCTGCAATTACTTATGTAACGACATAGAGACGAACTATATATTCAGTACAACGAAAACCCAGTCCAAAGTTGTAAATTTTACTTTTTTATTTATTCGATGACTAGTTTCGGGCCGAGACTCATTTTCAAATCATTGTAATATAGTAGAAATTGTACTTCCGAAGATGTGAAAAATGTTCAACGAATAGTTACAGTGCATGCTATTCTAGCATGATGGAAGTTCGTGAACTGTATACTGTTAACGCCCGTAACACTAGAAACTGGAAAAGAAAGTAATATCCTGAGAGCGGCTTTTTTAAGTCTCCACGAGAGACTCATCGGAACGTTAAGGTTTTTAGCGACTGGCAGGAGCTACAAGGACCTTGAACTGCCTAATTTTTGTATGAAGGATGAAATGAATAACGGTTGTTGGCCACGAATCTTTGAAGTGATTTTTGTTACGTAACTCCTTTTCAGAGTCTTCTACGTCTGGCCGTGATCTTCGAAATTCAAGAAGGAAAATAAATAGAAATACGACAAAGAGGGTTTATAAACTTCTTCCGTTCGAGCACTCTCTTTCCTGTAAACTGTTCGATATAGTTTACCTTTTTGGTGGCCAACTCTTTTTGTTGCTTCACTTCCTTGTCCTTATCAGTGACAGTGCCGTATGCCTGGTTTCTCCTGTCTCGGTTGCTGAAGACTTAGATTTTACTTCCCAGCGTCAAGGAAAACTTTGGCACCGCTCTATGAGCTCCGTAAAAAAACTGTGAGTCCTGTGTCGCAAGTCTACCATTTTCTTTCGCCACTTCACGCACTAAAGTGATAGTTGCAACCTCTGTTGGTGCAAAGTTTGAGCGATGAGACTGATGTGCGTCTACATGCTCAGACTCGTCACAGGTCTTGCACGTACACAAAGCTCCAGCCCAACGGTCTTTTACGACTTTGTCAAACGTCATTCAGTTCATACAAGACTGCCAAAATTCCGTCCGCATGTAACCTTGTATTTGACAAATTTGACATGATCCTGCAAGGCCGACGACAAAACTTTACGTGTAGATCAGGATTTAGAATAAGTTTTGTTTTAATTCTTCTTCTACATACCATACCAAATAGTTGTTATATCGCCGCGTCCCAACCGTTAGTAAAACATCCGGAGACATGACTGATCGTACAATAAATGTAAACGCAGGCAAAACTCATGAAACTACATAAACTGCATTGTGTTCATAGACGCAATATTTCAATTTTTTTAAGTTTAGTTTTTGCATCTTGTCCTCCGTTTCAACTTTAGCGACATCCTGCAGTGGCTGAACAGACCACGAGCGTCTTTTCTTTAAGATCTTGATCAAACACTTTTTAAACTTGCTTGTATTTCTTCGTTTTCATTATTCCTATGGCTGACTATTATGATGACTATTTTCCTTGTCACATAACAATTTTTTCACGGAGTCTGATCGTTTGCATATTCTTACTGAAATTATTTCATTTAATCTAATTACATCTGTATGGAACGTTTTGACGATCGTGGTTCTGGTGCTTCTGGCGCTGATGTACCAACAACTGCCAATGTGGTGCTCAGTTCTATTGGTTTTGACGTTTTATTATCAAGATTACGCGGCATTTTTCTCTTCACCCACCATCAACATCGATAATTTGTTGCATTAAATAATGCAACTCCTGCATTTCGTTACAGTGTTATGCGCTCGTGAACTGGTTTGGCTGAAAATGCAGGGAACAAACATCACATTGTGGTGTGTGTGTGTGTGTGTGTGTGTGTGTGTGTGTGTGTGTGTGTGTGTACAAAGTCGTTCTTCAAAATTTCACGTCGTCTAATATTTACTAGTTACTTTGAGCCGCTAAATACGAAAGTTGATCTTCTTTGTATGATAGAAGACAATACTATTTTATCGAATAAGAAAAACGGTGTCTTCGTTACGCTATTTTTGTGATTTGTTGTGCTACATACGCTCCCTTTTATCAGAACCACTTCTTCACTCATCTGAAAATGTATTCATCAGCATTTACTTGCCGCTGCCACGCTGCTGTCGTAATGTGTCAGACATCAGCCAGAGTGGCACTGTTTCTTTTGTAAGACTCGAATTGTGTTACCTCAATTCATTATTAGTTCAGTGCCGTTTCTGGAGTCACGTCGCAAGGCGTCTGCCTCGATAGTTGAGTGGTCAGCGTGACGGACCGTCGTGTCGAAGGGCCCAGGTTCGATTCCCGGCTGGGTCGGAGATTTTCTCCGCTCAGGGTCTGGGTGCTGTCTTCACCACCACCACCACCACCACCACCACCACCACCACCACCACCACCATCCCATTGACGCGCAAGTCGCCGAAGTGGCGTCAACTCAAAAGACCTGCACCGGGCGACCGGTCTACCCGACTGGAGGCCCTAGCCACATGACATTTCCATTTCCACCTCGCAAGGTACGTCTCATAAGAGCGTGAAGTTTGTGCGCTGACCATAAAAAGAAACTCATCGTCTCCTATGCGTTTCTATTGGAAACAGTGTCCTTATCTTCCATCCACTGACCGCAAAAATGAAGGTATGTGCTTCTTTATAAATACAAACTGACTCGCAGATCTCAATGCAGCAGCTGCTACTATGTAGAGACTACGAAGCAACTTGGCAGTCAACTAACAGCTAAGAAGTGCTTCGAAAGGAACACGTGTTAACATCAGTCGCGACCAGCTGGTGTCCAATTGAAGGGAAAAAGTGGATACAAAGCTGATGAGAAACAGTAGGCTACCGAATGAGGTACACCTATCACAATGGAACAGTGCAGTGTATTCTCGCTTTATAAGGTCGCGGTGCTGACTTTCCGTCAGTGCGACACGTTCACCACAATTCAATATAGAATCCCCCCCGTAGACGGCTTCTCCAACGGCCCTGAGAAGTTGGGATGTAGAGATGAATGCGATGAGCTGCGAAGTTTTAACCTCTAGGCAGATCATTGCGAAATTCTACACGGTTCGTTACTAGCGATGTTCTATACATTCTTAGTCTACTTCCTCGAGCCTCGGGAATATTACGTTCGGTTACCCACCTCGAGACTGGAGCCGTTGCGAGCCCGGCCGTCGGCGGCAGCCACGATGGTGTCGTAGGAGCCGTAGGCGCGCGACAGAGGGTCCGGGCGCACGGGTCCGTCGTAAAGGTCGACGTCGTTGTGGTTGCGGAACAGGTTGTGGCGCGCCACCACGTCCTCCATGCCCGCGCGGTGCAGCTCCGGGATCAGGCGCAGCCACACCGACAGCTGGTGCGCGCGGAAGTGGTTCTTCATGCGCGGTTTCATACCTGCCAGGGCAAGGACCACACTGTAGCAGTCATTCTAAATAACAATACACCTGTAGGGCAAAATCGCGACTGGATCGCGGAAAGAACTGATTTTTACGAGACACGACTATTCAGATGGAAATATGTATTATTTTGCCCATTTTGGTTGGAGAACACCGCAGCTGTTTTCGTAAGCTACACTGTACGAAATACTGCCACCAGCCACTAGAATGTTTCTTATCCTGGCCGCGTCTGTGTGCTCTTTCTATGGCTACCATCTACGACGTGATTGTTTTCTAGGGTTAGGAGGCGGTCTGCAGCCATGAGTTGAAGGAAGGTGTAGGGAAGCAGCCTACTCACGCTGTATAAAATTCACATTAGTCTTTCCATTGTGTGCCAGCCTAGTCCGCTGTAACTAGCTCTGACGTCATAAATGTTGCGCAATACTCTAAAAATCAAGTAAATAACGTTTCTAGCATGTCAGAAGTAATACTAAATCAATATGTGTTGAATATCAGTTCAATAACTTTAACCATTTTCGAAATTTGGACGTTTTTCTGTAAAAATCATTGGCGCAACAGAAAAGAGCTAGAAACTTAAAAATTTATATTTAGATCCCTTTTTCATAATAATTTAGTAGAAACAGTATTCTGGATTTCACAAATTAAAATTTTTGTTGAAATTCATGATTTTCTGGTTTTTATCTTAAAAATTAAGGAAGCAAGATAGATTAAGTAGGCGAATAAATAAGGCTAGGATGTTTAAATTTAAGTAGAAGGGAGATCCGCTATAATCATAAAGATGTGAGAAGTTTCAATTGAATAACTATAAAACTATAGCGATAGCGTATCTCCAAAGGGCAAGTTCAGAGCTCGTGTACTGCGTGTAGTGTAATTAAATTAATTCTCTCGCCCAAAATATTTGACTTAGCCACGTCAGACTTTTATTATGATTACTTACTTGTGTGCTGAATACACATTTAAATTGAGAGTTTCATCGGCCATCAGCAAAGGAAGCGATGATTTATTCAAAAACTTAAAGTGGTGCATTACTAGCCCAGCGGCTAGTCGGGAGAGCAATTTTGATCAGGCGTTCCCTTAGCCGTCCGCACGGCGGCTTTATATATAAGAACGCTGCGCGAGAGAAAAAGGCCCCAGTTCTCTCCAGACGCTGAATAGCACGCCACCTGTGCCGGGAGTCGCGTCGCGTCGGTATCATTGCTATAAACAGCCTCGGATGCCGTAATAAGTTACACGGGATACGCGTAACCATGAAATCGTTTTCGAGTGAAGTGTTAATTCTGGGATGACTTTAATAATCTATCTTCAGTTTGCGTATGTCGTATTTTCACGTGCCGTCGCGGGACAGACATTCTACCATTATTTAGCGTGGCGTTTGATTAGCATTATCATCAAATTACGGCGAGCATTCACTTAAACATTTAGTCTGAACAGTTATAGTTGCATCAGCGCATTAGACTCTGAACTGCTCTGGTAGTTGGATTGTGTGGATTCTTTTGGTCTGTGACTTTCAGAATATAGTGAACATTTTAGAGAGAATCGTTTTTGATTATGAATCCCAGACAATCTCTTAATTCCTCAGAGCTATAAGCTGTAGCTATAAGTGTATTTCTCAGATGAAGTGGGCACTAGGAATTCTAATTACAGGCTTCACGTTTTGCTAATCACTTTCTGGTTGCCAATATTGAAGTTAGAGAGCCAGTGTTGAGAACGGCAAACCACAGCAATAAATAAGTAATGGGAATATTTAACAGCAATTAATCCACCCGCCGCCCCACATATGGTGCTAATCAGCCGGGAAATGCATCTTTTCTACATTCCACTCTACATTTAAATAACATCTTATATCAGACTAAGAGCAGCCGACCAGTTGCAAAGGATAAAGTAATCTTTACCTAGGTTTCAATAGATATAAATCTATCTTTTTCAGAAGACGGCAGTATTATAACAACATGAAGTGATATGTCCTTATCGTTTAGGCAAACATCTGCATAGTTACATTAATCATATAAAATATAGCCCTGAAAACAGGGTATGTCAGACAAATAAAATAGGTACATGGAAGTTGGAGAGCGCCTATATATTCTCAATATTAATTCACCCGCCGCCCCACATATGGCTAATAGGCCGGGAAAAACAAACAAAACATTTATTTAATAAACAATTATTCCACCCGCCGCCCCACAAACGGTGTTTTCACAGTCCTCCGAAATGGATGGTGATCTGGTCAGAAGAGGCATGCACGAGGTTGACTTTTTTCTTCAGGACAGCCGATGTATCCAGCATCCATTGCAGAATCTCAGGGAAGCGCTTTAAGTGGTGGCAGTAAAAAGTCCAATGAAAATTCCTACATTTTGACCCTGATTCTGCTTGGTTTGAACGCAGGGTGCTGTAAAATTCCCTTTACAAACTTCTGGGACTTGTACAGGACACTGATTAGACTATATTTTAAATTGGAAGCCATGTCCGGAAACGTTTCAAAACATGTTTCGTAGGTAGGTATGCAACACGTCAGTCATGGTGAGGGGTGCTTAATTCAGATCGGGTGATGCCATTTCTCGTCTGTCCTACCTCTCTGACTTGGTTCGAGCCTCATTCACGTGTCTGTAAGTGTCAGAGCAACATGGTTGAGTGTACGTTTGCAGGATACTCCGACATGATCCTTTAATGTACCGAAGCTCACGGTAATGGAAGACTTCTCGTCACCTAATCAAGACCGTTATCCACAAAGCGTGGAGGGTAAAAATCGTGGAGGGAGACCAAGAGATGAATACACTAAGCAGATTCAGAAGGATGTAGGTTGCAGTAGGTACTGGGAGATGAAAAAGCTTGCACAGGATAGAGTAGCATGGAGAGCTCCATCAAACCAGTCTCAGGACTGAAGACCACAACAACAACAACATCCACAATATACGACACCATCGCATACCGTTTTCGCCACAATTACATAAAGGCTTCGAGAAAATGGTACCGCCGGCTGAAGTGGTCTTGCGGTTCTAGGCGCTGCACTCTGGAACCGTGAGACCGCTACGGTCGCAGGTTCGAATCATGCCTCGGGCATGGATGTGTGTGATGTCCTTAGGTTAGTTAGGTTTAACTAGTTCTACGTTCTAGGGGACTAATGACCTCAGAAGTTGAGTCCCATAGTGCTCAGAGCCATTTGAACCATTTGAGCCAAAATGGTACCTTCACTGTCAGCAGGCGTGACTGTGGTGCTCCAAGGAGAAGCCGCACAGCCGAAGTACAAGAGGCCGTACCGCATCACTTCGAAGAGAAGCTGTCAATATCATTCGTACGTACAATGTGTGCAGCGAACTTGGTGGTCGCCACAACGAACCATACTTGTAGTTGATCAGAACGCTAACCCTCCGTTGAAACGGACAAAAATGATTTAACTGTAAACAACAATGTTCATGAAATCTGGTTAAGTTTCCTTTTTCTTTCTTTGGTTATTAATGAGTGGGACTTTAAAAGTCGACGCGTTACCCATACGTTTTCATTTGATTGTAACAGGGAAATGCTACGTTTCCAGAAATACACTCCTGCAAATGGAAAAAAGAACACATTGACACCGGTGTGTCAGACCCACCATACTTGCTCCGGACACTGCGAGAGGGCTGTACAAGCAATGATCACACGCACGGCACAGCGGACACACCAGGAACCGCGGTGTTGGCCGTCGAATGGCGCTAGCTGCGCAGCATTTGTGCACCGCCGCCGTCAGTGTCAGCCAGTTTGCCGTGGCATACGGAGCTCCATCGCAGTCTTTAACACTGGTAGCATGCCGCGACAGCGTGGACGTGAACCGTATGTGCGGTTGACGGACTTTGAGCGAGGGCGTATAGTGGGCATGCGGGAGGCCGGGTGGACGTGCCGCCGAATTGCTCAACACGTGGGGCGTGAGGTCTCCACAGTACATCGATGTTGTCGCCAGTGGTCGGCGGAAGGTGCACGTGCCCGTCGACCTGGGACCGGACCGCAGCGACGCACGGATGCACGCCAAGACCGTAGGATCCTACGCAGTGCCGTAGGGGACCGCACCGCCACTTCCCAGCAAATTAGGGACACTGTTGCTCCTGGGGTATCGGCGAGGACCATTCGCAACCATCTCCATGAAGCTGGGCTACGGTCCCGCACACCGTTAGGCCGTCTTCCGCTCACGCCCCAACATCGTGCAGCCCGCCTCCAGTGGTGTCGCGACAGGCGTGAATGGAGGGACGAATGGAGACGTGTCGTCTTCAGCGATGAGAGTCGCTTCTGCCTTGGTGCCAATGATGGTCGTATGCGTGTTTGGCGCCGTGCAGGTGAGCGCCACAATCATGACTGCATACGACCGAGGCACACAGGGCCAACACCCGGCATCATGGTGTGGGGAGCGATCTCCTACACTGGCCGTACACCACTGGTGATCGTCGAGGGGACACTGAATAGTGCACGGTACATCCAATCCGTCATCGAACCCATCGTTCTACCATTCCTAGACCGGCAAGGGAACTTGCTGTTCCAACAGGACAATGCACGTCCGCATGTATTCCGTGCCACCCAACGTGCTCTAGAAGGTGTAAGTCAACTACCCTGGCCAGCAAGATCTCCGGATCTGTCCCCCATTGAGCATGTTTGGGACTGGATGAAGCGTCGTCTCACGCGGTCTGCACGTCCAGCACGAACGCTGGTCCAACTGAGGCGCCAGGTGGAAATGGCATGGCAAGCCGTTCCACAGGACTACATCCAGCATCTCTACGATCGTCTCCATGGGAGAATAGCAGCCTGCATTGCTGCGAAAGGTGGATATACACTGTACTAGTGCCGACATTGTGCATGCTCTGTTGCCTGTGTCTATGTGCCTGTGGTTCTGTCAGTGTGATTATGTGATGTATCTGACCCCAGGAATGTGTCAATAAAGTTTCCCCTTCCTGGGACAATGAATTCACGGTGTTCTTATTTCAATTTCCAGGAGTGTAGGTTCAAATTCAATATATTATGTACCAAGTCCCTTCTACAAATCCTATAAGTCAGCAAGGGGAATTTTAGAGCATCCTGTATAATTTAGTGAAATCTAGGAGTCGACCGGCGGACCTATGGGGTGTACAAGTTGTGTATCCTCTGGGGTGAAAGTGGTGTTCTCGTGGTCGTATTTCAGAAGCTGGGAAGAGTGATCCTTCGTGGTAAGTCGCGTTATATTTCTTGGAGTACGGAGAAGTGTGATATCCCTAAAGCGCGTTCTCGTGTGCGAGCGTGAATTTCGAGTTGAACTCTCCAGTGTTCTAGGCGAGTATTGCCATTAAGTGAGCGTGCACGGGCTCAGTAGCCACAGATTTTATCTCAGATAGTGGAGCCACAAGCTTCCTGGACGGTGTGTTTTAGCGAATGACACGGACTGTGTGAGATTTAGTAGAAGCCAATAATTTCAGTAGTTCCAATGAAAATTTGTTGGCTGGCCGCGCTGGCCAAGCGGTTCTAGGCGCTTCAGTCTGGAACCGCGCTGCTGCTACGGTCGCAGGTTCGAATCCTGCCTCGGGCATGGATGTGTGTGATGTTCTTAGGTTAGTTAGGTTTAAGTAGTTCAAAGTTCTAGGGGACTGGCGACCTCAGATGTTAAGTCCCATAGTGCTCAGAGACATTTTTTGAAAATTTGTTGTCTTTTGTGAGTGTCATTTTTTTAACTTTTGATTGTTATCCGGTTGTGTTTATGGATGAGACGCCAGAAACAGGAAGGTGACAGCGTTGTCATTGTTTGCAGAGCTTGTTTTCCAATCCTGTGCTCGGATCCGCGACGTTTTAGGAAGCGGGTGGATTGCTACAGGGCACTGCCCAGTACTGTTACATTAGTGACAATTTTAACCCTGTCTCGCGGGTCAGTGTGAGGCTGGTGCCTACTATGTGGACTGTGTATTTGTAGCTGTGCAGGGAATTAATCCGAGGCCGCCATCAAACGTTTTCGTTAAAGAAGTCTACGGATCAATGCGCCGCGTTATTCCTCTCGTGCGTCGCACGGCGCTAAGATTGCGAGCCCTCTGGCCGGGACGCGAGTAAGACGTCAGAGGCCACGGAAGAAAAATGTTGCCATGAAATTCCTGCTATGCGCAATCATCGTTCTCAAAATCAAACAGGTTGAAAGTCGTCTGCTGTTAGACGCTATAAGCACTTGTCTGTATCAAAGAGCCTTAGTCGCTTATCCGTCTCCTAGAGCAGCTTATATCTGCATGGGAATTTGCAGGGTTTGTCTTAATCAAGTCACCTACACTCTGAGGTGAGCCAGTCGACAGCGATGCTTGGCGGGCAGAATTAGTTCGCCAGAACCGGATGGTCAGGTGACAAAGGGACAAATACAGTTGCTGTGATGAATGTGACGAGTTATGACGTGCCGATCTGTTTAGTATAGACGCTTTGTCTCGTTACAAAGAAATGGGCATGCTGCACCGACATCGTTTTACATTATGTGAGGCGGTTGTTTACTGGCACTGCATTTGCATAATGTTGCTTCGTGCCACATCAAATTTATTGACGTGACGTACTTTTCAGTCGTATTCACCACAGGCAAAATTAGTTCCTTAGCAGGGTTCATAGTTTCGTTGGAACACGTGGGAATCAACATTCAATTTCTATTCAGTTATTAGAGGCTTCAAGTTAATAATTTCATTGCCTTCCCACTCGCCAAATAATATCACTGGCGTTCATACGAATATGGGGCGATTTACCTTGTCTTTTGTATATGTACGGTCATGTGAAATCACGTGTTACGTTAAAGGGCACTTATATGTGAAGTATGAGGTTTTGTATTCATGCTCTGAAATTCACATAATTTTGGTTTCTTACGAACATATTTTTCGCTTCTTTTATCTTTATTCGGATCTTTACGTTAATTCACTTAATAACTACGTTTTTCAACGGATAACTTTTCGCCTCCGCAATATTTTAAGCCGAGAGATAATGAACTGCTTTCAGCACGATCGGCGCTCTCTCATTTTTAAATGAAATCATCAGCTAGCCTGGCAAGGTACGTGGTTCCAGCGATGTTGACTCAGCAATTTTATATCTCACTATCTCAGATCTTTTCAGTTTATTAGATGTTGTAGGAAACAAAGTGCAAACACACTTACATTGCATTTTGAGTAGGTACAGTATGTTCATTAGCAAGCAAAAAAATTTAATACATGCCTGGTTGTATCATTCATACTTGCAGGTGTGAATTAGCTTTGAACATAGTACCGGGCCGGCCGCTGTAGCCGAGCGGTTCTAGGCGCTTCAATGCGAAACCGAGCTGCTGCTACGTTCGCAAGTTTGAATCCTGCCATGGGCATGGATGTGTCTGTGGTCCTTAGGTTAGTTAGGTTTAAGCAGTTCTAAGTCTAGGGGACTGATGACCTCAAATGTTAAGTCCCATAGTTCTTAGAGCCATTTGATAGTACCTGGAGCAACAGTCAACATCCGGAGAGCATGAGGTGGTACGGTACTGGTAAGGTGCCACATTGAAGTTTCAAAAGTTAACATTATCTATTTTGGACTGTTTTCACATCAGAATTCTTGGCTGTCGCCCATTATAGCTTCATTGGCACTGGTAACTACCAGACGCCTCCACGGTATCTATATCATTCTGAACGGCCACATTATCCTACCGAGCTGAAGTACCACCCTTTTTGCCTTCTTGTATATTTTTTTAAATCGAAACACATCTTTCTCACATATTCCTGCCACTGTCGTTCAGAACGTCCTTGTCGCCCAGGTCATAACGTATTAAGAGTTGCCTTATCTTCTGTCTGCATGAATAATGCCATCTAGCATCTTATGTTTTCTATTTAACAGTTTGTGATAATATTTGGTAATTCCTTAACGATCATATCGAACAAGCCAGGCGGTCTTTCAGAAAGTGCATGTGACATGAGCGCTGTGTCACAGAAGATAAGTTTGCAGGCATCCACACTTTACCAATGGATGATTTATTTCACTGTGACTAGTTTCGGGTCTAGGCGTATCGCCAGACGGCAGCGAGAATTTTTCAAACAAATTTCACGTTTTTGTCCTGTGTTATAACACGGTGTTCGTGATTTAGGGGTTCACAAAATCATTTAAGTCATATGTAAGGCCTACACATTTTACTTACTTGAGGAAAAGCTTTACCTTGCGCATTACTGCAGAGAGGTCTGCTTCACTGATGTGTGTCATGCAGGACCATGACACCGACTGAAGCCAAGATAGAGAAGGAATGTATTTACACTTGATATTTTTACAGCTCACGTTAGGCAAGCAAGTGATTTGGTTGACTGAACTAAGAACAATATAGCACAATTACAGGATACCTCAACAGCAGAGATATATATTATTACAAAGTTTTAGTTCGTACCTTTGATGGCGATGAAAGCCATACAAATGATTTTTTAAGTCAGTGGCAGAGTCCAATGAAGATTATCTTTTCAGGATAATATTTAGTTCTCCTTTTTTAGTAAATAACTAAGTTAACCACGGCAGTAACCTAAAATTATACGAACTGGAAAGAATTTTGTAAGTATATTTGGTTCTTTAACTTAAGGTGGCTATTGATGACGTAGTTAGCTTTTCAGAGAATATGGCTGTATTTTTCTAATTCTTCTACCAAATTCATTTCTACTCCTTTCTGAGCATAAGGTAGTATCCACAGTTTTTTTCAGTGGTGTTCTCTTACAAGGAATCTGTTGAGTGCGAGGTCGAAAATTCAATCTTTAGTAAGGCTCATTTGAAAGCGTTGTGTTAACAGTTATCACAAGAAATGATTCACGATGAGCATCAGGAGGGCGACAGAAAATGAGAGTCCAGGAGGTTCAGTATCAATCTTCTATGGGATGTATGTATCACACTTCACAAAATAGACTTCGTCGAAATTCAAGAAACGTTCAGAGCGAACCATTAACTTCCACCATTAACATCGGATGAAAAATGGCACGCCACAGTGATCACAAAGGTTCGCACCATCAAGATCAAAGGCGAACTCCTTGGGAGTTACAAACCATGCAGGAGGTTCAGCTAGGTATCCACTCTTAAGGAATGCATGTAGATCCATATTGGTGTAACGGGGTGATCAGAACTGGTGGAATCCATTGGCATGCAACCGAATGCGTAACAGTCTGTCGTGGAGCTTATCGTGAAACTGGCTAATCTTTCTGGCATAGTTGCACATAATGTGATAATATATACGAACCTGCAGCATGCTACAGGTGAAAAATGGGTCCGCAGCTTGTCTCATAATTGAAAAAAATTGTTGTGGCTCTGTCATAAGTTGTATTGAGAAGTATCTCTTATTTTTTGATGGTGACTAGTTTCGAACCCTTGTTTCCATCTTCAAACCATCCGTATCGTAAGTGTGGCAAATACAGGCGATAGTCCTAAATAAACGCCATACATATTTTCGTAGATATATTAATTGCACAGATATCGGTATCAACTTCCCAAATGGAATTTCCGTTATTTCTGTTGCTAGAATCTGCCCCTGTAGTGACGATGAAAGTGGCACTGTGGCCGACTCAACAACAGTAAATACACGACAATGTCCATCCTATGTGGTGTATTTAGTGTTGCTAAGTCGGCCATAGTGCAGTTTTGATCATCACTACAGGGGCAGTTTCTGTGCCTGGAGTACTGCCAGTATTTGCCGCACTTACGATACGGATGGCTTGAAAATGGACACAAGTGTCCGAAACTAGTCACCATCTAGAAATAAATAAGAAACTTCTGAATGTAACTTACGAAGGGGCTACAACCATTTATTTCGGTGTGATAATATGCTTTATAGATACAGAAAAAACAAGCATCCAGAGCCTGAATCTGTCCAGTGGTTCCAGGTGTATGAACTAAATTCTCACATAATTTTCAGAATGGATAGTTTGCTATAAAAGAGTATTATTTTTATACGCAGATCAGGAATGAAGCAAAAGCAAGTTATTTGGACGCGATATTGGCCAAAAGCAGTGTTCGTACCACATTTTTAATTCTCTTACGCCCATTTTCCCAGTCTAGCTTGCTGTGAAGTAAACATTCCTTACTTTCGTTGCAAGATCACGCACACGGGAAGAATTGTAGGTGCCAGAGCGCTTCCAACTTCTCGCAAAACAATAAATAACTTTCCAGCCAATTTCCCATCCGGTTTAAAAGTCGGCATAATCGTTTACGAATGTGTTACGGCATTGACGTTACACTACTCTCTTGGTATATCTAATTTCGAAGGTTTCTTTCATATGCATTTCCCGATTAGTCGGAACTGAAACCAAATTCCTTACTAAACGATGGGATAAGTTTGTTTATCTCATCTACAAATTTTAGGGCCGCCCTCATGCAGTGCTCACCATTGGTTACCACCACTCTCGCCCTCTGTTGCCACTAGCAGCCAATATTGTGGCTGCATGATAGACAATACGTGGAGCGTCGAATGCCGTAAACAAGATTGGCCTTTTTCGACCTCGCACCCAAAAGTTTCCTTGTTAGTCTGTGTGTTTGGGCCATATGAATATTGAAAGTCGATTTTTGTAAGTCGTTTAGCCTAAGGGCATCGTGTTCTCGGTAACGAATGTTGCAAATCCTAACAGTTCGTCCAATATACAGGGTAATCAGCTATGATGTTCGAGTCAGATATTTCCGGAGACATAAAAGATACCGTCATTCTGTTTACCCAGATGATTTCTCAACAAGTCCTAAATAAACGCCATATATTTTTCTCGTAGATATATTAATTACACAGATATCGGTATCAACTTCCCAAATGGAATTTCCGTTATTTCTCTTGGTAGAATCTGAATTATATAAGTGAGTAATTCAACGGCGTTTCACTCTTGTAAAAGCCGCTTAGCAGTTTCGAAGTAATTACACTTATTAGAAACAGAAATGAACGTGTTTTGAACAAGTAACAGATTGCTGTGTTATGCGGAAGCTCGTAATTTGATACTCAGATAAGGAAATACGTCGCATCGGATAAGGAGGAAACAGTGTGTTGCACAAAACAAAATTAGCTTTCGTTATGCGTGTCTCGTGTGTGTGTGTGTGTGTGTGTGTGTGTGTGTGTGTGTGTGTGCGGGAAGAGGGGGGGGGGGGGGGCGTGTGCTAGGCGGAGTCCAACAAGAATGACTGTTCAGCGAATGTACCTGAAAATTGTTGCTATAAGGACACTATAATTCTACACAAACGCTAAACAGCAAGCCTGATGCAAATGAATAGACATTCTTGCAGCTATTGCTCATAATCCACATGTTAGCTACAGATACACGAGGCGTGTTTTTTAATAAGTACCGTTTTGAAAATAAAAAAAAGACGTGCTAAGATCTCAATAATTTTATTTTTATATGAAAGCCTGTGCCTTAATCTAATTTTCTACATAATTTCCGTCAATATTGAGGCACTTGTCATAACGTTGTAGCAGTTTTTGAATACCCTCCTCATAGAAGTCTGCCGCCTGACTTGTTAACCACTGCATCACCACTGTTTTGACTTTATCACCATCTTGCAGACCCTGACCGCCCAGGTGTTTCTTCAAGTATAGGAATAGATGGTAGTCAGTGGGCGCAAGATAGGGGCTGTATGGAGGATGATCTAGAGTTTCCCGTCGAAAAGATGTAATGACATCTTTGGTCTGATTCGCCACATGCGAATGGGCATTGTCTTGCAGCAAAACGACGCCTTTGCTCAACTTCCATGGACTGTTGCTTTGATTCTGGTGTGACGTAGGCCACCCATGTTTCATCGTCCGTAACAATTTGGCTTAAGAAATCATCACTGTCGTTGTGGAATCACTCAAGGAAATTCAATGCACAGCCTAAGAGTTTGGTTTTGTGCACTTCCGTCAACATTTTCGGTACCCAACGTGCGCACAATTTTCGGTAATTCAAGTGCTCGGTCACAAAGCCATACAAAACACTACGAGAAACAAAGGAAAGTCATCCCGCAAGGAGGAAGTCGTAATGCGTCTGTTTTCTCTCATCTTATTGTCCACTTCCGGAACCAAACTTTCATTTACGACCGCAGGACGCCCACTCCGTTGTTCATCATGCACATTTGTGTGGCCATCTTTAAATGCTCTCACCCACTTTCTTACCATTCCATCACTCATAATGTTTTCTCCGTAAACTGCACTGGTCTCACAATGAATATCGATCGCTTTTAGGCCTTTAGCACTAAGAAATCTTATAACAGCCCGTACTTCACAGTCGGCGGGACTCACGATTATCGGAGGCATCTTAAACACCCAGTACACAACGTAAACAAGGAAGAATCAGACTGTAATGGCTTGGTTCAAATGGCTCTGAGCACTATGGGACTTAACGTCTAAGGTCATCAGTCCCCTAGAACTTAGAACTACTTAAACCTAACGAACCTAAGGACATCACACACACCCATGCCCGAGGCAGGATTCGAACCTGCGACCGTAGCCGTCACGCGGTTCCACACTGTAGCGCCTAGAACCGCTCGGCTACCCCGGCCGGAAGACTGTAATGGCGTCAGTGTGTAGATTAAGGTACACGCTTTCATGTAAAAATAAAATTATTGAGATATCTTAGCACGTCTTTTTTTAATTTCAGAGCGGTACTTACTTTAAAAACCCGCCTCGTACTTCGTGAGCCTTTGGAATAAGTCAATGGAGCGCTGTTCGCACTTTGTGCGCAAACAGCTTCCATCCGTATCATGCCTTACTTGACCAACAGATTAAACAGTGGGTTTGCAATAAATGTAAATTTAAGTAGGATCACTGCCGTCAGCTGCAGCCGGACATTAAGCGGAGTCAGCCGCGACGAGTGAAAATGTGTACCGGACTGGGATCTGCTGCTTACTAGGCAGGTGCGTTAACCACTGCGCCATTTGGAACACAGCGTTATCGCCAACTGCCTGGACTATCTCGGCAAGCCTCACGGCCGATCAACATTCACACAGAACGCCACCTGTCCGAAGTCCCTGTGTCCACTGAATCCACGTTCGCTACTCTGAGATTCCCGCAGGAGATCGGACGTATTTGTGCATCCGCTTTGTAGAATACGGATCCACTGCTCAGTTAGGCATAAGGCTCTGAGCACTATGGGTCTTAACATCTGTGGTCATCAGTCCCCTAGAACGTAGAACTACTTAAACCTAACTAACCTAAGGACATCACACACATCCATGCCCGAGGCAGGATTCGAATCTGCGACCGTAGCAGTCGCGCGGTTCCGGACTGCGCGCCTAGAACCGCTAGACCACCGCGGCCGGCTCAGTTAGGCATATCAATTATATGAATGCGTGGTATCTGTTCTTTCGGACATGTTCGAAAGAACAGACACCATGCAAACATATAAAGGATTGCCATAGAAGCACGGAATTCTCTCACTCGGTTCTGCCCTGTGACATCAGGACAATACATTCTTTCTTCAAAGAATACTGTGTGAACATTTTGGTCCCTGCTTCACTGAAGAAACGTGAACGTGAAAGCGTCATTAGTTAGCTTACACGTTCGTCTGCTATGACTCCACTGAGCTTTGTCTCTGGAATAAACCCAAAGATAAAATCCATGCACAAGTTCCAATAATCCAACAGGATTTAAAATCTGACACTGTTGCCGTGTACTCAGCGATATCGAAGAAATCTCTTCAGCCTGTCCATCTTTCCTTACTATTGTTGTTGCTGAAGTAATTTTGCAAAAATCGTGTATCTTAACATTAAACGTATGACGTGGAGTTATTATTTAATAATCTGTGTTTTTCAACTGCTGTTTAACAAATCCATCAAATTTTTGACGCGCGCATTTCATTCAAAGCTTTGACAGTAACAAGAACGAAACTGTTACCGTATTTACCTGGAGAAATATCCTCAGATGCCATGTACTTTTCCCTTCAGTTGGTGTATCTAGCCAACCACATGTAGCCAAGAGTGATTATTATCAGTTTTAAATCAAACTTTTATTCGTTATCCCGCTTTTGTAAGCAACGCTCTTAAGTTGCGTCAAGCCGGAGCACGAACCTCCGCGTACGGGAGAAAGCGGTTTCATTACCAAAGCAGATTAATCGTAAGTTGTAAATACTGTAATACCTCCGAAACCACTAATCAGATTAAGAAGAGTAAACGCCGTTGATCTCTTCTCTTTCAGAGCTACTATACTAGCAGCAGAAAGTACTGAAGCTCTATTTTAGATATATTCGAAAAAGCAAAGTTGATACCGACATCTCTGGAATTTATATAGCTATAGAAACAGGCTACACTTCATTCGGTAAGGGGCTTTTCAGGATTAATTTGAATGAAAACTGAATTACGTTAGCTTAAACGCTTCGAGAAATATCTGGAATGAACAGTTTTGCTGAATCACCTTGTAAAATACGGTGCGCACAAAGAAGTTCGGTTTGTAAATGTCGGTTTGTGGTACGCTTCGTGCTTTAAACTGAAGTTATGAATTTATTTATCTTTAATTATATTAAATAATTACTATTAAAAACAGTCTTGCTCACAATTTATTTTATAAGGTGACCGGTTTCGACCACTGCTGTGGTCATCTTCAGACCATTGAGTGGAAACCCCTTTCTGTTGGAGAATTCTCCAACAGAAAGGGGTTTCCACTCAATGGTCTGAAGATGACCACAGCAGTGGTCGAAACCGGTCACCTTATTAAATAAATTGTGATCAAGACTGTTTTTAATAGTAATTATTTACAATTTTATTGATCACTGCTGTTCCCATAATGCATTCAAAAGTAATTTAATTATATTATTTGTGAAAAAACTAATCGGAATAGTTTTTGCACAGAAAATGTATGGAACTTGATACGACAACGTATCGATGAATTCTGTGTATACATGCAGTATTTCGCTAGATGTAGCGGGAGGAGGGAGGGTTAAATGTGCTAAACTGCTGTTTGTCGTGGATGTTTACACTTGTCCATTATTGTGGGGTATTAGTTTTGTTAAGTTCAGCTGTTGTAGTTTATGTACAGTAACCAATGGAATTCTCATTCTGTTACACATAGCCCTATGTCATTCTTATATTTGTCAGGATGACATGCCGCGTTACTCACTGTAACATCATTTTATAGTAGTTTTCCTATGTATCTGACATTGATGTTTCTTAGTGTATTTATTAAACCTTAAATCCACACAGTTCATGCCACTATCAATTCATTTCCTATAGAGAAATTTGTATGGTAGTTCAGTTTTTTATGCTCTTTTCAAAAATCTATTTTTACTGTTATTACTACATTAGCTAAATGGTTTATGTAAATGCTGGCAAGCGGACTAGCTTGCCCAGCAGACTGACGTAGGACCCCCCCCCCCCCACCCTCCCTCTCCCTCTCTCTCTCTCTCTCTCTCTCTCTCTCTCTCTCTCTCTCTCTCTCTCTCTCTCAAAAATGGTTCAAATGGCTCTGAGCACTATGCGACTTAACGTCTGAGGTCATCAGTCGCCTAGAACTTAGAACTAATTAAACCTAACTAACCTAAGGACATCACACACATCCATGCCCGAGGCTGGATTCGAACCTGCGACCGTAGCGGTCGCTCGGCTCCAGACTGTAGCGCCCAGAACCGCACGGCCACTCCGGCCGGCGCTCGCTCTCTCTCTCTCTCTCTCTCTCTCTCTCTCTCTCTCTCTCTCTCTCTACTCACGTTACTGTCACTACAGTCTGTGTTACAAAATACGATTGAATTTTGTAACCAATTTCTGTTTGTTGAAAAAGGCGACAGCTAAAATTACCTTGAAAAGAAACAGAGAGACCACGAAGGAGGACTGAAAGACATGTAGTCACCAGTTCTTGTTTGTGAGAAAGGAAGAGGTGATAGGATGTTAAAGAACTTGCGATTTGTGTAGACATACATTTAACGTTATGTTTCTATTACCGCATACTTGGCTACATTCCGAAAGTCCGAAAGCACTGAGATCTTTAGTACGAAATTTACCAATACTGGGTTAGTAATTTGATTCGTTCAAGTGGTTCAAATGGCTCTGAGCACTGTGGTACTTAACATCTGAGGTCATCAGTCCCCTAGAACGTAGAACTACTTAAACCTAAATAACCTAAGGACATCACACACATCCCTGCCCGAGGCAGGATTCGAACCTGCGCGTTTCCAGACTGAAGCGCCTAGGACCGCTCGGCCACAACGGCCGGCAATTTGTTACGTATAATGTGGAACTATACTAATATGATCTGGGACAGACATTCACGTTTCGCGCGTTTGTGCGTAACTGGACGACGTATGTTGCGTACTACATTAACAAAGCGGTTGCAAGAGCTATCATGGGGTGCCTACTGTTATATCCTAGCCAGTAATGCCAACCGAGCCCGCTGCCAAAAGGTTGGCAGCATCAAAGTCCGGACGCCGTCCGCCTAAGCAGCGCCAGCGAGACAGCAAATCGCCGCAAGTCTGCGCGCGCCACCGCTGGCTTCTGGGTTCTTAAGCGCTGGAGTCGCGAGCGCTAGGACAGTTCTGTATTCGCCGCTCAGTTGTATACTCGCCACCGAATTGTGTACTTGCTAGTCAGTTGTGTGTTCATCGCAGCAGAGTTGTTGTTTGTCATCAGCCGACGCTGACCTAGCCGCTCCGACTCGAACTAGACAGATCTCTGTAGACACGGAGCTCACTACTGGGTTTCTGTATCTTCGTTAATAAAGATAAGTGCCGACTTTTATTTAATCAGAGTGTTTGGGTTTTCATCTTTCTGTTCACTGTTCCAGCGGACCGGTCGGCCCGCTATTAAAAGTGTGGCGGTGACTTCGTAAGCCGTTTCTACAGCGAATTGTTTGTCGCTACGAACGCCGCCACAAAACCTACTACTGAGCCACAAATACTTTGCTATCAAACTACACGAACGTATGTGTATGTATGAAAGTCGTTCCTGCAGCTATGACAAGAGATACTGACTTTCCGAGCCAAGCTTCATCAGCACTTTCGCTCGGGATGGACAGGTACGTAGAAGCGGAATCCGACGGCGCTTTCATCCCTCCTGGCGAATGTGAAAGAAGGAAAGAACCTGGCGGCGCGAGTTATCGGCAAATAGTTAGCACGTGCCGTGGAAGCGCTGCGTCCCGCCTGAATGCGGTGAGGGTGGCGAAATTAGGTTCATTCCGGGAGGTGCACTGGGTGTGCGCGCCAAGCCTACCAAGATGGATGCGGAGCGGGGCGGAGCGCGGGGAACTTGGGACAAGGCGCCGGGGCGCACCGCTTTCTTCGCGCCAAAGTTCCGAATAATGGCTGAGCACCGCCCCAACCACCCCACCCCCCTCCACCCTCACACCGATACACGCCCCCACAGCCCCACACAGTTCCCTCGGAAGCGCTGCAGGGAAAGTGGATAGACGCGAACAAGCGCCCTGCCGACGGGGTATTTTGCATCGGAGAGCAGGCGTGCACTTTGCAAAGAGACGTGTACACGTTACAGGAGGGCAGGATTTAGCGGCACTTCTACTTTTCATGGAAGCTCTATGTATTCAGCTCCGCAGATTACATAGAACTGTAGTGGAAATTCGTTCTTTCAAGTCCATCCGTTAGTTGGGCACTTCATGAAAGCGGTGCACTTTTAGGTATGACGACAGCGAGTGTTTTCTGCGTCATACATTCGTACTACGCGAAGTATTATTAAGTGTAAGGCGGAAAGTACATCCTACTGTACCACGTATTAGGGTTCCCACCGTTATTTTCGAGCATCGGGTACGGGAAGATTGACTGTCTAAATTCTTTTGCCGATGCGGGTACGAGCACATCGAGCTTGCAAGATGTAATCCATTCAGGTAGTCAAAAGGAAATAGGTAGAAGATGGAAGTGTCCTCGTACAGGAGCTGTTTCCATGGTATGAAATACTGGTTGGTATGTCGTGCCCTCGTGTACGACCATTGGCATGATTTTGTCAGACTGCCGCACTCCATAACTGACCTGCAGATTTACTGAAAGCAATGATAGTTTCTGGTCAAATAGTTTGAGGAAAACTGCAAGAAGATAAGAATGATTCTGTCCTGCCGCTGCTGACCTCTCCCACTTCCCACCATCAGTCAACCTCAGTCCCACTGGGAATATCTGAGACGCCATCGAGTGAGGTTTGCGTGCCTAGGATGTACTTCCCAACGACTTCCGTGAGTTGTGAGAGGCGCTATTGCGGTCGTGGATCAGGATGGTGCCTAAATATTTTCGGTGGCTCGTGTAGTTCATGTCAGGATAGATTGCCTCGGTCAACGGGGGCGGAAGGGGGGCGGGGTTATTTACGCTACTCGGTAGACGTCTCCAGTTAAACTTCTCAATAAAGTACGTTTCTCCTCCAGACAGCAGAAATGCACATGATTCGAGTAAGAGGGTGTTAAGGCAGTATTAAATCACAATAGAGAGAAACTGGAATAAAGATAGTATTACAGTCCCTAATTAAACTTCATATATGTTGTGAAAGGAGAAATCCCTATCTCCCCTATTTCTGCCTCCTCTGGGCAATGAAAGAATTCATGGGCGACAAATGAAAATTTGATTTCATCCTTCGGGTTTTCGTCGTGTGACCTGGAACTGATAAACTTAACTGCATATTCGCCCTTCAGAAAATCGAGGTAGCCAAGTAGGTTTTCAGTTCCTCCTGACTTCTTAACTTTCTCTTTAATATGATCACTCACTGTATGGAGTGATGTAAGTTCCGAGTTCTAGTAATTCCTTTCGTTTCTGCTTCAATTTTTTGTCCTCTAACACGACTATCTTAAGCGGCTTTCTACTCCAACGCAGTAGGGAAAGAGGCCTAAGTGTTTTGTATCTTCTTAGTGCTAATACGTGCTATTGTAGTGTCGCATACCACACCGTACCACAGGTGCAAGTCCGCTGCAGCACCGAAGAAAAAAAAATGGTTCAAATGGCTCTGAGCACTATGGGACTCAACTGCTGAGGTCATTAGTCCCCTAGAACTTAGAACTAGTTAAACCTAACTAACCTAAGGACATCACAAACATCCATGCCCGAGGCAGGATTCGAACCTGCGACGTAGCGGTCTTGCGGTTCCAGACTGCAGCGCCTTTAACCGCACGGCCACTTCGGCCGGCCCAGCACCGAAGAAAGTTAAATACTAAGTAGTTAACTTCAACGACTCCGTACTAAAACTTGTGTTCATATCATTCATGTAGTGACAAATTCTGTTAAAATTACCACATTTAGTTCAAATTCTTTGTAGAAAGAGATGCAAATTTACTACTATGCCACCTATTTCATCGATCTTTATTAGCTACATTTAGCCAAATCGTTACAATTTCGCAAGATTCCTTGTTGCGGCTGTATAATTTGTAATACTGAAACAGACAGGCACTTACTTTTCATGTGTAGTTACGTCGAACTGAAAATGTGGTTTCATGTGTTCTATTTATGCCTTGATTAGTACAGTGGATTTAACCAATTCTGCATTAAGAGTGATCTTGCGTGCGTGCGTGTGCGTGTGCGTGTGTGTGTGTGTGTGTGTGTGTGTGTGTGTGTGTGTGTGCGTGTGTGAGACGAAAATGGGGGTGACGGGTGGTGGTTGTTGAAACTATTTTGCCCTGTATACGTTCAGCGTTTCATCTTCTTTATTCCACTGAGATAATTTGGTGCATTCGTGAGGAACTCAGCCTGAGACGTAAGAAATTTCAATAGTACTTGTAGCTGCCTCATACTGAGCATGTATCCGCCGTAACTCACATATCCTACTGAGTCAATAGTTGAACTGTCGATATACGCAGAGACGACGACAAATAAATATGGAGCTTTATGCAGCAAGACCCTTCCCGTCGTACCGAGATATAACATTCTGTTCCTAGCTACAGTGCAGAAAAATTCAGATGAGAAATATCGGCTTCCGATCGTTTCATTCAGGCGCCGTGACACGGAAGAAGAATTTCTTATTCGCAGGGATGACGCGAAATGCGATTAAGTCCTTGAATTACGTTTCACGCACAGTCGTTCTCTCGCGTCCCCTTATTGCGGAGGCATTTCTTTGTCTTACTTTTCATTATATTCGCAACGGATTCTCCGGATAATTTGCGAGACGTAACAACTATATTGGATGAAATTGAATGAGATTGGAGGGCAAATAAAGTCAAGAGGGAGGCCTTTCCGGAGAGCAGCTGACTTGGCGAACCAATATCCTCCGCCCTCCTGTCCATCCGACCGGCGCATACGGCCAGCCACTCTAATCTTACCCGAAAACCCCCCTAATACATCTTCGTATCCTCGGGAACAAGGGACAGTCGCCGACCATACTCAGATTTGCCTCTGTCACGAGGTAGCTCACTTCAGCGGAGTACATATATCGACAGAAGGCCGGCCGCCGTGGCCGAGCGATTCGAGGGCTTCAGTCTGGAACCGCGCTGCTGCTACGGTCGCAGGTTCGAATCCTGCCTCGAGCATGGATGTGTGTGATGTCTTTAGGTTGGTTAGGTTGAAGTACTTGTAAGCCTAGGGGACTGATGCCCTCATATGCTAAGTCCCATAGTGCTTAGAGCCCTTTCAACATGTTGTTGTTGTTGTTGTTGTGGTCTTCAGTCCTGAGACTGGTTTGATGCAGCTCTCCATGCTACTCTATCCTGTGCAAACTGCTTCATCTCCCAGTACCTACTGCAGCCAACATCCTTCTGAATCTGCTTAGTGTATTCATCTCTTGGTCTCCCTCTACGATTTTTACTCTCCACGCTGCCCTCCAATACTAAATTGGTGATCCCTTGATGCCTCAGAACATGTCCTACCAACCGATCCCTTCTTCTAGTCAAGTTGTGCCACAAACTCCTCTTCTCCCCAATCCTATTCAGTACCTCCTCATTAGCTATGTGATCTACCCATCTAATCTTCAGCATTCTTCTGTAGCACCACATTTCGAAAGGTTCTATTCTCTTCTTGTCCAAACTATTTATCGTCCATGTTTCACTTCCATACATGGCTCCACTCCATACAAATACTTTCAAAAACGACTTCCTGACACTTAAATCTATACTCGATGTTAACAAATATCTCTTCTTGAGAAACGCTTTCCTTTCCATTGGCGGTCTACATTTTATATCCTCTCTACTTCGACCATCATCAGTTATTTTGCTCTCCAAATAGCAAAACTCCTTTACTACTTTAAGTGTCTCATTTCCTAATCTAATTCCCTCAACATCACCCGACTTAATTCGACTTCATTCCATTATCCTCGTTTGCTTTTGTTGATGTTCATCTTATATCCTCCTTTCAAGACACTATCCATTCCGTTCAACTGCTCTTCCAAGTCCTTTGCTGGCTCTGACTGAATTACAATTTTGAACATATATCGACTGAAAAATATCGCAACGCGAAAAAATAATTAATGTAGAGTAATGAAATTTCGAGAATATATTCGCCTAGGTAACATATATAAATAGTTATCATTGCAAGAGCACAAGTTAATGTACGCATGAAATAAACCATTGCAAATGTGAAATGCTTGTACATTAATGACTGGTGTAACTGCCAGAATGTTGAATGCAAGCAACCAAATGTGCAAGAATTGTGTTGTACATGTGTTGGAGTCCAATTTTTGGGAAGGAACTCCACGCCTGTTGCACTTGGCGGGTCAATACAAAGACGGAAAGTGCTGGTTCTGGATGGTGCTAGAGTTGTCGTCCGATGATGTCATATATGAGCGCGATTGGAGATGGATCTGATGATGGAGGAGGCCAAGGCAATATGTCGACAGTCTGTAGGGCCTGTTGGATTACAACAGCAGTCTGTGGGTGAGCATTATCCTGTTGAAAAACACCCCTAGAATTTTGTTTATGAATGGAGCACAACTGGTCGAATCACCAAACCGACGTACAACTTTGCAGTCAGGGCATGTGGGATAATCATGTCAGGGCATGTGGAATAATCATGAGAGTGCTCCTGCTATCATGTGAAATCACAATCCAGACCATAACTCCAGTTGTAGGTCCTGTATATCTAGCACGCAGACAGGTTGGATGCAGGTCCTCAACTCGCCTACTTCTAACCCAATACGACCACCACTGATGCCGAAGAGGAACCAGTTTTCATCAGAAAACACTGCAGACCTCCATCCTGCCCTCCAATGAGCTGTTGCTTGGCACCACTGAAGCCGGAAACGGCGGTGAAATGCACACTACAGGGTGTCTGGCTCGGAGCTGTCCGTGAAGTAATAGATTTGTAACAGTTCGTTCAGTAGGTATGGTGCCTACTGGCGCTCAAGTTGCTGCTACAGATGCAGTACGATGCGCCAGAGCCATACACCGAACACGATGATCTTTTCTCGGTAGTGCCACGTGGCCGTCCGGAGCCAGCTCTTCTTCCGACCGTTCACTCTCGTAACCACCGCTGTAGGCAGTCACGTATAGTGGCTACAGTGCTGCCACGTCTTTCTGCAATATCTCAGAAGGAACATCCAGCTTCTCGTAGCCCTATTACACGACCTCGTTCAAACCGAGGGAGATGTTGATAATGGCGTTTTTGTAGACTCAAAGGCATTCTTGATTGACACAACTCACCACGTCCAATCTCAAAGCTAACTAACGCTCACGACCATAATAGCGTATATTTAATGCAAACCTAATTTGCATCCTCATAGTGGTGCTACTAGCGCCACTCTTACGCGACTGACGCGAAATTTGAATATATATCACCTCTCAGAGGTAGAAACATCCCTACCAATTTTCGTTTAGTTTGCACATCTCCTTCCTGGTGTTTCGAATTGTTTTCAGTGAGTGTATTTTTTTGATGACGTTCTAGTGAAAGCGGATTGTTTGTGTTAAAATGGGCGCAGGACATCTGTGCAATTTTTTTTCCAGACTCTTCAAGATGTTTATCCAAGAAGCAATGACAGAAGTAAAAGAAAGGTTGAGGAGTGGGATTCAAATTCGCGATGAAAAGACATCGATGATAAGGATCACTAACGACACAGCTATCCTCAGTGAAAGGAATCCACAATTTAATGAGAAGAGAATATGGATTGACAGTAAACAACACATAGATGAAAGTAATGAACAATACCAGAAATAAGATGAGTGATAAATTTATCAGATCTGGGAAGTATGTAGTAGATGATATGAAGCAATTCTGCCGCCTTGGTAGCAAAATAATGACGGACGAATCAAAGACGGTAAAAGATGCAGGCTAATACAGGAAAAATCAAAAAACTCCTCTCTAAGATAGTCTACTAGCATCAAATATATGCGTTAATTTGAGGTAGAAACTTGTGAGAATGTACATCTGGAGCGCAGCTGTATATGCACGCTAATCATGAACTTGGAAAAACCAGAAAAGAAGAGTTGAAGCGTTCATTCGGTGGTGTTATTACAGAAATACACTGAAAATTATATGAACTAATAAAGTAAGAAATGAGGTGTTCCGTGTGCATAAAGCAGTTTGTGGAAAACACTGAGTACAGGGCGAATACATTAACATGGACGTCAACCGCAATACTAACACTAAGTGACAAAAGGTTTTTTCCAGCACAACATTAAAATACAAGTCAGCATGTATTCTTTGGAAATGGCATGAATACATCTGCTCAATTTATTATGTATTTTTGGCCTGTCAAAAGGTACTGGGTAGTAAATAAGTTTACCAATGAAACAGGAGAAACACAATGATACGTGTTAATTCCTGTTCACCCGTGGGACATGTGTTTAACACTGTACCTGCCCAGATAACCGAGCATGTTAACGCGCCGCTTCCAGGACGAAGAGGTGCGTCGTCCTCAGATCGAATCCGACCAGAAGATTAATGTCGTGGGTTGGTGTTCTGACCTGCCTAGATGCTGTTATCAGGTTGTTTCCTACAATCTGCTAAGTCAATAACGGGCTGTTACACTCTTAGATACACGATTTGAACATAAGTAAACTTACGGTCACTTCCACAAGAGTAACACTACTCGCAGACAGTCGGGGAACACACAATTCATCCGGGGGGGAACGGGGGGGGGGGGGTACAAGCTGGTCACAAGAAGGGCTTCCGACCACCCATTAAATTAACCATTCCAAATCAGTTAATAACTATGTCCCGACCCTGCCCTGTTGTGCGACAAAGGCATAAGAAAAGACAAGACGATATATATTTAACAGTGTCTCTTAATGGGCTAAAGACGGACTGCTGGAGAGAGGTGGTGCTCGTGCGGGGAACAAGTGTGGCCTCCTCCTCGCAGGGCTGGCAACCTACACCCGCATTTCGTGCTTCTGCGAAAGCTAATCTGACATATGATATTTGGGATTACCGATCGTTTTTGGGGTGTTGGGAGTCGGAATGGAACCCTGGATGGACCAGTTTCCAGATTCTTTTCAAAAAAAAAAGAAAAAAACTTGAAGCAAAGCACGATAAAATGCAAAGCGATGTTCACAAACCATTTGCTTGTTGAAGTTGGCAGCGACGTAACCACGGTTTTACAGCTCTTCCTCTAGAGAAAGGGAAAATATAACAGAACAAATGTTAACACACCACGGAAGAACTTCCAAGGTAGCAGTGAGGCAGCATTAGAGGGCAAAATCCATTGGGAAAGGCAGAGATTGGAATACATCCAACAAATAACTGAGGGCCCTGGGGTAAGCGCTTCTCTTCAATAAAAAAGTTAGCACAGGAGAGGAGGTCGTCCAAGAGTGAATGGCACAAAACATTGCCATAAGTGTGCGAAAAATTCGTGTACGCATAGGACAACAGTGCCCAACAGGAAAATAATATATTTTGAAACCCATAGACGAAAATCTTCACTCAGTCAACACTCATTTTCAAATGTTCTCGGTGCGATCATACCCACCACACGTACATTAAACTACCTATCAAATCTGATAATTTAAAGTGCAAGTATGCTCAACAAAGTGTCCAAATTATATGCATGACAATACCTGGGCCAGTAGTCGGAACAAACATCATACTAATACGAAAATGGGGAAAGCTGTGAAAAACTAAGACAGTCCACCATTTTGTAGCAACAGAATACTTGTTTTCAGGTACACGAGCGTCGTTCAATAAGTAATGCCCCACATTTTTTTTAAAAAGCCATTAATATACACAGCCAAACGTCCTTGTTGGTGCTTCACATTTGATGTTTGTTCTGAGCGCCGGTGAAGTTTCGAACCCTTCTGGCAGACGGCAGAGCCGTAGTACAGCGTCAAAAGGTGTTTACATGCGACTCACTTTATAAGCAGCGTGCTGTTATTGAAGTCTTGTGTGCAGGAAAAGAAACCGTAGCGAAAATCCATAAATGTGTGTGTGCAGTGTATGGCGATAGGAGTTGATAGGAATACAGTTGGGCGATGGGTTAAGAAATTTGCAGGCTCAGGAAATGCAGAAACAGAGCTCCATTATCAACCAAGCTCGGGATGCCCTGTCACAGCCACTGGACATCATTGCCTCATCCACCCTGCAGTCCAGACCTGGCCCCTAGGATTTCCATCTCTTTGGGCCGCTTAAAGATTCTCTAGTGGGAACACACTTTGAAGATGAAGAGAGTGTCATGTCATGCAGAGAAAACATGGCTATGCCTTCAGGACAGGAGCCTTGACCAGCAGGGAATACATGTTCTTCCACAACGTCGGCGTATTGCCATAGAACGTGATGGAGACCGCATGTCTTGACTACCACAATGCCATGTTTTGAAGGCGATAACATCTCGGTCGGCGAAAGATTCAAGTCCAGGAAGGGAAGCGTTTTCACAACGAACAACGGCTAGTGTAAATCAACCACTACCAGAATTTCCGCAGAGGAATATAGCTCCATTCAATATCACAGCTTGGGCCGTTCCATTTCCTCCAAGATTATTCTCGAGGCTAATAATATGTTTGTAAGACAGGCATGGGGTGGCGGCGTTGACGATACACACGACGACGAGGCATAGTGCTTCAATGCTATTGCAGATAGAGCTCACAGCGGAATGGTTCCGCTGGCGTGCATTGCCCGCTTATATAGAGAACGAAGACAAGACATGTAGACAAAACATGTAGATTTATATTGTCACCAAATTCTGACTCTTAACAATACATATGTCCCGAGAAAAATATGTGGGGCATTACTTATTGGACAACCCTCCTACTTTACCACCGTGGCGGACAAGACAGGTAGATGTATACTGTCACCAAATTCTGACTCTTAACAATACATACGTTCCGAGAAAAGTATGTGGGGCATTACTTATTGAACAACCCTCCAACTTTACCACTGTGGCGGATTCAGCAGTAGTCCTTTTAATTGCTTCTGAAAATATGACCATGAATAAACGTGAACTTAGAATTAGTAGATATTGTCACTACAGTTCTTATTACGCTTACCTTTACGTGACAGCTATAATTACATTTTAACTTAGCCGTAATTTCGGCTGTAACCCTATCATCGAAAACATGTAATTTACTACGTTGCTGAGCTGGTCTCTCTCGGAGCTGTTAGTTACACGTGACCTACTAAATGCTTTTTTGTGTGTTATTGTTACTTCTGTAATGTGTTGGAACGTAGATACAAAATTGTTATTATTAGTTCCATGATACCAGAGTTTCACCATAATTTATAGATTGTATATAGTTTTATGGTGTTGCTGCGGTGTTGACACTCGCCGCAGTTCTTTGCCTTAGGAATTTATTCACGTGACTATTAGATTCACTTGATGTAATTTTCAATTACCACTTCGGGACTGGCTGTCATTTGCAAGCCCATTTAATATGTGATTGCGCATGTGCGGTTGTGTGTATGCGTGTGTGTGAGGGGGATGGAGTGTTTGTTGGCTCTCTGAACATGGTAATTTTATTTCTACTACTAAAAATTTGTGCTGGTGGTCATTGTATTATTACGGTGCAAAGAAGTAAGGGATATGAATCACAACTTTTTGTTAAAAAGTCATCTGCAATGCCACAGGCAATACGAAGAAGAGTTAAGACAATCTGAAGCGGAAGCGAACCAGTAATATCGCAGGTAGGTCAGACCTGGACACACATGGCAACACCGACACCACCTGCTGATAGACGAGTACATATTCAGCAGAAAGATGACAGAGACAGGAAATCAGAAAGATGAAAGACATAGAACACCAAAGTTGAGAGAGAAAGACATATTTGTTAGAACATAAGATGTAATAAAAATTAATATTCCTATGTATGAAAGCATAGCGAGAATCTGAGCAGCAGTTAACAGCCTATAACGGATTGTTAAGTGAAGGTAACAGAACGAGGATCACTGACAGCAGAGGATAAGCAGGATACATTCGGTCACAGCGAACCGAACTCACGTCATACACCGACGCTGGTCCCTTTTAAAATACCCCAGCGTTTCATCCCACCTTGGGAGTTGATCATTGGGATTTATGGCATTCGCAGTAATAGCACTCGATTCCGTGAATAGAACGGTGAAATGACTCTATATGCTAGATGTTCCAGCACTTGCCATGAATTAGCTGAAGGTGTTCTCGAGACGATGGCCTAGCTTGGTGAACTTCACGTTATTCGCTGCCTACCACGCACAGATGGGAAGACTGCACTCGATTCCGCGAATATAACGGTGAAGTGACTCTATATGCTAGACGTTCCAGCATTTCCCATGAACTAGCAGGAGGAGTTCTCGAGATGATGACTAGCTTGATGAACTTCACGTTGTTCGCTGCCTACCATGCACAGACGTGGAGACTATCTTTAGGAGCCACCACCACGTCACGAAGTGTTAGTCGCACTATCATCGTCGCACAAGCCAGAAGTGAGAGCCTCTCGGGGTCCCCATTCCTGTTCACCACACAAGTTCCGCCAGGTGCTGAGACCTAAGAGATTGGTAGGATGGGTCATCGATATTTACTATAGAATTCGGAGTGGGACAGAGTACACTCCCCAAGAGCGAATGCGAAACCAAATATTCGCGCTCTGCTATCGGTTTCGGCCTGCCAAACATCAGACGGCGCGACACCGAGTCTGTTATCGAAGCTGTCTGGGCGTGCAGAAATGAGCTGACCAAATAGACGTCAGCAGCAATCCTACGAGTAGCTGAATGAGACATCAGGCGCAGCTGGTGCAGAAAGCACCGAGTTGTAAGTTTCTATGACATGACATGGAATTTAAATGGAGAGTCAGTGCAAGTGCTGACTGGTACAGCTACGGTTTTAGACCATCTTTTCCAAAATTTCTCCACTGTAACACTCAGATACAGAAGCCGTAAGTTAACTATCTGTATTTTCTGCTACCGGTCACTTTTATTCGTCTGATGTTTAATTTAACATACTGCAGTGCGTTTCATCCATGTTTTGCTCATCATTAGGCGTTTATGCATGCAGAAAACTATTACTTGAAGATAAAATGTCTTAGTCTACATTACCGTAGAACTAGTTTGTTCACTGCTCGTTAGCGTGGACGTGTGTCTCGTCGCTTGTTGTGACTGACATCACAGCCTGTTTGCGATGCAGGTTGTTGTTATGGTGCGATAATCGTGTGATGCATTTATTATACCAGAGTGACCAGAAATTCTTTGCCCCTTTTGTATTACCGGACGTAATTTACGTACAGACAGTTATAAATATACGTATTAGTCTTTCTACCTTACACTATATTTCCACATAGTCCCCAGACTATTTCAGACATTTGTCCCATCGCTGCATTAAATCTGACATGCCGCTGTGGTTGAATTTGTCCGACTGACTGTGGAACAACTGTTGGATTGTTGTCCGGCTTAGTCACTGGACGTGAATCGCTGTCCTGGCATGACCCTCTTCATCGGATCTAAAACGTGAAAATCACTGGTTAACAGGTCCGTACTGTTATGGTGGGTAGTCCAGAATCTACCAGTGAAATGACGGGAGCTTTTCGGGGGGTTCTGATAGCCACATGTGGCCTCACATTTTCGTTGTCCAGATCAAAAATCCCTCGGCGCTTCGTTCTGATGGCGGCCTGCAGACGTACCAGTGCACAACAATAACTGTCGGCATTGATGGTTCCACCTATTGGCATGATATCTAGCAATACTGGTAAACTGCTATCCCAGAACGGATTGTTTTTTCTTTGCAGGATTTTTCCACATCATGCTCTGCTGTTTCTTTTATTCCGGCGTGAAATGCTGCACCCACGTTTTTTAGCGGTAACAATGTGTCCAGGAAACTGTCACCCTCGGCAAAGCATCACCGTATCATCCAACTGCTTAGGCACCCACCGACGGTGCCCTTAGGACCCTGGAACAATGTCGTGAACACTTCCTTAAGAAATGCGAAGCTCCCAGAACATGTTTTAGCACTGCATCCACGCGAGAAATGTCGCCGTCAGTAAGCGACGAAAGCGACCTCCCCGATCGCTCATTGTCATGCAGGTCTTCACGGTCTTTTGCGATCTCACAACACCACCCCCTTACACACCTCCAACCGAGACAATTTTCCCTAAACGTGAGCTGCATTCCCCTGCGGATTTCGAAGGGCGTTCGTCTCTTGCTCCAAAGAAAACGGATCACACTTCGTTGCTCTTAGACCGTGCACGTGTGAAGCACAACCGCCATCTTCAACAAATGAATGCAGCACCGTGCCGTGGAGCTGCGGGAAGACAAGGCCGGGCCGGTCCAAGCAAGATCACAGCTGGGAATCGATTTGCTGACTTCGCATTTAGAGACCGCAACTGGCTAAAAAACTTAGGGCAAGGACTTTCTGATTCGTCCTCGTATGTAAGTTCTTCACCTACGAGTTATGAGTCCCGAAGCGTAATTTGCATCGTTGGTGCACTGGCGGAGCTGTTCCGTAACGTTACACTATTGCACTGCTTAATATGATACTACTACTACTACTACTACTACTACTACTACTACTGCACTGCTTAATCTGACACTGACTTGTACGGAATCCCTGCACAAACATTTCTACACACACCTAAACAGCATACAATAAATACAGTATGGTGACCTTTCAGCGTGCGGATGAATATCGGTTATTGCTTCTTTAAAGCGATATTCACGAAGATGAGCAAAATACGCTTGCAACGCGTTTCAGTATGTTAAATTAAACATAAAGCAAATAAAAGTAACTGGTAGCATAAACTACAAATGATTGTTGTACACATTTTCTGCTTCTATACTTAGACACCATTGCAACAGTTAACGACTCTTAAGTTAATCGAAATGTGCTTGTTCTGCTGAATTTATTCAGAGGCTGCAATAGTATTACGTGATATCTGCTGTTGTATTACGCTATTTTCAGGTTATGTCCGTCAGTGTGCGACTGAATAAAACCAGTTTTATCATAACAAAGAGTATTTATTTATTAAAAAGTATCATCAGTGGCCTGCAGTATATACGTATTTATGTCTATACTGAATCACTTTACGTACTAGGCACAGCTTTACAGGTTAGTTCTGGGGTTCTGTAATGTAATAACAGGCCAAAGTTTTACTTACAGTATTTGTAGATGCTTTTCTGCAAGAGTGCTTGTTGGTTTTAAAGCTGTTGGCACACGTTTACTTTATATTATTGGAAAATATTGAATGTTGCTGGGAAGTGTTGAACGGTTTACCATTTGCCGAATGTGAAATTTTGATGATATAAGTGTTGTGTGTGTGTGTGTGTGTGTGTGTGTGTGTGTGTGTGTGTGTGTGTGTAATGGTCTTCTGGATTTGGCAGTTTCTCTAGACTTGTTAAGGCATCTGTTTTGGTCACTTATCCTACTGATTTCCATGTCTTGTCACACGCTGGTGGCGATTTAAGCGTCGTGCGAATGACGACTGGTTTGTTTCACACTTTGAACGTTTAACTCAAGTCCAAATCACGCCGTGGCGGAGAAGTGAGGAAATGTTCCCAAACTGAAGGCCGCCGTCTGTAGGGACAAACATCAGGATTGGCTTACGATTTAAGGTTATCAGGAAGTGAAAATCCATTGAAATAACGAATTTTTTTCATTGTGTTAAGTTACTCCCCAGTCCTTCCTGAACCAGATTATGTATGATTTCTGTATGTCTGGTGCATATTAACAGGAAAGGAAGAGAATTTTCTAAACTATGACGCGCAATGTTGTGTCTGCTAGAAAAACTGAAGACCTGGCGAGTTTTAACATTGCATGCAGGTTGGAAAGAGTGTACCAAAAACGTTAAATGCATATACCCGAAAGTATGAAGTTTTGAGCTTTACGTACAGCTTTCTGTGAAACTATTACACCAATGCCAATGAAACTACATACAGAGATTAGTGGCCGGCCGCGGTGGTCGTGTGGTACTAGGCGCTCCAGTCCGGAGCCGCGCTGCTGCTACGGTCGCAGGTTCGTATCCTGCCTCGGGCATGGATGTGTGTGATGTCCTTAGGTTAGTTAGGTTTAATTAGTTCTAAGTTCTAGGGGACTGATGACCACAGCAGTTGAGTCCCATAGTGCTCAGAGCCATTAGAACCATTTGAACAGAGATTAGTTACAACACTTTCATTAAAACTGATCTATAATTATGGCAGTAAAACAGAAGGTTTGGCGAATATTTAGATTTTTTTAGAAATATCAACTTTTTAGGCCACATAACTTTTTTGGAATTTCTTCTGTGATAACAGTGCTACTGTCTTACGAGGGGAGTCGAAAAGTTTCTCCCCTGACAAATAAAGAGTGAAATAAATTTCGTAATACCAATTTGTTTATAGTACCAGTGTTCACTAATACAGTTGCGGGCCGACCGGTCCGCTGGAATAGTGAACAGAAAGATGAAAGCCCAAACACTCATATTAAATAAAAGTCGGTACTTATCTTTTATTAATGAAGATACAGTAACACAGTAGTGAACTCGGTGTCTACAGAAATCTGTCTAGTTCGAGTCGGAGCGGCTAGGTCAGCGTCGGCTGACGACAAACAACAACTCTGCCGCGATGAACACACAACTGACTAGCAAGTACACAAATCGGTGGCGAGTATACAACTGAGCGGCGAATACAGAACTGTCCTAGCGCTCGCGACTCCAGCGCTTAAGAAGCCAGAAGCCAGCGGTGGCGCGCGCAGACTTGCGGCGATTTCCTCTCTCGCTGGCGCTGCTTATGCGGACGGCGTCCGAACTTTGATGCTGCCAACCTTTTGGCAGCGGGCTCGGGTGGCATTACTGGCTAGGATACAACAAATACAATGCTTATACAGTCATTCATGTTTAATCCATACTTCTACATTTTTTGTTGCATAAGGTACACGTTGTATAATGTACAGACAGTATAGCTACTTCAAAAGCACGATGTATGGATGCTCGCTCCCGCCCATGCCCTTCCGCATGCACTGTTCGGCAGACACTGTGCATGCAGCTGCATGATGTGTTGGCACCGACTGAGCGAGGGCGGGGAGGGGGGGGGGGGGGGAGGGCGTACCTGATGAGCTACATTTACCCAAACAGGCAGAAACATTAGGGCAGCTGATATTATCGTGCATGCAGTAGCTTACTTACCCACCTTCACACCGTAACAAAACTACTGACTTCAAAGCACAGCTGTGGTCAACAGCTAGTCTCCAATATATAACTTGCACTAGCAACTCCGTTTTCACACTTTCTTCTAATAGCGGGCATACAGATTCAATATGAATGTTATTTGCATGTATTAAGTGATTGTGTATGTAGTTATATCACATATTTGTCATGATTTACTAAGTGCAAAAACAGTGTTGCACTGCAAATGGCGGCTTCGATATGGGAGAGCAACACTAAGAGCCAACGAGCGGCATAGTTATTTTTACAAAGTCTGTGACCTGATAAGTCCTTTTTTTTTTGTTGTATGTTACTTAGTCATCATTCCTGTGGATTCCTTTGTTGACAGTATTTGTGCCTTGTGTTTATAACATTGAGACGTTTCCTCTTCTGGTACGTATTGTATGGAGTTGGTTTCAGCTGTGCATGGCGTTTCAAGTTTCTTGGGTCCACTACGTATCAGTTGGATTTTGGTCATTTTCATTCCTTCTTTGGTAACAGGCTTTCAGTATGTACAGTGCAATTTTCTTTTCACGTGGCTTCCAAGTACTTGTCATATCCGCTACTGCCTTGTCAAATGCAAAATAGGATTCGTCTCGATGTCACAGTGCATTTTCTAGTCACTAAACTTTTCTTGTTGTAAGAACTCCCAGTGTACTTGGATTTTGGTAATACAAGCAAAAATCGTATTATTAATTATGATGACTTTATTAGGGTTCACAGTTACGAATATTATTGTTGTGGTCTTCAGTCCTGAGACTGGTTTGATGCAGCTCTCCATGCTACTCTACCCTGTGCAAGCTTCTTCATCTCCCAATACCTACTGCAGCCTACATACTTCTCAATCTGCTTAGTGTATTCATCTCTTGGTCTCCCTCTGCGATTTTTACCCTCCACGCTGCCCTCCAGTACTAAATTGGTCATCCCTTGATGCCTCAGAACATGTCCTACCAACCGATCCCTTCTTCTAGTCAAGTTGTGCCACAAATTCCTCTTCTCCCCAATTCTATTCAATACCTCTTCATTAATTATGTGATCTACCATCTAATTTTCAGCATTCTTCTGTAGTACCACATTTCGAAAGCTTCTATTCCCTTCTTGTCAAAACTATTCATCGTCCATGTTTCATTTCCATACATAACTACACTCCATACAAGATAGGCTTTAAAAATTTAAAATTAATACCTGAGTGTAACTTGTTTCTATATAAAATGAATTTCAGTACAATCTGATCGAAGGGCATTTTAAACAAAGACTGCACTTTCAGTAAGACTTTTTGACTGGTGCGTTTACTGTGCTGCCTAAAGAAGGTGATCTAAAACTAATTTTTTGTTGAAAACGATGTAGAGGGTTTCTACATGCTGACTATGAAGAATAATAGTTTAATGAATGATAATTAGCATAGAAACTGTGATCATTAACTTTACATACAAAATGTCTTTCGAAGCACAGATCCGTTCATCAGCAACTCTCTTAAAATGTTGTCGTTTCACTGCTTACATCGAGCAAGGTGGCGCAGTAGCCACGACTCAGGACTCCCATTCAGAAGTCCGGGCATCCAGATTTACATTTTTCCTACACCGCTTCCTTTGTAGAAGATGCATCCTTAGGAAGGAAGAGGTTGCTGTCCTATCCGACCTTTTGCTCTGTCTCTGGTGGCCTCGCCGTCGACAGATTGTAAATCCCAACCTTCTCTTCCAGCTTTCGAGTACCGATCGTGTAATTATAACTACAAAAAAATCAATGCAATATACTGGCCTTCTTCGTAAATTAATCGAAAATATTCTTTAGATCTCCACCATTGTTGCTATAATTATTCGGAACCGCGTTTTTTTCTGTTCTCGTCATGTTAAGAAATAAGTTTTCTACAAGGTGTCTCAAAAGTCTTGACCGCACTAATTATCGCGAAAATGGTAAGAGGCAGGGACGGGGTAGGAGGAAACTATTTCGGTGGCCTGCGGAAGCTGTCTGCAATCTTCGCATCCGCCATTTTGGATTTAGCTCACATTTCTTCGATTGGAGGGGGGTCACTTGATACTTGTTTTAAGGTTAGAATTCGTCGAGAAACACAATGATGTTCATTTTGCAGTATCTTTGATAGATAAATAGTTATCAATTAGTTGTTATAACATGTGTAATTCATCATGGAGCACGCTCAAACCTGGTCACATTTTGTTCCTGACCTATTAGTGTGCCGTTAATGTGAAGGACAACATGCCCCTGACCAAAGCAGAGAGGGTCGAAATGATTGTAATGGTTGATAGCCGGAGTTCCACGGTAGTTACTAGGTGCTTCAACCAGCGACAGCCTGGAGGCAACACGTCACGGAGGATGCTGTCATGAAATTAATAACAAAATTTCAAGAAACGGGATATGTGGGATATAAGCCCCGTACTGGCCTTCTCCGTATAGCAACCGATGAGGCTGCGGCGATGGCCGTGCTAGCAGCAGTGGCCACGAGTCATGTCCAAGGTATCAGGCAACTCGCCCAACGCCATAGTGTTCCTCCAAACAGTAAGCACCGAATCCTACAGCGACAGAAATGGCATCCATTCAAAATTAATTCGAACATCATCTGGCGGAAGATGACCCTGATACGAGGATGCAGTTTTGCTAGTGGGTGTTATCACCACAATATGCCACCGATCACAGTGTTGCTTACAACGTACTCTGTAGTGAAGAGGTGAATTTTTACATCAATGGGCAGGTCATCACGCTCATCGGAAAACCGAAGGTGAATGTCTCCCCGTAGAACTACAGGATGTGGCAATGATGATATGGTACAGCATTTGGGGAAAGCTTCCAGCGATTCGTCGGTCGGCAGATGCTGTATGAGGTGGCCATGTTATGGTTCTCAACGACAATGGTATCAATGGTATACTTCAATTGTACTTTCAGGATGATTCAGGGGGGGGGGGCGGTGCCTCAATAGGAGACTGGCATGACACGTAGTTTCACGTTGGATTGCGCGTCGTCGTGGAGTGGCCGCACGTTCACCTGATCTAAGCCCCATAGATTTCTACCTGTGGGGACACGTGAGCTTCTTGGTGTATTCAGTAAATATTCGTGAAGTGAAGCACCTGGCACAGCGGATTACCAAGGCCTGTGATACTGTCACACCAGCTGTGTCGCGTCGTGTCCACGCAAAAAGTTATGCATAACTTTTAAGTCTCAGAGATATCGAAAAACGGAGTTCATGATTGTGTTTCTAGTCAGATTTTACCCTCAAAACATGTGTCACATGAAGTTGCACCGAGCGAGGTGGCGCAGTGGTTAGACACTGGACTCGCATTCGGAAGGACGACGGTTCAATCCCGCGTCCGGCCATCCTGATTTAGGTTTTCCGTGATTTCCCTAAATCACTTCAGGCAAATGCCGGGATGGTTCCTCTGAAAGGGCACGGCCGACTTCCTTCCCCATCCTTCCCCAATCCGATGAGACCGATGACCACGCTGTCTGGTCTCCTTCCCCAAAAAACCAACCAACCATGAAGTTGCCCGCCCCCCCCCCCCCCCCCCCCGCCTTCCGCGCCACTCACTGAATTCAGTGTAGCGGTAGCCAGGTAGTGGATAGTCCTCGCAGGTCACCCAAATAGTTTCCCCTTATCCCCTTTCCTTAAATACGTATCCGCCCCGTCACTGTCTCTTACTATTATCGCGACATTTAGCACGGCCCCGACGTTTTAACACTCTGTATAATAATTATAGTAAACTTTTGTGTGCATTACTTTTACCTCGAACGGTGGAAGTGAACCCCGATTGCTCTTTGAATAGGAGAAAAGAGGCACCCTTTACTGTTAAACAGTGACTAGTTACAGAATGAGATTTTCACTCTGCAGCGGAGTGTGCCCTGATATGAAACTTCCTGGCAGATTAGAACTGTGTGCCGGACCGAAACTCCAACTCAGAAACTTTACCTTTCGCGGGCAAGTGTTCTACCAACTGAGCTACCCAAGCACGACTCAGGCAGAGGTCCCGAGTTCGAGTCTCGGTCCGGCACACAGTTTTAATCTGCCAGGAAGTTTCATATCATTGCACACTCCGCTGCAGAGTGAAAATCTCATTCTGGAAACACCCCCCAGGCTGTGGCTAATCCATGTCTCCGCAATATCCTTTTTTCCAGGAGCGCTGGTTCTGCAAGTTTCGCAGGAGAGCTTCAGTAAAGTTTGGAAGGTAGGAGGCGAGCTACTGGCAGAATTGAAACTGTGAGGACGGGGCGTGAGTCGTGCTTGGGTAAATCAGATGGTAGAGCACTTGCCCGCGAAAGGCAAAGGTCCCGAGTTCGAGTCTCAGTCCGGCACACAGTTTTAAACTGCCAGGAAGTATCAGTGATTAATTACGTTTTTCCCTCGCTCCATTACAATCACTACCGTTTAGTATCACTCACCCATAACAACATTGTTTTTATTCGTGCATCACCTTGTTTTCCTGAAGTGCAGGAATAAACTTCCGATATTGCCTTATTCTTATTATTATTATTATTATTATTATTATTATTATTATTATTATTATTATTATTTCGAATAACCCATTTGGAGGGTACGATAAATCAACATTGGCTATTCTTTAATGTATTAGAATTCCTTAGTTTCCATATTTCCTTCATTCTTTTAGAGTGTTGTTCCCTTTCTTCTTGAGTCCACTTTCGTCTAGTTGTTTTCTGTCTCTCCTGAAATTCTGCCTTTTGAACAGCCTTTCTGAAATGTGTTCTGTTTTATATTGCGGCTATTGTAATTCCACCGTTTTCCATGTCCTTTTCAGTCTCTATGAACCATGTGGGCTTGGATTTGTAGTTACTGAGTGATGTGAATATCCGCTTGGTTAGTCTTTTGTTATCCATTCTGAATACATGCCCAAAAAACTGTGGTCCTTTTCTCATTACATCAGTTTTTCAGTATTCGAGTATAGCTCTCTGTTTCGTCTTAACCTCTATTCAGAATTATCGTTTCTTTTAGCTCCCAGTACCTTTCTCAAAATTCTTCTTTCGAACTTCTGTAGTTTCTCGAGATCTCCATTTCTTGTTAGATTAAGTGTCTGTGCCGCATACAGACCTTCAGGTCTGGCCACTGTTTGGTAGTGTCATAATTTCGTGTTCCACCACAAGGATGTTATGTTACAAACGTTTTTGATCATATGAAACACTCTTTCCATTTCGTGCACTCTAGTTTCTATAGCTGTCTTTTCTTTTGCATTGTATGTAATTCACTCTCTTAGGTATTTAAATTAATCTGTTTGGTGTATTGTATTGTTGTCAATTGCAGTATTTTGAGGAGCATCACACGTTTGTCATGAACTTTGTTTTCCCAAAGGATATTTATAGTCCTACTTTGGCTGCTTGTTTTTGCACTTCTCTTATTTATTCTTGGGCATTATCTAGTGAATCTGTAAATAATGCCATGTCATTTGCGAAGGCTTAACAGTCGACAGTGAACTTGTTTGGATTCCTTCCTAGTTGAATCCCTTTAGTACTGATGGCCTTCCTCCATTCTCGAACTATCTTCTCTAACACACAATTGAAAAGCACAGGTGACAAACCATCTACCTGTCGGACACCTGACTTCATTTCAAACGATTTTGAGAGGTCTCCCCTAAATTTTACTTTCGATTTTGTATTTGCCAAAGTTGCTTTAATTATTTAGTTGTTTTAGTATCGAGTCACAATTCTTTTAAGATATCAAGCAGTGTATTTCTGTCAACTGAATAATAGGCTTTTTTAAAATCCACGAAAGTAATTACGTATTTTAAGTTCCTGATTTCCCCATGTCTTATGTTCTTTAAGTTTAATATTTGTTCTGCACATGACCTTCCCTTCCTAAATCCAGCCTGATACTCCCCTAGTTGTTTCTCAAGTATTTCTTCTGCTCTTTCTAAAAGCGCCTTAGACATAGATCTTCTAGGTCACTGGTAAGAGGGAGATTCCCCTATAATTGCTAGGATGTGTTTTCTTCCCTTTTTTATGTAATAGATGTATTAGTACAAATGTCTATTTTGGTGGTAAGCTGTGTGTCGTCCAGATTTCTTTGAGTATTTCTGGTAGTCACTGTATCACGTTATCACTAGAGTACTTCCATAGTTCATCAACTATATTATCTTCTCCAGGTGCTTTATTATTTTTAAGGTCTTTTATGATTTCTTTCATTTCTTCTGTGGTTGGCGGCTTTGAGTCTGGTGGTGTTGGGTTTAAAATATCGAAATTAAATTTTTCTTTCGGTAGATCATAGTTATATAGTTCTTCAAAGTATTCGGAAAGTATTCCATAGTTCTCTGTGCTATTATATGTAGTTTTCTGCGTTTCTGGGTCCGTGAGAAATAGGCTAGGTGGAGTGTATTTCTTTAAGATACTTTTGAAAGTTTTGTAAAAGTCCCTAGCATTGTTCTGTTTCAAGTTGTAGTCTATTGATGCTAGTAGGTTTGGTTGGGTTGAGTTGTTAAAGGGAGGAGACCATACAGCGAGGTCATCGGTCTCATCGGATAAGGGAAGGACGGGGAAGGAAGTCGGCCGTGCCCTTTCAAAGGAATCATCCCGGCATTTGCCTGGAGCGACTTGGGGAAATCACGGGAAACCTAAATCAGGATGGCCGGACGCGGGATTGAACCGTCGTCTTCCCGAATGCGAGTCCAGTGTGCTAGCCACTGCGCCATTTCGCTCGATGATGCAAGTTGGTCTTGGGTTCAAATGGCTCTGAGCACTATGGGACTTAACTACTTTGGCCATCAGTCCCCTAGAACTTAGAACTACTTAAACCTAACTAACCTAAGGACGCCTAGAATCGCTCGGCTACTCCGGCCGGCTGTTGGTCTTTCATGTATTGTACTTTGATAAGGACATTCGATGTTTGCTTCTGGGCTTCTTTTAGGGAGTTCCTATTTCTATCATTTTTATTTGCATTCCATATGTTCCAAGTTCGTTGTCTTGTTAGGATTAGTTCGTCACACTCACCATTCCACCAGGCATATTTCCATTATTTGGTAAGAAGAATGGTTCCTTCTGCTGTCTGTATTATGCCTTTTTGAAGTTGTTCCCATGTTTTAGGTGTGCTCTTTTCCAAAAGTGTCCTGAAATTAAACTTTTTAGGTTGATATTGGCTCTTTCTTTTATAGATTGGCCTTATTATGACTAGTAACATTTTTACCATCCCTAAACTCAAATATAGTCCCAACTTATCAATACGTGGTCGTTAACAATAGTTTCGTTGTGGTTGTTCATAACTGGAACAATCTTCCCGAATTTTCGTTTCAGTTAGGTTAATCATCGAGATAAGAATAATTTCGTCTTTTGCAGCCTAATATTTATTATCAATTTAACATTTGCAATAAGATGTCAACGGTTCAAGGAAGACCAGAGCAAAATTAATGAAACAAATGCAGCTGTTCTTTAAATATTCGACAAATTGTCTAACATGATTGGTCAAGGATCTGCGTTCGGTACTAGTTTTTCTGCGTTAATAGTTGTTGGAGAGAAGAAGTGAGCAATAATAATTTAAACCCAAGGAAACGACTAACTGTGGATCTCTTCTTTAATTTAATAATCTTTGCATAAAAAAATACAGCAACGAAAATTTATAGTCACGTCATCATGAAAGAAGCGGCGCACTCAACCACGATTTGAAGTCATGATGCAGGTAAACTGAACTCGTTACTGGCTCCAGGCACTACCCCTTGAAGTGTAGAAGACGGATCCAGACACACTTTAGCACAATGTCAATGGGATTCATTGCTCAGAAATACTTATCGCAAACTGAAGATTCTTTCAACAACTTTTGCAGTCAGATTAAAGCATACAAAATTAATACTGTTCCCCAAATAACGAGTACAAATAACCTATGCAGGGTCATAAGCATTAATAGAAAATTCTTACTCCACAGCGTAAACAGTCAAAATTAATTCAGTTAGTTAATTATGCAAGAATTACGTAACAACTTATCGTCTGAGAACGCTGGTTGCCATAGAATGTTTCTTATTTGCTGATTCTCATTACTCTCGTCTTTCCTACGTTTATCCTCAAACCACACACTTTTGCCATTATCCATCTTAAATGATTTTCACTCCTCTGAATCACTCAACACCGTCTGATCAGCTGCGTACTTAACTTTCTTTATCCTTTGTCGTCCTGTCATGCCCCCTTGCTATTTCTAATGATTTGTTTGATAGTTTCTCAGCATAAGTAATGAAAAGCGTTGGTAACTAGTACCACCCTTTTCTGAAACAATTCCAATGCTAGTTTCAACAGTTTCCTCATCGGCAATACTTAGTGCCGCTTTCTGTCTAATATAGAGGTCTTTTATTAGTCTTATGTCCTTTCAGCCTACCACAAAAACTTTTTACAGTTTTTGCAGGATACTTCCGTCACTCTGTCAAATCCCGAGGCATATAGATAGTCGTTCGTCAATAAAACGCGAATGACGTAGGTTAGTAAATCCCTTACATTGATAAGAACTATATTTCACCATTAATTGCACAAAAATTTACTGAGTATATATTTAGCGACAGTTGCGGACGAACGTTGCAACACACACCTGAATTTGTCCTGTTGCAGACTTATGCTAAACGAAATACCGTGTCTTCACACTTTTGGAGAAGTAAGTGTTTCATTTTAGAAACAAATATATCAGAAGATATCATCGCTTTCGCGACTAGAGTTGAAAAATTACCAGAATGGGTGGAGAGATTTTACTCACTGATTTCCAGGTACTTCTGATGCACGGCGTCGTACTCGTCCCAGACGATGCTTCGGAAACGATTCCGCTCTTTGGAGCCCGCCAAAACCGGCTCCTGCTTCTGATGCTCGTTCGGATTCCTGTAACATCACCGTAAAGTACATCCTCACAGTGTATCGGATATAATATGACGGACGAGTGAAACGAAGAAAAAACCGAAAAGGAACAAAACTGCTATTTCCAAATACAGGAGTTAGCAGTGGCTTCAACATAAAGATAAAGTAAAAACATTAACGACCAAAAATGAGCCGGCAAGTAAATTAGTAATAGTGAAATAACTGCTTTACCTTAGTATTTAAAGTTTTTTTTTTCAATTAACATGATTATTTTAGGTTCTTATTTGGGATAACTGTTTTCTATGTTAGATTTTTTCATAATTTACTTTCTTTTGTGTATATTGTGTTTTGTTACATTTGTTGGCTCTATATAATTTATGTATTTAAATAAATTTTATTAGATATATGCCTTGAAGACAGATTACTATTCATCGAAGTCTTTTTTATTATGACTGAGGTGACGTTTAGGAAGTCAAGGATTACGTAGTTTATCTATACAATGTACTACATTCAGGGGTGTTAGGATTTAAATTTTAAGATTTATATTTTTACTTATACTGTGTTAATATTTATTTCAAGTATAATATTTTTGTTATTGTTTTACAATACCTAAATGGATTATAATTGGAGTCTAACACTGAAGAAGTTAAGGAAATATTTATATTTAAGTATAATTATAAACATATTATTTTTATATGTGAAAATGTAACATTTTATCATACTACAAGTATATATATATATATGTTAGAAATATTAACTGAATTTAAGAGCTAATAGAAGAAGCTAGGAACTTACATTCTGACTTTACATTTCCTTCAGTGAAATTTCATAGTTTCACTAAATTAATAAAAGTAATATGCTCCTGGCTGCAATTAATATAGAATATATACCTAATCTAAAGGTCGAAGCTAACCAGAGTAATTCACTTCTGAGTCAATTTAAGATTTATTGATTCTAATCATGAAATTTTAATACAACCCAAGATAGTAGTTAACTATAACCATTTACACTGCTCATTTAAAAGTTCCTTCATTGAATTGATGATATGGTCAGCCTAAAGGCACGAAAAAAATATTGTTGATATTGATCAATAATTAAGAAAACTACAGCAATTAGGAGATGTTTAAGAGGGAATGGTATTTGGGCTGAACCTTTTGGGTCAAACCCACATTCATACTGTGATACTTTTTCTCTGTCATTAAGTCAAATGCAGTATTTATACCAGAAGGAATTAGCTACATTATCAGCAAACTGAAAATATGCAAGAATCATCATACCACATCCAAAAAGTGTCAGTATCAAGCAGCAGCTTCAAATCCGAAGTAGTGGCTAGGAGCCATGATTTTATTGAGTGTTGAAATATAAATGTTGACAGAAAGAATAATTAGCGGCTACAAGAAGAGATCAGTTGATAGGACACATCCAAGGCATCAAGGAGTCACCAGTTTGGTAATAGGGGATTTTGTAGGGGTAGAAGTTGTCGAGTGAGCGCTAAACATGGATACAGTAATCAAGGTCAAACAGATGGAGGTTGCAGTAGTTATTCAGAGATGGAGAGGTATACACTGGATAGATACAGTGGGAACTTCATCAAGAGTCTCCAGACAGAAGACCACAATAACAATGACACTTTCATATCGTAATTACCTCCTGCGTTATTGTGCCATATTAATTTGTTCTGTATTGTATACATTACATGCCTCCAGGGCACACTAATATATATGTTTGAATGGTAACTGGCTGTATGGACTACCTCTGGATTCCAATAAACTAAAAATTAGTAAGACTGTTCACGGATTATCTGTACATAGGTGCTTTCATAAAATGTTATGGGAGTCAAAATTACGTTAGAACACAGTGTGTCCAGCACACAGTAATTTAAAAAAAATATATATTTATATATAAGATCTCAAATACTGCGAAACATATTTTATGTGGATCATGAATTTTTAAAATTACGTTTCAAGCCTACCCACCATACTGACAAAACATGAACACCCATTCTTTGTCCGAAGTCTCCAATGAATACCAACAGCCACCATCACCACAGCGATTCGACCTCTCCTCAGGTACTTAAACGCTGTTCGCATGAAGAGGGTTTTAATTGGATCCAAATCGACCCACCCATCTCATCACCCTCTTAGGAATGCAATCTAGTGCACTAGAGGAATCTCAATTTAGATACCTCTTTGTATACAAATGTGGATCAATTCTGAAACTAGTAGGATGTTCTTTTTAAGATATGCTGGAATTTGCACTTACTATGTAAAATGGAATTACCTGTAATATTGGAATCTCCTTTGATAAGAATAACGAAGCCCGCAAAGGAAACGGCGATTGTTGATTAGCGGGGAGGGTGGGCTTGGGAACGCTGCAGGGAAGACACAGTGACGGATTACAGGGGTCGCTGGAGAATTTACGGTATTGGAGGTGGAGGAGGGAGGGAGGGAGGGAGGGAGGAGGAACGTTTGCCTCGGGGTAGGAGGGGGTGGGAGGAGAGCAGGCGGTCCAGCATCGGACGGGTGGAATTGAAAGCGGATAGTTTGCGCTGCGGGGTGCGTGTGTTGCGTACATCAGGGCCGGGGCGCACGTGACTCGCGTGCCAATGCGCCGGCTAAGCAGGTAGTTTGGAAACATCCGCCCGCGCGCCGGGGACCGGTCGGCAGCGGTGGACCGCCGCACTGCAACTTGGGCCTCCGGGTCTCCTCCGACCTCGGCCGCCAATATGCACAGACCCTCGCCGAATTATTCATGCCCACCGCTAATGTGGGTCGGCACCGAACCCACCGCAAGCAAGCGACGCGTGCTCCGCAGCCGCCTGCACAGACTGTCGCTAATGAACGACGCGACACACCTGCTTAATTTCGGCGAGAACAGGGTATCGCCGGGGCCGATCTCAAGATCTATAGGACTGCGAGGGACAGACTTCTGACCTTAATCTCATGGAACACTTCGCTGTATCTGTGGGTCAATCCTCACGCTACAGAAGCTACCACTTGGTTTAGTCAGTCAATGCCTTTAGTCCTTCCTCCGACGCTGTATGTGTGATGATTATTCGGTGCGTAAGTGTTATATTATTGCTTAGTACAGGATCTGTTGATGTGAGGCTAGGGAGAGTCTCCATCTCCTGTTCTGTCCGTGGGAAAATTAATTACGACTTACGGTCACAGTTTAAATTGCGTAATGCAATTGAATTCATCTCTACTTAAGAAACTGAGCAGATGGACTGAACTTGCAACAAAAAAAGAAAAGGTTTCTCATTAAAACATTCATATACACTGCCGGAAAAAGAAATTATTACACCTGGAAAGACGACGTCGACTTGGATCCGATGACGACATATGCCACCTGGAGGATAGTACATGCATTTACTGATAATGGTTGCACCGTCGTCCGCCAACAGCCAGCGTAATCGTATGACTACCAGAGCGCCATCTGTGTCTACCCTTTAATGGGGAAAGCTCACAGACTGCAGATCGTACAGCTGCCACAGCACAGATAAGAGGGCTTGTGAGCCCAGACGTGTCAACACACACTGTTGTGACTAGTTATTAGCAGTTGGACTACGGGAACGCATACCTCTAGCCCGTCTGCCACTCACGCCAAAGCATCGATGTGCACGGTTCGGTCGGCCGGGGTGGCCGAGCGGTTCTAGGCTCTACAGTCTGGAACCGCGCGACCGCTACGGTCGCAAATTCGAATCCTGCCTCCGGCATGGATGTGTGTGATGTCCTTAGGTTAGTTAGGTTTAAGTAGTTCTAAGTTCTAGGGGACTGATGACCTCAGATGTTAAGTCCCATAGTGCTCAGAGCCATTTGAACTTTTTTTTTTCTTCTTCTTCACGGCTCGACTGGTGCTATCAGAGAATCACTTGGAATATGGAACGGCGCGCCATGATTTTCAGCGATGAAAGCAAGTGATGGCCGTTTGCTCGTACGACGTAGACTTGGTGAGCGTTGTCTCGTAGAGCCCATTCGTCCAAGACATATTGGCCTCACCCCACACAGTATGGTTTGGTTGCGGCAAGCTAGAGCTCTCGTTCAACTTTGGTGTTTCTGAAGGGGATGCTAACCATCGCTCGATATGTGCAGAATGTTGGAGAACCGTTCTTTTGCCGTTCTTGCTACAGGGAGGTAATGTTTTGTTCCAACGGGACAATGCTCGCCCACAGGCTGTCCGTGCAACTCAACGTTCTCTGCAAGACGTACAGCAACTTCTCTAGCCAGCACGGTCTCTGGATTTGAATATTCGCCATTTGCACGATCGACTGGATGTCAGAATCGGCGCCTGCATTTCCGCCCATGAAGGCAAAATCGCGTACTAATAAAGGTATTTCAGCATGAGTCAATATCAGGTACCTCGGAACCACATGTGCTATTGATCTGTAAGTGTAATCATCTCATGTACTCCATATGCACTGTTGCAACAACAACTCTTGTGCGATTTTTTTTCCGGCAGTGTATTACAACCAGGAACTTTCACACTGCCGAGAACACCCTTCACAAAACTAAGGTTGCAGCCAAGAATTAACTGCAGACAACCAAAAGTAAGATACAGACACTTGAAGAGAAACACACTGTGTCATCAAGTGACTGAAAAATAATGGTTACAGTGTGGCTGATAACTAGCCTTTACTTTAGAAGTTAAATAATATAACTTCGACACTTCTGTTGCGGTGGAGGGGGAGGGGGGGTGGGAGCTTTCAAGATGAACCCGAGATCAGTCGAGACGACAGAGTCGAGGTTGAGATGTCTTTATACCACATGGCGATGTCGAAGGGGGTTTTCAGCTTCCAGTACGATGTTCCAACGCTCCTCCCCGATACAATTGCTCGTGCCAAGTTGAGTTTTTGGCACTTTATCGCGGGCGTCGTCGTATGTCTCTCTGTTCAAGGTAATGACCAGCGAAACTCTAACGAGACTATAGGCGGTAAGTGCCTGGTGCCGTTTACGGTGTCTTCCGAAAATGTCATCTAACTGTAACCGCTAGTGTGCGAACAAGAAGAATTGGTGCGAGATGACTGAGTTTTTTAGTTTTATGACGGCAGAGTGTCCGGCCCTCAGTAAGACACCCACGCCAAAAAGTAGGTGTCCTGTCAAAGGCTAAGAAACACAGCAGCGAAGTTCTACCTGCTGAGACACAGAAAGCAGATAAGTCTCCATTTCTCCGAGGATTCCCATTCTGCCTCAGCGTCAAGTAGCGAAAGGGACGACGTTTCCTTTATCAAGACGCCTCATTGAAGACGAAGTAGTCGCTTAAATTTCAGCGGATTCTAACAATTGTCACCCTCTGGAGAACTTGAAAACCTTTCTTATGATGGCCGTATCAGAGATCTGACATCGGGATAATGATCTGCAATATACAAGAAATCTGACTTTGATATTCTCTTTACTCCCCAAGCTTTCTTTGAGAGGAAAATCTGAACGTAAAGTATGTTGATATCGATACCAAATTATCAAAAAATAAAAATCTACAGAGTTTTAATTGTAATGAGGGAGGGGTCTATTTCCACAGAAATATAAACCTGGTTCTAACCAAGCTGGACATCATTCTTTGTTATTTGACCTCATGCGAGTGTCCTTGTACGCGTGTGGCGACGTGGGGTTGAGTTATGTCACAAATAGTTGAGTAATATGAAGATATACATATTGCTTTTTTCTCGATCAAGGAAAAATTTTACTTGGTTTTTCCTCAATTGCAATTGTTTTTGTAACGATAATATGTACTCATGGCGATCATACCTAACCTTGGCGTCTTTATGTATTATTGTGGCAGATTAGAGAAGATAAACTTCTTTCCCGAAATAGCTAATAATAACTATTATTCTCGATAATCAGTTTCGGTAATCTTCAGAATTCGGCTGAGAGGTTATTGCACATTTCTTAAAATAGTAGTAACAGTACATGAGTTGGCAGGTACATAACACACTAGAAGATTGCCAGTCTAGTGGCGCTCTGGCTGTAATGATGAGCTCTGTTGTGAGAGGCGCGGGACAGATGTATGTGGCGAATAACTATGTATGTCGTTGATTTAATTCTGATATGCCGATGCATCAGTCCTCTAGTCAGATACGTGCCTGCCAATTCATGAGAAAGAGTACTCTTCCTGCTATTTTAAGAAATGTGCAAGAACCTGTCTGTCGAAATCTGAAGACGGTAACACTGATTACCGAAAAGAGTTATCGAGACTACACTTATTATTAGCGACCTTGGCAAAGAAGTTTACCTTCTCTACTCTGTTGTCACAGACCAACCCTCGCTGCTCAAAATGAGTATACTAAAAAAATATTCTAATGGCGTCTTTATGTATTTTAATAACCACAGAATCATGCGAATGAGGATTTTGTGTTGGTATTTGATTTACTGAAATTCATTCCGCATATAAATGTCAAGTGCGTGCATAACTTTCAGTCAACGCGAGTTACTATGTGGACCACATGGTAGTTGAATTGGCCTCTGTGTTATCTTTGAACACGAATAGCGCTGAAAAACTGAGAATTTTCCAGATCTCTAAACGATATTCGCTTCCCTAAAATCCTGTCAACCTTGCCACTGCACCCGCCTGTATCATGGTGATGGCCGTGTCCCAGCCATATATGTTCTATATACTCGTACGTGACTGCATTTCTTTGTGTATCGTCTCCTTGATTCATTCCATTGAAATTACTCCGGGTGGTTGTTATTCAGATTGGTGTTACTGTCTTTTAAACACCAGTACCATTTCATACCGGCTTAATGAGCCATGTTTCCCTAACAGACGAAAATTTCATTGTATTTTCTCTAATTTGTCATTGTCATTGTTATTATTGGTGTAAAACTTCAGTTCGTCGCTCTGATTATCAGTAACTTTAATACGAGGAACTTAAATAGTGGCAATTATTTATTTACAGCTCGTACAAAATAGACACGTGTTTCGAAGTTTTACTGACCTTCAAAGTAGTCACCAGCATTTTTAAGCGCGTTCTATTGCCCACACTGTCCGCTCTTACGCTGTTTTTCCTTCTGTCAATCTACAAATTGAATGACACTATTAAACAAGCTCTCACGCCGATGTGGAGGACTATTTTGCGGAACATTTCCTCTGCTTCCGCTGCGAGAATACAAAGCTCATTACTTTGAACTGGATTGTGGGTGTATATATCATGTGCCACGTTAGTTCCCGCTACATGTGGGACTACATCGTGATCCCCTCTGTAACGTATTGATAAACTGTGAGAACAGGCGTTTCTTTGGAACAAAAATAGACCAGAAATAAACGTCAGGAATTTTGGGACGTGATTAAACTTCTGAACTGAGGTTTTTGGCCTCTTCTAAGGCGGAAGCCTTACAGTTAACGCTGAACCACATGAAATCTTTTTGTGATGTACCGAACACGAAATACACACACAATGTGTACAGTAGAATGGTTATTAGTTGGCTGTTTTTAAATTTTGTTTGGTTCCATACCATGGGAAAACGAGACTGCATGAAGTTTGGGCTCGTTATAAATACGGGAAGGGGTGCACCTGGGCCTTCAGAATCAGAACATGTCTAATTAAAAATCCCTCAACATCGCAAAATATTATTTATGCATGAAAAATTCATCCATTAACCAACGTAGGCAGTATCTATACATCAGTCTCTTACCTGCTAGGTTAATGCCCTCAAGACAGGTACGTTTAGACTAGAACGAACGAGGAGTTCCCTTTTACGACCCAACCCTGACCAACCCACTAGTCTTTCACTTTCGACAGAGCTAGCACTCGTAGCAGGAACAATGTCTTATTGTTCAGTTGGTTAACAGATGAAATTTTATTTATTCGGGTATTACTCTCATGACATAGCCGTCAAAGAAACGTTAGAGGTTTTCTTTCACGATTTGCAGGTGCTTAAATTAACCGTGCATCAATCCACCACACTAAGTGGGAAATGATTACTTGTTTTGAATAAGGAGGAATTCCAACACAAGAGCTGAGAAACTGCATACCAAAATTAGAACCTTACTACCAACAACGCAGAAAACTACAAATAACGTGCTAGAAGACCGCAGGAATTTCGTAAGTGTAAATACCCAGATTGTCATAACCTATTTCTTTAGACAGCAATACTATTGAAGAACAGTTTTTGATCAATCGGTGGCTGAAAGGACGTAATCGACTCTAGCTCCTTGGAGAAGACAGAAGAAGGGCTGTTGACTGAATTTATTTATAAACTTAGAGCATAAAGCAAAACATAAAATATGTGTGTGTGTTAGGTAATTCATTTCACATCTCTCCTAAATCAGTGGATAGATTTCAACCACAACAGGTATACATATTTCTCTCTCTCACTGTCAGGCAAGACTCGCTGGGAGGGGGGGGAGTAAGAACCACCTACATATCATAATTCAGGAAATACGACTTCATAAACATAGGGGTGTGCGTAAAATAGACGCTTCTTGTTTGGCGTTTAAATTTATTACTTGTGTGGTATTAACTCTATTCGCAATAAATTTCACAGACAATATCCACATATACCGCTAAATGCACCTAAACAATTACAACTTGGTAGCACCCACAGTTCATGAGAAATGACATCAAACACTGAGATGGGTGAAAAACTGTCACATTGTGCATGGTGTTAAAATTTTGTATTTTCTTGATACTAATTCTAATCGCAATACATTTTGCAGACAGTGTCCATATATGCCGCTGAATATACATAGAAAATTATATCACTGTATGACCCACAGATCGGGAGATATGACTTCATACACACTGAGATGCGTGGAAAAATGCCACATCATGCATGAATTTTTAAAACCTTTGTTCTTTATTACTAAAACACTCCCATAATCGAGTCAGCTTACGGAAATCCTTGAAATCTGGCAGCGCTTTTGACAGCTTTCAAACGCGAAGCCCACACAGCTGTGGGCGAAAACAGTACAAGTCTATTGAAATATGAAGAGGCGTTCCAAAAGACGTTTACAAAATCGCGTTGTAGACCACATACACGATGCAGCTGCGACCAATGTACGGAAACTGTACGTTTCTAACATAAAACCAGCAACAAAATGAATACCCGGGAAATGCTGGGTTTATCAACTAGTTTTATACGAAAGTAAATTTGTAAATAAAATAAAAATTTACTGTTAATTCAGTGCTGTTAAGTTTATTGTTATTTCGGTCGTTTAATTTCCTGTTTTTCAGATCTTCCTTGACTTGTTTCGTCAAACCAATCTGCCTATTTAGTGATGTTAAGTTAATATATTGGTGAATTGATTTCGACGACGGTCCAGGAATATCTACAGACGCTGCCAAAAATTCTGTTACTCAAACAGAAAAGAGAAGACGATGTCAAGTAGTTACGAATCCCAAGCTTGCAGCTGCCCTCGATAAATGTAGGATCAGTGACACGGAAGCAAATTAAATCCTGATTGTTCCGATCGTAGCACTAGATCAAGATATTTTATAGTCAACCTGAGTTCCACACACAAGTCCCGAGATAAATTCCCTGAGGTAGAGGCTACTGAAGTCAAGAACCAATTCAAGAATAAGAATCAATTTAAGAATAAGAATCAATTTAAGAATAAGAATCAATTTAAGAATAAGAATCAATTTAAGAATAAGAACCAATTTAAGAATAAGAACCAATTTAAGAATAAGAACCAATTTAAGAATAAGAACCAATTTAAGAATAAGAACCAATTTAAGAATAAGAACCAATTTAAGAATAAGAACCAATTTAAGAATAAGAAATTGCTGCCTGTAAAGATACATTATACAGACTTCCTGTGATATTCTTTGAAATTGCGATACTCAGAAACCTTTTGGAGTGCCTGCATTGCGATCTGCGACTGCAAAACTCACTGAATAGAATCTTCAGTCCTATGTTAAAACATTAGTTCTGCCAGTATCTCGTCTCCTACCTTCCAAAGTTTACAGAAGCTCTCCTGCGAACCTTGCAGAACTAGCACAACTCTATTAGTTGTCTAGTCGGTATCGTGTCCCTAAGACAGTTCCTTTTCAATGGCATTACAATGACGTTTGTTTGTTTGTTTCCTATTCTGATCTGAAAGAAAAAGGTGTCAAACTCATAAAGGACTACTATAAATAATTTACAAAAAAGAGTAGTATATGCTTTAGGTTAAGTTTGTTTGTTTTACTATTTTACTCTGAAAGAAAAAAGTGTCAAACTCATGAAGGACTACTACAAATAATTTACAAAAAAAGAGTAGTATATGCTTCAGGTTGCACACAAGTACCATATAAAATGTAGAATATTTCTACACGGAGGTTTTAAATTTTCTTGTACAGCGCTCACTTCGCATTCTTGAGAAGGTTGGCGTATGCATTTGTCAAAGCACCGGATGTTGTCGAAGACGTCATTCGGCTACGTTCCCGTAAGTTGTTTGAACACTTGGTTAATTAGCTATTTAAGTGTAACACCTTTTTAGGTTAAAGGTAAGAGAGAATGATGTAGCGATTTCTTTTAAAGCGCAGAGGTCTAGGGGCACCGCTTTACCTTTACCTGGAGAGATCAAAATCCACACAACTTATATTTTTGTGCCATGGAATCAAACTTGGACGTAGCATAAACAAAAGATCAAACTTAAAAAATAAGAACCATCTTAAAGTACACTGCAGCGCATAAACGTGTTCTGTCTTTTTGAAAATGGACCTGTTTATTGTGAAATACACAACTGAACGTAAGTACGATCACAAATGCTTATGTTTAATGACGCATGATGACAAAACCTGTCATAGTTGGCCAGAGTGACTAATACATACGACCAGACGATGATAATGTTACCGAAACTAATCGTTAAAAAGAAAAAAGTAGAAAAAATAAGCTAATTTAAAATCATAGTGGCTGCTAATTTAGAATCATGATGGTTGTAATTATCCAGCCATATAGATTAATTGTTTCAAAACCGATGATAGTAAATCATCTCTGCTAGGTAGTTACCACTCATAACTCTGATTTTGCAGTCGAACGTTGACTGATTCTGATACGAAGTTAAGACTCACATTAACTTTTTCTCCATGTAGTAAACAGAGTTTGCAGCCCATACGATGTAACTGAATCAATCTTGAAATTCCTGCGTTGTGCCTAGGTGTATGGTTTTACAAACAGGTCGAAACAGATTAAGAATAAAAATCGCAACAATATTTCCAGTATTGTTACGAGAGTATTTCTTGGACCTCCGTGATGCTTCCATCACCGGATATTAACTTGGTGCTCCAACATTTTTTCCCGGACCAAACCGAAACCCTCCTCATTACAAAGCAGAAAAAGTGGCATATCCGAGGTTTACCAGTCTCTAATCAGTATCAGTCCAGTTTCAGCCAGTTAACTGCAGGCACGACATGTAGAGGTGATCGTAGACACCGAGGAAGTACAGCCACATTTTTCGATTGAGAGGAACACTTCCGCATCTACATCTACGAACATACTCCGCAAGGGTATGGCGGAGGGTACCTTGTATCACCAATAGCCATTCCTTTCCTGTTCCACTCGCAAATAAAGCGAGGGAATAGACGCTGTCTATATCCCTTCGTATAAGCCCTAATTTCTAGTATCGTATCTTCGTGTTCCTCACGCGAAATGTATGTTGGTGGCAGCAGAATCGTTCTGCAGTTAGCTTCAACTGCCGGTTCTTTAAGTATTCTAAATAGTGTTCCTCAAAAAGACAGTCGCCTTCCCTGAGCTACCGAAACATCTCCGTAATGCTTGCGAGTTGTTCGAAATCACTGGTAACAAATCAGGGAGCCTGCTTCTGAAATGCTCGACGTCTTCCTTTAATCCGACCTGATGCTGATCCCAAACACTCAAGCAGGTCGAACTAGCTTCCTATGTGCAGTTTCATTTGCAGGTGAAACGGTATTTTCCCAAAATTCTTCCAGTAATCCGAAGCCTTCTCTACTACCGTCCTTACGTACTCGTTCCGTTTTATATCGCTTTGCAACATTATGCTCACAGAGACTTCTCATGGACCGATCCTGTTGAAGTTTTCTGTCTGTGACTGAGTCAGTTTATCATCAGATGCCTTCACTATGTATAGACCTCTAAATGTGTCGTTGGTCGATTTGTCCAAGGCGATTAATTAACAGTATCCCCGTGTTCAACAATATACTGACCAGATGGCCGTTGTGTGTTTATATCACTAGATACACAGCTTACGTATTGCGTCCTTTGTTGTCAATATGAACTCGTCACACAGTGGAGAGATGATTAAGCACGAGAATTCATCGCTCCCGGTAAATAACAAATGTATGCTACCCTTCCTGCAAAGTTAAATATCACAACAAATTTTCAGTAACGAGTTTAATTAGTGAGTTGAAATGATGTGAACAAGTTTCAACGAGGCGGAGTTGTGACCAGCATACATGCATCAAACTGATTCTGAAACTGAGATGTGTCTTTGGCAGTTGTGAAAGAGCGCCACAGATGTCTCCTCAATGAACAGTATCAATATGCAGACACTTACGGCCATGGTAAAAATGTCTAAAAAAAGATCAGAGAATATCACGTTGAGAAGCTAGAAGAAAGCTGAATCGTAATCTCTTTCCACTTGCAGATGTGGTTGAATATTTTCAAGAGAGAATTAATCTCTTCAGTTTAATAATTTATCTACATATTGAATGCCCTTAGACCTACACATATCACCATGAAGAAATGTGAAACGAAGCATCCATTGTTTTCCTGTTCGACGCGGAAGCAGAATAACTGATGCTAGAGTTTAGCAAGTCCCTAATCCATTTTCTTCGTACTAAATAAATGATTCTATTCTTTCTTCATCTGTATGTGACTGACTCTGTCACCATAATGAAGAAAAACAGAGAATTCGACACTGTTTCTTGTCTTTGTACGCGTTCGCAGTTTTCACGAGTTGTTAATATGGTCTCGTCAGTGGAATGTCCGATGTGTTTGTGGTGTTGACAGTAAACGAGTGGGCTGAAACTCGATATTGGCATACACCCTGAAGGTGAAAACACACTTGAGAGCAATGCAGTGCACGAACCGCCCGTCTCGACCAACCAGTCTCTCCGGCAAGTAGAAAAGACCTTTCTGGTTCTGTAGGAACTGCAGTGCTGCATGCTCGCAAACCGTCGACGGCACGCGAGCAATGTAGCTCAAGAACAAATGGGCATGGGGTGCCAGGTCAGTTTTTATCCCGAACGAAGCGCTAATATGTTGATCGCGAGTGTAAATGTACCCAAACTAAAGACACGTTGGGAGTCGTCAGGCTTAACGTCTCATCTGACAGACGGAGCAGCATTACCACTGTCATTTGCCCGTTTTTATACTAGGCATACGGAAAAGTTATGCGATATAACACGTATAGGTGAATCATGGTCTCATGATGATCATCATCTAAACTTTCTGATCAAATCTTACCGGTGATATCTTCCAACTCGTATATTCGAAGCGGATGCCGTCAAGACGAACACGAAATCACCGGTTTCTGCCATCGTTTTCAGTCAAAAGTGAGCAGTACAGATGGTGAATATTTGATCACTTCACGTATAAATTATATCTCTAAGGTTAGTCGGGGGAAGATCGCATAGTTCAGGAATTTTTTTCCATAACGGCTCGACCATCCATCCCGAAACCTAAAATCCCGTTTCAGTTACAGTACGATCCTGCACTTAACTCCATTGAAAATATAAACAGTAAATACCTGACTGAATGGTAGATACGCTGGGATACTGAAAACACTGTATAGCTGGAATATTCCACTGATGGCTGGGTAGGATGCCACCTGTACTGGATGAAGATGCAATTAAGTATATCATGTTAAAACTAATTTAGTTAGATTATGAAAAATGCAAATAATAATCTGGCAGTCGTCAGTTGGTTATTGCCACATTAAAGATTTCATTTGCTGTTCAGTTTCATGCGATTTATGTACACAGCAGGGTTATTTGGTTGCTCTACATTCCGTGTTGGTGTTACATTTGATGCTATGTCCAGTTGTGTGTCAACTTCATCGTAAGTTGCTCTGTCGGGTATTTAAAACACGTGGTCTGGGATTTTGGATGGGCTGTGAGGATAAATCCAAAGGGTTTAAAATTCAGAAGTGCCATTACCCACAGCTGCCGCAAGATTCCGTGCAGAACTCAAAAGTTTTCCGAACTGCAGACGAGTAACTTTGCGGCCTGGATGGTTGTGAACTCGACTGTTGACAGCCTCTTGCCAAAACTTTTTCAAGGCCTTGAAGAAGGCCCAACCTAAGGTCTGCCAGGATTGCTCAGTACGGCTAGGTAGGCAGAGGTGAATAATCTGATTCTCCTTACAATATCAAGAAGAATGCGATCAGAATAGTGTGACCAGTGTCCATACAGAATTAGCAGTACTTTGCCAGATTCATTCCTAGAAATCAAGCGATGCTTCTAGTACGCTAAGATGCACACTACCATACAATCACTAATGATGGCTGGTAGTTCCTACATTGCACATTTCCCAAAGGACATTGTTTCAGAAAAAATGATAGGGGGACAGATGACTGGAAATACTTTTATCACAGACCAAAACTGACGAAACTTTGGGCCAAGGTTTAAGTGGAGTAGAATTGTACCGACTGTATTTGACAATAAATACGGATCGAATTCATACTGAAAAATCAGAAGAATATTTTACATAAAAATGCGCCCAGAAGAGCTAACGTATGTTCTTTACATTTACCATTTCAGCCACTTTACGAGTGGTCCACAGTCCTTTGCATCAAATGTTCAAAGTGTTCACCTTCAGTTTGGAGACAGGCGCCGCTACTACATTACAGATGTCAGAATGTAGGACCACATTCACATGCTTGAGAAGGAAAATCGTAAATCTAACGACCAGTCGATGAAGAGAAAACTAGACAGGGAGGAAATGCATGGACTTGACAAGAGTAGGAAATGAATTCGGCCAAGTACTGATAATGTAATTCAAGGTAATCACTGGACGCGAAATACGATGGCCAGATGTCGACTGAACCCTGATTCTCCTGAAAACGATTCCAGTGTCTAACTACGTCACATCACTCAGTCACACGCTTCCACATACTCCTACAGCAAGAGCATTTACAGGATATCATAAACTGTCAACCTAACATTGGTAAAGAATCGTTACGGCTTTTTCTGAGTCCAGAAATTAGATCCTGAAACTTATTCACCTGTGCCACGTTCACTGTCTGAACAGTGGCATCGCGCTTAAGCACTTCCCTCAGAGAACAGTTAAAAGAGTTGTTTCCAGCGACTCCATCTACCCACAATACAGACCCGACTGGTGGGATGCCATACCTAGGTCCGCCGCCTGCTTCACAACACAGGAGGGATTCGGTGTCAAAATAGTGGCAGACCAAAACAAGCTTGTCTGTTTTCAACTTAGATCTCAGGGACACCACGGAAAAGTGTAGCGCCAGTTTCGTCACCTGAGGCGCTGGCGTTGTCGTAGGTTGCGCTATATGTGTGGGAATGGTTGCCTTCGCCGATCATGTGTCAGCAGAACCACAGAGAAAATGTCCATCCGCCGCCGCGCGGACTGGCCGCGCTGTTAAGGCGCCATGTCTTGGAATGCGTGGCCCCTCCCACCGTTAGTTTAAGTAATGTGTAAGTCTAGGGACCGATGACCTCAGCAGTTTAGTCCCATAGGAATTCACACACATTCGACATTTCGTCCATCCGCCAAGCTTGTATTTAAGTGACCACCAATACACAAGGTCGCCAGTTCCAACCGCAGCACCAGCCAAGAAGGATCACCACAGCAGCAATACCACAGCCGCCAGCAGTCGTAGCCAGAGAAATCACCTCCAGCGACCTCGCCCTCAGTTGGAAAATGTGCTCCTGGGACAGTATTCATTGATTGATTTTGTGATATATAGCACCTAGCAACTGTTATTACTGATAAACGTCGAACCAGACGAATAACTTCAGTGTTCTCGGTGATCACCAATGAACTAGTAAGCTCATTCTTACAACTTATTTTATAGAACCAAATCAGCACAATTACCATTTGTGTGTGTTTGTTCAGAGTTGAACTGCATCCCCAATGTCATGGTTTGTGAACGACTTTACTTTCTGCGTTTTTTGTGTTAAGGTGTTATTTATTAATAGTGTTATTTATTAATACTACATTAGAATCATATTTACGTGTGTGGAGACACTTGGTCATTACAAGTAGTATATTTCAAAAATAATCAACGTGTTGCGCAAGCGATTTCGGAGCAGTACTTGTAATACAACTAACACAATAGTCATGACTACCTCGTAACTATTGAAGTCGAAATGCCAGAATGAGATAGCGCTGATATGAAACTTCCTGGCAGATTAAAACTGTGTGCCGGACCGAGACTCGAACTCGGGACCTTTGCCTTTCGCGGGCAAGTGCTATACCATCTGAGCTACCCAAGCACGACTCACTACCCGTCCTCACAGCTTCAATTCTGCCTGTACCTCGTCTCCTACCTGTGGTAGTCAAAATGTTTTATTACTGCGAAAACATAATACAATTAATTTTTTATTTGTTTGCAGGTACATGTCTGCTGTCGTGGTGCCCATGCCCCAGTACCGAGCACGCTGCTGCAGGATGGAAAACTAAATTGTACAGCCCATTCACTAAAGTAATGAAAACTTTAGGACTACACTTCATGCACTGATTCAGTTTCATCTTTTTTCACGTGATAAATCCGATCACTATGTGTTGCTCACTATTTTCACTACACACGCCATATATGTTGTATAGCGACTGGTCTGCTGTAAGTGTACATCCGTGTGAGTAAAAAATTTTTCTATAAAACGTATATACAGGCAATCAGTTGCATAAAGTTTATTGTAATAAGTCTTGATAAGGTTTCAATGTCACTAGCAGTATCTTCTGCAGAAGAAATAAGGTCACCTATAATGTTTTAAATATGTTACACAATAAACACCTAAAATAACCAATACATTAAAATAGTGAACTGAAGTACACGGAATAAAAAAAAACAGATACTTACATAACTCACATTACGTTAACATTAGAAGCATACACTCTGAGCTAAAACCCTCAAAATTAATACCAGAAACCCTCCATAAAGAACAGCAGGAATTGCTACACAGATACAGCTAATTGTTAAGTGTGTCAACTACTTACGATGGCAACTAAAAGTAGGGAGACCGCGTCACCCGCTGGGCGATAGCAGCGTGAGAAGTGCTTAACCGTGTGAAATACGTAAGTACAGCAGTAATATATCAGCACTACACACATTTATGTGTTTTAAATAGAGCAAATTGCACATAATGTAAAAGCAAGGAAAGAAAGGAAATAAAACATTTTAAAAAGGATAACTACAACAATATGTACCACAAAATCAAGAAAACGGCTAATTACGAAAATATCTGCTGACGAACAGAAATAAAGAATGTAATATAGCAGGCCTTTAACAACATATTACAATATGCAAAAAAGAAAACTATTCTTTGTGTAAAACCTGCGTTAACTAGAATATAAAGCCATCTGGTGTGCTATTGATACAGAAAAGACGAAATCTACTAAGTAATGGGCAGAACGTTCCTGAAGTGGAGGTTGAAAGAAACAAGAGCTAACACATCATGCAGTCGCGAGCAATGGATTAAAAGTGTTAAAGATACTCTTTCCTCAATTGTAATCATTCATTTAAAATGAGGTCATCTTTACTGATCACATGTCTAAATATCTCAAGTTCTTGAAAGACACCAAGCTTCTACACTTTCTTCTTTTTACATAGAATCGCCATTTCGTCTACTCATTTGGGACTGTGAGACTGTATTAATGAAAACTGTGTGAACGAAGAATTTAAACATTGGTACCGTTCTTTCCCAATACGTGCCCCTTGTACCTTACGTTAACGGCCCTATCGTTCTGTCCAATATAAAACACCAGACACATACCGCAAGCAATTTTGTGAACTGCTGACTACGTAAAGGTTATTTGAAGTTTTTAAATTACGCAATTTTAAAAACTGTTATTTATGGAGAAGGCAACTTTGAATTCATATTGTTTAACCAGCAGACACTACATCCTATAGGAAGTATTACGTAAGTACATGCCGGCCGTGGTGGTCTAGCGGTTCTAGGCGCTCAGTCTGGAATCGCGCTACTGCTACTGTCGCAGGTTCGAATCCTGCCTCGGGCATGGATGTGTGTGATGTCCTTAGGTTAGTTAGGTTTAAGTAGTTCTAAGTTCTAGGGGACTGATGACCACAGATGTTTAGTCCCATAGTGTTCAGAGCCATTTGAACGATTTTGAACCTAAGTACCATAGAGAGAAAAATTTTCCTGTATCATCATCCCTATTTTGACAGATACTTACTCTTTTACTGGTTTTCGTTTCGAAAACTGTTTTAGTTAAACTATTTTCTTTCTGTAGGCTGGATGGTGATGAAGGTGTGACTATAGTACGATAAACAGCTGAATAAAAGAAAGCGGTCTTATGGGACAGGATTTGTTGAATCAGTTGGTCGGTGCTTGTTGCTTTAGAGAAAAATCAAAAGTTAGTCTATCATCTAAGATTGCTGTTTATCCCAAACATTTTTCACTGCAGCTTCAGCAACATCAGTGGGCTCACTGATGATGCTGCAGCTGCAGTGATATATGTTTGGGGTAAAAAAAAATTGTGTTTTGCTAAAGGCGGACCCTGGCCAGAATCATATGTATTGTTAAAGCAAACACGGACAAAGGAGCTTCAACCTCAAAATGATTATGGTTACTGTATCATCAGTTATGGTCAGACTAAGATCCTAAAAAATTATACTACGATTTCCATTTCGCGACTTGCAAGTCATATTAATTGTTCATTAAGATTATAAAATTTCATTTTTTATAAACACACAGTGTTTTCTAATGATATCCTCAGATGTCTGAACTCTTACATTAGAGTTCAAATTAGTACTATCAAAAAATATTAATTTTGTCTCTTGGTAGCCTTCCAAATTTCTAACTTTATTTCCCAAGATGTTGCTATTAGGTACTGTATAAATATATTGAAAAACGTACAGTTTATTTAATCTTTCCATGAAAAAACGTGGTTAATTCGTGGTACCCACTGCTAATACTGTTAACAATTAGACAAATTAGATTGTTTATTTTACGGATCTTGAACTGAGAATGTTGCTTACGAGCTTGTGGAATCATTTTAATCAAATTTTTCGTTTGAAAAGGCCGTAACAGATTTCCGACGACACCTAAAGCACACCCATTTCTTTTTGTAAGTCAGATTCTCCCTAAATTCGGACACAGTATATTCAACAAAGAATTTTGAAGCTCTGGAGACACATTTGTCTTTACTGGCAATAACTACAGCATTATCTTTATCAAATTTTATTAAAAAGGCTTCACTGTGCTTAAGTTTTCCAATAATATTTTAACTAGTTTTAAATCTTTATTATGTGAAAAGCGACCATTAAATTCATTTTTAATAAGAATGTTACAAACATCATGGGCTATTCCAACCTGTAAGGAATTTTCCATTTTGATACTACTGAGACCAACCATATGATCTATGAGATAAAACCTGAACGAAAAGAACGTTTTCCATGCCAAGATAGTCGTTTATAATAGTATAGAAATTATACATACGTTTTGACACATAATTTTTCTACTTTTCAGCATAGTCGCCTTTGACATAAAAGCACTTGGCAGCAGTTTGTGAATACCTTAATCCCACTATGTGGCCGCCTGGCTAATCAACCACGTCACAATAGCATCCTTCAAGTCTTCATCTGCGCAGCATTTACCAGCAAGGTCGTCCTTCAGTATAGGAAACACGAAAAAATCTGATGGTGCCACGTCCGTGGTGTATGAGGATGCTCGAAGTCACTGGAATGTCTCATGCAGAAAGACTTATTTCTGCCGTAAAACAAATGGATGTGCATTGCCGTACAACAGAACAGTTTTATGCGAGAGCTTACTTCTTCGACAGTTCTGGATAGCCCAGGAAAACGTTCAAGGATAGCACAGTATGCATCACTGTTCATCGTTGTGTTGTGGAAGATGAAGTTAACGAGTAGGATCCCTGCACTATCCCAAGGCACAGAAACCAACAGTTTTTGAGTTGATGCAGGTTGTTTGAACTAGCGTGGCTTCTGTGGCGACGCAGGATGACGCCACTCCATAGACTATCGCTTCATTGTCGGGGTGTCACAAGAAACCCATGCCTCATCTCCTGTAATAACCTGGTCGATTAATGTGTTGCCATCCATTTCGTAACGCTCCAAGAACAAAAACGCAGCGCCCGTCGACAGAGCTTTCTGGTCATTCGTGGACATGTGTAGCACCAGCCGTGCACAGATTTTGTGGTACCGTAAGTGATGACTGACAATTTTGTGCAAAATTGAACGACACATTTCCTGACATTCTTCACGCCGCTAATCGTGAACCACTGATTCTCTCAAATGATGCGACCCACTTTTCTTTTTTTTTTTCCAGCGCATTTATGGTGATGGAGGGTCAGCCCAACCCCTCTTCGTCACAAACACCACTTCTCCCATTTTTATACATCATGCACCACTTTCGAACATTGACCGCAATTAACCTTCACCATAGATGGTGACAAGTTTCCGGTGAATGTCAATGCAGAAAACGAATAACACCTCGGACCTCACAGTCAGCGGAACTCGCAACGGCACAGCCATGGTCACAGTGGTCTCTGCGCTCACCACAATTCAAGATCCGACTTACAACCGTATGCGCCAACTTTGTGCATCGCACTGAGTGCCAGAAACCAATGAGCGGCTGCAGAAGACAGGTATGCGGACTGTATGAGCAAACGTTCTTTACTTTCTGGTTGGCCCTCGTACAATAAAATGTTCAATGACATTTGGGTCTGTAACGTTAGGCAGTACATTACATTTAAGCCCTTTCGTAAATTTTATTGTGACTTATGTACCACTCGACAGAGGACTTCTGACTTTCATAAATTACGTCTCTGCAATTAGTTAACCACTCACTTGTAAGTCCCATATCACACCTATACGAATATTAAAATATAGAAGCAACACTTTTGTTAGTTCTAAATGCAAATAACATACCTCTTCATTCGAACTGTCTTTCTTTTTATATAATGCACTGACTAACGGAAACGGTTTAAACGTCTTGGTTTCTGCGCACACTGTTTGACATTAAACAAGGAACTGAAATGTCTAGTTGCACTGGCTGCTTTCACACGTATGTTATAGATCTTATAATGTCCCGTAAAAACCACTTGTCTGCATTTACTTTTTGTTTCTAAATGTTATCTAGGATATATGTGGTTCACTAGGTCCTATCCATTTCCCAGTGCACAATGTATTGCCTACGGCAGGTAAGCCAAGAGAACATCATTAGGTATGCACCAGTAGATAAAAGGAAGAGGCTAGTGTTACTTCAGAATAAAAACAGTCTTGGTTGGGAAATTATTTAATTCCATATCCAGTTACCGTTATGTCCCTTTCCCATTCCGTATGGCTTTTTGACGGATGGCTTACAAATCCAGCTACTTGCACACAATCTGATGATGTCCTAAAAAGGATGAAACGCGATAGAGTTATTAACTAATTTCGCAACCAACACTATTTTTATTCATACATAATTCGAAACTGATTGCTGTGACACCCTCTTGCAATGGAATGGAATGATTTTTCGTTAGTGTTATTCGCGACTTACTGTGAAGTGAGGTCAGAATGACGTGACAGCTGATGTGTTCAAGAAACTCGACACCAGTCGACTTAGTACGCTGCAAGTAACACTATATTTAGCCCGCCCGGCTAGCCGCGCGGTCTAACGCGCTGCTTCCTGAGCGGGAGGGCGTGCCGGTCCTCGGCACGAATCCGTCCGGCGGTATGGTGTTTTCCTGTCTACCTCGGCGAATGCGGGCTGGTTCCCCTTATTCCGCCTCAGTTGCACCATGTCGGCGGTTGCTGCGCAAATAGTCTCAACGAACGCGTACACCATAATTACTCTCACTCTTCTTGCTTGAGACGTTCCCGGGGGGTTCCGCTGGGGGCCGAACCGCAGAATAACCCTGGGTTCAGTGTGGGGCGGCGGTGAGTTGGGTGGACTGCTATGGGTCGGCCTGAGTGGCCGAGCGGTTCTAGGCGCTACAGTCTGGAACCGCGCGACCGCTACGGTCGGAGGTTCGAATCCTACCTCGGGCATGGATGTGCGTGATGTCCTTAGGTTAGTTAGGTTTAAGTAGTTCTAAGTTCTAGGAGATTGCTGACCTCAGAAGTTAAGTTGCATAGTGCTCAGAGCCATTTGAACCATTTGACTGCTATGGCCTGTTGTGGGATTTTGGACCACTGGCGTCTACTGTGGGACGAAGCCTCTCCGTCGTTTCTAGGTCCCCGGTTTAATACACAATACACAACACCATATATGCTAGTTTCACTCGCAGCAATTGAAGGTATGCTCTTGGGTTCCTATCGAACCACATCCTCGGAAATCTTCATATTCGGAAATAAACAGCGAAGTATTTGTGACAAGCAACAATAAAAATGAAACTGCTGCTAGTTTCATGTGCACTAATTTAGAGTTTCATACTGTAATCAGACTGAAGTCACAAAATCGAACTAGTTCAATCCTGAGAGAGAGAACTCCTGTAGGTAAATAATATCAATCACTTAATATCGAATATTGCATAATGTACTCCTGTTACGTTAATAAGGGAGTCCTAGAACCTGTTACAAATGCGAACCTAATTTACCATTACCTGATATTTAATTACAAGAATGGTATCTAGGGTGACATGTTTGATATGAATCTTCAGTGTGCCGTCGTCTGGAAACAGCATACTGACATAACACGCAACTTACATTATCAAAACAACGAAATACGACGAAATCCAACATGGCGTCTCCAAAGTTCATCTGTCGACTGCTATTGCGTTTCGTTGTTGCATCGAATGACACTAGCTCATCCCCATGCGAGATTGTTGTAGGGAGCTGAGTGACGACCAACCTGCCTGCCCACCGCAACAGCACGTCCATTGGTTACAATTCGTGTTGGGAGCCTCTTGAGACAGCTTGAGGTACCGTGTAAGTGACGACACGAACAAAGGCGTCGTAATGTAAGCCACTACATTCGCTGCTGGACACTGCGTGACGGATGTGACCCTGGGAGTACTTTCAGCTGGTCGTGGCAGACCGCATATGCGTCCTTTGTCCACAACCACTGCTTGACAACTAGAGCAGGTCTCGCGCCATGACTGCCGCAACGTAGGGCGGCACGCTCGCCCGTGCAGCGGCCCGCGGGTGACGTCACACGTCACGTCACGGTGGAAACAGCGCGGCGCGGCAGCCATTGTCTTCATGCATATTAACAGGTGAGCCGTGCTCCAGCAGATGGCGCGCCGGTGTGCTCATTCCGGGAGTGACGCCGACTTTGTTTGCCGCCATTGTCTGCCCCTCTGCGGCGCCGGTTTTCCGAACTCGCTGCGTTCGTCGTGCCGCCGAGTATTCTGACGCCAGTCCCCCAAATACTCGCGATTGAATTAGAATGGGGCGCACGGTGTACGTCCTTTATGATCTTAATGAATAGCCGAGTCCGCGAGGCAGGACATACGGATTTAATTGTCTTCACCATGCAAAATACTAGCCAACATCATAGTCACAGCCTTTATTTTATAATCTCTGCGGCGAACGCTGACGAAGTGGAAATAAATGATCGTCTTTCAGTCTTTCAAATCCTAAGAGACAAGGGTGTACCCAGGATCTCAACTGGGGGGAGGGGGGGGGGGGACAGGTCATACTAGTCTCAGGTAACATGGACTCGAGACAACATACAGCACTTCTTATTAAATAAAACAGTAAACCAGTGAAAACTACTTTTAATAAACGTTTTAAATAGAAGAATGCACTTGTACAATACGAAAAAACATGCAACATTTCTTATTAAATAAAACAGTAAACTAGTAAAAAACCGCGTATATCTTCGGGGGGGGGGGGGGGGGGGGCAGCTGCCCCTCGCTGGGTACGCCCATGCTAAGAGATAGCAAGAAAAAGGAACGTCTCAATTTCACGCCCGCATGACAATGACATTAGACACAGGACAGAAGTTCTGATTGGAGAAGTATAGGAGATAAAATTTTCAGAAACAGTCTTGACTTCAGACTGAAATGATGGTAAACGTACAGCGAGAAAACTCAAGCTGAATGGCCGGACATACAACTGAACGCTTCCTATCGAATTCGAGACCAGTGTCTTAAGAAATGTGCTGCGAAACCCAGGATCAAAGGAGAGTTACGGATCATTCGTATTATGCGTGCCCCAAAGTGGATGTGTGTTGTACTCAGGATTTCCAGGTATGCCGATTTAGGTGAGATTGTCCCGATTTTCCTGTTGTATGCCTGATTCCCGGTTAAATCTTGTTGGGATACGAAAAAACTGGAATATATCAGAACGGATATTATTTCACTTAAGATGGGTAGATCACATAACTAATGAGGAGGTATTGAATAGAATTGGGGAGAGGAGGAGTTTGTGGCACAACTTGACTAGAAGAAGGGATCGGTTAGTAGGACATGTTCTGAGGAATCAAGGTATCACCAATTTAGTACTGGAGGGCAGCGTGGAGGGTAAAAATCGTAGAGGTAGACCAAGAGATGAATACACTAAGCAGATTCAGAAGGATGTAGGCTGCAGTGCGTACTGGGAGATGAAGCAGTCTGCACAGGGTACAGTAGCATGGAGAGCTGCATCAAACCAGTCTCAGGACTGAAGACCACAACAACAACAACAACAACAACAACAACAACAACAACAATTTGTTAGTTGCCCGAGTATTGACATGAAGAGGCAGTCTCGTAACCTTTGCTCCTAATATGCTAAGCTGGCGAACTCGCACTCAAGAGCCTTTACAGGGAACTCACTCGCATACTGCAACGAGCTTCACTGATCAGCCTAAACATGATTACTACAGCCCACTGCAAGGTTGAATGCCTCCTTGTGGTGTTGCGGAATTTGACGCAGCGATTATATCACAGATATGGGCCGGAAATGCGGAAATCCACTGATATAAGCGGTTTTGACAAAGGGCACAATGTTGTGGAGCTGCGGCTGGAAACGAGAATGTCTGAAAGGGCGACGCTCGTTGCCTGTTGGCGTGTTACTGCCATGAACAGCTATGGTACGTGGTTGAACATGGTGAAATAACGAGTAGCCTTGTTGTATTGGACGACCACGTCTGCTAACAAAACATAAAGATCGGAGAATCCTCCTCTGTGTAATCCAGGATAGGCTGCCGTATGTGGCTGTTCTGACGACAAAGTACAACGCTGGTGCAGACACAAGTGTTTCTGAGCACACCGTTCAAAGGCCACTGCTGAACACGGAGCTCCATATCACGTGACCCCTACGTGTCCTTGTGTTGACCCAACGACTTCGTCAGGTATGAATGCAATGAGCACACATCACTGAGTTTTTACCATGAATCAATAGAGACGTGTTGCCTGCCCGATGAATCACATTTCTTGTTACACAATGTCGATGGTTGGGTCCTTACATCCTGGCAAACAGCTGCACGAGACGTGTGCCCAGCCACAGATGCAGGCCGGTGAGGGCAAAATTACGCAATGGGGTATAATAAGTTGGTAAGGCATCGTGACAGCAGTGGACTAAGTGAACATTATTACGCGCCAGCCGCGCGGTACTAGCCGAGCGGTCTTAGCCGAGCGGTATAGGGCGCTGCAGTCATGGACTGTGCGGTTGGTCCCGGAGGAGGTTCGACTCCTCCCTCGGGCGTGTGTGTGTGTGTGTGTGTGTGTGTGTGTGTGTGTGTGTGTGTGTGTGTGTGTGTGTCCTTAGGATAATTTAGGTTCAGTAGTGTGTAAGCTTAGGGACTAATGACCTTAGCAGTTAAGTCCCATAAGATTTCGTACACACTACGCGCCACCTGCGTCGCTGCTTGCTTGAAGTCTCCCCCTACGACGATGACATCTTCCAGCTGGGTAACTGTTTTTGTTGCAAGGTCAGAATCATACTACAATGGTCTGAGGCGCCTTATAGTGAACTCACATTGATATATTGGCCAGCAAATGTGCCTGATCTGTACTCACTGGAAAACATATCGGGAGCCAGCTGCGTGTCCGTAAACCACCATCCAGTAATTTGAGAGAATTGTTTGACCTGGGCTTAAGACTTCTGGTGACATATACTTCTGGAATCCTGTCAAGGACTTGAAGAATCTGTGCCAAGCAATACCTCTGCTGTACTGCGTTTAAAAAGTGGAACAATACGCTACTAAACAGGTGGTCATACTGTTTTGGCTCACAAAACGTCGATCAAAACAACTGACCGCTTCGTGCATTTTACAGTTCGTACAGCAAACAAAGTGTGCGCGTCAGAAAAATAGTAAAACTTGAATTTGAAAAATTTAATAATGAATGGCGCAAGATTTACTCATGGTTGTGGAAAGGTAAAGCTGATTATTATGTTCACTATGTTGTGTAGTCCTTATATGCTACTGTAAAAAGGTCAGATTAGAAGCTAAAATAAGGTAAGACTAACTTCTGATTAACGTGCCAGCATATTCGTCGTTTTCTTACTGGGGAAGAAGAGCAGTATCTACTGATGTATCATTAAGGTAAAATGCAGTGGTTTGCTCCAATTCAAACTTTTGTCTATTATGTCATCCATGTCGTCTAAACACTTTAAAAACTGCAAATAATATACCAATTTTGGACCACTGTATTAATTGTAGCTTTAGAGTTTTCAAAGTAGGAAAAAAATCTCAACTTTGTTCAATTTACAAGTGTCAGATTTTTTACATCCAGAGGTTGTTTAGAGAAAAAAAAAACACTTTCATTCATGGGTACACTGAGATCAGTCGTTAGGACGAAAGTAATACAATATATTAGAGACAGGACCGCAAATGAGTTACGGTACTGTTAATGTTACTTCAGCGGGAAAACTGAAGTGCCAAGACAGAAGAGCAGATATCGAGTATAATCTCTGCTCAGGGGTTAATGTAACAAACAGGATTTGAAGTCCTTCGTTCTGCTCTGGGTCTCCAGTGCCTTTTCATCGATTCTCGACAATTTGGATAGCAGCTGGATTGACACTGAATGAGTTAGGGATGGGTTGTTTTGGGGAGAAGACCAGACAGCGAGGTCATCGGTCTCGTCGGATTAGGGAAGGACGGGGAAGGAGGTCGGCCGTGCCCTTTGAAAGGAACCATCCCGGCATTTGCCTGAAGCGATTTAGGGAAATCACGGAAAAGCTAAACCAGGATGGCCGGACGCGGGACTGAACCGTCGTCCTCCCGAATGCGAGTCCAGTGTGGTAGCCACTGCGCCACCTCGCTCGGCGAATGAGTTAGGTGATGAATCCAGTGTTTCCTGCACTCTCTTGCTAAACTGATTACATTCTAACTCTTTACAGGGATATATGTATCATTCCGTAAATACTTGCCGCATTTTGTAAACCGTTTTGCGGAACTGTCACATTTTTATGTTAAAGACTGAGGCAGGTAACAGCAAAAGTTATTAATTTCAATAAATATTTCTATCAAACGCGATGGGAACCATCATGGTTTAAAATGCTTACGGCAAAAAAATGTTCAAATGTAATATTGATAAGTAGTCTCTCTTTGAAGTCTTCACTTCTTTGCACTATTCGTCTCAAACGGCAGTGAATTTCAGATTAAGCAGTAGTCCATTATTTATCGAAGTTTGTGGAGAGGGTCATCACACAAACGACAACAGTTGATTGAACTTTCGATCCTTTCGGAACTTTAGGCCATCTCATCAACATTGGTATGAGGCGTGATCCACACGAGCACGGATACATTCGTGTTGAAGTAGGCTGTTTAGGTTTTTTATACTGGTAACGCCACGTAGCGCTCGCACGAAAATCACTGGCTGTGCTTTGTGCAGTTAGTGGCTGGTTGGCATTGTTGTAATAGTCGCCATTGTACTGTTGGGCAGCTGGATGTTAACAGCGCGTAGCGTTGCACAGTTGGAGGTGAGCCACCAGCAGTGGTGGATGTGGGGAGAGAAATGGCGGAATTTTGAAATTTGGAAGACTGGATGTCATGAACTGCTATATATATTATGACTTTTGATGACCATTAAGGTACATACATTGTTTGTTCTCTATAAAAATCTTTCATTTGCTAGCTATGCCCATCAGTAGTTAGTGCCTTCCGTAGTTTGAATCTTTTATTTAGCTGGCAGTAATGGCGCTCGCTGTATTGCAGTAGTTCGAGTAACCAAGATTTTTGTGAGGTAAGTGATTTGTGAAAGGTATTCGTTGATGTTAGTCAGGGCCATTCTTTTGTAGGGATTATTGAAAGTCAGATTCCGTTGCGCTAAAAATATTGTGTGTCGGTTTAAGGACAGTCATGTATAATTGTTCTAGGGGGACGTTTCAGTGTATTAGTAAAATACTGCAATTTTACTCTGATGAATGATCAGGACTGTCTTTATGGACTGTGAGAATTTTAGCTTTTGACCAACATTGTCTCGATAAGTGTGTGCATTTCATTTCTCTGTTATTGTAATTATGAAAATTTTTTTCAAATTTGTATTGGCCACTGCCCAAAACAATTTGTGAAATTTTTTGTGGCTGTTTAGGTTTTTTATATTGGTAACGCCACGTAGCGCTCTCATGAAAATCACTGGCTGTGCTTTGTGCAGTCAGTGGCTGGTTGGCATTGTTGTAATACTCGCCATTGTAGTGTTGGGCAGCTGGATGTTAACAGCGCATAGCGTTGCACAGTTGGAGGTGAGCCACCAGCAGTGGTGGATGTGGGGAGAGAAATGGCGGAATTTTGAAATTTGGAAGACTGGATGTCATGAACTGCTATATATATTATGACTTTTGATGACCATTAAGGTACATACATTGTTTGTTCTCTATAAAAATCTTTCATTTGCTAGCTATGCCCATCAGTAGTTAGTGCCTTCCGTAGTTTGAATCTTTTATTTAGCTGGCAGTAATGGCGCTCGCTGTATTGCAGTAGTTCGAGTAACCAAGATTTTTGTGAGGTAAGTGATTTGTGAAAGGTATTCGTTGATGTTAGTCAGGGCCATTCTTTTGTAGGGATTACTGAAAGTCAGATTCCGTTGCGCTAAAAATATTGTGTGTCAGTTTAAGGACAGGCGTGTATAATTGTTCTAAGGGGACGTTTCAGTGTATTAGTTGTGGCATGGATGTTAACGGTCTCTGGCATGGATGTTAACGGTCTCCAAATGACAAAATGAGGAGTATCTTCCCACACGCAAAAGATATTCAGTTTTAGTTAATGAAGACCGTTGATTGCTGGAGGCCTGTGTGAAAGTATACACATTATTACATTCCAGACGTGTTGTATGGTTGATAAACCAGGAGACCAGGCAAGCCAGTCAAGGCTCAATACATCCTTCCTTCAAGGTGTTCACGGTGTTAGCTGCAGTGTTGGGGCTTACATTATCATACTTTAACATGCTATTTGGAACCATGGTCATGAATGATATGACAACGGTCCAGCGCGCAGTTACGATTCAGGAATAAATTCCCCACCACGTGACCGGCAAGAAAGAAACTATGTACACTACCGACAAAACGACAGACCTGAATTCCATCAGAACTGGCGAGCCTCAAACAGGGCGGGGCCTTCTCGTCAAGGTGAATTTGTAGAAGTTAGGTCTCCTAATCCCAATAACGACGCGCGCCAACAAAGAGACAGACAATGACTCGCACTGCAGGCAGGCACGTGCGCCGGCTGGCTCAGCGAAAAATAACATAGACGCTAACCTTGAGAAAAATTTTAGCATTCCTTACCGACGTATACAACATGATAATTGCTTTGAAGTTTAAACTCTGTCCACTAGGAAGAGTAAAGGATTGCACCACATTTCACATGTAAAACCGTTTATTGAAAGATAATCTGCTTTTTAACTTTGTCTTTGCCATAAAACTTTTCACTTCACATTTCTAGTATGCAGTGTCAGACTTAGAAACTGTTACCATGCAACAATGTTTGAAGTTAAATATCCAATCAAGAACCAAGAGAACTTATTTAAACAGATATTACGAATGCGTTGTTATAGTGAACAGACGTCACAGTGTTATTGTGTGTGTACATTCTTGCTTGTTAGTTGCACGATTACGTAACGACTATAAGGCTTACATACTTAGAACATATACCAGTACTGCTAATGAGATTTTAATGCAACATTTTGGTTTACTTGAAAATACATTCTGGATTTAAAGTACTTTCAGTGAGATACCAGATGACACAGTGGTTAGTTTATGTGACAGCTACACGATTTTATCACGACGCTACTAATGAGTGACAATTTACAGTGTTGCTTTTGCAATGTTTCTGTTTTATATCTGCACAGTTTTTCTGTATTATTCTGGAAAGTAAAACATGTTTTAGTAGTAACTTTTGTGGTATAGCTACAATGAGACTGCCTTTTCCGTAGCACAACAATACGTTACAGCACAGTACTTTCTTCATCACGGCAATAAGCGTAATAACTAAGATATCTATACGAAAAGCATTTCACTTTTGTTTATCATGAGGTAAGTACATTGGCTTCTGCAGAACTTAGCTTTCGGAGGACAATAACTACGACACTTCCACAGAGATTATCTTACAGCAAGACGCACATTTAGCGCTACAGGACACGTATTTGAGTGATTAATTTTGTACTTAAATCATTTATTTTTAAAGATATTTGAAGTACAATGATACAAAGGTTTTCCGTGATACATTTCATTCCATTGCTGTAACCTGTAACACCTGTATTACATTTATCCTCAGGGGGGTACACGCTTACTTTGTGTACCATGTGTTTGGCAAGGACAAGGAGCCTTAGCTAATATGGTATTTGCTTATACAACTTTACACATCGGTACCATATTTCTCTAACACACAAATTACACAGCTATCTGATCATTTAACTGAGAGATAAACTTTTTTTACTACATCAGTGACACATGTTTACGCAATTACACAGTTGGGTAACTTCACACTTATGAAATTGTATTTTGTCTGTACTTTGTGAACTGTTTATATTTTTTCAGAACCATTGCGATACTATGAGAGCTTTGAATGATGTACTTGGTATGAGATCATGATTTTTAAACCACGTTTGAGGTAGATCACACTACTGAAATGAGCAGAGAATTTTCTTTAGGTTTTGAAATTCTTGCAGAAAGCTATGACGTTTTTGAGATTTGGCTGAGTTTTTATGATGATGTTGTTATTATGATGACAATGTGTATTGCCGGCCGAAGTGGCCGTGCGGTTAAAGGCGCTGCAGTCTGGAACCGCAAGACCGCTACGGTCGCAGGTTCCTGTAGCGCTAAATGTGCGTCTTGCTGTAAGATAATCTCTGTGGAAATGTCGTAGTTATTGTCCTCCGAAAGCTAAGTTCTGCAGAAGCCAATGTACTTACCTCATGATAAACAAAAGTGAAATGCTTTTCGTATAGATATCATAGTTATTATGCTTATTGCCGTGATGAAGAAAGTGCTGTGCTGTAACGTATTGTTGTGCTACGAAATAGGCAGTCTCATTGTAGCTATACCACAAAAATTACTACTAAAACATGTTTTACTTTCCAGAATAATACAGAAAAACTGTGCAGATATAAAACAGAAACATTGCAAAAGCAACAAATTGTCACTCATTAGTAGCGTCGTGATAAAATCGTGTAGCTGTCACATAAACTAACTAAATGCTGTTGAGGTATGTTTATGATCAATAAGCTGATGCTGTATGAGGAATTTGATTATGCTATGTATTTATTATGGTGAAACATTGAAGAAGTGTCGACAAATATGTATATGTGTAATAAGGTAAGGAATAATGAGTCGTGGTTAGGGACTCTGGTTTGTGGAAAAAGATGTTGGAAACCGAGAATCGTACTCTAAGAGTTATGAAATGTGTGTATATGCGAGAATGTATCACTATGCTGGCGAAAATTTTTTGGACACTGTTATATTTACAGGATTTTGTTTCAACAGATTTGAAACGCAAATTCTCGACCTGTGAAATTTTTATATGAGACTGTCCCTGTAGTGCAAATTGGTGTCTTAAATACACTCCTGGAAATTGAAATAAGAACACCGTGAATTCATTGTCCCAGGAAGGGGAAACTTTATTGACACATTCCTGGGGTCAGATACATCACATGATCACACTGACAGAACCACAGGCACATAGACACAGGCAACAGAGCATGCACAATGTCGGCACTAGTACAGTGTATATCCACCTTTTGCAGCAATGCAGGCTGCTATTCTCCCATGGAGACGATCGTAGAGATGCTGGATGTAGTCCTGTGGAACGGCTTGCCATGCCATTTCCACCTGGCGCCTCAGTTGGACCAGCGTTCGTGCTGGACGTGCAGACCGCGTGAGACGACGCTTCATCCAGTCCCAAACATGCTCAATGGGGGACAGATCCGGAGATCTTGCTGGCCAGGGTAGTTGACTTACACCTTCTAGAGCACGTTGGGTGGCACGGGATACATGCGGACTTGCATTGTCCTGTTGGAACAGCAAGTTCCCTTGCCGGTCTAGGAATGGTAGAACGATGGGTTCGATGACGGTTTGGATGTACCGTGCACTATTCAGTGTCCCCTCGACGATCACCAGTGGTGTACTGCCAGTGTAGGAGATCGCTCTCCACACCATGACGCCGGGTGTTGGCCCTGTGTGCCTCGGTCGTATGCAGTCCTGATTGTGGCGCTCACCTGCACGGCGCCAAACACGCATACGACCATCATTGGCACCAAGGCAGAAGCGACTCTCATCGCTGAAGACGACACGTCTCCATTCGTCCCTCCATTCACGCCTGTCGCGACACCACTGGAGGCGGGCTGCACGATGTTGGGGCATGAGCGGAAGACGGCCTAACGGTGTGCGGGACCGTAGCCCAGCTTCATAGAGACGGTTGCGAATGGTCCTCGCCGATACCCCAGGAGCAACAGTGTCCCTAATTTGCTGGGAAGTGGCGGTGCGGTCCCCTACAGCACTGCGTAGGATCCTACGGTCTTGGCGTGCATCCGTGCTTCGCTGCGGTCCGGTCCCAGGTCGCACCTTCCGCCGACCACTGGCGACAACATCGATGTACTGTGGAGACCTCACACCCCACGTGTTGAGCAATTCGGTGGTACGTCCACCGGGCCTCCCGCATGCCCACTATACGCCCTCGCTCAAAGTCTGTCAACTCCACATACGGTTCACGTCCACGCTGTCGCGGCATGCTACCAGTGTTAAAAGACTGCGATGGAGCTCCATATGCCACGGCAAACTGGCTGACACTGACGGCGGCGGTGCACAAATGCTGCGCAGCTAGCGCCATTCGACGGCCAACACTGCGGTTCCTGGTGTGTCCGCTGTGCCGTGCGTGTGATCATTGCTTGTACAGCCCTCTCGCAGTGTCTGGAGCAAGTATGGTGGGTCTGACACACCGGTGTCAATGTGTTCTTTTTTCCATTTCCAGGAGTGTATTTCCGTAAGAAAGTTAAGTGACCACCTCCACTTAATGCGTCGTGGGCAGCTGCGTGACAGTCGCCTGGAAAAAAGCCATTAGTGTATGCGTTTCAGAGGCACAGGTGGAAAAAAAGAAGGGGCCATTATCCTCACTATTGCCATTCCTTTTTAGAAAGCATCACAAATACGACACGCTCAAACTTGAAAACATATGATTATACTGTGGAGCTCTTAATTTATGATATTTACTAAAATGCCTAATGAAACGATGAGAAACATTTCACGGCTATTGTCTCGCTAGTTGAGAGAAATGCCATATCGCTTGCTTTATGTATTTATTTAGTCATTTTGCTAGTTTCTAGCAGCATTGCAGCATTGGTTAAAATAAAATTTAATAGATGTACTAATATAAATATTTTGTGCCTACAAATCTAGTAAATAATTTTATGATCTATTCAAAATAACGAAGGAGCATGAAAAGACATTACCCTTCACAGGATAACTTCTTGTGGTGCACCACCTTAATTACATAGACATTAAGATGTGAATATACATTTCCCTTGTCTCAATTGTTGTCTTTAGTGTAATATTTTTTCTGCTTGAGCTATGTCATGTTCAGATATAAGTTATTGCATTTGCTGCTGCTGTTTGCCAGGCATAGTGCTACTACATTTCACTTTGTATTACTCTGTTAAGCTAGTTTCACTACTGATTTAGTTTTCTTGTTGCTGCACATTGGCTCTTATTAGTTTTAATGTATCATTGCTTGGTAATTTAGATTTACTGCAGCTTGCTTTGACAATTTCCATTTTTTTCATTGCTGTTTGTATTAATTGTTTTATGCTGCTGCATTGGCTCGTCCCTTAGTTTAGCATCTCAGCTCAGTAGATTTAAGTTAGCTTAAGAGGGGGTAGACTATATAAGAGAATGAACTGCGATGAATTGGAAGGAATGCATTGAGAAGTTATACGAAAAAAGTACAAAAAGTAGGTATACACTCCTGGAAATGGAAAAAAGAACACATTGACACCGGTGTGTCAGACCCACCATACTTGCTCCGGACACTGCGAGAGGGCTGTACAAGCAATGATCACACGCACGGCACAGCGGACACACCAGGAACCGCGGTGTTGGCCGTCGAATGGCGCTAGCTACGCAGCATTTGTGCACCGCCGCCGTCAGTGTCAGCCAGTTTGCCGTGGCATACGGAGCTCCATCGCAGTCTTTAACACTGGTAGCATGCCGCGACAGCGTGGACGTGAACCGTATGTGCAGTTGACGGACTTTGAGCGAGGGCGTATAGTGGGCATGCGGGAGGCCGGGTGGACGTACTGCCGAATTGCTCAACACGTGGGGCGTGAGGTCTCCACAGTACATCGATGTTGTCGCCAGTGGTCGGCGGAAGGTGCACGTGCCCGTCGACCTGGGACCGGACCGCAGCGACGCACGGATGCACGCCAAGACCGTAGGATCCTACGCAGTGCCGTAGGGGACCGCACTGCCACTTCCCAGCAAATTAGGGACACTGTTGCTCCTGGGGTATCGGCGAGGACCATTCGCAACCGTCTCCATGAAGCTGGGCTACGGTCCCGCACACCGTTAGGCCGTCTTCCACTCACGCCCCAACATCGTGCAGCCCGCCTCCAGTGGTGTCGCGACAGGCGTGAATGGAGGGACGAATGGAGACGTGTCGTCTTCAGCAATGAGAGTCGCTTGTGCCTTGGTGTCAATGATGGTCGTATGCGTGTTTGGCTCCGTGCAGGTGAGCGCCACAATCAGGACTGCATACGACCGAGGCACACAGGGCCAACACCCGGCATCATGGTGTGGGGAGCGATCTCCTACACTGGCCGTACACCACTGGTGATCGTCGAGGGGCACTGAATAGTGCACGGTACATCCAAACCGTCATCGAACCCATCGTTCTACCATTCCTAGACCGGCAAGGGAACTTGCTGTTCCAACAGGACAATGCAAGTCCGCATGTATCCCGTGCCACCCAACGTGCTCTAGAAGGTGTAAGTCAACTACCCTGGCCAGAAAGATCTCCGGATCTGTCCCCCATTGAGCATGTTTGGGACTGGATGAAGCGTCGTCTCACGCGGTCTGCACGTCCAGCACGAACGCTGGTCCAACTGAGGCGCCAGGTGGAAATGGCATGGCAAGCCGTTCCACAGGACTACATCCAGCGTCCCTACGATCGTCTCCATGGGAGAATAGCAGCCTGCATTGCTGCGAAACGTGGATATACACTGTACTAGTGCCGACATTGTGCATGCTCTGTTGCCTGTGTCTATGTGCCTGTGGTTCTGTCAGTGTGATCATGTGATGTATCTGACCCCAGGAATGTGTCAATAAAGTTTCCCCTTCCTGGGACAATGAATTCACGGTGTTCTTATTTCAATTTCCAGGAGTGTAGATGGGACTTTTTGGGAATAATGATGAACGAATGGAGATCTCCATGAAAAAAGAAGGTTTTGTTGCAAAATACTGCAGTACCAAATGTTACACTGAAAACAAACCCTGTCCTTTCCCCCTGTGTTATTCTGCTATGTGTTTGTGTACTCTTGTATATTTGTGTTTTTCCTGTGTTTATGTGTTTAGCTAATAAGATTAATGTTGTAGAATTTTTCAAATACTATGTTATTTTCTTCGTAAAGATGTTTAGACATTATTTATTCTGTTTTGTTTTAATGATCATGTGTGAAATTAATGTTTCAAGAACTATTCTCATTATTTTATTTATTTACTTATGTCATAATTCCTGTAACACTGATGTATATGTCTATTTCTATTCTTTTGTAAAGCCTGTATTACTACAAACGTTATCTGTACTATTATGTTCTTTAATGATGTTTTTTGTACCTTTGTAATTGTGTTCTTATGTTGTAAATTTATAATAATATAGACACCAGTTCTTCAAATTAAGTTACATTTCACTGCACATGTTTCTGTTGGTCATAGTAATGCACAATATGTGAGAAGTTGGGACTGTTAGTGTTTGCACGTGTTAATAATTCTGCAAGGGACTGGATAAAAGCATTGCTGGTTCTAAGGACATTTCAAAAAAAATTTTGTGAGTGCTCAAGTGGTGGTTCATGGACTTGCTATATTCTCCGCAAGACTCTTCGATGGTGATTGTGCACCTGCACAGTCGCAACAGATGGCTGCTGGCCGTCTCTACAAGGACTAAAGTGGGTCTGCATCTTTGATGGCCCACCAATACCATTATTTCTACAAGGACTGCAGTGGGTCTGCACCTCTGGTGGCCCACCAATACCGTAATCTCTAACAAGACTACAGTGGTCTGTTCTGTGATGACCTACCTACCAATATTCTTCAAAACTTCGAATGATTCTGCTGTGGGTTTGCTCTGTGGTGGACCATTACCTGTCTGCATGTCAAGAGTCAGCACTGTCTTTCCGTTGGAAGGACAACACTACTTCTTCAAGACTGCATGGAAATCCACTACTTCCGTGTGCATTTTCTTTTACTGCTCAGACTTCGAGTAAAATACTGCAATTTTACTCTGATGAACGATCAGGACTGTCTTTATGGACTGTGAGAATTTTAGCTTTTGACCAACATTGTCTCGATAAGTGTGTGCATTTCATTTCTCTGTTATTGTAATTATGAAAATTTTTTTCAAATTTGTATTGGCCACTGCCCAAAACAATTTGTGAAATTTTTTGTGGCTGTTTAGGTTTTTTATATTGGTAACGCCACGTAGCGCTCTCATGAAAATCACTGGCTGTGCTTTGTGCAGTCAGTGGCTGGTTGGCATTGTTGTAATACTCGCCATTGTAGTGTTGGGCAGCTGGATGTTAACAGCGCATAGCGTTGCACAGTTGGAGGTGAGCCACCAGCAGTGGTGGATGTGGGGAGAGAAATGGCGGAATTTTGAAATTTGGAAGACTGGATGTCATGAACTGCTATATATATTATGACTTTTGATGACCATTAAGGTACATACATTGTTTGTTCTCTATAAAAATCTTTCATTTGCTAGCTATGCCCATCAGTAGTTAGTGCCTTCCGTAGTTTGAATCTTTTATTTAGCTGGCAGTAATGGCGCTCGCTGTATTGCAGTAGTTCGAGTAACCAAGATTTTTGTGAGGTAAGTGATTTGTGAAAGGTATTCGTTGATGTTAGTCAGGGCCATTCTTTTGTAGGGATTATTGAAAGTCAGATTCCGTTGCGCTAAAAATATTGTGTGTCAGTTTAAGGACAGGCGTGTATAATTGTTCTAAGGGGACGTTTCAGTGTATTAGTTGTGGCATGGATGTTAACGGTCTCTGGCATGGATGTTAACGGTGTCCAAATGACAAAATGAGGAGTATCTTCCCACACGCAAAAGATATTCAGTTTTAGTTAATGAAGACCGTTGATTGCTGGAGGCCTGTGTGAAAGTATACACATTACAACATTCCAGACGTGTTGTATGGTTGATAAACCAGGAGACCAGGCAAGCCAATCAAGGCTCAATACATCCTTCAAGGTGTTCACGGTGTTAGCTGCAGTGTTGGGGCTTACATTATCATACTTTAACATGCTATTTGGTACCATGGTCATGAATAATATGACAACAGAGTTACCGTTCTTGTCACATAATGGCGAGTATTTACTTTCCCTTAAAGAATTACCAAATCAGTGCCGATGTTGTGAGCAGTTAATTTCCCACTCCGTAATCCCAGGTGTTGTAGCTGTATGGGAATCGAGAATCGCTGCTTTTATGTGAAACGTTACCATATTGTGTACGGAAACGTTGGCCTCGAGCTGACCGCCAGAAACAGGAGTGAGAATCTTCGCTGAATACCACAGAATGACACTCCCTATTGCAGTTAACTCGATCTACACCATGCAAAGCCTTTGTTATCTGTTCTATCAGCCGAGAACGAAATACTGCAAGCCGAGATCTTAACCCAAAGTCCAGAAACCTGTTGCCAAAGGTTTGAGACGGATTTCAGATATTGGGGTAATTTTTTTGTCCATTTGGAAGGATCAGTGACTGCTCTTTTTGCCACAATGCTGTCCTTATTCCACCTCGTCAGCAATGTTCCGCCGCCAGTACACTACAGCCAATTCATTCCGTATGATGCTCTCATCTCCCTCAAGAGAATCAATTATTCAGTCTCAAACACCGAAAAATGGCGTACTCGCACGTGCACCTTTTCTTGGCGTGCTCCTTTTCACTCTCCACACGAAAAATTTTAGCAATAGTTCTCGGAATATTAGAGACATTCAGTAACCAACATGTACTTAACACCAAGCTGCTTCTGTAGAACTCTCTTTTCCTGCACGGATAATATTGTAAATAAGCTTGCGAAAGGATGACATTTTAATTAAAATACCCAAAGAATGGAAATATTGGAGCAACAGTTTAGTGGTATACGTAAAGATGTAAGTCTCTACCTCTCCGTTAGTGCTTGCATTCTACAATGCTGATTTATACTTTTGACTTAATAAGAAATTATTTTTATCACATTGTTTTTGTGGCATATGTTAAGACAATACTTGTAAAATCACCGTAGGCTAGTATAGACTATCATAAGTAAGCGTGGGCTACAGCAATTTTCCTAACAGTCTTAGTCAGTTAAAATCTTAACAGTGCTACCTGTACGTTAGGTGTCTTGCATCCCTATCGGGCGTTACCTCATTTCGATTGCTTTGTTTGCATATGCGATCAGTGTCTTAGTAGATTTCCCCAGAGACCGAAAGCAGTCAACCGTCTAGAAACTGAGAGGGTCAATGTTGGATTCAGATTTTAGTCGAAAACTGTTAATCTGTAACGTGGAACAGAGGAATGTTGCAGTAGAAATAAAAAAGCAATCCAGATTTATCATGTAATTCTAGAAAACGCAATTGTCCTAAAAAAAAGGGGATAAATTTTAAAGGAACGCAAAACAAATATATATGGAACATAGTTTCAATACGTCGTTCAGCTTATACGAAACATTTTTCTGTTATTCATAAGCAAATTTGTGCTTATCAATCATGGTAAACTCTTGCCTTTGATCTTTATAAAGAACGTTCCATGAAGTACAAAATAGCAACTATAGTTATATAGACTATTTTGTCTGTGCATGCAAACTGCAATCGCATCAAAAAAGTAATTGCTTTGGTTGCGCAGAAGCACAGAAGTTACGCGATTAGCTAGTTTTTCTTACTTATGAAATAGAGTTTATAATTTCTAAGGATATAAAATACACTGTAGACTAACACAAAACTAAGTGCGGTTCTATGTGCAAAACAAACAAAGTAAGAACAAATAGAAGTTATCGGTTCCCAGTATCTGTCTCGTATATGCATTTATGTTTCTTTCTCTTCCAGTGCTACCACCTAATACTGATAAACCTTACAGACACATAGTAATTTATGTATTGTACCAGAACTACAGAACCGCAGTTTTGGTAGAGGGCATCCTCAGCTACGACTGCTTCGCCGGCACGTTCCACATGTTGCGGACGTAAGTAATCCGTCATAACACAGAGTGTGAGGAAGGCTAGGATACTCACCCGGTCCTGGCGAAATTGCTGAGGTAGACGATGACGGCCTCCGACAGGCCCACCTCAGACTTGGTGTAGTTGCGCGGGAAGTGGTTGAAGCCGTCGACGAGCGGCGCCCCAAAAATGTACGGCAGCTCCTCCCCGTGTACCGTGCCCATCCTCTGCAGACACAGAACACCACATATTTTAAATTTACAATCTACTGAAAACCTGTCGCTGTGCAGAGAAATGGGCCAACAAAACACAACAACGCCGGCAATATGACCAGCATCTGTCTTCTCGAAGCAGCTGTAAGAAGCTGGAACATCTCCCACGTTGAAGAAGGGAATGCAAGCCACCTGTAGCAGTGTAGAACAATAGACGAAGTAGGTCTTTTCTTAAAGTTTTACAACGCAATTCAGAGCGTAAATTTTAAGTAACTGTTTGTAGCATTAAACATCGGAAAAAAGAACATAAATGAATGAGTAATTTATATCAATAAAACGGATGTTCAAAAACTGCGCAGAGTGTTGTTTATGTTGCTGCCGTTTGAAATCAGACTCTACAGGGGAAGGAATAAAAGTTGTCCTTTCAGTTTGCGTGGCATTCAGAAACTAATATGGTGACACGGCTTTTCTAAATCCTTTTCGGTAAACAACGACTGGTCTTTCAACTTGAGCACAGCAATATCGGCTATCTTTGCTCCCGTGATTTGGAGCTCCATCTATAACTGTGTCGACATCGGTGGGACCTTAGCATTTATTTTGTCCCATGGTACCCCAATATAGAGACCTAGTGCAAAGGACGCTAGTAACTAGTGCTCTATGGATACAAGGGAAACAAAAAACAGGACAGTAGCAGGTGACATCTGTGATTAAAAAAACTTGTCTCCTGTCAACACGTAACGTCAGTCATTTCTGCCGGAATCACTTGAACAAGCCACAACGCCTTTAATTTCCTACACAAAATGCGTACATAAGCAGGGAAGCTACAATTAAACTTCCGCTATTTACGAGAGAACCCGTGACAAACGACTGATCGCAGTAAAATGTGGGAACATTTGTAAGGACATGTGGAAGAGAAATAACTAATAAACAATAAAAAAACACATTTTAATTTCCACATGAAATAGTAACATCTGTTAACTGCGTACCATGTTTACGTTCCAGGTTACAAGCATTGTTCAATATGACGACCCTCTGCATCCACGACACCCTGTAACCGCACTAGAGATTGCTCTGCTGCTGCCCGAAACAACGGTGGACTAGAATATTCAGCTGTCGTGACACAGTTTGAAGATAGCACAAGACGTCTAGCACTCTCGGCCACGGCTACAGTAACTGCTTCAACTATTTGTGACGCAATCAGCCGTCGGCCTCTCCCAGCATCAGTTGCCAACTGATCAGTTAATTCGCACTTCCGAATCATTTTCTTCAGCACTGGTACGGAAAGAGGACATCTCCTGCATCGGGTAGTATGAACATTATTTCTATAAAGTTCTCCGACTACACTGGCTGAAGTAGCGTAAGTTTAATCGCCGGCAGAAGTGACCGAGCGGTTCTAGGCGCTACAGTCTGGAACCGCGCGACCGCTAAGGTCCCAGTTTCGAATCCTGCCTCGGGCATAGCTGTGTGTGATGTCCTTAGGTTAGTTAGGTTTAAGTAGTTCTAAGTTCTAGAGGACTGATGACCACAGCAGTTGAGTCCCATATTGCTCAGTGCCATTTGAACCAAGCCATTTCGTAAGTTTAATCATAGCTACCCTGTATTTCGGCACTGTGCTTAATAATCTTGGTCAAGTGCGCGGTTGTACATATTATTTATTCACAAACTGAAAAACTGAAGATAGCACGTTGTGATCCTGGAGATATTCTCGATAATTTATGTACCGTAATTTTCTAAGTCTATTTTTGTTCAACGAGTTATCAATGCCGATGTGTCGAAGTTAATATCTTCCATTCCCGTCAAATGGTTTCAGTCCATCGTTAGAGTTTCCTCGAATGATTCGTAATTTCTTCATTAATATTTTGCGACATTTAATATTCCCACAGGTACGAAGTTTTACTGCTAGTTTCTTTATCAGTCACCAACGGGTATGTAGTGAAACACAATTTACTATTTCTGCCATTTGAATTTCAGTCACTGATCATCATACCTGCTAATGGCAAAACTGTCTTCGAGAATGAGCTCCAGATAGGAATAACATATGAGGAAAATAGCTGCTACTGCTTTTCCTATTACCTAGTAACACTTCTGCTACTATTCTCTGTGAATATTGGTTTTCCAGATCCACTCTCCATTGCACAGTTATCATGCTCATGCTATTACGTTCGCAACATCATGTTCATTTAACCCATATATTGTGTTCATTCGGGCAAGATACTTATGCATGTGAATTCCAGTCTCGTCAAGGGATTCAGACTTTACTTCGTTTGCTTGCGTATCAAACTCTTTTGGTTATCTAATCTACGTAACAGGTTCACTTATAGCTAAGTGAAGTTCGTTCGAGACTTTCATAACGCACAGAAATCCGAGGTGCTTTGCAGGCACGAGACATCGGAACAACAAGCGTCATTATGAAGCGATGATAACCAGTAGCCGAAGGAAGAGGTATCTTAGAATTTCAACTTCTCATACTCCTAGTCATTGGTCTCGAACAAGGGTCTTTAAAGCATGGACACGTCCTGGAATTTGACTGAGGCTATCCGAGGCGCAATTTTATAATAGCAACTAATTGGTAAGTACGTGAGGATGAGTAAATGTTAACGACAGTTTAAAATGTGGATTAGTAGTCTTAACATAATTTCGTGTGTAATCTCTCGTATGAATATTAGCCGTTGTCCGAAGAGCGAACATCAGGAGTGTATAATAACAGGGATTAACTAGTAAAAACCAGCACGGCATTGCCCGCGACAGAGCCAGCCGCTGTGACCGAGCGGTTCTAGGCGCTTCAGTTCGAACCGCGCTGCTGCTACGGTCACAGGTTCGAATCCTGTCTCGGGCATGGATGTGTGTGATGTCCTTAGGTTAGTTAGGTTTAAAGGGGACTGATGACCTCAGATGTTAAGTTCCACAGTGCTGGAACCATTTGAACCAGCGACAAAATAAAAGAATAAATCATTGTTTATGACTTGCTATAGTATTCATTCTGGAAACTGTATATTTGACACGTTATATGTTCACTGCTGTATCTTCCAAGAAGAACCACTTTCAAGAGCTGTAGGCAAGCTGTTTTGTTGGCAAAGCGAAGGTTAATGATGGCAGGAAGACAACACTAAAGTCACCAAAACGGGTGTGGAAATGAAAGGGAGCGAATCAGTTCTTACAGTCTCGTTAAATATTGTCAAGTGTCATTTCGGCATTGCTTTCTTACATCATGCTCCCGGCATTTTGTATCGCGTAGCCGTCTACATAACGACTGAGAACTTTATAGATTAGTCATCCATTACGAAGTTCTCTTCTCGTAGAACGCAGGCCTCGGCCGCTACCAAAAATCGTACACAGCAAGGAAATGCCATTTGTTCTGTAGAAGGAATTAAGCTACTTACGTGGCTGTAAACCCAGGAAAGCCTCTCCATCCCTCCGGTTATTTAAAGCCGTTTTAGCATTATTATCGTTAATATGCGAGTGAAATCATTTAAAGTGACAAGATTTTACACAGAAGTTTCAATTATATGGCTGCCCCCAGCTAAGTGGTTACAATGTCTCACTAACTTTCGGGGTCTCGGCTTCGATTTCCGGCAATGGCAGGATTTTCCCTTGGTGACAGGACTGCAAAGTGGTTCAGACAACCTCGTGATGCACACGTGACCGAGCAGTAGCGGCTCCTGGTCTAACACGACAACCGCAGTGTTAGCGGTGTGGTGACCACTATGCCCATCCACATCGCAACTAGATGACGTTGTTGGTTACGACCAATCTGGCCCGTATGTCGTCAGAACGAAGGTGTTTTTCTTTCAACTTTATAAAATCGCAATTGCTTATTTTAAAATAAAGAACAGTTAATCATCTACATTCGGTATAGTAAAAAAAATTCCCCTTCTTCATTCGATGGTAATACAGGCAACCGTTCCCGTTTAAATGGCAAGTCCCAAGAATAGCTGAATGTCTTCCTGCTTTATGAGATTTCTTCAATAACTCAGTACCGGACAAATCTATGAACTCTGAATTTATAGTATCCACGAGTGCTTTTGGTTGACTGTGATTCTTTGCACAAACACGCTGTAATCCTTAGTATCTGATGCATTTGATCCCTTTCAATGCAACCCATGGAAACATTCAATATCGGTAGCCAAACCATGTGATGCTACTGCCACATACGACAAAGGAATTATTATTGTAATGTGCTGTTACAAATACTTGATCAGTGCTATATCATTTCTGAACAATGAGAGGAAGAGTAATCTCAAGAGGAAAGAGAATGATTTAGAGAGGCACGCTAGAACACAGTTGAAAGGAATTAAAATAAGTGTAAATGATGTCTTGTGGGTCAGAAAATCCTTCCCCGTATCCAGGGATTTATTTAACTGTTGTTCAAATGTCAAATAAGGTGCTTTTTTGCCATATAATGCAAAATTGGAGGTGGACTATTAGAGAGAAAGACCGAGAAATTTAGTGTTTGTGTAGTGTTTCAGTTTAAATATTTTATCACAGCCACTTCACAAGATTAATACAAACACAAGTTGCTAAAGAAGTTCTTTTAATTTTTTAAGGCTAACTGAGAATAATTAGCAATATCTCGAAACTTCTTTGACGAAAGTGCCAGGTGATTCCACCAAGCTACTAAAAATTATCCCTGTAGTACATGTGGCGTAAGAGAGAATTTTTCTTGAACTCATACCGTAAGTAATAAAACGTTCCGCTGAAGGCGCCTTCCAATTCACGTGTCGCACATGTGGGTAAGGAATCTGCTACTACCTCAGCGGTAATTTTATGGCACGCCGTAATGAACAATTACTCGACTCCAGGACAGTGCAGTTAACTTGGAGGACAGCGTATATTCGGAGTGAACGGCTGTACTGCTTTAATGCCGTCACCGCGGGGCGCGCCCCCGGGTGCCCCGCTGACCCGACGTCCCCTGCTAAGCACACGGCGCACGTCCTTCCCGTAGCTGCCTTGTTAGCACGGCTACGGCAATAACCGACCGTCCGGGCCGGCAAGTGCATCCAGCCCTGCGGGTCGCATTAAATGTTAGCCGGCTGCTAACACCTCCACGTGACCCTGCTGCTAACTGCGCGCTTATTATGCAGTCAATGCGGCTCACATACCTCTTTACTGGCTTTTCATCACGGAACTCTGTCGCTGGGTTTCCATACTGGAGGCCTTCTAGATCTTCAATATTAAAGTCACCGACTTTAACAAAAATGTTCTGCCTTTTTTCCCCTGCCCCCACTGAAGTTGTATGCAACCTGCAATGTTATATCTGACCTTCAGAAACCACGCCCGAGATTTTCATATTCTTTTGCTCGCTATGTGCAAACTATTAATCCTAAAGGAAATACGAACAGGACCATATCGTAGGAAATGTAATGTAGCTAAATTTTGTACTGAGATACGTTTTCGCTAAAGGCTACGGTTTTCGAGTTATTCAAGAAAAACATAAAAAAGTCACCTGCAAACGTAGCTCAACCCCCACACTCATCCCTTGTCAGTCAGGATTTCTAGCATGTTGTTCGTAGCACCCCCTCCTACCACTGTACAAAAATTGCCGACCACACGAACTATCCCAAGATATTTGACCTTTTTTGGTCTCTACCGATTGTAGTAATACGCCACCAGCACTAGTCGGCTGTTTCGTTAACACTATTAATCGAAATGTGCGAGGCAAATGAAACTGAAACAACTTTTGAAAACGATATGCTAATTACGTTGACAATTCGATGAAAACTTAACCATTACAAGCACAGTAGCTTCTTAGTCAAAAGGCCTAACGAATACAACGACATAACTGTTTATTTTATGCTGCAATACTTACAAAATTATTAGGTGAAATTTACACAAATGTGAATTTTGCAATTTGTTAAGTGCTCTATTAAGCATGTGGTGTAATAAAGCTAGTCGATGAAGTCCAAAAGAAGGTAGAATGTGGGAATTAACCCATGCAGTTGCAAATTTTGAACACATTTAGAAGGGTACACCATGAACAACACACTAGAAATCCTGACTGATAGGGAATGAGTGCGGGAGTGGGGACATGTTTGAAGCTCACATTTGTACATTTGTCATGAAGAACTCAAACTACGGCCTCTAGTGAAAACGTATCCCAGTACGAAATTTAATTACATTTCCTACAAAAAAATCCTACTCATTATTTCTCTAGGGTTAATATGTTGCGCGTAGCAAGCGAGAGAATATAGAAGGCCCACAAGCGGTTCTTGAAGGGCTGTTATAACATTGCGGGTTGCATATAGCGACATAGGTGGCGACAGCTAAGTCACCGTGTATGTCATTCTGTTTTCGATTCCATTATCGGTGTATGAACAGCCTTGCAATTAATTAATTAAAAATTTACTCTCCAATTTTTGCCCTGTGGTACTGCACTTTAATCGAAACTCGTGCACTGTTTACAAGGTTGCCGAGTGTGTTGGCTGTTATCAATTCATGCTGCAGCTATGTAACGAAAGAAATTCGACCCCCCTTGGTAGCAGTCAAGCGGGGCTCTTCTCTGATATCGCTCCCTTGGCGAAATAAACCCTTAACGTCCCACTATTCCTTATTTATTTAAATAAAGGGTAGTACTACTACCCTTCACTAGGCCTGGCTTGTAGTATTGAGCACAGCCCCCTGATATGGTGTTGGCCCACTCTTAGCTTTGATGACAGCTTCCACTTTTGCAGGCATACGTTCAATCAGATGCTGGAAGGTTTGTTGGGGAATGGCAGCCTATTCGTCACGGAGTCTGCACTGAGGGGAGGTGTCGATGTCGGTCAGTGAGGCCTGGATCGAAGTCTGCATTCCAAAACATCCCAAAGGTGTTCTATATACGATTCAGGTCAGGACTCTGTGCAGGCATTACAGAGATATTATTGTCGCGTAACGACTCCGCCACAGGCTGTGCATTATTAACAGTTGCTTGATCGTGTTGAAAGATGCAATCGGTATCCCCGAAGTGCTCTTCAACAGTGGGAAGGAAGAAGGTGCTCAAAACATCAATGTACGCCAATGCTGTGATAGTGCCACGCAAAACAACAAGCGGTGCAAGCCAGCTCCCTGAAAAATGCGACACACCATAACACTACCGCCTCCGTATTTTACCGTTGGCACTACACACACTGGCAGATGACGTTCACCGGGCATTCGCCATGCCCACACCCTGCCATCGGATCGCCACATTGTGTGCCGTGATTCGTCTCTCCACATAACGTTTTCCCACTGTTCAATCGTCCAATGTTTACTGTCTTTACACCAAGCGAGGCGTCGTTTGGAATTTACCGGCGTGATGTGTGGCTTATGAGCAGCCGCTCGACAATAAAATCCAAGTTTTCTCAACTCCCACCTCAATGTCACAGTACTTGCAGTGGATCCTGATGCAGTTTGAAGTTCCTGTATGAGCCTAACTGTCATAGTAATAGCAGTGGATCCGGATGCAGTTTGGATTTCCTGTGTGATGGTCTGGATAGATGTCTGCGTATTACACATTACGACCCTCTTCAACTGTCAGCCAATGGATGACGTCGGCCTGTACGCTTTTGTGCTGTACGCGTCCCTTCACGTTTCCACTTCACTATCGCATCGGAAACGGTGGATCTAGGGATGTTTAGGAGTGTGGAAATGTCGCGTACAGACGTATGACACAGGTGACACCCAATCACCTGACCACGTTCGAAGTCCGTGAGTTCCGCTGAGCGCCCCATTCTGCTCTCTCACGATGTGGAATGAATACTGAGGTCGCTGGCCGTGGGTGCCAGCACATTCCACCTAATATGAAAAACGTATGTTTTTGGGGGTGTCCGGATACTTTTGATCACATATTGTCATTCTTCCATGTCATAATTTTAGAAAAATCACGACGTATTCACTGAATTGCTATGACTAGACAAAGCGTCCTACAACGGAACATGGTGCAAAAGAATTTCTCATAAAATATGTACAAGCCACAGGGAAGTAAACTAATGCGTGTAACATACGAATCAAAGTATATATACGTGCAAGAACCAAACTAGCACACGAGAAGTGAGCGTTTAGTTTAAAGCAATTCATTTATTTCGAATGCAGGCTAAATTAGAGGAAGAAATTTGAGTGCAAGTATGTCTACTGCACAGCATTGTATTGTACTGAACTGAATCATGCATTGCGCGAAAATCGGAAAAGAAGAAAGCCGAAGGTGTTGTGTTAAAGTACCAAGCTAAAAGTTATGTTGGCTGATAAGAAGTGTGGTAATCATTATCCAGAAGAAGGGACAGGATTATGAGACATGTGTTAAGACATCAGGAAATAATTTTCATGCTACTAAATGGTAGCTTAATGGGCAAAAACTTTACGCGATGGCGGAGATTAGAACATATCCAATAAATAATTCCGAATGTCGGACCGCATCAAACATGTAAGAAGAGTTATGATTTTTTTTTTCCTTTAGCCTGGCACCTCGACACAAAATTTCAGTGGACTATGTACGTTTCTGATGTTATTATGGTCGCAAGACTAGAATTAACAGACTTTGAACGCGGTAAAATAGTTGGAGAGAGACGCAGAGAACATTCTATTTGAGAAATACTTAGGTAATTTCATATTCTATACTGTGTCCAGTATACTAAATTCAGGCATTAACTCACACCACGGACAACGCAGTGGCCGACGGCCGTCACTTAACGACCGAGAGCAGCACCGTTTGCTTGGGGCTATCAGTGCTAACAGAAAAGCAATACTGCATGAAATAACCGCATAAATCAACGTGGGACGCACAACAAACGTATCAAGTTAGGACACTGCGGTGAAATTTGGCGTTACTGGAATATGGCAAGAGTGCCTTTGCTAACAGCTCGACATCGCCTCCAGCGCCTCTCCTGGGCTCGTGAGAATATCGGTTGGACCATAGAAGACTGGATAACCGTGGTCTGGTCAGGTAAGCCACGATTTCAGTTGGTAAGAGGTAATGGTAAAGTTCGAGTCTGATGCAGACCCAACGAACCCGTGGACCCAAGTTGTCAACAAGGCACTTTGCACTCAGATGGTGGCTCCTAATGTGTGGCTGCGTTTACATGGAGTGGACTGGGTCCTCTGGTTCAACTGAACCGATCACTGACTGGAAATGGTTATGTTCTGCAATTTGAATATCATTTGCAGCCATTCGTGGACCAAACTTCCTAAACAACGATGGGATTTATATCGATAGCGGTGCGGCATGTTACCGGGGCACAATTGTTCGCGATTGGCTTGAAGAACATTTTGGACAGGTCGTGCGAATGATTTGGCCGCCCCTCGACCATTTATGGGACAAAATCGAAAGGTCAGTTTGTGCACAAAATCCTGCACCAGCAACACTTTCGCAGTTGTGGACGGCTATAGTGGCAGCATGGCTCAATATTTCTGCATGGTACTTCCAACGAGCTGTTGAGTCCAGGTGAAGTCGAGTTGCTGCACTACGCCGGGAAAACGAGATCCGGTACGAGATTAGGAGGCATCGCATGCTTTTGTCACCTCAGTGTACACCGCCAGGAAAGTCATTCAGTCTTTTCGTAGAAGTCCGCAACCTACAACTGAACGGTGTTTAATGGGAATTGGATGTTTGCAGGAATGAAGAAATAAAAAAAAAACGTCCAAGTAAGTCTATCTAGAAGAATAAGCTAAGACAAGCAGAATCTAACAGCTAGGTTTATTATTTGACAGAAAACGTAAAATATAAATCTTTTCGAAGCAATGATACTGCAGCACTGTTATATGTGCCGGACCAATGTCTATATCACCATACGGAGTTTATTCACAATTATGGGATTGTCGAGGAATAGTGGAGTGACATAATACATTACATTGCACTGTATGGCGAATGTTGCACAAAAACGAAGGAACAATGGGTGTGCCCTGGGGAAGCGAAATAGAACTTTAAATTTTTTCGCTAGAAATACATGATTTATCTGATAATGTGGTAGATCAGTTTCATTTTTACGCCTCAGGCGTAGGAAGTTTATTTTATTATGATGTAATTTAAAGCTGTTAGTCTCTGACAACTTTAGCAAGTCTACGATGTAATTTTTTACCCATTCTATTTTCAGCTGTCTTCCTCTCTAGGCAGACGAATATAATACAATGCCAGAGAGATCAGTTTGCGTTAATCAGTACACTGAATTACGACCTTTTCTGTCGAGTTCCGTCACACGTAATTAGCTGCCACTACATGCGGCATAATTTTCTGAACAATACTGCGGAAAAAGATTCCAAAGTCAAACGTATTTAGGACCGTGTATGAATGCATGTCTGGGACTCTGCTAATTAATTTACGCGCTCAAAATTAAAGACAGCGTACATGAAATTCTTGTTTCATACTGCCACATTAATCTGCTTCGTACCAAAGGAAGCAAAAAATCATTGTTCTCATATTCCAAATTCTCCATCCAAGGAGGGTAAAAAACAGGCAATAACACCATTCGTTTTTCACATATTTCATTATTTTAATTTTATTATGTTTATTTACGTATTTACTTCGAAATGGGAGAATAGAATCAACAGAATTTTCCCATTGTTCGTTACCGACACTTGTCTACTACAAAGCATAGTTATCGCACTATATAAAGAATTTGCAGAATTGTATGTCAACATTTTTACTCGTTTTAATGGAGAGCAGCTCTTTCTGAATGTAGATAAATTTAAGTCAATACCTGTAATAAACAGAAGGAACACGATAGCATATCGTTACATGATTCGTGGTAAACATCTAGAGCAGCCGTGGTGGCCGAGCGGTTCTAGGCGCTCAGTCCGGAACCGCGCGACTGCTATGGTCGCAGGTTCGAATCCTGCCTATGGTATGGATGTGTGTGATATCTTTACGTTAGTTAGGTTTAAGTAGCTCTAAGTCTAGGGGACTGATGACCATAGATTTAAGTCCCATAGTGCTCAGAGGCATTTGAACCATCTAGAGCAGGGAGCTGAACCCATTGATTGAGATGGACCGGTCGATCGCAATGGCTCTATAATCTTTCAAAATCTTTGTCCGAAACCTGTTTAAATGAGGCGCTAAATCTGACAATACTGTCTCCGCCTCATTGGTCTCCAGCGACTTTACACCACCTTTACCGCTCGCGCCAAGCAACAGTCTGTCCTCCTGCATATTGAGATTACTACTCACGAACTGTAATTAAATGTGAAACATTTTCCTCAAGTACAGTCAGAACTGGGGATTCAACAAAGATCATAGGATCAAGAAGCTGAAAATAAATATACAGCGAACGAGGCAACATTGAAACAGAGTTTGAAAACTTGATTCTAAGATTTCAAGGCAATGGAACCTGTTATAGCTCAACATTTCCAAAAAGTGAATGAGGAAGATATTTCAAGTAAAGTGAACTGTAATCTTGTGGTGAGACAAAACTTCAAATAATTCGAGTTCAAATTGACATTTCCTTAAAATTAGAATACAGTGAAGGTAACGTTTAGTAATCAGTTACTGTAAATTTAATACCTAACATTCTAAAACTAGCATCGTATGTTGTATCATTTTTAGGATCAACTTAACTATGTGGGCAGCGTCATCAACGACGCACACAGTAAAATCAAAGTGTAGAAATAAATTGACTGATACTCATCTTTCACTCAATTTAAGACTGAATCTGGCAAATTATTCACCACATAATAATAAACTTGCCAATTATATGCAAAGGCCGGCCGGAGTGGCCGAGCAGTTCTAGGCGCTGCAGTCTCGAACCGCGTGACCGCTACGGTCGCAGGTTCGAATCCTGCCTCGGGCATGGATGTGTGTGATGTCCTTAGGTTGGTTAGGTTTAAGTAGTTCTAAGTTCTAGGGGACTGATGACCTCAGATGTGAAGTCCCATAGTGCTCAGAGCCATTTGACCCATATATGCAAAGTCAAGTAACTCACTAAACCTTTCTCAACATTTATTAAGAGATATATTTTCATTTTTTCACATCTGTAATATCTTAAAAATTGAGCTGTAGGACTGCAGTTGCTGGTCGGAAGAAAATAACATTTATGTATTTTGTGTAATTAAAATGGTTAATTTTGGCTATAGTTTTTGTGCTTAAACTCTTTATGAATTTTTAAGTCGATACACCTCTAAATGGAAGACCTGCTCAATAGATCTGAAGCCTAAAAAGGTTAAGAACTCCGGATTTACAGTATAAAAATGCATAAATATTTTAGAGGAATACTAAGAAGTTATATGAGAAGGTATGATCACGTAATACCAGTGCTAGGGAAGTCGAATGTAGTCGAATTAAATCGTGTGATGCTGAGGGAATTAGATTAGAAAATGAGACACATAAAGTAGTAAATGAGTTTTGCTATTTGCGGAGCAAAATAACTGATGATGGTCGAAGTAGAGAAAATATAAAATGTAGACTGGCAATGGCAAGGAAAGCGTTTATGAGGAAGAAAAATTTGTTAACATCGAGTATAGATTTAAATGTCAGGAAGTCCTTTCTGAAAGTATTTGTATGGAGTGTAGCCATGTATGGAATAGAAACATGGACGATAAATTGTTTGGACAAGAAGAGTATAGAAGCTTTCGAAATGTGGTGCTACAGAAAAATGCTGAAGATAAGATGGGTAGATCACATAACTAATGAGGAGGTATTGAATAGAATTGGGGAGGACTTTGTGGCACTATTTGACAAGAAGAAGGGACATATTCTGGTAGGACATATTCTGAGGCAACAAGGGATCACCAATTCAGTTTTGAAGGGCAGCGTGGAGGGTAAAAATCTTAGAGGGAGACCAAGAGATGAATACACTAAGCCGACTCAGAAGGATGTAGGTTGCAGTAGGTACTGGGAGATGAAGAAGCTTGCACAGGATAGAGTAGCATGGAGAGCTGCATCAAACTAGTTTCAGTACTGAAGGCCACAACAACAAGGGAAGTCAAATGCAAGGCTTAGATTTGTTGGATGGATTCTGGGAAAATGCAATATAACTGCAAAGGAAATCGGATACAAGACGCCTTTGCGGCCAGTTGCAGAATGTTCCAGCATCTGGAGTCCTTATTAAGCGTCTATGACATCACACAATAAACGAATTTCCAGAGAAACGTTGCTAAGGTCGTCGCAGGTCGCTGTAAAGCAAAACAAGAATGTTCGGAGAAGGCGATTGCGAATGCATTTACGAAAGACGACATATTTCCTGCGAAACCCTAATCGCTATTTTTTTTAATCAGTCTTCTGACTGGTTTGATGCGGCCTGCCACGAATTCTTCTCCTGTGCCAACCACTTCATATCTTCATCTCAGAGTAGCACTTGCGAGCTATGTCCTCAACTGTTTGCTGCATGTATTCCAATCTCTTGCCTTCCTCTACAGTTTTTACCCTCTACAGTTCCCTCTAGTAACATGGAAGCTTTTCCCTGAAGTTTTAACATATGTTCTATCATCCTGTCGCTCCTTCTTATGAGGGTTTTCCACACATTCCTTTCCTCTCCGAGTCTACCCAGAGCCTTCTCATTCCTTACCCTATCAGTCCGTCTAGTTTCCAAAAATAGTTCAAATGGCTCTGAGCACTGTGGGACGTAACTACTGAGGTCATCAGTCCCCTAGAACTTAGATTTACTTAATCCTAACTAACCTAAGGACATCACACACATCCATGGCCGAGGCAGGATTCGAACCTGCGACCGTAGCGGTCACGCAGTTCCAAACTGACGCGCTTAGAACCGCACGGCCACACCGGCCGGCTCTAGTTTTCAACTTTAATCTGTGGCACCACATCTCAAATGCTTCGAGTCTCTTCTGTTCCTTTTCTTCCACAGTCCATGTTTCATTGCCGTACAATGCTGTGCTCCAAACGCACGTTCTTAAAAATTTCTCCGGCGAATTAAGACCTACATTTGATACTAGTAGACTTCTCTCGGCCAGGAATGCCATTTTTGCCAGTGCTAGTCAGGTTTTGATGTCTTCCTTGCTCCGTTCGTCATTGGTTATTATGCTGCCTAGCTTGTAGAATTCTTCAACTTCATCCACTTCGTGACCATCAATCCTGATGTTAAGTGTCTCGTTATTCTCATTACTTTCGCATTTCTTTGATTTACTCACCACTCATATTCTATACTCATTAGATTGTTCATTCCATTCAGCAGATCAAGTAATTCTTCTTCACTTTCATTGAGGATAGTAATGGCATCATCGAATATTATCACTGATATCTGTGCAACAATGAACATGTAATTCGAAAGAAAATAGACTATTCCTATCAATTCTAATAACCTGATTGCGAATATCACAAAGACAATTCAGAATTAGCTCTAGTTTTTATTTTACACTGTTTTGTTACGGTGACATATACGGATTTTTATGTTAAGTTTAAAACCAAAAATTATAATGGTTCGTCAGTCATAATAACTAGTAACAATGGATTATATTATTGAGCACCGACAGAGTAAGAGATTACTTCTGATGGGGATTCTGAATGTCCTGAACCATGTACATCACAAGATCCAGAGTTTCTTCCAAATATATCATCAACTGATGATCCACAAAAATTGTCCCAAAATGAGTTAAGTGATCTCTTTAGAGATTTGGAGCTCTCTAAATCTAAGGCTGAGATTTTTAGCATCAAGATTGGTTCAAATGGCTCTGAGCACTATGGGACTCAACTGTTGAGGTCATTAGTCCCCTAGAACTTAGAACTAGTTAAACCTAACTAACCTAAGGACACCACAAACATCCATGCCCAATGCAGGATTCGAACCTGCGACCGTAGCGGCCTTGCGGTTCCAGACTGCAGCGCCTTTAACCGCACGGCCACTTCGGCCGGCTAGCATCAAGATTGCAGCACCGCAATTTTCTGGAAAGCATCTACATCTACATAATTACTCTGCAATTCACATTTAAGTGCTTGGCAGAGGGTTCATCGAACCACAATCATACTATCTCCCTACCATTCCACTCCCGAACAGCGCGCGGGAAAAACGAACACCTAAACCTTTCTGTTCGAGCTCTGATTTCTCTTATTTTATTTTGATGATCATTCCTACCTATGTAGGTTGGGCTCAACAAAATATTTTCGCATTCGGAAGAGAAAGTTGGTGACTTAAATTTCGTAAATAGATCTCGCCGCGACGAAAAACGTCTTTGCTTTAATCACTTCCAACCGAACTCGCGTATCATATCTGCCACACTCTCCCCCCTATTACGTGATAATACAAAACGAGCTGCCCTTTTTTGCACCCTTTCGATGTCCTCCGTCAATCCCACCTGGTAATGATCCCACACTGCGCAGCAATATTCTAACAGAGGACGAACGAGTGTAATATAAGCTGTCTCTTTAGTGGACTTGTTGCATCTTCTAAGTGTCCTGCCAATTAAACGCAACCTTTGGCTCGCCTTCCCCACAATATTATCTATGTGGTCTTTCGAACTGAAGTTGTTCGTAATTTTTACACCCAGGTACTTAGTTGAATTGACAGCCTTGAGAATTGTAATATTTATGGAGTAATCGAATTCCAACGGATTTCTTTATGAACTCATGTGGATCACCTCACACTTTTCGTTATTTAGCGTCAACTGTCACCTGCCACCTGCCACCTGCCATACAGCAATCTTTTCTAAATCGCTTTGCAACTGATACTGGTCTTCGGCTGACCTTACTAGACGGTAAATTACAGCATCATCTGCGATAAACCTAAGAGAACTGCTCAGATTGTCACCCAGGTCATTTATATAGATCAGGAACAGCAGAGGTCCCAGGACGCTTCCCTGGGGAACACCTGATATCACTTTAGTTTTACTCGATGATTTGCCGTCTATTACTACGAACTGCGACCTACCTGACAGGAAATCACGAATCCAGTCGCACAACTGAGACGATACCCCATAGGCCCGCAGCTGGATTAAAAGTCGCTTGTGAGGAACAGTGTCAAAAGCTTTCCGGAAATCTAGAAATACGGAATCAACTTGAGATCCCCTGTCGATAGCGGCCATTACTTCGAGCGAATAAAGAGCTAGCTGGGTTGCACAAGAACGATGATTTCTGAAACCATGCTGATTACGTGATTCATAATGTTTGAATACAGTATATGCTCCAAAACCCTACTGCAAACCGACGTCAATGATATAGGTCTGTAGTTCGATGGATTACTCCTACTACCCTTCTTAAACACTGGTGCGACCTGCGCAATTTTCCAATCTGTAGGTAGAGATCTATCGGTGAGCGAGCGGTTGTATATGATTGCTAAGTAGGGAGCTAGAAACTCATGCTAGCAGCTGTTCGTGTTTCAAATTCTGGAATATTCCATTCGTCTTTCCTGGTGAAGGAATTTTGGAAAACTGCGTTCAATAACTCCGCTTTAGCGGCACAGTCGTCGGTAACAGTACCATCGGCACTGCGCAGCGAAGGTATTGACTGCGTCTTGCCGCTTGTGTACTTTACATACGACCAGAATTTGTTCGGATTTTCTACCAAATATCGAGACAATGTTTCGTTGTGGAACCTGTTAAAGGCATCTCGCATTGAATTTCGTGCCAAACTTCGCGCGTCTGTAAATTTTAGCAAATCTTCGGGATTTCGCGTTCTTCTGAACTTCGCATGCTTTTTCCGTTGCCACTGCAACAGCGTTCGGACCTGTTTTGTGTACCATGGGGGATCAGTTCCATCTCTTACCAATTTATGAGGTATGAATCTCTCAATTGCTGTTGCTACTATATCTTTGAATTTGGGCCACATCTCGTCTACATTTGCATAGTCAGTTCGGAAGGAATAGAGATTGTCTCTTAGGAAGGCTTCTAGTGACACTTTATCCGCTTTTTTAAATAAAATTATTTTGCGTTTGTTTCTGGTGGATTTTGAAGAAACGGTATTGAGCCTAGCCACAACGACCTTGTGATCACTAATCCCTGTATCAGTCATGATGCTCTCTGTTAGCTCTGGATTGTTTGTGGCTAAGAGGTCAAGTGTGTTTTCGCAACTGTTTACAATTCGCGTGGGTTCGTGGGCTAACTGTTCGAAATAATTTTCGGAGAAAGCATTTAGGACAATCTGGGAAGATGTTTACTGCCTACCACCGGTTTTGAACAAGTATTTTTGCCAAACATATCGAGGGAAGGTTGAAATCCCCACCAACTATAACCGTATGAGTGGGGTATTTATTTGTTACGAGACTCAAATTTTCTCTGAACTGTTCAGCAACTACATCATCGGAGTCTGGGGGTCGGTAGAAGAAGCCAATTATTAACTTAGTTCGGCTGTTAAGTATAACCTCCACCCATGCCAATTCGCACGGAGTATCTACTTCGACTTCACTACAAGATAAACCACTACTGACAGACACAAACACTCCACCACCAATTCTGCCTAATCTATCTTTCCTGAACACCGTCTGAGACTTCGTAAAAATTTGTGCAGAACTTATTTCTGGCTTTAGCCAGCTTTCTGTACCTATAACGATTTCCGCTTCTGTGTTTTCTATTAGCGCTTGAAGCTCAGAGACTTTCCCAGCACAACTACAACAATATACAACTACAATTCAGACTGTTCCTTGATCCAAGCACGTCCTGTATTTGCCATGCACCCTTTGAGATTGCAGCCCACCCCGTACTTTCCCGAGGCCTTGTAACCTAAAAAACCGCCCAGTCCACACCACACAGCCTCCGCTACCCGTGTAGCCGCCAGCTGAGTGTAGTGAACTCCTGACCTATTCAGCGGAACCCGAAACCCCACCACCCTATGGCGCAAGTCGAGGAATATGCAGCCAACACGGTCGCAAAACCGTCTGAGCCTATGATTCAGACCCTCCACCCGGCTCTGCACCAAAGGTCCGCAAATGTTTCATTCTACGGCAAAAGAGAGTAACAATTCACTACTTTTTTTAACGTGCAAGGTAGTCTTATGGCATGTGTAGACATAAATGGTCTAGTGAACGCTCTCAGAATTAATTACAACTCTGATGAATGGAGACACTCTATTGATTCGTCAAAGTTGAGCTTAAAATCAGTACTTTTACGTATTGGTAATGAGCTTCCTTCTATTCCAGTTTGACATAGTGTGCATATGAAAGAGTCATACCAAAACATTAAAATTTTACTAGAAGGCTTGAAGTATAATGACTCTCAATGGAAGATTTGTAGTGACTTGAAAGCTGTTGCACTGCTGTTAGTTATGCAGTTAGGGTATACTAAATATTGCTGCTTTCTCTGTGAATGGGACAGCCGAGCTCGTGCATCTCATTACAGTAAACATGAATGGCCCACCATAAAATCTCTTCAACCAGGTATAAAGAACATTAAGAGTGAACCTCTAGTAGACCCTAAGAAGATTCTGCTCCCGCCCTTGCACTTCAAGTTGGGTCTCATGAAAAACTTTGTTAAGGGAATGAACAAAGATGGCGAAGCGTTTTAAGTGCTTAAGGCAAAAATTCCCTTACGTAAGTGATGCCAAAATAAAGGAGGGCACCTTTGTAGGCCCACAGATTCGAGAGCTTTTTGGAGACCATACTTTTGATGGAATCATACAAGGTGATGAGAAGCATGCATGGGAATGTTTTAAGGTAGTCTGTTTACCGTTCTTAGGGAACAAACGAGCAATAAATTACAAGGAGACTGTACATAACATGTTTTGTCATCTTATGAAAAACTTGGTTGCAACATGTCATTGAAAATGCATTTCTTACATAGTCCTCTTGACTTCTTCTCCAAAGATTGTGGCGCAACAAGCGATTTCATCAAGATATTGCGACATCTGAGAACAGGTATGCCGAAGTGGAGCCCTACCATTTTAGTAAATTACTGCAGGACTGGCATAAGGGATGTTCCCGAGTATCTGCATAAACGTCAAGCCGAGCGAAAACTGTCATCTTCTGAATTTCTCTCTGTCAATATGTAACTGTAGCCTATATATTGTACATATGGGCATTTAATATTATCTTAATTTTTTCATATTTTACTTTTGTACTTCCAGAATGGCATTAAAATTTATCGGTGCATAACACATAACATAATTCAAGTAATTATTCACTTAAAATTTGTTATGCTGAATCTTGGAACATGAATGTATATTTAGTGAGTTATTTATACAAAAATGTAGATTACGTTTTTTTAAAAAAAACTAGGGCTAAATATTTATGAAGATGATGATTTTGTATCATTTTATACTGAAATACGCGTAACTAACTCAAAAATCATGCAATTTACGCACTTTCACTTCAGATATGTAGCTCAGTGTATCCTTTCACCTTGAATTTTAATTCCACACCTGAACCTTCCTTTAATCTTTATCATTGCTTCTTCAATTTACAGACTGAACAATAGGGACGAAAGACTACACCCCCGTCTTGTAGCCTTTTTAATCCGAGCACTTCCTTCTTGGTCTTCCACTTTTATTATTCCCTCTTGACTATTGTACGTGTTGTATATTACTCTTCTCTCCGTATAGCTTACCCCTGATATCCTCAGAATATAGAACAACTTGCACTATTTGGCATTGTCGAACGCTTTTTCCACGTCGACAAATACTATGAATATGTCTTGATTTTTCTTTACTCTTTCTTCCATTATCAACCGCGACGACAGAATTGATGCTCAGGTGGCTTTACCTTTCCTAAAGGCAAACTTATCGTCATCAAAACATCCTTCATTTTCTTTTCCAGTCTTCTCTATATTATTCTTGTGAGCAACAAGGATGCATAAGCTGTTAGGCCGATTGTGCGATAATTCTCGCACTTGTCAGCTCTTGCAGTATTTTTCCGAAAGTCAGATGGTACGTCGCGAGACTCATACATTCTACACACCAACGTGAACGTGAATAGTCGTTTTGTTGCTACTTTCCCAAGTGATTTCAGAAATTCTGGTGAAATGTTATACATCCTTTCTGCCTTATTTGAACGTATTTCTCCAAAGCTCTTTTAAATACTGATTCTAATACTGGAGCCCCTATCTATTCCTGATCGACTCCTGTTTCTTCTTCTACCTCATCAGACAAATCTTACCCTCATAGGGGCCGTCAATGTACCCTTTCCACCTTTCCGCTCCCTCCTCTGGATTTAATAGTGGAATTCCCGTAGCACTCTTAATGTTAGCACCCTTGTTTTTAATTTCACCGAACGTTATTTTGACTTTCCCAGATGCTGAGTCAGTCCTTCCGACAGTCATTTCTTTCTAGATTTCTTCACATTTTTCATGCAGGCATTTCGTCGTAGCTTCCATGTCTTCCTATTTATTTCGTTCCTCAGTGACTGTGTGACCATTATACCAGTAACATAGTATATCTCACGTAGAGATAATAAGATACGAAAGGTAAGTGCTCGTTGAGAAGCAAACAGACAGTAGACTTACGCTTGCTCGAAACGTGAATTGCATTGGAAAAAAACACCAACAATATTGGTGCGATATACTCTCTGCACTGTACTTCATAGGTACATATACTTATTTCCTATTCGATAGAAAATTAACAAACCGAAGGCGTGGTGATGGGTAGTCCGTTATACCTATTGTGGGGAACCTACAAATGGAACACTTTGAAGTAAAGGCACCACGTTGAAACCAATGTGTTTATAATGGCTATAAGAGTACAGATACGTTGGTTAATATGTCAGGGGTTTTCTGAAACAAATTCAGTAATCGTTCAAAATTGACGTTCTGCTACGTTTAAGCAGCAAAAGTAGTTGTGTATCTTGATATGCTTGAAAACCTTTTTATTCCATAGATCGATGCAGATGATCAGGGTGGAACGGTTTACAACTAGCATAACGGTGTAGAACCTCATTTCCTCACGGAAGTTCGAGGTTTCGGTCGATTATCACTTCAAAGGTCAGTGGATTCGCCGTGAAGGACCAATCTCATGACCACCTCGCTCCCCAGACTTTACGCCAGAGGATTTCATTAAAGACTGAGTGTATGTTCCTCACTACCAAACAATTTACCAACCTGAAGAATCGAACATAGGCTGCCGCTGCACAAGTTACGTCCGATTTGCTGCAACGAGTGTGGAAAGAAATTGAGTACCAGTGAGATGTTTACTGCATCACCAATGGCAGTCACGTAGAACAAACACGACACTTGAAACTTTTATGTAAGACTTGAGAGTCGGCCGCGGTGGCCGAGCGGTTCTAGGCGCTTCAGTCCGGAACCGCACGACTGCTACACTCGCAGGTTCGAACCCTGCCTCGGGCATGGATGTGTGTGATGTCCTTAGGTTAGTTAGGTTTAAGTAGTTCTAACTTCTAGGGGAATGATGACCTCAGATGTCCCATAGTGCTCAGAGCTATTTGAACCATTTAAGACTTGAGGTTGTTTGGTAAAAAGTGACACATCTACCGATTCGGTAAGTTATCTTAATAAATTTCTATACCATTCCCAACTCGTTTTTTACTCACCCTGTATATTAACCGGGTGTAAGCTTTAGGTATCTACGTTTATTACTAATAATTTATTGCAATAAACTGAAGAAACTTCAATTGTGACACTATTTTGTGTAAACGAATGACGACGGCACTACTGTACCATCTGTGGACTTTCTGAAATTTAAGCACATACCCGACACGCAGAAGCCCGTCGCAGCAGAATGCAGGGGGGCGCCAGGTATTCAGAAGGGATGTGCTGTGGTTTTTCTTTTTTGGATAGGGGTAGAATATATGAGAGAGTGGGGGAGACGTACGGATAGGAAAAGGGAGAAGGAGAGACAAAGTGGCCGAGAGCAGGTGTGCGAGAAGTCCAGCGCTGGACGCGGCTTGCGTTAAGTGAATAATGCCCGTGGCGAAGCACGGCGATACACGCAAGGACTGTGCTACGGCCGTATAAACGTCCCCGCATCTGGCCCGTGTTATAAAATACTGTCGTTGTGACTAACGTGCCGGCCGGCCACGCTGTGACGTCGCCATTTTATCTTCATTAATTTTTCACAGCCGAGGCGGAGCGGACAAAAAGAGAAAAATAACAAGCACCAGCATGTCGCTGAGGGAGACAGCTCCGAAAATCCCGTAGAGCAGTGCTGAATCATTCGTTACGTATGCATCAGCGGAGAGTCGACAATGTGTGCCGCAACATTATTTCACATCGGAGACAACGAATTTCTTTAGTTATCACCCACAGAAATCTGTGGGTACTTACGCATTAGGCCATGAGGGAAGTACCCACGTGGGAGGTACCCGTGGTCTAGGGGTAGCGTATTTGATTGATAATCAAAAACGTCATCGGTCCCGGGCTTGATCCCCGCCACTGCCTAAATTTTGATAAATAACCTGCATTGGCGGCCGAATACTTCCGGCATAAGAAGTCAGCCTCATTTTGCCAACGGCCTTGTCAAAGAGGGTGGAGGAGCGGATAGAGGTTCAGGGCACTCTCTTGTCCTAGGGGTGGGAAATTGCCCCTAAAGGCGGAAGAATCAGCAATGATCAACGACATGAGGATGCAGAAGGCAATTGAAACCATTGCATTAAAGACACGTAACGTGTATCCACAGGACATGTGGCCTGTAATTGAAGAAGTGTCATGATGATCTCTCCATTGGCAAAAGATTCCGGAATAGTCGCCCATTCGGATCTCCGGGAGGGGACTGCCAAGGGGGGAGGTTACCATGAGAAAAAGATTGAATAATCTACGAAAGGATAACGTTCTAAGATTCGGGGCGTGGAATGTCAGAAGCTTGAACGTGGTAGGGAAACTAGAAAATCTGAAAAGGGAAATGCAAACGCTCAATCTAGATATAGTAGGGGTCAGTGAAGTGAAGTGGAAGGAAGACAAGGATTTCTGGTCAGATGAGTATCGGGTAATATCAACAGCAGCAGAAAATGGTATAACAGGTGTAGGATTCGTTATGAATAGGAAGGTAGGGCAGAGGTTGTGTTACTGTGAACAGTTCAGTGACCGGGTTGTTCTAATCAGAATCGACAGCAGACCAACACCGACAACAATAGTTCAGGTAAACATGCCGACGTCGCAAGCTGAAGATGAACAGATAGAGAAAGTGTATGAGGATATTGAAAGGGTAATGCAGTATGTAAAGGGGGACGAAAATCTTATAGTCATGGGCGACTGGAATGCAGTTGTAAGGGAAGCAGTAGAAGAAAAGGTTACAGGAGAACATGGGCTTGGAACAAGGAATGAAAGAGGAGAAAGACTAATTGAGTTCTGTAACAGGTTTCAGCTAGTAATAGCGAATAGCCTGTTCAAGAATCACAAGAGGAAGAGGTATACTTGGAAAAGGCCGGGAGATACGGGAATATTTCAATTAGATTACATCATGGTCAGACAGAGATTCCGAAATCAGATACTGGATTGTAAGGCGTACCCAGGGGCAGATATAGACTCAGATCACAATATAGTAGTGATGAAGAGTAGGCTGAAGTTCAAGACATTAGTCAGGAAGAATCAATACGCAAAGAAGTGGGATACGGAAGTACTAAGGAATGACGAGATACGTTTGAAGTTCTCTAACGCTATAGATACAGCAATAAGGAATAGCGCAGTAGGCAGTACAGTTGAAGAGGAATGGACATCTCTAAAAAGGGCCATCACAGAAGTTGGGAAGGAAAACAGAGGTACAAAGAAGGTAGCTGCGAAGAAACCATGGGTAACAGAAGAAATACCTCAGTTGATTGATGAAAGGAGGAAGTACAAACATGTACCAGGAATACTACGGTATATTGGTAAGTTTCACTTATGGACCGTCTGACAGCAACTGAATAAAACACAATTTTAGTGCCATACGCGTTTCGCCTTTATTTTCTGTAAGGCATCATCAGTGGCAGGTTGCGTAGACAGTTTCTTACATATTACGCTCCTGTTGCATTTTTGGTGTTGTTCTTCTTCCTATGAGCGCCAATTTGCTGTCTTTTCCACATTCCACAGCACTATGCACTGAACGCTTGTTTTAATGCAATGTTTTGGTTTCTGTTGCCGACTGTCAGAAGTACAGACTCAGCATACAGGAAAGTCAAAACAACATTTGGTGACATTGAAAGCAACGGTGGTAACATTAAGAGTGCAACGGGAATTCCACTGTTAAATGCAGAGGAGAGAGCAGATACGTGGAAAGAATACATTGAAAGCCTCTATGAGGGTGAAGATTTGTCTGATGTGATGGAAGAAGCAACAGGAGTCGATTTAGAAGAGATAGGGGATCCAGTATTAGAATCGGAATTTAAAAGAGCTTTGGAGGACTTACGGTCAAATAAGGCAGAAGGGATAGATAACATTCCATCAGAATTTCTAAAATCATGGGGGGAAGTGGCAACAAAACGACTATTCACGTTGGTGTGTAGAATATATGAGTCTGGCGATATACCATCTGACTTTCGGAAAAGCATCATCCACACAATTCCGAAGACGGCAAGAGCTGACAAGTGCGAGAAGTATCGCACAATCAGCTTAACAGCTCATGCATCGAAGTTGCTTACAAGAATAATATACAGAAGAATGGAAAAGAAAATTGAGAAAGCGCTAGGTGACGATCAGTTTGGCTTTAGGAAAAGTAAAGGGACGAGAGAGGCAATTCTGACGTTACCGCTAATAATGGGAGCAAGGCTAAAGAAAAATCAAGACACTTTCATAGGATTTGTCAACCTGGAAAAAGCGTTCGACAATATAGAATGGTACAAGCTGTTCGAGATTCTGAAAAAAGTAGGGGTAAGCTATAGGGAGAGACGGGTCATATACAATATGTACAACAACCAAGAGGGAATAATAAGAGTGGACGATCAAGAACGAAGTGCTCGTATTAAGAAGGGTGTAAGACAAGGCTGTAGCCTTTCGCCCCTACTCTTCAATCTGTACATCGAGGAAGCAATGATGGAAATAAAAGAAAGGTTCAGGAGTGGAATTAAAATACAAGGTGAAAGGATATCAATGATACGATTCGCTGATGACATTGCTATCCTGAGTGAAAGTGAAGAAGAATTAAATGATCTGCTGAACGGAATGAACAGTCTAATGAGTACACAGTATGGTTTGAGAGTAAATCGGAGAAAGACGAAGGTAATGAGAAGTAGTAGAAATGAGAACAGCGAGATACTTAACATCAAGATTGCTGGTCACGAAGTCAATGAAGTTAAGGAATTCTGCTACCTAGGCAGTAAAATAACCAATGACGGACGCAGCAAGGAGGACATCAAAAGCAGACTCGCTATGGCAAAAAAGGCATTTCTGGCCAAGAGTAGTCTACTAATATCAAATACCGGCATTAATTTGAGGAAGAAATTTCTGAGGATGTACGTCTGGAGTACAGCATTGTATGGTAGTGAAACATGGACTGTGGGAAAACCGGAACAGAAGAGAATCGAAGCATTTGAGATGTGGTGCTATAGACGAATGTTGAAAATTAGGTGGACTGATAAGGTAAGGAATGAGGAGGTTCTACGCAGAATCGGAGAGGAAAGGAGTATGTGGAAAACACTGATAAGGAGAAGGGACAGGATGATAGGACCTCTCCTAAGATATGAGGGAATGACTTCCATGGTACTAGAGGGAGCTGTAGAGGGCCAAAACTGTAGAGGAAGACAGAGATTGGAATACGTCAAGCAAATAATTGAGGACGTAGGTTGCAAGTGCTACTCTGAGATGAAGAGGTTAACACAAGAAAGGAATTCGTGGCGGGCCGCATCAAACCAGTCAGTAGACTGATGACCAAAAGCCATGAAGTACGGTTTTGCCACTACTAAAGAAGTTTGTCATCGGACACAGTTCAGTGCTAAGTCCTGCTAAGCTGAAGATTAGGTTCCCATTGTTCCCGAACCAGGAAGGATGGTTGTTGGTAAGGTACTGAACTATCGGGATTGATACGAGGTCGACGTTTTATTTGCACTAGAAAAGCCTAGGTGGATTTCAGTTAAGGGATAAATGTTGAGATGTCCACCCATTCCACAAAAATTCTCTGTGCTTAGATTCAATAGTCCATATATGAACGCAGCGATATCTCTGTGTTACAGTAAGGTCAGTTTAAAATGGCGACCGCTACGGTCGCAGGTTCGAATCCTGCCTCTGACTTGGATATGTGTGGGTGATGTCTTTAGGTTAGTTAGGTTCAAATAGTTCTACGTTCTAGGGGACTGATGACCTCAGATGTTAAGTCCTATAGTGCTCAGAGCCATTTGAACCATTCAAATCATAATCATTTACCATAATATGGGAGGGCAGAAGATGTTATGAACTAGTGCTCCAATTTTCACATGCTGGAATTAATGGACCGTCTTCATATCTGAATAAACATGTTCTTCAATTACTTGGGTAGGTATCTACTGGAGCCACAACACATTCTGCAACACTGCGTTTCTCACGTATCCCACGTATCCTGCAGGTCCAAACACGCCCATTGTGTGCGGCGTCAAGTATAGTAACTCAAATGTCCATAAAGGTGCTTACGTTGCACCACAGACCATAAAAAGCGGGTTTCAGTGACATAAGGCTTTGTGCTAGTCGTCTGTGCCTTCCACCAGCACAACTGTGCAAATGTCCTCTCGCCTCTCTCCAACAGTTGGTGAGTTTGTCCGGTGTTTACTGTGTGCAGTTTGGAGTTCAAAATGGTTCAAATGGCTCTGAGCACTATGGGACTCAACATCTGATGTCATCAGTCCCCTAGAACTTAGAACTACTTAAACCTAACTAACCTAAGGACATCACACACGTCCATGCCCGAGGCAAGATTCGAACCTGCGACCGTAGCGGCCACGCGGTTCCAAACTGAAGCGCCTAGAACCGCCCGGCCACACCAGCCGGCGTTTGGAGTTCGTCTATCACTGTCTGTCATAGTTCCATTAGAGAGATGACTGGATTTAGTATTTTGCTTGAAGCTTCCGCATCACTACAACACCATTAAAAATGTTGTACATGTATGTGCGACACTGTAATACTCATTTTTTGAGTCCATACAAGGTTCCTTTGAGTTCAGTTGTCTCTGGCGAATCCTCCTAATACGTTGATTTTTCATCTTCGTCATGTGGTGTCCATCAGGTTCTTAGAGAATGTACGATGAATACAGTGGACTAATTCTAACTCATAGCTGACTACTCTCCGCCCCAACAGTTTAGTCGTCAGCGTGACAGACTGCCCTCCCACGGGTCCGGGTTTGATTCTCGGCTGGGTCGGGTATTTTCTCCGCTCATGGACTGGGTGTTGTGTTGTCTTCATCATCATTTCATCCCCATCCGGCCTGCAGGTCGCCCAATGTGGCATCGTATGTAATTAGACCAGCACCAATGCGGCCGGACCTGCCCCGCAAGGGGCCTCCCGGCCAATCTCACCAAACGCACATTTCCATTTCCATAGCTGACTACTTACATCGCGTAATGCATCTGGCACTTCGGATACAGTATTTTCCAGCATAGTATTTCGCACGCAAAAAAGGCCTTTTGTACTGAATAGATTCCAGGAGCGTGATGACAATTTCCAGTTGTTTTGAAGCTCAGATTCACGCCAACAACCTGTGCGTCAAGCCACTGCCAAACACCTCTTCTGGGCGTACACGAATTGCATTAATTATGTCCTAAACCAATACATACTTCCAGAATTTAGAACGCGGAGAACTGCAGTTGTTCTATAGGGGCATCGTACGAACTCTATTAGGCAATTGCTCACGATGAACTGTGTTCTTGTATACACTGGTCAGTCAGAAAATTAGACCATCTACCTACTACCGACATAAACCGCTCCGAGAGATAGCAACATCGCCTGGCGAGGAATAGCTCCTATCAGACACAGGAGCGGTGCATGTGGCTTGTTTATGATGGGGCAGACGGGAGATGTATCTACGTTTGATCGATGGCAGATTGTGGTGGCTCGGCAGGAGCATTTCGGAAATTACAAAACTTGTCGTGTGATCGAGAGGTGATGTGGTAAGCGTCTTCGAGTGCCTTCAACACGTGGTGAAACCAAGATAAAACTACGCCAAGACGTCGTGGGGTTGGGCGGCCACCCCTCATTTCGGATACTGGACATCGTACGCTGGGCAGATTGGTAAAACAGGACAGGTGGCGAACTGTGGCGGAAATGACTTCAGACCTTAATACTGGGCTGTGTACAAGTGTGTCTGAACACACAGTGCACCGAAACTCCTAACGGTGGGCCTCCGCAGCCGACGACACAGGCATGTGCCAATGTTAACACCACAACATCGGCAACTACGATAGAAACGAGCACACGATCTTCGGCACTGGACGCTGGCGAAGTGGCAGAGCGTTGCACGGTCTGATTAATCCCGGTGCCTTCTTCGTCATGCAGGCAGGAGGGCGCGAATCCGTGGTCTTCCAAGGCAACAGATCCTTGATACCTGTACTGCGGTACGGAGACAAACTAACGCCAACTCAATTATGCTTTGGGGAACATTCACGTTGGCCTCCGTAGGTCTAGTGGAGCTCGTGCAAGGCACCATTACGGCCAAGGTACATCGTACACAGGCTGCACACCTCGCACACCCCTTCACGATGATCATGTTTCCCGACGGCAGTGATATTTTTCAACAAGATAATGCGCCATGTCACAAGGCTAGGAGCGAGATGGAGTGGTTCGAGGAGCAGAGTAGCGAGTTCCAACTGATGTTTTTCCCCCCAGCTCGCCAGATCTGAACCTGATCGAACGCATCTGCGATGTGATGGAACGCGGCGCCAGAGCTCATCGCTCATCTCCCCGGAATTTATGGGAATTATGTGTGCAGATGTGGTGACACCTCCTTTCAGTCGATCTACCGGGCTTCATTGCTTCCATGGGACGAGGCGTCGCTTATCCGTGCCGAAGGTGAAACTAGTGGCTATTAGAGAGGTCTCGTGATTTTCTTGCTGTGTATGTGTGAAGTTTGTAGTAACGGCCGCTGAGTTGCAACATGAGTGTGCAGTGCCCGAAGCAAGAGATTCTTCTCAAGAAAATCAATTACGTGGCAACGTGACTGTTGCTGTCTGAACTAAATCTACAAATATTGATTTTAAAAGCATTGACAAAGATGATATTAATCGCAGAATTACACTGACGGATCAGAGAGGCAATGATGTCCTTTCACGTAGCAGTCAAACCAAGAGTATTCGATTAATGTATTAGGTCATTTCTCGGACCACAGAGTGACTGATACCCTCGATAGACTACCAGTTGACCATTTCCTCGACAAAAACTAAGCAGACGATATATGTCAAGCACTGATCTGATACATGCGAGAAGTATGGCACAAATTCCCTGCTACTGACACTGAAGTAGGTTTATTGAGGCTCCATTATACGCGAAACATTGGATATTCCTGTCGGTAAAGCCATTTGAACTAATGTTCCACCTGTAATTACCCCGCTGACGATGAAACTCTGCACCTCAAATTGTACCTCTTTTCTTTGTGTTAGCATAAAGACACCATTTTTCGTCACCAGTAACGGCAAAGAATAGGAATCACGGGTGGTGTTGACGAGCCAATTTATGACGAGCAAACAGAGACGGCCATCTGCTGATTTTTGTGATTTCCACATTTCCCATTGAATGCAGATGTCGCACTATGTTGGCATCACCACAGTTCATCACATTTGCCAGTTCTCTAGCACACTGAAGTGGATCATTGTAGATTAATGCGTTTAAAGGATCTTCATCAAACCACGGATCTCTTACAGAACGTGAAGACTCGCTAATGTTAAAATGATCCTCCTTAAAACGAGAAAATCACTTTCTTCCTCTGCTGTGTCCAATGGCATTATCTCCATAAATAGCGCAAATGTTTGTGGATGCCCCTGCCAATCTCATCTCTCTACTGAGCTCATATAGAAGAAATCGTCGGAAATGTACCTCTTTCTTCACATGGCACTCCATTTTCTGGCCATTCTCGGCTCCACTGATTCCAAATAACAAAATGACAATACGTAAAATGAAATAGCAACCATGAACTGCGAATAAAAAAGGACAACTGATAAATAAAGCGATAGCAACCGGAATAAATACCAAATGATGAGCCTGTTACTTTAATCAGTAGCGGAGGGAAACAACCGGCTGCTGTAGCGACCAAGTATCACTTCAGTTTTAGTTACTCAGCGATTGTGGGAATGTTATTCATAAGACCTTCGTGAAAGGAATCGAACAGTCGAGATGAGTAAGACAGGAAAGTCGTTTTGATTCTCTGACAGCTTGTCAGAGTTCTAGTTTGGCGTTGACCTCTCCAAACACTAGAAAGGCGGATAATTATCTCTATTAAAATTAATGATGTTGTAGCAGAATTCGCATGGTGATCCTAATTCTAAACTTCAGCACAAAATTATGTTTTTAGTAAGATCTGTAGATCCAAGAATGGAATATACAGGGAGTTTCACAGCCCATGTTACACACTTTTAGAGGTTGTAGAGGGGACATGATAGATCTAGTTTTACATGGGAACCAGTGTCCCTCGTAAAAAGGTCAAAGTTAGAGGCGCCGGTGCCTATGAATATACGTACACGCAGGGTGATTCCGTGTTGGTGTTACAAACTCTCTAGGATGATGGAGAAGGGTAAATGTATCACTGAGATAAGGGACCCTGCACCGGAAAATAATACGTCGGAAGTTATAAGCGAAACCGTTCTGATACCTCATAAAGTGTGAAACGTCCCTGTTAGATTCCTTTCATACTATTTATTTAACTTGCATTTCGTGATGTCAGGCTCAATTATGTGTTATTTAGTTTTGTACATCGTCTTTGTCTCCATTCAGTTGTACACAATTAGATTAAAGTAACAATTTTTCCAGTACGCATCTAATCCTATGTACATTACAATTAAATGAATATCCCTAGGTGCATAAAGGCGTGATGTAAGTCAACGGGGAGAGTTGAAAATGTGTGCTCCGACCGGGACTCGAACCCGGGATCTCGTGCTTACATGGTAGACGCTCTATCCATCTTTTTATTTTTAATTTTTATTTTTTTTTACCAGGAAAAGGGTAAATGAAAAAAAGATCTTTATTGGTACAAACTTAAATACAACAGAAATGCCATCCTTCCGGCGAAAATAACACAAGACAATATACTCGTACAAGGCGAGGAATTTTTTTTATGAACATGGTGTAGGGAAAAAAAAGAATAATAAGTCTGATGTAATCTAAAAGGTGTGAAGCAATATACAGTGGAGTGAGGGAAAGACCAGTGTTGTCTGGGGTAGTGCATTAAAGAAAGGAGGCGCGTGTCCATGCGCCTATTCCACTGTGGGTTACAATGTAGAAAGTAGCGCGGGGAGTCTCAGATGTCAGCAGGGGGGGCGGGAGTGCTGTCGGCGTGTGGCACCATCCAACTGAGCGGGGGTGAGGTAAAGATCGCGTGTAGGTAATTGGCGAAGAAGGCGCGGTAGCGTGGTCGCTGTTCGACTTCACTGTGGGCGGTTTGTAAGTACTGCCAGAAATCAAGGCGTGATTTGTCGCCACCATTATACATGTAGGTGATCGTCCATCCTTTGACCCATACAATCGCATGATTTTTTGAGGCGGGGAAATAAGTATTCTCAGGATGGATAAAAGTCCGTGGGTCAATCGAGTCCGGCGGAACGCGGAGGTAACAGGCAACGAACTGTCGGGCAAGTTTCCAGACGTCACTGGTAGCAGTACAAGTCAGTTGATGGACATCGTCATCCACGAGGTGGCAAATGGAACAAAGTGGAGAGTCCTGTAGTCCGATGGCGTGAAGGCGATGATTTGTGGCGAATTTTTCATTTGCGATTTGGTACCATGTTGCCCGGACGTTGGAGGGAAGAAAAGGCTGGTGGATGTGACGCCAAACCGTTGGCCACCGCGTGGACGGATGTCTCAGTTCGATATTGTTGCTGGATATGGAACGAAGGAGAGGGGTGTAAAAATCTTTAGGTCGAGGAGATCGCGTGGTCGGTAAGTGTGTGTGAGCATAACTGAAGTCGACGATGAAATCAGAAATGTGCGTCAAATGGTGCTTGATGTGTCCGACTGGTACTGGTGGTGTTATGGTCGCGGGCACAAGAATTTCCAGCAAGCTGCGCGTAAGGGAGGTGCCCCCGTGCCACTGCTTGTGCATGGTGGACATGTACAAGGACGCCGCTCGGAGTCGCACATTGACAAGGCCGAGGCCTCCTGCTCGCGGGGGAAGGGTGAGCGTGTCGCAGCGGACCTTAAAGATCGTACCGGCCGTAAGGAAGTATCCAAGGGCAGCCTGGAGGCTGCGTCCAATAGTTGATGGCAGCGGGAGGACCTGTGCGATGTGGACCATTCTGGCCGCCACATGTTGATTGAGGTATTTGACACGTTGTAAAGAATCGAGTCGTCGGAGAAGATTTTGTCGCACCGTCGTGCGGATAGTTTGGAGTGCACGCCGAAAATTGATGGCAGCGGAGCGGCACACGGTGGAGGTGAAAATGATACCAAGATATCGTAGTTGTTGTACACACGGGAGAGGTGCTAAGTCTTCGTGTGAGAGGCCGCGTCCAATGGGCATCGCCGCGGATTTAGCCACATTCATGTTACTGCCCGCTGCAGTGCCGTACGTTGATATCAAATCAAGTACCGTGTGTGTTTCACTCCGTGAGCGGATCAAGAGGAGGAGGTCGTCCGCATACGCACGACATCGAAAACTGTGCTGTCGCAAAGTGAGACCAGAAAGGTGGCTCGTCAGACTCCCGATGAGTGGCTCCAGGCTTATGGCATATAGTACGGTCGAAAGTGGGCAGCCTTGCCGTACGGAACGCCGGATCGCCACTGGTCCCGCCACACGGCCGTTAACCTGAATCAGAGATTCGGCGGTGCCGTACAGGCGCCGGATCACGTCGATGAAGGCTGGTGGAAAACCCATGCGGTTCATCACTGAGAACAGAAAAAGATGCCGCAATTTGTCGAATGCGCTGTCAAAATCAATGGCAACCACTGCGGCGCGGAGTCTGTACGCCGCTGCCAGTGCAATTAAATCGCGACATTCTCCTGTGGCCGTTTGTATATTAACTGAGCCGCCCGGAGTTGTCTGTTCCGGGGATAGAATGCTAGGCAGGATCTTGCGGCATCGCGTTGCCAGTAGGCGTGTAAAAATTTTACAGTCTGCGTTAAGCAGAGTCAGGGGACGGTAATGTGCTGTCGTCACACCTGGTGTCGGTTTGTGGATGGGTATAATAATTCCCGTGACGAAGGACGGCGGTACGGCGTTCCCTATCGTCAGCAGTTCATTAAACATCGTTGTCCACCGTGATGCCATTAGTGTGAAGAAAGCGCGATAAAATTCTATCGGCAATCCGTCGACACCAGGTGACTTATTCAGAGCACCTTTTTTGATTGCATCGTGGATTTCGTCACGTGTAATGGGCTCCAGCAGCTCGTCCGCTTCGTCGCTGGTGAGGGTGCGAGTTACGTGTGGTAACACAGACTCCTCAGCGTGGTTGTTGGTAGTCTCCTCCTGGTACATTGTGCGGTAGTGGTCGATAAAGGCACTGACGATTTCGGCCTGGCAAGTGACGTGCTGGCCGCGACAGGTGGTGATCTCGGTGATGAGTTGTCGTCGTCGATGTTTCCTATCGGAGGCGATATGATGCATGGTCGGATGTTCTTGTTCCGCCGAATCTTGACGTCGGGTTCGCACCATAGCCCCCTGCAGTCTACGGCGTGTCAAAGTTACAATTTGCGCCTTAATCCTGCTGCATTCCCTCTGGGTGTCGGGGGTGGGCGGTTGGGCGTCCAGGTCGCGGAGAACGGCGTAGAAATAGTCGGTAGTGTGCCGGCGCCACATAGCAACTTCCTTTCCATACTGAATCAAAGTACGTCAAATGGCAGGTTTGGCACATTCTAGCCACCAGGTCAAGGTCGTGCAGTATTTAGGTAAGCGACGTTCACAGGTGGCCCGTGTCTCGGTAACACGTTGAAGACATTCGGGATCATGAAGATGGGAGGTGTTTAGCTTCCACGGTGCACGACTACGCCAGACCACTTGCTTGGGGAAGAGAATGTTGCAGATGTAGGCACAGTGGTCCGAAAAGGCCAGGGGCCAAAGTTCTGCACCTTGGACTGCAGGTGTGAGTTCCCGAGAGACGTAAATTCTATCAAGGCGGCTCGCGGAGTGACTCGTCTGATAAGTATGTCCAGGCGCGTCGCCGTGCCGAACTTCCCAAGTGTCGCGGAGCAACAGATCTCGGACGACAAGACGCAGTTCTTGACAGGTGTTGTAGTGGGGCACTTGATCTTTAGGGTGCAAGACACAATTAAAATCACCCCCAAGCAAGTAATGGTCGCAGCGTCCAAGAAACAAAGGAGCGATTTCTTCTGAATAGAAGAGGGCCCTGTCGCGTCTGCGGGTGGAGCCTGACGGAGCGTAAATGTTGATGATACGCGTCCCCATGACGGTGACGGCCATGCCTCTGACAGATGGAAGGTATGTGATATCGGCCACTGGAATGCCTTCTCTGGCGTAGATGGCTACGCCGCGTCCCAGGTGATCACCAGGAGAAGGATAAGTGTTATATCCCGCGACGTCTGGTAGTGTGGCCAGGTGTACTTCCTGTAGTAGTGCGATATCGACGTCCGACGCCCATATCATCTCTCGCAGCAGTTGAAGTTTCACGGGTAAGCTAATGGTGTTAGTGTTGATCGTCGCTATTCGGTAGGTTTGGAGCCGTAACCCGCCGTGGAGGGGAACTCCACCGGCGGAGGATGAAGAGGGACGAGGCAACGGTGAGTCGTGCCGTACGCCACCTGACGGCATTATCAGCGGCGTAACGATGCTTCCGTCTGGGGTAACTCTGTCCCCAGCGTGTGGTCCGGGTCCTCATCGACGTCCTCACTCCACACCATTGAAGGCGTTGTCGTTGTGATGGTCGTACGTTCCACTTCGGTCGTAGGGGCAGAGGACGTCTCGGCGGCAGTCGCATCTGTGGAGTCCATTGGTTCAGGAGCACCTGAGCGAGCCAGTAGAGTAGACATCGACGTATCCACAGTCGGCGTCATGTTGTCGTCATTCATATCGTCGTGTAGGTTCTCCTAGGCCTCGTCGGGTCGGACGGCCTCTGGAGCATCGGGGGGTGGTGATCCGTCTCGTTCCGAGACCGTATGGCGCCTCCTCTTGCGCCTCTTAGGTGAACGTTGTTTGCGGGTTCGTCCCTCCGTGTCGGACGACGGAAGGGAGTCGCGTCGCTCTGAGAGGAAGGCCGTCGCGGGAACGTCAAATGAAGGGGCGTTCATATGTTCAGGCGGATGGGTGTCGGAAGTCGTCGCTGTTGGTAGTGGCGCCGGAGTAGCGTCAGGCTTTGAGCGCGACGCGTCGGCCCCAGCGGTATCCGTAGCAGCTGGAAGGGTCACCGGTGCATGGTCCGATGGGCGGCGGCCGGTGGGAGGAGAACAGAGCGCCGATGCGTAGGTGATCGGTAAAACCGTCGTCGGAGCCGGAGGTGCCACGGTAGCGACTGGCAATTGGGTGATTCGTCGCTGAAGACACTCAGATCTGAGGTGGCCTTCTTTGCCGCACCCGGAACAGGTCTTGGGTTGGCCGTCGTATATGACAACCGTGCGGCACCCGCTAATTTGCAGGTAAGATGGCACGTGGCGATGGAGGTCGATGGTGATCTGCCGTACACCGTTAAGAACAGGGTACGTTTGGAATTGCGCCCAGCGTTCGGCAGTGTGGCCATGTACAGTGCCATAGGGGCGGAAAGCCGCGATAACGTCTTCCGCTGGAAGCTCGAACGGGAGTTCGAAAACTCGTATGGTGCGCATTCCTAAGCCGGCATGGTCGACAGTGACCGCTCCGACATTGCCGTCGGCGTGGCAAAAGCGTAATCCATGGTTGGTGTCACGAAGTATTCTTTCACATACCGCGTCATTGACGACTTTGACGTACACAGTACTGCTTAATATGGACAAATGGATGCCCAAGATGTCAGATGCTGGGATCTTAGCAACGTCGCGTAGGAAGCGTTCCACTTCCAAGGCCTTTGGTCGTGCGTAGTCGTTGCAGAAGTTGAAACGTAAAGTTGATTTTCGAAAACGGTTGGCCATGATTCTAGTGCACGTAAGCGACACGTAAGGGACGGCCGCTGAAATGTAAACAACAGCGAGCGCGCGCGCTCCGCAGGCGGAAATAACAACTCGTCCGCACTGCACGGCGGCGAAAGCCGGACTGATCTGAGCCACAGAGGACACAGATGATAGTGCGATTGCAGGGACTTTTCTCTTGTAATCATCCCGTCAGACTCACATTCCCAAATTACGGTCCGGCACTATATTCATAGTGCCCCTGCCCATTATACTCATTACTCGCGGCTTTTTTGCCGATTCCCGTAAAAGTTCGAGCACTGTTTGTGCAACCGCACAGAAGAAGATGGTCAAATGGCCGGTGAACCTTATATATATGAAGATGGTATCTGTTCTTTCGGACATGTCCGGGTAATGAGTATAATTGGCAGGGGCACTATGAAGAAGTCCCTGCAGTCGCACTATCCTCGGTGGCTCAGATGGATAGAGCGTCTCACGCCAGCGTACCCTAGTTTGACGTTCAAGGTTATGTAGATAAATTTCTTTGTAGGAAAGTCTTCCATAGTATTCTTATTCGCAGTAATTGAATCACAGCGATAGGGATGAACCTTTGAGCCTTTGATTTATTGTGATGGGCAAAATTATTTTCATCTCTATTCTTGTATGTGTGAATCGTGTATCTTTGTGTGAACTTTTCCCATGTGCGCCTAAGATTTACTTTTCATTTATTACCGCAGTGTAACTCAACACTCAATGTTATAATAATGTCAGTGAGTTAATTAATAAATTAAATAATAGGCAACGACAGGTCATAGTTTAACATTACTTTGTGAATTTTTAATATGATGTTTTATTTTAATAAACTATTTTAAACTGTGATGACTGTTTCTCAAACAAACCTCTCCCCTTTTGTAAAACTTTTTTTTTTTATACAGCCCACCTGGCGTTTCCGAAGCGCAAAAGGCAGGCCTTGTATTTTTAGACTATTGTCTGATTATCTTATGCCTTTTGTTGCTTGCTCTGAATTATTTGATTTAAGGTTTTACTTACATTGTTCCCCTATGCTAATTCCATATATTCAATTGGATCTTTTTACTAATACTAACACGTTGGTTATCCTTACCAATTCAGTGATTAATTCAGTTCTTATATTAAATTTTCCCTATTTTAACAAAATTGGGTGGCGACCGAGAAAAATTTTGTGGCACACGAAACATACAGTAGTCTACAGAGTTTCAGATTGCTTCATTTCGCCAAGTATCTGTTTGAAAATCGCTTTCCAATTAACTATTCACCCATTAAGAACCATTTAAGTGGACTGCATGTGATGGTACAATTGCTGCTTAGATGGTAGGGTAGGTAACTTTCAGAGGTGGCAGTATGTATCAAAACTAGGAAAAAGTGTCCAGTAAACATCGGCTCCAAAACGCATACCTGAGTATGCTGTGAGCACTTGTGAAACATCTCCTAATTGAAAGTGCTTATAGCTCTTAAGGTATGCGTTTTATAGCCCATGTTTGCATAGGACATTTCTTCTATTTCTGGTTCATACTAGCACCTCTAAAAGTTGCCTATCCTATAGTCCTAGCAACAACAGTTACAGTTCATGTATCCCACAGTCAGAGGCATCAGAACGGCTTTCGCTTACAATTTTCGAGTTGTTCGTAAAAGGTACTGGGTCCCTTTCCTCGATTTGATATATTTACCCTTCCCATCATCCTAGAAAGCTTGTATCATTATCACGGAATCACCCGGTGTATACGTGCGTTTACAGGCGCCAGCGCCTGTTACTTTGACGATCTGTAACGTCGTTGGATGACGTTTTTGTATAAGGGTTCCTGCGTAGAACTTGATCTACCGTGTCCCCTCTACAACATCTAAAAGTGTGTAACATGAATTACCCCTATTTCTCTACGACTTATAGAAAAATAAAGGACGCTCTTGGTTGCTGTTAGACTTATTACGCAAGATGAGGTTCATGAAGCATTTCTCACTTGTATCAAAACGTCACGAAACAGAAGACATATGGTGGATTGCGCGGAAGCTTTGAGTTTGCCGGTATACGTGATGGACTGTTCGCTTTTCTGTGTGACAGAACTGGATCTACGTAGTTGGCGTGCACAAAAACACTGGAGCACGGAGGGATATACCTGTGATTGACAGAGCAGCTTGTGATTTTAAGCCTCTGACGGTTCGGTCTTTTTATTCCGCATCGTAAAATCAGTGTGCCGCATCTCCCTGCGGGCGTCAGGCTGAACGTCGGCTCTTTTGTGAAGCACTGAGTGGATTCTGTCATGTTATAATACCGTTCCTCTGTGACTGGGAACACGCTCCAAACAGGCCGTAACGAATGAACTCACATCCAACTGTAGAAATGTTGGCGAACTTGAAAACTGCTTGTCATGATACTAAGAAATACTGTCAATGGCTTTAACATGTTGTTTTAGGATAAGCTGACATGGTACTATACTTAAAATCCCCATTGGCTTTATACCGAGACGGATAGTGCAGTGGTTAGTACACTGGATTCACTTTCGGTCAAATCCCCCTCCGATCATCCACAGTTATAGTTTTCAGTTAAGGCGAATCGTGGGACGGGTTTTGAAGTGGCAAAGCTCTTTGCCTAAAACAAGCTTGTGCTCCGTCTCAAATGGACTCGTCGTCGAACTGAAGTTCAACTCCAAACTGTCCTCCCGTACTTCACGATCACACTTTTAAACACTCCTCACTGGAAAATCCGAAATACGCAATTAAACTTTCCTTGCAACTATAAAACCTTTCATATTTTGGCATATTTAAGGAGCGTATAGGAATGACGTTTACAAGCCTTTATTAATTCAGGATTGATACGGGTTTCAAAAAACCTAAAGAGAAAGTATGAGCCCATTTGAATTTTACGCTACTGAAAATTTCCTTTTGTTGAGTGTTCATATTATTATAAGAGCATCAGGTGCATTGTAAAAAAGCTAATAATCCTTAAAACACAAGTAACCTGTAATATTAGAAATATTGGCAAGAAACAGAAACCAAAATCGAAGTGTCCGATATCATTAGGGTCAAATGATGCACACAGAAAACTGTTTTGAGATATTAAACCAAATGTCGGTAAGTAACATTACAGACTGAGCAGTGCGAGCGACTCTCGCTTATGTGAACTGCATGTGAACCCTAACGCAATGCAGCCTGCTGTTTCGACTGTCGCAGCGCTACCTCGAGAAGCCATAAACAACCGACCGCAATTCGTCCACAGCAGATTTACCACTGGATGCAGATAGTGACTGCTGTTCAAAGATGAAGCTTTAATAGTCATAGGAACTTACAGATGATCCTGAGGAATAGCAGAAAGACTTGGATAAATTTCCACTAGACCTAATGAATGGCAGCTCTATTTAAATGGGCTATAATGCGAGATAATACCTACAGCAAAGAGAAAAACATATTTGTATCTGATTACAGTATTTGTGGTGAATATCTTGAGCAACTAACATGGTATAAAGGGTGATCAGAAAGTTTTCGTTTGAGGATGTCGCTGCAGCGTATATGCAACGTATCTCGACTCCAAGGTGAATATACCGGGTGATCAAAAAGTCAGTATAGATCTGAATACTGAATAAATCACGGAATAATGTAGATAGAGAGGTACAAATTGACACACATGCTTGGAATGACATGGGGTTTTATTAGAAACAAAAAAATACAAAAGTTCAAAAAATGTCCGACAGATGGTGCTTCAATTGATCAAAATAGCAATAATTAGCATAAAAAAGTAAGACAAAGCAAAGATGATGTTCTTTACAGGAAACGCTCAATATGTCCACCATCATTCCTCAACAATAGCTGTAGTCGAGGAATAATGTCGTGAACAGCACTGTAAAGCATGTCCGGAGTTATGGTGAGGCATTGGCGTCGGATGTTGTCTTTCAGCATCCCTAGAGATGTCGGTCGATCACGATACACTTGCGACTTCAGGTGACCCCAAAGCCAATAATCGCACGGACTGAGGTCTGGGGACCTGGGAGGCCAAGCATGACGAAAGTGGCGGCTGAGCACACGATCATCACCAAACCAAGCGTGCAAGAGATCCTTCACGCGCCATCTGTCGGACAATTTGTGAACTTTGTTTTTTTTTCGGTTCTAATAAGACCACATGTCATTCCAAGCATGTGTGTCAATTTTTACCTCTCTATCTACATTATTCCGTGGTTTATTAAGTTTTTAAATTTATACTGACTTTTTGATCATCCTGTATAAGCATTGACATGTTGCACTCGTGTTTCCGACGTGAGTTAGCTAAATACAGAAACTATGGCGACGTCATTACCAAATGCATCCTAACAGGAACAACGTGTTGTTGTTCTGTTCTTGGTTGCAGAAGGACAGCCGGCCGTAGTGGCCGAGCGGTTCTAGGCACTACAGTCTGCAACCGCGCGACCGCTACGGTCACAGGCTCGAATCCTGCCTCGGGCATGGATGTGTTTGATGTCCTTAGGTTAGTTAGGTTAAGTAGTTCTAGGTTCTAGGGGACTGATGACCTCAGAAGTTAAGTCCCATAGTGCTCAGAACCAACTGAACTATCAGCAGAAGGACAAACACCGATAGAAATCGATGGGCAAATGAAGAATGGGTATCGGGCAGCATGTCTGTCGGAAACCAGGGACAGTGCGACGAGGTGTGCTGCTGTTTCATGATAATGCACATCCTCATAGTGCAAATGACGTAACGCAGAAGTTACGCTAACTCAAGTTGCAGACACTAACACACATCCTACAGTGCTGATATCTTCCCATGCTACCATCATGCTTTTGATCCCTTAAAAAAGCATTTGAAGGTACGCCAACAGACACTGAACGAATTTAGAGACTCATTGAAGGATGGCAACTGATCTGTATAGCTCAGTAGTCACCATAATTACGAAGCCTGTGAGCTACCATACCATTTTTATATCCTACCGTAAACTGCACAAAACAAAATACGACAGAAATAAGAACATTTCTCTAAAAAAATTTAAATTTGTTTATTGCCTATAACCTTACATTTCTAGTCAATATCAAACGAATTTTAACAGAAAAAAGAAACTGACGTTGAACTGCACCTAATTAAGGAACTGAAGTGCAGTTAGTAATAATTTATAAATGTAAAAATAAATTTTTTATGAAACTTATTAACTTTAATGAGAAGGACAGCACTCTCTTTAGCCGCCAATGAGCTATCAGCGTTAGAGTAGGTAGTGCTGGCTCTCGAATACAGTTGTCCAAATGTTCACCAGTCGGTCCATTTCTGTACTTGTTTTTTTATTAATTTTGACAAGGAAAAGAAACCTGTCATAGATATGTAGAGATGAACATTGCCTTCACTTTGAGACAGATCTAGACCAAAATTTCGCATTTTTCTTTCGAAACAAGAGGCTAAATATTTTCAGACTTTCAAGAAGGCGATTTTAAAGACTGGACTGACTTCTCCAATCTGAAAAAATTTCAACGATTCGTTTGCAGTTGTGAGGAGGCGTTGAAGAGTCTTGCTTGTCATTGGTTTGTTCCACACAGGCCAAGGGTTTGTATTTGTCTTGGATGAGAGCCGTTTCCACAGTTCCAACTTACTTGATAATGAAGCGAAATCAGAAACTTTTCCGCCAGTATCTTTATCTTTACCTTGAAGTTGCAAGTTAAGGATAAGTTTTCAGTGATGTCTGCTAGTAAAGCAAAATATTGTACGTAACCGAACCTCCTAGTTCACAGAAGGATTTGCCCATTCTTTCGAAAATTCTACTAAGGCAGGATGCGACTCTTCAAAACGCTTTTAAACTCTGCCTCTGCTGAGGCAGTTCATCAGTCAGTGCTCTGAACAAATGTCTCTTAATGGCATGTGCCCTAACTATGTTCATTCTTTATCTCTCTTCTCTTTTCGTTGCTCGTACATAAAAACACTCCACCAGTGACTGCTGCTGCATTAGACAAAGGTAATACAGAAATGTCGGAAAACTGTTGTTTTTACAACATAAGGCTATGAATCTCTTCTCTCCGCCTACTGTCACAGTAGCTCCATCAGTTGTTAAGCCCATCAACTACTTTACAGGAATATTTTCAGAGTTGATAAGATCGTCAACTGCCAGAAACATTTCCTGTCCTGCAGCGCGTCGTGTTAGTGATACAATTCTTCCCAGCTCCTTTTTTACTTCGAAATTATCGAAAGCCATTCTTGCAAAAATGGTCAACTAAGCTGTATCATCTGTATCAGTCGATTTGTGAAGTCGTAGGGAGAAATAGTTGTAGCTACCAATATTCAGTTCTATATTCTGAAGTAACGTCAAAACTCGCAACCTCAACCCTCCGCATTACCGTACCTGCGGAAAGCTGTAAAAGTTTAATGGCAGACATTATCTCAGTTTTATTTTTGAAACCACCAAATAATGAATCTGCAGCTTCTAAACACGCAGTTTTGATTAATTCACCGTCTTCGTATGGTGCCCTAGTCTGTGCAATAATTTTTGAAACTCGGAAAGAAGCCTCAATTGCCGCTTTATTCTTGTCTAGTGGTTTTAAGAAGTAAATTGTCGACCATAAACTTTGGAATGTAGCTGCCCGCCTTTTCCATTGGGAAATCATCCTCTATGACTGATCGAACAGTTCTGTAGAGTCGTTCGACGATCCCTTTTTTGCTTGAATACGTCAGCATTAGGAAATCCTAGCTCTGAACGATGTTCTGACGTCGAGCTAAACTCTATAGATGAAGCTGCGCGATCCGTTTCAGCTGTGTGGACAGGGCAGTCTTTCAACGTTGGAATGTGGTTGCATTGCGTGGTGCAGACATTCACAGCATACAGTCCTCTTCTGAACAATTAATGTTCTGTATGAACCGAAATGTCACCATGTGTAAAAGCTGTTTACTCCAAACCTGTTTATCTGATTGTTTGAACTCATTCACTCGATCATATTTCGTCTTTTGACGTCGACTACGCATATTAGCAAAAGATGTCGCGGTATACATTATCTGTTTTACATATGACCCAAGTTTAGATTGACTTAGTTCATGTATTTTGGTTGTTGCTGTTTTCAAAAAAATACCCGCAATTACAACCACATGACATACATTCTTTCTTCCGTCGACAGCTACCTGTTCAACATTCATGAATGAAACACAAAAAGGAAGAAATGATGGTTGTACCAGGGACGCCATCCGCCACAAACCGTAAGATAGCTTCGAGATAACAGATATAGACATTCGCGACAATTAATCATTAATCAGCCTACATTTTATAGTTATATACATACATTTATAAAACGTTAAGGTCTGTTTTCCTGCACACATGACACCACAGGATACTGCCACACCAGTTTATTCTGCATTATGTTGCTCTCCCAATGGAGAGTTTATCTAATTACATTCCTATTTTCTATTAACCTTCATTTTAATTCCGAATTTTCGAATTTTCATACTTTGAAATTTAGAGCCTACCTGTTCTCCTCACGTTTTTCATTGTAGGGTCCCTTGCTATTTGCGGTAGTGGTTTCCATCGTTGTGGCACTTTTACTACCTTACTACCGTTCCTTCGATGGACGTTTTATTTTTATTTGACTCAGAACGTCGGGTTGTCCATTTGACCTCCGTCAGGATTTTATATGAATTGATTGTGAGTTTTCTTAGCCGTTATTTACTACATCCTTTTTTAACTTGCGGTGTAGAGAATACTGTTCATTCCCCCTCCACCCCCATCCCTCATTATTTTTCTACTCAGATGTATACCCGAGGATGGAGCATAAGCTGCGAAACCGGTCGTTTCAATAAAGGATCATTTCGGTTCTCCATTTATCAAGATTGATTACTGAAAACCACGAAAACATAAGTCTGTGTTGCCAAATGAAATCAGAAATCCGGTCTTACGAACATGATACTAATGTCACACAAACAGTGCACCGTCTTGTTTGGTGACGGACGGAGGGAAGGGGTTGGGGGGAGGGCTTCTGTTATCTGTCATACAAGGATAGTAAATGAAATAAGTTATGTTTTAATATCTACAAATATGTGGCATCCAAACACGGTGTCAGTAACGGGCACAGGAGCAACACTGAAAGCAATCATTGGAATCCCCGTTGCGGACCGAGTGTAAAACATGAAATTAGCATGAAATCGCTAAGCCCATAACTGTATTTTATTTAGTGTTTGACAGCCCGTGGTTTTCAACAACGTGTAAGGTTTGTACGAAATATAGAATGATGAAGTTTCTGCAGTCAGCTATATTTCAGTCAGGATTGATTGCGGGCATTGCTACAAGGAAAAGAAAACTCATCAGAAGATTCACTCTGAATAATGCTCAACGATCAGCCTAGTCACAGATTCTGTAGATCAGTCAAAATGAAGAGCTAGTTGGATTCATGCAACCGTAACGGTGAGAAACCGATAATGTTCTAAATGTAGGAGTACAAAACTGCTCTTGAAGCTTGAAGAGTCTTCGTTTACTGTGATCTTGAAGTTAGTTTGTGGGGGGGGGGGGGGGGGGATCAACATTGTGGTCATCAGCGCCGTACAAGTTCCCAATCTTTCCATGTACAGTCTCAGCACTTCCTGAATAATAATGAGATGATGAGGACAACACAAACACCCAGTCCCTGGGCGGAGAAAATCCCCAACCCGGCCGGGAATCGAACCCGGGCCCCGTGCTCCAGAGGCAGCAAAGCTAGTCACTAGATCACGGGCTGCAGATATTCATTTAGTCTGAATCCCATCACTTCAAAACAACTTTTTTAGTAAAAAAAACGGTTTGAAGGTTCTTACATATTAACAGTGAAATAAATAAATAGTGGTAACTAACCGATGTGTGCACTACGCTAAGAAAAGAGAGGTTCAACTCACATACAAAGGGAACAAGACAAGTGCCATCATACGGTTTCCCAGGAACTTGACTCAGTGGAAGAGGAGTCATGCGAACACATGTCTCGCCTTATGGTTCAAATGGCTCTTAGCACTATGGGACTTAACATCTGAGGTCATTAGTCCCCTAGAACTTAGAACTACTTAAACCTAACTAACCTAAGGACATCACACACAATCACGTCCGAGGCAGGATTCTAACTTGCGACCATAGGGGTCGCGCGGTTCCTGACTGAAGGGCCTAGAACCGTTCGGCCACAACGGCAGGCTGTCTCGCCTTATCCGTAGATACTCGGCTGTTTTCTGCGAAAACGGCTGTCAAAATTTTCGACGTACTATATGCGCCGCAACGGTAACCACTGAGCCACCATTTCGTCCGATATCGCGCGATTAAACGCACATACAGTACCTGGAAAATGTCTCGAAAATTTGACCGTCGTTTTTTCCAAAACCCGTCAAGTATCCACGAATAAGCCGAGACACATGTTCGATTATTTTGACCCCTCTTCCAATGAGCGAAGTTTCTGGGTTCAAATGGCTCTGAGCTCTATGGGACTCAAGATCTGAGTTCATCAGTCCCCTAGAACTTAGAACTACTTAAACGTAACTAACCTAAGGACATCACACACATTCATGCCCGAGGCAGGATTCGAACCTGCGACCGTAGCGTCGCGCGGTTCCACACTGAAGCGCCTACAACCACTCGGCCACCGCGGCCGGTAAGTTTCTGGGATACCGGGTTATGGCACTTGCCAATTCTCCCCGTTAAAAACGAGAGGAGAGAGAATGTCGACTTACCTGCGGGTAGTCGCCATCCTTGGTCTGGTAGTCGAAGACGTAGAAGAAGGCCTTGTTCTGGCCCGCCTGGCCGGGCGAGGCGACGCTGCGATAGCTGATGAGGTCTCCCGCCTGCACGAGCGGCGCCACGAACTGCGCGTCGCTCAGCGCCGCGACGGTGGCGTCGCGCGTGTTGATGGGGTGCTGCACGGTGCGCTCCCAGTCGGTGTACTCGTTCACCACCGTCACCAGGATCTCAGACAGGTGGTACGTGTAAGCGTTGCGCACGTACGTCCGCAGGATCTTGTCGCGGCGCTCGCCCTCGAAGCCCGCCGTCACGTCGGCGGCGGAGAACCTCCACAGCGCCTCGCTCGTCACCACGCCGAACAGCACGTCGTACCTGCGTGGCAGAGGTGTTCAGGCGTTCAATGCTCTGGCGTAGTCCTAGAGACCGACTACCGAGCACACTTGACCCCAATTCCGATCAGGATGTGGACGGAACCTAGACCTATCACGAAAATGCTAGAGGTCAATCGCACTCTGCATTGTCAGTCACATTCTCTGCATCACATTAGATATCGTCAGAGACCTCAACTGAATCATCATCCAATGCTAAGAGTGCTATCAGAAGAATTAGTGAAGTTCGTGTATTTTGTGTGAATTTTTACGCAAACCAGCGTTCGTCCGTGCCTGCAAGCATCTGACAAAACACTGAAGAGCCTCAGCAACCCAATTTGAATGTCTGGGAATTGTGAAAGGTACGGCGGAGAACTTAACACAGCGCCTCGTCCGTCACTACGCTGAAAATCACATCTAACCTGTGTGGATGTGGCTACAGGCGTTTAATGCCTTTTTCTTAGCTCTACACAACGACAACTATGTGCACTCCCCGATCTTCTGTCCAATCTGGATCTGTGTCAATCCTAGACCTGCCACGTCGTACCACATGGAATGACCTTAATAGGCTCAGTCGAAGGCAACGCCATTGCCAGACGTAGGCTCTCATTGTTAGGCTACAGCGAAAACGCAGCCCGTCAACAAAGGAGACTGCTTGCAGGTCTCCCGTGCGTCCAATCTTAGAATATCACACAACTATATGGGGCACATAAATGGGATTACTGAACATACACGAAGAACGGAACTAATTATTGTAACTTTGTTTCCGCGACAGGCGAGTGTCACGGAAATGTTGAAAAACCTTAATTGGCAGACGCCTGAAGGCAGACGCTAATAAACCGGTGACGTTCCACTAACCAAATTTAGGGGACAAGTACATTTTTATTCCGCAGATTTCGTGGCCTTTGTGCTGTATCTTCACGGGCTCGGCATGTTATCTAGTGGATTTGGCAATGGTGGTGGTAGAGGGTGGTGGCATGCCCTTCCTGTCGCCATCTCTTCCCTTAACCCGTCCCCACTGCCCTCTCTGCCAACCCCTAGGAACAAATCTGTATATCCCAACTGTCTGCCTCTAGTGCTATCCCACATGAATACGTGCGAACGTTTTCTAAGAGTTTGCGAATCGTGTAACTGAGGAGGAACTTGAGTACCAGTCCGGTATTCACTTAGTCTAACGAGGGAAACCGCCCAAAAACCACATCCAGGCTGGCTGGCGCAACGGTCCTCGTTTGTAATCCGTCGGACGATTTAATTAGGGGCCTTCACGCTTCCCACACGGCAATCCGGGTGAGTATTTAGGAAACAAGTATGAATTGAAGAATCTATACACATTGTACATCCTTCTACGTATCGCTCTCGCAGGGAAGGTGAAGATATGACGAAATCAATTACAGCATGCACAGAGACACGCAATTTGAAAAAGAGGAAACCTTAACGCTTAACAAACGAGCGCCGTTCGGAAATGACTAACAGTTGCGTTCTTTTACGAATACCGTGCAAATTACTGGCATGTCCTCTCGTACCACAATGAACTAATTCTAGTACACATGTAATCGTTTTTAACTCCTCTCTGTCTTCGTGTTCTACAGTTCTGACAGGGGCACGTATGATCATAGATGTTTTTGCGCCCTAAAACAAAAGAAACCATGCAGATGCTAGATGGCAGTTCTGAACAGTGCGTATAGTGAAAGGGTAGCGCCTCTTTGTTATTACGTAGAGGAAGCTTGAAGAAGATCGAAGACGACTACCATGGACAAAGAAGGACTGCATCTTTTCTATGGCAGAAAGGAGACGAAACAACAGATTTCAGAAACGTTTAACTGTGGTGTGTGGTCAAGTAGCTCCTGCTTAAGGGACGCATCACTGCCATCAGCAGTAGAATGATAAGAAAAGTTGACATGGCTAGGGCTCACTGCTGCATGAAATCCACTACGTTCACCGGATCTCGCTCCATCTTATTTCACTTTATTCGCTAATGTGAAGCACATGTAGCGGGGAAAATGTTTTGGCAACAACGAAGAACGGGTGGGTGTGTCACGCAATAGTGAAGTTGCCATTAAGATGGCAGCGGTGTACTGACGTCGGTGGGAGTATAGTGACGTATGTACAATTCCTTATGTTAATTATTAAAAGGGCTTACAAGAAAGTCCTGTAGCAAATCATTTCCGAACGCCCCTCGCATGTAACGATAGACGTCGAGTGGAAGAGGATCATCGTTCACTGCTTTCTCAGCCATATTGCCTCCATCACTAATGATGTCACACACCTCAAATGAATAATCACTTTAGAAAACGCCAAACAGCCTCAGTAACAATATTCGGATGTCTGCAAATTGTGAAAATGTGTAGGGGACCCTGCACAAAGCCTCGCTTATCACTACGCCAAACATGTCGTACGTGTAAGTCAGTTGAGGAATTGAGTTTAGTGTTCTGCCTCATCATCACAGACAGCAAGAATTAAGAACTGACCATTTCTCCTATCAGGATCAGGAGCGATCCGAGATCTAGCTCGGCAATGTACATAGACGATCACTCAAAACACTAACAAATACATGGAGGCGGAAAAAGTCTCATGATACACATACGGATGGTGGTAAACTACGCCATTGCCGGTCCCAAGCCCGGGGCCCCATCTCGCAAGTCATGGAAAAGGAGCAGGGGGAGGAGTAACAACCTCGTAAAAAAACCTGGGTCCATCTGGCTCCGGATGGTAGCACCCAGTTAGGGCCCCTACCCAGGGTTACAGGCGAAGCCCGGCCAACGGTCTCGAAGGCGGAAGAGGAACGTCGCTTCCCAACGGCAGAGAGCGGAAGAGCCACTGAAACATATCAGGTAGCAGCGGTACTCCATTTTAGGGGCGGCTACCAAAGGCGTCTGTGTCCTCATGTCAGGGGGCGGCCTGAACACATCTTCTGGGGCTAACAACTTCAGTCGTATAACTGGACGGACATGAGCCGTCCCACCAAAAAAATTTTTAGCTCATGGAATGGATCGCGCTATGGAATCGAGATTACCCCAGAGGGACAGTCCCCCGTTGACCAAGGTCGACGCAAGCAGGCATTCGGATTCTGGGGGACCTGCCAAAAACTGCATAAGGGAAGAGTCGGAGCTCCCAAGAACCTCAAAGAAGATTAAAACTAAAAAGATTTTCAGAATTGGAACCATAAATGTACAGACAATGATTAAGATTGGTAAACTTAAACAGGTAATAGATGACATGAAAGAGAGAAGCATTGTAATATTAGCGATGCAAGAAACAAGATACACTGACGAAGACACAGTGGAGTCAGAAGGCTTCATAATACTGAAGGGGAAACCAGGAATTAAAGTGGGAAAGGAAAAACATGCACCTAGATGCCTTGGTACAGGGTTCATAGTAGACAAGAGATACGAGGATGGCATAACTGAAATGAAGAGCAGGTCAGAAAGGATATCAACACTGACTTTTCAAGCTGGGAACAAAAAGTATACAATAATAAATGGACATGCACCTACAAATGACAAGAACAGGAAAAACAAGAAAGTTGCTGATAAGTTTCTGGGAAGAGCTAGATGATACACTGAAAAACATACCATATAGACATGTGAAGATACTAGCAGGAGATTATAATGCACAGATTGGAAGAGAGAAGTAACATAAAGGAGTAGTGGGCGAGTACCCTGCACACCAGCGGACAAACAAAAATGGAGAAAGGCTAATTGAACTGTGTCGAGAACACAAAATGAGATTGATGACAACACACTTCAGGGCCAAACCGTGTAAGAAAAAGACATGGGCAAACCCATGCACCCAACTTGGGGAATTCCAAACAGACCACATAGCAATCAGCTGGACAAATGCTAAAGAGATCATGAACACAAAGATCAGAAAGAACACAAGAATGGAATCGGATCACTATCTTACAGAAGTGCCTTAGGATTCCAAACAGGGACAGACTGCCACAGACGAACAGAATAACAGAAAACATAAAGGTAGACAGAGACAAATTAAGACACAATCGATCCAGATAGGAGGAAGGAATTGAATCATTCAATGAATGGGACGACATAAAGCGAAATATGGCGAAACAGGCTGAACTATGGGGAATGGAAGAAAGGAAACGGAAGCACTGGTGGTGGAACAAGGAATGTGAGGAAGCGGTAGAGACTCGCAGGAAAGCCCGGAGAGACTGGAGCAGCAAGAAGGACCCGGAAAATGGGAAGTTTTGTTAGGAGCAAGAAAGGAAGCAGCCCGAACAATAAGATGGGCCAAAAGACAGAAGATGAAGCAGGAACTAGACAAGATTGAGACCAACTTCAGGAAAAACAACAGCAGACGCTTTTTCGGGAAATTCAAAAAGAGTCTGATTGGATACAAGGGTAGAGAACTGTTTATAAGAGATAAGAAAAGGGAGCTGGCTGTCAGTGCGAACGAGAACTGTCGGTTTTTTGCGGAGCACTTTCACGACCTGCTGAACTGTGAACCACCCGAAGAAGAGCTGGAACTGGGGACTGACACAGAAGAGAGAGAGCCACGCCCTCCAACCAGGGATGAAGTCGCAGATGACATAAGCGATCTGAAGAATAATAAGGCAACTGGAGAAGATGGTATAGCAGCCGAGATGATAAAGTGGGGAGGCAACAAAGCAATAGACAACATGACCAACATAATTCACCAGATCTGGAGTACAAAGTAGTTGCCAGAAGGATGGAAGAATGCAATTGTAGTACCAATACACAAGAAGGGGGACAAGAGAGATGCCAACAACTACAGAGGAATATCGCTACTAGAGTTCGGATACAAGGTGCTGTCAAAACTATTGCTCAAGAGAGTAGACGTACGGGTAGAAAGTATAGTTGGCGACTGCCAAGCGGGATTGAGGAAGGGAAGAGGTTGTGTAGAACAGATATTTATCCTGAAGCAACTGATAGAACATACGGCCTTAAAAAACAAAAAGAAGTAATAACCTTCGTGGAATTCACAAAGACTGTTGACTCCATCGACAGACAGACTCTTGTTAGGATCCTGAAGAACAGAGGACATGATGGAACTACACAACAACTCATAAAAGAAATTCTGACAGACACAAAAGCAAGGGTGAGATTCAGAGGAGCACTGTTAGAAGAATTTGAGATCAAGACTGGTGTTAAACAGGGAGATGGATTGTCACCGTTGTTGTTCAATATAGCACTGGACGAAGTGATCAGGCAGTGGAGAGCAATAAACGAGGAAATGGTAATACCAAAGACCAATGTGAGGGACAAAAAGGACAACAGGGCTCAAGTGGACTGCCTAGCCTTTGCAGATGACATAGCAATAGTGAGACGGAAGAAGAAGCAAAGACACAACTCGACAACTTAAGTAAGGTAGCCAGAAAGGTGGGACTGAGGATCGCCTATAACAAGCCAAAGACATTAAACACCACTGCAAACTGGGAAACACCGGAAGGCACTGTGCAAATGGTGGACAATTTTAAATACCTGGGAGAATTTATAACAGGAAGAAACAGGAGCAAGGGGGGAATAATAGAGAGAATAAAGAAGATGATGTCAGCCTTCTACATGACGAGAGAGGTATACAATAAAAACAACATATCCACAGAGGCAAAGTAAGTCACTACAAGGCAACAGTGAGTAATGCAGTATTATATGCTGCTGAGACGATGACACTAGGAAGAAATGGGGCAGAGCAGCTAGAGAAAGAAGAGAGGAAAATACTGAGAAAAATACTAGGTCCCAAAAGAGGTGGAGAGAGGTGGATGCGAAGACCTAGGGAAGAATTGTACCGGAACATGAGAACAATATCCGGGGAAATCAGACTCAAAAGGGCAAGGTTTGCTGGGCAGGTAGTTAGGATGAGTATGGACAGATGAGTGTGGGAAACAACAGGGAGGACAAGGGGAAAGACAGGAACCAAGTGGATTGTGGAACTTCGGAAGGACTGGTTAGAATTGGGGATCAAGGTCGAAGGAAAGGAAAATTGGAGGAACAAATATACACCGACAAATATGCCGGATATCAATGACAGAGGAGAATACAGGAAACGATTAGAATGTCACCAGTGGAGCCGCAAGGAGAAACGGAAACTGAAGATCTCGGAAGAAGAGCGGGAGAGAAAGAATGAAGAGGTTCTGGGAGAAGAAGAGGAAAATGCAGTCCACGTAGGGGCTACCCGTGGTCCTACAGAGGCCGTGCCGACCGCGGTGGTCTCGCGGTTCTAGGCGCGCAGTCCGGAACCGTGCGACTGCTACGGTCGCAGGTTCGAATCCTGCCTCGGGCATGGATGTGTGTGATGTCCTTAGGTTAGTTAGGTTTAAGTAGTTCTAAGTTCTAGGGGACTGATGACCACAGCAGTTGAGTCCCATAGTGCTCAGAGCCATTCGAGCCAACAGAGGCCGTAACGCAAGAAGAAGAAGAAGAAGAAGAAGGACAGATGGCGGTAATATGGTGTCCACATGGTATAAAAGGACCGAGCGGCGGAGCTCTCATTTGTTCTCAGCTGAGTCATGAATAAGGTTTCCGACGTGATTACAGACGCACGACGGGAATTAACAGACTTTGAATTCGGAAAGGTAGTTGGAGCCAAACTCATGGAACATTCCATTTCGTAAATTGCTAGGGAATTCAATATTCTAAGAAATCCACAGTGTCAAGAGTGTGTCGAGAATACCACATTTCAGGCGTTATCTCTCGCCACTGACAACGCAGTGGCTAACTGCCTTCATTCAACGACCGATAGCAGTGGTGTTTGTGTAGAGTTGTCATTGCTAACAGGCAAGCAACACTGCGTGAAATAAGCGCAGAAATCAATGCGGGACGTACAACGAACTTATCCGTTGGGGAAGTGAGGCGAAACTTGACGTCAATGGGCTACGGCAGCAGGGTATCGCCTGCAGCGCCTCTCCTGGGCTCATGACCACATCAGTTGGAACGCAGACAACGGAGAACAGTGGCCTGCTCAGATGAGTCCCTATTTCGTTTGGTAAAAGCTGATCGTAAGGTTCGAGCATGACGCAGAACCCACGAAGCAGTGAACCCGTGGCACTGCACTGTCCAAGCTGGTGGTGGCTCCATAACGATGTAGACTGTGTTTACGTGGAATGTACTGGGTCCTCTGGTTCAATTGAACCGATCATTTACTAGAAATAGTTATGTTCGGGTACTTCGAGATTCTTTGCAGCCATTCATTAACATTATGTTCCCAAACAACGATGGAATTTTTATGGATGACAATGCACCATGACACCGGATTACAGTTGCTCGCAAGTGGTTTCAAGAACATTCTGGAAAATTTGAGTGAATAATTTGGCTACCCGGATCGCCCGACATGTATCCCACCGTATATATGTAGTACATAATAGAGAGGTCAGTTCGTCTACAAAATCTTGCACGGCAACACTTTCGCAATTCTGGAAGGCTATAGAGGCAGCAGGGCTCAGTATTTCTGTAGGTGACTTCCAACGACTTGTTGGGTCTATGCCACATCAACCTGATGCACGACGTCGGACAATAGGAAGACCGACACGACATTAGGAGGTGTCCAGTGACTTTCTGTACCTCAGTGCATTTTATGTATCATATCAGAGACCTCAACCAAATCAGACAATGATAGGAATGTTTTCATACTTTATTTGTACAAGCAACGATTAACCAATTTGGATAATTTTTCGCCCGATTTTTATCAAATACTCAAATGTAATAAATGATGCTCTAGTATGTTGTTGAGTTTCGAAGTGTTGCGAGCCTACTGTAAACAGTGCGAGCTAGACGAGTTACGATGAAAGGCGTTAGCGCAACCGGCTTCCATGGCGTACAGCGTTTTTCGTTTCCTAATTTGCGAAGAAACAATAGTATCATTTCAAAGAACCTTTTTTTTGGGAGGGGGTGGACGGAAAGGGAACGAACGATAGCAACACTGAATGTAGACATCGCTGGCGAGGTACAATACGAAATCATGATGAGATAACTATTTATTTGTTGGTACATTTAAGCGCGTACCGCAGCAGAGATAAACCGGGCAGTAGCTGGTTCGTATTATGAACAATGTATTTGCATAGCTTCCGGAGCATCAATAGAAGGGAGCTCTGTGTTATTTCTGGATAGGCCCCGGGTTGTCTACTTTTCTATTGCTTCCTTTCCTATTTGCAACACAACGTTGCAGACCGTACCATATCTACACTCCTGGAAATGGAAAAAAGAACACATTGACACCGGTGTGTCAGACCCACCATACTTGCTCCGGACACTGCGAGAGAGCTGTACAAGCAATGATCACACGCACGGCACAGCGGATACACCAGGAACCGCGGTGTTGGCCGTCGAATGGCGCTAGCTGCGCAGCATTTGTGCACCGCCGCCGCCAGTGTCAGCCAGTTTGCCGTGGCATACGGAGCTCCATCGCAGTCTTTAACACTGGTAGCATGCCGCGACAGCGTGGACGTGAACCGTATGTGCAATTGACGGACTTTGAGCGAGGGCGTATAGTGGGCATGCGGGAGGCCGGGTGGACGTACCGCCGAATTGCTCAACACGTGGGGCGTGAGGTCTCCACAGTACATCGATGTTGTCGCCAGTGGTCGGCGGAAGGTGCACGTGCCCGTCGACCTGGGACCGGACCGCAGCGACGCACGGATGCACGCTAAGACCGTAGGATCCTACGCAGTGCCGTAGGGGACCGCACCGCCACTTCCCAGCAAATTAGGGACACTGTTGCTCCTGGGGTATCGGCGAGGACCATTCGCAACCGTCTCCATGAAGCTGGGCTACGGTCCCGCACACCGTTAGGCCGTCTTCCGCTCACGCCCCAACATCGTGCAGCCCGCCTCCAGTGGTGTCGCGGCAGGCGTGAATGGAGGGACGAATGGAGACGTGTCATCTTCAGCGATGAGAGTCGCTTCTGCCTTGGTGCCAATGATGGTCGTATGCTTGTTTGGTGCCGTGCAGGTGAGCGCCACAATCAGGACTGCATACGACCGAGGCACACAGGGCCAACACCCGGCATCATGGTGTGGGGAGCGATCTCCTACACTGGTCGTACACCACTGGTGATCGTCGAGGGGACGCTGAATAGTGCACGGTACATCCAAACCGTCATCGAACCCATCGTTCTACCATTCCTAGACCGGCAAGGGAACTTGCTGTTCCAACAGGACAATGCACGTCCGCATGTATCCCGTGCCACCCAACGTGCTCTAGAAGGTATAAGTCAACTACCCTGGCCAGCTAGATCTCCGGATCTGTCCCCCATTGAGCATGTTTGGGACTGGATGAAGCGTCGTCTCACGCGGTCTGCACGTCCAGCACGAACGCTGGTCCAACTGAGGCGCCAGGTGGAAATGGCATGGCAAGCCGTTCCACAGGACTACATCTTTCATCTCTACGATCGTCTCCATGGGAGAATAGCAGCCTGCATTGCTGCGAAAGGTGGATATACACTGTACTAGTGCCGACATTGTGCATGCTCTGTTGCCTGTGTCTATGTGGCTGTGGTTCTGTCAGTGTGATCATGTGATGTATCTGACCCCAGGAATGTGTCAATAAATTTTCCCCTTCCTGGGACAATGAATTCACGGTGTTCTTATTTCAATTTCCAGGAGTGTATAATACCTTAACAATAATACATGTAGTCCGCATGCCACCTTTTGGTGGCCTTTAGTGCTCTGGCTTGACTATAGAGTGCGACCACTGAATACACCTGACCACCCCTTCGACGATGTGTATCTGGACTGACCCTAGACGGATCGAGGGAATGGATGAAGGCAATTACTCTCAGCATTGTCAGTATCATGTATTCTCTGCATCATATTTCATGTCATCAGAGACCTCAACTAAATCATCATTCAATGCTGAGAGTGCCTTCATGTAGAAATATTTATAACTTTAGGTATGAATTTCCTCGCAAAGCGCTATTCGGCTGTGACATACGTTGTCTGACCAAACGTCAAAGAGCCTCATAAACAATATACAAGTAGAAATTCTTCCAATCCATATCCATATGTGGCATACAGCAAACTAGTGCTTAACAGTATTGGTTAAAAACAGTCTCGGTTGCAATTTTTTTTCTCAACAAAAAAGTGTCGTGAATCGTTTACACGTGTATAAATTTATATGAAATTAACTCTGCCGGCACTTGACATCTAAAGCCCGAAGTTGCGACGTTGTGACGACAAGTAAATTCAGTTAAGTCATGTTCAAACCCTTAAAGTTACGTACTGTCTAAGAGATCTAAGTGCCTCTTATGAAATTTAAAACAATAATCTTTACTTTCATAAACGCCAAATTTACGTTTCCTCTTGAAATATACGAAATTTTCGCGTCTGAAAAATTTTCCTACTCCAGAACTGGCAGGTATCATACATACATCAAAAAAAGTTTTCCATCATCCCGTATCCCAGAACTCCTGAAGACAGACGTTAACTTTGGTTATTGTATCACAGATACAGTCCCTTTGACTGTTCGGAGATGTCACTAAACCCGCCCAAAGGTGTAAAAAACTATGCATGAGCAGCGCCTATTAGACGGAGGGGCTCCGACAGCCGATCAGTTCCAGTCATTCCACCAGGGAGAAGATACACGGCTCGTGTTGTATGTAGTTCAACCATGCCTAGACGATCAATACAGCGGTTCGATCGCGTTCGCATTGTTACTTCATTCCAGGAAGGTCTCTCAACAAGGGAAGTGTCCAGGCGTGTCGGAGTGAACCAAAGCGATGTTGTTCGGACATGGAGGAGGTATAGAGAGACCGGAACTGTGATGACACACCTCGCTCATGCCGCCCAAGGGTTACCACTGCAGAGAATGATCGCTACCTACGGCTTATGGTTAAGAGAAAGCCTGACAACAACGCCACCATGTAGAGTAATGCTCTTCGTGTAGGCACAGGACGTCGTGTTACGACTCAAATTGTGCGCAATAGTCTGCATGATGCGCAACATCACTCCAGACGCCCATGGCGAGGTCCGTCTTTGCAACCACGACACCAGGCAGCGCGGTACAAATGGGCCCAACAACATGCCGAATGGACCGCTCAGGATTGGCATCACTTTCCCTTCACCGGTGTGTGTCTCATATGCCTTCAATCAGACAATCGTCGTCGACGTGTTTGGAGGCAACCCGGTCAGGCTGAACGCCTTAGACACAATGTCCAGCGAGTGCAGCAGGGTGGAGGTTTCCTTCTGTTTTGGGGTTGCATTATGTGGCGCCAACCTACACCGATGGTGGTCATGGAAGGCGCCGAAACTGCTGTACGATACATGAATGCTATCCTCCGATCGATAGTGCAACCACATCGGCAGCATATGGGCGAGGCGTTCGTCTTCATGGACGACAAATCGCGCCCCCATCGTACACATCTTGTGAATGACTTCCTTAAGGATAACGACAACGCTCGACTAGAGTGGCTAGGATGTTCTCCAGAAATGAATCCTATCGGACATGCCTGGGATAGACGGAAAAGGGCTGTTTATGGACGATGGGACCCGCCAACCACTCTGAGGGATGTACGCCGAATCGCAGTTGAGGAGTGATACAATCTGGACCCACAGCGACTAGTATGCCACGACGAATGCAGGCAAGCATCAATGCAAGAGGACGTGCTATTGGGTATTAGAGGTACCAGTGTAAACAGCCATCTGGACCACCACCTCAGAAGGTCTCCCTGTATGGTGGTACAACATGCAGTGTGTGGTTTTCATGAGCAATAAAATGGGCGGAAATGATGTTTATGTTGATCTCTATTCCAATTTTCTGTGCAGGTTCCGGAACTCTCGGAACTAAGGTGATGCAAAACTTTTTTTTATGTATGTATTTTCCGCAGCAGATGACATAACCAAGTGTGAGACGACCCATTAATCTACTGCTGGGAGAGACAGTCCGATCTGTCCGCCATCAAACGCTAAATTAAATAAGCTATAGTTTGAAGTGATCAAGTGAAGTTCCACAGTGCCATGATACAGGGACCGAATTGTAGGAGCGGTATTCCATTATCTGCCTCGCCGTCCTCATTGTGTTCTCAGTTCACACGACATACAATGCAACTCCATTCATACACTAATATTTACCATTTGTCACTGACGAGACCAGTGACATCAAAATCGTACGAAATTATAGATTAGAGGTATTAATACTAAAAGGGAAAACACTTCCAGATGTTCTACAAAATTATGTTTATTTGGTGACGAACCGGCCTTCGGCTTCTCAGGTCATCTTCAGGTGTCAGGTGTCAACAATTGCAGAACGTTAGGAAGTGTTTTCCTTTTTAATATTATCATGTACTGCCTAGCACCACAGGTAATTCATTTAATGTTAAGTATTGGTATAATATAGTCTGTTTGGTTATTGACACTGAGATCGCTAAACACGGAAAACCTGTTACTTTTGGATATGAGAAAGAGCTTGTCGTTCATTTGTTAAGGAAATACCAATAATTCGCCTAGTACTAACCAGGTACTATACGGAAGATCTGTCATGTTGGCTGGACTGTGCCAGAAGCGGCTGTGTACTACCATATCGTATTCGGCATCGTTGATGTATACCTCATGGCAGTACACAGCAGTTCAGAGCGCCACAGCGGTTTGAGTAAATCCGCTGTGGGCTAATGATGGCTATAACAGAAATCGGTCACCATCAATAGACAGAAAATAAATTACAATTTAGAGTGGCGCTTTTTATTCTTATCTAAAGGAACTTGTTCAATGTGTGCTCATCTCACTGCAGTGCGCACCAGCAGCTAATTGAAGGGGTTCGGCGGAAGTAAGTACTACCTCACAAGAGTTTATTTTGTGTTACTGCATCTTATACGTTTGGCTAAATTTTGACTGACCCAGGAGGGTACTTCACGTGGGTAAACGATTGCAACCACGAAAATATTCCATCTGAAGCATGTTACGTGCAACACCGACAAAAAATCCATCATGCGTATCAGATCGTCTACTGGACACGGTGGTATCACAGACCAAATGACGAAGCTTATTACTGACCCCCTACTGCCCACTGTAACAGATATTTTCAACCATTCCTTAACCAGAAGTATCTTCCCTGAGATATGGAAACAGGGACTTATTAAGCCGTTACCTAAAAAGGACGTTGGCACAGTACCCTTTCATTGCTATTTGCATTCCTCCTGCACTGTGTGTGTGAAATCTTACGGGACTTAACTGCTAAGGTCATCAGTCCCTAAGCTTACACAGTACTTAACCTAAATTATCCTGAGGACAAACACACACACACCCATGCCCGAAGGAGGACTCGAACCTCCGCCGGGACCAGCCGCACAGTCCATGACTGCAGCGCCCCAGACCGCACGGCTAATCCTGCGCGGCGCCTGCATTGTGCACCCCGTTAGAAGATATACTGCCACGACCAGCTAACAAGGTATCTCGCCGCGCGGGATTAACCGAGCGGTTTAAGGCGCTGCAGTCATGGACTGTGCGGCTGGTCCCAGTGGAGGTTCAAGTCCTTTTTCGCGCATGGGTTTGTGTGTTTGTCCTTCGAATAATCTAGGTTAAGTAGTGTGTAAGCTTACGGACTGTTGACCTTAGCAGTTAAGTCCCATAAGATTTCACACACATCTGAACATTTTTGAACAAGGTATCTCACTACAAACAGCTTAACAGACGAATACTATTCAGGGTCCTGTAGCCATTGCACACAACATTCAATTTAATAAAGATAACAGATGACATCAAGCTTGCCATAAATGCACAAGAGGCTGCTATCACGTGCTTCTAGGCTTCAACAAAGTTTTTGACTCTGTCGACTATGACATTTTACTTGCCACAATTAACACCCTAAATTTCTCACCAGGTCACCCATACCTGACGCCTCGCCAGCAATGCGGTATGTCCGGCACCAGAAGGTCACAATGCAGGCAGGTATATCAGGCGTTCCCCAGAGGTCGGTATTAGGTCCCATACTCTTCTAACTGTACGTAAATTTATTATTATCATAATTATTATTATCACTATCAGTGGCAGCAGCTACAGTAGGACAACAACTGCCACTAGTAATTTTATTATTTCATTAGTAGAATTCACTCAAACTGCCATTTCCGACACTCAGTTTTTTTAATACGAGGTGCATTCAAGTTCTAAGGCCTCCGATTTTTTTTCTAATTAACTACTCACCCGAAATCGATGAAACTGGCGTTACTTCTCGACGTAATCGCCCTGCAGACGTACACATTTTTCACAACGCTGACGCCATGATTCCATGGCAGCGGCGAAGGCTTCTTTAGGAGTCTGTTTTGACCACTGGAAAATCGCTGAGGCAATAGCAGCACGGCTGGTGAATGTGCGGCCACGGAAAAAGCCAAAAGACACTAGGAGCCAGGTCAGCTGAGTAGGGAGCACGAGGAATCACTTCAAAGTTGTTATCACGAAGAAACTGTTGCGTAACGTTAGCTCGATGTACGTTGTCTTGGTGAAACAGCACACGCGCAGCCCTTCCCGGACGTTTTTGTTGCAGTGCAGGAAGGAATTTGTTCTTCAAAACATTTTCGTAGGATGCACCTGTTACCGTAGTGCCCTTTGGAACGCAATGGGTAAGGATTACGCCCTCGCTGTCCCAGAACATGGACACCATCATTTTTTCAGCACTGGCGGTTACCCGAAATTTTTTTGGTGGCGGTGAATCTGTGTGCTTCCATTGAGCTGACTGGCGCTGTTTCTGGATTGAAAAATGGCATCCACGTCTCATCCATTGTCACAACCGACGAAAAGAAAGTCCCATTCATGCTGTTGTTGCATGTCAACATTGCTTGGCAACATGCCACACGGGCAGTCCGTCAGCATTCGTGGCACCCACCTGGATGACACTTTTCGCATTTTCAGGTCGTCATGCAGGATTGTGTGCACAGAACCCACAGAAATGCCAACTCTGGAGGCGATCTGTTCAACAGTCATTCGGTGATCCCCCAAAACAATTCTCTCCACTTTCTCGATCATGTCGTCAGACCGGCTTGTGCGAGCCCGAGGTTGTTTCGGTTTGTTGTCACACGATGTTCTGCCTTCGTTAAACTGTCGCATCCATGAACGCACTTTCGACACATCCATAACTCCATCACCACATGTCTCCTTCAACTGTCGATGAATTTCAATTGGTTTCACACCACGCAAATTCAGAAAACGAATGATTGCACGCTGTTCAAGTAAGGAAAACGTCGCCATTTTAAGTAATTAAAACAGTTCTCATTCTCGCCGCTGGCGGTAAAATTCCATCTGCCGTACGGTGCTGCCATCTCTGGAACGTATTGACAATGAACGCAGCCTCATTTTAAAACAATGCACATGTTTCTATCTGTTCCCAGTCTGGAGAAAAAAAATCGGAGGCCTTAGAACTTGAATACACCTCGTACTAGTTGTCATATTAAAATTTGTTTTTTTTAGGTAACTTAATGTGTAAAGAAGGTACTGTAGGTGTGAAACCGTGGTCCGATATAAGAGAGGGACTGATGGTCCCAATCAGATCAGGTTAAATAAATAATAAAAATAAATTCGAAGATAAGATCATACATACATACAGTTATATCGAGAAGTTTACGTAGCAGATGGTATTTTCTAGCCATATATATGGCTCTACTTGTTACCATCATGCGGTGCATTCGAACTACAGATAATTTGATACCACTGATGTATTATACTGAAGGTTAGCACTTATTTCTGCTTACTCCTTCGGTAACGAAACTGTGTAATCAATGAAGTGATTTGCTGAGAGATTTAGTGAAATATAAATATAAAATAAATAACAAATAATTTCCTTAAGATTCGAGACGTACCTCGTGGCTCCGCTCCAACTGCTGCCCATCGCGGCCAGCGTGGCGTCTCCACTGCGCTTGACGTTCCCTCCGCCGCTGGCGCCGCCGTTACCCGCCGCCGGCGCGAAGGCGGACTGCTGGGAGGCGGGCCCGCCACCCGCATACGGCCCGCCGGGGGCCATGGGGTCTCCAGGCCCGAACCGCGACAGCAGCTCGCGGGGCAGGTCGGACCGAATGACGACGCCGTCGACGCTGGGCCCGAAGGCGCTCAGGTAGGCCGGCGGCGACACGTCCGCGCGCAGCAGTTCCTCCAGCGGCACCTGCAACCACCCCAGCCTCTCACTTAACTCCTCTCACATCCACTTCAACGGCGCAATTTTTTATTTTTTATTTTTATTTTTTTTTTTTTTTGCACGACGCTCAACCTCATTATCGAGAAATAAGCAACATTCAATTATACGGAGTATTTCCAGCGACTGGTCAGACTAATTTCTTTTACGCTGAGAATTAATGTTAGAAAGAAAAAAAAGTAATGAAGACTATGGTCCATGTTTGCAGGTTGGTTTTCTCACTGGGAGTTTTGAATTGGAGCTGCAGCTACCGACTGAAATACACTCATGCTCATAAATTAAGGATAATTGCAGAATGTGGTTCAAAAATGGCTCTGAGCACTATGCGACTTAACTTCTGAGGTCATCAGTCGCCTAGAACTTAGAACTAATTAAACCTAACTAACCTAAGGACATCACACACATCCATGCCCGAGGCAGGATTCGAACCTGCGACCATAGCGGCCGCTGGGCTCCAGACTGCAGAATGTGGTGCCACACAACGTGGCACTACTCAAAACTGGCGCTAATAGCATGGGCACATAGGGAACACACACGACACAGATCTGTAAAAGTCCACAGTATTGGTAGTACGTTGAGAAAACCGTCCTGCAACACATGTGCTAAAAAACGCCACTGTTTCCTGCGCATGTACCCCGACATCAATATGGGATATGATCACCATGCACACGTATACTGGCCGCACAACGGGTTGGCATACTCTGGATCAGGTGGTCCAGCAGCTGCTGGGGTGTAGCCTCTCATTCTTGCACCAGTGCCTTTCGGAGCTCCTGAAGCGATACGTCGACCGAGAGCATCCCAGACGTGCTCGATGGGGTTTAGGTCTGGAGAACAGGCAGGCCACTCTACACCCGATATCTTCTGTTTCAAGGTACTCCTCCACGATGGCACCTCGGTGTGGCCGTGCGTTATCATCTATCAGGAGGAAGGTGGGACCCACTGCACCCCTGAAAAGGTGGACATACTGGTTCAAAATGACAGTTCCCCTGTCAAGGTCATGCAGGGGCGTACGTGCACCAACCATAATCCCACCCCACACCATCAAACCACGACCTCCATACAGGTCCCTTTCAAGGACATTAAGGGAGAAAATCACTGTTCAGACTATAACTGGACTCCTCCATGAACATAGACTGTAACTGGACTCCTCCATGATCATAACCTGGGACCACAGTTCCAATGACCATGTACTGTGTTCTTGACACCAGGCTTAACGGGGTGTCCTGTGACCAGAGGTGAGCGGAAGGCACCTTGCACGTCTCTGGGCGAATAAACCATCTCTGTTCAGTCGTCTGTAGACTGTGTGTCTGGAGACAACTGTTGCAGTGGCTGCGGTAAGGTCGCGAGCAAGGCTACCTGCAGTAGTCCGTAGCCGTCTGTGGGCAATGATGGTGAGATATCGGTCTTCTTGTGGTGTTGTACGCTGTGGACGTCCAGTACAGTAGCGCCTGGACACGTTTCCTGTCTGCTGGAATCATTGCCATAATCTTGAGATCACACTTTGTGGCACACGGAGGGCCCGTCCTACGACCTGCTGTGTTTGACCAGCCTCCAGTCGCCCTAGTATTCTACCCCTCATAACGTCATCAGTAAGTGTTCTTTGAGCCATTTTCAATACACAGTCACCATTAGCACCTCTGGAAACGTCTGCACACTTACTCGCTGCACCGGACTGTGACATGCACTAACACACCTCTGCATATGTGGACTGCTGCCAGCGCCACCGTGCGACGACCGCAGGTCAAATGCATTGCATGGTCATACCCTGAGGTGATTTAAACCCACAAACCGCCCACCAGAGCGTTGTTTCACCATGTATCAGCATTATCCTTAATTTATGAGCATGAGTGTAGTTCGTCTACCTGATTCGCTATTCGTTTGTCGGCCGTGTTTTCCACGCTGAGATCGGGTGGCGCAGACGACGGCCGGCGAAGTGAAGAGGCGAGGAGGACTGACCAGGTACTTCTCTGGGTCCGACCATCTACTCGGGCAGTAACAGCGTTGTCTAGGAGCTCTGCAGTGGCGATATCGAGTACTGGTGTGCCGCTGTACAGTGATTCCGTTGGAGATGGGCGTAATTCGGTGGCCCGGATTTTGAAAAAGATTTAGAGTGTAGTGTGATTTTGTCGCCGCTACTTGGAATACATGTGTTATTCGACCGCAGAGATGGTACAGGCCTGTATAATTCGTCGTTGGGTGCTGGTGTCGTTTCCGAACGTTCACTGGTGTGTTTGCCTACCGCGACACCGTTGTCAGCGACTAGGTTTCATTAAAAGAACTGCTGTTTTATGATGGCCTGTTGCATTTCTAAATTTTGGACCGGTTCTTAAATTAGTGCTTATTAGTTTAAAAGCGGGAGCCCACTACTTTTTATATTAATATAGCTATATCGGATTTTTTGCAAATGGAAGTTGGTGCGAGGTTAAAATAGGCTGATAATAGTGCAGGGGCTTAAACATCGTATCGGTCATCATCCACATACGGAACAGTCCGACTGTGTAGCGATGCAGGACGACAGTCCCAGTCTTCCCGGCTCAGCAACTTGGAGTTTCTGTTGTGCTGACTCCTTGAATTCAGCTGTGTGAAGAGTCCTTCCGCATACTAACCAACAAGTTGACATCACGCTCCAGTCCCCGTTGATGAGCTTCGACTTTGGTTTCTGAATCTTTACTAAATTACAACTGTCAAATTGACCTCGGTAAAATCTGATATACAGCCCTCTGCTCCTAATTGATCATTTCCTTGTTCAGATGGAAGTAGGTTATGATAGTTGACATCCTCAGCATTCCTTAAAAAATTATCTAATACCGTCAACAACATTATTTTGAAGACAAGGTGCTTTGAATCTTAGATACAGGGGACGGGCCAAACTACGGAAACCCCTGAAACACAACTGAGTGCCATGCCAAATAGGATGTAGGAAAACCGTCGGCATTGAAACTAGCTTACAGTCGCCTAACTGTGGTGAACAGGATAGATACGACAGTTCATCCACATGCTGACACAACAATCCTGGAAGATGAGAGCTGTGTAAACAGGGGACCTGTCCTCCTGGAACACAGCATCCCCTTTGGAGGCAAACACTCACCCATGAGACTGACCTGTCAACCAAAGTGGTCACATAATCCTTGGCAGCCGGCAGCTGTGGCCGAGCGGTTCAGGGTGCTTCAGTCCGGAACCGCGCTGTGCTACGGTAGCAGGCTCGAATCCTACCTCGGGCATGGATGTGTGTGATGTCCTTAGATTAGTTAGGTTTGTTGTTGTGTTGTTGTGGTCTTCAGTCCTGAGACTGGTTTGATGCAGCCCTCCATGGTACTCTATCCTGTGCAAGCTTCTTCATCTCCCAGTACCTACTGCAACCTACAGCCTTCTGAATCTGCTTAGTGTATTCATCTCTTGGTCTCGCTCTACGATTTTTACCCTCCACGCTGCCCTCCAATACTAAATTGGTGATCCCTTGATGCCTCAGAACATGTCCTACCAACCGATCCCTTCTTCTAGTCAAGTTGTGCCACAAACTTCCCTTCTCCCCAATCGTGTTCAGTACTTCCTCATTAGTTATGTGATCTACCCATCTAATCTTAAGCATTCTTCTGTAGCACCACATTTCGAAAGGTTCTATTCTCTTCTTGTCCAAACTATTTATCGTCCATGTTTCACTTCCATACATTGCTACACTCCCTACTAATACTTTCAGAAATGACTTCTTCAGAAATGCTTTCCTTGCCAGTGCCAGTCTACATTTCCTCGATGTTAACAAATTTCTCTTCTTCAGAAACGATTTCCTTGCCATTGCCAGTCTACATTTTATATCCTCTCTACTTGGACCATCATCAGTTATTTTGCTCCCCAAATAGCAAAACTCCTTTACTACTTTAAGTGTCTCATTTCCTAATCTAATTCCTTCAGCATCACCCGACTTAATTCGACTACATTCCATTATCTTTGTTTTGCTATTGTTGATGTTCATTTTATACTCTCCTTTCAAGACACTGTCCATTCCGTTCAACTGCTCTTCCAAGTCCTTTGCTGTCTCTGACAGAGTTACAACGTTAAAACCTCAAAGTTTTTATTTATTCTCCATGGATTTTAATACCTACTCCAAATTTTTCTTTTGTTTCCTTCACTGCTTGCTCAATATACAGATTGAATAACATCGGGGAGAGGCTACAACCCTGTCTCACTCCTTTCCCAACCACTGCTTCCCTTTCATGCCCCTCGACTCTTATGACTGCCATCTGGTTTCTGTACAAATTGTAAATGGCTTTTCGCTCCCGGTATTTTACCCCTGCCACCTTCAGAATTTGGAAGAGAGTATTCCAGTCAACGTTGTGAAAAGCATTCTCTAAGTCTACAAATGCTAGAAACGTAGATTTGCCTTTCCTTAATCTAGCTTCTAAGATAAGTCGTGGGGTCAGTATTGCCTCACGTGTTCCAATATTTCTACGGAATCCAAACTGATCTTCCCCGAGGTCGGCTTCTACCAGTTTTTCCATTCGTCTGTAAAGTATTCGTGTTAGTATTTTGGATCCGTGACTTATTAAACTGATAGTTCGGTAATTTTCACATCTGTCAAAACCTGCTTTCTTTGGGATTGGAATTATTATATTCTTCTTGAAGTCTGAGGGTATTTCACCTGTCTCATACATCTTGCTCACCAGATGGTAGAGTTTTGTTAGAACTGGCTCCCCCAAGGCTGTCAGTAGTTCTAATGGAACGTTGTCTACTCCCGGGGCCTTTCTTCGACTCAGGTCTTTCAGTGCTCTGTCAAACTCTTCACGCAGTATCATATCTCCCAATTCATCTTCATCTACATCCTCTTCCATTTCCATAATATTGTCCTCAAGTGCATCGCCCTTGTATAGACCCTCTATATACTCCTTCCACCTTTCTGCTTTCCCTTCTTTGCTTAGAACTGGGTTTCCATCTGAGCTCTTGATATTCATACAAGTGGTTCTCTTTTCTCCAAAGGTCTCTTTAATTTTCCTGTAGGCAGTATCTATCTTACCCCTAGGGAGATAGCCCCTACATCCTTACATTTGTCCTCTAGCCATCCCTGCTCAGCCATTTTGCACTTCCTGTTGATCTCATTTTTGAGACGTTTGTATTCCTTTTTGCCTGCTTCATTTACTGCATTTTTATATTTTCTCCTTTCATCAACTAAATTCAGTATTTCTTCTGTTACCCAAGGATTTCTACTAGCCCTCGTCTTTTTACCTACTTGATCCTCTGCTGCCTTCACTACTTCATCCCTCAAAGCTACCCATTTTTCTTCTACTGTATTTCTTTCCCCCCTCCTTGTCAATTGTTCCCTTATGCTCTCCCTGAAACTCTGTACAAGCTCTGGTTTAGTCAGTTTATCCAGGTCCCATCTCCTTAAATTACCACCCTTTTGTAGTTTCTTCAGTTTTAATCTACAGTTCATAACCAATAGATTGTGGTAAGAGTCCACATCTGCCCCTGGAAATGTCTTACAATTTAAAACCTGGTTCCTAAATCTCTGCCTTACCATTATATAGTCTATCTGAAACCTGTCAGTATATCCAGGCTTCTTCCAGGTATACAACCTTCATTTATGATTCTTGAACCAAGTATTAGCTATTATTAAGTTGTTCTCTGTGCAAAATTCTACCAGACGGCTTCCTCTTTCATTTCTTACCCCCAATCCATATTCACCTACTACGTTTCCTTCTCTCCCTGTTCCTACTGACGAATTCCAGTCACCCATGACTATTAAATTTTCGTCTCCCTTCACTATCTGAATAATTTCTTTTATTTCATCATACATTTCTTCAATTTCTTCGTCATCTGCAAAGCTCGTCGGCATATAAACTTCTACTACTGTGGTAGGAGTGGGCTTCGTATCTATCTTGGCCACAATAATGCGTTCACTATGCTGTTTGTAGTAGCTTACCCGCATTCCTATTTTCCTATTCATTATTAAACCTACTCCTGCATTACCCCTATTTGATTTTGTGTTTATAACCCTGTAGTCACCTGACCAGATGTCTTGTTCCTCCTGCCACCGAACTTCACTAATTCCCACTATATCTAACTTTAACCTATCCATTTCCCTTTTTAAATTTCCTAACCTACCTGCCCGATTAAGGGCTCTGACATTCCACGCTCCAATCCGTAGAACGCCAGTTTTCTTTCTCCTGATAATGACATCCTCGTGAGTAGTTCCCGCCCGGAGATCCGAATGGGGGACTATTTTACCTCCGGAATATTTTACCCAAGAGGATGCCATCATCATTTAACCATGCAGTAAAGCTGCATGCCCTCGGGAGAAATTACGGCTATAGTTTCCCCTTGCTTTCAGCCGTTCGCAGTACCAGCACAGCAAGGCCGTTTCGGTTAGTGTTACAAGGCCAGATCAGTCTGTCACCCAGACTGTTGCCCCCTGCAACTACTGAAAAGGCTGCTGCCCCTCTTCAGGAACCACATGTTTGTCTGGCCTCTCAACAGATACCCCTCCTTTGTGGTTGCACCTACGGTACGGCTATCTATATCGCTGAGACACACAAGCCTCCCCACCAACGGCAAGGTCCATGGTTCATGGGGAGTAGTTAGGTTTAAGTAGTTCCAAGTGTAGGGGACTGGTGACCACAGATGTTAAGTTCCATAGTGCTCAGAGCCATTTGAACCACTTTTGAATCCTTGGCAACTTTGAACTACTTAAACCTAACTAACCTAAGGATATAACACAACCATGCCCGAGGCAGGATTCTAACCTTCGACCGTAGCATTCGCGCGGTTCCTGACTGAAGCGCCTAGAACCACTCGGCCACCGCCACCTGTGAACCTTCTGTAAAGTTTGGAAGGTAGGTGACGAGATACTGGCAGAAGTAAAGCTGTGAGGATGGGGCGTGAGTCATGCTAGGGTAGCTCAGTTGGTAGAGCACTTGCCAGCGAAAGGCAAAGGTCCCGAGTTCAAGTCTCGGTCCGGCTCACAGTTTTAATCTGCCAGGAAGTTTCATAGTCGCACTGCGAGGACTGTAGCAGAATGGTGTAGACCGTATAAACCTGCAACAGAAATGCTTACGGAAATTAAATGTGTATCTTTGAGACATGCCATTACTCTGGCGAAGCACTGTTGGGTAAATTGACAAAACCACTGTTCGAAGACGACTTTTACGCCACATCCTTCGTCTATCTTGCGTAGTGACCATGAGAATAAAGTGAGAGAAGAACAGTCACAGAGAAATATAGACACTGTCACCCCGCTCAATACGCAATATGCAACAGGTTACAAAAGACGTTACTAGTGGCACGACTCTGCGGGAGAAGGAAACTAAATGAAACTCAACGGGTGGCGAGGGTATGTGACAGTACTTGACTGATTACAAAATAGAGTCAAATACGGGTACACTAGTCGCTATGACGTTGCTCGCTCTCTGGTGTAGGTGCATTAGCTAATTCGGTAGGGAAGGTGTAGCGGCAGCCGCCGAGCCGAGAGGACGCGAAGCAGCAGCAGCAGCAGCGGCGGAACTTGTTTGATAAACAGTAAATTAATTTAGTCTGTTTTTTTCTCGCGCAGCTGCAAAGAAGTGAACTATTTGCGTGTAATTTTTCCCGTTGCCAGAAACTTCATCACGCTACATAGTTTTAATTTTGTGCTAGTAGACAGCATACAGCTTAGATCAATGCATTCTAGTTTGAATACTTATCTTGTGCACTATCTCTTCGGTAAACAGTATTTGTAACAACAGGTATCTGTAAATACATCAACATCAGTAGAGAAATTTATTTCCGTTTAAACTTGCGGTCTCAGAGTAGAGTGAGAAATCTGCACGGCAAGTTTTAGTGTTACTTTATTCTCCTTTGGTATATTTTTATACATTTCAAACTCAGTAGCGCCATTTGAGATCTTATATCTATTTTATTCACAGTAGGATATGGCTAGGGACTGAGCTTGTGAGCGGACACAAGGAGAGTTGGCTGCTGTCCGAAAACAGCTGGAAGCTGCGTTGGCTACCGTCGACAAGCGTCTAGCTAATGCTCAAAGCTGAGGTGACGTTAGGGCACCAGTGACGAGACCTGCGAAACCCTTAGTGCAACTGGAATCCCCTGGTGACCCGGACGTCGCTGCGGCTTCTGATACACAACATCTAACCGGTTCGTCATCACACGAAGTGGGTGGCAGACAGTGGTGGGTTTGAGTGTCACTGGGCGGAAGGCGAAATAGGGAACACGCCGAACGGCTGGCTCCCTACGTGTTAGCAACAGATACGAGGTGGTACAAAGTGTTGATGATTGAGCCAGCACGGGACGCCTCTCCCGTTGGGCCAGCGGTCGATTTTCTTGCCCAGTCCGGACAAGTACAAGGGGTGGGTATACTTTTCATTGGGAGCTTCAATGTTAGCGATGGAGCCCCTCAGAGAGACAGGAGGCGGGGGAGAATTCCAGTGTGCATTCGATATGTTTGCCGAAAGGTCTCAACCTTGATGTGGAGGAGGCCCTGCCGGCGGCTATCGAGCGCACTGGATGCAACCGGTTGCATGTAGTGGCACATGTCGAAACCAATGACGCCTGCCGCTTGGGTTCTGAGGCCATCCTCGGCTCCTTTCGGCGGCTGGTTGATTTGGTGAAGGCAACTAGCAACCCATGTGAGATGCAGAGTAAGCTGCCTATTTGTACCATCGTAACCATGGTTGATCGCGGTCCTCTGGTTTGGAGCAGAGTGGAAGATCTAAACCAGAGGCTCATACTACTCTGCGACAGTATCGGATGCGAATTTCTCGACCCCCGTCCGCTATCTGGTGAAGAATTGTAGGGTTCCCACGCGGTCAGACGTGCACTATACGCAGGAAGCGGCTACAAGGGTAGCGGAGTACGTGTGGCCTGCAAATGAGGCTTTTTTGGGTTAGAGGAGCCCTCCTTTGGGATCAAAGACGATTTGTCTGTTAAATCAGCCACAGTGACCTCAGAGAATCTTGGTCTTCGTAGATCAGAGACAGAAAAGATTAATATGATTTTAGTAAACTGCAGGAGCATCCAAGGAAAGGTCCCAGAATTAGTGTCACTTACTGAAGGTTATTATGTACAAATTGCGAACAGAAAGCTGGTTGAAACCAGACGGCAATGACATCGAAATCCTAAGGTCAGGCTGGAACGTTTATCGTAAGGATAGGTTAGTCGCCAATGGTGCCGGCGTGTTTATTGCAGTAAAAAATTCGACAAGATCTAGTGAGGTTGTCACGGATTCCGAATGTGAATTAATCTGGGTGAAGTTGAGTATCAAAGAACGGTCAAAAATGGTGATCGGACGCCTCTATAGACTACCTGTTTCAGAATCTGTAGTTGTAGAGCGCTTCAGACGGTACATGCAGAATATCATTAGTAATTTTCCCGATCATGCCGTTGTAATAGAGAGTGACTTCAACTCACCAGGTATAGATTGGGAGTGTTATTCCATCAAAACTGGTGCCAGAGACAGGGATTCGTGTGGCATTGTTCTGGATATCTTGTCCGAAAATTACCTTGAGCAGACAGAGAACCAACTCGAGAGGGTAACGTCTTACACCTCCTGGCAACAAACAGACCTGAACTTATCGAATCAGTTAACGTAGAGGAAGATATCTGTGATCATAAAGCTGTGATAGCATCTGTGACGACGAGTCCTATAAGGAATGTTAAGAAATGTAGGAAGATATATTTGCTCCGGCAGGGTGACAGCATAAAAGTTTCAGAATACCTTACCGGTCAACATCAAATATTCGGTGATGAGGACGAAGATGTGGACCATAAATGGAAAAAATTCAAAGGTATCGTTAAATATACCCTAGACAAGTATGCTCCGAGTAAGGTTTTAAGGGATGGGAAAGCTCCAACATCGTATAATAGCCATGTTAGAAAAGCGCTACGTAAACAAAGAGCACTTCATCTCAGATTCAAGAGAAATAAAAACCTAGCTGACAAACAAAAGCTGAACGAAGCGAAAATGAGCGTGAAGAGAGCAAAGAAATAAGCGTTCAGTGATTTTGAAAGTAAGACGTTGTCAACCGACCTGAGTAAAAACCCTAAGAGATTTTGTTCGTATATAAAATCAGTAAGTGGGTCAAAATCATCTAGTCATTCTCTCAGCGACCGCACCGGCACCGAACGGAAGATAACAGAGAGACGGCCAAAATACTAAATTCGGTCTTCCGAAGTTGTTTCAGGACCAAACGAGACACCTACATGATTCTGTAAAGATTATGCGAAAGAACTTGCTTCCCTTCTTGCAATAATTTATCGTAGATCCCTTGAGCAACGAACGGTACCTAACGACAGGAAAAAAGAGCAGGTCATTCCCGCTTTTAAGAAAGGTCTTAAGACAGATCCACACAATTATAGACCTATATCGTAGATGTCAATCTGGTCTAGAACTACGGAACATGTTTTATGCTGAGGAATTACGACGTTTTTGGAAAATTAACATCTGTATAAAAATCAACATGGATTTCGCAAACAGAGATCCTGCGAAACTCAGTTCGCTCCGTTCCTCCATGAGATCCACAGCTCAGTGGACAACGGCGCTCAGGTTGACGCCGTGCTCCTAGATTTCAGTTAGGCATTTGACACCGTCCCGCATTGCCGTTTAATGTAGAAAAAAAAAACGAGCTTACGTAGTATCGAAGCAGACTTGCGATTGGATTCTAGACTTTCTTGCAGATAGAACTCAACACGTCGCTCTTTACGGAACAAAATCGACAGATGTAAAAGTAATATCCGGACTACCACAGGGAAGTGTGATAGACCGTTGCTGTTTACAATTTATAGAAATGATCTAGTGGAAAGCGTCGGATACCCTTTAAGGCTACTCACAGATGATGCAGTTGTTTATACCAAAGCATCAACGCCAGAAGACAGTAAGAATTTGCAGAACCACCTGCAGAGAACTGATGAATGGTGCAGGCTCTGACAGTTGACTCTGAACGTAAATAAATGTAACATACTGCGCATACCTAGGAAAAGAAAGCCACAACCGTACAGCTACACTATTGATGACAAACGGCTGGAGACAGCGTCTGTCGTAAAATATCTAGGCGTAACCATCCAGAGCGACCTTAAGTGGAATGACCATATAAAACTGATAGTGGGAATAGCACACACCAGACTCAGATTCATCGAAGAAACTTAAGGAAATATAACTCATACAAGAAACAAGTGGCTTATAAGGCGCTTGTTCGCCTCATTCTTGAGTATTGTTCATCTATCTGGGATCCCTATCAGATAGGACTGATAGCAGAGATAGAGATGATCCAACGAAGAGAGCCGGCCGGTGTGGCTGTGCGGTTCTAGGCGCTTCAGTCTGGAACCGCGTGACCGCTACGGTCGCAGGTTCAAGTCCTGCCTTGGGCATGGATGTGTGTGATGTCCTTAGGTTAGTTATGTTTAAGTCGTTCTAAGTTCTAGGGGACTGATGACCACAGATGTTAAGTCCCATAGTGCTCAGAGCCCTTTGAACACAAGAGCGGCGCGTTTCGTCATGGTATCGTTTAGCTGGCGAGAGAACGTTACGAAGATGCTAAACAAACTCCACTAGCAGACGTTACAAGCGAGGCGCTGTGCATCACGGAGAGAGAGTTACTATTGAAATTTCGGGACAGCACTTTTAAGGAGGAGTCGGACAACATATTACTTCGCCCCACATACGTCTCGCGTATTGACCATGAGGAGAAAATTCGAGAAATTAGAACCAATACCGACAAACATTCTCCCAACGCCCTACTCGTGAGTGGAACAGGGTTGGAAGGATCAGATAGTGGTACCGAAAGTACCCTCCACTACACACCGTTAGGTGGTTTGTCGAGTATGATGTAGATGTAGATGTAGTCGGAAAGCCGTTGTATCCTCTCTTCTGAGGCACGTTGGCCAGAAAATGCCAGAAACTGTCTTAATTGGTCTTTAATCTCCTGGACACTGGCAATGGGACAGAGTTGACGTCCGAGATGGTCTATTCTGAACCGATTTGTGGATCTTGCTGGTTACGGGAGTGCCACAACATCACGCAGACAGTTAACAGAGGAACGTGCCATGTGTGGACGACCAGTATAACGGTGAAAACTGTTACCATGATACTGTCACATGAGAGGTAGCAAATGAAAGCGTACCATTCCAGCGTCAGACCTCAATCAACCTGGCTCACCCCGCACACACCGTCAGGTGGCTTGAGGAGTATGGATGTAGATGTAGAATCCCTACTAGCCGTGATCTGAAGTCATACCCGATGGCTCCCCACACCATTATGCCAAGAGTAATACCGCGGTGCTTCCCCAAAACATTGGAAGAGAGAGAGAGAGACCTCTCTCAAGGTCGTCATCATACTTGCCGACAAAGATCATCTAGGTTAGTGCAGGACGCGATTCTTCGCTGAACACAATGTGATGCCATTCGTCTGCAGTACACAATTGTCGGTCACAGCACCACTCCAAACCAAACCATTTGTGCTGTGGTGTTAACGACAGCCTACGCATGGGATGGTAATTCCGTAGCCTGGCCGCTGCTAGTCTCCGAGCAATGGTGCAGCATAACACACAATGTCGCAGAGACTGCATTACTTGTTCTCAGATGGAAAGCGCAGATGTGAAGTGGTTACGATGGGCTTCGTGCACAATACTTCGATCTTTCATCGTGGTGGTCAGACGTGGGCGACCGACATCTTGATGACGAGTATGCCTGCCCACATGTTCTCATGCAGTCCAACATTGGGAAACTGTCGTGTCCGAATACCAACAAATCTGCTTACTGCACGATTCGGCCAGCCAACCTAATGGAAACCCACCATGAGGCCTTTTTCAAACGCTGTCAAGTGCTGATAAGGAGGTTACCACACGATTACGTGGTATCTTCCTGTAGTTCACATAGATCACTCAACATCTGCCGCTGTTCACGACCCTTAGATACCTTGCCAGGCCTGGCAACAACTCTAGACACAACCAATATTAATGAGCTCTGGTCGCCATTATACACTATTCGCCATTACAGTTGCTACACTACGAAGATGACGTGCTACAGACGCGAAATTTAACCGACATGAATAAGATGCTGTGATATGCAAATGATTAGCTTTTCAGAGCATTCACAAAAGGTTGGCGCCGGTGGTGACACCTACACCGTGCTGACATGAGGAAAGTTTCCAAGCGATTTCTCATACACAAACAGCAGTTGACCGGCGTTGCCTGGTGAAACGTTGTTGTGATGCCTCGTTTAAGGAAGAGAAATGCATACCATCACGTTTCCGACTATGATAAAGGTCGGATTGTAACCTATCGCGATTGCAGTTTATTGTACCACGACATTGCTGCTCGCGTTGGTCGAGATCCAATGACTGTGACTGTTAGCAGAATATGGAATCGGTGGGTTCAGGAGGGTAATACGGAACGTCGTGCTGGATCCCAACGGCCTCCTATCACTAGCAGTCGAGATGACAGGCATCTTATCCGCATGGCTGTAACGGATCGTGTAGCCACTTCTCGATCCCTGAGTGAACATATGGGGACGTTTGCAAGACAACAACCATCTGCACCAACATTTCGACGATGTTTGCTGCAGCATGGACTATCAGATAGGAGACCATGGATGCGGTTACCCTTCACGCTGCATCACAGACAGGAGCGCCTGCGGTGGTGCACTCAACGACGAACCTGGGTGCACCAATGGCAAAACGTCATTTTTTCAGATGAATCCAGCTTCTGTGTACAGCATCATGACGGTCGCATCCGTGGTTGGCGACATAGCAGTGAACGCACATTGGAAGCGTGTATCTGTCATTGCCATACTGGCGTACCACACGGCGTGATGGTATGGGGTGCCATTGGTACAAGTCTCGGTCACCTCTTGTTCGCACTGACGGCACTTTGAACAGTGGACGTTACATTTCAGATGTGTTACGACCCGTGGCTCTACGCTTCATTCGATCCCTGCGGAAGCCTACATTTCAGCAGGAGAATGCACGACTGCATGTTGCATGTCCTGCACGGGTCTTTCTGGATACAGAAAATGTTCGACTGCTGCCCTGGCCAGCACATTCTCCAGATCTCGCACCAATTGAAAACGTCTGGTCAATGGTGGCCGAGCAACTGGCTCGTCACAATACTCCACTCACTACTCTTGAGGAACAGTGGTATCGTGTTGAGGCTGCATGGGCAGCTGTACCTGTTCATGCCATCCAAGCTCTGTTTGACTCAATGCCCAGGCGTATCAAGGCCGTTATTACGGCCAGAGGTGGTTGTTCTGGGTACTGATTTCTCAGGATCTATGCACCCTAATTGCGTGAAAATGTAATCACATGTCAGTTCTAGTATAATACATTTGTCCAATGAGTACCCATTTATCATCTGCAATTCTTCTTGGTGTAGCAATTTTAATGGCCAGTAGTGTACAATTTTTGGAAATTCGTGGTAAGTTCCTAAGGGACCAAACTGCGCATGTCATCGGTACCTAGCCTTACACATTACGTAATCTAACTTAAACTAACTTACGCTAAGAACAATACACACACACCCATGCCCGAGGGAGAACTCTGACCTCCGACAGAGGAAGCCGAGCGAACCATGGCATGGCGCCCTAGACAGCGCGGATAGTTAATCACAACTTCATAGCCGCCAGTGGTATGTACATTTAGGGAGGTACATTGATTTCCAACTTAGTCTTCTGGTTGCTTCAGATTTTTGAAAGGCATTGAAATTTCATAAACTAACTGTTTAGACGGCAATCTAGTATAATCAGCAACGATGCCACATGTTTCGAGGAGAAAAACCCCCAAAAATTCTAAAAATACGAACCATAAGCGAGACTTCCGGTACGGAGTGTTTTAAGCCCTCGTCGGCGGAATAAATATATGTCTTGCAGGCGCTACGTACATTTGTACAAACAGCCTTCTATTTCTGTCCATAAGTGTTTCTTCTGAGATATATCACTTAAAAAGCATCTTCCGCTAGAATGGATACACTTAATAACAAATTGCACGAGCTTTGCGTTATAGAACCCCACAACTTACTAAAAATTGGAGATGAGGTTGCTATGACGATAACGTTTTTCCCACGTAGGGAACATTTCGACATAGATCCGATCTCTGCTAGGTTTCGTTCAGGAAGATATATATTTGAGCTAGGATAGGACTTACAGTGTTCGCCACAGTGGCCGCTATGTACATACTTCAGCCAATAAGGACCCTAAAAGATCTTTACACTGAACAGAAGCAACAGCCTCGCTCCGGTCATCCAGTGGGTTATTGTCATGCTGAGATTTAGTAGATATTCGCTTCAGCTTATTGGGCTAACATTTTAAAGGAATCGAGTAAGTTTCGATTAGCTGAAATATAAGATCTGACAATTTTATTTCAAGTCTTCATAGGATATTCTCCCCGCCCCCCTCTTTATTTAAACAACAGAATGGTCGAGGAGGCACAACCTAAATCTCTGTGGGATTAGATCTCTGTAAAAAAGCCCTTTACTGCAGTGATATGCTGTTTTGTTTCCTCTTGATACGTTCTGCGCTGACGTAAACCGAGCCAACCTCTATGTATATTTGGGGCGCCACAACCGGCATTGCTCAAAACAGCACTCTCCCTCCCGCGCAGACGCGTACTCCACTTCAACAATGTTTGTAGGAGGTTTTCTTTGGTTTTCATGGAATACTGCATTCATAAATCCCCTCCCAAATACGAAGGGCTATCGTAAAGTTCTAATTGTCACTTGGACATTACTTTGCTGCTAGAAATATTGTCAGTATTATCATTGGCCCCTCAGCGCATATAAGATTGCCAGAAGTAAGTGAGGCGTAATGTGAAGGAGTATGATGCTCCTGGTGTGATAAAAGTCCTGCATATGTAGGGTAAAAGGGCCTGGGAGATCTATAATGGGAAGTCGGCTGTGTATCGAATGATTGCCCGTTTTATGACACTGTGGTGAGGTGGAAAAGGAATTTCCAAAGTGATTACATGTCCCCGACAGACCAGGCAAGGTTTGGTAGACCGTCAATGACAGACGACGCAGCCACAGTGAAATAAGTGGAGTGTTTGATCGTGGAAGAAAGATGTGCAACCATCCAAATGAGTAAGCATGAAACATCTCAAATATGGTATTGTGAGGATAATTATTCTTTACGTACTGCATATGTCTTGGGTGTCCGCACGGACTGTTCAACGTTTGTTAACCTCTTTCGAAGACAGCAAGGTGTGACTATATAAGAAAGATGATTCAGTTGTAACAGGATAAAGACTACTTTTCTGATCGTCTTGTAAACATGGATGAATCTGAATCAATGCGGTACAGAGGAAACAACCATGAGTATGTAAAGGAAGCGTGTCAATTCCCTCTCTCCGAAAGTGACAGAATTGCAGAAGTCAGCTATAAAGGTCATGCTTGCAGTTTTTTAGGACTGTAGTGGAGTCATCCTCACATATGACTTTGCCAAGGGTCAACCACTAGCACGTACTACAGTTACCTTCTGGACAAGTTACAAGAAGCTCTGATTAAGAAATGCTGCGGTATGCTCTCCCGAGGCGTTTGTCTTCAGGATGAGAAAGTATCTGTTCATTCATCTCAATACACAGTTGTGGCTTGGTGACCTGGCAGCACCCGCCTTATTCTTTCACTCTCGCACTAAGTGACTGCTCTTGTTCCCACAAATAAAAAACCCATTACGTGGCCGCCGACCTGACAATACATGTAAGACCATTAATGCAGTGTAAGACTGGTTTAAGGTAAAATTTTCAGACTTAAATAATCAGGGCGTTTGGCAGGACAAGAAAATCTGGGAAAAAAGTCAACACAAACTCTTTGTCATATTTTTACGAGTGATATTTATACGATACTCTCTCGTGTTCTCTCGCTTCCAGTTCGAGTCTTGCGAATGGTGGCACGCGTTCCAGCGGAAAAATCGGCACTCATCAAGTATTATACCCGCACGCTTTCGTTTCTTTTTCGAACATTGAATACGAAACGAAAACATTAAACGTCACATATTAGGCTTTCCCTGTATTCCGGAGCATAAGAAATCCCGTTATTTTTAATACAGGTATAGTGGCAGCAGAATCACTGAGAAGATCAGAACAGAGTGAGTGTAGCACTAAGCAACCTTAGTGTATTTTGGATAGTGAGAGGGATGTTAATAGATACTGCCCGAACAAGTTTATTTTAAATTACATCGTACAAACCCCTCTGTCGTGCGATTTATTACAAATTACGTATTATACCCGTCGCCTGCGACGCCAGTTGTGGGGAACGTATTTTATCCGCTGATGCCGTAATCTTTCAGACAAAGCGCACTAGACAATATAACTCTACAATTTTTCAGCTTTTGATATACATGGATTATGTTTTAAAACGCTCCGAGCGGGAAGTACAGACTGCGTACCCGTCGCACGCTGACCAGCGCTGCAGAGGCTGGAAAGGCCACAGGTCGTCAGGGGTTACGCTGCGTGGGCACCAGGGATTACCGGCCATTAGCAAACAAGTTGCAGAGGGAACACGGCTGGGTTTCGTGGCACGGTTACATGCGTTTGGGCCCTTATTCGGATAATTAGTATAACGGTCAAATTTCGTTACTATGAGCATTTCGAATGCATTTTTTGACAAACATTGATCATTAAAACTCGGCAAACACCTGAGACACATCCAACTTTTTGGAAGCAAAAATCGCGACAGTAGTGTGAAGAATATTTGCTACGATATCCTTTAAAAACTGATACACAAACTTTACGCTTTGTTGAATTAATAACAAACAGTGATCTTTTAATTCTGAAAATGAAGGCTGCAAGAGATTATTACTCGTTTTCTTATCCAAGACTTCCTTTTATTTACCGAAGATTTGGGACACCTTAGAATGGGGCGCCAGTACTGGATGCGTGGCGTGGTACCTATCTTAAATTGACAGTACACAACCAACTCCGTCTGTCGAGCACACCTCTCAGACTGTCGGAGCAACTAAACGGCGCAGAGGCAAACGTGGTTCATCGACATTAGCACCCTTTAGAAAATGGATACCACGGAGAGTTCCAGTAAACAAAACTATAGTCTCAAGGATGTAACAACCAAATGCTTGTACTCTTCGGTAAATATGTTCTCTGTTATTAATATTGGTGACATGGTAAAACTGGGTGCCGGGCTAGGGCTCGATGTCATAAGTCGGTCTCTCGCCGGAAGAAATGGACGAAGTGGCGGTAATATCAAGTTTTTAATCGGCTAGCAATATATGCTCAGACTGAGCAAGTCGCAGCGTACTACACAGGAAAGGCAGTTACCTGAGTTAGAGAATCGCTCTGTTGCACTGTTCTAGTTTGTCATGAAATTTTACCGCGGCATATACTATGTTGAACAGTGGAAATAAATTACCACACATTTATCTTCCTCTCTAGATACGATCTCATTTTAGTTTCTATTTGATTTTAGTTTCTTCACTCGCAGAGAAACCATCTTTAATTGTGACGTTTGGAAATTCAGGTATACAATGAAAGATTGAAATAAAGGTCTAGAGTTCATCAATATCATTGGTTACAATACACTTCTGGAACGCTATTTTTTTGTGTGTGTGTGTGTGTGTGTGTGTGTGTGTGTGTGTGTGTGTGTGTGTGTGTGTGCGCGCGCGCGCGCGCGCGCGCGTGTGCGTGTGCGTGTGTGCGTGTGCGTGTGCGTGTGTGCGCGCGCGCGCGTGCATGTTGGGAGTTCACAAGCGCCCAATGGCGAAATTATCGGCGCCCTTAAATAGATTAAAAGAAACGAATGCGGACAAAATGGCTAAAAACGTTGTCACACAGTAGGGGGTAAATCTACAGACTGACTCTCATTCACTTCCACCTCACTAGTGTTGACCCACACAATCACTCTGTCTCATACACCTTAAGACCACAGACAAAGGGTGAAAGGTGCCATACCTGGGAGTAAAACATTGGTAGAACGACAGAGGAGCCCACAGGCAAATGACCGTATGAGTACCTACAGCAGGCATGAGTGAGCCAGTCATCCAGTAACACATTAAGCATATCTTCCTAAAATTTTAGGAAACAAGTTGGATCTACCGCAAAACCTTAAAAATCGAACCACATTCGTTTGAATTTCACTTAAAATAGAGGACAGATCTGTTAGCAAATCTGCCGCTGTCCTCTGGTCTGAAAACAAATCACAGCTTATTAAAATGTGGCGCATAGTAATCTGCACGCCACAAACTCCACATCCCGAAGGGTGTTATCACCGGAGCAAGAAGCCATGTGTCAAAGGGCTATGCCCTATGCGAAGTCGACTGAGATGATTGTCATCTTACCTGCGTGACTGGAAGGAGGTACGCCACGACTCCGTTGTACAACCGTCGACTCGCGGCTGCAGTACTAGAGGAAGAGCAGAAGACTGCAAAATCGTCCACAAATAAGGAACAGAGGATTCCTTACTGTGGACATCAGCCTGTTAACAGCTATGGCAAACAGGGTAACACGTAAAACACTGCCCTGAGGAACAACGTTCTCCTGGACAAAATTATATGACAGCACGTCATCAACTCTGTATCAAAAATGCGTCTTGAGACGGATGACTGAGATGGTCACGAAAGCCCCACCGGTGTAGCTGACTGAAAATACTGCGTCTCCAAATAGAGCCGTACACCTTACTGCTTTCAGAAAATACCCATGGACAATGCTGTTTATGTAGTAACGCCTGCTGGATTTCTCCCCCCAGCAGGTTCAGGTTGTCGGCAGTTGATCGACATCTCCTGAATTCACACTGAGAGCACTTACGCAGATGCCTGGTCTCCAATATCCTAAACAGAGAACGGTTGACCATGCGCTCCAGGACATGCCTGACCAAGCAGCGCTCCACAAGCACGAGCGCTCCGAACACGTTCCTGCCAAACGCTCCGAGCGCATTGCCTAGTGGTGCTGAGGGGTGAGGAGGAAAAGATGAAGGCAGCAGCCGGGCGCTGCTAGAACAAAGCAGTCACCTTGTCAGACATCAAACACTTTTGTAATGTCTCCATATGGTGAGGTACAAGAGCCGTAAAGTATTTTATGAGGCTACAGTTTGGAACCGCGCTACGGTCGCAGGTTCGAATCCTGCCACGGGCATGGGTGTGTGTGATGTCCTTAGTTTAGTTAGGTTTAAGTAGTTCTAAGTTCTAGGGGACTGATGACCTCATAAGTTATGTCCCATAGTGCTCAGAGCCATTTAAACCATTTTAACTATCAGCTTTTCTCCCCCTTTAGTCATCTACCGGTTTCGGTTATTAACCATCATCCAGGATGTTGGGTATAACAGATTAGTTATAAGTATCTCATATTATTTTGAAGCTGAACAATATCGAAATTATCCAGTGAAATTGTACAAACAGCATTGTCTTAGTCAGTTATCAGTATTCTAAGACAAATTGTTTGTACAATTTCACTGTATAATTTCGATATTATTCGGCTGCAAAGAATATGGGATGTTTTTAACTAATCTGTTGCACCCTACATCCTGGATGATGGTTAATACCGAGATCGGAAGATGATTAATGGGAAAATAAACAGCTGATGGTTTAAATGCTTAGAAAACGCCAAACAATTTGCTGGCAAAACAACTAGCGATAAATTAGATTTACATTCTGCATTATGATACTTTGGTGTCTGAGCACTTGTCTGAAACATAGCAAAGTGGGGAAGACATATCGTTCATTGTCATATAATATCTGCCTTGATTTTAGTTCGTCGCACTATTGTAGCTGGAAAACACTTACTAGAACGTTATTACAACACCATCTGGAAGGCGATATGATAAACTTATTTTCCGACAAGAAACAGTGAAAAAAGGCAGCCATTAGGGCAAAAACTGAGTTAGGTGTAAGTAGAGTGTGACAAAATCGTTTCTGGTCAGCATCACGTATTATTTCAATTCATTCAGCGTCTTAATGTAAGAAGAAAATCATTTGGTAACATAAGCCACGCAAGATTGTTGCCATTTAAGCAAAAAGTAATTCTATGTGAAAATGAGCTTCAAGTTCATGACTTGGAACATTTTCTAGAACTCGAGGCAGTAATTTGTAGACCAGACATGGCTGACAACGTTTTAGTAATTAAAACATACCATCATGATTTCTCAGAGAGATTCCTAGACACTGCAAAACTGAAGATGGATTTCCATTTATTTGTCAGATCGTTCTTGCTTTTGACTGCTAATACACTTCGCTACTTCCCACTTCAGCTGATACACGTATACTGTAGCAACTAGCTCAACGACCTGTTTGTTCAATCCAGGTACTTAGAAGACTTTTATAAAATGTCACCCCAAGAGCAACATCCTTGACTGTACAGACAATCCGCTGAAGTTATTTCAATTTTCCCTACAACATACGCGTGCTAACTTTTATTTCTGTTATGTAACAGACAATGCCAGCCACCGTTGAGGTGTGGCTGATTTTAATCTCCCTAACTTCATGGGTCTGACTGTATCACGAATCGTAGTTTCACGTGTATTGCACTCCATAAAATCGAAATGCGTATAAATTTATAAATATCACAGTTTAAAGTTGAATGCCTGTGTGTAACCTTTTTGTAGTTCTACTCATCATATCAGCACTTGCTAACGTACAAGTACTTCTTTACTCAAGTGATATAATTTATTGGCAGAGAAATAAAAAGTTTAAAATGTACACGCGTAACAAAATCCTACTGCAATTTTCGCCCCTCGAAATAGTAGTACTGTGTAACAAACATGTCTTATTAAGTTTCCCATATGTACCTCCTTCAGCATATAGTCGTCAACTCTCACACCTGCTCGGAATAGCAGCATAGCCTGCTCTATGGACTTTCCCACTCATCTCGTTGCAGGAGGCGCTCTCGTAGGCACTGGGGCACGTTTGGTCTATTTCTGGGAAGGTGTCAAAATTGCCTCTCACAATTACCAGCAAATACTTAATGAATAACGCTACAAGAATAGTGTACCGTTGATACGAGTTAGTCACATTTTATCGTGACACCGAGAAGTGGTACCGGATTCAATGTTATCCCTCCCTACCGCAACTCGCAACAAGAGTAACGTAAGGCGAAAATGTTATACGAGATATCTAACAGCATTGCAACATATCTGACGCGAATCAGAGGTCACATACCTTGAGAGAAACACTGGAATGCGATTACTTTCGCCATTACAGTGTCTCCTGCAGTATACGCATTTCTAAAAACCATTTCCCTTAAATAAATATTATTAGCATCGAATGTCGAGAGACTGAGACCATGTCACTAAAATTTGCATTTCCAGTTTTATTTTTTGTACGCGAAAGTCAAAGCTGAATTTTCGCTGTAGTAATTCCTTAAATAGCTATGTAATTTCCTCTGTTCCTAAATTATAATCTTCTCTGTAAATGGCAACTGGAACTAATCTTAGTCGTCAAACTGACATTTCCTTTTGGTTAACGATAGCACTTCATAACAAGGCATTAAATTTTTTACCTTAGTTTCCGCAGCAGTGTACCATTAATCACGGATAACAGAGTACTGTGACATGTATGCTTTTCATTCATATCCAACAATTCAGCAAACGCTTGCGCTCGAACGAACATGCGGATGCATTTGTATATAGCCACTCCGATGTATGAGAGGAACTGGTAAGCTTCGATATGGTGTTGCTATCAATAATTCGTTTACATTTCTTTCCAGATGACATGTTTTTGTTCCATTTGGATAATGGGCGTTTTACTTCAGTCAACGTTAGTGAACTATTTCTGTTGCGTTTACTAAAATATCGTGGTAAACTATACATTCCAACACTATCCTATCCTGATTAGGATATTTACAGCTTTTAAAATGATTCAAGGTGCAAACTGACAAAGTAAAAAAAAAAAAAGTCACAGTAAAAATTTAAGTACTCAAACGTGCAGTTTGCAGGACGATTGCGGATATATTGCCGTACTTCGCTTTCATTGTCCGTAAACTTCGTCCTTGTAACAGAAATGATTACGGTTAAACAAATCCTTAGGATACATCAACATAAGTACAAATATTGTTTCAATGACTAAGGGATATAGAACTACACTTGTATGTTACTGATGTACTCTCGTATCGGTTACAGCGAGTATTCGAAGAGCCGTTCTTGCAGCTGGATTTAAAACAGTATTCATCTCTTCACTGTGCTTTGAGTTTCTTCGGTCACCTCCTGATCGCTTCCATATCGTTAACAGCTATTTACTGTCAAGTTACTCAACCGTTCAAACAGGATTCCTACTCAAGACGAGTTTTAAATATCCCTGTACACAAAAATTCGAAGAATTCTCTTCATTCAATATTACATTTTTCTACCGTCAACTTACAGGATTGCTTCAGTTTGTCTGCCTTGGCCAACGTCAAACATATGTGGTACATGCATGACGGAGAACCAACACATTCCTCCGTGGGACATCTAACGCGTCGGTAAATTCACCGATACGTAGAGGCGAATCTCTACGTTGGCTCCAGGAAGAAAGGAACTCTATCCAATGGATTTCTATATCCCAAGACACCCAAGAAACGTCGTATGTGTCACTTCAGCTAACACAGTTGAAGAACTGTTGGATACTATTTCAAATGTTTGTCAACAAATTTGAAATAATCGTATGTTTTCGAAAGAATTCGACAATCAATGCAGATTCGAGTTACGTAAATCATCCAACTGAAAGAACGGCTTTTGAATATCAAAGTTTACATGTAGCAGGGCAAAAAATTGATAACAAAAATTGTAACGTCGTAAACAATGATTTTAGTCCTAGTTTAATAAAAGCAGCTGTATTGTAATAGAAGTGTCTAGTTATTGTTGTTAACTTATTTCTCCTAACTCAGATGACGTTTAAAACAACGAAGTCAATGGCAGATGCTAAAAATATCTCCATAGTTACCTCCAATGTTTGTTGATGCATTTTAGCTTCATTTACGCCAGTTTGTCCCATTATCTATGATAAAGAATATATCACATCACAAAACAAATTATGTAGGATACCGAACGTTCTCCCTTCTACGATCTTTGAAAAAGATGTCCTGGCAGTCATAGGGATGATGGGGGTGCGGGTGTTCTCAGTTCATTTCCACATACCCAATGCATCGCAACGGACAGAAATCACAGTAAGTGACACAACAACATATGAGGATCCGCAACTAAAACGTTTTTACTTTTAGTTTGACGCACCGCACCACACATCGCTTCTCTTATGCCCAGAATTTTCGTCCAGTGCTACGGCCTCGCCTCTGAAACAACTTGAAAACGTCATACGCGATTGAAACATGTAGAAGAGCGTGTATAAAATTTAAAACGGATGTAGTTTACATTGACTCTGCATTACATTCGGTTTTATATGCTTTTACGAATATCGAACATTCGCAGTACAGCCGACTGATCAGATCCTGACACTGTACGGAGTTTATGCGTCCAATAGTTGCTGACTTCCGTTGTAATGCGGAGACAAAAAGTAAAGTATTGCAAATAATTCATTTATCTATTTAAATGGTGGAAGTATAATTTCATTTTGAAACGTCATTGTAAGAAACAGACAACATCTGCATATAAAACCTTTGAGATGTGAATGTTTCCTTCCGGAGACAGAGCACGGGCACCTGCAACCAATGTGGCAGAATACGCTGGAAGCCTTTGTTCAAAAATTCGTGTTGTAAGATTGGTCCTGATAAGAGACAGTGGGTGAGGATGTAGCGACAGCACTCTGCTCTGTTGAAGGTGCCTGAATTAGCCTACGACTGCTAACTGTACCGTGGTGCTTAAATTCCTGCTCAAGACAGACGCCTCCTGCGAATATTTCCATTTCTAGAGGAGGTATGGCCCGCTGCCGCATCCAGTAAGATCCAGTTGGATCTGTACTGTCACGTATCACGCATTTAGTGTCAGTTTTTTGAGCAGAGTACAGGCTGTTAAATTTAATACTTATTGTAAATTCAACTACGCAACTTAATTTTAAAGCTAATATGGGCTAAATAAAGACTATTTATAGAGTAATTTGCTTATCTGAATTGCATTTACGCAGCTATTTTTAATATTTTACTTTTGTCAGTAACTTCCATTTTTTCAGAACAGAGCATTGTTATTTAAATCCTCTAATACTGTATGTTGAAGCAACAGTCGTCATAACATACGCTGTATACCAATGTTGAAAGACATTAATTGCCGAACATATCATTTTCATTTTATTATTAGATTCATTACTTTGTTAGCTGTGTCTCGTACGTTGTGTTCTATTAGCGATGTTTCAACTGCATTGTATTGGGCACTGAAGCGGATATTTAGTCCAAAGTTATCAATGTAGCTAAATTTTGTTGGGTACAACGAACTTCAGGATAAATTTATTTATTTATTCATTTATTATACAAACGGGGTACACGCAGTGATGTATGATGCTATAAATAATCTGGATCAAAGCAGTCTGCCCTCCACTAGATTTGTTGATGACAATTTTTTCCTTTTTTTAAAAAAATGACATCTTGTGTAGCTATGTTATGCCGAACACATCAAGGAGTGTGTAAAACACAAGAAACGTATCATTTACACCAGGTACTTAGTGTAAATGAATGCTGTTGTGAGAAATCCTAGCCAGTTCAAGCGTGCGTACGTTGGCAAATGCATCTGCGAACATCATAACATACTAAAATTGAACGGAAAAGAAAACTATGATAGTCTCATTAACGGAACTCTATAACGAATTCTCAAAAAAAAAAGAAATACGACTTACGAAAGATTGTCGATAAAATAGGCCTCAAGAAACATGGCATGCACAGTAACATATGTCATGGTCGTCGGTGGACACCATGTAAAACGTAACACCCACGTAATAATAGGAAGTGCGGAAATAACTATAATAACAGACAATTAATACCTTTTATATAACTACAAACAATAGGATGATAAACTTCGGAGCAAATATCCAGAAACCATGTATACACTTCTGTCTACAGCTCAGCCACATACGAGTATACTTGGGAAGATTTAAAGCAGCATGGCAGAGTATATAGTCGTAAGACCTTAGGGTAACATCGATAGAAAAGTCGGAAGTAGAAACGCATAGCGTTTACAATAGTAACAAATGGCGATATAAGTTCACTCAGGCGACTGAACGACCAGAGCTGTATTGTCACTATCACCAGCCTACACTCAGATGATAAAAGTCGTGGGATAGCGACATGCACGCACGCAGATGGCTTAAGTATTGCATACTCAAGGTGTAAAAGGGCAGTGCACTGGTGGAGCCGTCACTTGTACTCAGGTGATTCATGTGGAACTGTTTCCGACGTGGTGACGGCCACAGGACTGGAATTAACAGACTATGGAGACGTAGTGGTAGTTTGAGCTAAACGCGTGGGACATTCCACTTCGGAAATCGTTAGGGAATTCAGTATTACGATATTCACAGCGTCAAGAGTGTGCCGAGAATACAACATTTCAGGAATTACTTCTAGATACGAACAACGCAGTGGCTGAGAACACTGGTATCTGCGTAGAGATGTCAATGTTAACAGACAAGCAACGCTCCTTGAAATTATCCCATAAATCAATGTGGGAATTACGACGAACGTATCCTTTTGCACAGTGCGGCAAAATGTGGCGTTAACAGACTATGGCAGCAGACGATCAACGCGAGTGCCTTGGCTAAACGCACGACATCGCCTGCTGCGCTTCTCCTGGGCTCGTGACCATATCGGTTGTATCTTAGACGACTGGAAAATCGTGGCCTGAGAAGATGAGTCCACATTTAACTGGTAAGAGCTGAGTCTGGCACACATCCCATGAAGCCATGGGCCCAGGTTCTCAACAAGGGCCGAGCGATTCTAGGCGCTACAGTCTGGAACGGTGCGACCGCTACGATCGCAGGTTCGAATCCTGCCTCGGGCATGGATGTGTGTGATATCCCTAGGTTGGTTAGGTTTAAGTAGTTCTAAGTTCTAGGGTACTGATGACCTCAGCAGTTAAGTCCCATAGTGCTCAGAGCCAGTTGTCAACAAGGCACTCTGAAGTTGTTGGTGGCTCCATAATGGTGTGGGCGCTTTTTACGTGGAAACATGGAATAGACTGTACCCTCTGGTCTAAATGAACCGAACATTGACAGAAAATGCTTATGTTCGGCTACCTGAAGACCTACATCTACATCTACATTTATACTCCGCAATCCACCCAACGGTGTGTGGCGGAGGGCACTTTACGTGCCACTGTCATTACCTCCCTTTCCTGTTCCAGTCGCGTATGGTTCGCGGGAAGAACGACTGTCTGAAAGCCTCCGTGCGCGCTCGAATCTCTCTAATTTTACATTCGTGATCTCCTCGGGAGGTATAAGTAGGGGTAATCAATATATTAGATACCTCATCCAGAAACGCACCCTCTCGAAACCTGGACAGCAAGCTACACCGCGATGCTGAGAGCCTCTCTTGCAGAGTCTGCCACTTGAGTTTGCTAAACATCTCCGTAACGCTATCACGCTTACCAAATAACCCTGTGACGAAACGCGCCGCTCTTCTTTGGATCTTCTCTATCTCCTCCGTCAACCCGACCTGGTACGGATCCCACACTGATGAGCAATACTCAATTATAGGTCGAACGAGTGTTTTGTAAGCTAACTCCTTTGTTGATGGACTACATTTTCTAAGAACTCTCCCAATGAATCTCAACCTGGCACTCGCCTTACCAACAATTAATTTGATATGATCATTCCACTTCAAATCGTTCCGTACGCATACTCCCAGATATTTTGCAGAAGTAACTGCTACCAGTGTTTGTTCCGCTATCATATAATCACACAATATAGGATCCTTCTTTCTATGTATTCACTGCAGATCTTCCTGCATTTCGCTGCAATTTTCTAATGTTGCAACTTGTCTATATACTACAGCATCATCCGCGAAAAGCCGCATGGAACTTCCGACACAATCTACTAGGTCATTTATATATATTGTGAAAAGCAATGGTCCCATTACACTCCCCTGTGGCACGCCAGAGATTACTTTGTCTGTAGACGGCTCCCCATTGAGCCACAGAGCTGGTCTGATATTCCGTAGGCTCTTACTGTATCAGGCGACAGTGCGGAACTGTATCGAACGCCTTCCGGAAGTCAAGGAAACTGGCATCTACCTGGGAGCCTGTATCTAATATTTTCTGGGTCTCATGAACAAATAAAAATTAGCAGCCGTTCATGGACTTAATGTTCCCAAACGATGACAGAAATTTTTTCGACGACAATGTGCCATGGTATCATGCCATAATTGTCCGCAATTGGTCTGCATGACATTCTGGACAATTCGAGCGAATGATATGGCCACTCAGATCGCCTAACACGAATGCCAACGAACATGTATGGGAATAACAGAGAGGTGTGTTCCTGCACAAAATCCTGCACTGGCAACGCTTTCGCAATTACAGACGACAATAGAGGCAGAATGGCTTAATATTTCTGCATGGGACTTCCATCGACTTGTTGAGTCCACGCCAAGTCGAGTTCCTACACTACGTCAGGCAAAAGGTCTTGCAATATGGTAGGAGGAATGACTCACCTCAGTGTTAAGTTCTGCGCCGGGCCGTGAGGAGAGTTTGAATGATTTACACTACTGGCCATTAAAATTGCTACACCACGAAGATGACGTGCTACAGACGCGAAATTTAACCGACCGAAGATGATGCTGCGATATGCAAATGATTAGCTTTTCGGAGCATTCACACAAGGCTGGCGGTGGTGGCGACACCTACAAAGTGCTGACATGAGGGAAGTTTCAAACCTATTTCTCATACACAAACAGCAGTTTACCGCCGTTGCCTGGTGAAACGTTGTTGTGGTGCCTCGTCTAAGGAGGAGAAGTGCGTACCATCACGTTTCCGACTTTGATAAAGGTCGGATCGTAGCCTATCGCGATTGCGGTTTATCGTATCGCGACACTGTTGCTCGCGTTGGTCGAGATCCAATGACTGTTAGCAGAATATGGAATCGGTGGGTTCAGGAGGGTAATACGGAACGCCGTTCTGGATCCCAACGGCCTCGTATCACTAGCAGTCGAGATGACAGGCATCTTATCCGCATGGCTGTAACGGATCGTGCAGCCACGTCTCGATCCCTGAGTCACCAGATGGGGACGTTGCAAGACAACAACCATCTGCACGAACAGTTCGACGACGTTTGCAGGAGCATGGACTATCAGCTCGGAGACCATTGATGCGGTTATGTTGACGCTGCATCACAGACAGGAGCGCCTGCGATGGTGTACTCAACGACGAACCGGAATTCACGAATGGCAAAACGTGATTTTTTCGGATGAATCAAGGTTCTGTTTACAGCATCACGATGGTTGCATGCGTGTTTGGCGACATCGCGGTGAACGCACATAAGAAGCGTGTATTCGTCATCGCCATACTGGCGTATCACCCGGCGTGATGATATGGGGTGCCATTGTTCACACGTCTTGGTCACCTCTTGTTCGCATTGACGGCATTTTGAACAGTGGACGTTACATTTCAGATGTGTTTTGACCCATGGCTCTACCCTTCATTCGATCCCTGCGAAACCCTACATTTCAGCAGGATAATGCACATGTTCTGAGGCATCAAGGGATCACTAATTTAGTATTGGAGGGCAGCGTGGAGGGTAAAAATCGTAGAGGGAGACCAAGAGATGAATACACTAAGCAGATTCAGAAGGATGTAGGTTGCAGTAGGTACTGGGAGATGAAAAAGCTTGCACAGGATAGAGTAGCATGGAGAGCTGCATCAAACCAGTCTCAGGACTGAAGACCACAACAACAACAATGCACGACCGCATGTTGCAGGTCCTTTCTGGATACAGAAAATGTTAGGCTGCTGCCCTGGCCAGAACATTCTCCAGGACTCTCACCAACTGAAAACGTCTGGTCAATGGTGGCCGAACAACTGGCTCGTCACAATAGGCCAGTCACTACTCTTGATGAATTGTGGTATCGTGTTGAAGCTGCATGGGCAGCTGTACCTGTGCACGCCGTCCAAGCTCTGTTTGACTCAATGCTCAGGCGTATCAAGGCTGTTATTACGGCCAGAGCTGGTTGTTCTGGGTACTAATTTCTCAGGATCTATGCACCCAATGTCAGTTCTAGTACAATATATTTGTCCAGGGAATACCCGTTTATCATCTGTATTTCTTCTTGGTGTAGCAATTTTAATGGTCAGTAGTGTAATTGGTAAAGTGTTGGTCATGAACGGTAGAGATTATATCCCAGTACTGTCTGCAAACAGCTTTTAATCTACCTTAAAAGTTGTAAATTATGGTACTCTGCAAAATTTCTGCTATATATTGACTTTATTTTTAGTTGACTCAAAAGATGAACAGACAGAGGCGAAGCGACCGGTGGAGTACTGACCTCCCTGAGGCAGTCTACGACCCTCTCGTGGTCGCGGAAGAGGTCGGCGGGCACGGAGCAGTTGGTCTGGCGCGCCAGGCGCACGGCGAAGCTGACCGGGTCCTCGACGAGCGCCCAGCTACTGAGCGCAGACCCGGACAGCAGCACCGCCCGGTGGAATAGCCCTGCAACACAGCCATGTACAGGGTCAGCTCGGGAACAAGAAGTCTACGAAAGAAAGCTGAAAACTCAGTAACTACGTCAAACCAGAAGGAATTTTTTCGCAGCTCTCCCGTCTCACTAACTTAAAACTCAAACCACTGTAACCACCCAGTAAACAGGGAATTAGTCGACTACTTTTATTGACCACTTCAGATTGTGTAACACTGTAAGGACTTAAATCATATGAAGTAGCCCACACTAAAAATTAACACGTTTTACTCACCGTGGGTCTGTATACTAAATATCGTTTTGAAGAGAGGGCTTAATAAACGTAAGTGACCAACTTTATAGAAGTATGGTGTAGTTAAGTGTCTAGGAGGGTGGCCACACATCCATCGCATCATTACTTTTCCGCTAGTATTTTGTAAATTAACTGAATTTTAGGCAGGATGTCGCTGGCGAAATAAAACGGTAACCACTGTTTGGCTACAGTTTACGTGGTAAATTTGTAATATTATTGGATTTCTGATAATTTGCATATGAGATATTTGTCATATAAGAAAAGGACAGCCAACGAGCTGTAGTTCGTAAAGATGCTAAGCTTCACAGCGTGAGAGTAAAGAGACGAAATACTTTTTTTAATGTGCGCCTATACCTAAACGCGCGTCCAGCGTTTAAATACTCTATTTAAACACTAAGACCCGCTGGGCGCAGATATTTAAAATCATTGCCGCTGCGCTTGATAGCAATCAAGCACCTACGTCGTAGCGGAGAAGCGAGACAAGTGTCCCCCAATTGAAGCAGCTGATCGCCGCCATTTGCAGGGATGAATCCTAGTACTGGGGTTGTGATTTGAAGTATATGAGACGCAACAAGAGCAAATTGAAGCACAAATTAAACACATGTTTGTTTTAAAAAATACTGAGTATTCGAGTCTATTTTAAAAGTATACTTAAATGAATGAAGTTTCCTAATTCCCGAAATACGTCTGCATAGAGACGCGAAATTTAAGAACGTAAGGCTCTTTCCCGACAAGGTGGAGCGAGTTTACATCGAGCTATTTAATGCAAATAGATAATTACATGAAACTTTTAATGTAGTAGACAGTACGATTATTATTTAATTTACATAATCTTCCTGTCAGGTCCTGTTTGCTTTTTGCCGACTACTGTGTATATTTTCCACGCTTAGTTTTGTTTAGCACAGTATTGTCTACACTCGAATTTTGGTATGATTAATTGTAATAACCCATATCACTTTAAATACCATAGGAATTTCATTCGCACATTAGTTTTTAACACTGATAGCACCTCTGAAAGGGGTTGAGTTTGCAACATTTGATCAAATATTTGACCATTTACGAAGGATAATCACCACCTGACAACACATGTTATGTACCTAACGCAATTATTCGACCTGCATCTGATTCATATTTAATATATATTTGATTAAAAATCGAAATACCTATGCCGGCCGCGGTGGTCTAGCGGTTCTAGGCGCTCAGTCCGGAGCCGCGCGACTCCTACGGTCGCAGGTTCGAATCCTGCCTCGGGCATGGATGTGTGTGATGTCCTTAGGTTAGTTAGGTTTAAGTAGTTCTACGTTCTAGGGGACTAATTACCATAGATGTTAAGTCCCACAGTGCTCAGAGCCATATGCATCATTTTTTTGAAATACGTATCATGTGCCTAGTTCTTCATTCAGTTCAACTTAGTACATTAACCCTGTTAGTATTTTTAGTAATTTATATGCAAATACGGTATAAGTACTTGACATGCAACAAAGTACCTTTGTCTGTAATCTAACACTGCAACTTTTTCCCTATGTAACTTGCAATTTACGTATCAGAAAGTTTATTAGATACAGTATAAGGTGTAAATATAGACATCAGGTTAGGCTATAGAACAATCTGCTGTCACCTACATTTAGAATTTGCATTAATTGGCTTTGCAAACACTATACATTATTCAAATGAGTTGGAACTCCAAATACTGTCGGTATAGCATCGTCCTTCAGTTGACGTCTATTTACATAATTTTCCATGTAACAATTCTCTTCAAAATGAAGAGAGCACAGCAAATGATTTGCTGCCGGTTGGAAGTTCTCTCCCCGAGTCAAAACAATCCATTTCCGATTTAGAAAATCATTTTTAAGGCGAAATCTAAACAAAAACAAACGCTCATGATGTATTATTTCTCCATGAAAATACTATATACAATAGAAAGTAACAAGCAGCCAGTAATGTCTGACCTGTGAAATGTAACATTGTTTCCGTCTTCGTCTTTGATTCCATTTTTACTGTTACAATTAAAAGCAGCACACGAACGAACCATGTTTACGCACTGTTTCCCTGCAAACGGCGGCTTCTACAACGTTCAATGTGGGGACGCGTCACTAGCGCCAATGCGCGGTCTAGTTCTTATTTAGTAAGTCTATGATAGTAATAAGCTGCGAAAGAACTATCGATCTTTTGTCAAGAAATATACTAGAGACTTCCATATCCCTTGTACTTTTGGTCGCCGACGTGTTAAGACGTACTACATAGCATTGCTACAAGTTTTATTTTTATTTTGTGTAAAAACTATGTGAAACGACGAACAAACATTTCGGTAACTGGGGTGTGGATACAATGTACTTACACAAATGAAAGGACATTTAATTTTAAGAAGGAACGGACTGACAAAGCAGCGATCATTGGATTGCGCCATTTACAAAAGAAATATCAGATGTAATTCATGCATTTAGAGTGTATTTGTCAGTGTCTACAAGTTTAAAGCCAATTTGTTCAAAACATATTAAAATAATACGATGCAGTAATTTTCTTCTTATTCTTTTCTTTCTCTAATCAAAAATGATGTTCAAATTGTATATGAGTTTTGTTACAGGTTCGCTCTTTATCGCGGTGTCCCGATTGTGTTCAACATCCGATCTGTTAATCTTTCTCTTATGAAATTCCACTAATTTGGTTTCATTTCAATTTTTTTATTCAAATAGGTCCCTAAGGTAATTTCATCGAAGGTTCTGATTGCATGACGGCAATCCGGGTCAAAAGGTCAGTTATTCGCACACTCAATCCGTACGTCTCCTGAACACAATCGAGAACCGACGCAGCGGTGATCAATTAATAATCTCTCTCTCTTTTTTAAAGTCGCACTAAAGAACGGCCACACAGGATAGCCTAAGTACGCAATCTAGCGTCAGGTTGCATTTTGTCAGTAAATATTACCAACCAACAGTTACAGCATCACCATTATTAATAAGCAAGTTCCTAACGCCAAAAATTGTTTCTTTCATGCTTTCTTATACCTGGTGCGTGCAATACTAATACACTTTTCCTTTTTATTTCTACTTTCAAGTTATAAGTCTGGCACTTTATAAAAACATCTTAATTTCCTGTTTATCCATGGTTTTTCATGAATAAATCAGAAATTAAACTCACTGCGGAAAAAGTTAAGAGTCATCACACTCGTGCCAGTGTTTACTACGTCTTGAACACCACGCTGAAGTTCAGAGCCAACGCTATAAAGTTTTTGTAAGACTACGAGCACAAAAAGTAATTTTACAGGTCCCTAGAATCGTCGGATGAACTACCTATATTCGTAATTTTGTTGGCTGTCAGCGGTCCTATCCGAACGAGCGCATACGATAGGCTCCTTTTTAATATTCACTCAACCCTTGGGAAGAACACAGCAACACATCTGCTGTTCGTATTAAACCAAAACCTTACATCTACATACAGGGTGTTCGGAAATTGCTGTCACAAACTCCTAGGACTTGGAGAGGGCAGTGAGTACATAATATTTTGAATATGAAGGTACCGTTTCCTCAGCTCTGCTTGAGGAATTTCATTAAGCGTGACGTAATACAATCATTGGGTAACCATTGGAAAGGAAACATAACGAAACGTCCATTTATTGCTTAAGCACATTAGTTGGCATTAAACTCAAACATTACGTGTTTACATTAATCCAAAACAAAAAAGAACTCACTATACTATAGGTACAAAACAATACTGATGCATTACAATAACGGCTCGATGTGGCGACCACCAACGTTGTTACAGACATTGTACCTACGAAGCGTTTTCTGGTATACACTCTCCATCCCACACGTTATCTCTTGAATTTCTAGTACAGCGACCAGAACTCGTGCCACTAGATCTTCCTCTGTCTCTATGGGAGTCTCGTAAATTAAACTTGGCTTACGACACCACAAGAAGTAGTCCTAAGCATCCAGTCTGACAAGGAAAAACAATTCTCTGAGTTTTCCCTTTCCCTCAGCAGACGCGGATGCGTTACACATTTGAATTGAAATCGTCGTAGGACGGAAACGGTACGTTTCCAGACGTGGGTTCCTGTTCAAAATACTATGTACTGACTCCACTCTACAAGTCCTAAGAGTTTGTAATGGGAATTTCCGAACTCACTGTATATCACACACTCACGATTACACACAGTTTCCTCTGAGCTGTTACAATATGCCAATTTCACTGTGACTCGCAAGTATTCTGTATCATCATCTTTTATTTGTCACACAAGAACTGTTGAATGAATAAGAACTGTATTAATATTTATAGCTACCACAAGTGCAAAATAATCTTGAGTATCAATATATTACAAGATGGTTTAAATGGCTCTGAACACTATGGGACTTAACTTCTGAGGTCATCAGTCCCCTAGAACTTAGAACTGATTCAACCTTACTAACCTAAGGACATCACAAACAACGATGCCCGAGGCAGGATTCGAACCTGTGATCGTAACGGTCGCGCGGTTCCAGACTGTTGCTCGGATTTCCTGCGAAACAGTCTCATGTTGATGAGTGGCACCAAAATTACTTGAACACTTTGCTAATGCGATGAATTATGAGTCAATCGTTAGGGTAACAGCGAGTAATTATTTGGCTTACTGGCGAAGGGTGACCGTGATTGCAGCAAAAAGTCATTAGAGACGAAGTGCCAGCTCGAATCAAGGACGAGAAAGGAAATTGGGCGTGCCCTTTCAGGGGAACCATCCCGGCATTTGCCTGGAGAGATTTAGGGAAGTAACGGTAGACGTAAAGTAGGATGGCCACACGTGGATTTGAACCGTCGTTCGACCGAATGCCTGTGTAGTTTGCTAACCACTACACCACCACACTTGGTGCGTGACTGTACATGATATCAGTGGACGCATCAGTGATGTCATTCTTAGTTAGTAACATCTACTGGCGGAATATATTGACTGAATATTTAAAAAGCTACCGAGGGCAGTAACAGTTTGAAAAGCAATGGAAAGTAATTGTGAGAGTGTAATAAAGTTAGCTGTTTATACAAAGATGGTTTGGTCGAAGCTTCGTTAGGAAGTATGTTACCAAAAATCAATAAACTAAGTAAAAAGATACGTACTGCTAACCTTTCCAGACAACATTTTTTCACTTACATTTGAGGGACTTGAATATTCGTAAAGAGCTATGTTTTCGTATTTGACAACACGGTCAGATTCATTTAGCAACGAAGCGTTCGTTAACCATCCCATACACACTTTCGATGGCCGCAATCATAAAATATAGAAGAAAGAAGGCTACAAGTCATAAGAAAACCACGATCAAGGGCCAACCCATATCGAGATGGCTCAGTAGGAATCTAAATCCCCTGTCGTATAAGTGCCAACCGCAGGAGCTACACTCTGCATTCGTAATTCATTGTATGAACCATCCTAACGGCAATCAATCAGCAAGGAGATTCTGTGAAATATGGCATATTGTATGATAGGATATGAGGGAATTATTTACATATTTCATCGGTGAATAAGCCAGATGAAAATAAAACTAAAATATGACAGTAAACAACGGAGTGGATGTAATCAATATTGCCTCAAATTCTATTTAAGTTTATTCTTTTTTCGTGTTATATGTTAGCCATTTAATACTTGTTATGGGGATTAACACTTACGACATACCAGAGTGTTTCCGTCTCTCCGTTTAACAGGAATGCTGTTATGGAACCATTTATGGGAATATCCTAGGTTCCAGTGGCCAACATGCTGACCAATAAACAACATAAACACACGAAGTCGTTGTATAGTCACTCCATATTTTGCAATAAATGCTGCCTCTTTTCTCAAAACAAGGAAACTACGCATACTACATAAAAGTAAACGAAGGAGTTAAAATGTTTTACAACTAGACAGTGAACTGAAACAGTGCAAGAAATATTAGATCAAGAGAAGAGCTGATTTCTGTAGCGACATCAACTGAAAGGGTTTGCACGACATGAAGACACGTCGACTGTATATAAACTGCGTTCCTCATCCATATTTATCCACGGTGCAAATGCGAAGACTACTAAAACAGTAAAAGTGAAACGAGGTAAAAAAATTATCTTTGCATAGGAAGGAACAGAGGAAAAATGAAAATTAAAAATTAAGCTATGGTGGTATAAGAATTTATGTTAAGTTCGAGCAGAACATGCCTTTAACTACATTTTTCCTCTCTTTGTAATGCGTGTTTCTCCGTAACAACTTGCACCAGCTAAATAAAGGCTATGTTTTCGTTCGCCTCTGTCTCTGGACAAAAAATTAATGCTTTCCTATACATATTCAAATATTAATTACTATTCAATCACACGACATTTAAATAATTACCGATTTTTGGTGTTTCATTATTAATTTGCGCTAATTATGTATGTATTTGAACTGTGTATCACGATAGTGTGAGTGTATTTAGTGAATGCGAAAAGCCCACGAAACATTTCGCTGGAGACAGGGTATATGCAACAATATTTTTGTGCAAATATTTGAACTTTCACTAGCTGCATGCCGTATGTTCATACCTTCTCCACTCTATCATTTTTGCGTACACACGTCATATACTTGTTTCTACGTTATGTCTGCCCTTAAAATTCTTTCCCCTCCACTGTTCCTTACAACATCTTAAACGGAATGTTCTTACCCGTGCGTTCATTAAGTGGTAGAAGTAAGATAACCACTGTTCCAGATTATTACCGACATTAGAAACCCCGTAAGTGATACTACAGTGACCTGCTGTTGCAGGTGCTGACTTTAGTAGATCCATGAAATGAGACACTGCGGTGAAGCTTGTAATTTAGTCCAGGACACTGGCGCAAAGACTGGTGATAAGAAACATTATGCCACCACCTTTCCTCCTCTTGCCAGCCAATTACTGCCAGTGAAATGCTCCACTAGGATTCGAATAGGCTCCCGGATGACTGGATCAATTATTGTTTCCACTTTGTTTTAGATACCTGTCAGAAATTTCAGTTCTTGCTATGTAAATGGACAAGGATGTGATATTTCTTTGTGTACTAAATTTGTGGAAGATGAAGCTTTAACTTGGTAACATACGCAGTCAGTTATTGCTCAATAGGACACTGAAGATGCCGTGAGTCATGTCCCTCCTTATTCTTTTGAGTAGTGTAGTAAGTACACTTCTTCCCTTTATTTTGCCCGCCGACTTTGATACATTTTAGAAAGCTACCGTAATACAGAAACAATTAAAAGTGTTCCTTATTTGCTTTTAGCGCTCCTTAAAAACTGTCGTTGCGCAAAAGATCATATTCGCGATACCAACTTTAGCGCCTGAGATGAAAATAACTAACTTAAAGTTACTGCAATTAATGCGCAGCGTTTTCTACTCAGGTATGACACAATCGTATTCAGCAGAAAGTCGACAGTTAGGGAATCTGTTCATGTGAGCGAAATATATGCAATAGCAAGCTGTTTTTCCCTTCTCTTTTCCACCGAAAAAAAACCAGCACTTTGTTATCGTCCTCGCTCAACGACGTTTATGGAATCAGAAAACGTATTATCATACTAATCTGTGGAACACAATAACTAAAACGTCCCTTTGATGATATATTCTGATTTTAATGGCAGTAATTGAATGCGTTTTTGTTCTTCAGCCGTCACAAGCAATTACGCATCGGAACCCTCATGCATACATGACACGAGCAGATAAATGTATTAAGCAGTGAAATAACGAGCAATGTCCGTTGCATGCAATAAAATTTCCTGCTGATAAGCTATATTTAAAAATATTACTATATTTCCGAGATATTGCATGTACAGAATGAAAGGCTGCGTTTATCGTTGCTGATGATTATCTCGCGATATTCCAGACTTAGATGCCTGTTCAGTAAACCGTAAATGAAACCCTGTCTTCCGAGTTTTAATTTCCGCACGGCTCCTTGGGTGGGGATCACGATTATACAGCCTGTTTAAATCAAGAGTGGACTTAAAATTTAAGAATCGAAATATGATGCCTTTACTAAATACTTCAACGATTTGATCCTGTACTGCACATTACAACTGATCTCCGTCATATGAAGATTCATAGTACAGCCTCTGACTAGTATCGCATTCCTTTTAACACGTGCAATTTATTACGAAATAGTGGTGCTTGTGTTATTAAGAAGTACGATGATTTGTTGCTTCGGATATGCATGCAAGTCCAAAGCAACAGGCACTGTAGCGATCACGGCAGCCGAGAAATACAGGAAATGTATTCTCAGTTGCGAATGTGAACTATCGTCGGCTGTATATTGGAATGACGACAATGAAAAGTTGTGTCGGACTAAGACTCGAACCCTAACTTTCCGCTTTACGCGAGAGATCGCCCTAACCACTCCGACCATCCGAGCATGAATCACGACCACGCTCTAACCTCCATATATCATCGTCCATGTGTTACAGCCTGCATTCGTATGTCACGTACATTCCCGTCCAGGAAGAACATATTTATTGTCACTGTTGACATGCAAGCAGATCTGAAAGACCACTGCATCATACTTCTTAATAACATACACAGTTATTTAGCTTTAATTCGCCAAAACACTGGAGCCTATAAATATATTCTTCCTGGACGGGAATATATGCAACGTATGAACGCAGTTTGTGAAACATGGACGACCACATATGAAGGTTTGTACGTGGCCGTGATTCGTGCTCGGATCGCCGAAGCGGTTAAGGCGCGTGCTCGCGCGAAGCGGGAAATCCGGGCTCGAGTTGAGGTGCATCACGTATTTTCACCGCCGCCATCCCAATATACAGCTGACGGTCGTTCATATTCACAACTGTGAATACATTTCCTGCACTTCATTCGTTGCGTCTGACTGGCCAGCCGAAATCTGTATCTGTCCCAAACTGCATCACAATTACCTTAAGCGAAGTCTTTTGTTATGTGGGTAGCACTAATCACCACATTTTATGGAGCTGTTACAAAGGTTTTCCTGTTCACGATACATATAATAAATAATCTGCTGGAAAGGGTCGCAAACCCCATGTAGGTATTTGCGGATGATATCATGATTCAGGACTGTAGTAAAGTGCAGGAAGAATCGCAGACGATCGACGCATTGTTTTGGGACAGGCGGTTGGGTCTATTCGCAAATATATGTAACGTATATATATATATATATATATATATATATATATATATATATATATATATATATATACAGCTTGATTACACTGCCAGCGATGAATCAGTGGAAACACTAGCAACTGTCCAATATCAAGGAATATCCACAGGGCTGACAAAGTGGACGACTACAACGAACTAAGCGCAAGATGCCTACCCAATATTTACGTACTAGCTGAACCCGAAAGAAATGTAAATTATATGGAAAAAGCATGGCCTACAAGCCCACCTAGCTAGCCGCGCGGTCTAGTGCGCTGCTTCCCGAGCGGGAAGGCGCACCAGTCCCCGGCACGAATCCGCTTGGCGGATTAGTGTCCAGGTTCGGTGTGCCGGCCAGCCTGTGGATGGTTTTTAAGGCGGTTTCCCATCTGCCTCGGCGAATGCGGACTGGTTCCCCTTATTCCGCCTCAGTTACACAATGCCTGAAATTGCTGCACAAACAGTGTTTCCACGTAAATGTACATCATAATACATTTTGGGTTACATTCGTCTGGTATGAGATGTTCCCGAGGGGGCGGGGGGGGGGGGGGTGTCCACTGGGGGCGAACCACCACCGGTGGGGTGGGTGGACTGCTGTGGCCCGTTGTGGTGTTGTGAACCACTGAGGGCTACAGCGGGACGATGCCTCTCCGTCATTTCTAGGTTCCCGGCTTAATACCCAAATACACAATGGCCTTCAAGCAAAAACTCTTTCGATCTATTCTTGAGCATTGCTGGTCAGTCTAGGACTCGAATCAGGTATGTATGATTGACAGAGGAGATTTGGAAGATACAAAGAAGAGAGGCCTATTTTAGAAAGTGCGAAAGCATTACTGAATTGTTAAAAATTCAGGTGGCAGGGGCTATAAGATATGCGCTTTGCTTTACAGAGTGTTCCTCCATCAAAACAAATCCGAGAACTTACGTTTCAAGAAAAACCAAGCAACGTTTTACTCCCTCTTACATACAGTTCGCGAAATGACCACGACGGCAAAAATCAGAGAAACTAGATCTCCTACGGGACCTACTGGTGGCAGTCAGTAAGCCCAAAGCGCGGTACCGACGGTAGTCTCCCGGTGGGGTGTTATCCAATAGATGTAGACCATGCTCCATGCCCAACCGTAGAGTTATAATCTGTCACTATTTTCCTCTCAGACGTTCCAAATACGAGGGTGCAGTGCTTAATGCACAGGCAATGTCTTACAGAGTAAAGAAAACGGCAGGAGGGTGGCTCTCATAGCGACTAAGTCTGACGTCTAGATGTAAAATTCACTGAACAGCACTTTGTTCTATATTTATGGCGGGCCGTTTCTCCAGACGCTACAGGTACAAAATCAATCCTTTCATTCTGAAGCAGAACGCATGCAACAATAAAAGCTCTTGTGGTTTGGGCGAGGGTTCAAATAATCTGAACTTTAGCCTTTCGCCGGCAATGCCTTCATCAGTTGAAATCAGTTGCCAGTTCATCAGACAATTCAAATGGCGCAGAGGCGTGCCACGGCAAATCGATAAACTGTAGCACGTCTTTGAGAAAAAGATTCTGATACGCGGAACGAGCCAGCGAGAGCGTGCGAGTGTGCTGGAAACGTGGGATTTAACTGTACAGCGCGAGGCGAAGCGGAGAGTGGTGTGTGGCAGTTGCGGTACAGTCAGGTGTCGTCCTGGTTTCCAAGGCACCTGGGTCCGACAGAGAGCGTAGTGCTCACAAAAGACGCGGGGCATGGAGAGTGTAACGCTGGTTGGGACGTCTGGTTGGAACGAAGCAAAGCGATCCGAAGGGACTGGTCTATCTGCAGTAGGATCGGCTGCTGGATATGTGACCTCTCGGAATTACGTCCTACCGACCTTCCTGCCGCTGCCACTCAGATCAGCTCGTTTTCAACGCCGACTAAGAATCCGGTGTGGACATACTTTGTGTGGAATAATTCCAACTACGGTTCCGTTTTTGTGACGCAATTAAGCGGTGGTCGATGCAGGTTAATTCAATGGCTAGTTCATGGCTCCGCAGTTACGGTTGTCGCCAGAATCATAACCGTCCCTAGATGTACTGTCGGTAGCCTATATCTGACCAATTTCTATGGAGTGATTCTGCTCAGCCTCCCTATATTGTTTTCCCGCGCTAGTGGTACTTTTGTCGGCTCTCACGTATTCTATGCATGATAGATCATAATGTCCGTGCCTACCTGGACGTTAATCCGCAGTTGCTGATTATTTTCTGCGCAAGACATTAGTGCTGCGGCTATTGATTTTACATTTTTATTTGTGCATCTTAAACTGTGAAACCGTCTGGGTCTACATGCCTGGGGCCGCTCTATTGTGTAACTTGCTTGCTTTTCGCTGGAAGATTAAAGCGCAAATTAGTCGGTAGAATAGGAACACATTCGTTCTGGGGTGAACTTATTCCATTTTTTAAAGCAGTGTGAGCGAGTCTACTTAAAATTTCTGGAACTTTCTACTACTTTATGCGCTCTCTTCTCCAATGTTAAATTTTATCATTAGTCTAACCCTACCTCTTTCTGGAGCCTCATCGCAACTAGTTTACTACTACAGGGGAAGGAAAGGCAGGTAACTTCTTAACACTAATTATTCATTGCGTTCTTTTCTCGCTCGCCTGAAGATTTTGTTTCATCAATCTGTCCTAACCTGAACTCCCTCCCGATATTGCGGTAGGAGCCTTGAATTGGTATTTCATTGTTATGCGTTTTATAAGAGTATTTTGTGTGTTATAAACATGCTCTGCTCCCGCGTTTAGCCTAAAGGTCAGTGCGGCGGTCAGTTGGCCAGCTGGCACCGGACGTTATAATATACTCCCGCGTGGGCGGCTGAGGCGATTTGCACTAATTCTGATGTTGCGGTATTTATGATACCGCTGTTATTCTGCTGTTGTTCTGCTGTTGTTCTTGTTGGTAACATTTTATTTCAAGTCCGGTATTGGAGCGCTTGATCTTTCCCTTTTTGGGTTTCTGATTAGTTAACTGTCACTCCTAACTGCTTAATGATCCTTGTTAAATTACATTCAGTTTGGGTGTTGGTGTACTTCAGAATAATTGTTCAGTTCTTATTTCAGGAGCTCTAACTAAGCCTAAGGGCTTCAGGTGTATATTAATCGAAATATTATCACTACTAAAACTGCTCTAAATATCCTCTGAAAATAGCTTTTCAATCTTGTTATGTAGTTTTAAGTAAACTGTCTCATGTATTTTACGAAGCTCTTGAGCTATCAATACATCGCAGGAAGCGAAATGAAAATACTGCAGTTCGAGACCCAGTCGGGTAAGATTAGTTTCAGGATAGAGGCCGACAGAAAGTTAACTAACATTTTGTGTTTTTCACACGTTCAGTCCTGATTTCGTGTGCACCCAGTACACCTGCTTCCCCTCACAAACTGTGGGGAATGTATATTACAATTTCTATCAGTAGAAACTGGAATCGTGTTCTGAAAGATCGAAATAAAATCCCTGTGCAACCACTATCATTTAGGTTTCGGGCTGACTTCCAAGTGGGGGACTCTGGTTCAGTTCCAGGTACTGTAAGGGATTTTCCCTGGTGGGACTGGATACGGAATGCACCCCACCTCATAAGGCCACCTGAGGAGCTACTCGCCAGATTAATAGCAATTTCAAGGTTAAGAAACCCGGTAACGATTGGGAGGACGGTGTCCTCCTCTATAATGCATCCAATGACGCGACTGGCAGACGATGACACTGCGGTTCGATCGGGTTCAATTGGCCGGTCAGGGCTAGAACGCTAGAATTTACCTATACAACCTCACTTGACGTGTAAAAATTAGTTGCTTTTATGTTCTTCCGACGAGTCGTTTGTGAGGTACAGAAAATAGTGATAACTCTGTTATCACTGGTGTTGCGTGTAAAATGATATACTACCTCTTGTTTCTTTTCAGTACCTCATACGTCATCGAGGATGGAACTGATGAGAAAGAGTGTACGGAAAGGAAATTAAGTCATTCTTGTACGAGATACCCTCCGCGAGGCACTATGGACTGGTTTGTGATATGAGAATGCTAATGTTGATGTATACCTCACTGAGAACTAAAGTTTTAAGCCATCATGTTAATTTGAGCGAACTAGTCCTGCCTCTTATCAATGAGAAAGTAAACGCCTTGTCCAAACTCGAAAGAAGTTGTTGTTTCTACTGCCAGATAGTTCAGTTTTTCCCTTCCATCGCTTTAATTTATGCTAAAGAGTTTCTAACGATGTCACAGTCGAAGAGGAATTACACATTCAGCTGAGGAAAGAACATTTAGCACGGGAAAAGAAAACAGTGAATTCAGAGAAGGTAAACGAATATTTAAACTGTCTGAACTGCTGTTACAATCTGTCTTCCGTTGTCGTTTACCAACAGCTTTATGTTAGTGTGTTCATGAGCGTCACTGCTTGTACATAGATGTAATATGATAATTGTTGTCAAAATAAAGGAAATACCGTAAATTTATATTAAAAGCTGTTACTGTAATAGTTTTATTTGCACTGGCATGCGAATTACACTGTAAAAATGCGACCGCGGTAATCTAAATATTTGAAGCTCCTACGTCTGAAAACGAACTGAAAGCAGTATCGTAAGCAAAATCCTTAGAGCGATCGGAACGCCCTGAAACGTACTGAAAATTGCACTTCATCAATTTAAGTTGGGCGGAAGCTGCTAGAAATATTAACTTCTTTTTATTACTTAGGCTAGCGCCGATTTATACAGCAGTCGCCATCTTCTCCTCTGTAAGTTACAACAAAGTGTCGGATTCAGTTTGTTACAAGCGTTATGTTTACACTGCGTTTACACTGTGTTTTGGCAAAGTGAAAAGTATTATTTACAAAAGTAGTATTTGTGTGTAGTTCTCAGTAATTCGTGAGAAAGAAGCAGCACATAATAATGTACAGATGTTCCTACATATACATATAACATAAAATTAAGATTAGAGTAAAGAATACCCGCTGCCGACGGCACACGTGCTGAAACATATTTGGGTAATATGATAAAACAGCGTTCTGCTTAACAGGCGAACCATATGTAACGTCTCTTGTTGTTGTTGTGGTCTTCAGTCCTGAGACTGGTTTGATGCAGCTCTCCATGCTACCCTATCCTGTGCAAGCTTCTTCATCTCCCAGTACTTACTGCAACCCACAAATCCATTTCCCTTTTTAAATTTTCTAATCTACCTGCCCGGTTAAGGGATCTGACGTTCCACGCTCCGATCCGTAGAACGCCAGTTTTCTTTTTCCTGATAACGACGTTCTCTGGAGTAGTCCCCGCCTGGAGATCCGAATGGGGGACTATTTTACCTCCGGAATATTTTACCCAAGAGGACGCCATCATCATTTATCCATACTAGCAAAACACATATTACATGTGGTTAAAAAAAAGGAGAAAAGAATAATTGAACTGGATGATTGTATTTGCGTGGACAACGATTGTGTGAACTTTATGTAATAAAGACAAACCATTATGTGTCATGTTTTGTTCTTGTATAGAATTATGTACCGATTTTTTTTTAAGATAATGTGTGTTTCGGCGAGTACTGAAGCAGCCACAGACGATACTTATTAAATATCAAACGAAGATGAGAATATGTCACAACAGTTATAAATAGTTGTGACCGAACATTATTTTCTCTGTCGTCTTCTTGTAGTTACGTGAGTAGGAAGAACCTGTGACGTTATATTTCACGCTTGCGTAGCATTCTTTTGTCAAGATTGAGAGAGGGACGCCATTAGACATTGATTTGGAAAGGTGTGTAATAACTTAATCTTTAAATGTTTTGAATTGAGTTACTTAGTGAAAACTTGCATTATGATTTGTAATAAGCTTGCCTGGTACTTTGACCCATCCCTTTAAGACATTTTCAGTTATTTAAATATTATTCGTGGTGCAGAGCTGGGCTACGAACGAACGAGCCGCTGCCGCGGCGCCTTCAAAATGCATTAAATGAAATCAATCATACCGCAAAGAAGCTGGCAGGTAATAGTGAAATAAAATTATTTCTTCCAGCTTTCGGAATCGCAGAGCAGAGCAGCAGATTTTATGATCGGTTTTACAGGTTGGCGCGGGCTGCTGATAATATATTATTAACAGTGCAAAAAGATTATTTACCTTCATAACATAAAAGAAATCTTGCTGTGCGTAGTTCTGGTCTGGCCAACTTCATAGTAAAAACATCTTTTTCTATGACAATGGTCTCATGCTCTCGTGTTAGTCGTGGTACTTATTGGTGTTTAACTGTTAACAAAAATCCACTGCATAATTTTGATGTTGAACAAACATTGCGTACTGTAACATCAGTACTGATAACGAAATAATTTTCAGTAACCTTCTCAGTCAGGAAGATATGTTGGACTTCATGGCGAGTTTCAGTAACGAAAAAATGTTCTTTTAATAGAAAGCCAGATCCAGAACAATAAGAACATAATCTATTTTGTTTTGTGGAAAATTAATGATCCAAAGAAAGTCACAGCACAGCATCACTAAAAGGTATTTCGGGGCTCTTTTCGTAGCAACATATTTTATTTCATATATTAGTTGTTACGCATGTAATAATAAAATAAAGCAAATAATTGAGAGCCAGCGAAACATATATCCAATACTTCTGTGCTTTCATGTAAATTAAGATGGAAGATAACGCTAACTGCACATTATTAATTTCGTACCACTGAATTACTATGTCTTATTTTTGTCGTTTTGTTATGCTGTATATTGTAATGTTCCGAGTTCTTTTTGTATGGCAGCTGCAGTTATTCGTAGATTTTGTATCCTGTTGATCATGGCTTAGAAGTAAGAGTGCTTGTTTGCCTGTCGATGGCATGAATTAGTACGTATGATATTTTCATTTATGTGATTCCTATAAAGTTTGAAACTCTGTCAATTATTGTCAGTGTTTGTGAGGTCCAGGAAATTAACTCATTGTCAGTTCCTGCTTCCACGATGAAGTGCATTTTAGGATGTAGTATATTTAGTGCTTGACAGATGTGCTGAATGTCACGTTCATCTCCAAGCATGTGCTCCACATAAAATAATCAGTCCTCAGCTCGTGGTTGTGCGGTAGCGTTTTCGCTTCCCACGCCTGGGTTCCCGGGTTCGATTCCCGGCGGGGTCAGGGATTTTCTCTACCTCGTGATGACTGGGTGTTGTGCAATGTCCCTAGGTTAGTTAGGTTTAAGTAGTTCTAAGTTCTAGGGGACTGATGACCATAGATGTTAAGTCCCATAGTGCCCAGAGCCATTTGAACCATTTTGAACATAAAATAATCGACAATTTTCTTGGTTACCAAAATTGTGAGTGCATGTATTGAAGATATCTGCTAAGGTGATGGCAGTACTGCAGCCCATGGCTACTACGTCAGATTGAGAGTATTTATTATTGTTGAATTCAAAGCAATTTTTTGTTACCTCATGGACTGGTATATCTGTATACAGACTGGCAAAATGAAAGGATACTAATTTGTCATTAGATAGAACTTTGATGTACCTTATTTTTTATCCCAGTATAAAAGAGTTTTTCCACTGAATTTGGTTCTTAATGTATATAACTTAGAGAGTAATCTGTTGTTTTATTGCTTTTAAGTTCAGGGGAACCATTAATACAGTTAACTACTGGGTGATCTGGAATATGAGGCTGATGAAGTTTTGGATGACCATGTAATCGTGGTCTTCTTGGCTTCATTACAATGCTTTGTCTTCTTTGAAAATCTATACATACGTTATGAATGAAATGATAATTAACTCAAGACCCTAAGTTGCCGACAGGCGCTGATATACATCAACGGGGACACTTGAAAATGTGTGACCAGACCAGGACTCGAACCCTGGATCTCCTGCTTACAGGGCAGACGCTCTATCCATCTGAGCCAGCGAGCGCACAGAGGATACTGCGACTGCAGGGGGTCATCCCTTGCACGCTCCCCGTGAGACCCACATTCCCAACTTAATAATGTCCACACACTACATTCGTAGTTGGCCGCGCTGGGTACCCGTGCGGTCTAAGGCGCCTTGCCACGGTCCGCACGGCTTCCCCCGTCGGAGGTTCGAGTCCTCTCTTGGGCATGGGTGTGTGTTGTCCTTAGCGTAAGTTAGTTTAAGTTACAGTAACCAATTTCCAATTTACGTAATGCCCCTACCCCTAACACTCATTACTCGCGGCAGACAATCTTACCGATTCCCGTAAGAGTTCGAGTAATGCGTGTGCATCCACACAGAAGAAGGTCAATGGCAGGTTAGCCTTAACTATATGAAGATGGTATGTGTTCCCTCTTACATGTCCGAAAGAACAGGTATCATCTTCATATACTTATGTTACGTCACGCATTTATTATGTTTTTCGCCTTGGCTGCATATTTGTTGATAGGATCTCTAGGGTTATTTATTGTTATTAAATATGAAAAAGTCTTGTACTTTACTTGTACAATTATTCAGTTTAATTATGACAAGTCTATTGCCATTATCTGCCTTCATTGCTATTGCTTGGCTTGAGGTGAGTTTGTTATTTACGTTGGAGTTGAAGATGAGGTAAGACGTTCTATAATCATATATTCTATGTCGTTGGTTTCTTTCATCTCTGATATTTTTTGTTAGTATGTTTTTTATTGATAGTTTTGCAGTGTCGCCGCCTATTTTAGTAGTTGCTATTGTATTTTTTATGTTTACTCTGTTTAGTTGCAGTTGGATATAATTTAGTCCTTGTCGCACAATGTTTCTTCATCTGCTTCAAACGTAATGTTTTTAAAATATTTTGTTTTTGGATAAAGCTGAATTGACGAGGGAGATGTGGGTAGCGGTTTTATCGTGCATTTTTGCTGGTACTTCAGTTTAGGTAATTTTTTTCTCTCGGTGTAAGTATAACTTATCAGTGTTAAGTTATGACATGTGTAACTAATTTAATATCTATGAATCTAAATAGATAAACCAATATTAGTGGAATAAAAGTCTGCTCAATTGTAGATGAGCTACATGTAATTCATTATTTAATGAGGCTTTCTTGTTCAGTTTCTTCGTTAATTATCGCTGCATTTGTGATTTGGTTCCAGGCATCTTCATCTTCATTGATGTTATAAGGCTGGGTGTTGCAATTATTCTTATGTGTTTGAGACAATTTTACTCTGGCGACATACCATATCGAATGTTATGTCTTCTGTTACTTTTAGTTATTAAACTCATTAGTACAGATGACGATGATTGGTTTGTGGGGCGCTCAACTGCGCGGTTATCAGCGCCCGTGCAAATTCCCAACTTTTGCTCAGTCCAAACTTGCCACATTCATGAATGATGATGAAATGATGAGGACAACACAAAAACACAGTCATCTCGAGGCACGTGAAAATGCCCGATCCCTCCGGGAATCGAACCCAGGAGCCTGTGCTCGGGAAGCGAGAACGCGACAGCGAGACCACGAGCTGCGGACTCATTGGTATATACAGGGTGGTCCATTAATAGTGACCGGGCCAAATATCTCACGAAATAAGCATCAAACGAAAAAACTACAAAGAACCAAACTCGTCTAGCTTGAAGGGGGAAACCAGATGGCGCTATGGTTGGCCCGATAGATGGCACTGCAATAGGTCAAACGGATATCAAATGCATTTTTTAAAATTAGAACCCCCATTTTTATTACATATTCGTGTAGTACGTAAAGAAATATGGATGTTTTTGTTGGACCACTTTTTCGCCTTGTGATAGATGGCGCTTTAATAGTCACAAACGTGTAAGTACGTGGTATCACATAACATTCCGCCAGTGCGGACGGTATTTTTGCTTTGTGATACATTACCCGTGTTAAAATCGACCGTTTACCAATTGCGGAAAAGGTCGATATCGTGTTGATGTATGACTATTGTGATCAAAATGCCCAACGGGCGTGTGCTATGTATGCTGCTCGGTATCATGGACGACATCGTGAAAGTGTCCGAACCGTTCGCTGGATAGTTACGTTATTTAAGGAAACAGGAAATGTTCAGCCACATGTGAAACGTCAACCACGACCTTCCAACAAATGAAGGAGCCCAAGTAGATGTTTCAGCTGCTTTGCCGGCTAATCTGCACGTCAGTAGCAGACAAATTGCGCGAGAATCGAGAATCTCAAAAACGTCGGTGTTGAGAATGCTACATCAACATCGATTGCACCCGTACCATATTTCTATGCACACGGAATTGCATGGCGACAACTTTGAACGCCGTGTACAGTTCTGCCACTGCACACAAGAGAAATTACGGGACGATGACAGATGTTTTGCACGCGTCGCTCACAAACAGCGGTAACGTAAACCGGCATAATATGCACTATTGGGCAACGGAAAATCCACGATGGCTGCGACAAGTGGAACATCAGCGACCTTGGCGCGTTAATGTATGGTGCGACACTATGGGAGGAAGGATAATTGGCCACCATTTTATCGATAGCAATCTAAATGGTGCAATGTATGCTGATTTCCTACGTAATGTTCTACTGTTGTTAATACAAGACGTTTCACTGCATGACAGAAAGGCGATGTACTTCCAACATGATGGATGTCCGGCACATAGCTCGCGGGCGGTTGAAGCGGTATTGAATAGCATATTTCATGACAGGTGGATTGGTCGTCAAAGCACCATACCATGGCCCGCACGTTCACCGGATCTGACGTCCTGGGATTTCTTTCTGTGGGGAAAGTTGAAGGATACTTGCTATCATGATCCACCAACAACGCCTGAAACATGCGTCAGCTCATTGTCGGTGCATGTGCGAGCATTACGGAAGGCGAACTACTCGCTGTTGAGAGGAATGTCGTTACACGTATTGCCAAATGCATTGAGGTTGACGGACATCATTTTGAGCATTTATTGCATTCATGTGGCATTTACAGGTAATCACGCTGTAACAACATGCGTTCTCAGAAATGATAAGTTCACAAATGTACATGTATCACATTGGAACAACCGAAATAAAATGTTCAAACGTACCTACGTTCTGTATTCTAATTTGAAAAACCTACCTGTTACCAACTGTTCGTTTAAAATTGTGAGCCATATGTTTGTGACTATTACAGCGCCATCTATCACAAAGAGAAAAAAGTGGTCCAACTAAAACATTCATATTTCTTTAGGTACAACACGTATATGTATTAAGAAATGGGGGTTCCTGTTTTAAAAAAACGCAGTTAATATCCGTTTGACCTATGGCAGCGCCATCTAGCGGGCCAACCATAGCGCCATCTGGTTTCCCCCTTCAAGCTAGACAAGTTTCGTTCTTTGTAGTTTTTTTCGTTTGATGCTTATTTCGTGAGATATTTGGCCCGGTCACTACCAATGGACCACCCTGTATTCTTCCTGGGCGGGAATATATGTAACGTATGAGTGCAGTTGGTGAAATAGGCGACCACATATGAAGGTTTGGATGTGGCCGTCATTCGTGCTCGGATCACCGAAGCGGTTAAGGCGAGTACTCGCGTGAAGCGGGAAATCCTGGTTCGAGTTGAGGTTCAAATAGTTTTGAGCACTATGGGACTTAACATCTGAGGTCATCAGTGCCCTAGACTTAGAACTACTTAAACCTAACTAACCTACATTTCTCCGGACTCCAGACTGATCTTCCCCGTGGTCAACTTCTACCAGTTTTTCCGTTCTTCTGTAAAGATTTTTTGGATATAAATCTAAAAATAAAAATAAAAAACTTAAAATGCGATCACGACTGTACTGAAGTAAGTTATAGTATTATAAAGATAGCTGTTTTTCCTGGAACAATGTTCCACAAAATTCTTGCCAGTGAATTGAAGTCCGCCAGAATATTAATACACCGAGATATTTATATGAGCCAATTGATTCAAACTGCGACACATTGCTATTGTAGTGATAGTATGCTATTCTTGTCCGTTTTGTGAAGTGCACGAAGTCACTTTTCTGTACATTTAACGCAAACTGATTCGCGTAACACCATTCTGAAATGTGAAGTCCTGACTGGACGTTTGTGCAGCTTTTTCCCAGACAGAAGCTCAGTATCACTGATATCATAGTAGGGAACAAAAGGGGAAAATGAGAACAGTACAGCTCATATTGAGCTATATGTAAGTCGTTCTTCCAAAGTACCATATGCGAATGGAACAAGAGTTAGGGAATTTATAGCGGCACCGTGACTTGCTGAGTACACAGGATACTGGCTTACCATTTTATACACTATGTACATCATCATCTGCACTATTACTCGTAGATGATGTTCGATCTCTAAACAGATTTCCATCGTCGAAAATCGAAGCAGCTACATTCACAGCGGTCAGCACATTACATCTACGAGGTTATGAAAAGCAGCAGGCGTTAATGACAGCGTAAAAGAAGGTTTCCGATTCTCTTGCGCTAGAATTTAGCACAGTATTCACCAGGCCGTCCTCAGGGAGTCACACCTAGTGATACGTGGCTGGCAACCACGGGGCCCCGAGCTGAGTCCTGGCATTGCTTCCACTTACTTATGCCAGGCTCCTCACTTTTATCTTTCCTATCTGGCCACCCTCGGCCAGCTCTTGTTCTTTTCCGACCCTGACGCTATTAGGTTTCGAGGGCTAGGGGCCTTTCATTTTCCAACCTATACTTTTCATGCAGCGTCTGATCCGGAGCGGGCGGCTGCAAAAGGCGTCTGTATCCCATGTTAGGGGCGGCCTCCAGAACTGCGGAAGGCAACGGAATACCACCGCAGATTATCTTCTCTGCATAATGCAGTCTCCATTTTATGCACAAAAAATGGCTTCCTCTCATGTTAAATCAGTGTCCGGAGGTAAAATAGTCCCCCATTCGGATCTCCGGGGGGGGACAACTTGAAAGGAGGCAAAAAATCAAAACGAGAATTGGTACCTGGAATGTCAGAACTCTGCTACAAGCAGGAAATCTAGAAAACCTTAAAAGAGAGATGGAAAAGAATCATATGGACCTCGTAGGAGTTGCTGAGGTAAGATGGAATGGACATGGAGAGTTGCAGTCAGATGAATATGTATTCTACTACGCAGGAGGAGAAGTAAAAGGAATTAATGGAGTTGGAATGATTATGACAAAGGAATTGGCTAAATGTGTGGAATATTTAGACTATGCAAATGACCGGTTTATTGGTGTAAGGCTGAAAGGAGCACAAAAAGATTTACTGATTGACCAGGTGTATATGCCAACTTCAGAACATGATGACCAAATTATAGAGGAAACGTACAATGTAATAGAGAGAATAATTGACGAAAATAAAAAATGCTGCAAAATAGTAATGGGAGACTGGAACGCCATTGTGGGAGAAGGGAAAGAGGGAAACATAGTAGGCAGTCATGGTCTTGGAAAGAGAAATGACAGCGGTGAATGGTTAATTGACTTCTGCAGGGAAAGGCAGCTGATAGCGGCAAACACATGGTTCAAGAACCATAAGAGGAGGCTCTACACTTTGATATCACCAGGGGATAAATATAGAAACCAAATCGATTTTATACTGGTAGAAGAAAGATACAGGAATGGAATCAAGAAGGTGCACACATTACCAGATGCAGATATTAATAGTGACCACAACTTACTTATGGCAGAAATAGAAATAAGAATGAAAAAACTGAAAAAGGCAACAATGGTGAAGAAATCGTCTCTAGAGAAGATAAGGTCCAACAAAGAACAAATTACAGATATGCTGTCTCGTGACTTTCTAAACACATTACGAGACAAAGAAGCACCCGATAATGCCAACGAGTACTGGATTATGCTGAAAGAAGGAATCATTAAAGCAGGACAGCCAAATATAGGATATGTAAAAGGGAAAAGGTCAAAAAAACCATGGGTCACACAAGAAATGATTTCCAAGATGGAGGAGAGAAGAAAATTGAAAAACAAGAACACTGAAGATGCAAGAAAGATATACCGAAGGTTAAATAACGAACTGCGAAGAGAAACAGAGCAGGCTAGGAAAAAATGGCTAAAAGAGGAATGTGATGAAATTGAAGAACTGGACAGGAAGGGAAGATACGACTTACTATACAACAGAGTAAAGACTATGACATGGGAACAAAACAGACCAGGAAGTGCTACTATGGAAATTTTGAGTAAAGACGAAGAGGTAGTGTACAAAGATCGTGACGATGTCCTCCAGAGATGGGAAGAATATAGAAAAGAGCTATATGACACAAATAGCAAACCAGAAACTCTGGAACTTGAATCACACAACAGTGTAAGTGATGAAGAAAAAGGACCGACCATCATAATGGAAGAAGTAAAGTCTGCCATTGCTGCAATGAAAAATGGCAAAGCAGTAGGTACAGATACAATACCGGGAGAAATACTAAAATGCTTGAACCACAATGGTATAAGAGAAATATTGAGGTTATGTAATAAAATATATGACAGTGGTGAATGGCCTGAGGTCTTTTTGACAACAGTAATGATTCCATTACCGAAAAAACAAGGAACCAAGAAATGCAGCGAGCACAGGACAATCAGCCTCATTTCACATGCAGCCAAAGTGATGTTAAGAATAATTAATGAAAGACTTGAAAAAGTGGTAGTGGAGAATCAAGGCGAGGAGCAGTTTGGCTTTAGACGGAATACGGGCACCAGAGATGCAATAGGGCTCCTACGAATCTTGGGAGAAAGGTTTATTGAAAAAGGAAGAGACCTATATATGTGCTTCATCGATTTAGAAAAGGCATTTGACAATGTGGTTTGGGACAAGCTGGCGACTATTATGAGGGAAAAGAGAGTGGACTGGAAAACCAGAAGACTTATAAACTCATTATACCTTAATCAAAAAGTTTCAGTTAAAGTGACAGGAGAAAGTACAAACTGGATCAGACTAGGAAAAGGAGTAAGACAAGGATGCTGTTTATCACCTACTCTTTTCAACCTGTCCTTGGAAAATATGATTGACCAATGCTCATTAGATGACAAAGGAGTAGAAATTGGAGGAAGAAGAGTAGGGTGCTTGAGATTTGCTGATGACATGGTCCTTCTAGCCACAGGGGAAAAAGAATTACAGGATTTGGTGGACACCATTGCAACTAACGGAAAAAAAATATGGAATGAAAATTAACACAAATAAAACAAAAGTATTGGCAATAGGAGGAAATAAGGAAATAAAAATTGTGCTGAATGGAGAAACACTAGAACAGGCGCAAAATTTTAAGTATCTTGGAAGCAGGATAGACACCGACTGGAAGTGCACCACAGAAATTAAAACAAGGATAGCAATGGCAAAAGAGGCGTTTTATAAGAAAAGGAGAATCTTCTGCAGCGGTCTGGACAGAGAACTCAGAAAGAGACTCATAAAATGTCTTGTATGGAGTGTTCTTCTATATGGCGCTGAAACATGGACTATGAGGAAAAAAGACAGAGAAAGGCTGGAGGCTTTTGAGATCTGGACATGGCGGATGATGGAAAGAATAAGTTGGATGGACAGAGTAAAAAATGAAGATGTACTGAGAAGAGTGGGAGAGAAAAGACAGTTACTAGATGTAATAAAGAGAAGAAAAAAAATTGGATTGGGCATATATTAAGAAAGAATGACGGACTGATAAAAACAGTTTTAGAAGGTTATGTAGAAGGGAAAAGGAAGCGAGGAAGGAAGAGATTTCAGATACTGGATGACATGATGGACGGTACAACATACAGTAGCCTTAAGAAGGAAGCAATGGATCGCAGAAAATGGAGAGGCAAAGGACCTGCTAATATAGCAGATAACTGATGATGATGATTCACCAGGCCAAGCTTCATCTTTCATTCCGTCAGAAGTCGGACGTATAGCAAATATGATGCAGGAGGAGTTTGTTCGCCATGGTGTCACAACGTATTCCGAGGAAGATATTTGTAAGTGACATGGACGAACTTGGTGAGTGTTAACAGAACAAAGGGAACTGCTGAACAGTGAAGCCTTCTTAAAGCGAATAAAGCACCAGACTCTAGAGTGCTGGTTCCCAACCGGGGGGTTATTACCCCCTGAATGGTAAAATGAAATTTTCTATAAAGTAAAAACAAAAGAATTCGACTTTGTTACGGTTACGAAACTAATTTTTTAAAAAGGTCATTATTATTATTTCGTAAGACTGTAATACTGGTTACTAAGTTACCAGTCATTATCTTTTTCTTTCATACACAAACATTAACCCGTGGCACAAGTTGGCTGGGATTAAAGCTTATGAAATGAACGTATGAACATTTGGTACACACGTAGTCCACTTTTTACACACAAACTTTTAATTTGTGTCTTGCATCTACGACAGTACATTTGAGACGTATACATCATATAGCCCTTATTCTCATCATCATAACACCTTCTCTGAGTTGCAGGTAGTTCCTGCAATGGACCACAAATTGCTTCATTATTCATTTGGCAACAGGTAATCCATCTAACTGACTGCACGCCGCAACAGTAACTACGTAAGGCTTACTAAATTTCTGCCGGGCCTTCACGGTGTTGTTACTATCATTAGTTGTAGTTGTCAGACATAAAGCTTTGGCAGCCTAAATGGCTTGGTTCAAATGGCTCTGAGCACTATGGAACTTAACATCTATGGTCATCAGTCCCCTAGAACTTAGAACTACTTAAACCTAACTAACCCTGCCGGCCGGGGTGGCCGAGCGGTTCTAGGCGCTACAGTCTGGAATCGCACGACCGCTACGGTCGCAGGTTCGAATCCTGCCTCGGGCATGGATGTGTGTGATGTCCTTAGGTTAGTTAGGTTTAAGTAGTTCTAAGTTCTAGGGGACTGATGAGCTCAGATGTTAAGTCCCATAGTGCTCAGAGCCATTTGAACCTAACTAACCTAAGGACATCACACAACACCCAGTCATCACGAGGCAGAGAAAATCCCTGACCCCGCCGGGAATCGAACCCGGGAACCCGGGCGTGGGAAGCGAGAACGCTACCTCAAGTTAAGCAGCCTAAGGTCTTCCAGTATGTACCAGTTCAGCACTAAGAAGTCCAGCAACGAAGTAATTTACAAAAGTAAGTGTAGCGCACGTATTTTAATTCAGCTGCTTTTAAGTGGTGGTGTAGAGAGTGGGTGAAGCGAGGGTCGCTAGGAGAGGAGTGGTGCAGAGGAAGCATATTTTGTAAGAAGCGTCTGTCCTTAGACTAGTGGATAATTAGCTTTCTTTTCTGAAGACGAATTATAGGTAGCTCTCGCGGTCCACTGCTTAGTGTTTCATCATTCTATACAAAAACGTTGTTAGAAACAAGCAGATCATTAGTTCATGATATAATGAAACGCCTGCAGTAACTACCTTTCGTCATTCTAAAAATAAAAGTGTTTAAACAGTCTTTTTTTAATTTTAAATTTAGTTAGGAACTGATGATGATGACGTTAGTGGCGGGAAGTACTAGGTAATATCTGAAACTTCCTGGCAGATTAAAACTGTGTGCCAGACCGAGACTCGAACTCGGGATCTTTGCCTTTCGCGGGCAAGTGCTCTACCAACTGAGCTACCCAAGCACGACTCACGCCCCGTCCTCACAGCTTCACTTCTGCCCGCGAAAGGCAAAGGTCCCGAGATCGAGTCTCAGTCTGGCACACAGTTTTAAGCTGCCAGAGTGAAAATCTCATTCTGGACTAGGTAATATCTGATTTCTTTCAGAGATAATGGCCTCAGAGAGGTTGGGAAACGCTACCCCAGCGGGATCCTAGTTAGATTTTACATCTAATGCGCCACGGGATTACCTCCTTTGCTTTCTCGAATCGAGAATCTCTTGCGCATGCAACACAACCGTGTGAATGTTTACAGAAAAGGTAACAGATCGATGCACAGAATTATAGACCCATATCGCTGACTTCCGTCTGCTCCAACATCCTAGAACATATTCTTAACTCAAACGTTACTAACTTCTTGGGGGAAAACAAGTTTTTCGCAAAGAATCAGAAAGGATTAAGAAAAAAGCCAGTCTTGGCATTCATAATGTCCTTTACTGAAACATGACAGTAAACAACAGATGCAGGTTAACAAGCAGGTTCCATCTTTCTAGATTTCAGATAGGCTTTCCGACACTGGACCACATCGCTGACTACTAACCAAGTAATGATATTTCAGTAAAACACATTACACTAAACCGAACGGCGAAAGTAACTTCGGGGGCGCCAAAAGATAGCGTAACAAGACCTCTAACATTTTCGTACATAAATGATTTATCAGTTAGGACCACAGGCACTGTAAGGTTTTTCGCTGAAAATGCTACCGCGTACACAGCACGGAAGTATTATCGTTGAATGATTACAGGGAATTGCAATACGGCTGATAATATTTTCACCTGATGAAATTAATGGCAACTCTCTTTAAATGTGGATAAATCTGAAACAATTCAAACATACGAGAAAATGAACCAAAGAGTGTGTAAATACTAAATTAGTAGCGAACATTTTAAGTTCACCCAGTCGTACAAGCATTTAGAGGAAATACTAAGAAGCGATGATAATGGGACTGTTACTTAAAATCTGTAGTAATTTTGGAATATTGTTTGAGTTTTTGGATCCAATTGTAATCTAAGAATAACAGTGAGAAGAGCCTTCTCACGTGATCGAACTTGTTGAAATATTTTCGGTCTTTGCTCTTCAGGCAGTTCCCACTGGGACGATTGGGCCTTGGTTTAGTCGTCATATCCATATACCAGCCCATGTTTCGTCATCTATTATAACCTCCTTTAGAAGTTCTGGATCATTGTCGTCTTCATTCAGTAATCCCTGAGCGATGTCTATGCGAAGTCGTTTGTGGCCGAAATTCAACAATTTCGAAACAAACTTCGTTGCTACACGTTTAATGCACAATACATGACAAAAATAGAGAGATTCTGTTTAGAGCCAGAGGAGAAGCCGACATCAGCAACCTCTCTGATAGTGATTTGGCTATTTTCCAGAACCATTTTCTTTACTCCTTCCACATTGTCGCTAGTAATTGATGTGCTACGGTGCCAGGGGGGTCGTTGTCTCTACCTACTTGAAACGTATATACCACCTGTAAACTCTTGTCTTACTCTTAATAAATTCGCCAAAAATCACAGTCAACATTTCAAATGTGGTGTTGCACTTTATTCCATTCCCCATGAAAAATTTAATGCAAATACCTTACTTCATCTTTATCGAAAGTAAAAATTCGCCAAGCACGCTAGTACACGCATCAAGTTCGCCTCCGTCAACAAACTAAATACTCAAAACCACTGGAAATGCAAACATACATCAGGAATATATGGAGCAGTAAGATAAAGACAGACTCGAAAATCGTATTTTCGATCACACTTCATATGTAATCCACCATCCAGCATCCAGTATACAGTACTGGTGTATTTCAAGTCGTAAATGTCAACAACCCCACATGATTACTACCCGAGATGACACACATATTGTTCACTCGGTCGAGGAGGAAAGTACAGCACTGTTGTCATGAAGTAGGCTTGTTTGCAAGGGTATCCATACGGATTGTGTGATGTCTTCTAGAGGGCAGCATTTCACATTGTCAGAGAATGTAACAAGTCCCGACCATCCGCTTCTCAAGAAATGATTTTTTTTTCCTCTCTCAAACACTGTGACTACATTTGATATTGAGATGCTGGATATTACAACTGACAAACTGTGGAAAAGAAACGTGTTTCTTGTAGAAGAAAATCCGAGGTACTCGTGAGGTAGTTGCCTCAAATTATGCACCCACCGACGTAACGTGCAAATCAAAGCCCGAGGCGCTCCGTTCCGGTATTTACGCAGACGGGGCTTTCTCCTGGGGTCGCGCCCGCTGTGCGGCAAACTTGCCGCCCGCTCACGGCGAACCCGTCGCCTCTCAATAGAAGGAATCTTGGTAACAGAGTTCCGTAACAAACTTGGGCACGGTGCCGCGGGCAATGTGGGCCGGGCCGGGCCCGGAATATCGCCCAGGGCGCCGTCGCAGCCAACTTCGACAGCCGGGCCCGACATCCTCCTTAATGTGCAACAACATTTGCGATGTAATTCCGTTTGAGCTTTGCCAGCCCCCTGTTCTCTTGCTGAGATAGCTATTTAGCCGGTCCGGCCTTAATTTGTTGTTCGTGGAAGTCTACGTTCTGCAAGCAGTCGCGAGCGAAGTTTACCTCTCTTGTAATTTTAGGTTCGAAACTCTACACAGTGTACGTTCGGAGAAGAGGACTATGCTACACTCCGTGAATTTAGGTAGCCAGTCCAGCTCACCAACACAGTATAATATCTGTAATTACCAACACGAAAAAGATAAAAAATATCCAGGTAGCTGGGAGTAAGACTCGCGTACCGAGTGATCCGTACAGGCTTAATTACGTATACAGATAGTCCATCCATCCTGGTAATCTAGAATTTTGACTGTTTTCTGCCTGTTTTCAATATCAAAATATGTGACATAAATGGCGGATCTCTTGATGCTTTTGACATAGGAGCTTAAAATTTGTACACCACCAAGGGACCACAGACTTGAGTATGTAACATAAATTTCAGCTTGATAGGTCCACTCGTTATTGAGAAAAAACAAGGGTCTTAACAAGCAGACAGACATATCAAATGCCAATTTTATTCGTGTGATATAATTAAAAATTAACAATTTTCAGATTTTTTTCTTTACTTTTACAGCGAAACCTTACTTCTTGCCCAATTTCATGATTTTAGGTCACTGGGAAGTAGCCTACTGGTTCTGACGTTTGTATCAAAGTATTTCATCTACAGGACCGTTTTTGACTAAGCCGCGCGATCTGAGGCGGCTTGCCACGGTCCATGCGGCTGCCCACGTCGGAGGTTCGAGTCCTCCCTCGGGCATGGGTGTGCATGTTGTCCATATCGTAAGTTTAAGTTAGATTAAGTAGTGTGTAGGCTTAGGGACCGATGACCCCAGCAGTTTGGTCCCATAAGACTTTACCACAAATTAAATTTTGACTGCATTGAATTACCCAGTAAAGCGACCACAGAATTTAGTACGTAACATAAATTTCAATTTGATGCCACTGCCCGTTCCTAAGAAAAAGTGTTTTTACGCTCAGACAGACAGACATCGGACATAAAGTCATCCTGAATAGTTTCCGTTTTTGTTGTTTGAGATACGGGACCCTAAAAAGTATGCTGCCACCAGTCGAAACATTCCGGCGACGGTCTACTAATTCAAGGAATTAGTTTCGCTACTCATAAGTAGTGTTATTAGAAAGAATGCTTCCACGTGCTGCGTTGGTTCGTTGGTTGATTCGATGGATGGAACCAAACACCGAGTTCATCGGTTCCATAGATTAGGGAAGGATGTGAAAGGAAGGCGGTCGTGCCCTTTCAAAGGAACCATCCCGGCATTTAGCTGAAGCGATTTACCGAAAACCTAAATCAGGATGGCCGGACGCGGGTTTGAACCGTCGTCCTCCCGAATGCGAGTCCAGTGTACCAACCACTGCGCCACCTCGCTCGGTCAAGTGCTGAGTCTGTGACGTACTTCCTGTTCAATGGCCTCTAGTAAGTTCTGGATATCGTAATCGCCGATGTAACGTAACTGTGGAGCAGAAAACCATGCTGTGTTACCCCTTAGGCCCATATCTGTCGAGGCTACTCTCAGTACTAGCAGAAAACATCAGCGATAGTGGAGTCTCCTAATAGAGAGTGATTCAAGATGATTCATCCGCTAATATACCTTGATGTCAGCTGTAAGCTGCCACTTGCAGTCGTTGTTGGGGAGATTTAACGCAGGTAGCTAGCTCGTTCGCTCATTCAGTACCCAGTGTGCATCGAATCCGAACGTCGGTAACACAGCAACGATTTACGTTTTGCATTCTCTGTTTCTATAGATCAAATTCAGCTACAACTGAGTGGCATATTTCTTCGTCGAAAGCACACCACAGGACATTCTAAAGCGAAGAGGCGTACGGATTGCAGCATTGACTTCGTAAGTCCTCTGAACTCACGGTATACGTCTTTGTGCCCAGCCTTCCAACATCTCTGGGTGAACTCCGCCGTAGCATAACAGCAGCAGTGGATGCAGTAACTCAAGACGTATTTGCTAAAGTGTGAGAGGAATTAGACTGTCGACTGTATGTTTGTCGTGCATCTATGCTAAGCACACTAAACTTATGTAAACTTCTTGATCCTGAACCTCCTGTAAAAAGGCTGTTTCTGCATACATATAAAATATATACCCTTATTAAATCCGCTTGTCCACATATACATCAATACTACGCAATCCACTTAACAGAATGTGGCGGAGAGTACGTCTCGTACCACTAACTGAATCGTGTCTTCCCGTTCCATTGTAATTTCTCGAATTTTCTCGTCGTTGTCATTTTGCGAGATGCTATGTGGGAGGAAATAATATGTGAAACCTTCCTGGGAGATTAAAACTGTGTGCTAGACCGAGACTCGAACTCGGGACCTCTGCCTATCGCGGGCAAGTGCTCTACCATCCGAGCTACCAAAGCACGACTCAAGCCCCGTCCCCACAGCTTTACTTCTACCAGCTGTGGGCACACTCCTCTGCAGAGTGAAAATCTCATTCTGAAATAATATGTTGTCAGACACTTCCTCGAAAGTACTGTCCAAATTTCAATAGTTACTCTCTCTGTGATACAAAACGCCTCTCTTGTAGTCTTTGGCTCTAGAGTTTGCTAAGCACATTAACGCTCCACCGCGGACTAAATTATGCCGTGAAGAAATGTGCCGCTCTTCGTTTTATCTTCTCTATCTCTTCTATCAGTCCTACATTATAAGGGTCTCAGTTTGACGAACATTTGTGAGGAATCAGTCAGACAAGCGCCTTTCAGGGCATTTCTTTCTCAGAAAGTCATTCTAGCATCTGCTTTTCCTATTATTTATTTTATGTAGTCATTCCACTTCGGATACTCATAGATATTTTACGTATTTACTATTTTTAGCAATTTCTCATAAACATTGTAGTTGCACACTAGTGAATTTCCTTTCCTATGGACACTGATGAGCCATACCATTATGTCCACCTTTGGCACAGATAACAGTGGTGACGCGTCGTGGCATGGAAACAATGAGGCCTTGGTAGGTCGCTCGATGGAGATGGCACCACATCTGCACAAAAAAATCACCTAATTCCCGTAGATTCCGGGAGGGGTTAATGAGCTCTGACGCCACGTTCAATCAAATCCCAGATGTGTTCGATCAGGTTTGGATCTAGCGAGTTTGGGGGGCCAGCACATCAATTGGAAATCGCCACTGCTTTCCTCGAATTACCCCATCATACTCCTGGCCTTGTGACATGGCGCATTATCTTGCTGAAACACGATGTTGCCGTCGGGAAACGTGATCGTCATGAAGGGGTGTACGTGGTATACAACCAGTGTACAATACTCCCTGGTGGTCATGGTGCCTTACAAGAGCTACTGGATCCACAGATATCCATGTGAAGGCCCCCAGAGCATAATTAAGCCACCATCAATTAGTCTCCGTTTCACAGTACTGGTATCAAGTAGCTGTTCCCATGGTAGACGACGGATTCACGCCCCCCCTTCGGCAGGAAGAATTATCGGGATTCATCAGACCATGAAACGCTCTGGCACTGTGCCAACGTCCAGTGCCGATGGTCACGTGTTCATTTCAGTCGTAATTTCCGACGTCGTAATGTTAACATTGGCTCATACATGCGCCATCTGCTGCGGAAGTCCATCGTTAGGAGTGTTCGGTGCAATGTGAGTTAAGACATCCTTATACCACGCCAAGCGCTAAATTCTGATGTGAGTTCCGCCATAGTTCGCTGCCTGTCCCGTTTTATCAGTCACGTTATCTTATGACATTTGCAAAGAGGAGCGACCGCCCAACAACCGACGTCTGGACGTGGTGAAGACACTCCTCCACAACCGACAAGTCGTGCAGTTTCCGAGATGCTCGTGCCGAGCCTCTGGGCCATCACAATCTGCCCTCTGTCAAATTCCGATAGGTCGCGCGCCTTCCCCTTCAACACACGGACAGCGCGCTCGCAGACACTACATGCACCGTGCGTGTGTCTGACTAGCATTCATTCCTCGCAGGTGACGCTGCTATCGTCCGGACGAGTTTATACCGACAGTAGGCAGGTAGTCATAGAGTTCTGTTATCAGTGTACGTGAAATATGTTACATTTACTTACGTTCAACATTAATAGGCAGTCCTTGCACCATCCATCTGCAGTCCTTCTGCAAATCATTCTGTTTTCTGACGTTGCTACCTTCTTATAGAAAACCGCGTCATATGTGAACTGCTTCAGTAACCTGCCCCATGCATTCTACTACATCGCTTTGGCACGTTGTACACAATAATGGTCCTATCACTAATTCTCTTGATACTTGCGGAATTACACCTATCGATTTTTTTCCGTTAAGAGCGACGTGTTGAGTTCTGTCTGGAAGGTAGTCTTGAAGCCAGTCGCCACTCTGGTCCAACACTCGCTAAGCTCGTATGTTTTTTACACTAAGCAGCAGTGCTGGACAGTGTAAAAAAAGCTTCCTAAAGCCGAGATGACAAAACGTTTGTAGCCCTAAGCATAATTAAAAATTGTTCCAACGATTACATCTGCGTCCACCTAGAAAATATGCTCTTGTGAAAACAGCAGAATTTCTTTTAAAATATGCTATACTTAAACTTAGCTAAAGAGAATAACGGAAAGAGGAGAGAAATGGCGGAGAAACTGATATTATACGTAAACCATTCATTTGACCCAACATAGTACGTTCTCTCTATTTCAAATCTTTTTTATTTGGTCTTTTAAGTACGATATCTATTCGGAGACCACAACAATGCGCATAGAGTACTGCCAGTTACGGTGACAAAGGGTTTGAAAAGAGTGATCTTTCCACTGTGTTTCTAAAACGGAGTTACTGTGCCACAATCAGCGATCCCATTGTTCCGGTCTGTCACATCCACGAAAAGGATGTCGTGTCTCTCAGACAGCGAAGTCCCTCAATGATATTTCTGTTGGGAACACTATACGTTTGGCCATGACGAGTCTCTTTTATTCTTGTGGCTATTAAGCGCATTATTTTTGAGTCGGCACGTAACAAAGTTACTGGCCTGTCATCAGTCACAAGACGGTTTCGAAGTTTTGGGTGCCAGGTCTCCAACTCTAGGTTCAATTTCTGAATATATTTGATCCACTCTTTGTTTCTCTTTCATAACCTCCGTGAATTCCGCTTTGTCAAGTGACCAGAATACTTCGTAAAATTCATACCGTATGCCGTCAATGCCAGGTCTCCTATTTCCTGGTAACTGCTTTATAATGTCTGCAGTTTCTTCTTCGGATATGGGCTCTATCAACGGAGTGACATTTTCGTTGGTGAGGAAAGTCGTGCAGTGTTGTAGCAAAACTTGCGGTCTAGGGACGATCTGATGGTTGTTCTTCGAACAGTCTCCGGAAATGGTCTTCCATATTAACGGCATCATTAGCGGCAAAAGACGTTAGACTTCCGATAAATCTCTGTTCGCACCGATTCCGTTCTCGACTGATGTGGGAGGAGCTCCATTTTTCGTCTGGAATGTATACCTTGTATTTGAAAGTGATTGTTTTGCCTTCCGTTTCTTTTTTTCTGTAGTTCAGGACCTAGTTTGAATTTCTTCAATTCGCGAGTAGGCCTTCTGCGTTATCCACTTTTCCTTGGAGCTCTCGAACGCTCACCTAATAGAATTCGATGTTTTTCCTTCTAGTGTCACTGATATCATACGCCACTGTTCTGAACAACTTACGAATTCCACTTTTCACCAGTTTATTCCACTATTCAAAAAAGCTACTAAAGAAGCGACTCCGGCCATCTGAGCACGCCTCCCTCATCGACCCAAACTTCTATTGTTCTAGGGTCTACGTTCCACAGTGCTCGCAAACATATCACAAGGCTCCCGCACAGGGAGAGACATCGTTTTGCTAGTCAAATTGCCTTGCTTTTACATGCAGTACAGTAGGACAGTGTCCATATTTTACGGTGCGCTTACAGTTCGATCTGACGTTCCTTCGAATATGCTTGCAAGGAATAATTCATCGAACTATACGGACACTGCCCTACTTTATATTAGGCAAGAGCGAGGCTATATGCCAAGCAAAATAATGTCTCTCTCTGTGCGGAAGTCAGAAGACAGGGGTGAGAGCACTATGAGATGTAGAGACTAAGACATTGGAAGTTTGGGCCGTGGCATGTACTCAGAAGGCCGAAGCAGCTGAGGCGACCGCTCGCGCAAAACGGGAAACCCCGGCTCGAATCCCGGTTCGAAACATTTTTTCTTATGTTACCAGTATATCGTATAGTAGTTACACAAACGTATTCGCAGTTAAGCGGCACGTTTTTCAGGCACAAAAATTCCTAATATGAAACTCTAGAAAAGGGATCACAAACGGAAGAGAAGACTACAAACAATTTCCTTTTTTCTACAGATGGAAGGTAGTACAGTTTTATTGAAAATGATGACTTCATTACATCAAGGGAATTCCTGGGGAGTATTGTAACTGACGGAACGGGTTGGTGAAAACGGCTTAGTTGCTCATGTAAATGATGTCGAATCTTACACTGTTGTTTATTAAAAAAGTCGTCACTTTACAGTATATCAACTTCTGCATGCATTCAATTCAGGGTAGCTGCAGAGAATTTGTCATGAAAATATAAAAACATCACACTTGCAATAATTAAAACACTCAGTGTTTTGCTTTTGCCGGTATTTTGGAAAATGATTTTCATCTTATGCTGGACGGATACTAACAATCGATAAGCAAAGGCATTTTGTGCTCTTCGAATGAATATATGAATGATCATGATTTTTGCTGAGAAATTTGTAAATTCACGCAAAAGCATATAATGTAAATCGTCAGAGTGAGTCAAAATTCAAACTAAATGACTCTGAGCACTATGGGACTTAACTACTGTGGTCATCAGTCCCCTAGAACTTAGAACTACTTAAACCTAACTAACCTAAGGACATCACACACATCCATGCCCGAGGCAGGATTCGAACCTGCGACCGAAGCAGTCGCGCGGTTCCGGACTGCGCGCCTAGAACCGCTAGACCGCCGCGGCCGGCAAATTCAAACTAACGTGACTTCTTATCAAACTGACGCGTCTTATTATTTGACGAGAACTCACACTGCCAATTTATTGATTTTTTATTTTCATTTTCGAAATACAGGATTTATTTGTAGTTGGAGAGAAGTGAACACTATCAAGACATAGGAACACAGTGTTTTGTTAATAATATCAGCAAGTTTGTTTCGAAATATGACAATATGTAAAATTAATAATTTACATTTGAGAACTATTTTCTCACTAAATTATATCTTCAAACCGGTAAACGACCTTAAGGTTTCAAGCCTTCTCGATACGGACCCATCTATATATTATCTGCAGAGTGCTAAGAAAAATAAAAAGACTACATTCCATGAGACATACGTCTTTGCAAAACATGAAACACAACAACACAACTGAATGAGGATAACTACGATGGTGAAAATGTAATAACCAAATTCCTATAATACATCATCGTTTTTAAAGCTATGCACGACGTATTTAGAAAGCTGCAACATTGGCCTTAACGTAAGAATAAAGGCGAAGAGGGTGAAGCTTAATGAAGTTAAGACTGCACTCTGTAAGACCTCCATTAGTTCGGAGACCCTTCCGCTCTCTCAAAAGTCCTGCTATTGTCAGCGCCTTATCATATTCCCTGTGAACATGTAAGTGATCCTTGGAAGCTATCCTAGCAATAATCCTTGCTATTTATTATGACAACGCTGTTGTTACTGCGTAGTGCGTAGCCCCTATATTCATGCAGACAATCACGTCCCCTCCTCCCCCCCCCCCCCCCTCTCTCTCTCTCTCTCTCTCTCTCTCTCTCTCTCTCTCTCTCTCTCCCCCCCCCCCTCTCGCTCTATCTCTCTCTTTAGAAAACTAAACACTCGGCTCTTAATTGGCAGACCGAAAGTTAGAACACTGACACGGATGTTGTGACAGCATTCTTACTCCATTCTCTAAAATATCTTACTCCATTCTCTAAAATACAACTGAGCGTTCGAAAGAAGAAGAACCGAAACATAGAAATCCAAGTTTACTTAATAACCGAAAAAATACAAACGTGAACATTACATTGAAATAACTTCTCTTTTGATATCACATTGCGCTGTACCACTGAAATTGAATATTCTCTTGATTTAGTGCGCTAACGGGCACAAAAACTGTTACAGGTAAAATTTTATATTAGACAATTAACGACGGTTATTTGATCACAATTCACAAGCACTGCTATCACTGAAAAGCTGATCTCTTATTACATTGTTGGGTTCTGTACGTGAAAATATCTCTAGTATAAAGTGTACGAAGTGCAGAGCCAATCACATATCGAGTAACTGTGGCAAAGGCAAGGTGAGTCCATCACTGCTGCACAGCTGAATAAATCAAGGTGAATTCATCACTGCAATTCAGCTGAAGAAATCCTCTTTTCCGTCTATCATTTTTACAGTACGGCAGGATTTATCGGTACAGATAACGTGCGAATTGTACTGATTAAGGAGTATTGTTTTGGTATATTACTATATCCATGGGCCGCAGTGTATTGCGACAGATATGGATGGCTGCCAGGGCAGTAGCCCTACATACTAAGAAAGCCATGTCAAGATTGTGATCCTGCATTGTTCATATAGTTTTCTTAAATTTCAGCTGCGGGTTAACTAGCTTCACAACAAACTTCCATAAGTTCACTGTGTCTGTGATCCCTGCATCCCTACAGAACAGATTATCTGTTACCTCTTCTTCTCCATGAAACACATGCGATTCTTCCCATGCAGCCAGTACATCTATTTCCGAACCCTCCAATGACAGTTATGCACCTACAGACAATGTGTATAGGATTTCGTTGACCGAGGAATCATCATGTGAATTGCTGCCTTGTTTTTCTTGTCCCACTATCTGTCTATCATGAGTATCAGTACAGCGTAAGTGTATGGCTTTCAGTTCAAATGGTGTCCTCTAGGAGCAGCTTCTTTGATAGGGGGACAAGATCTCATTACTGGAAATCTGTGATTCCATCCAAGTGAAAGTAATAGATCAGCCTTCTTGAATCAGTACCATCCCTTCTGTAATCCAATATACTCAGTTGTCTTGGAGACACCAGCGTAGTGGTGGAATGAGAGATGACATGAAGAGGGAGACGGATTTTGGATAGGAGGGTGTTTCCAGAAGTGTTAGCCAACATTTGTTGTTCTTTTCGTTGTTATAATCGTTAAACCAGCACCAGTAGGTCCTTTCATTGTTCTTTTTAGGGTTCCGTGCCTCAATCGGTAGACGTAGAATCCACATCGTATCGTTCAGATGTCCGTCAATCTGTCTGTCCGACTGTTACAAAACCCTTTTTTCTCACGAACGGGTAGACGTATCACGTTGAAATTTGTCACATACTGAGATCTACAGTTAGTTACTGGTGTCGAAAACTGGAGCTTCAGAGTCAACGTAATCAAGGTACCATCATTTATGTCACATATTTTAATACTCTCAAAGTCACTCATCAAAACCTATATGGTACATCCCGTTAGCGTAGAATCATGAAATTTTGCAAAAAGAAAGGTTTGAAACTACAGCCAAAGAAATAATACGAAAAAAATTTAAAAATAAATCCCACGACCTATTTGTCATTTCTAATGTGTCTGTCCGTCTGTTAAGACCCCTTTTTCTTAGGAAGAACTAGTAGCAAAGTGAAATTTATGTCGGTGTAACAATGGGAATCTTGTCAATGCAGTCAAAAGACACGGGCGTTTGTTACGTTATTTCACACTCGCAAATTAACTCATCAAAACCTATAGGTTACTTCCCGTAGGGCTAGAATCATGATATTTGGCAAGAAGGAAGGGTTCATAGTACACGGAAAGGAATAAATCCTAAAAGTGCTGATTTGTAAGTCACAAGAAAAAATATTTTTTGTCATTTGTTGTCCATCCACATCTACATGGACACACTGCAAATCACATTCAAGGGCCTGGCAGAGGGTTCATCTAACCACCTTCACAATTCTCTACTATTCCAATCTCGTATAGCGCGAGGAAAGAATGAATTTTAATAATCTTCCCTAGCGAGCTCTCATTTCCCTTATTTTATCGTGGTGATCGTTCCTCCGTATGTAGGTCGGTGTAAGCAAAATATTTTCGTAGAGAAAGTTGGTGATTGGAGTTTCGTGAGAAGATTCCGTCGCAACGAAAAACGCCTTTCTTTTAATGATTTCCAGCTTAAATCCTGTATCACTTCTGTGACACTCTCTCTCATATTTCCCGATAGTACAAAGCGTACTGCCTTTCTTTGAACTTTTTCGATGTACTACGTCAGTCCTATCTGGTAAGGATCCCACACCGCGCAGCAGTATTCTAATAGAGGACGGAAAAGCGTAGTGTAGGCAGTCTCCCTAGTAGGTCTGTTATATTTTCTATGTGTCCCGCCAATAAAACGCAGTCTTTGGTTAGCCTTCCCTACAACATTTTCTGTGTGTTCTTTCCAGTTTAAGTTGTTCGTAATTTTAATACCTAGGTATTTAGTTGAATTTACGGCTTTTAGATTAGACGGATTTATCGTGTAACCGAAGTTTAACGAGTTCCTTTTAGCACTCATGTGGATGACCTCACACTTTTCGTTATTTAGGGTAAACTGCCACCTTTCGCACCATTCAGGTATCGTTTATAAATCGTTTTGTAAGTTTGTTTTGATCTTCTGATGACGTTATTAGTCGATAAACGACAGCGTCATCTGCAAACAACCGAAGACGGCTGCTCAGATTGTCTCCAAAATCGTTTATATAGATATGGAACAGCAAAAGACCTAAAAAACTACCTTGGGGAACGCCAGAAATCATTTCTGTTTTACTCGATGACTTTCCGTCAATCACTACGAACTGTGACCTCTCTGACAGGAAATCACAAATCCAGTCACATAACTGAGGCGATATTCCATAAGCACGCAGTTTCACTACGAGCCGCTTGTGTGGTACAGTGTCAAAAGCCTTCCGGAAATCCAGAAATACGGAATCGATCTGAAATCCCTTGTCAATAGCACTCAACACTTCATGTGAATAAAGAGCTAGATGTGTTTCACAGGAACGATGTTTTCTAAACCCATGTTGTCTGTGTGTCAATAGACCGTTTCTTCGAGGTAATTCATAATGTTCGAACACAATATATGTTCTAAAGTCCTGCTGCATATCGATGTTAACGATATGGGCCTGTAATTTAAAGGATTACTCCTACTACATTTCCTGAATATTGGTGTGACCTGTGCAACTTGCCAGTCTTTGGGTACGGATCTCTCGTCGAGCGAACGGTTGTATATGATTGTTTAAGTGTGGAGCTAATGCATCAGCATACTCCGAAAGGAACCTAATTGGTATACAGTCTGGACCAGAAGAGTTGATTTTATTAAGTGATTTAAGTTTATTCACTACTCCGAGGATATTTACTTCTACGTTACTCATATTGGCAGCTTTTCTCGATTCGAATTCTGGAATATTTACTTCGTCTTCTTTTGTGAAGACATTTCGGAAGGCTGTGTTTAGTAACTCCACTTTGGCAGCACTGTCTACGATAGTATCTCCATTGCTATCTCCATTGCTATCCGGCGTCAAACTTGAAATTAAAACAATCAGTAGTTCTGCAGTTAAGTCATTCCTTACGTGATGTTTGACTTTTAGCATTGCGATCCAGTCAGCCTGAATTCAAAACTGGTAATTATTATAATAATGGTCGCCTTCTAACTGAGTGATTTTATGTAACATTCTTGATTTCTTTGAATACCTGGGAATGGTATCTTGCCAGTATTGTCAGTAATAGGCAAAAATGCATAATTAAGTTTGCGCGAAACCGTCAGTATTTGCACCTGGCCAATATGTTTCACTGTAGATCCTGCTTTCCATTTCTGTGGGCAGCGCTTTACTGCTAATGCTTTTACTTTTGCCCAGAATTTTTTGTAGCTGCATCCCTTTTGTTTCCTTGACGATTCAAGGGGGGCAGGCTATTCTGAATTCATGGTATTCGCCTGTATCTGATGTAATTACAAGTATCTTAGACATTGACAATTCGCAGCCTGTCTGACAACGTAACCACCATTTTGTATCCATAACAACGTTCATTTATTTGCCTCGTTTCACCATTACCTGACTACCATCTATTCATAATGAATTATTTGATTCCTACGTTCCTGTTATGTTGCACAGTGTTTGCACTGTTGATTGCTTCGTAGCGTCCTTTTTCCAGCTGTAACACAAGCAGGAACGTGACTGACCTTATTACAATCTTTCTTTTCTTGGTCACAGGGGCTACGGATCACTTTTCATGTTTTGTAGAATTAGACAATATGTTCATAGTCTTTCAGTCGTTGATGAGAATACTGAACATACCATTTACGTCCTATTAATTACTTCCTTGCTTTTGGGTTGACCTGCAAATCATAATGCGCACATTTCCTTCCTGTTCACCCTGTTTTATAACGAAATAAGGTATTGCTCATAAAATCGTTAATGTTTCTTTTTCTCTTAGAGATTTTTCTTGTAAAACGTTTCAGTTACCTTTTCGAGTGTTATATCTTATGGGGTATCTCATTTATTACGAGGGGGCCTACGTTTTCTTGGTGTTTCCCATTTTGAAAGTTGATTTATCCTGATGTTATCTGCCTCCGATTCTCTTCCTAAAATTAAAACATTGTTCTTTGTTTGCGGATTGTTCATTTTGAGTTTTTCGTCTATTCGTTCTCCAAATAACTGAGTAATATATCCCCCTCACTGTTTCCCTATAAACGAAGTGTAACGGTATGTTCTGTGCAGACTATTTTTCACAAATGAGGCGACTTCCTGCAGATGTGCTACTGAGGCTGCCACTCGTGCATAAAACAACTTCTTTCGTGGTATTTTTCTCTCCTAGCTCAAGATTTGCAGTTCCTTGTCTGAACCCCTTGATCTGTTTTACTATCTCTTCGATTCGTGCCATAAAAGCCACCGAACCATGTTACTCGCTTACCTAGCAATGCCTCTAGTCGATTATACAAAGCCTAGTTTGATGGTGCAGTGATTCAGGCATTAGCCTCGCGTTCAGGAAGAGAGGGATTAAAATCCGAGTACGGCCATCTTAAAATCCGAGTACGGCCATCCACAACACAAGTTTTACGTGTTTTCACTAAATCGATAACGGCGAATCTCAGAATGTTTACACCGATAACGACAGAGTCCATTTCTTTCCCTCTTTTTGCACTATTCGTGCTTGTGTTCGATCTCTGGCGATCTCCTTGACGACGACATATGAGAAACGAATGTTCTTACCACCGTTTTTGTCATCTGTCAACATGCCTCTTTATTAATTAACAAAATACATTATGTACATCAACGCCAATACTCGACAAAGTGTAAAAAAGATATCTGAAAAAATGTTTATCTGCCGCGGCCTCGTGAAACGCAGAAACGTGGAATCCCCCGCTCCAAAATATTTGCCCTTACCGTTGTTGCTCATGTTCGGGGAACGAGCAGGGCCTGTCGTGCCTCCCGGAGGACGATATGTATTTACTCTAATGCAAATCCCCAGCGAGTGCCCGACAGTGAAATACACAGAAAGGCAAATAAAGAGAAAATTGAAAACGCTTTCAAGCTCCAATCGCGAGCCTTGCTCACGCTTGAAGAACTACAGCTCAAATGTTTGCCGTTCGTGCACTGAAACCCACCGTCAGGGAGGAGAGCGACACCAATCTCGCGTGGACGTGCTTCCAAACAATACAGTAGAGGCTGTCGCGCACACACACAGCGTGACTACCATGGGATTCGTTACCGGATTTAGTCCGGCGAAGGCTGACCGCTGAACAAAACATATCTGCACTTCGTAACCATGATAACTTCTTAAACCTGTAACTGTAGCCATTGAAATTTTTGAGTCCCTTAGTGGGTGGTAGCATCAGCAATAACTGTAATACAAACGCCGCTGACGAATCAGAGACTTAAGTTTCATTGGGCATCGCCTAAGGAAGTAAGCACAATCGTGAATATTCTCTGACGTTGGTCGTCTTTAATTGTCACTACTGATGAACATGGTAAAAATTTTGAAGTGAATGTAGGAAAAGCGAAGCAAGCTTCGCACTATAGCTATAATGATGTACATTTGTAGAGTGGAAATAAATGGCAAATAAAAAGCAATAAGCGGATCTCAAGTTAATTTTTTGTTTTGGCAAAATTATATAAAAAACATGAACAATATTTTTTATTTATTGTCTAAGTAAGAGTCACACAATTATTGCAAAATATTTTTAGGTTCCTTCGTTTTATCAATTAAAATAAATATTTTATTCCGAAAAACGCAGAACATACAAAACGCCTTACAGTTACTGGCAAAAACGAGGTATGTGCCAATGAAAGAAATCTCAAGGAATTATTCAGTTTGTTAATTACGAACATTTTCCAAATAAAGGTTTCTCGGGCTTCTTGCCACGCCAAGTGGCTTGAAATCCACGAGCTTTCGGCCGAGTACTCCTCGGCCATTGTCAAGTGGTGACTGTCTTCTGGTTGCTGCTGCCGTCCTTATATAGGCGCGCTGCCTTCCGTGACGTCACTGGTACCCGCTTCGGCACCATATATGGTAATGTTTACGTGTTGCGGCCCACGTGCCCGCTTCAACCTTTTGATGGCCGGGTTCGGCGCTGTGCTTAGCTGCTGGCCGCCGCCTTTATTGAGCGTATTGTCACACATTTTTATTTCGATGTTGTTGTTCTTGTTGTGGTCTTCAGTCCTGAGGCTGGTTTGATGCAGCTCTCCATGCTACTCTATCCTGTGCAAGCTTCATCATCTCCCAGTACCTACTGCAACCTACATCCTTCTGAATCTGCTTAGTGTATTGATCTCTTGGTCTCCCTCTACGATTTTTACCCTCCACGGTGCCCTCCAATGCTAAATTTGTGATCCCTTGATGCCTCAAAACATGTACTGCCAACCGATCCCTTCTTCTAGTCAAGTTGTGCCACAAACTTCTCTTCTCCCCAATCCTATTCAACACCTCCTCATTAGTTACGTGATCTACTCACCTTATCTTCAGCATTCTTCTGTAGCACCACATTTCGAAAGCTTCTATTCTCTTCTTGTCCAAACTGGTTATCGTCCATGTTTCACTTCCATACATGGCTACACTCCATACAAATACTTTCAGAAACGACTTCCTGACACTTAAATCAATACTCGATGTTAACAAATTTCTCTTTTTCAGAAACGATTTCCTTGCCATTGCCAGTCTACATTTTATATCCTCTCTACTTCGACCATCATCAGTTATTTACTCCCTAAATAGCAAAACTCCTTTACTACTTTAAGTGTCTCATTTCCTAATCTAATCCCCTCAGCATCACCCGATTTAATTTGACTACATTCCATTATCCTCGTTTTGCTTTTGTTGATGTTCATCTTATATCCTCCTTTCAAGACACTGTCCATTCCGTTCAACTGCTCTTCCAAGTCCTTTGCTGTTTCTGACAGAATTACAATGTCATCGGCGAACCTCAAAGATTTTACTTCTTCTCCATGAATTTTAATACCTACTCCGAATTTTTCTTTTGTTTCCTTTACTGCTTGCTCAATATACAGATTGAATAACATCGGAGAAAGGCTACAACCCTGTCTCACTCCCTTCCCAACCACGGCTTCCCTTTCATGCCCCTCAACTGTTATAACTGCCATCTGGTTTCTGTACAAGTTATAAATAGCCTTTCGCTCCCTGTATTTTACCCCTGCCACCTTCAGAATTTGAAAGAGAGTATTCCAGTTAACGTTGTCAAAAGCTTTCTCTAAGTCTACAAATGCTAGAAACGTAGGTTTGCCTTTTCTTAATCTTTCTTCTAAGATAAGTCGTAAGGTTAGTATTGCCTCACGTGTTCCAACATTTCTGCGGAATCCAAACTGATCTTCCCCGAGGTCCGCTTCTACCAGTTTTTTATTCGTCTGTAAAGAATTCGCGTTAGTATTTTTCAGCTGTGACTTATTAAACTGATAGTTCGGTAATTTCCACATCTGTCAACACCTGCTTTCTTTGGGATTGGAATTATTATATTCTTATTGAAGTCTGTGGGTATTTCGCCTGTCTGATACATCTTGCTCACCCGATGGTAGAGTTTTGTCATGACTGGCTCTCCCAAGGCCATCAGTAGTTCTAATGGAATGTTGTCTACTCTAATGTTGTTATTTCGATGGCGTCTTTTATTATGCTATCCCAAAAACTTTAGTCCGTGTGAATGTAGATGTCTCGTCGAATGCAATACGATGACCGTTTTCTAATTAATGCTCTGCTACCGCTGATTTCTCTGGGTACCGTATACAAAAACATCTCTCGTGTTCTACACAGCGCTGTTCAATGGTACGCACAGTCTATCCGATACAGAACCGTCCACACCCACATGATATTTTATATACTCCTGGCGTTCTGAGGCTTACGTCGACTTTCACAGGCCTCAAGCGTTGTCGAATAGATTTTATGCCTCTCCAGGGGCCGGCTTATCTTTCCTGTATTGAGCCACAGAACGGCAAGAACGCTAAATTCTGCGAGTCTTTCCGCTTACGTATTTTCGGAAAGATTGCTTGCGAAATCTGGCAGTAGTTGTAACCGATTTCCTTGAATACTTTCCTTAATACTTTCCTTAAGCGGCTCAGTTCCTTCGGCAAATTTTCAGAATCTGAGATGGCTTCGACTCGATGCATTAAGGTCTTCAGAACAGAGCTTTTCTACGACGGGTGGTGAGAAGATGAAGTGTGTCACGCAACATGGGGGGGGGGGGGTGTCAGGAGAAAAGCCAACCCTCCTAGGGGAGTGAACCCTAAAAAAATCCAAGTCCTCCAAGATGGGGGTTGGGCGTGAAGCTAACCCCGGAAAAAGAGAGCTTGTTACGGAACCAAAGGACAAAGAAAGCCGGATAAATGTAATGGGTAAACGGCCTTGGCAACAGAAACGGCACACGAATTGGTATTTAGTAACGTGGAATGCGAGAACACTGAACAAGCCTGAAGGACTACAGAACCTGAAAAAGGACATGAAGAAATATAATGTGACGATGGCGGTAGTACAAGAAGTGAAATGGAAAGAAAGTTCAATATTAGCATCTGGGACACGCATACTGTTTTACAGCTGTGGAAGCAGAGGATATGGAGGCAAAGGTTTTCTGGTTGATAATTCTCAAAAGGCTGCCACATTGAACTTTAAGCCTGTTAGCGAAAGAATCTGCGTATTACGAATGAAAGCCCGTTTCTTCAATATATACTTCAAATGTACAAATGCACCAACAGAAGATGCAGAAACGGTGGAAAAAGATGTATTCTATGAGCAACTGGAGCAGGAAATAGCAAGGATGGCAAAACATGATGTTAAGGTGGTTATGGGGGACTTCAATTCTCAAGTAGGAAAAGAAATCGCATGATGAGTTATAAGTGAGAAATACTGCTCAAGAAACAAGGAAATTCTATATGGGGGTTAGAGATATAAGGAAAGGATTCCAACCCAGAGCAGTTTTCTGTGAAGAAACAGACCAGATTTTCCCTTTCAGACAGATCCTTGAAAAATGTTATGAGTGCAACATCGACGTCCACCAGCTGTTCATCGACTGTGCAACATCGACGTCCACCAGCTGTTCATCGACTTCAAACAAGCTTATGATAGTATCAAAAGAGATCAACTTTGGAAGGCATTGGAAGAGGCAGGAGTCCCTAACAAATTGATAAGATTGGTTCAAGTGACTTTGAGAAGAACAGTATGCAAAGTAAAGATCGAGGGCACTTTTCCAAAGACATCTGAATGTAACGAAAGGCTGCGGCAGGGTGATGTGCTCTCCACTATTCTGTTTAATGTCGCCTTGGAGAGTGTAATGCGAAAGACACAAAGCAACAACCCTGGGGGAAAACTGTTTAATAGAGTAACTCAGGAGCTTGCATATGCGGATGATATTGATTTGTTATCCAGGAGGAAACAGGACCTGGAAGAGAAGCTTGAAAAAGTGGAAAGATGTGATGCGGAGATGGAGCTAACCATTAATCAATCAAAGATCAAGTATATGGTAACTTCTAGGAAAAGATATATTGAAGGAAAAAGAAGCATAACTTTTAATGGAAAAGAATATGAATGCTGTGAGAGCTTTAAATTTCTTGGGTCACTGGTAACTGAGAATAATGATGTGAGAGAAGAAATACATGCAAGGATTGCAGCTGGTAACAGAAGCTATTTTGCACTGGTTAAAGTGTTTAAAGCAAGGAGCCTTACTAGGAATCTGAAGCTCACGGTGTATCGTACAGTAGTTAGACCTGTGGTGTTGTATGATTCAGAGACCTGGACTATGACACAAAATGATGAGGAGTTGTTGCTGAGATGGGGAAGGATAATACTTAGGAGAGTCTATGGGCCAGTGAATGATACGAATTTTTGAAGAATCAGAAATAATGTGGAGATCAGAGAGTTGTACAACAAACCAGATATCGTGACTGATATGAATAGTAACAGACTACGTTGGATGGGACACGTAGAAAGAATGATGGAGAATAGCACAGTCAAGAAAGCTTTCAAAGGAAAACCTGGTGGACTTCGTATAAGGGGCAGACCAAGGACCAGATGGCTAGACAACGTGGAAGAGCACTTGAGAAGGATGTGAGTGAGTAGATGGAAAGCCAAGGTAGCCAGCAGAGAAGAGTAGGCGGAGGTTGCCCGGGAGGCCAAGGCCCTACAAGGGCTGTAGTGCCGAGGACTAGTAGTAGAATGGTGATAGCTGTTAGCGTGCAGATATTGGTATGTGTGGGTGGGTTTTCGGTAAACGCTGTGGCTGAGACAACCATTTGCTTTGCGGCGGACGACGACATCAAGGAACGACAAGGCACCATATGTCTCTATCTCCATCGTGAACTTAATGTTGTCATGGATGTTGTTGATGTGGTCCAAGAACTCTCCCACTTTTTGACGTCCATGAGACCAGACAACGATCGTGTCATCGACGTAAGGATAAAAGCAACTAGGCTTTTCAGGAGCCGTGTCCACGGTGATGTTTTTAAGTACTCCATGAACAGATTGGCTACAACTGGTGCTAATGGGCTTCCCATAGCAACGCCGTCCGCTGGTTGAAATATTCTCCATCATACAAGAAATACGATGATGTCAGAGTATGCTTGAATAAATCCACAACACTGTCATCAAATAAGTAGGAGAGCAGATGTATAGAGTCTTTAATGAGAAAGCGCATGAACAATGACACTACATCAAAGCTGAACATAATATCCCCTTCTCCAAGACGCATGCATTTCATTCGACTGATGAAGTCGGCTGTATTCTTGATGTGGTGCACACAGTGACCAACGTGCAGGGTAACGATGTTGACCTAATGCTCCGCGAGTCTGTCAAGTTGGCGATGCCATGGTGCTCACGATGGGACGTAGAGTGTTCTTCCTGTGAACCTTTAGAAGGCCATACAATGTATGTGGTCGAGGTACCCGAGGGAGGAGATTTTTGATGACATTCTCTTCCAGTCAAGTCATCTTGAGAGGCTTCCACGTATTCCTCATTATTCTTGAAGTTTGGTCCTTTCATAGTTTTTGATATGTCTCCTCCTCCAGCATCAACCGAATCTTCGCGTTATAGTCGGCTCGTTCCAGAATGACGGCTGCATTGCCTTTGTCAGCTGACAGGACTACGAGATGTGGATCGTTGCGGAGTTCACGAAGACCATTCGCTCAGCTCTCGTCATGTTCGAAGTCGGCGGCTTGGATTTAGAAAGAATGCGACTCATAACCTGGCGAATTTCTTCTGCAGTTTCACTGGGCATCTTATGAACTGCATGTTCCACGCCACTTATGTCAGCAAAAGGGATACTCTGCGGCGACCGTGCATTATTAAGTCCCTTCTTGAGAGCCGATATGGCAACCGCGTCGATTTTTCTTTCGTCGTGTTGATAACGGGGCGTTCTGTTGTTTTCCACTCTGCTCCATGATGTTGCTGTGAAATCTGGCCGAATTTCCCTTTCTGCCTTTCCGTGGTTGTCCTCTGTGATGACATTTGTTGTGCTACTGTGGCTGCATCAATCCATTCCCAATCCAAAGCCGAGGGTGACTCCGAATATCCCAACGGCCTCCCCAGGCCTTTGATGCTGCGCCACGTTTCCTATCCGTGGAAGTACGTAATATAGGAGTGCATAGTTTCACGATGAGGTCGCGTCGGTTTGTATGCTACTGCTTTCTAGTATGATGTATCCTCTCTCGCAACAGCGCGAAGCTGGCACGACGAAATATTCTCTTGGCAGCAGCAGTGTTAATATGGTGGCTCACGTAGGCAAAACGTGGAATAGTCTTCTCTTCACGGCAGCATAACAGAAAGTCTAAAGGACTTAATAAATTAGCCTTCTTAACACGCAGCTTCTCCAGGCGTTTGATGCTGCGCCACGTTTCCTCCCCGTAGAAGTACGTAATTTAGGAGAGCATAGTTTCACGATGACAATCAGTGTGCGCATTATGGTCTGGTTTAGCGCCGAAGCCCACTTTCATTTGGATGGGTCCGTCAATAAGCAAAATTGGCGCTTTTGGGGGACTTTCCAGTGATTGCGTTTATGTCAGTACCATATTTTGCAGGACATCAAGCTCAAGATTGGTCATAAATCAAGAAAAATATTGGCGCCCCACGAAATTCCAAATGTAAGATAATCATCTTGTAATAACATCAGTAAATAATAGTGGGAGCACGTTATTTTTAGAAACAACAGGTTTACTTTGGTATATAAAAGATGAGCACACATACCTAAACCTTAAGGACATGTGTTCATCTCTTATGTACCAAAGTAAACCTGTTTTAATTCAAATGTCTTTGAAGTTGCCACATAAACCGAAAGGCTAGTTCCCTTCTTTTACGTCCTAAACTCTACCCAGGACATACTCGGCTCGTTCTTCCATTCTGGTCTTCTAATGTACATTAACTGAAGTTAAAATGTTTATTTACGCCGGTTGCGAGAGGTGAGGCGATGGTACAGTCATCTAACAACATCTAACACGGACCACAGATGTTGTCGGACGTCAACGCCAGGGCTCTGCGCCATAAGAAGAAGAAGAAGATGAAGAAATCAGGTCACGCCACTAAATTTGACGCTGTTATTATTACTAATACTGTAAAGAATCAAAATACTGCTGCTTTCTCTTTTTTGATTGTCTGTGTAAGGCTTTTCAAAGGAGTTAATCCTGAGTTAGCACACCGAGCACGGTGATGTATTTTATTCTGGTCTTGGTTAACAATATTCTGTGGGATATAAGAACGAGTGTGGTCCGTCATGGGTGTTTTACGATCATTAGCAAGTAATTTTGGAAAACAATAGTGGGAGAGTTGAATCCAGGTTAGAAAGCAACGCCTGAAACAATGTCTTTTTTCTGATAAGTCCTACAAGTGGCGGAGCCGTATAGGATTTACTCCGATGATTGTTTTATCGTTTCTGAATAGAAAGAGTAGCTTGGAAATGATAGAGAATTAGTGGGATTATCAGCTTATTCTATGACTCGAGACCATGCCAGTCTATGTAATAACCTTGACGAATAAATAAAATAACCAGTGGTCCAGTATCCCGTGTTATTTCTTGTGAGTGACTTTACAAAAATATTTATATGAGAAAAAGGCCAAGGAACATCGTTACGTCAAAGCAGTCAAATGCAAATCAATTTCATAATATAGAGTGCCCGGGTTAAAACATATAATAATAAAAATGTAACAGGTTGAGACACAATTGATGTATTTATTGTCTCCCTTGTATATGTACGGTAACTTAAACAGACTTTTGTGTTTCCTTGCGGCAGTTGGTACCGTTTGCGCAAGCGCGTAACTGACTTGTTTGCATGATGTAGGCCCTTTGTCCTTCGCGGAAACTACAGTTAATGCAACAACGTACGTAGACATGCTGCAGCTGTATGCTGTGCCACAATTTCAACAAGACAGCGCACCATGCCATTTTGCCAACACTCAACATTATAATCTTATTAAGAGAATTCAGAGTCTGTGATATTTTTGATGATTATGATTTGTAATAAAACGCATTGCACTCGGCGTATCTCGTCTCGGAATGACAATTTGTATCATTCAGCGAGTCTTTTTTGATGGTTGCTAGTTTAAGAAGGGTGGAACTTAAAGAAACAATCATTTTACGCGGCTATGATCACTTTCGTCCCTCAGGGAGTATCTGGTACCACATGTTTCCAAACAGACTTGGCAAAAATGTTACAAAAACTAGGGCTGCGTATTTAATTTTAGTCGTCACTGCTACATTAACACGGCCTAAAGACGGTATCTGGTAACAAGTGGAAGTATCAAGCAGAAGAAACGAGCGGGAGACCGAACACGATGGAATATGGCTACTGTAAACCACCCTATGTGTTTATCACAAAAGAAGCGGAAGATAGAGTTAGTTCACAGTGTTTGCACAAACACCAGAGACGTGGAGGGCGTTTGAAATCGTGTTCCGAGATGCAATGAGCGTATCTATTCACTTAACGGGACCTGAAAAAAAGATTGATTGCTACTGGGAGATGTGGAAGTGGCTGAAACCGACAGTTCGATAGAGGCATTGTAACTCGATTTCAGTTGTAATCCTGGTCGACAGTGCTAGTTCCCACTAAGTTGCACAACACAGTCGGAAATTGCCACCTGCAATGGAAACTGTGCAGAAACGAGTAAAGCGGCTGTACTTGTGAGTGAACTATAATGTCTAATGGTAAACGGGCCTCGATGCTAGGATATGTTAATATGTAACGAGTCTTTATAGTCGTCATGATGTAGTCATACATCGTACCACTCGTTTGAAAGACAACCTGCTTTATCCATAAACGACGTCCTGCATACAAGAGAGGCAGGTGAAGACACGTATACCGTCTAGTGCGATTTCGTGAAGCCGTTCGAAACCATACATCAGTGTCGAATACTAATCAAAATACGATAATACGCAGTCCATTCGCCAATACGAGAACGGCCTGAGGAATATTTGACTAACAGAACCCATTACGCTATACTGGACGGCGAGAAAGTTCTACAGAAACGAATCCAATAACGGATGTGTCCCAAGGAAGCGTAACAGGAATTCTAATGCTTTCAAAATAAATAAATGGTTTCTTAGAATCACCAGCACTGTAATACGATACTGTAGTTTACAGGATCGTATCGTCCTTGGACGGGCGTTAGTAGCTGCAAAAAAGCTTGGACAAAATTACCATCCTTCTACTGAATGACAGCTCTCTTTAAATGTGGGTAATACAATGCCTTCCAGAAAGAGGTAGAAAACGACAATATCAAATTGCAAGATTAGTGGTGAAAAACTTGAGAACATCAAACTGTGGAAGTATCGGGTACTTATAATTAAAGTGCAACTACTCACACAGGATCAGTGAGGGCTGCAATTATCGTATGGCAACAAAACTTGCTGGATACGCTAATACGTTAATGTGGAACCGATTTACGGAGAAAAAAAAATAGTTTCAATTTTGGCCACCAGATGCAATTTTGGCATTATACAGCACCCCATCGACCTCTCCGGTGCTCATATTGAACTTACTCTGTAGGTGGCACTTAATAATAAAAACCATCATTACACTTTTCACACTTCTTTTACCTTTTCTACCAACATCCCGTTATTAATCCATTACATGCGGCGACATTTCTATTCGTCTTTCTTGCATTCACAGCGTCAGATTTCCATTTGGTGGCTAAAATTGAAACAGATTTTTTCCGCATAAATCGTTATGCATTAATGCATTAGAATATCTACCAAGTTTACTGCCGTACAATCATTACAGCCACAATGGACCTCTGTGAGTAACTGCACTTTTAATTATAACCACACAGTATTTAGTGATAATAGTAAGAAAAGAAGGAAAAGCTTAAATTTGGCAGGAGTATATGGAGGATCTATACCAGGTGGATCAACTTGAAATCAATATTACAGAAATGGAAATAGATGTAAATGAGATGGGAGATACGACAATGTGAGAAGAATTTGGAAGAGCACTGAAAGACTTAAGCCGAAACAAGGCCCCGGGGGTAGACGATATTCTGTCACAACTACTGATAGCTTTGGCAGACAAAACTCTTCCATGTGGTGTGCAAGATGTATGAGACAGACTTCAAGAATAATATAATCATCCCAATTCAAAAACAGCTCGTGCTGACAGGTGTGAGTATTACCGAACTATCAGTTTAAGAAGTCATGGCTCAAAAATATTAAAAAGACTTCTTTACAGAGGAATGGAAAAACTGGTAGAAGCGAACCTCGGAAAAGTTCAGTTTGGATTGCAGATAAATGTAGGAACACGAGAGGCAATACTGATGCTACGACTTTTCTTAGGATATAGATTAAGGGAAGTCAAACAGCATTTGTAGACTTATAGACAGCTTTTAACTATGTTGACTGGAATAGTCGCTTTGAAATACTGAGGGTAGAAGGGGTAGAATACAGGGAGCGAAAGGATATTTACAGAAACAAGACGACAGTTATAAGAGTCGAGGAGCGTGAAAGGGAAGCAGTGGTTGAAAGGAGAGTGACACAGGGTTGTAGCCCATCCCTAATGTTATTCAATTTGTACACTGAACAAGCAGTAAAGGACGCCAAAGAAGAATCTGGTGCAGGAATTTAAGTGGACGGGGAGAAGAAATAAAAAATTTGAGTTTTGCACACGACAGCCGGCCACTGTGGCCGAGCGGTTCTAGGCGCTTCAGTCTGGAACCGCGCGACCGCTACCTTCGCAGGTTCGAATCCTGCCTCGGGCATGGATGTGAGTCATGTCCTTAGGTTAGTTAGATTTAAATAGTTCTAAGTTCTAGGGGACTGATGACCTCAGATGATAAGTCCCATAGTGCTCAGAGCCATTTGAACTATTTTTTGCAGATAACATTGTAATTCTGTCAGAGACGGACTTCGAGGAACAACTGAACGGAATGGACAGCGTCTTGAACGGAGGATATAAGATGAACATCAACAAAAGCAAAACAAGGATAATGGAATGCCGTCGAATTAAATCAGGTGATGCTCAGGGAATGAGATTAGGAAACGTGACACTTGGGCACGAAAATAACTAATAACGGCCGAAGGAGGAAAAATGTACAATGTAGAGTGGCAATATGTTAACGTCGAACATGTTCCGAAGTCGTTTCTGAAAGTATTTGTCTGGACTGAGGTCTTGTACGGAATTGGAATATGGATGATAAACGGTCTAGATAATAAGAGTAGAAGCTTTTGAAATGTGGTGCCACAGAAGAATGCTGAAGATTCGATGGGTCGACCAAATAACTAATGAGGAGGTACTGGACAGAATCGGTGAGACAAGAAATTTGTTGCACAACTTGAAAAAACGAAGGGATCGGTTGATAGGACAAATTCCGAGACATCAAGGGATCACCAATTTACTATTGGAGAGAAGTGAGGTATGGGGGGGCTGTAAAAATCGTAGAGGGAGACCAAGAGATGAATACAGCAAGCAGCCGGTCGGAGTGGCCGTGCGGCTCTAGGCGCTACAGTCTGGAGCCGAGCTTCCGCTACGGTTGCAGGTTCGAATCCTGCCTCGGGCATGGATGTGTGTGATGTCCATAGGTTAGTTAGGTTTAAGTAGTTCGAAGTTCTAGGCGACTGATGACCTCAGAAGTCAAGTCGCATAGTGCTCAGAGCCATTTGAAAACAGCAAGCAGGTTCAGGAATATGTAAGTTGAAGTAGCTATTCGCAGATGAAGAGACTCGCGCAGGATAGAGTAACGTGGAGAATTGTATCAAACCAGTCTCCGGACGGAATATCACAACACAAAACAGTAGGAATAAATATGAAATGATACGATCACATTAAATGTGAATTATGGAAGGCAAATGGAAGACAGATTTTTTGTAAGGTTGATCGGAGAACTGAATGCATCTGTAAAGACTGTCGCATGCAAAATGCTAATGCGATTAATTCTAGAGCATTGCTCCAGTGTTTGGAATCCTCAGATAGGGACGACTGACATCCAATGATTTCAGAGAGGTGCTGTTATGGTAGTAACAGGTGGTGGAGCTCATACGAAAGTGTAACAAAAAGAGAATCATTGGAAGGAGGAGGCAGTACTCGCGAGACATTGCTGTGCAAATTTAGGGCAAGTGTATTCCAAGGAAGCTGTGCGAACATTATGCCGTCACAATAGTATGTCTCCCGCAGCGATAATGAAAGATTACGACGAATACGTAGTCGTATAAACAATCATTTTTACGGTTCCATAGGTCAGTCTGTAAAAACGAAACTCTTACAAGATCATTTTATTGTCTGCCTCTCCCTGTCGGTGCGTTCGTCAGTCGGTCCGGCTGATAAGGCCCATATTTTTTTAAGAACGGGTAGACGTATGACGTTCAAATTTATGTCACACAGTAAGGCGATAATCCATTGGCGGTGTAATAAACGTAAGCTTTTAAGTCAACCCAGTCGAAAGGTGCGGTCATTTATGTCACTTATTTTGATACTCAACCATCAAAACTCGTAGGATGTGTCCCGTTAACCTAGACTCACGAATTTGGGCATGAATCAAGGTTTCGCAGAACAGATGTAAGAAAAATTCCGAAAGTGTTAATTTGTAGTAACAAAAAATTAGTCATTTGTTACCCGAATTTCTCTCTTTCCGTCACTCTGTTAAGATGTCTTTTTCTGAGGCACAAGTAGACGTATTCAGTTGAAATTAATTTCACATACTAAGCTACATGGTCCCGTGAAGGGTTAAAAAATTTAAGCTCGTAAGTCAATGTAGTCTAAAGATACGGCTGTTTAAGTCATATTTTGATACCCGCAAACTCACCCTTTAAAACCTATAGGGTACTTTCCATCGACCATGAAATTTGGCAAGGAGCAAGGTTTCACAGTGAAAATAAAGGAAAGAATCAGAAAAGTGTGAGTTTTTAATTATGTCACACAAAGAAAATATTTCTTGCGTCATTAGTAATCCGAGTTCAAATTTAAAATTAATATTGGAATTCACGAAACCGGTACCTTGCCAGTATCAACGTCGATCGGGCAAAAGTCGTCGACATGATGGACTCCGGGTAAGGATGAAATGTCTACATACGTAATTAAGCTCCTACGGAGCCTGGCCAATTTTTCCCTCGTTCGGTACGCGAATGGAACAGGAAGCGATATCTTTAACAATGGTTCAACGTACCTTGCGCCATGATTGTGGAATAGACGCAGATTTACGTCTGACGTATGAACACTGGTAGTTTAGGGCGTAGGCAGCTGCGACTCACCTGGCATTACGGTGGGCGACGTCATGAGGAAGTTAATGCAGGCGGCTCCGGTCCCGTGGCCAAACAGCGTCACGTTGGAGGGGTCGCCACCAAAGTGCGCGATGTTCTGCTGCACCCAGTGCAGCGCCGCGATCTGGTCCATCAGGCCGTAGTTCGCCACCCGCGCCTTTAGGTGCGGAGCCAGGTTCGCGTTCAGGAACCCTGCAACAACAGCGGTTTTTTTAGCCTCATATTAGAAACAACTCAGCCGAAAGACCTCGGTTAGCGCTATGGTCTAGAAATTAGGAATTCATCAGTGGTAAGATTCTCACAGTTGTACTATTTTTACAACCCACTTTCAGGAGCTGTGTCTCATCTTTAGATGTGTCTGCAAAGTTAGAAATAAATAATGACGCCTATCCAAATTGTCAGCATTAAAAAAACTAAAATTCTTAAGAGGAATCCCTATGTCATCATCATCAGTTATCTGCTATATTAGCAGGTCCTTTGCCTCTCCATTTTCTGCGATCCATTGCTTCCTTCTTAAGGCTGCTGTATGTTGTACCGTCCATCATGTCATCCAGTATCTGGAATCTCTTCCTTCCTCGCTTCCTTTTCCCTTCTACATAACCTTCTAAAACTGTTTTTATCAGTCCGTCATTTTTTCTTAATATATGCCCAATCCAATTTCTTTTTCTTCTCTTTATTACATCTAGTAACTGCCTTTTCTCTCCCACTCTTCTCAGTACCTCTTCATTTTTTACTCTGTCCATCCAACTTATTCCTTCCATCTTCCGCCATGTCCAGATCTCAAAAGCCTCCAGCCTTTCTCTGTCTTTTTTCCTCATAGTCCATGTTTCGGCGCCATATAGAAGAACACTCCATACAAGACATTTTATGAGTCTCTTTCTGAGTTCTCTGTCCATACCGCTGCAGAAGATTCTCCTTTTCTTATAAAACGCCTCTTTTGCCATTGCTATCCTTGTTTTAATTTCTGTGGTGCACTTCCAGTCGGTGTCTATTCTGCTTCCAAGATACTTAAAATTTTGCACCTGTTCTAGTTTTTCTCCATTCAGCACAATTTTTAGTTCCTTATTTCCTCCTATTGCCAATACTTTTGTTTTATTTGTGTTAATTTTCATTCCATATTTTTTTCCGTTAGTTGCAATGGTGTCCACCAAATCCTGTAATTCTTTTTCCCCTGTGGCTAGAAGGACCATGTCATCAGCAAATCTCAAGCACCCTACTCTTCTTCCTCCAATTTCTACTCCTTTGTCATCTAATGAGCATTGGTCAATCATATTTTCCAAGTACAGGTTGAAAAGAGTAGGTGATAAACAGCATCCTTGTCTTACTCCTTTCCCTAGTCTGATCCAGTTTGTACTTTCTCCTCTCACTTTAACTGAAACTATTTGATTAAGGTACAATGAGTTCATAAGTCTTCTGGTTTTCCAGTCCACTCTCTTTTCCCTCATAATAGTCGCCAGCTTGTCCCAAACCACATTGTCAAATGCCTTTTCTAAATCGATGAAGCACATATATAGGTCTCTTCCTTTTTCAATAAACCTTTCTCCTAAGATTCGTAGGAGCCCTATTGCATCTCTGGTGCCCGTATTCCGTCTAAAGCCAAACTGCTCCTCGCCGAGATTCTCCTCTATTACTTTTTCAAGTCTTTTATTAATTATTCTTAACATCACTTTGGCTGCATGTGAAATGAGGCTGATTGTCCTGTGCTCGCTGCATTTCTTGGTTCCTTGTTTTTTCGGCAATGGAATCATTACTGTTGTCAAAAAGTCCTCAGGCCATTCACCACTGTCATATATTTTATTACATAACCTCAATATTTCTCTTATTCCATTGTGGTTCAAGCATTTTAGTATTTCTCCCGGTATTGTATCTGTACCTACTGCTTTGCCATTTTTCATTGCAGCAATAGCAGACTTTACTTCTTCCATTATGATGGTCGGTCCTTTCTCTTCATCACTTACACTGTTGTGTGATTCAAGTTCCAGAGTTTCTGGTTTGCTATTTGTGTCGTATAGCTCTTTTATATATTCTTCCCATCTCTGGAGGACATCGTCACGATCTTTATACACTACCTCTTCGTCTTTACTCAAATTTTCCATAGTAGCACTTCCTGCTCTGTTTTGTTCCCATGTCATAGTCTTTACTCTGTTGTATAGTAAGTCGTATCTTCCTTTCCTGTCCAATTCTTCAATTTCATCACATTCCTCTTTTAGCCATTTTTTCCTAGCCTGCTCTGTTTCTCTTCGCAGTTCGTTATTTAACCTTCGGTATATCTTTCTTGCATCTTCAGTGTTCTTGTTTTTCAATTTTCTTCTCTCCTCCATCTTGGAAATCATTTCTTGTGTGACCCATGGTTTTTTTTACCTTTTCCCTTTTACATATCCTATATTTTGCTGTCCTGCTTTAATGATTCCTTCTTTCAGCATATTCCAGTACTCGTTGGCATTATCAGGTGCTTCTTTGTCTCGTAATGTGTTTAGAAAGTCCCGAGACAGCATTTCTGCAATTTGTTCTTTGTTGGACCTTATCTTCTCTAGATCCCATTTCTTCACCATTGTCGCCTTTTTCAGTTTTTTCATTCTTATTTCTATTTCTGCCATAAGTAAGTTGTGGTCACTATTAATATCTGCACCTGGTAATGTGTGCACCTTCTTGATTCCATTCCTGTATCTTTCTTCTACCAGTATAAAATCGATTTGGTTTCTATATTTATCCCCTGGTGATTTCCAAGTGTAGAGCCTCCTCTTATGGTTCTTGAACCATGTGTTTGCCACTATCAACTGCCTTTCCCTGCAGAAGTCAATTAACCATTCACCTCTGTCATTTCTCTTTCCAAGACCATGACTGCCTACTATGTTTCCCTCTTTCCCTTCTCCCACAATGGCGTTCCAGTCTCCCATTACTATTTTGCAGCATTTTTTATTTTCGTCCATTATTCTCTCTATTACATTGTACGTTTCCTCTACAATTTGGTCATCATGTTCTGAAGTTGGCATATACACCTGGACAATCAGTAAATCTTTTTGTGCTCCTTTCAGCCTTACACCAATAACCCGGTCATTTGCATACTCTACATATTCCACACATTTAGCCAATTCCTTTGTCATAATCATTCCTACTCCATTAATTCCTTTTATTTCTCCTCCTGAGTAGTAGAATACATATTCATCTGACTGCAACTCTCCATGTCCATTCCATCTTACTTCAGCAACTCCTACGAGGTCCATATGATTCTTTTCCATCTCTCTTTTAAGGTTTTCTAGTTTTCCTGCTTGTAGCAGAGTTCTGACATTCCAGGTACCAATTCTCGTTTTGATTTTTTGCCTCCTTTCAAGTTGTCCCCCCCGGAGATCCGAATGGGGGACTATTTTACCTCCGGACACTGATTTAACATGAGAGGAAGCCATTTTTGTGCATAAAATGGAGACTGCATTATGCAGGGAAGATAATCTGCGGTGGTATTCCATTGCCTTCCGCAGTTCTGGAGGCCGCCCCTAACATGGGATACAGACGCCTTTTGCAGCCGCCCGCTCCGGGTCAGACGCTGCATGAGAAGTATAGGTTGGAAAATGAAAGACCCCTAGCCCTCGAAACCTAATAGCGTCAGGGTACATAAAAAGGGACTCCGTAAACGTCGAATAATAAAAGTTAAATTGGTGTATAATACACTCCTGGAAATTGAAATAAGAACACCGTGAATTCATTGTCCCAGGAAGGGGAAACTTTATTGACACATTCCTGGGGTCAGATACATCACATGATCACACTGACAGAACCACAGGCACATAGACACAGGCAAAAGAGCATGCACAATGTCGGCACTAGTACAGTTTATATCCACCTTTCGCAGCAATGCAGGCTGCTATTCTCCCATGGAGACGATCGTAGAGATGCTGGATGTAGTCCTGTGGAACGGCTTGCCATGCCATTTCCACCTGGCGCCTCAGTTGGACCAGCGTTCGTGCTGGACGTGCAGACCGCGTGAGACGACGCTTCATCCAGTCCCAAACATGCTCAATGGGGGACAGATCCGGAGATCTTGCTGGCCAGGGTAGTTGACTTACACCTTCTAGAGCACGTTGGGTGGCACGGTATACATGCGGACGTGCATTGTCCTGTTGGAACATCAAGTTCCCTTGCCGGTCTAGGAATGGTAGAACGATGGGTTCGATGACGGTTTGGATGTACCGTGCACTATTCAGTGTCCCCTCGACGATCACCAGTGGTGTACTGCCAGTGTAGGAGATCGCTCCCCACACCATGACGCCGGGTGTTGGCCCTGTGTGCCTCGGTCGTATGCAGTCCTGATTGTGGCGCTCACCTGCACGGCGCCAAACACGCATACGACCATCATTGGCACCAAGGCAGAAGCGACTCTCATCGCTGAAGACGACACGTCTCCATTCGTCCCTCCATTCACGCCTGTCGCGACACCACTGGAGGCGGGCTGCACGGTGTTGGGGCGTGACCGGAAGACGGCCTAACGGTGTGCGGGACCGTAGCCCAGCTTCATGGAGACGGTTGCGAATGGTCCTCGCCGATACCCGAGGAGCAACAGTGTCCCTAATTTGCTGGGAAGTGGCGGTGCGGTCCCCTACGGCACTGCGTAGGATCCTACGGTCTTGGCGTGCATCCGTGCGTCGCTGCGGTCCGGTCCCAGGTCGACGGGCACGTGCACCTTCCGCCGACCACTGGCGACAACATCGATGTACTGTGGAGACCTCACGCCCCACGTGTTGAGCAATTCGGCGGTACGTCCACCCGGCCTCCCGCATGCCCACTATACGCCCTCGCTCAAAGTCCGTCAACTGCACATACGGTTCACGTCCACGCTGTCGCGGCATGCTACCAGTGTTAAAGACTGCGATGGAGCTCCGTATGCCACGGCAAACTGGCTGACACTGACGGCGGCGGTGCACAAATGCTGCGCAGCTAGCGCCATTCGACGGCCAACACCGCGGTTCCTGGTGTGTCCGCTGTGCCGTGCGTGTGATCATTTCTTGTACAGCCCTCTCGCAGTGTCCGGAGCAAGTATGGTCGGTCTGACACCGCGGTGTCAATGTGTTCTTTTTTCCATTTCCAGGAGTGTAGTACGTCCTCGGTAAATGGCGTAAAACAGAAGACCCTTTCAACACCTAGGCCTACAAGAAGAAAGCCTCTAGCAGAAGAGTTAAGGGCGTGCCAAATATGGATCCGCATAAAGTTACGTAGGTGATCTAACAATTACTGAAACGAAGAAAAAAGGTGGTAGGTATATAGTCTATGCATCCGTAGTCATGTGTGAAAACACAATGTTACCCCTGAGTAAATGTTGCAACTCGCCAGTGCTGAACACACACACACACACACACACACACACACACCCACAGACACACACACACACACACACACACACACACACACACACACACAAACACAAACACAAACACACACACACACACACACCAGGCCCGTCCGAAGCACACACCAAAGTTGAAATGCCGGCGCGAGAGGCAGTATACCCGTAACGTAAACGACTGTACCACCCGCCCCAACTGACGATCAAATTCTGAGATATTGTAACGGTTTTCATCTAGTCTAGGAACTCACAGACTAGAATGAACTGCACTGAGGCACTAGTATTACAGATTACAGCATGTTCCGTAAACCCATTAAAAATCAACAAATAGGGCCAAAACCAAGTAAAGCCTAGGAAGAAACTTTCTAAGGCCAAGATCGCAAAAATAATTTTTTATTTACAAACAACCAGTTTCGACAGATTTTGCTGTCATCTTCAGGCCTTCAAATTTTGTATTACAAAACGTGTTCATTTTGAGTTCGACCTCACACCAAGCTGTGATGTAGATAAAATGTAGCACACGAGAACATGACGTGAGGTCCAAAATTAACACATTTTATAACATAAAATCTTGAAGATCTGAAGATGACAGCAAAGTCTGTCGCTATGGTTGAGTGTAAATAAAGAAATATTTACGCAATCCCGGCTTTAGAAAGTTCTTACCAATAAAATAGATCGCTCCTTCTAATTTCTCAGCATGAGAAAATTCAATTGAAGCCCAGGAGTTGAGAGGATCTTCTCTTTTCTGCCATGTACCAGGAATGCACTAATTTAACCTCGGTTTTTCGACTTCAATAGATTCACATTTTATGTGCGTACATGTTCTTTTTTTAAAAGTTGTATTATAAGTTCTCATTAGCTTTTTTTACTGCTAACAATTTGGATAGTCTTCATTATTTATAACTTTTCAGATGATACTGAAGATCGAACAAAGGTCCCAAAAGAGAGCTGTGCTTTCCTGTTTGGAAATAAAAAACTTTTACAGCTATAGCGGATCTTATCATTGGTGAATATCAACAGTTGTGGATATCCCGTCAGGAGAAACTTGTGCCACATTACGAACTGTTTCATGGCGATGAAAATTTACGACAGAAGCACCAAGTATGTAAATTCTGGCTACAGTACTCCCAGTTCGATTAATTGACCACTATAGTTGAGATGTGATTCCAAATGATGAAATCCAACCTGTAGTCCACAAAGTCTACCAAAAAGGTGAGTTAAAAGAGCTCCAAAAGCGTGGAGCTCCATTTGTGGTATACACCAGGTTTTGTGTAGGAGTGGAAGTTTAGTCACTGTAGCCTCGTTGTGTGTCTCTGACTCTCCAGGCTGAGTTAGTAATCGGACATCTGCTTACCATTTTGTTCTTGTTATCTGCCCATTTGGTCTCATGGGATTGCTTAAAATCTTAACTGCCATCCATTTCTGAGCGTATACCCACTTGACGACAGTGGATTGTGATAGAAGCTTCCATTTTCAAACCTAAGTCTACTTATTTCACGTCTTTCCTACTACAGGATATATATATTTCGTATGGCTAATAGAATATAGCAGTAAGTAAGTAATAACACAAACAACGTTAAAAACAATGAATGGTCAATGTTACAAACAACAAACAATTATTAGATCTAAAAAAGGAAGTAAAACACAAAATACACAAAAATACATAGAAATTATAGTAATAGTATCTAGTAATACGTTTTTCAGAAGGAAAAGAGTAGACCAGACTCATGGTTGTATGTCCAAGTCCCTCAGCCAGCCAGAAGCATCTCCCTCCAGGAGGTGCAGCTCCTGTATTGTGCCAGGGAAACTCCTCGTAGGGCAGTCCATTGCGATATGATGTAGAGTTTGTGGATTCCCACAGTCGCAGTTGGGTGAGTCAGTCTGTCCCCATTTGTGCTTCCAGTAATTACATCTACCATAGCCTGTTCGGATACGATTTAAAGTTGTCCAAGATTTTCTGGGAAGACCGAAGCCCTCGGGCCGTACGATTGGGTCCGAGACTAAGTTAAGGTGATCAGGGTTAGACATATCCCATTCCCGACGCCAGGCTTCGTCGATATCATAATTGTCCTCGATCAGCTGTTGCCCTAATCTCCATGACTAACGCATGTACACGAGAAAAGCTTTTTCTCGTATCTTATACGTAGGTTGGAACTTAAATAGTGGCACCTACTTATTCACAACCGATAGAAAAGAGTTACATGTTTGCACCTGTTACTGTCCTTCAAAGTAGTCACCAGCGTTGTGTAGAACCCGTTGACAGCGATGTGGAAGGCGTAGTATACCATTCGCAGAGCCTGTTCTGCTGATGGTGCGAGTGGAGCGGTCTACTGCCTGTCGAATCTCTAGAACAGTTCTGAAGCGAATGCCACGAGGTGGTTCCTTCATCTTCGGAATCAAATCAAAGTCACAAGGACTTAAGTCCGGTCAGTACAGTGCCTCCCAGTCCCATCGACCGAACAGAGCAGCCACAGCTTGCGCTGTATGCGCCCGCGCATTGTCGTGCAAAATCATGGGTGGGTTGCGCAGAATGTGTCGCCGCTTCTTTCGCAAAGCTGGTCGCAGATGATGCTCCAAAAACGACCTGCTTTACGAAAGAAGACGATGATGAGGATATTATGGATGCTGTTCAACGTAGCCCGGGTACCAGTACACGACGTATCTCTCAACCATTAGGCATTTCACAATCTGAGGTATGGCGCACACTGAAGTACAATAATCTGTGCCTTTACCATAAACAAAAAGTGCATCGTTTACATCCGGGAGATCCTTCCCCTTCGCTTGGAGTTGTGCAACTGGTTCAATACTAATCGGCAGTTACACAAATACATTTTATTTACTGATGAGGCACAGTTTGCCCGAGATGGTATAAACAAGTTATACAACGAGCACGTATAGTCTGAAGCAAACCCACATGCAATAGTGCAACGCAATTTCCAGCAGCGATTTAGCATAAATGTGTGGTATGGTACAATCGACACACTCTTTATTGGACCATTCATTTTCCCAGGACGCCTAACTAGCGAGACGTACTTACAATTCCTTCACGAAGAAATGTTCTGCTTGCTGTAAGATGTTCCACTTCCTATGCGATTGAAAATGTATTTTAAACATGACGGCACGCCTCCACATTTCACCATCGCCGTTACTATAATTTTAAATGAACATTTTCCCCATAAATAGATTGGTCGTGGTGCTACAAGTTTGTGACCATGCAGATCGCCCAATTTAACACCAATATAATTTTTTTTGTGTGGGGATGGATGACATATTTAATGAGGACAAAGTCAATACAAGTTAGGCTTCATTTGCTCGCATTATGAATGCAATAGACGAAATTAAGATAAACTCTGTGAAACTGAAACGAGCAACAATATCTGCTCATACACGTGCCACTAAATGCACAGAAATTGGTGGAGACATTTTTGACCATTTGTTGTGAATGTATTGTGAAATTGTATGTACACTGTACAACTTCCTTAACACTGGGCCTTGTTTTTTCTGGTTTAACATGAATTCACGTGTGCTATGGTATTAATAAATGCAGATTATCTGCCACATTCATACAGTTTTAGTTATTGTTATTACCATAATTTTTCCAAAATTATATTCTCTACAACTTCTGTTGAAAACTTTGTGTAATTGTTTGGAAATTAAAAAAGCAAATTGGGCCAAATAGATAATAAATTAATAATTTTACGAAATTACTTATTTGCTTCTCTGGATGTGCTGGAATACTACTGCAGCTACAAGTCTGGGACATGTTCTATTAGATTTGCCAGGTCAGTAGCAACAAAATAAATCGAAATCGTGCTTTACTTTAAAGTCGTACAGTTTTGTGATAGCTTCATATTAGCGAAGTTGTTAAATTTCAGGCAAAATTTTGTATTAGCCGTAGCTCCGTAACTAAACATTTGCGGATCTATGTTTATACGAATTTTTTCTTTAGTTTTACTTGTACCATAACATATTAAAATATTTGCATATCTTCGTCAATCACCCTGTATATATATTGGCGTCGTAGAGTGTATCTCCATTCGTGGCGGTAAGCGCTGCTGGTTTGTCTGGAAACAAACTTCTTCCATTTACTCGCGGTATTTGCTGTTGACGACAATAAGGCCTACATTACTTTTGGTCCTCAAGCTTGCATTCGATATTGCTCGGTCTTCTCTCTGGTTTGTTTTCCCGGCAGTGTTGGTTGTACATTAACAGTGGTACACAACGGTATGGATAGATTTACTGATGAGGATTCGGCCAATATTCATTTCATTAATGGGTTCACAGAATGCAATCGAATAGCGGCAATACGATGCTATGTTCAGTTCTTCCTGCAACAATGTCAACCACCTCAGTTGTTTTGCATCTTTACTTAGACGCCACGAACAACACGATCCTTTCGTGTTACTACGCTTTGGTGATTACGTATCACAGAGTGTTTTACTACTCTGAAATTATTTTTCAAGAAATACAGATAATTCTGGTATCAAAGCCAAATAAATCATAATTACATTATTACTCCATAAGGACCCACCGCAGAACACAGGTATAACAAAATACTCGGAAAATATCTTGCTGGAGTTGTGGTTCAATGTGAGCTTAACACCGATATTTGTCTCGTAAATGTGAGAGTGAGCGTAAGAGTCTGCCTGCTGGGCACCATCTCCACTTTGTCTTTCTACTTGCGCAATCGAGCACACCTGAACTGGACAATTTTTTAGTCCTCCCGTGACTGTTAAACTAATGAATGATGTGCTTTTCTTTTTTGGGGGGAAATACTTCTCCATATTCATAATGAAGTAGTTGAGATCGGTTATTGTATTACGATTTCTATGAAACTCCACACATTTCTCGCTTCCGTTATTTTTATTTAAAAAATAGTAGGAACTATCGAAACACGTTGCCAGCTTCAGAAACGCGTGTGCTTAATTATGCTGTGTGGTTGAGTCTCCGTATGACGGTGATCATTTTCGTTGAGGGTACTTTTTGTCTTTTGTTTTTATGGGCATTGTTGCAGAAATAGTTGAAACACATTCTAAAAAGGGGCAACATTACGTCGCTGCATGACATAATCGGCTTGGTACAAATAGTGACTGAGAAACCTTGACTCATCTATAGCGGAAACTTTACACATCGTCATAAAATTGCCACATACCATGTCGTTTTGGCGATGTAACCGAGTGCTCAGTGCAGTATTTATGCCATTCGTGGAGAATACCGCCTCTTTCTCATCATCAGAGCAGCAATTGATCCCTGCCGCCGGATATAGTGATGCCAGCACGGCGTGTGGCAAGTGCGAACCGTGGTAGCTATTAGTGGCCCATGTCCAGGCGATCGCTTCACGTCTGCCAATTACCGGCTGTTGATGAACCACCACTTCCAGGGAAACACGAGACGTCACAGCACGAAACATCGTGCCTCTTAAGTTACGAAGCACAGCCTCACAACTGACAAGCTGACCGTACGAACTTCCCCTCACCTATTTGTTTCATATTGACGGGGTGTGTACAACACGCCTAGGTCTTCAACATACACTACGTGATCAAAAGTATCCGGATACCCCCAAAAACACACGTTTTTCTTATTAGGTGCATTGTGTTGCCACCTACTGCCAGGTACTCCATATCAGCGACTTCAGTAGTCATTAGATGTCGTGAGAAAGCAGAATGGAGCGCTCAGCGGAACTCATGGACTTCGAACGTGGTCAGATGACTGCGTGTCACTTGTGCCATACGTCTGTACGCGAGACTTCCACACTCCTAAACAACCCTAGGCCCACTGTTTCCGATGTGATAGTGAAGTGGAAACGTGAAGGGACACGCACAGGGTACAGCCGACCTCGTCTGTTGACTGACAGGCCCTGTCGAAAGTTGAAGAGGGTCGTAACGTGTAGTAGACAATTCACACACACTCACATCAAACAGGAATTCCAGACTGCATCAGAGTCGACTGCAAGTACTACGACAGTTAGGCGGGAGGTGAGAAAACTTTGATTTCATGGTCGAGCGCCTGTTCATAGGCCACACATCACCCCGGTAAATGCCAAACGACGTCTCGCCTGGTGTAATGAGCTTGAACATTGGACGACTGAACAGTGGAAAAAGGTTATGTGGAGTAAAGAATCACGGTACACAATGTGGCGATCCGATGGCACGGTGTGGGTATGGCGAATGTCCGGTGAACATCATCTAACTGCGTGTGTATTGCCAACAGTAAAATTAGGAGGCTATGGTGTTATACTGTGGTCGTGTTTTTCATGGAGGGGTCTTGCAAACTTTGTTGGCTTGCGTGGCACTATCACATCACAGGCCTACATTGATGTTTTAACCACCCTGTTGCTTTCCACTGTTGAAGAGCAATTCGGGGATGGCGCTTGCATCTTTCAGTAGAACCAAGCACCTGTTCAAAATGAACGGCTTGTGGCGGACTGGTTACACGACAATAACATCCCTGTAATGGACTAACCTGCACAAAGTCCTGACCTGAATCCTACAGAACACTTTTGGGATGTTTTGGAACGCCCATTTCGTGCCAGGTCTCACCAACCGACATCGATACCTCTCCTCAGTGCAGCACTCCGTGAATGGGCTGCCATTCCCCAAGAAACCTTCCAGCACCTTATTGAATGTATGCTTGCGAGAGTGGAAGCTATCATCAAGGCTAAGGGTGGGCCAGCACCATACAGAATTCCAGCATTACCGATGGGGACCACCACGAACTTGTAAATCATTTGCAGCCAGGTGTCCGGATTCTTTTGATCAAATAGTTTATATAAACAGGAAGCAGCAGCTCTCAACCATTTTCGAGAAAATCTAGTTTGCAAATTTAAATCTTCGTATGGTCCTCGCATTCAAGCAGTCAGTAGTTGAGCGAGTAAACGCTTGTTAGTATCACATGCTGGAGGTCCGCGGATCGAAGGTCGCTGCCGGTACTTTTTCTTCCACGTAATTTTAACGACATATTTATTGTGATTGTGACTCATCGTATGAACTTATATTACTGGTACTCCTGCGCGGAGTTTTGACCCACCAGAAACAGTTGTATGTGCAGAAACTACTTCGGATGGCGGAGAGAGGAGGGAAACAATTTAAAAATGCGGGTAATATTTCCAGGTAATACTTCATTCGTATGTTAGCTCGCCGAGGTAGTTGCTTCCCAACGCTACAAGATGTCTGATTCTACGACTAAATGTAGAGATGGGCCTGGTACATCTTTAGCAAATTGAAGTGAGCCTGACTGAGAAGCCGAATCGGGTTTGCAAATGTTCAAATGTGTGTGAAATCGTATGGGACTTAACTGATAAGGTCATCAGTCCCTAAGCTTACACACTACTTAACTCAAATTATCCTAAGGACAAACACACACACCCATGCCCAAGGGAGGACTCGGACCTCCGCCGGGACCAGCCGCACAGTCCATGACTGCAGCGCCTTAGACCGCTCGGCTAACCCCGCGAGGCTCGGGTCTGCAGTGAAGTTCAGATGTGCGATTAAAAATGGCAGTCGTGTATAGCGATAGTTCTTTCTCCAAAACAATCTCATCGCTTCGAGTTTTTCTTCAGTAAAAACACAAAATTCACGGATATTGGAGAAGAACTATTTCCAGCACTTCTGAAATGCCAGCGGAGAAACAACTCGTGACTCAAGACGATATAATTGCCCAGCCAGAAATAGACGAAACAGGTTTCGTTGAAGAAATCAAAGAAATCGTTTCATCTTCATCATACGATTACAAGCCTGAGTAGAACCGGACGAAAGTGGCCAGCGATTATGTTACGAAGGATTACGAGGTTAGAGTAATCAATTTAGCGAAAGAGCAGAGTGGTAATGACTCTTTTGTTAGAGTTATGTAGGAACGAAAGAAAGTACCAGGAGAGAGAAACTATCCAGCGATCTCAAGCGTTTACTCGCTCCGCTGCGGGCTCCTTAAGTCCTGAGGACAATACAAGGTTATAAGCACGCCTGAAACTTTCGAACTCTCTTTTCTCGAAAACGATTGGGAGCTCTCTCTTCCTGTTTATATCGTTGGAGTCTTAGTCGTACCCTAAGACGCTGTCAATATGAAACAAATCGGTGAGGGACAGTTCGTACGGTCCTTATGAGAAAGAATACCATACTAGTCAATTTAAAAATACTGCAATGGCCTCATATATAAGGCATGGGAGGCTGTTCAACCTGGAGGAGAACGTACCTAGGAACACACGGTGTTTTAGAATTACATGAAGGAATGCGCACTAGTAACCACCACAAGTAATTTCAGGCATTTTCTACTGTTTTTGCTGTGAGACATGAGGTTGTGATGTGAGCAGTCTTCATAAATACAAGGAGTCTATATATTTACGTTCTGTATAACATATTAGAGCTGTTTTGGGGATATTGTTAATTCTTAAATTACAGATTTTAAAGATGAGTAAGATTCTGTGTATTTCTTAGAACTTGGTATCTAACGTTTTTTACAGTTAAGCCAGTCTTCGTCGGTCGTGCAGCATCTTTTACCTTGAAACTGAAAAATGTTTTCTACCATGGAACACTGAAGTTTGCAAATAAACTGAGTTTCTTAAATGTGTTAACGATTTTCACTGTTTTGAAGATGGAAATTTGTGTTAGTTGCCATCAGTTTCAATTTCAAAATGTTCTTAACTTGTGAATGGTTTTTGATAATAATTCTTCTCGATTAGGTTTTGTTTACTGATTATAATTGTTACATAGAGCAATACTAAAAGTAATACACTATTAAATACAGTATTGACGAGGTTTTCCCGATTACAACAATTTTAAATTTGAATAGAATATTTGTTCCTTGGTACATGACCATATTGTACCTAGGAAACCTTTCTTCTCAGGAGCATTTTTTTTTTTTTAATTTCAGAAAAAGACTGTATCACACAAAGAGAATGCTGTCATTGCAAGACAGAATAAGAAAACATGCTTGACTTATGTTACAAGGCCGGCTAGAAGCTTAAGTCTTAGAAGTGTTCCAACGCACAACACTATCACCTACAAAAAGTGCCTGATGTAGCAGATAGAAAAGTTTACTTAAATGAGCAAAATAATCTTACAGATCATGATTTTGAAAGTGAAAATGTTAATACAAATTTATCTTTAGCTACGGTAACGTCGTGTCTGTATTCTTACCTCACCGTACTGCTGAGGAAATAAATCTTCACCCTTTAGGCGACAGACTTCCCGTAGAGTCAAAACACCCAGATATGCTTACCCAATGCAATCGAGGGAATGTTCATAATTAAAATGACTTCTGCAGAATGAATTAACATTCTTTACAATTCGGTGGCTACACCATTGGCACTGGAGTTCTTGGTAGAAACTCAACTGCCGACTGGAGTGGCCGAGCGGTTCTAGGCGCTACAGTCTGGAACCGCGCGACCGCTACGTCCCAGGTTCGAATCCTGCATCGGGCATGGATGTGTGTAATGTCCTTAGGTTAGTTAGGTTTAAGTAGTTCTAAGTTCTATGGGACTGATGACCATAGCAGTTAAGTCTCTTAGTGCTCAGAGCCATTTGAACCATTTGATTTTAGAAACTCAACTACGAAGAAAGTTCAGCTACAAGTCAAATAGTTGAAAGCTTAAACTGGTATTGAAATTGTCTGCGAAGCTGATAAAAAGAATCGCTATGAACAAGGCTCTTTGGTTTTGTATACATCATTTCTGTATAGAGTTACCCCATTACAGATACACTATAATTATGTTTTATGAGCATTTATTATAGATTTTAGTTCCGTATTCGTGTATTTCGACTTTAATGGGATATTTTGCAGCGTTTAAAGTAATATCTTTCGTGATGGACATTGGTGAACTGTGGGCTGAATCATGGTCACGTCATGTTTACGAAACTTCTCGGGAAATGTATATTTTTAATTGTTCATGTGTTCTAGAGCTATTACATGCATCATCTGAACATTTTTTATCGCACGTCGTATACTACCGATGACCAAACAGAAATTTACGAGTGGCTACTCAAGAGTACAAACCGAGTGTACCGGCGGATTGGAGTGTTTTGTCTATAACTCGTGCATCTAGTTCTGTAACTCGATGGAAATCTCACAGTGAACCTTCCAGCAACCTTTCGACGTACGCGGCTTTGTCGATGGAGCACACCAATTTTGCCCATAGAGGTAAAGAAATATAAAAGACGCTTTAAATAAACGGTGAATTCGTAATATCAGCCCAAAGAAAAATGTGAACATAAACTGACAGTATGCGTGAATTTTAACGCAAGAAATACCAAGTCAGCGAAAGGTCAGTGAGTGGAACTGTGGCACTGCCATGCCTCACAGACATTCGCTAACAGGGACATAATGATTGGGAGGATTCGAACCGCCTACCTCCGTGAGAAGCACCAACACAATAGTGAAGTCAACAATCCCTGATCAGTGATACTAAAGAGTAATTAAACACGGTGATATTTCCTTCATTACATCTGTTTAATTGGCGGAAGTCTACATCCATTCACATTTCACGAAGGCTGCAGATAGTGGAATAAATGATGGCGCTAATGGATAAATTTCCTAAGATTAGGTGACCCTAACCCATGATACATTGTGGTAAGCTTCTACCGGTGAGAACATTTCGTATATGTACTCTCTGCAGTCTTACTTTGGCTATCACAATATTTCATTGTGAAGTATTACTTTTACAACAGTATTTTAGCTATCTCCCCACAATGAAATGAGAAAACCTAGATTACGGGAAGCGGCCTACGTCATTAAATATGAAGTACATTTACGGCTTCGCCAGATACACCGGTAAATAATACTTTTCAAACTCGTCTGCACTGACTTCGTGTGGTAGGTCCATCAAGCCAGTCCATCTTCCATTATTATGTTTGATTTGGATATCATTTTTTTAAATCTTTTTTTCATCAACCTTGCGGCCACTGTGGAGGTTTCAGCTGCCAACTTTGAGTGTGGTCGGCGAGGGTAGTAGGTGACGGATTCCCAGAAATGCGGACGGCCTACACAATAGCGCCGCCACTCCACTAGTGAACAAACTGGCGGCAGGCGAGATTACCGGCCGTAGGACAGGCGCCATAGAGCGTCGCCCGAGGCTCGCCTTCTGATGTTAGTAATCGGCGGCTACGGACGCCCCAGACAACGTTTTATGAGGGCGAACACTGGTGACCAAGGCAGTGTGTTTTGAGAGGGACGACGGAGGACAGTCGCTACGGCCAATGACATTATTTGCTCGGAAGCGGGCATGGGCACTATGGGGGGAGCACCTGTGACGCACCACGTAGGCCCTGTAATTAACACAGTCCTTTGGTGTCCCACGCCCGAGAACTTCCCTCGCAAACATCTCGTGGAGGCTGTGACTGTAGTGTTGACTCTCACGTCCGCTCATGGTTACGGCTGCCAGAGATACTGGTGGGAAGAGCTTTCACTGACGGCAACGATAACGTAAATGTTTAGTGGGAGATTTGTGTTTTTGTTTAACAGTAACGTTGTTGTTGTGATCTTCAGTTCGAAGACTGGTTTGATGTACCTCTCCATGCCAATCTATCCTGTGCAAGCCTCTTTATCTCCGAATAACTACCGCAACATACATCCTTCGAATCTGCTTACACTATTCGTCTCTTGGACTCCCTCTACCATTATTACCAACCAAACTTCCTTACAGTACTAAGTGTGTGGTCCCCTGAAGTCTCAGAATGTATCCTATAAACAGATCCCTTCTCCAAGCCAGTTTATGCCTCAATTTTCTTTTCTCCCAAATTTTATTCAGTACCTCCTCATTAGTTACAGGATCGACCCATCTAAACTTCAGCATTCTTCTGTAGCACCGCATTTCCAAGGTTTCTATTCTCTTCGTAACGAAACTATTTATCATACATGTTTCACTCCACACAAATAATTTCAGAAAAGACTTACTGGAACTTCAATCTATATTCTATGTTAACAAATTTCTCCTCTTCAGAAACTCTCTTCTTGCCATTACCTGTCTACATTTTATATCCTTTCTACTTTGGCCATCATCACATATTTTGCTGCGCCAATATCAAACCTCATCTATTACTTTATAAGTGTTCCGTTTCCTAATCTAGTTTCCTCAGCATCAGCTGATTTAATCTGCCTACATTCCATTATCCTTGTTTTGATTTTGTTGATGTTCATCTTATATCCACCTCTCAAGACACAATCCATTCCGTTAAATTGTTCTTCCAACCCCTTCCTGCCTGATAGAATTATGATATCGTCGGCAAACCTCAACTTTTTTATTTCTTCTCCGTGAACTTTAATTCCTTCCCCAAATTTTTATTTCGTTTCGTTTAGTCTTGCACAACGTATAGACTGAATAACACCGGTGATAGGCTACAATCGTGTCACAATCTCTTCTCAATCACTGCTTCCTTTCTGTGCCCCTCGACTCTTACAACTGCCGTCTGGTGTCTTCACAAGTTGTAAATAGCTTTTCGCTCCCTGCATTTTACGTTTGCGCCTTCCGAATTTGAAAGTGTTTTCCATTCAGCATAGTCAAAAGCTTCCTATAAGTCCACAAATGCTGCAAACGTAGGATTGCCTTTCCGCACACTATCTTCTAAATAACTCGTAGGGTCATTACGGCCTCGCGTTTTCCTACATTTCTCCGGAATCCAAATCCAAATAATGGTCGGCTTCAGCCAGATTTTTATTCCTCTGTAAAGAATTCATGTTAGAAATTTGCAACCATAAGCTATTGAACTCAGAGTTCGGTAATATTAACACCTTTCGGAACCAGCTTTCTTTGTAATTGGAATGACTATATCGTTCTAGAAGTCTGAGTGTATTTCGTTTGCCTCAAACATCTTACACATCAGATGGAAGAGTTTTGTCATGGCTAGTTCTCCCAAGGCTATCGGTAGGTCTCACGGAATTCGTCTACTCCCGGGGCCTTGTTTCGACTTAGGTCTTTTAGCGCTCTGTCAAATTCTCCTCGCAGTGTCATGTCTCTCATCTCATCTTCATCTACGTCTACTCACATTTCTTTAATATTGCCTGCAGATTCGTCTCCAGCTTTCTATTATTTTCTTAGGACGGGTTTTTCAATCTGAGCTCTTGATATTCATATTGCTGCTTCTCTTTCCTCCAAAGGCCGCTGTAATTTTCCAGCAGGCAGTATATATTTTCCCATTGTGATATATGCTTCTAAATCCTTACATTTGTACTCTAGCCGTGCCTGCTTAGCCATTTTGTACTTAATGTCACTTCCATTTTTTAGACTTTTGTATTCCTTTTCACCTCCTTCATTTGCTGCATTTTTATATTTTCATCTTTCATCAATCAATTTCAATATTTCCTGCCTCACCCAAGGATTTCTAACAGGCCTTCTCGTTTTACATATATGATCCTCAGCTGCGTTCACTATTTTATCTCTTAAAGCTGACCATTCGTGTTCCACTGTATTCCGTTCTAGAGTTCTTGTTAATCGCTCCTGAATGCTCCTTCAGATACTCTCAACAACATCTGGTTCTTTCTACTTAGCCAGGTTCCATCACCTTGATTTTCTACCTTTCTGCAATTTCTTTAGTTCAATCTATAGTTCATAACCAATAAATTATGTTCAATGTCCACGTCTCCCCTGTTAATGTCTTGCAGTTTAAAAATTGGTTCTGAAATCTTTGTCTTACTATTGTCTAATCAGTCTGAAACCTTCTGGTGTCTCCGGGTGTCTTCCACATATACAGCCTTCCTTAATTATTTCTAGACCGAGTGTTACGGACGATTAAATCATGCCCTGTGCAAAATGCTACCAAGCGGCTCTCTCTTTCACTCCTTTCCCCCAGTCCATAATCGCCAATTATTTTTCCTTCTCTTTCTTTTCCTAATACCGAATTCCAGTCCTCCATTACAATTACATTTTCCTCTCCCTTAACTACCTGAATAATTTCTTTTATCTGATCATACATTTCATCATTCTCTTCATCTCGTGCGGAGCTAGTCGGCATTTTCTTTCCGGGAACAAAAAGTGTTTTGCGGCCGAGTTTGAAGCTTTCTATTTCGGATGCCATCAGCTTCACTGCAATGCACCTGGTAACGAATTGTAGCCGTTGTCTACACGCCGAAATTTTCTCTTTGTGGTAATACACGCAGCTCTGGCTAACAGGGAATCCGTCAATCGATTTCATACTCTTGTCTTCACAGTGGATGTACTTAACCCCACCTTCGTCTCACTGTCAGTAGGGTGGCACAATGTTCGGTCAGTTACACGTTAGCTTTGATCACAATTAATTTGCATCTTATTGCGGCCCAGTCACATATAAGAGTAGGTGCCTCACATCCATTTATTCAGATTGGTCCCAGAAAGGATTTTTCCAGTGCCCCTATCTATTTCTGTCCGTGCATTTGTCAATAACTCACAGCGCCTATGGTTCTTATACAGCTCATATTTGAATTTCATGCTCATGTTTGTCTTTGAGTCAATAAATATCACTGTAATACTCTAGGTCAGAATTTATTTGTTGAAGACGCGTTCCCTGCATTCCTACCCGCCATTATTTTGGAGGGGAAATAATAATCAATCACTTAATTAAATTCGTGTGAAGTTCAGTCAGCTCGAGACGGGTTCCATTGAGGCCAAATTAATTTAGTGTCTTTCCTTGCATATATCTTATGTGTTTCCTAATGAGTGTGTTATGCATCAGAGCTTCAATGTGGTTCTAAACATGCATGTCAGTTAGAAACACGTGCACACAACCACAGGCAAACTTGCACTTAAAGAACATAGAACTTCAAAATCACTTTCTTTTGTCGTTGGCAGAGAATAGCATAATCTGCTGGTGTAACCAGATTACGATTGCTCAACGGTTAGGAACGAGTCTCGCGCATGTGGTGGGCCTCGCTGGACGTTTGGATGCTCCCGCAGTTGTCATCTGTCAAACGTGGCCGTATGGTTGTGAAAAATTATTTGGCACTCCAAGTTATGACAGTTCATCCGCTGGTGGACGTCTGAAGCTTAACAGGTGACTATATCGGCTCAAATGACAGTGGAGTAAAGCTATCCATTTGAACCCGCTTACTGTATTAAAAGCTTAAAAAAGAGCTTTACAGCACATGTTCTGAGGAGAGGTGTTAGCTTCTCTCTCTTTATGTTTATATTTACAACTGCCACTTATGTATTCACCCTTGTAACAAGTATCCTATTACTTATTTGAAAATTGTGTCTGGTAATTGGGCTATTGTTCATCAAGCTTCGTAGTGTGAGTGTGAACGTATAAAGATCTAATGTATATGTATCAAAGATTGTACATTTTCTATGACAGAGATATATGTATGGTGCACGAGGAGGCAATTGGCCCTAAACAATGAGAAAAGTGACATGATCTCCATATGAGAACTAAAAAAATTCCACTAAATTATAGATAAAATCTTAGCTATCTAAGAGAATACTGAGCGAAAATAATTACGAACAACTTAAATTGGAATCACCACATATAAAATGTTATGAGAAAGGCGACACAATGACTGCCTTTATTGAGAGAACACGTACAAGGTGCATCAAACTACTAAACTGACTGGTTACAATATGCTTGTCCGTTCTCCTATAGATTGCTGACGCGTAGTATGGTTCTACATTGAGATGGATTGACAATGAACATCAAAAAAGTTCAGAGAAGGTCAACTCGTTTTATATCACCGCGGAATTGGGGAGACAGTGTTACAGACATGACACGCGATGACATGCTTTAATAAAAAGGTGTTTTACGTCGTAACCAGAACCTTTTTAAGAAATTTCAATGACCAGTTTCCTCAGAATGTGAAATTATTTTTTTGATCCCCACCCACGTAATAATACGTGCCAACCTAGTATCCCAGGCGGATACTAAAAATTCGTCCAAGTTCCACCTTGGCAGCTACCGGAATCCAAAGCGTCTCTGTCAACAACTAGAAGACTTTTTGAACAGTTCTCGGGTATCCGACCGGGTAGCGTCGTAATTTCTCCACAGTATTTCAGCAGACGTACACGCTGCCATCTTCAGGTGGTTCCTGACGAATGCTGTGCTGCTCCTCTCGGCGCCCTATATATACTACCCGTTACCTCCTCCACCGTTCCTCTCCTGGTGTCTTTGGTGCGGCCGGCGCGGCAGCTACTGGAGGTTGTGGGAGAAGCGGCACCTGGGTTTGAACTGGGGTCTGCAGTCTCCCTGCTGCCGCCGTCGGGGGCGGTCCTCGATCTCTGGGACCGCATCTTTCTCTCCAGGCTGAGTGCAGGGTTCCAAACCTGACTAAGCTGAAGGCCGCTGTCTTTATTAATAAGATCGTCCTGTAGTCCGATTTCGATGGCCTCTTTAGTAACGCAGTCCCAGAAGTAGGAGGATTGACAGAGTATTTTTGATTTTTCATAGTTCATAGTATGGCTAGTCTTTATACAATGATCAGCCACGGCTGATTTAGTGGCCTGACGTAATTCGGTATGGAGCTTGTGTTCGCGGCACCTCTCTTCTACACTGCGGACTGTCTCCCCCAATGTATGACTTTTCGCACTGACAGGGAATTTGATAAACGCCTGGTTTCCGAAGGCCTAGGTCATCTTTCACTGAACCCAGTAGAGTCAAGGTTTTTGCAGGGGGTCGGAATAGACATTTCACATTGTGTTTCCCCAGAATTCTACCGATTTTTCTTGAGGTGTTTCCGACAAACGGAATGCACGCCAATGACTTGTGTTCTTCTGTTTCTTCTTCTTGTTCTCTTGGCGCAGTCTGTCTGAGTGAGTGTCTTATTTGCTTCTGGTTGTACCCATTTTTCCGAAATGCTGTCTCGAGGTGCTTCAGTTCTGCTGGAAGGCTCTCCTGATCGCAGATCGATCGTGCCCTGTGAACAAGTGTGCGCAAAACGCCTTCACGCTAGGAGTTGTGGTGGCAACGGAAGGCATTTAGGTACAAATCGTTGTGTGTAGGTTTTCTGTAGCTTGCCTTCAAGTTTCCGTTTAACCAGGACGTCAAGAAACGGTAGGGCACCATCCTGCTCCACCTCCATCGTGAACTGTATGTTGGGGTGCAGCGAGTTGAGGTGTTCAAGAAATTCACCGGGTGAGTGACCCGATCCTTAACAGTTTGGGAATTTATTAAAAAATTAGTATCTAAGTTATTAGTAAAAATATTAGCGAGTATGACAGCTACGCTATGTTTTTCTCATTGCAAGGCCTTGTTTTTGGCAATATATTTTACTATTAAAAGTGAGAAAATTGTATGACGGCACGAGTTCAAGCATTTCTACGAACTCTATAGTTTCTTGTGAAACGTCAGATTACGTTCTGAGATCTCCGCTGTTTCATTAATGGGGACATACACAAAGGATTGCGATATCGAGTGATGAATGAATTGCATCATTAGAAATTGCTATTTCTCTAATGGTGTTAGCCAGTTCACAATTGTTCCTAACTCTGAAGTTTTCATGAAATGTGTAGGCTGCTTTAAATTTTACATTTAGCAGTTTACTAAATTTATAACTAGAGCATGACCTATTTTTTGTAATAATAGAATGAAATAGGTTACCGTTCTGAAGTATTTTTACTTGAAACCTAAGCTCAGTCATACTGGGGTTCATCATTTTTCAAGCTTCTGTGTCTTTTTCTTTAAGTAAAAACATAAAGTTGTCTATTACTTTACATAAGACTGCTAGGAAATTTTTTTGGAGTCCTTACGTGCCTCAGTAGAACTGTTTTATGCAAAAAAAATGTTTCAGATTTGCTAATGTAGCAACATCGTATATTACAAAAGCGGTAATGACTTAATTCGCTTTAGTGGCCATTGCCTTTTGTCATTATGGTTTAACGTTGACGACTTTTAAATCGTCGGTGTCGTAATTTTTAATGTTAGTACTATTTTATTTTTCCAGATAAAGATTTACTAGTTTTGACAGCATTATCCGTCAGCTGAAGTCTGTCAATTTAAGCAAGGTGACCTTATCCTCGCTCACCAAGAAACGCCAAAGTTTGCCCTAATAATCCCAGAAACCAAAGTGTTCATATTACCGGACTCAGTGCCTGTAGTGAAAGCACTGATAGCTACGAACAGGTTCAGGATAGAAGACAAATTCAGCATCAAAATAAGACAGCAGCTTCTACAATTTAGAAACTGCAATAAAACACCACATACTGAGCTTGCCAAAAAATCGCGAAGCGATTCCTCTTGGTGTTGTAGCTCTCTGGGGCACCCTGGGCTGCTCTCTGAGTGAACCACACCTGGGCTGGTATGCGAGTCAAATTTCGCCCGTAGCCACGTGCCCACCGTTCTCTAGTTTCACTAGGAGCGACGGGCACATTTCGATGCAGGGAGTTGTGGCTGATAACGCTGCGTTCTTGACATTCAGGAAGTTGCAGTTGAATAGAAGCGAATTTAAAATGACGATGGTATAAGCGGCTATAACTAAAATGATCGCAGGGCTGACCAGTTGGCAGAAAAGGCGATTTCTTGTGGGTTATGTCTAAATACACTGCTGGCCACCGTAAATGCAACACCCTGAAGGAAGCATCCGAATCAAGTGAAATTTACACCATGAGTTTGCAGCGATGAGATATGCAACTGATTAGAATTTCAGAGCAGACGCACATCACGCGCGCCTGTGGCGCCACCTCATAGCGCCGTTTAAGGCTTGGCGATTTCGACGAGTGTACGTTCGGCACGTGTGTTTACCTTGTTGTTTCACAAGACGATCAGTTATGCCTCGTAGACAACAGTGAACATCTTTTGATCAAGTATCCGAGTTCGTCAGAGGAAGGATAGTGGCTTACCGTGATTGTGGATGCATTATGCACCGCCACACTGGTCTTGCACCGGGTATTATGGTATGGGGCGGTATTGGATATTACTCTCGCACGCCTCTAGTACGCATTGCCGGTACTTTAAATAGTCGGCGCTACATATCCGAGGTGCTGGAGCCAGTTGTCCTTCCTTACCTTCAGGGCTCGGCCACAGCCATATTTCAACAGGATAATGCGCGACCACACGTGGCACGCATTGTCCAAAGGTTCTTCGTCAATAACCAGATTGAATTGCTTCCCTGGCCGGCTCGCTCTCCAGATCTTTCGCCGATAGAAAACATGTGGTCCATGGTTGCTCAACGAGTGACCCAGATTACATCCCCAGCTGCCACACCAGATGATCTTTGGCAACGTGTGTTAGCTGCTTGGGCTGCTGTACCCCAGGAACACATCCAACGTCTCTTTGACTCAATGCCGAGACGTGTGGCAGCGGTGATCTCCAACAATGGCGGCTACTCTGGCTACTGATTCTGGCAGGAACCACATGTCACAGACGTCTGTAAACGTAATCATTTGATACTTGGTCAACATGTTATCTACAAAATAAATTTTGTTGTGCTACCTCTTGTCTTTCTTGGTGTTGCATTTACGGTGGCCAGCAGTGTATTAAGCTTCCTGGCATGAATAATGGTGGCTGACTTACATGATCATTGGAACACGTCGATTTTCTTCCTCAATGGCACTGAACGGAGGTGCAATTTACGGCCACGACCAACGCCTGCTTTGAGGATCGCAATATGCAACATCACCACGATTTGCGGGGTGGGATTTGGACACGAATTTTTTTCTGTCTCACCTGTATAAAATCAACATCAAATGAAGCTTCATTTTGTGGCTGTGACAATGATCTGGTCGATATTTTAATGTATCTGATATTCTCTTACAGCTAGTATTAAGTCCCGAGAAAAAATCACACAGTAGTTGAGTTAATTATCACGTCTAAATCCCACAGAACATCACTCCCCTTCGTATAATATGCTTTTGAACATACATTAGGCATCTAATTTTAAATATTGGAATGATAATTGTAGTGTGCAACTGTCAGTAGCAAACGAGGATGACTAACGTTTTATAGACCAAGTGTCAATAAAGTAACAAAAATGTAGTTACATATTTACTGTTGTTCATCTGGCAATCCTCAATTCCTGTTAATATTTTGTTAGTAATTTTTATGTTTGGACCACCCGTGTGTAACTGAATAAAGGCAGCATTTCTTTTGCAAGACGCGTTTGGCCTGTTTATTAATGCGTCATCAATTACCTGAGTTACTTATGCATTCTCATTTGTATAAAGCACTTTCAACTCAAATATTCTGCTATTTTACATATACGTCATAAACAGCTCTCATCTAGGCACTAACAGAAAAATCACTAATATATTAAATATAGTTACATGACGACTAGTTGTGTCATTAGTGAGACTGCAGAATGTATACTCATTTCTCATTAAACAGGCAAGCAAAACATTTCTCCCTTAGGTGAAGAGAACCTGGAATCCTGGAGAGCAGTGCGCTGTTCTTTTTGTTGTCAGGAGAAACTACGAAAAGTAAACGAAGAGCGGATGAGAACGAGGGCGTCACGGAGAGTGAGAAGTGGTTCTCGGCAGTTGGAGTGTAATTACACGCCTGCAGTAAATTGTATTTCCATCGCTGTGCTTTCTCTTTGTGGAGCACAAAAGGCGCAGCTTCAAAGCGACTAACCGCCCAACTCACCGTATCGAAATTTGTTTTCAAATTTCACTGATACTTAAATCACATTGAATTTCCCAGTGAAAAGGCCGAATTATGCGGGTCCGCTTACTATCTCTTTGTTCTCTGACTTGTGGCTTTCGTCTGATGAACTACGGAATTGTAAATTAATCAGCAGGTGTATTCTCGGCACGAAACAAAATTAACCGCTCTCGAAAGACGCTCTGTAAAGTTACGAGCACCATTTGTATTGAAACGTTTCCGTCAACAGAATGTGTAAAACATGGAATGATGTGAGCGAATTTACTTTGCAACGGAAATAAAAACCTTCTGATGTATATGAGAGGGAGGAGAAACTATTTTGTTACTGGCGGTGTAGTTACTCGGTGAAATCCATCATTATGGATTGTAGATGCTACCTGTAAACTGCTAAGTAAGAGTAATTTCTGACGAAAATGTATGGTAAGCAGTAGTTTCAAAATAGTAAACTGTATGTATGTGCGATAATAGATTGATGGAAATAAAATTAGTTATTTGAATTATTTTTTTCTCTAATTTTACTTTCACACACTACTAAGAGGCACACGGCTTAAACATTCGTCTGGCCACTCTGATTTAGATTTTCCATGTTTTCCCGATATTACTTTAGGAAAATATCGGAACTATGGCTATGGCAACATGAAGCAGGAACTTAACATTTTTCGAATGGTTCACGCGCTTGGCCCTGAATTCTATTCTCGCACGGCGCGGCGTTCCCGACTGAAAGTGATTATAATATAATTAAATATCCGCAGATAAGTACAAGTCGTATTTTATGCACAGAACTTCCTCCAAACTGTATGGAAAAAGTTTCAAGCGCATCAACATTAACATTATTCCTTGCAACGGCATAAATGTCAAATATTGATGCATTGTCGCAGATTTACATTTTTGTGCACCATAAATATACAGGGTGACCCAAAAGTCCTTTAACATTTTAAAATGCTGTAATTCACGGAATGATGTAGGGAAGTAAAACTTGGCACGCATGCCTCTAGTGACATGCGATTTTACTGAAAACGAAAACGAGTGCAAAAACCGGCCAACATATGGCACTAGACAGCAACATCTCAATGACTCTGCATGAAAATCGTGTATAAAACGAGCTGTAGCGAGAGAGGGAGGGAGGAAGGTGCACCAGTAATTGCGGCATATTGACTTTACCAGAAAAGGCACTGTTAGTGAGGCTTTACTATCAGAATGGAGAATCCGCTACTGCCACTTTCCGACCCTATCGCCATAAGAAGAGGATTCGAACGGGTAAAGGTCCTGTAACAAGTGCTGCCGTGAAGGAAATGATCACGAAGTTCAAAACCACGGGTTGTTTAGGCGTTCGGCTCCATAGTGGGCGACCAGACACAAGAGCTACTGCTGCTCGGACAGTTCAGGAAGAAATGCAGGCTTCATCGGGTTCATCTCCGTATGGTGACGTCAGCACTAGTGAAGTCTCACTTCGCACAGGCATTCCCCGCACTACTGCTTGGAGAGCACTAAGGCGCACCCTCGAAAGCTGTCGGTGCAAAATACATCGTCGTCATAAACTATTAGCAACCGATTTTATGACGCGGAGAGTATTTGCGGTGTGGGGACTTCAAAAAACGGAAGAAGATAAAAACAGATTGAGTAACGTGTTGCGGACCGACGAAGGCCATTTTCACACTTTGATGGTCTGTCAACACCGACAACTGCAGGATCTGTGCTACCCAAAATCCCAGAACTGTCGTGGAAACCTCACTGTATGACGAGAAAGTCACGGTATGATGTAGATTTACCACATCAGTCGTAATCGGACCCTTTTTCCGCGAGAAAATGCGGGATGCTACTTTTCAAACTCCTATTCTGACCGGTGCGAAGTTTGTCGATATGTTATAGAATCGCATTATCCCTAGCCTGGCTGATAAACACCTGCCGTAAGATACAAATTTTATGCGGGATGGCGCTACATTCCATATTGCTACAAGTGCGAAAGATATCTTCCTCACATCGTTTGTTGTGGATCACGTCCTGAGCAGCCACTTCCTCCGTGCTTGGCCTTACTGATTTTGAAGTTACCTTAAGTCGCAAGTCTACCGTGATCGTTTGACCTCATTAGGATGCTCTAAGACTACGTTCGACAGCTGTTTCTCACCATACGTACTGATACGCTGTACAGTGCTGTTCACAATATTGTCCCTCGACTACAAGTATTGTTGATAAATGACAGCCGGCAAGTTCAGCATTTGATATAAAGAACACAGTCTTTGCTGAAAAGTAACTTGTGCTAAATATTTCTTTTGTATCACATGGAGCGCCATATATTGATCATTGTGTGCTTTATTTTTTGTTACAATAAAACCCCATGTTATTTCAAGCATATGTCTCAATTTTTACCTCTCTACCCACATTATTCCGTGAAGTAGTGCATTTTCAAATGTTAACGTGTAAGTGTATTGTCATTTCGCTGGCTTAGTTGTGGAGTATCTTTGCGGGCAGCCGCGTCTGTAGTGAGTCGAGCGCGGGACACGGTATTGTTATATTGTGTAGTGTGTAGCTCGGCATTTTTTTTAGTATTCAGGTTGAAGTGTTGCTACAAGTGCTGTTACAGTAAAGTGATAAAACATGGAAGTGATTCAGAGGAAAGTGCGTCAAGAAGTAATGAAAAAATGAGCAGTGCCGTCGATAACGTATTTATGTATCCTCGCGTTGCGTGTCGCACAGCATCGATCATACGCACTGTGTTCGGTCTCCCAGAATGAACCAATGTGAATCAATAGAAATTAGTTACCATAAAAGAGTGCAGTCAAGTGCCAGTGTCTTGTAGCGAGCGTGAGGACGTGGTTCGATCATCGCGTTTCCGCATCATCAACAATCACCCGCGTCGTGTCGGTTACGCGTACGCTAGTCCGAATAATATTTTGGACTGTTAATAATCAAGATTGTTAATTGGGATAAACATTTACGATCTAGAGTGTAAACAGTGCAACCTGTGATTTCCATGTCGTCTCAGAATATAGATGTTCTACCAGACATAGGACAGTGTTGTGTTTTAACGTTGAATGGCTCCCCTAATCCCGCTTGCATATTTCGATTGATAATTTCAGGCAAGCCAACAGCAGTGTGGAACAGGACAGTACGACCGCCGCGGGATTATTAGGTACGTGGTGTGGACAAGGCGCACGGTCATGAAAAGCAGAAACAATAACAGTTTAAGGGTCCCCCACCCCCATTCGTACTCCCGGGCGTGTTACCATCGGTCTTTTGGGTCACCCTGCATAATTAAGGACGAAATTACAGTGTCAGGCCAGTTGCAGACATATGTAGTCGTTTCTAGAAAAACTTTGGACAGAATTAGGATTGAATTTGGTCCAATATCGGTCTATTTTCAATCATTCTATGTATATTTAATCTGATGTTGAAACTTTCTAAACAAAAACAGATAATGTGCAAGAGACTACAACTTGAGAATATTGTCACGAAAACTGCAGTTACCTGTCCGTAATAATTCCCTCTGTTAATTTTCTCTGAGATACCTTCCACTGAAGGAAAAGTCTCTGTTTAACGGTCAGTACATTCGTCGTGCGAAGAGGAATCTGAAGCGTCTCTACTTATTTCTCAGGATGAACTTGAAATGCGGCAGTGCATGATTCGCAACTTTTATGACCTGATCAAGAATCTAGACGGAGAAGAGATTTTTTCCCCACAAAACGGAAGAGGAGCCTATTACAGGAAACCTATAACTTTTCATTTCCCATTTTTCTAGACTTCAACGAATATACTACAAGATTGTATATAATACTGATCTTTTCGCACGCGGTCCAAAACTGACGGTCGATTTCACTGGCGCGGCCACGTTTTTTGATTTTTAATTTCAATTCTTCCGCGATTCGGGATTCTAAGTTCGTTACAGTGAATCTAGAACTACCATGACTTGCTCTTAATTCGCCTGGTGCAAGTGTTAATTCTGGTGCATGTCTAGCCTTTCCGTAACACCATGGGTAACACAATGTCACATCATTTAAATTCGATTCGGTCACTATCTCTGAAAGTAATACCTCTTCTACACTGTGTTTCTCAGCACCTTACGGGCGCACCATACAGGCATTACTTGTAACTGAGACAGATTAATACTTCATGTATATCTTGTTATTTTTGAAAGATGTTCGCCATGCTTAATTTTTTCAATTGTGGCCAGATCATTATAAAATAAAGGTGAAGCAATCGAATTCTTCTGGATATCATTTCGGTAGCTAATTCATCCCCTGTCATGTGCCTATGGAATAACCAATACCATCAGTAAAACTAAAAAGTCAGTAGTACCTGCAGAAGAAAGCCTTTATTTAGTTTACTTTACCGGTTTCGACAGATTAAATTGTCATCTTCAGAAGTGAAATAGGCTCAAATCGTCGGTAAGCCAACGTCAAGACAAGAATCGGACGATAGTATCGTACAAAGGATAAGCAAAAAATAATCACATAAAGCAAGTATGTTAAAAACAAATGTACAAAGATTAAACAGCATACGTAAAAGTGGTTTGTTAAAACAGATGTAAAATAGTTAAACTTAAGAGCCGCAACGTACTTTTCGTACAGAATCAATAAAACAGAGTGACATCGCTACAAATATATTATATGTGCGATGAGTAACAAACAACTGACAAACCTCACATGGTATATAGTATGTGGTGAAAGTCAACCAACATACTGATGATATGAAGTACATTTAACAAGCTTATGTAGAAGGTGGGAGCGCTAGTGTACATTTAACTGTAACAAAGTCTGTAACAGTTGAAGTGCAAGTATGTATTAAACCTTATAAAACATCATATAATGATTAACAAAAGACAATAAAAGGTGGCCAAGTGTTAAGCAAGCAGACATATAAGACTAACATAATTACTATTTAAATGGAGATAAACGAAGGAAGGCGAACACTTCAGACTTCATTTCCAGTTTATGGTAGCGCCATGGACCACTGGAACAGCGGCGATATATGGAACTGTTCAGTATCCTGGAGACGAGGACGGCCACTGGACACGCGGTAGCAGGAGAAACAATAGCCGTCAGCTACACTTACAGGTGAGGGACATTGTTTCTTATGACAATAGTGTGGTGCAGATCATCTTTTAAACCAGAAAGCTTCCGATGAGCCTACATTTTTATTGATCACTGACGCTCAGGTATCTGGAGACCCTTGTAGTGACTCAGAAGTAGCGTCAAATAGCAACAGCTTCCTTAGCCCTTCTTCATACAGTAATAGGCTACTTTCACTTAGCTCACCCTACTGGGATACACAGTCCTCCACCTTAAAGTTCTTTCCACTTGAAGCCCAGCAAGACTGGTCCTATGTGCTATTCACTGGTATGCCATATATCAATAATGCTTACAACTGCCGGTCGCTCTTGCGCACTGAATGTAACCAAGCACATGAGGAGGAGGAGCAGGAGGAGGAGTGGGAGGAGATCAGTGTTTAACATCTTGTCGACGACGAGATAACTAGAGTCGGAGCACAAGCTCTGATTAGGGAGAGATGGGAAAGAGAATCAGCCGTGACGCTTCTAAGTAAGCATTTAGCAGTGTAGAAGAGGTATTACTTTCAGAGATCGTGACCGAATCGAATTTAAATGATGTGACATTGCGTTACCCATGGTGTTACGGAAAGGCTAGACATGCACCAGAATTAACACTTGCACCAGGCGAATTAAGAGCAAGTCATGCTAGTTCTAGATTCACTGTAATGAACTTAGAATCCCGAATCGCGGAACAATTGAAATTAAAAATCAAAAAACGTGGCCGCGGCTGTGAAATCGACCATCAGTTTTGGACCGCGTGCGAAAAGATCAGTATTATATACAATCTTGTAGTATATTCGTTGAAGTCTGGAAAAATGGGAAATGAAAAGTTATACGTTTCCTGTAACGGGCTCCTCTTCCGTTTTGTGGGGAAAAAATCTCTTCTCCGTCTAGATTCTTGATCAGGTCATAAAAGTTGCGATTCATGCACTGCCGCATCCTGAGAAATAAGTAGAGACGGTTCAGATTCCTCTTCGCACGACGAATGTACTGACCGTTAAACAGAGACTTTTCCTTTACTGGAAGGTATCTCAGAGAAAATTAACAGAGGGAATTATTATGGACAGGTAACTGCAGTTTCTGTGTTTCTCAGCACCTTGCGGGCGCACTATTCATGCATTACTTGTAACTGGGACAGATTAATACTTCATGTATATCTTGTTATTTTTGAAAGATGTTCGCCATGCTTAATTTTTTCAATTGTGGCCAGATCATTATAAAATAAAGGTGTAGCAATCGAATTCTTCTGGATATCATTTCGGTAGCTAATTAATCCCCTGTTTTACGTTTTTAATTTTTCATTGCTGGGTTGTATACAATGTTTGAATGCATGCATGCACATAGTTTTCTTAAAAAAAAAAAAAGATGATATGGCTGATAAGGTTATTTGTGTCTTTAATTTATTGCGACCAGTTGTTGTGATGTAGATATCAGGACATGTGCGCCAAATGAATTTATGTGACGTCCAGTATTTGGTTTACACTTTCTACAGTAACTGCGAATGGTCCTATGTTACTACTATTTGTAATGCTCACAGGCACCGAGAGTTTAGCTGTGACTTTAGACCTGTCCCCCACCTGCATTCGTACTCCCGGGCGTGTTACCATCGGTCTTTTGGGTCATCCTGCATAATTAAGGACGAAATTTCAGTGTCAGGCCAGTTGCAGACATATGTAGTCGTTTCTAGAAAAACTTTGGAAAGAATTAGGAATGAATTTGGTCCAATGTCGGCCTATTTTCAATCATTCTACGTATATTTAATCTTATTTTGAAACTTTCTAAACAAAAACAGATAATGTGCAAGAGACTACAACTTGAGAATATTGTCGCCCCTACTCTTCAATCTGTACATCGAGGAAGCAATGACGGAAATAAAAGAAAGGTTCAAGAGTGGAATTAAAATACAAGGTGAAAGGATATCAATGATACGATTCGCTAATGACATTGCTATCCTGAGTGAAAGTGAAGAAGAATTAAATGATCTGCTGAACGGAATGAACAGTCTAATGAGTACGCAGTATGGTTTGAGAGTAAATCGGAGAAAGACGAAGGTATTGAGAAGTAGTAGAAATGAGAATAGCGAGAAACTTAACATCAGGATTGATGGTCACGAAGTCAATGAAGTTAAGGAATTCTGCTACCTAGGCAGTAAAGTAACCAATGACGGACGGAGCAAGGAGGGCATCAAAAGCAGACTCGTTATGGCTAAAAAGGCTACAGCCTAGTCTTACACCCTTCTTAATACGAGCACTTCGTTCTTGATCGTCCACTCTTATTATTCCCTCTTGGTTGTTGTACATATTGTATATGACCCGTCTCTCCCTATAGCTTACCCCTACTTTTTTCAGAATCTCGAACAGCTTGCTCCATTTTATATTGTCGAACGCTTTTTCCAGGTCGACAAATCCTATGAAAGTGTCTTGATGTTTCTTTAGCCTTGCTTCCATTATTAGCCGTAACGTCAGAATTGCCTCCTCTCGTCCCTTTACGTTTCCTAAAGCCAAACTGATCGTCACCTAGCGCATTCTCAATTTTCTTTTCCATTCTTCTGTATACTATTCTTGTAAGCAGCTTCGATGCATGAGCTGTTAAGCTGATTGTGCGATAATTCTCGCACTTGTCAGCTCTTGCCGTCTTCGGAATTGTGTGGATGATGCTTCTCCGAAAGTCAGATGGTATATCGCCAGGCTCATATATTCTACACACCAACGTGAATAGTCGTGTTGTTGCCACTTTTCCCAATGATTTTAGAAATTCTGCCTTATTTGGAAGTCCTCCAAAGCTCTTTTAAATTCCGATTCTAATACTGGATCCCCTATCTCTTCTAAATCGACTCCTGTTTCTTCTTCTATCACATCAGACAAATCTTCACCCTCATTATTTATCAAAATTTTGGCAGTGGCGGGGATCGAACCCGGGACCGAAGACGTTTTGATTATGAATCAAAGACGCTACCCCTAGTCCCCAATTGTTGACAATTCACCGCTATTTTAGCATTTATTCCAGTTGCTATGTTCTTAATCAACTGGATAACCCTATCGTTGAAACCTATTTTCTTCAATGTCTGTAGAAGATATTCATGGTTAACTACATCGAACGCCTTATAAAAATCTAAAAACAATAAAGCACACTTTATGTTTGTTACAGAAGTTATTGCAATGATATCCCTGAATTCCGCTAGATTTTGAAAAATGGTTCTGCCTTGCGCACAGTTCTGATGTTGACTAATAATTTTATCTGTAAGGCATGAAATTCTCTTGTTTATTATTCTAGCTATTAATTTATAATCAGAATTCAGCAGTGAAATTGGACGAAAATTATTTAAATCTTTGTTTCCATTATTTTTTGGCACCAGAACAATTTTACTCTCCTTAAACTCAGCCGGAATCATTTTACCCTGAATAACCTCATTTACAATGTCCGTAATTTTCGCACCTACTATTGGCCAGTAACGGATGTAAAACTCTGCTGGCAGACCATCCGGTCCTGGGGATTTTTTTGGTGGCGAGGCGCACAGAGTCTCATACACGTCTTCTTCACTGACAACCTCGAGAAAATTTTCGTTGTCATCTTCTGTCAGCTGTGGGGCTATGATGTCAAGGAATTCTTCCAAGGAAGTATCACTACTTTGATGTACAGAATATAGCTCGCAATAATAGCGATAAATCTCGTCCATGATATCCTGCTGGGTTCTGAGAATCGTGCCGTGTTTTGTTCGAATTTCTTCAATAAAAGTCCTTCTCCCGTTTTTCGTATGCTTCACTAAATGATATAGGGAAGTAGTTTCATCTGCTGACACCGAATTTGCCTTCGATTTTATCTTCAACCCTTCCATTTGACTTCTCTTGATATTAAGTAACTTGGCTTTGACTTTTTTTATGTCTGCTATCCGAAGTGAGGAACCTGCTGAGACTTGATCATATAGATCTCTCAAAACAGAATAGTAATACTCTATAGTGCATTTCATTTCCCTTGCGCTCTGGGCACTGTATTGAATAAGAACTTTCCTCAACTTTGGCTTTGCCATTTTAACCCACCAGTCAATAGCAGTGGCATATCTACTACGGGCTCGCAGGCATATTGCCCATGTTTCTTTAATCAGATCTTCTAAATCATGATTAACTAACAAGGAAGTGTTCAAATTCCACTGATTCTTGAATCGGCGAACCGGCTGTCTTGTTAGATTTATGCAAGCTAAGACACTTGAATGGTCTGAAAAGTACGTAGGAACGGTTTCTACTTTTGTCACGGAAGTTACAAGATTTTTAGAAATATATAGTCTATCAATCCTGCTACGTGATGTTGCCGTGACATAAGTGAACTCAACAGAGGAGGGGTATTTGATTTCCCATATATCCTTTAATTCTAAACCAGTAACTAATTGTTTTAGTTCACTTGAGAAATTAAAATTAGGTAACTGATCTTTTCGATTTAAAACACAATTAAAATCACCTCCAAGTAATAACTGTCTTGGTGATTTCCTTAACAAGTATATCAGGTCATCTTTGAAGAAACGTGCCCTGTCAGCTCGATGAGAACTTCCTGAAGGGGCGTACAAGTTGATGATAGTCACATCATAGATGTTTAGTCCTATTCCCCTTCCGGATTCCAGTCGTTCCAACTCGCTTACTGTAATCCCTTCCCTTACCAAAATAGCTGTTCCAACACTTGTTTCGGGAGACACATTTATGTAACTGACAAAACCGGGAATTACCAAATCTGAAATTAGAACTTCTTGTAACAGGGCAATATCAGTCGCGGATTCGTACAAAAATTCCTTAAGGGCCGATAATTTCAAACCGGTCGTGATTTTATTTATGTTTATAGTGGTGACAGAATAAGATTGCGTCATTGTGCTGTCACTATGTAGTTGTTTTGTTGAACTAATTTAGTTTACTGTGGTTCAGGGTTCAGTTAAGCTGTAACAGTTTTCTCGGAAGGCTGAACATGGAATAACACTTCAATCAGTTTATTAGTTACTGTCCCGTTTTTTTCTACTTCTGATGTTTTCTCTTGTGCCGCAAGCAGACTGATTTCCTGGTAAACTTTCTGATTTTTCCTCCAGTGCTTCGTGTACGACCGTTTCGGACTGAACATTCTTTGGGCTTGGGTCGCCCCTACTGGATTTTCCCTTCCCTTGGTTACGAGCTACATTCTCATTTGGTTGCGTCGATATTTTACTTCGCGGCTTATCTGGAGCAGCAGCAGACGCTTTCGCAATTTCGGTTGCCGGCGCCTGCCCTGAGGTGTTGACCGTGATTTCAGTTTGGCCACCACTTCCTCGTTCTTTATTAATTTCACTCACTTTCTGATCGAGGGAAACAAATGGAGACTGCAGTTTTGCATCCTCTCCCTGAAGTTGTTTATTAACAGATAGATTCTGATCTTTGCAATCGGCTACTGCACCTGTTGTTTCTTGCAAATTAATGCTACTTACACCCCTTTCATTTTCTGGTACCGTATGTGTATTATCTTTCTGTTCATTAGTTTCCATTCGCATTTTGCCATCAGGTTCCTCTGCCTTTTCATCGCACTGTTTTTGCTTGCGAAGTGAGGGAGTGGGACAAGACAGCTCGTCCTCTGAGCAACTATCAGTTAGCTCCAGAGGTCGTTTTTTCGGTTGCATTTCAGTTTCACGAGTAGTGGCAACGGGGTTTCCTTTTGTTGTTAACGGGGGAAATTGACTGTTATCGTGAAGGGAGACATCAGCTTGTCCCGCTGCGTAAACATCCTCAACCAGTTGTTCCGGGCTATTCTTTGGTAACAGATCATTTAAGGTAAGCTTCTGACGCTGTATCAAATTACTTTTAAGCACAACAGTTCGCCGCGGACATTCCTGTCTGAAGTGGCCGGTTTCGTTACATATATGACATGTAGCTTCCTGACCTGTATAAACAATTTGTGCCTTATACCCACAAACAGTTATGTGAGACGGAATATTCGTCTTAACGTCCATCTCTACACAGCGGACCCCGTTAAAACACTGCAGTTTAAAGCGAGGCGACCATCTTTCATTTGCAATTGATTTAACGTCTCCGTAGTTTGAAAGAGCTTCCTTAATCTTATCATTTTCAATTTCAATGGGGAGATTCAAGACACGAACGGTTTTGTAATGAATGTCCGCTCTATAGATGGAAACCTTACTTTTATAACCATTTCTATGCACAAAATCTACTTCATAGCCCCACTTTCGTAACACTTTATCAACAGTCGAAGCACTGATTAACTTGACAAAAACACAGTATTTTTCCTGATCCAGTTGCCAGGTATGAACGGTTTCAGAATTTAGACCAATTACCTGTGTAATCCAGTCATCAATTTCCAGGGATGTCGGCTGAACAGGACGGGATTCTTTGTCAAAAGCAAATACCAGAGTATTCTTCCTGAGGTTTGTAGCCATGGTTAATCCAGCGAAGCAATTTCGGTTAAACAACCGAAATTCCAAGTAGCAGCAGCAAGACCAGAAAGAGCGATCAGATCACAAGGAACAGGAACGAACACGGAGATTAACGGACAGACGGCACTCGGCGAAGCACAAGTACAGCGATGTAAACACTGAAGCGCAGCGCAACAGTTAACAGCGGCCACTCGCGAGCGCGGCTGAAACGGAACTGAGGTTTATGGGGAGACGTATTTGACATCTCTCTTCAAAAATTGGACACTTACTGATTCGCCCAAACAATTCGCTTGGGTTTGAACCTAACAAGTGAAGACGAAAATGTTCGGGGGGTACCCACTCCAATGGAAATATGCCAGACTTAAGCTTCCGCATATCCCATCCGGACCTGATAGTGACACACTTGGTGTATGGACAGCGGTTTTGGGAACTTTCAGTTTACTGTGACTTTTGAGGCAATCGATCTTCAGACAGTTTACTTAGCTGTTTGCAGTTGTTGTTTTCAAAAACTGACTGCTGTCAGATAAGACTGTTTACGTGTATTACAATAAACATCATATTCGTTGCATACATGATTGTATTTCTCCTGCACTTCACATGGCGTACTTTGTTTCTTTGTCTTGCACATTTATTTCATAAAATTAGCAGTGAAATTGCGAAGAGGTGTGATAAGGTATTAAATCCTGCAAAGCGAAGCAAGTACACATGTTGACAAGGAGGCGTAATCATTTTCAGTACAAAGTGAACAGCTGTTGCTGGCTTAGCCATAGTAGGTGCGCAGGCATCTGCAAATTGATATGATTTTCACCCTTCCGTTTCCTGTAACCCTATGAAGTTCACCCTTTGTACGGAATTTTAAAATACCATTCACTTACTCTGAAGGAAATGAACAGTATATTGTCAGTATATTGTATGAACAACATCTTCATTACAAGAACTACTAATTTCGATCAGGTAAATTGTTCGTCTTTGTACATCACAACTTTGGAAAGTAGTCTGCTGGCACTGAAAGGGGCGCTGTATGAGACACGCCTAATGCAGACGCTCACATCATTTACCGGGTGCAAACAGGTGGGTTATGAATCACTGCAACACGCTGCCACCTCGTGACGGAAATAGCAAACAACCTAAGTTACACATTTACCGAACTACATTAAGAAATAATTAAATGTATTATGTTCTGTTTATTTTGTTAAAAAGCTTAGTGTGCTAAAACGACTGTAAAAGTATGTATTGTGTATTATTAACAGTCACGGCTTTAAAAATAAGTAATAATTGTTAAGGGAATTCCCGCATATTAATCTGAGCGGTGGTATTCCGCCCTTCTTGAGAAGAAATAGCTCTCGAACAAAGGTTGTCGGAGTGGTCAGTAGCAGTGTGTGCACAGTGCACATGAATGGTGTTTGCGTGGTGAAAATCGAGCACTGTAAAATTAGCCTTTGATGACTGCTGAATGATGCTACCATTTTATAAAAAGGGCAACTAAACTGTGTGTCAGAGAAGAAGTAGTTTGCCTTGACTTATTGTGGAGTAAAAAACCAGTTGTATTTTGTGTCATGGGGCTTTGCGAGTTGCTAGAGACATACGTACAGCTGAAGATCCACAAATAGGAAGCTACTACTTCACCTTTCAATACCATTTGTTAAGGAGGTTTAGACTTAACACGTCACCAGTTTCACCTGGTTTGTGCTACAACATGTAACAGGTCTTAGTTTGCCTGTGCTATAACGTAAAGTGGTCTTAGAGTAGGGAAGTCGTAAAAGGACAAGCCACGGCATTATGGGAACCGTAAATTGAGTAATAATATAATTTTTATTTATAAAGCAAATGCTCACCTCGTGTGTTCTTTGACGTAATTAAAAATCGACATCCTTATAGTTTCAATGTTTTAAACCAAAGATTTTTACAGTGATAAAATCTGGTGTTTATTTGAATACAAAATTGTTCGCTGACTTACAATGAGAATCCATAAAAAATTACAAACCAGCCAAATTTCGTAATGGATGCTGAATGTCACTGTTACTATGGAGAAGAAGACATCATAAGATAAAGTGAAAGACATCATAAGATAAAGTGAAACGTCTTTTCGTAAGAAAACTTTGGTGACTTGTGTACTTGATGTCGAAACCAGTGGCACGTGACGAAATCTGAGCTTATGTTAATTAAAGTCAGGTATAGGTAGTAGTTTACAACCTTTACGTAATTCCTGATTACATGTTGCTAAATGACGAACTTTTTCATACCTTGCATGAGATATTTTTACAATGTTAACATTAAATATTTTACCACAACAGTAGGTAAGTTTCTCCAATGCGTATCATGTAACTCATTAACATTTTATTATGTTAATTTTGATGAAAAGTCCTGCATTATTTACAGTAATTACATATGTCTGAGTGTAGGAACATTAATATTAAGCATTTCTACGAATTTAAGTGCTCCATATTGAACTGACGTCGTTTACGATCGTCACCTCAATGGCAGTTAGCGTTTAAACTGCTAGGTTTCCTCAATGATCATTTGCTGTTAACACCTGTTTACTATCATTTCAACTAATTCGTGTGGTAGATTGCAAGCTCTCACAGTGATCAGCCATCGCGTAGCTGTGCATGCGACTGTCTCCCGTAATTTACGAGTCCGATTGCCACACACGGTTAATAAAGCAATTACCACATGCTAATTAGGATAAAATAAATTGAATCGAAATGGAACATCGCACGATCCATTTGGCAACATCGATCTTCTACCATGAAAGTTAGTAATCACAATTGTTAACTTAAATGAGTCGGAAACCACTTTACAGTGAAACTAATATTATTATGCTTTCGTTTTCATGTAAGCAAAATTTCGTTTCCATTTTCCTAATTTTACTATCGATAACTCATTCGACAATTATACACAGAGAGGAAGCTGATGGTTTTCATACTGTCAAAATTTGCTACCTTCATTATTAATTATTAGGCGCATAAATCTTTATATGAAAAATTGCTTCCAGAAAATATTTGTAAATTATACCTGAGAAGTAATTTCAGTTAAGACAGTCACAATACAATTTATCTGAACTACATCCTGTTCTACAAGGATTGGGAAGCTGTGTACATAACATAGAAATCCTAGGCGCCAAACGCGCCTTAATAGTTTTAGTTGTTGTCGTCGAGATTGGTCAATGTAACAATTAAGTTCTTTGGGCTGTGTTGAAATGTTGAACAATGTATTTGTTTAATAAGTGGTATTGTGTAATGTGTCAAGAATTTCTGAATAAATACTAGTGATTTCAAAAAGCAATATTATCCAGCGACTTTTAGTAAAACTAAAAAACTTGGACCTATTAAGTGGAAATCATAAACAGGAACAGACACATTAGACAACGAGACATCCAAGTAATGATTCTGCCCTTACGAAATTATATGAAAGTTGACAACAATAGAATAGTTAGTTCAAAGTGAGATATGTACTTTCCGTTCATCTACGAACATTTTGACGGTAAAGAAAATATAACATTATAATATGTAAATTTGACATACTAACTGCAACAAACAAGCAGAAACTACCCGCTGTTAACTCAGAAGTCATTTTGTTAACACTTCCTTTCATATTACTCATAAATAATCTGTAATTAGAGCCAGGTTACGAGAGAAGGTCTAATGACCTGTTGCTAATAGGACGCAAACTGAAATCACCTGCAAACCTTGTCCGTGGATGGTAACACGGCCTCTTCAAGACCCTCTAGACGTTCGACGACAAAACGTTAAGAGGAAATAACCACCGTAAATTACCTCCGTAACGTAACTTAACCGCTGTACCGCACTGTATGGAAGACTCTTTAGGAAAACGGAACGTGCACCCCGTCCGAAGGCAATACATTACTTTCGCAAATAAACGGGAAAAGACGGACTGAAGTCAGAAAATGACTGTCGCCTAAAGTGCCCTGCTGGCGTAATTTTCCCACTTCTTTCTGTCAACGTTGTTGTTACACACGCTGGATTTCTATTCGTCCGGAAAGACTTCCAGCATTCTTTTCGTGTCGGAACCCCACAACCCGTAAATTTGCTAAGAGGTGACTCATAATGAAAAGAAATACTTCACGTATGTCGCCTCTAGAATTTTTCAACTTGTATTACATAGTAAAGGCTTGCATCTTACAATTCCAACTAGACAACCAAGCCAGAATAGGAATAAAAAGCACAAAATATTTAAAGAGCGGATGCGAAAACAGCAGGTCAAATATTACCAAATTATAAGACACAGAGAAACAGAGCTCATCATGTAATGATCGACAAATAATAATTGATGACCTCTATTTCAACGAATTTCGTTATTCCCATTCGCAAAGTGGTCACGAAGTAAGGAAAAAATAACGTAAAAAAGGAATGTCTTCACGAGTGCAGAACAAGTGATTAGACTCAGCTTACCATCAAAATATAGGCGGACGCAACGAGAAATTCACAGCATGCCCGTTTTATGCGGTTGGATAGAAGGTTTTCTAACATACAGGGAGCAGTATGTCGTCCTGAACTGGGTAACTTCAACAGATACAAGTGTGTGCCCCAGGGCAGCGTAATAGGTCCTCTGCTTTTTACGATTTATGTAACGATCGGGTTGATGGTATTGACAGCGGCCTTAGACTGTTTGTCGATGATGCTGTAGTCTACAGGAAAGTAGTATCACACGGAAGTTGTGAACAAATCAATGAGGATTTGCAGAAAACAAATGCGTGGTGTAATGACTGGCAGTTACCTCTCAATACCATAAGTGTAACCTACTGCGTATAACAAGGCGAAAATGCCCATTAATGTATGAGTACAAAATTAATGATCAGTCTTTGGTAGCGGTAACATCAGTGAAGTATCTAGGTGTGACTATTCGAAATGATCTCAAATGGAATGATCAGATTACGTAAGTACCGCGTAAGGCGAACTCTAGATTGTGTTTTATTCGTAGAATCCTGAAGCGATGCAGTCCTTCAACGAAGGAAATAGCTTACAATCCGTTAGTTCATCCAGTCTTAGAGTATTGTTCGTCTGTATGGAACCCTTAGGCTGGGCGCGCACAGGCGACTTTTCAGTCGGCGCGACTTAACAATCGCTGTAGCGGAAGTACATTGTGGTGCGCACACAGCGGGAGGAAAATCGCAACTACTCTCAGTACCAGCATGGATTTCATCGAAACAGCTTGTTTGGTGGCGCTTTTACTGCGAAGAAGAGCGAGAAAACAGGGAAATGTCGTTAATGGGTGCATCCGATTGTTAAGTCAAAGACTAGTGAAAGGGCAGTTTTACAAATTACACGAAGAGTTACAAAATCACCCAAATAAATTCTTTCAATACTATCGAATGAGTAAGAATAGTTTTGATACACTGCTTCAGACAGTAGGACCGAATATAACAGAACAAGCTACGACATGGAGGAAGTGTATACCACCTGAGGAGCGCTTATCAGTGACTTTGAGGTGAGCACACATTATTTCATTCAACAGCTTTTATTGCCCTTTTACATTATTGATTAGATACATCAACAGAACCATTTCATTCTAAAATTGTTGTTGCCATTTTACATTACTGATCAGATACATCAAGAAAATCACTACTGCAAGTCGAAATTGGCGAACTTGTCTCATGAGAAAACTGTAAAACCATGTTGAGCATAGAGGTTTCCGTGGTCTTGTTGCGGTTGTCAGCTGAGGGGCACACGAACAAATTTTGTGTAGGTTCCGTTTCATTTGGGACATTTGAAGAATACGGTTGAACGAATGAAGATCCTGGAGAATAAGTTGCTTGAGTTGTGTTGTAAGTCGCTTGACTTGTGTTATAACACATGTTCGGATGCTGTGAAAAAATCGGTGAAAGCTGATAATATCTGGCATTCCTCGTCACATTCAGTATTTCTATTTTCGCGTAATGTTTCTGTTCTTCGTTTAACTTCGCCAGCATGGGGACAAGCATTAATGGAAAATTCTTATCCTCTTTAACTTCTTCTTTTTGTCTGTCTTTTCATATATTTAATAGAGATTCCTCGTAGGACGTAACTTTCTTGGCTTCTCTTTTCGTAGAATGTCGTACTTTTGTGCTCTGTGCAGTATCGTTTTTTTTTTGTTTTTTTTTAAGACAAAGTGGGGGAGGACCTACTTCCTTGTTTCCTGTGATACAGGGCATAATTTCGATGTTGCTGGTGGTCGGTCTGTCTTCCATTTGAGGGTGCAGAAATAACATTGCATGGAAGTATAGATATTTCCTCCGTTTTCTTGCAGCCTCGCCAGACGAAGATTTTTTCTGTGATGCCAGTTCTCTCGCGAAGCAGTCCTTCAGATTTTCCCACTTGCCTGTCATAAATGAAATTATCACTGTATATAATTTATCGTAAGTATTTACCTTAATACTTCTATGAATAAATATTAATGCTGTTACTGAATATTAATACTTCCAGATACCTTGCAACTGGAAATAGCTTTCGCTCATTACACTACGAATATCTGCTGGGAGCCACTATAATCAGAGAAATTGTGAAGGATAGATGCGAGCAGTTGTGGCAATTTCTATAGCCTATTCATATGGCAGAAAAAACTGAAGATGATTGGAAGATTATTGCCAAACAGTTTTTAGACAGAACTGACTTTCCAAATTGCATTGGTGCTGTGGACGGGGAACATGTGAGACTGAAGAAGCCTGCTGACAGTGGCTCAGAGTTTTATAATTACAAGAATTATTTTTCGACAATACTTTTGGCCGTAGTGGACGCTGACTATTGTTTCACTGAGGTAGGCGTGGGCTCGTACGGAGCCAATGGGGATTCTAATGTGTTCAAGAAATCCAACTTCTATCAAAAACTGAAATCTAATCAGTTAAACATTCCAAATCTTCAAAAATTACCACACGACGAGGAAGGAGAGCCTCGACCTTTTAATTTTGTAGGAGATGAAGCATTTGCACTGTCTAGACATATCCTGCGACCGTACTCGATGAAAAACCTAACAATGAAACTGTGTTTTTAATTATAGACATTGTCGTGCTCGTAGAATGGTGGAATGTAGTTTGGGGATTTTGGCTAACAAATGGAGACTATTTCATCGACCTATGGATGTGGATGTTGGTTTTTCAGACATAGTCATAGAAGCATGTTGTATTCTGCATAATTTCGTAAGACGAAATGACGGTGTACGAACTGAGGACGAGTCGTACGAATGCCTGCTGCAAGGCTGTGAGCCTGTAGGAATAAAAGCTGATGCGTGTGGTATGCAGATAAGGGATTATTTTGCAAACTGCTTTGTGACTCCACAAGGATCAGTATCTTGGCAATATGAAAAAATTTAAATTGTTGTAACTGTGATATCTACATGAATGAATAAAGTAAGTGAACCATGAAATACCTTTGTTAGTCTTTTCTGGTCCAGGTAGTTCAGTCCAGTTTCGAATTTGGCTGCAGCATACTTCTCCCCATAGTTTCTCTTTCAAAGTGCGATAACTGATTCTTTTAATTTCCTGTTGTAGAGAGCTGGTCGCTTTTCTACTTCTGCTATTAGTCTTTCTGAATCGACATCACAACAATGTCATCCGTAGTGCAAATCCCGTTATCAGACATGCTGCTGGCGCACTGAACTTGTGTGTATGCAACACAGAGCGAGAGCGACTGACACAAATCGCGTCGCTAGTGCGCGCGGGCCCATGCCAGTGCCTGTGAATCATTCCACACCTGCGACAATCGCGTCGCGCATGAAATAGGGCCGGTTGCGTCTTTTAAATCGCCGCTACTTTTTTGTCACATGTGCGCGCACTCCTATTCAAGCCACTGTGTTTCATTCTTGCGACAAATAAAACGCCCGACGGAAAATCGCCAGTGCGCTCCTAGCCTTACCAGTTGGGTCTGATTCAAGAGATTGAGAATGTCCAAAGAAGAGCGGCAAGATTCGTTACTGGAACATTTAGCCTCTTAAAAAGTTTGAAGTGGGACACACTTGCTAATAGACCACGTGCTAAACAGAAGGGGCTGCTCACTAAATTCCGAAATCCAATGTTCACCGAGGGTGTAGAGCATATATTATTATCGCGTAATGGTCATCATTCAAAGATAAGGGAAATAAGAGCTCGTACTGAGGCGTTCAGACAGTCGTTTTTCCCCTCGCACGATCCGCGAGTGGAACAGAGGGGCGGGGGGGGGGGGGGGGGGGGAATATGACTTTGGCACGAATTGTGCCCTCCGCTAGCGGAGTATATATGTAGATGTAGATACACATGACTTACAACTCAGAACAAATACCTACCATTTGCGAGTGATATACACTATAAAGACAGAAGGCAGACAGTTTCGACAAGCACGTGGCTCAGCATGTACAAAATGAGTGCTTTCGATCACAAAACAAATCCCGACCAAGAAAAGCTGGATGATATGAAAAGAAAAAAAGAATTAGACATGTCATATTCCCCGACTATAAAGTTAACAGTAACATATATTCCCTGGATACAGTTACGGGGTGCTAGCGTAACTCAATGCGTCCCATTTTAAGCGCTCGTAGCCCTGTAACTGCTAGCGACGTGAATTATATATATATATATATATATATAGGGTGAGTCACCTAACGTTACCGCTGTTACCCCTCATGGTAATGTACTTGTGCGCCAGTGAAAAAGACCAATAAAAAGGTGTTAACATGTGGATGTAATGTGCTGTTCCAGTCTCTGCTGTACCTAAGGTCCATCACCGTTTCCTTTGGATCCCTACGTAATTCGGTGCTCTCCGATACACACGATCTTACAGCGGAGCAGTGGTACTCAAGCGTCAACTTTAGGTTACAATATCTCCGGATGTAATTAACATTTTACAATGCAACAAACGGCACTGATTACGTATTTGTTTATATGTTCAGATGTGCTAACAAAACTAACGGGGTTCCATTTAAAAAAACGTAGGTTTGTGTTAAAAAACATACTTCCGTGCATTTTTGTATGGTTTGCATTAATCAATTATATAGCCCCTCTCCTCACGTTCGGTCTGTGGAATCGATTCGTCAGTATTTGATGTGGTTTACGAAATATATCCAGCGGTAATGTTAGGTGACTCACCCTCTATATATATATATACATATATATATACCACAGTGGTCGTGCCTCCAATGCTAATGACGTATATATGTGACAGGAGCTGGGCATTCCATAAATGCTAACGTCAGATAAATTAATACAATCTGGGATTCCTTTACTACATGTTAGCAACGTGGAAACGCGGTTTGTCGCAAAACCAATCGTTCTTAGATGTGACTCATTTGGCAGCAGGGGCAGTTCTTCGGCCTCGAGGCTTGCTTTATATCATTTTATTGTGTTTAAAATTTGTTGGCTCTTGTTGTCTGACGAGGCAATAGAACGTATTCTCGTGGAAAGTATGAGACTAAGGACATTGCACCTCTTGATTTTCGTCCGATATCTAAGGAGCCGGAAAGCCGTTATCTCATTGCATATCTTAACTTCCCCGAAGTACAACTGACAGCGATAATGAAGATTAAGGTGGCGTCTCCCAATGATATAAGTTTGGTTTGTGGACAAATTTCAGTGTTAAAGAAAGGAGCCGAATCCCAAGGTAGGTAATTCAGATACAGCACATTCAACTGCGATTCCGACAGTAGCTAAAAATCCTTAGTGCACCACACGTTTTTGAGACATTATTCACAGAGGAATTATCCTCAATTATTGTAGGCGTGACTAATAGTTACTATACTTGTCGGTGCTACTTTTTATGAGAAATCCCGTTCTAAGGCCTTGAAAGACACGTGTGTAGGAGAAACGTGTCCCTTCTTTGCAGAAACTCTTCTCATGGTAAGAAATAAAAACAGAAAAATTCCAAATATTGGCCAAATGATTCTGTGATCAAAACTCCGATTTTTGGTGGAATAATGTCTCACGACAGGTATTTTCTGTTAGTTTTAATGCTGTATTCTTGAGACAAGAATATTCCTGCTCAGAATGATACGCTCCACAAGATAAGATCAGTTCCATACCTGAGAGGAAATTTCAAAAAAAGTACCCACTCCATTCTAAAAAGTTTACACTGGCGACAGTCCCCTGTTGTTCGAGGGACACTTAGCGCTCAAATTTTACAATCCATCTAAGAGATGACGGTTTGCTTTAAAAAAGTTTGTTCTGTTTGATTGTGCGGTGGTATTTATACTTGACTTTTAGCTTACGCTGGTGCAAAGTGTGGCATAGCAGTCAGCGAAGACTATGTGGGAATTATTAAACGTAAATTGAAGGAGATCTCTGCTATCAGCTTCAGCGGAACATGACTCGGAATCAGAGGTACGAATAAAAATGTGTACTGGACCGGGATTTGATCCCGGAGTCTCCTGTTTCTTAGGCAGGGGAGTTAACCACTGCCCCATCCGAGACACAGTGTTATCGCAATTGTACGGACTACCTCGGCACGCCTCACGGCCGATCTACATTCCCATCGAGTGCAACCTCTCCGCAGTCGTTGTCCATTGACTCCAAGTTCGCTACGCTGAGATTCCCACAGGAGGTCTGACGTATTTGTGCACCTGCACTGAAGAAGATAGATCCATTGCCCAGCTAGGCGTAACACTTGTATGAATGCTTGGTGTCAGACAGAACAGACACCACACATTCATATAATGTATGGGAATTACTGGCATTATTGTAACACCGCTTTTGGAACCTTATTTGGGAAAAGCAAACGTTATATGTAGACATTTGGCACACAGGTCCACAGGTCCACAGGTTCGAAGGAGAGCTTCTGTAAAGTTTGGAAGGTAGGAGACACCATACTGGCAGAAGTAAAGCTGTGAGGACCGGGCGTGAGTCGTGCTTCGGTAGCTCGGATGGTAGAGCACTTGCCCGCGAAAGGCGAAGGTCCCGAGTTCGAGTCTCGGTCGGGCACACAGCTTTGATCGGCCAGGAAGTTTCATGTCAGCGCACACTCCGCTGCAGAGTGAAAATCTCATTCTGTTAAACCAAACTGTATGTTGGTAAAATTCTCTCGGCTTATAGCCATGTGAAGTGATTTAAAATCCATGAGCTTTCGGCCGAGTGCTCCTCGGACGTTGTCAGATGGTGACTAATTATCGCTCCTGCTGCCCCTATACAGCCGCGCTGCATTCGGCGAAGTTAGTGGTAACGTTTTCGTTGCGCGCTTGCCGCGCCCGCTTCAACCCACCGGTGGCCCGGGTCCAGGCAGTGATTGGATGCAGGTCGCCTTCGCTATTCACGTTGTTGTCAGAAACTTTTATCACGATCACTTCTTTTATTACGCTGTCGCAGAAACTAATAGTCCGTGTAATAACAGATGTCTCGACAAATACAATACGGTGTCCGCTTTGTAGAGCATGTTCCGCTACCACTCGTTTCTCAGGATGCCGCAGTCGAAAATGTCTCTCGTGTGCTACACAGCGCTGTTCGAAAGTACATACAGTCTCTCAGACAAAATTGTCCACCCACATAAGGTACTTTATATACGCCTAGCATTCTAAATTCCACATCATCTTTCACAGGCCTCATTAGATAGGTCATTGTATAGCCTTCGAAATGTTTATAAATGAGCACAGCTCTATGTCCCATCTTGAACACTATTGGATCACCAACTTATAGACTAGTAAAAAATCTGGTCAGTCTCCTTACTCCACATGTTGGTTAATGAGTGCACCACCTCAAAAACACGACCGACTTCATCAGTCGAATTAAATGCTTGCGTCTTTGAGAAGGAGATATGCTGGTTAGCTTTGATGTAGTGTCATTATTCACGCTCCAAGGTATTTGACGACACTGGGTTTATTTAAGCACACTCTAACGTCATCGTATTTTTTGTATGATGGAGAACATTTGAACCAGACGGACGGCGTCGCAATTGGGAGCCCATTAGCTCCAGTTGTAGCCAACCTGTTTATGGACTACTTCGAAGACATCGTCCTGGACACAGCTTCAGCAAATGCTAGGTGCTTTTATCGTTACGTCAACGACACGTTCGTTGTCTGGTCTCATCGACATGAAAATCTGGGAGAAATCTCTGACCACAACAACAGCATCCCCGACCAACACCAAGTTCAAGTTGGAAGTAGAGACAGATGGGCACCTCAGCCACAGTGTTTACTGGAAACCCTCCACCAAAGATCGATATCTGCGTTCTACCAGCTATCACCACCCTTCGCAGAAAAGTTCTGTTCTGAGGTCCTTGGTGCATCAAGCGGAAGCCGTCTCAGAAGCTGAAAGCGTTCCATAAGTAGAAGGCCTCTGAAGATAAAACGAAGAAGCTTTCGTTTTTGCCTTTCTGTTGCTCAGTAACGGGAAACATTACCCAGTTCCTAAAGAGACATCAAATCGATTTGGTCTGCAGTAACCTAGCGAAAATTCTAAGTAGAGTAGAGTCATCTAGATTTAAGGAAAGGTTTTTAGCAGCTGTACACATCAAAGTCAACACTTGAGTCATCTAGACTTCATATACTGGAAATAACCACATAAAAACTGTTCTGGACACAGAAAACTTCAACTGATACTCCTATTCTGAAGATGGCGTAAGACAAGGCCGAAACCGGTCATTTTAAGTAAAATAACTATTGCGATCTAGCGTGTTTTTCACTAATTTTATATAGCTTATAAGATCGCTATTCTCCAAAAATGTTATCAAAAATTTTGAATACAGGGTTATGATTCACTGAGGTACCATTTACTTATAAATTGAAGGACTTCGTGCGCTGTCCATCTGGCAGCAACATCGACACTCCTTTCGAATGCACATACGTACATTCCTACGATATCATTTTATTTCTTGCTGCATCTGCCCCTTATAAAACTTATCATACACCTTTACCAAATTCCGCTGTGCTACACCCAGCTTCAAACATAAATTTTGTTTCAACAATTTGGAAAGTGTTGGTGATTTCGCTCCTGGTCTTGTATTTCTGTCACGGTTCTAGTATAAATCGGTCTCTGCATACAAACATTGACCGAAGAACTGTTTCTTGAATCGGTAATCCAGAGTCACCCGTCATTTTTTGGTTTATCCTTCTTCTTCCCCATCTGTCAATGTTAACGTACACATCACTACATTGTCTATAATCGTAGCTCGTTCTGTCAGCAAAAAACTCATTCAGGGTTAAATTCGTGACTTCTTACACAAAGTCATTTTTGGTGACTGTAGACACTGTTGGGCTAAATTTACTTCCACCAGTAACGAGTCCCAGAAGTTGATATAGGTCAAAAAGGTAAAAATCAAATATAGCTGGAAGTATCAGGCTTACTGCAGATCTATCATCAAGGTTGGAGTTGGACTGATCTTGCATATCCTCCAAAACCCTCACAACCGTTTCCCCATTTTCTTTTATGACTGACTAAATTGTAATGAGCACTCCAGCTAGTATCAGACAACGGCTTTAAACTTTTTCCTATTTTTCTATAAGTAATTCACATCTACATATAAAAAACAAGAAGAATGAATATAACTTCTCTACAGCTCCGAAAAAGGTGACGCTAGGCTGCTAGAGGGAACACAGATGAATGCATGAGCTCCATAGAGATTTAAGGAATGATTAGCACCGGGCCAGAGCAGAACTTTTGGATGGACTTCCAGAATGTTTCGTTGTACTTGCTCATGTACACCTGACATTGACACTTTGCTGACATAACCTTCAGCTTGAAGAGTGTAATATCCAATTTTTTCCATCTGCTGCTGAATATCTTTTAATATATCGTCCGCAGTCTCTCTCGACAAATACAATCTCTACAAAACGTTTTTCTGTGATTGTTTCCAGTGTATGAAGCCTAGATGACTCTAGTGTTGATCCTGATGTCTACAGTTGGTAAAAACCTTTGCTTAAATCTAGATGATTCTACTCTACTTGACCTCGCTGTATTTTCATATTCATAAAATAAACTATATTATAATTATGTTTAACCTTAGAAAAAGTAATTTTTAGAATGTGATACTGTAATTAATAAATTACTTGTAAGGTCTTCACTGCACTCATTTGCACATTTTTAAACTATAATTATAGTATATCTGTGTAAATGGCACAGGTTTCAAAAAAACTTTCGTGTAGAATGATTGCGTCTGGTTATCATGCTACAGTTTTTAATCTTTGTGCAACGTTCTACAAAAACTATAAAACTTCTGAACACACTCATTGACAGTTGCCATGACCTGATAATGTTTATACTTCGCGTACGTATGGGGGCCTCCAACTTCGAACTGCCTCTTATATACTGAACATATTTTGACCTTATTTTGGATTTGATTGAAAATGGTCTGATCATGGCGGCGAGGCCTCCAAATTTCGAGGCCGATTAATGTTTGTGGATGATACATTACTAGAAGAGTCAACCTATATGAGCTCTCACGGAAGCTCAGCTACATTTTTACTACCCGCGGATCGATCGCACCTGCAACAGGGAATTTCTGTTAGTGGGACATCTGTTGTTGTTGTTGTTGTTGTGGTCTTCAGTCCTGAGACTGGTTTGATGCAGAGCTGCATGCCCTCGGGAAAAATTACGGCCGTACTTTCCCCTTGCTTTCAGCCGTTCGCAGTACCAGCACTGCAAGGCCGTTTTCGTTAGTGTTACAAGGCCAGATCAGTCAATCATCCAGACTGTTGCCCCTGGAACTGCTGAAAAGGTTGCTGCCCCTCCTCAGGAACCATACGTTTGTCTGGTCTCTCAACAAATACGCCTCCGTTGTGGTTGCACCTACGGTACGGCTATCTGTATCGCTGAGGCACGCAAGCCTCCCCACCAACGGCAAGGTCTATGGTTCATGGGGGGGCGGGGGGGACATCTACAACTGTTAATTGTTCCTAATCTGAAACCTGCGCTACAATTGAACAAAAATGTTTATTACTCCACTCTTACAGAACCCGGTGATTATAGCGTGGACACTTTTCCACACTCCCTGTGAAGAGCCCTTTAATTTGGACATGTACACTTTGCACTGAATTAAGATATGTCCGTTGTTATCTATATATTTTCGACCTTACTTGCTTTTGTATTACAGGTAGCTTTTTCATTGGTCTCACTGCTCAGACATATGATTTTATTTTTAATTTACAGTTGCACCTGAAGATGCGACTTAGATCCCGAAACTGGATTGTGTAAGACTTCAGTAACAAAAAAAGATCTGTATAGCTGTAGCGTAAGTTTCAGTTATGAACAATGGAACAGGAAAGGTAAAAGTGAGCGTGGTACACGAAGTACCATCCGCCACATATCACAAGGTGACTTGCGGAGTACAGTAGACGTAACGTGTGTACGAGCGATGTTTTACTTTGATGCAGTGTGGTACCATGTCTTCTATTTTGCCAATTTCTACGTCTCGGAGTAGCGCTGTCAGACGTTCTCGATTATTTGCTGGATGCATTCTCATCGCGTCTTCCTCTATCATTTTACCTTCTACGGCGCTCTACCGACCGGTTGTGGCCGAGCGGCTCTAGGCGCTACAGTCTGGACCCACGCGACCGCTGCGGTCGCAGGTTTGAATCCTGCCTCGGGCATGGATGTGTGTGATGGTCTTAGGTTAGTTAGGTTTAAGTAGTTCTAAGTTCTAGGGGACTCATGACCTCAGATGTTAAGTCCCATAGTGCTCAGAGCCACTTGAACCACTCCACGGCGCTCTCTCTAGAAACGTGGAAGATAGTCGTTGATGTCTTCACAAATGAGCTACCATCACATTCTATTTATAGTTCACGTTTTTCATACATTTATTCCTTTCCTGTCCGATCCTGCGGGCAACCTTATTTCACGTCTTGTACGTCCATTAACTTTCCAGCGTTCTTCTGCAACACCACCTCTCAAACGCTTCGCTTCTTCTCTTTTACGGCCTTTCCATAGAATGTCGTGGCCTTGTCTTATGTTCCCGCCAATCTCTTCTTCAAATTAAGGCCTACATTTAGTACTGGTAAACTACTTCTGGCGAGGAATGCACTTATTGTCTGTGGTAGTCTGCTTCTTATGTTCCCTTCCTTCGCCCTACATCCGTTATTATGCTTCCAAGATCGCGGGATTCCTTCCTTCTGTATCCTAAATGATTTGATTTCCCTAACTTAATTCTGTAACTTAGTATTACTCTTGACTTTCTTTCGTTTATTCTGTGTTCACGCTCTGTGCTCAGTTGCCTGTCCATCCCATTCAACGAGTGTTGAATTTTTCCTCACCGTCAGACAGAAAAACGAATCTCAGAGAATCTTACCAATTATATCCTTTAACCCAGATTTTTCATCCCGCTTCTGAACTTTTCGTTTGAGTGTTTCATTGCTTTTTCCACATAAATTTTCAAAAGTAATGGAGAAATATTGCACCCGTCCCCTACGTCCTTTTTTAATTAGAGCACTTCGTCATTGATCTTCCACTCTTATTGTTCCCTCTTGTCTTCCAGTGCAAATTGTCTATTAATTGTCGTATCTTGTAGCGTATACCTATTTTTCTTAAGTTTTCAAGCGTATCGAATCACTTTAAACTGTTGATTTTTTTTTCGGTCGATTAATTCTACGAAAGTGTATTTTTCTTAGTCGTGCCTTCATTATCGAGCGAAATGTCGTAACTGCCTTTCCGGTGTCTTTATCTATCCTAAAGCCAAACAGATCGTCATGTAAAAGATTTTCTGATTATGCGATGTCCTCGTATTTATTCTGCCTTTCATGTCACAGGGATTGAGCGGGTGATCATTCGAAAGTCCGATGTTATGCCTCATGTCTTATACATTCTACGTACTGACCTTAATAATCATTGGGCTGCAACTTCACAATAATTTTAAATATTTCGAAGGAACGTCGTCTGTCCCTTCTGCATTGGCTTATCGCGAGTCTTTAAAAATTATACCACACTAACGTTAAACCCTTTTCGTCTTCCAAATCCACGGCCGTTTCATCTTCTGTCACTTTTCATTCGTATAGGTCCAATATGTACTCTTTCCACCCAGTCACTGAATATCTGGTTTCGATGCATTTGAACATATCAGGAAATAAAAGTGGTATAAGTTTTTCGTGGATCACTCGAGTCCATGCACACTTCCTTTCGATTCTTCCTATGACTACATTTCCTGCTGATCACTTACTTTTCACGTAAAGGGTATAAATCAGATCCAATAATTATTTTCGCATGCATCGGTGGCGCTGCTTCAATCACCACAGGAGATACGTGCATTTCAGAGTAAGCACTTCAGCCAGGTAGCGTTTCTTTATGGCAAATAGTCGCCTTGTGACCTTCGATATTTGCGGAACCTACACATAAAAAAAATTGCTTTGAGCACTATGGGATTTAACATCTGAGGTCACCAGTCCCCTGGAACTTAGAACTACTTAAACCTAACTAACCTAAGGACATCACACACATCCATGCCCGAGGCAGGATTCGAACCTGCGACCGTACGGTAGCACAGTTCCAGACCGAAGCGCTTAGAACCGCTTGGCCACACCGGCCGGCGCCTACACATACTTCGAAACATCTTTACTAAGTGAACGAGCAAGATCCTCAGCATTATAAAGCCATTTGTGTAAATGGATTCATTGATGACTGGCTTGAGAAGGTCCAATTTAATCTATAACTTTTTAGACCATCAACAGGTTGGAAATAAATCAACTGTGTTATATGGCACTTCAGTATAATCCACACGGGGATACATTACAACAGTGCCCGATCTGAAAGCAGCGACTTTTGTGGGGAACGATAATATATGCCCTCTGTGGCTATCTGTCGAGCAGTGGGGGAAGTCGGCCGTGCGTGAAACATTCACATGCGCGCCAGCGGGTCGGCTTCGGTCCTAGCACGCAGTGTGGGAGGCGGCTACCTTTAGCCGGCACCTCCTACCAGCCTTTAGCCTCGCCGCGGATTAATGTGTAATAACCGGAGGAAGGGCGCGAAGGGTCGACAGAACAAAAACAATACCGAATCGGGGGCCGCTGTGGGGAGTAGAGAGGAAAAAAAAAAAAAAAACGAAACAATCGCATGCAATATTTCAAACCTCCGCGGCGTGGAAGAACTGGCGTAGGAATTTTCTTCCCCTTTTTTCTGTGTTCCAGGTAAGCTGACATTAATGCCGACCGCAGCGCGGCAAAAACGGCTTTCTATATATATTTTTAAACAACGGTCCTTTTGTAAGAACAATGGCAGAGGGATTTTTATTGCTGTTTTTGTGAACGTGAGTTTCCCCCCGAAAGTGTTCCGGTCGTAAGTCACCTCCAGTTTTTAGTGTAAATATTCAGAGCGCCCGTGGCGCGAAAAACTAGTCGGCATACGGTAGTAGTTCTGAACCTTTCACAGCCTTTCGGTTGTAAGACCAGGCATCGTTGCCTGTAACAATTGAAATTTTACATTAATTCGACAAGTGTCAAGCATTCTAGCAAGTAGAGCCTCAATGATATATTCAGGCTGTGTCCTATCCTCCACAACTTTTACGTACAGACTAAAGAAATCACAGTACAGAGCACAGCGGAGGGTACTTCATTGTTAGCTACTGTACCATTAATGTACGGAGAAGGAAAAACGACAATGAATCCGCACGTATCGTATCTCCCTTATTCTCTTAATTCGTTTGTGTAACAGAACAAGATTTGTGGTTCAGTCCTCCTCCAATATGTTCTCTAACGAAATCATTCTTCCGGAGATTCCTATTTAAATCCCCCGAGCATCTTCGTCATACTTTCGAATGGGTTGTGCTAATCTATCACGATACCAGTAGCGCTTATCTAACTTCATCCATGTCTGCGGCTATTCCTGTCTAATAAGGAAAACAAACGCTGGTTCGATGCTCTAGAACAGGCGTCTCCGAACTACAACCCGCGGACCAACATTGGTCCCCGAAGATCATCAAGCCGGCCCGCGGAAATAACCATTTCAAAAACCACCTTCTGGCCTCGATCGGTCTCTTTGGCCACTATAAATGAACACTAAGTCACTCGTTCTGCTATAACTTCCGTTCTGTAAGGTAGAAGGCCAGAAAATGCTGTATTCAGTCGGCTGTAGTAACACACTTGTCACCCGCGACGATGCTGCAAATTCTCTGCAAAGACGTTGCAAAATCTTTTCTTCGCCGGCGCACGGTATCCCTTCCCCTTGCACTATCTGTTTCTGAGTTCCAGTTCCGATTTGTCGCCGTTAGTTAACACGAATTCATTAAAGATGCCCGTAAGGCCCTAGTATGCACGCAATGAATTTAAATAACGATACTGTTGTATCTCTTTTCCGACAAATTTTGGAGCACAGGCATAAACCAATATTTTTGACAATTTTCTTCTAAATCGTATGTACTGTACTACAAATAAAAAATTAAAGTACTGAATTACACCTTCCCCCCCCCCCCTCCCCAATGAACCATGAACCGAGCCGTTGGTAGGGTGGCTAGTGTCCACAGCAGCGATACAGATAGCCGTAACATAGGTGCAGCTGCATCTGAGGGGTATCCGTTGAGAAGCCAGACAAATGAGCGGTTCCTGAAGAGGGGCAGCAGCCTTCTCAGTAGTTGCAGGGGCGACAGTCTACTTGGTTGACGAGGCTGGTCTTGTAAAATCAACCAAAGTGGACTTGCTGTGCTCGTACTGCGAACGGCTAAAAGAAGTGAAAACTACAGCAGTAATTTTTCGCGAAGGCATGAAGCTGTACTGTACTGTTAAATGATGATGGCATCCACTTGGGTAAAATATACCGGAGGTAAAATAGTTCCTCATTCGAATTTCCGGGCAGGGTATCGTCAAGAGGAGAAACATAACTGGCATTCTACGGATCGGATCTACACCCCTTAATCGGGTAGGAAAGTTAGAAATTTAAAATACGGAAATGGATAGGCTGAAGGTAAATATAGTGGAAACTAACGGAGAAACTCGGGTTGACAAGTGTAATGTGCTGCGAATACATAGAAAGAAAGATCCTTTATCATTTAGCTACAATACAGCAGGTCAGCAAATGGAAGCAGTTAATTCCAAGAATTACCTGGGAGTAGGCATTAGGAGTGATCATATAAAGTTGATTGTCGGTAAAGCAGACGCCAGACAGATTCATTGGAAGAATCCTAAGGAAATGCAATCCGAAAACAATGGAAGTGGCTTACAGTACACTTGTTCGCCCTCTGCTTGAATATTGCTCACTAGTGTGGGATCCGTACCAGATAGGGTTGATAGAAGAGATAGAGAAGATCCAACGGAGAGCAGCGCGCTTCGTTACAGAATCATTTAGTAATCGCGAAAGCGTTACGGAAATGATAAACTCTAGTGGAAGACTCTGCAGGAGAGACGCTGAGTAGCTCGGAACGGGCTTTTGTTGAAGTTTCGAGAACATACCTTCACCGAGGAGTCAAGTAGTATATCGCGCCCTCCTACGTATATCTCGCGAAGAGACCATGAGGATAAAATCAGAGAGATTAGAGCCCACACAGAGCCATACCGATGTTTCTTTCCACGAACAATACGAGACTGGAATAGAAGGGAGAACCGATAGAGGTACTCAAAGTACCCTCCGCCACACACCGTCAAGTGGCTTGCGGAGAACGGATGTAGATGTAGACCAGGTATTTATTTATAGCTGCACTTTGTCGCGCTTACCACGCAGCATCTGGCCTTGTGCTTAATATTTGTGATGATGTATCTCCTGAACTACGTGTCGTACAATGATAGACTATTTTACGTACATTCAGCGGCATATCTGAACTGATGCGGCAGTTTATCATGCGTGTCGTAGCTTATGACGTCATATCTCCTGAACTAAATGTCGTACGGTGATATAATATTGCACTTGCATTTGGTGATATATTTTCATTCCGTCTGTAAAATGTGTCGCGAATACGGTTAAAGAAGTAATCAATATGAAGGGCGTGCTTTTGAAGATATAAAGGTATTCGAGAATATTCCACAACATTCGAGAGTATTCGAGAGCATTGCACAACGTACCGAAATGATCCACTATGATCTGGGAGTGTTGGAAGTGCTGGAATGTCCTGGAACATTCGGGAACATTCCGGGACATCCCAGATCATTGCGGAACAACCCGGAACACTCTCGAACATTGTGGAATGTTCTGGAACATTGTAGACCATTCGAAGTCTTTTTGGTATGTTCTGGAATTCGCCACTGGTGGGGCTACCTACTGGTAGGGGTATATAAGGCAAGGCCCTACCAATGGGTGGTCGGTCCCACAAGTGGCGAATTCCAGAACATATCAAAAAGGTTTCGAATGGTCCACAATGTTTCAGGACATTCCACAAGATTTGAGTGTGTTCTGGAATGTTTCAAAATGATCTGGAATTATACGGGATTTCCCTGAACATTATAGAATCTTCCCGCATGTTCCAAACCATTCCCGAGTATTCCGATACATCCCAGGTCATTGTGAAACATTCCGAAACCTTCAGGAAAGTTGTGCAATGCTTTCGAATACTCTCTAAAGTTCTGGAATGTTCTCAAATACTCTCGAATGTTCTGAAATGTTCTAGAAATTTCTAAATGGTGAAATTTCCGAGTCCTTACACTTCAGAAGCACGCCCTTCAGGTAAAAACAGGAAGCTTCATGGATGGCGATTAGAGGGCTACCACACCATATAACCCCCTTGATCGCATTGGGACTCGTCTCTCAGTTTTTGCATCACGAACACTGGACGCATTTTTAAAATATATTTTGATTGGTAAACTTCGGTAACGGCAGGAACAGGGCTTCTGATCAGATGAATATAGGGCTGCAAATCCAAAATCAAATAGCTGTAATGCAGGATGATGACGTTTGGTTTGTGGGGCGCTCAACGAAGCGGTTATCAGCGCTCGTACAAACTCCCAATCTTTCCATAGTCCACTCTCGCCATTGTCCCGAATGACGATGAAATTATGTGGATAAGGCAAACACCTAGTCCCCAGGCGGAGAAAATTTCCGAGCCGGTCGGATATCGTACGAATCACCCCGTGATCCAGACATAGCTACGGTAATGCAGAAGAATAAGAAAATATAAATGCTGGTAAGCTACTATGAACAGCACAGTGAACGTATTATCCTTGCCAAGATAGACACAAAACTCACACCCATTACAGTAATTAATTTTATATTACAACTAGCTCCGCAGATGAAGAAGAGATTGAAGGTATGTATGATGAGATAAAAGAAATTATGCGGATAGTTAAAGGAGACGAAAATTTAATTGTGATGGGAGACATGAGTACGATAGTAGCAAAAGGAAGTGAAGGGAAAATAGGAGTCAATATGGACTGGGGGGAAAGGAATGAAAGAGAAAGCCGACTGGTAGATTTTTGCGCTGAGCATAGCTTAATCAAACCTAACATTTGGCTTACGAACCATGAAAGAAGGTTATATATGTGGAAGATACCTGAAGACATGGGAAGGTTTCAGACTGATTATGTAATCGTACGACAGAGATTGACAATGGAGCATTTAAATTGTAAGAGATTTCGAGGGGCAAACGTGGACTTTCATCACAATTTATTGGTTACTAACTGTAGTTTAAAACTGAAGAAATTGCAAAAAGGTAGGAATTTAAAAGGAGAAGAGACCTGCAAGTTCCAGAGAGAGCATTAGGCAACTGTTGACTAGAACACGGGTAAAGAATACAAAATAGCAAACGAATGGGTAGCTTTAAGAAATGAAATAGTGAAGACAGCCGAGGATCAGATACGTAAAACGATAAGGCCTAGTAGCAATTCTTGGTGGGTAACAAGGACATACAGAAATTAACCTATGAATGAAGGCGACTAAGGGAAAGATAGATACTGAATACAGGAAAATTAAAGAGGTCTAAAAAAAAAAAAAAAAAGCAGTGGTATGAACATCAAGTGCTCAGATGGAAAACCAGATCTAAGCAAAGAAGCGAAGAAATATATGCAGGAGCTATACGAGGGAGTTGAACTTGCAGGTAATATTATACAAATGGAAGAGGACGTACATGAAGATGGGATGGAAGACATTATACTGCGAGAAGAATTTGACAGAGCACTGAAAGACCTAAGTCGAAACAAGGTTCCGGGAAGATACGACATTCCGTCGGAACTACTGAAAGCCTTGCCACAGCCAACCATGACAAAGCTCATCCATCTGGTGTGCAATACATATGAGACAGGCTAAATACTCTCCGATTTCAAGAAGCTTACTATCACTCCAGTTCCAAACAAAGCTAGTGCTGATAGGTCGAGTATTACCGAACTATATTACCGAACTATCAATGAATTGAAAAACTGGTAGTAGCCCATCTCTGGAAAGATGTTTGGATTCCGGTGAAATGTGGTAACACGCGAGACAATACTGACACTACGACGTACTTAGAACACAGTTTAAGGAAAGGCAAACTTGTCAACAACAAAAAAATCGTTCAAATAGCCCTGAGCACTATGGGACTTAACATCTGGGGTCATTAGTCCCCTAGACCTTAGAACTGCTTAAACCTAACTAACCTAAGGACATCACACACATCCATGCCCGAGGCAGGATTCGAACATGCAACCGTAGCGGTCGCGCGGTTCCAGACTGAAGCGCCGGTGTGGCCGGCTACAAACTTATGTTTACAGCATTTGTAGCTTTTGGCAGTGTTGACTCGAATAGTCGCTTTGAAATTCTGAAAGTAGTAGGTGCAAAACATAGCGAGCGAAAAGCTATATACAAATTGTACAGAAAACAGACGGCAATTATGAGTCGAAGGGCATAAAAAGGGTAATGTTTGAAAAGGGGATGAGACAGGGTTGTAGCCTCCCCTCGATGCTGTTCAATGTGTACATTGCGCGAACACTAAAAGATATCAAAGAAAAATTTGGAGTAGGAATTAAAGTTCAAGGAGAACAAATAAAAACTTTGAGATTTGTCGATGACATCGTAGTTTTGTCAGAGACAACAAATGACTTGAAAGAGCAGTTGAAAGGAATACAGAGTTTCTTTAAAGCTGGATATAGCGCTCTTAGTTTCAATTGCGAGATCGACCGGAAATGGAGAGTCTGTGATTACTGACAATTTTTGGCACGTATTAAAATGCGTGAAACGCTTTGTTCAACTGAGACTGAAACAAAACAATTTTTTGACGAAAGGATAACAAAACATTCAGTAATTGGCTTCCTCCTTGTAATTTTAAATACGGTAGTTCATAAGATTAGTTAAATCTATGTAAAACGATAACTTCCATAACGACTCATTGGTTTGTAACTCGGCCGGAGTACGATGCCTTCTATTGGAGAATATACCCATTGCTGTTCAGAGCTCAAGATATCTCGTCATAACTTTTCCACAGTTAGGCTAGTGTTCTGCTGTATAATACGTAAGATACTTTCTTCAATCTCTTCAATAAGCTTGCGGAATTGACGATGATTGAGAGCATGTGGTCTCATACAATTAGCAACTGACACGACTGGCGTTAAAACTCCTAACATTTTCTGCAACGGACACTGTTGATGAATGATGCCATGTATGATTAACGGTTTTCATCCACCGACGTGTTCTATCACCTTTGACAACAGAGCGACGACCCTTTTATTTTTTTACAATTTTTTTACCACCATCATTTGTGATACACCTTACTTTTTTTCCATAGAAGATTGTTTTTCTGAAGTGCATTTTCTACTCTTAAAATTTTCTTCTCCCGCGGCCGCGACGTGAATGCTATGAACGTCAAGAAACTCTTCGCACACATCGTAATTTTTGTTCATGCCTCGAAGTGAAATTAAGGCCTGGTCCGTAACTGAAACATTTGTTGACTCATCCACAGCCAAAGAGAACTAGTGTAAGTGTCGAGTTTCTAAGACAACTGAAATAACGTATTTTCAGCAGTATCACTGACCCACAACGTTTGCTGACAAACTGATGTTTTTAAATAATTTATCTTTCTCTGGACATACTTTTTCAGCTGCTGCAACCACGTATCCATTTATTAACTCACCGCAAATGGTTTTGGATGTTTTGTTAGTGAGTGAGACAAGCACGAGTTACTGCTACTTGTTCAGCACTAATTTTCTTAAACAGCATTTGCTGAGATTTCAGACAGCGTTTTGAAGTCGCATATAAGTCTTAGCGTTGGCATTCGGTAAATTTATAATAGTCCTGAGAATGGTTAATCTCATAATAACGTTTTATATTGTAATCTTTGAGAACTGTTATTGTTTCCTTGCAAATTATACACATTGGCTTATTACATGACTCAGTCACGAAATACTGCTCTTTAAAGTTTCGACACTCACTATCTATCTTCCGTTTCTTTTCTGAACCATCAAGAATCCACACAAAAGGGAAGTTAGTGCAAATCATAATGACTTCAATTAACAGTATTAAGAACAAAGTTTCTGAGTAAAGAATTGCACTGAATATTTCCTTAAGACATTTTTAATTTAATTAAATACTCACTATTAAACACACAGTATCTTCGCAAAGAAACTGGCGTAACAAAATACACTAGTCCTACTATATTTTCCTTTTCAGATCGTACATGTTGCCGCTACCAGCGAGATTGTGCTGAACTACTGCATTTAACTTTACTCTACGGAAGACGTCGTTACTATACATGTATCATGTCATACGTAGATCTACCAAAATGTGTAGCACAGCGCGCGCTTCGGCTATCGTCGCGGCAATGAAATGATCTGATCTCTTGCCCGTTCAGTGCCAACAGAAATTGGCGTAGTGGAGAATACTCCTGCTCCCTGTGCCACAGTTCTCTCAATCACAATCTACTGTACTCCTGAAACGAAAATTTGCGTATAATTCAGCATTATAATATGCTGGTATGAAGAACTACAGGGCGAGTCAGAAGTCCTTGGACACCTTCATAAGTTGGAAGATTAAATGGAAAATTGAAATGTGATGATGGAAGCATAGGTTTGACGTGGGGCCGCCACTTTTGGAGTGAATGTCATTCACGGCCGCCATCTTGAAATCCGCCATTTTGGATTCAAGTCATTTTTTTAATGGGAAGGGGGAGTGTATGACACATCAAATAACACTCGTTTGAGCTCTGGAACTGAGTGGTGTAATTTGTTTTTGTCTATCTTGTACAGTTTAGAAGTTATTAATGTGGTTGCAGCGACTACAGTTGTGCACTGCACGGGATGGACAACACGTAGAACATGTGTTGTAGCAGTCGGTGTGAAGGTAAATTTCCCAACTTTGAACATTAATAACCTCTAAAATGTACAATATAGGCTAGAACAAATTAAACCACTAAATTCCAGAGCTCAAGCGAGTGTTATTTGATGTGACATACACCCTACGTCCCATTTTTAAAAAAATGACATGAATCCAAAATAGCGTATTTCAAGATGGCGGCCGTGAACGACATTCAGTCCAAAAGTTGCGGCCCCACATCAAACGTATGATCCCATCATCACATTTCAATTTTCCCTTTAATCTTCTAACTTACGAAGGTGTCCAAGGAGCCAGCCAGGGTGGCCGAGAGGTTCTAGGCGCTACGGTCTGGAACCGCGCGACCATTACGGTCGCAGGTTCGAATCCTGCCTCGGGAATGGATGTGTGTGATGCCCTTAGGTTAGTTAGGTTTAAGTATTTCTAAGTTCTAGGGGACTGATGACCTCAGAAGTTAAGTCCCATAGTGCTCAGAGCCATTTGAACCATTTGTCCAAGGACTTTTGACTCACCCTGTATAGTTTGTCCACGTTTTCTTGATACATGCCAGCGGCGACCACTCGGAGCGAGGAGGTAAACACTATTGCCTCCGCTTGGCGAGGAATGTTGCTGTGGGAATCTGTCCCGCAGTGTTGATACGATATGCAGCTCGCGCTGTGTTCTGACTACTTGCATTGATGTCAATGAGTCACATAAGTAACGATGTTTTGTGAAAGCACAAGTACTTCACGAGTGGTACTTATTTGTATGTGAAATGAAATTAAGGCCACCACTCAAGGTAAAACAACAAGTTCATAGCAATACTGTGGTATCCGGCCTCAAGCCCACGGCGCATAGTGGAAGGGCCACTGTGGCCGTTAGAACAGATCGGTGTCGATGATAGTAGCACTGCATTTACCCAGAACCGTCTTTTGAGCAGCTGCCTGGCTGTAATCAGTCGCCAGGCGAACAGAAACCTCTCACCGCCTTCTGATGGAAGAAGCTGTACAAAGGCGCGCTGACATGACGGACGTTTCCGCCCTAGCACTTAACTGACTTGAACACAGTAGTGCGATGAGGCGCATGTCCAGCGCTCCGTTCAATGCAATAGCCTGTTCATCAACCCTAGCTGAACTGACAGCGCGACCTGCCGCTGTCGCTAACGGAAGGACTATATCCTTGGTCCGAGGTACAGGAGTGTTAGCAGATTAGATGCTGCTGCTCCTCAGTCCCGGCTGGATGGTTTGTCACGTCCTCTCGTAGTAGATATGGCCTGTAGGATATCTTAAAGAAATAAAAATGTGTGCTGCTAGTAAGCTGGCGAGCGTCAGACGAGTTGGGCCTCTTCT